>NW_024881316.1:3006250-4345000 GCF_018691265.1 Tyto alba
AACTGGAGGTGGCCACAGAAATGATTTTGGTGTTTTGAATTGTCTTTTGATTTCCAAATGTGTATTGTCAGATGTTATTGCAAAATGAGTAAACCGGTAGGTGCTTCTCTCTCTCTCTCTCTCTCTCTCTCTTTAATTCAGCAATTACCTCCATGTTCCTGATTTCTCTTCAAACAGAATGTAACAGACTTGCACTAAGAAAGTGTTGGGAGCTGGAATTTTAAAGACTCAATTACTCTGTTCTGAATATATTACATAAAAGAAAATGTATTTTGAGATTTTATGGGATGTGGAAGCAGAAAAATGTCCATTGTAAAAAAATTCAATATAGTTTTCCTTATTCCATTGAAAAGGCCACAAATTCAAAGACTGAGCAAGGTGACATGAGGGAGAGGCTTGGATTCAGGGGGCTTAATTTCTGACTGAGGTGTGAAATGTTCTTAGGTCCTCCCCTTAACCCCAGCCCGTTATTCCTACGTGCCCTTAGACCTTTTTGGGTCCAGTGGACAACTGTGATGGTTCATGAAGGGTTTCAGTTTCGCTCTCTTCTTCACCACTAGAGAGAGGGAACAATCCAGACCATGCATTCATCACCGCACTAACCAGTACATTTACTTTCCAAACCATCAGGAATGCACTTGCTAATTTACTCTTCAAGAAATTATTTATTCTGCAGAGCTGTCTACTTTAATTACTGTTTGAGCTTTCTAGAACCACAGGACTGGCTAATTATTTTCATTGCTTCCTTTTAGTTTCTTGTGCTGTATAGATCTACTGTTTAATGAGTCACTCAGAGGCCAGAAGGAACACTGAATTCCTGAAGTATAGGGTGTCTAAAGAAAAACGCACAAGCAAATATTTCCACTGTAAGCAATGAGATAGTGTTTGTTTGTGATAAACTGGTTCTGAATAATTTATTTATAAGCTTGAGGTGAGGTATACAGTTTTTAGCACAAGGATGAAAAAGGAGGGAGAAAGGAATGTGGTGTTGGTGGCTGTGATTTCAGTCATTAATTTAATTATTGTTATTTATAATGCTGAGAGCAGAGCCCCGCTGTGTCAGATACTGCAAGCATGTAATAAGAGACAGTTACTGCAGGTTAGCTCCAATGCAGGTCGTAACAGTAAAATTAACATTCTTTGGCCAAAATGGTATATGTATGCACTGTCCTCACATAATTCTACTTGGCATAGGTTGTTTTTTTTTTTTTTTTTTAATGATTGGATGCAGTTTTTATTAAATGTTTACACTGCAAGCTGCCGGTTACTTTTTTGTTACAAACACAGTCAACACGATTATCCATACGGGGTTTGTTTGCCTTGTGGATTTACCGTGTGACGCATGGGACAACGTGTTGGCCAGCTGTGTGCGGAGCCAGCCGCAGCCCAGGGGGGATTTTTATTTTAAACCCGGGCGTGACACTGCGGGAGTGTGGCCGTGGTGGTGGAAGGCTTCCCGAGGAGCAGAGCGAGCGTGGTTGTACCAGGACTGCCGGTGTGGGTGACCGACGGGGCTCCTGGTGAGATGCTGGGCCCTGGCAGAGCCCTTCCCCAGCCCGCCCGCAGAGCCGGGGGCTGTGTGCGCTGGGCAAGCCGGCCCCAGATAACACGCAGCCTGCCCAGCCGTCCCCACACCTCACAGCCCTGGGAACACTTTGTATAGATAAACTACAGAGGCTGTCAGCGTAAGAAGAAGAAGGAATCAGCCGGAACTGGGTTGCTGCTGACAAATTCTGCAGGACATGAGAGACCCTGAGCTTCTGAGCTTCCCTTGAACCTGCAATTTCTACCTTTCGCTCTATTTCCCAGAATATTCCGACCATATGTCCTCTCTGATAATGTAGGGTATGCTACAGGTCTGAACAGGAAAGAGTTTTCTTATTCTGTGGAAAATTTCCCTGCTGCTTCTGTCTCATAGATTGAATTTTTTGAAAGGTTGACCAAAAATTATTTTTCTGTTTCACAGAGTTAGGTTAGCGGGAAATGGCATCTTATATTGATACTGAGCATTTTCCTGATTGTGTTTCTTTGAAAAAAGTCCTTAGAACAGGTCACTGTTGGCACTGATTGAAGAAGTTTGATGAAACGGTGATGACACTGTTGGAGATAAAATGATAGTGTGTTTCATGGTTTTGGGTAGAAACAGAAAAGAGGAATTGAAATGTCAGGCCTGTGCATTGTACACAGGGCTGTGTATTTTGTGTAAGTACTGTTCAAATAGAGAAGTATTTGTGGGTACTGAGCCCTATATCGAGTGAGCAATCTGTATTAAAAAAAGAGAAATATGTGAATAAGAAAAATAGGTTTGTATGTCATCCATGGATGTTTTCCCCATCTCTGGTGTCAGGTCTTGTTTTCTGAAGTGTGTTCCTGGTAGTTAAAACCATCTCTTTTATCATATGTCATGAAATGATAGCTCATTCCCTTGCCTCTAAGCTACCACACACACTTAGAAAGAAACTCATCAATATAAATGTCTGTGTCTATGTCTGATTGGTTTCTCATGTTTAAAAGGGAGGAGAAGGGAGATTGATTGCAGAGGCCATAAAAGTAATGATGCGTTTAATGAAAACATACATTTTATAGGCAAAACACGCTTAAAAATTACTTGAAGCTGCTGCATAGGAGTTAATGAAATTAAATGACGTTCAGAGTTTTGCTAATTTGACCTCAGGTTATCCTTTTGAGCCTTCAGCCAGTTTTACATTTGTTTGCACACATGGCATTTATTTTTGCGTATTTGGTCTATCTCAAGAACTCCTTCCAGCTCTCCCCATCAAATTCTGTAGCTACAGAGCTACACTGCAACAGCTACACAGCATGAAAACCAGGCTGCTGGCTGTCTGGATGTCCCTGAAGAGGCAGTTACCCTTCCTTTCCCCAGTCCTTCGCTTTATGGTGTTGCCATAAATTTGTCTTGAGGAGATAGTGCCCTCTAAATCACCTGCTACTAGCTACTTCTTTTCATACTGAAACCAAACTGTGACCGGGTCCAAACTGTAATGTGGTGTCATGGATGAGTTTCCCATGGGAAATGACACTGGAAAGTCTGTATGTAGATATGTACGTAATATGGCATCATTCCACCTCCTGTTTAGCTGAACAGCTTTTTGATTGAGATTGCATCCAGAGTCGGGCTAGGCCATCTCTCTGAGGTGGTGCTCGTTCATTGAAAGGGTTAGAGGAACATAAAGTGAAGACTGTGGTCATATCTACGTTATATCAGTGGTTGTGCTGATGGCACCCATGCTAACAGTCGGTCTTCTGCCAAGAGATACGGAAGGGCTCATGTCCACATTGGTCAAAACTATTCTTCTCTGCAATGAATGGGTCATATCAATGCTGCCTAGAATTTGGACTCTGGTCGTGCAGCCCTTTGGGCTTTAAGATTTTGTAGTAGTAGTAATTATTAATCACCATTACTAATATTAATTGATTATTTTTAAATCATTAATTAATAAAAACTGGTATTATTAGTGTTTTTTTTGCTGTTTTCAGTTGTAAGTAGTGAGAAGGTTGTGTTGCAACATGCCAGAATGGTGTTTCTGTAGTGTGCTTTTCCAGACCCGCCCTCAGCTGTGGTATAAGGAGAGTGAGAAAGTTTGTGACCAGGATCAGACAGAGCTGGGAGGCAGCGTGAGGTGCAGCTGCGTGCATACTGTCTAGAAATTAGTCCCCAGAAAGGACTGTCTCCTGAACCTCATCTGGATTTCTTCTCCAAGGGAGCTGGAGCCCAAGAGTGGGGTAGCACCAGCACGATGTAAATGAGGAGGATGCAATCTTCCTGTGCGGGTGCGAGTGGCTGTGACTGCGTGACAGCTCTCGGGCCGGCGGGGTGTCGTGCCGGGGGTGGCACTGGGACAAATCACCTCGCTGCTGGAACAAACCCTGTGCCATCGCTCTCTGTCTCCCTGACGTCCCGCCCCCACGCATCCAAAGAGCTTCCTCATTCCTTTACGTTTCAAAACACTCATATACATATTTGAAAAGCAAGTTAAACTTACAAGCAGCTGAAAACTTTCCGGGATGTGTTGTTTTCATGCTTTTCATGCAGATTTTCTGCGTCAGTATGACGCAGCATATTTCTAAGATGACTCTGGTAACTCATCAGAGCTATATCCCTTTCATGAGGAAAATAACACTAAATTTCTAAATAATTTTGTGTCAGCTACAGAACTGAACACTTGGCCTTTCTCTGAGTAGCTAGAAGGACATTAGAGACAAAAAGTCCCTACTGCTGTAAGAAGGGACAAGTCCTGAGTGAAGATTTGGTTAGATGATACCTCTCCCATCATCACTTTGGGAAGGTATATTTAGCTATGTACAGATGCATATGAGGAAAGGTTACAGTTAACCTGAAGCCTCTGCATAGCTGCAGGTACCTGGGACCTGAATATCCTGCACTTTCCTCTGACCATGGCAACGTCCCCAAATACCAGACAGATACCTCAGTGTATTTGTTGCAACAGGGAATCCGGCTGGGAACAGCAAAGAAACATCTCTCAGTCACTCCTCTCACCTGCAAAGGATCTGGAATGCAAGACGGCAGCTGTATCACTCCCTCTCTCTACCCTTTATGGCCTGATGTGGCAAAAAGTCTGCGTACAGCTCTGTGAGGCTCTGTACCTGGCTCTGTGGAAGGTACTGCCTCATCTCTAAGCTCCCAAACGGGGAAGAAGTATGCCATAAAATCCATGAGAATCTGAATGCAGTCCGCTGGCCACACAGAAACCACTAAGAGGCAATTAAGGGAAAGCATGAGAGGGAAACACACGTCTGGTAATCCTTCCTTATTGTGTTTGCCTAGCTTCAGACAACCAGGCTGTTGGAAGACAAATTTAGTGCTGGGCTCTATCTCTTTTTTTTTTTTTTTTTTTTTTTTTTTTTTTGAGGTGGAGAAAATGGAGTGGAAAACCTTGTCTCATTTCACCTGACTTTAATATCTTTGAGTAAAAGAGAAAACAACCATTCGGCAGTTTATTTCTCCATTTCTCTTTCTAAGCTATTTGTACAGGGGCAAATAAATACTCGATGGTTTCTTTAAAGGGGGAACAGTGATACTCATCCCCCTTGTAAGATGCATTGTGATCTAATGGGAGAGTGTTTTGCAGCACATCAATACTATTTTACATTGCTATAAAATTATAGTAATATTTTTATTTTTTTTTTTGACAAGCCTCTTTTTAAGACAAACCTTTGCAAGAGTTTATGGAGGGACAATAACATTTTAGGTGTGATATAAACCACATGAAAATCTTTAGATTTCTGCCTCAAATCCCAGTTTATTATTTATACTCAACTTCCCCCTGTACTGGTAAAGTAATTAACACATAATGGTAGAGGTTGCTACTGTGACTGCAGCATGTTCCCTCGGCTGCAGTCTGAGATGCATAGAGGTGTCATCTGTCCTCTGGGAGGTCTGGGTATCACTTCTGAGCCCAAGGTCCCCCCCATGTTTGGGAAGAAGCTAGTGGAAGTGATGCTGTCAAATTCAGTGCAGGATGAAGACCAACCCCTTGTCATTTGCCATCCCACGGCCACTCCCTCCCGAATGGTTTTCTTTCCTTTGACCACCTCTCCTCCATCCCCTCTGGATGCCTGTGCCCTCTCTGGCAATTTTGCTTGCTGCCTTCATGGCACTCTGGTCCATTGAGTTCCTTAAGGTGAGCTGAGGGCTTCAGATATTCATGATCAGTAAATTTCACTGTGCAAACAAAATCATAAATCCACAGTGCGTGGGCAGGTCTGGCACATTTAAGAACGGAGCTGCTTTTGTTCCAGAGGTGCCTATCGAAAATGCAGCGTGGACTCTCCATTCTCTGGGCTCTTTCATCTTCTGAGAGTGAACTATGGACCTGGAGTATTTTATTCTGGCCTTCAAAGAATTTACAATGCCTGTTTTGAAGCAGTCTTCCTGATAAGATGTATTGAGAAAACAAGGAAATAAAAGTAGACAAGATACTTAGTTTAGGCATTTTTCTTCACAGGCTATGAGACCGATACATTTTCTGGCTCTCAGAATAGCACTATTATCCTTTTAAGAAACTAGAACAGAAAGAGGCTGAGGCCCATCTAGGTCAATCCTTTCTAAATCTTCAGACATTATGTGATTATTTTAAAAATATGCAATGTGTAACAAATAGTTTCAAAAGTATTAGAAATTTACCAGAAAGTATTAGAGAAGAGCTTTCGAAAAGCTTGTGCTTGAAATATACCTGTATCAGTCTTTGCTATCAGTTTCTTCTTTATGTTACTGGGTGCAGACAAGCTACTATGTAAAATGATGTATAATTATAGGCTAAAATTTGACCAAAAATCTACCCAGCAAATTCCATGTTATTACAGAATAGCCATGAGAACACTCATTTCTGTCTTCTACACTACAATCTTCTTGTAATGCTGCAAATTATATAGTAATTACAGATGGAATAACATGGCATCTTCAACCATTAG
The DNA here is from genome assembly GCF_018691265.1 of Tyto alba. Taxonomy (NCBI): domain Eukaryota; kingdom Metazoa; phylum Chordata; class Aves; order Strigiformes; family Tytonidae; genus Tyto; species Tyto alba. The sequence continues at coordinate 3,012,704 of NW_024881316.1, forward strand.
TACTCTGCAATTTGTAGTAGCAAGTGACTGGCCATGTCAGTGGGATTTCTGTGTCTAGATCAAGTTGTGTATTAGCAGGAAAGATGAATTGTAATAACCTGATCAAGTGCAGGAACTAGGAAGGAGGGTAGGAATGCTTTATGCTGTTTTATGCATGTTTCAGTGTTTTCCCAGATTTTTTTACAGATATAATTGCTGGGGGTATAACACAGCTATTGTCTTTACAGCCTCATCTCCAACAGGTCCCATGAAAACTGGATTTTTGTCATGGATGTCCACATGTTCTGCTGTCTCCAGTACATGGTCACATATTTTCTTTGGCTAACACATATATTTAAGAATTTCCTATTTTATTTTGATTTTTTTTTTTTTCTCATTTTGATAGCAATTTTCTTCCCTGTGCTTGGACCTATGCCTTAGAAATTAACCCCATGATTTATTCCATATTTGTTCCATTTCCTGCAAAATACCTGATGCTTCTTTCCAGAGAGTGCTGGGCAGGGGATGTCTGCAGAGGAGGTCCTCTCCTGTCCCATTTTCTCTTCAGTATATTTTACTTGCTCTTTAATTTCTCGGCAGGCTGGCTCCAGTTATATGCCCTTCTGTCCTCTGTGTAAGAGGAGCTACTAGACAGATGATGGAAGCTGGCAAATGTAAACGCAGGACAAAGCTCTATTAACTTTGTGTTGATGCTGCACAGGGAGCAGAGGAAGGTGTAAAGCCTTCTTTTGATACCAGGTGTGCTCGTGCAGAAAACACAATGAACCTTCTGCTTCCTCTGCAGTGCTTCTTCCCAGTGTGTCAGCCGCTCCCCTCTGACCTCGGCTCCCGCTGAGGAACTGAGAACCTGCGTGCACAGCCTCAAAGGAGCCCTTGGAAAGGTGCAGGGCACTGTGTTTCTAGCAGGGGATGGTGCTGTTCGACACACGGCAGGCTGGCTACGGGCACCCAGGCGCACGGCCGCTGGTGGGACGCAGACTCTGGTAGGCTTAGTGATGCTCCAGAGCCTGCGCCCTGGGAGCAGTGCTGGCACAGTCCCTGCGGTACAGGTACAGACATGACACCTATCTCAAGCCGCTCAGCTTTGCGTGTCTTTAGCATCTTGATAAAATGGAAGCCACTGGGCAATTTTCCTTTTATAAGGTCTGACAATTAGACTGCTTTTTCCCATCAGGTAATACCTAAGTATCACTTCCATCGTCACTGTGTGGCATTTGGACCTCAATATCTAAAAGGAAGAAATCTGAGTCACTGCTCTCTATGATTACTTCACAGCTGCCCACAGCCCTCTCTCTGAAGGACGGTAAACTGCTAAGTACTGCTCACAAAGAACAAGGCGTAGAGAAAACACTGATGAAAGCATAGGTTATTAAGAAGCATTTAGATATATTTGATAAAATCTAGCTTTGCTTTCCATGCCAGCTACACACAATTAAACAGATTAAATTAGGCTGCACTGAGCTCTGGGATGCCACACCAGGCTGCTTCTTATACCCAAGCTGCTTGTTTAAAGTTAGCTTAGAACTCTCTACAGCCTATTGTAGTGTTCAGTCTGCAGTGCATTCCCATAGACTGATAATATTGTCCCTGTGAATAAAACCACATGCAAGCCCTGCTCTTCACTACAATAAGATTAGAAAGTGCTTAAACTGTACGCAGAAGCAGAGCATGCACATGGTTATCATCACCAGCTCGCCCAGTGAGGAGCTTTCCCTTCTTTCACAGCTTCCCTGAAGCCAGCATGGTTGTGGGTAGGAGGCAGTCAGCCCGAGATCCTAGATGTTTCTTTGCAAAGTATTTCTATGAATACTAATGCTCCGAAATGTAAATTTCTGCTAAACAGAGCTAAGATCTGGTAACAGCAATCCCTCCCATGGTTGTTCCTGCCCGGGCTAAGCGCCCTGCCTGTGTTGGGCACCAGGCTGGTACATCAGCCCAGCTCTAGGCGCCCAGCAATGCTCCAATGTGAGCAGTCTCAAAATGGCCAAAGGCTGCTCCAGGTGACTCAGTGATCAACCTTTTCAGATTATGAAAATGTTAAAGATCCTGTTCTGCGATGTGAGGCCCAGCTGCTTTAACGTGCCTTCCAACACAGGCCCGCGGAAGCTCTCAATACCTTAGTTGCATCTTACTTTCTGACTAATTTACAGCTTGAATTTTTGGAAATGAAGACAGTTAAGGCAAACCATCATAGGCTTTTCAATGAAGAGTCTGCTTAACACTCATTCTCTGCTTCTAGAAAGTATAGAACAAGGCAAAAGCTGCAAAACCCATGATGCAAAATCCTCTCTTTCACTCATCTGGAATGATTTGGGCCATTGTTAATGCCTCTTCAGCAATCCAGAGCTCTCAGACCTCCTACGTTTCCCCTTCAGTCTTCCTGGAGTCAAAAATAAAGAAATGCGATGTTTAAAGATGTGGACCAGAAACAGAGTTATGACTTTCTCCATTGAAAAACATGTTTGGTTTTCATTTCACTCCTGTATCTCTCACTGATCCAAAATGAAGCCTCTTTGTAGTCAGCCAGGACTCATTTAAATAGGGCAGAATCAAAGCCATATTTTAGATTCACAGTGTCTCTGCTATGTGTAAATGCATATTCTAAACACCTCATGAATATTCCCAACCGAAAAATAAAGGATGTAATCAAAATGGCATCTAAAAATTAGCCTGCAGATTGATATGGACGTGTACAATTAATATGTGTATATATACCCATTATTCCAGTCCCATAGTGTTTTTTGCCCCCTTTCCCAGTTTCAGACAGAGGAAGGAAGAAAAGAGACATGAAGAGAGGAAAGAATGAGAGACTTGACAAAGAGGCAAAATTTGTATTTGCAAAACAAATGAATCTTTTTTGGGCACCTTGGTGTTTGAGTGCTTTCTTTTCAATCTTTTTAAAGGCACCCAGTTTTCAGAGAGCACCTACCCTCCCATAGTGATGGCTACCTGATGTGTCAGTGCCAGCTGAGCATCTGCCACCACTTGTTATTTTGGGAAATGTAGGCCCCAAGTGTTTACACTTCTTCAGATTGCTAATCCCCTTCAAGGAAATGGTGAAAGGTTTGCATTTGCATTGGTTTTACTCGTTTGAATGGTTTTCCTATTCTTATTACTCTTTTTCTCAGTGAGAGGTTGAATTTCTGGTGTAATAGCCATCCAGATAAAAATGAGAGCTTGATATATTTTAAGAGGGAATGACTTTTAATCATTGATGAAGGTACAATATTCTGAGTAGGTCTTAAAACCACCAGTGGTCACATATGAATTTCTCTCCTCCTACCCTGCTTTTTTTGTTGTTGTTTTCTGATGTCTGTACAGCTGGATTTTTGATATTATAAGGTAGCTAAATTTTATGGATGGAAGATACTGAAAACTAACACCACTTAGATGATTAAAAGTATATGTGTGTATGTGTATATATATATATATATTTTTTTTTAGATGAATACAGCAGTCAAAACATTTGGAGAAATACCTCACACTTAATGTTAACTGAGTTATATCAGCTAGAATCATAACCTCTGCTAGCATTAGCGTCACCTAGAAAATCCCGTTATCACAGAAGATGCTGAACAGCTAGTCTGAAAGTGATATACTCTTCATGCTGATTTGAACTTACTAGAGAAATACAGACTTCTGATAAACTACATTGTTGTTGTCTTTTAATTTCAGCCTGTAGCAGCACTCTCTGTGTGTTTCTATAAATATTGGCATCTAGGATAGATGTTAAGTATGCGTTAATATTTGTTAATTCATACAGTTTTGTGGTATTATGTCTCGCAATTATTTCAGACGTATTTCAACTCTAAATCAATTCCCAAACAAAAAATAATTGAGGGTCCTTAAAAACTAGTTGGAAGTGGATGATCAGACTCTTCAATTAATTAGGAAAAAATCAAAGAGATGATGGAATGTGTGTTGCACAATCACGAGTGACTGTACCAAATAAGCTCAAATCAACAAAAAGCTAATAAAAAAATCACATAATTACCCACGATGCGTTCTTGAAAGACAAGAGGAGCACAAAGTATCTGCTACTTCCAAAAGAGAGGGAACTGAAACTGTGGAAGATACGTGAATATTTCAGTGTGCTTCTCCATCAGCAATGAAGTACCTCACCTACATGGGTGTGAGAACAAAGTAGAAAGTTTCATAAGAATATTAATATTTGTTAATTTTAAAAAATAATAGTAATTAAAATTATTTTCTTGCACAAAAATCAATCTGACCAAACTGGCATCCAAATGGAGGTGGTGCTTAAGTGCTTTTTGCATGTAGAGGTATATGAGGGGGTCTGTAGCTCTGACCAGACTGATGGAAAAACAGTAATTTTATTGAATGCCAGAACTCCGCAGTTTTGAAGAAAATTAGAGCTTTACTATTGGGATTAAAGTCCAGGGTCATCTGTATGTAGAACAAAGGAATGAACTCAGTCTGAGAAAGAATAAACTGACAAAGCTTTTAGGGAATAAACAATGATCACCCAGATTTTAACAAACTGTCTGCTCATAAAAAATCTCTCATTTTCATTTGGCTAGTTAACAGCAGTACATCAAGAAGCAATAGCTCGAAGTATCAAATATAAAATGCAGTTATAGATCCTGTCTGGATGTCCTATCCAATCCAACAGCAAGTGAGGAAATAAGATTCCCACTGAAGTATAGGGATAGCAAGGAGAAACACACCTTTTCTTCACTACATTAACAAAGGTGCACCCCACTGCCTGTAAAGATTCTGACTGTGGTTAAGTATCTCTGTTTCTGAAAACCCAAATAGAAACAATCTTTTGAAATCTGAAAAACACGACAGAGAGTAAAATTAATTATATACACATGTTATTTTTTTTCCCTCACTGATCTCTAATAGACAACATTTCTGGAGCAGAAGAAAAATGTTTTTGTTTCCATGGCAACAATACCCACTCTTCTCCTTTCTGTCACAAACCACAGTTTCTGAGCATATTTAGGAAAATTGAAACGTGAGTAACTCAGAATGATAAAGCCAAGTGCAGTAAATTTTCATCTAAATAAATATTTGTATTCTGTCTTGTACCCATTGGCTTTGAAAATTTTCAAGGTCAGGGTATTTGTTTGCTGTGCTAATGGCGTTCCTATTGAACACTTAGTCCTGTTCACAATGAGAAGTCTATTTAAACATGTCTTGCGTGTTGCTGATGCTGCCCTAAAATAATTGAAATAATTAAAGTGGGAACAAGCGCTGCATAGCATCTTTCAGAACAGCAAAGCATGGCTGCTGTAACACTTGAGGACTTAAGGCATCCAGTTTATACAGTACACAAGAATATATGCTGGAAGGGTCAAGTCTTTAATTTATAAGTGACTTGAGGGCGTCTCTCTTCTCTGGGCAATGCTAACTGTGCTGTCAAAGTTCAGCAACAGTCTGTGCAGAAAACAGTTGAACTGCTCTGCTTTCTTCTTTTCAATTCCGTCTCAACTCAAACCTCTTGGCTACAGATTCAATCTCTTTCTTGTCTGTTGGACTTGTTTCTCTCTGAATAATTTCTTTATACTCATTGGGCCAGACTTTCAAGTCTTTGCTCCAGACACATTTATTTGTAGAAAATGAAAAGGTTTTAACAAGAGAAACTGAGACCCACACCAGAATATACACTGTGGTAGAACTTGGCTGCATGAAGCTGGATACAGAAGCCAAGCCTCAGATTCGAAACAGAAATGAAATGTTTTTACTGGAATCGTTTCAACCCAAAGCAAAATATGATGTTTTGTTTTTTTGATAGGAATTGAAAAAACCCAACCCAGTGTTGTCAAATTTAAAATGTTCACTGACCACATTTTCTCATTAAAAAAATGCAGACAAAAAACTTCTCCAGCAGTTCTCTCTGTAACTTTGATAAAGTGGTTTGAATAGACAAACCATAAACTATTGAAAGGGCCAGAACTTCAGACCCAAAAATGATGCCTCTGATTTTCTTGCCCTCCTGCCTGCATAACCATTTGAGCCTGTGGTGCACACATAGTGCCTTCGCCTCGCTGCACCGGCAGCCTGCCTCTGGAGGACTCTCTTTAGGGGCATGACAGACCGGTTAACTCAGCTATAGGTGCGAGGTGACAAAGGAAACCCATGTGGCTTTTATAACTGTATCTGGCCTGTCAGCTTTGTGTTGAAGCGGGGCAGTCCTGGAAGAACTCTGGGTGCTGCAGTTAACCAGTTAGGCAGATAGGCAGTGGCAGGTAACGGGAGAGAGATATTTTTCTCTCATCAGCCCTTTTCACCTAAGTTTTTATGGTTTTTTCTTTTTTTTTTATTTTTTTTTTTTTTCAATTTACTTGTTCTTGTATAAAACACATTTTAATTATCAACTCCAGCACCAACTTCTAATTAACCGCCATATAAAAACATTACAATGCCTGCTCAGACAAGATAAAGGATCATCTAAGTTGAACTAAGAAAACAAAATTGTGCCATTCCAGGCGTCCCCTCGCAGCAGCCAGCTTTTTCCAGGCAGCTGCTCTGCATGCTAAGAGGCCCAGACTGGGTCTAACATTGGGCATAAGGAGAAACACTGTGGTACGTCCATTCATCCTAACAAGGACTGTGATGTTTTCTGCATGCACAGCTCCTGATGTCGGACTATTAAAACCTCTTTGAGAATAAACCTATCTCTAACTGTTGGCAGGATCACGATCCTTGTTAGGGCTTGTCTTTATTACCACAAAAGCTGTGTTCTACCTCAGGGTGCTATGTATTTCAGGTAGCCTGAGGTAAAAATACAAGTGAAGGCAATGCAGCAGGTAACTTTGCACAAGGGTGCAGATTTTGTCTCTGCTGTGTTTTTAGCTTAGAATACATGATGCATGGTAGATACCCTGAGGTGAAAAGGGAAGTTTTGCTGGCAGGGATTTTGAGGTTTATTTCCCATTTCTTTTTCAGAAAAATGGCAGAAGCACTGCTCATTCTGCTGGCTGCAATTCTTTACATGTGCCCATTTTGTAATATTTTGTGTTTAGTACTGAAAATGAATCAGTGAGAAAAAAATACCGGGGGTGCAGCATGATGGATGCAAAAACCTCACCTCTGAGTTGAGGCACTGAATGAAGAATTACAATTGGATTTTATCTCAAGGCATAAAACCCCCTGAAAAATAGGGGTTTGTAATGGAAAGGCTATTGCTGACACAACCTTAGCTAGAACATTGCCAACGGTCACACTATCACTTTATATAGCAATTTAATGTGCAGCTTTTTGCCTTGCCAGTGGGAACACAGTCAGCTGAGGTGATTGGGTTTGCACGCTATAAAAGCAGCTCAACCTTGGAGTACGCTGATGTAAAACCACTCGTTCTTCATTAGCCAAATCTGAAATAATGGCCTGAAAATAGAAGCATATGAGTTGCATGTCGTATTTGCACCGGTGCTGGGCACATACAAGTGTCACCGCACCTCTGGCGTTTAATGGGCTTAATGAGCAGTCAATGTGTTTTAGGCAGTCTGTGATGGGCAACTGCAATGCCAGTCAGCAGCTGCAACTGGCATTTCATTCTTCTTAGTAACCCACATGCAGTGGAGCCTGGCCCGCAGGAGCTACTGCCTTTTATAGCCCAGGCAGTGCTCCTCAGCTTGCTCTATTTCACTGAGCCATCAGATCTAAACAACCAGCTTTGTTTTGAGAAGGTGACATGATATCACAGTATGAATGAAATTAAAATGAGAAAGAACGCCATGATTTACATAATTGCATAACCCACATAAAATTTAAACAAAATATATATATTTAATGACTGGCTTGATATATATCAATATATGCACATGCATACAACATAACAAATGTTATGTAACGAGTGAACCTAAGTGTACCTGTTGGTGTTTGTTTCAGCAAAAAATTGCTATATTGATAATTTTCTTTGAAATGGTCTAAAAATCTGAATTTATTGAAGCAACTAAACATTTCAGCTTTATCAATATCATCTTCGTTTGACTTTACTCTTGATGAAAATCTCATAGAAATGGGTACGTTTTCAAATTTTAGTTTAACAATCTATTTCCATTTGAAAAAATATTTTTTCGTTCACCCTAAACCAATTGTACAAAAATCCAGCTGTAACTCTTCATTCAGTGCCTCAATTCAGAGGTGAGGTTTTTGTATCGATCATGTTGCACCCCCAGTAATTTTTTCTCATTTTAAAAATTTTCAGTACTTATCACAAAAGATTAGAAAATAGGCCCATGTAGAGAATCTCATGTTCTTCTCTTATCTTAGACCTGTGCTGAGCAGATGATTCTTACTATGTCATATGTTAAAGTTTTTTTAAGGCATTCATTCGGGTTGCCTGCTTCAAAGAGAGAACTGCTCCAGTTAGTGGGGACCAAGTCTGTCTATCAGCAACTTATCACTCAGCCCTGTATGCCAGTGTCTGAACACTTTGCTCTCTAACATCTCACACACAGTCCTTCTGCCCCTGTTGAGAGTGTGACAGGGTGAATAGCAGCGTGAGGACACGAGGCCCTCACAGCCCTGCAGAGCTGTTCTGTTCCCAGGTACGGCACTGTGTTTGGTAGAATGCAATGATCCAGGTATGGCACTGTCACTTGATAGGATACAATGATCCCTAGCCAGGATCCTTGAAATAAATACATCACAGAGGGGTGGGGGCCATCTGGGGGATTTGATTTTTCTTTCTAGAATTATTTGCTTTTAAAGGCTTTGGAAATGTCTGGGATGACACTCAAGTGTGTTTAGCACAGGCACTTAGGATGAATTCTCTGTATGCCCAGGAATTAAAACGTTTGAAACTTCCTGAAAGGGGGATGGCCAGAAACAGACTTTTAAGCCTCCTATTGTGTTTAGGTACTGACTTAACCGAGGTCTTAATTTTCGGTAGGAAGTTTTTCTAGACATGTGATTTGCAAGTGTTCATGGGCAGAGAGGTGCAAGCAGACAGCAGAAGCTTAATCCTGCTGTGTATTGTGTGCTCTAACTGCATCCCTCAGGGATCCCCTGCTCCTACCCCTGCCAGCTTTGCAACCTGAGATATGTGACTGCGCATCATTAAGTGCTGGCAAGGATGCACATTCACCCTGCACATCCACCCTGAGATGCCAGCACCGATTCATTTTTATTCTCTTTCATTCAGCAAGAATCTCAGTGTGGATTAAGTTTGAAGAACTGTATTTAGAAGTGAAAATAAGAAAGAAAATATTACAAAACCAAATCTGTATTGATTTTTTTTCCCCTGCCAAGCATATGCAAGTAGAGATTTAATTGTATTTATGCAAATGAAGCTTTTAAAGAAGCTTTTCTCTTAGTCTTAATTATGAAAATCCTCTTGAGTCTTTCAGTCCAACAGTGAGCTATGTTGTTGTTTTCATAACTGAGACAATTTGAGTTATCTTGGAAATCTTGATCTGCCTTCTGCTTGATGTCCAGAAGACTTTGCTGCAGCTCTGCTCCGGGTCAATTGTTCCTTAAACTTCCTTTAGACTCTATTCAACACGACAAGCAAACCAATCTTTTCATTTCAGGAGCTGATGAAACTCAACATTTTATAAAGGGTTGCCATGAGTGTATGAACTGAACAGATGGATTTCAGGCCTATTCACTGTCACTTTACACTATTTTACAAGGATTTCTATAAATGCAGAATATTAGCCTATCTGAATCTGTTAAACACAAACAACCAGATCAAGACAAATAATAAGACAACCTTTTTATAATGGTATGGCTATGTGACATACGTTCTCTGGCCTCTCTCACCTCTTTGTTTATACATATACACGCAAACACACTTTGCATTTAAGAGCTATCAGGTGACTATACATATACATATGCTACTGGGCATAACCGGATTTTATATAGTGAGTAGTTTTGAATGAGATCACGTGTTCAATAATTATTTACAGTTAGGTGACTGAAAACCATATTATTTTATTAGATCTTTCCAAGTAAGAGCATCAGATGGTGACATAAATTTATGACCTTGTCTTAGTGCATGGAAAAAACATCACTTGTCTGTCATTAATGCTAAAACCCCCATGCTTAGTGAAGGAACTTATGATCACGTTTTGCAAAGAAGTTAACTGGGTTATTCTTTCAATACTGATCCCTGAGACACTCTCTCTTGATACAGCCACGAGTGAAATTTTGCTTCAGGAGGATTCCACAATTTTCAGTGAGTGCTTGTTTAAACTTCAACAGGTAAGATGTGATGCAATCTCATGCTAGCTTATTTAAGTAGGGCTATGTAGAATATCAAGGACACTTCATAATTTTATGTGTGTAGTTATGGTGCATCCAACAAAGCTGAAAAATAAGATTTTCTGAAAATCAGACTTTTTCAAGTCACCCCACGTTCTGCACTGAAAGGACCCTCTATATCATTAGTTACTTCTGAAAACCATAGACCAAGGGTTTGCACAGTTCTATTTCTGTATACAGTTGGCCAAACACTGTGGTCAGCTGTGGACTCAGGATCTTTTGAGTGTACAATGAGCAGCAGAGCTGAGCTCCTCAGCTCTGGAAGTGCTTCCCTGAGACGATCTGTGCATTTTGGAAAGTTCTCTGAAACCTTCTGAATTTTATTTGAAATTACTCTGTATTGAATCATGTGATGGGGTTTGAGATGAACAGGAAATAAATAATCCTGGAAATCTGTGCCATTTTGAATTAAAATTTCAGCACAAAATATCTACATGCCCCCTACCAGTAGTCCTTTGTTCCTTATCTTTTCCATTTATCCTAACAAGCACCCGAGATTTATTATTTGGTTTTGGTATTTTTGGATGACTTCTTATCTTCCTTTTCTCTGTCTTTACTGGCTGGTGTCAGGTGACCTCCTTCTGCCTTGTCCTATTTCTGTCTTTCCAACTGGCAAATGTGTTGACTTTGTATTTCTGAAAGACCTAAGAGAAAAATGTCATTCTGGATAACTGTATTCTCAAGTCTCAAATGATTGAGGGAGAGAAACCAAGAGACTTTTCCTTTGTATTCCTGCAGAGCATAATAAAACAACAGTATTTTTTGAGAGAGTGACTGCTTTAGTTTTAGAACAACACTTGAAAATTTACAGATTTGCAGTTTTGTGAATAAGAATACTTTCATTCAAATTGACCAAGGTAGTGTATTATAAATTTCATATGACTTTGAGGTCTGCTTAATTTCATTCTGCAGAAAGCTCTACCATCAGAAAGTGTACCTCATGTACTATAAAATTTCAGATTTTGATTTTTCCCCATTAGCCCTTCAGTCAATAAGAACATCTGCTACCTTGTTTTCCATGTCTGATTGAAATCTGAAATTCAGATTAGCTGATCTTACAATGACCTGCAACGAAAGCCATGGGGACTGCTTGGTCTTGTCATGGTTTAGTTTAGAATGTATTTTTTTGTTTGTTTACTTTTTATTTACAGTTTTACTGGATTTTTATGAAGAAAGATTAAATACTAACCAGCAACACACATAATTATAGTGTTTTGCTGCATCAAGCAGAATTTACAAGACTCTCAATAGGTGCTTTTTAATAGTGTAAAGGGAAGTTGGCACCCATCAGGAGTAACTCAATAACTTCCAGCATTGTGTCTTAACCATCTCAGTAAATCAGGACTATTTTTGACCTCCAAGAATGCTTTGCTACAGGATTACCGTCACTAAATGTGTATCACTGTTCCTAGATTATGGCTAATGGCAAAGTTCAGACTGCTGTTCCTTCTGACTTTGATGTAATATATATCTTTTGCAAACCATCAGAATCCTACCCTGAAAATCAATAATATACTGTTTTTACCATTTATTTATTCCATTGGGTAAAACTGTTTAACAAAACATGCCTATTGCTGAGGCTTCGAATGTGGAAAATAGTACTGTCAGGTCACTTAACTTTGTGACACAGGGTAAGATAGAGAAGTTAATTCTTTCACAAGGTCTGGTGGATGTCAGACTTTTTGGATGTCTTCCTTGTGGCACTGTGAGGACAGAAAATAGCACAGAGAAAACTAAGCTAGTGACAGTGATCTTGAGAAGAATAGTGAAATCCTAAATTTATAATGTTAAGGTTGCAATTTAGCAAATTCTCTCAGATACTGAATACTGCAGATGATTAAATACTGTCTCCTCTTACAATAAGTTATTGAAAAGGTGAAGGGATTGTAATATAATACTTGGCAGAAAGACTTCTGAATGCATTTAGCTGTAGTAGTTACATATTCTCAGGTTGTCTTTATCCATATGCTTATAATCTCTTACAAATTTGTCAGACCCAATAATTCAACTTCCAAAGATGCTTACACTCAGTATGTGTTTAAATCTGAAAAGGGCTTCAACCTAATGCTTTGCAGAGAGGTCATCAGGAGGTTTCAGATCAGTTTCTGTTATAAAATTCTGCTTTTATACTTTCATTAATTCTTGTAACATTCACCTTTACGACATAGCTTTCCACACTTGAGAGAGTATTTGGATTCAACAGAATCCTTTCAGCTGCCTATGGGTCATAAAAGAATCCTATTTAAATATATGAAGTAAATCCTACTTTCTTGTCCAGATAGTAGGAAAGGGAAATGTTTCAAATCACGCCAAGTTTTAAACTTCAAATTGTTCAAGTACAATAGCTCATAATGAGCAGCTGAATCAATCTGAAAAGATTTAAGGAAGTGTTCACATCATCCAGACTTAGACAGTGGATATAATCAACCTATTACACAAACCCATCCTATTGTCAGGTTCTCCAGAAAGGTCTGATTTACATGGTCTGAATCACCTCCGGGAGAAACCTGTTTCTATGTCTATTGGCTATTGGCAAGAACCTAGAGAGAATAATTGTTTAAATTAGATGTCTAATTCTGGGTGGTATGAATACCCTCTATCATCACAGAGCAGAGATATTGTCAGTCTTTAAAAGTGTGCCCTAATATGTGCATGAAGTGGAACTGGTCATCCTTTCCCAAAGTTTCATGTAGATCATGTAGCATGGCAGAATGATGTGGAGGACCGAGAGCTTAACATTTAGACCGTATTAGATTCAACAATACATTGCAGTTTAAAAATGTTTTTCAGTTAGCTTTTTCTGATACGTTTACAAGTAAATATGTCTTCTGTATTCTTGAAGAGTGACCATCAGAGCTGAGCTTGACAGTGAAGCTAAGAAGCTCAACAATGCTGCCCTTGTCACATCACCTATGGTTGCATTGCTCACCTGACATCCTATGATGAAGTAGTAGTTCTACAGTCTTTATTTTAAAGGTTTCTGTAGCTTTGGTACTTTTTCCCTTTTTTTTTTTTTTTTTTTTTTTTTTTTTTTTTTCCCATTAGACAAGATCTAGTGTTTTTCAACAATTGAGTTGATGTGATGTTTGTCTCTGGTTGTTTAGTTTGTGACAAACGCATGACATGCTGTTAAGAATTTGTCTGCTGGGCTAAATTTGAGCTGAAGAAACTTGAAAAGCAACAAAAATGTGATACTGTTGCTTAATAATAGTCTATACAACTGATATTATCTACCTGGACTTGTGCAAAACATTTAACAACTGTCCCGCATGACATCTTTGTCTCTAATTTGGAGAGACATGGATTTGATGGATGGATCACTTGGTGGATAAGGAATTGGCTTGATAGTTGCACTCAAAGAGTTGTAGTCAATGGTTCAATGTCCTAGTGGAGAGCAATGATGTAGTGGTGTTCCTCAGGAGTTAGTGTTGGGACTGGTGCTGTTTAACATCTTTGTTGGAGACATGGACAGGGGGATGGAGCGCACCCTCAGCAAGTTTGTCAACACCAAGCTTTGTAGTGTGGTGGACACACTGGAGGGCAGGGATGCCATCCAGAGGGACCTTGACAGGCTGGAGAGGTGGGCTCATGCAAACCTCATGAAGTTCAACAAGGCCAAATGCAAGGTTCTGCAGACTGGTTAGGGCAATCCCAAGCACAAATACAGACTGAGAGATGAGTGGATTGAGGGCAGCCCTACGGAGAAGGATTTGGAGTTATTGGTGGATGAAAAAATGACTATGAGTCAGCAATGTGCGCTTGCAGCCCAGAAAGGCAACCATGTCCTGGGCTGCATCAAGTGTGGCCAGTAGGTTGAGGGAGGTGATTCTCTCCCTCTACTCTGCCTCATGAGACCTCACCTGGAGTCCTGTGTCTAGCTCTGGGGACCCCAGTGTAAGAAAGACATAGACCTGCATGAGGGAGTCCAGAGAAGGACCACGAAGATGATCAGGGTGCTGGAGCACCCCCCTTATGAGGACAGGCTGAGAGAGTTGGGTTTGTTCAGCCTGAAGAAGAGAAGACTCTGGGGAGACCATATAGTGGCCTTCTAGTGACGTCTAGGGACGTGGGATGGGGCTTTGAGCAATGTGGTCTAGTGGAAGATGTCCCTGTCCATGGCAGGGGCGTTGGAACCAGATGATCTTTATGGTCCCTTCCAACCCAAACCATTCTATGATTCTATATAGCACTTGTAGGCAAGAATTAACGCACCAAGTGTTTTCAGCCATGATTTCTGTCATGAGACAAGAATACTTGATGGAACTAATTACTGATTTTAGTCTTACATCGTTTTACTTTCAAATTATTTTATGTAGGAATACTTGATTGTTAGTTTTTGTTAACTATAGAGACGTGTTGATTTGCAACTAAATGTAAACTACACATTAAACCTACACACTGCTACTCCTTAATTGAACATTTTATCATTAAAATGTCAAATGACATTTCTTGTTTATTGTCTGATACTTTTACTTATTCTTTGTGTCAAACTACTGTGGATGGAAATGGAAATTTTATTAAATTGGAGTTCTATTTAATTGCAGAAAATGCAACTTTTAAAGCCTTTTATTAATGAAATAAAATTACTTTAAATAGACTGGTGACATATTTTTAAATTAAAGCATTTTGCGGTTTGAGCTGATTTTTTAATGAGAATGTATTCATTGTAGCTAGTGAATTAAACAAGTTGCTTATGGTTACAGTTTCCACAAGACTTTGAAATAATTAGCTTTTAGTCTTTCATGGCTTGTTTTTGTTTGTAGATTGGGTGAGGAAGACAAACTTTCACCTTTTAATCCCACTCAGTTTTTGTACTTTGAATGAACTAAATACTGTGCAAAACTGCTAAGCCAGAACAAAGGGTGGAAAAAAAAAATCAGCACTTGCAAAAGAACAGCTAAAATAGCTAAATTAGCTTAATATTTCAGCCAGAATTTTACATATAATTTCACCTGATGTTCCTCATCAGTTTGCTTATTTTACCTATTGTACACACTTAGTTACATAAATGTTCTAATTGTATGTTATTGTATGTTATTTGTAACCAATTAAAAATATTTTTACATTTACAACATTACAACGACTAATCTTACTCACTATTGAATTTTTTTTTTTGAGATATTTCAACCTTTTTGTTAGAACAGCATTCTCTCAGATATTAATTCCTGAGTAGTACCTGAATGTGTCTAAAATCATAATAATTTTCTTTTTTTCTTCTTTAGAGAGTATAGACCAAACCTGAATAATTTACAGGGTAAATCTTGTGCTGAGGATGTTTGAAAAGCAACTCAGAGACCAAAGCAATTTTGCCATGATAATCTAAGGTACAAGCACAACTCCTCGAGCACATAATTGAAATTGATTTAATGTGAAATCAATTGAATAGGAATGATTGCTATTGAAATCAAGAAGACTACAGAAAAGATTAAGAATTAACTGCTTGTGTCAGGGTGCCAAATCTTGTGCAAATAGTTCCTAGCCATACAAATACAGAAACTGAGTGCTGTATCAGGAAAGAATGTTCATGTATATTTTTCCTTTTTGAATGAAGAGTTTTATGTAAAAAATACACTTCTTTTGTATGAACTAAGACAAAAAAGTGGAGTTTTAAACATGGGTGAAGCTGCAAAAAACAAGATGAAGTACTCAACAGTTTTTCTTACCAATTTGAGTGTCTAAGTTTAGACTTTTTAATGATTACACTCTGAATATAATGAAAATGCTATAACGGTGCGTAAGCAGTTTCCCAGACTGATGGGGTAAGGCCTCTTACAAAGAGAAAGAGAGAGAGAAAGAGAGAGAGAGAGTGTGTGTGTGTGTGTGTGTGTGTGTAAACCTGTCATAGTTAATTATTATCATAACTTTTCTCTTGCATCACAAGTGATTTTGAGGGAGGATGCGGAGCTAGTATGCCACTAGATGTTGCTCTAAGACAGTGTCTAACAGAAGAGCCCTAAAAAACATGCAGTCTCTAATATTTGCATCAATCACTACAATTCTCTTTAAAAATAATTCACAGATTAAATCTTAAGCTTTTGAAACAGGTTCAAAAAAAAAAAAACAAGAGAGGGAAAAAACCATCATGAACTACTATTAAAACTTACAGTATCAGAGCTATTGCATTTCTGGGAACAGAGTATGAATAAGAATGCTATTTTATCAGAACCCTTTGGTTTTATAAGACTGTCTTATCTAATTCTTGAAGTGCATTCTGTTAAGTAAATTCACATCCTTTAAAAAAGCAAAGCATACATTCCTTAAGTCTGTTTCAAAATCTGAGGCTTGTGCCTGCTTGAGGTCAGTGGTTAAATGAGTTCGCTGGTCTTGGCTGAAATACCATGGGTGCTTCATAGTATTTAGCTAACTTCATCTTGGTTTACGGGCACTTAGAAGTTAAATAGAAGAAATGCTAATTAGGCCAATATGGAAATAAATCTGCAGAGCTGTAATAAGATGCTTGCACAGTGTCTACTGAAGCAGGTGTGGTTTTAGCCTAGGCTTGCAGTATTTCACTTGCAGAAACAAATAGATTAATAAAAGAGAAGGAAAAACCTTTGAAAAGTAGAGAATTTGCACTTATGGGAATCAACGAAGGTTGAAACCAAGGTCCTTAGTAAGATAATCTGTAATGGGAGGAGGTATGTGCATAGAAGATTTTGCAGAATATCAGACTAAAATGGCAGTAGAGAAGATGACATATCTAGATACTCTTTGGAGTGAATATTCAGTTTTGCTTTGGCCCCATTGAACAGTTCTGTGTATGCTTAGCTTTGAGTAGTCACACTGGTTAGATTTTTAAAATTTTCTCATTTATACTTGACTCACCCAACTGAACAACATACGGATATGATCAACATCAAAGACAGGTTATTTTTTTGAGAAAATGTTAGTAGCTCACTGATTAAGTATGAAGTGGGCATTGAGAGATCATTAAGACTGTGAAATGGATTTCTGACATTTTAAAAAAGCAGCATGTACCCTTGTCTTTAGCTCTGTGGTGGGTCTTAAATGAATGAAGTCTTTGCTGATCATTTTGTTTGTGTGTTTGGAAGTGATGTATTCTACCAGTTATGCTCTACAGGAAATGATTGAAATGAGTTTCCATTAGTTCATTTATACTCTGCTCTTCTGCAAGATTGCAGCTTGACCTTATTATACCATCAGAATCTGTAAAACTTTTTTCAAGCAAAACACTTTAAAATATGTAATTTTAAAAAGCATTGCAGTAAAAAAAATCATTAAAATATAATTGCTTTAAGGTCTTTTGCACTCTGTTGTCCATGGATAGTAAAATATTTTAAAACTGTCCAAATCTGTTTTACAACAGGTTTTCTATCTATAATATACAGAAATATTTTGTGATATATTAAGGTGTTAAAAGTTATCTTCTACACATCCTCTTTTTCTTCCCTTTCCTTGTGCCACAGGCAGACGCATGCACATGCGTGCACGCACAGGACCATATACCAAGTTAGGAGCTAATAAAGATGTCAGCCACCGCACTCCATTATGAGCTGTGACACATAACACAAAGCACCCTGCCTACTCCTGATATTGTCATTTTCTGTAAGTGCTAGCTTCGCTTCTGTTTTTATTAGCTGATGCATCAACACCCTGCACCCAGGAAGAGATTCTATAAAGTCAATTAATTAGGCTGCCCTTTTAGGCAGCGAGGAAGCAGGAGTACAGGAGCTGTCAGGGCCACAATCCCGTGTGGCTTGCATGATGCTGATCCCCAAAGCTTAATTAGCATGCTTGTTTTGGGGGGGATTAACAGAGGCAAGGAGGAACATCGAGGTTCTCAGCTCCTTTCAGGGCTTTAGTACGAGGATTTGTTTAGGTAACGCAGTGGAGCAGCAGGACACGTGCCTCCTGAGAGGGCTGCCAGCCGCTACGGCGTGCCAGAGGAGGGAGAGGAGGGAGTCAAGGGCTGTCCGTGAGCAAACCCAGCTGAGGGAGAGGCATGCCCCATTTTCCAGAGAAGCAGTAAAAACCACTAAGGAGACTTCTCCATCTGCACAGCTATTACATATCAAAGACAGTGTCTGCATTTTCAGTAGATATACAAAGATACTGCGTTTGAGATTTATTTCTGGTTGGTAAAAATAGTATTGTCTTCTTCTGGGCTGTATTAGATGGCTTTCTTGTTTCTGTGATTCAGTAACAACGTCATTCTTTACAGACATAATGTGCATATTGCTGACATTGTTCCAAAAGATAGATGGCCCAGGGCCACCTTTGGGGAATTCTCTAAACGGAAGAATCAGAAATGATCATCTCACGCTGGGTGTTGAAGCACTCTGTTTGCATGCTGAGAGTACTGGAAGAGGACCTGGAACAGTCCCCATGCATGTATTTACACAACAGACTATCGCTGCTTTGAGTTGTCAGCCTGGTGGTTCAATAATGTTCACTCTTAAAAGCCTTCATTGTGTATTTATGTACCAGAGTTTGTGTTGCAAAGGGCCTGTAAATGTGTACAGCTCGCGGGGAGGAGGTCAGTGCCCTCTCAGCTTTACTGCAGGGATGCAGTTTTGCTTCCTTCAACAGTTTTCCCCTCGCAGCAGTGAAAGCAAAACCGGGACCCTGTTTGGGGGAAATGCTTTCTCCCCTGAAATCTGAATGCAGTGGAAAGGTTATGTGCTGCCGTGTGGTATCTCTGCACCTCAGAAATACCGGAGAATCTTTCCCCACCGGAGAATGTTTCCCCACCGGAGAATGTTTCCCCTTCTTTTCTCCTTTCAAAAGAGGAGTGCTCCAGACAGCATGGAGACATAGGATGGAGGGGGGTGCCACGGATTCGTCATGTGGAAGGTGCTGTGAAATGACTTACGGAAAACGCTTTCAGTCTTTTCCCCTTCTCATTCCTTCCCCTGTTGTGCAGCGAGGGAAGGGGAAACAGCACGGTCAGGTCTGCACGGCAAAGACATAGTGGTCTGTTCCTGGGGGCTTTACCTTTCGTGGAGGAGCCACCACGGGGCCGGTGGTCATGAGCCTCCTCTGCCCAGGAGCGCCTGGAGAGCAGCAGCAGAGCGGGGCCAGGCTGCAGGGCCTGCGGGAACCCCGCGCCGCCCTCTGAAATGGCATTTGGATGGGCCTGGTGCACCCCTGCCCCGGCTCTGCCTCGGCTGCGCTTCAGGGTCGCTGCCTCCGCCGGGCTGCGAGGGCTCTCCCTGGGTGCCTCGTTTTGTCCTCGCTAAAAGGCGGCGGGAGAAAGACCCCTTAGGTAACTAGCAGATCCGCACTTCTGTGTAAGATCCAGGGCTTGGTGTGGTCCTGGAGGACAAACGGTGAGCTGGAGAGGGTGTAAGATATTTGAAGGGCACTCAAAAAAAAAAAAAAAAAGGATTGGGTCCCCTGATTCTGCTGCCTCCACGAGGTCTGGCTTCAACGTGCCCTTCTGAAACCTGCGTTAGGAGACAGCTGCCATGCAGGGATGGGACACGAGTAATATATTCTTTAAATTAAAATGTGATACTGCTTTCGGTAATACCTAATTCTGGAGGTGGTTTTTCAACAGTCCCAATGCCAGAAATCCAACTGCATAATTTATGACAAAAATTTGTATTTATTTTTATGTTTGAAGAATGGCTTGGTGGCTTAAGCATAAAGCTGGATGGGAGATTAGGTAGTTCCTCCTCACTGCTCTGCCCTCCCCGGTTTGTGTGGCCTTGGTGGGATAGGCTACTCTCATAAGCACAGTAATACATCCATGGCATTTGCTGGTGAGACATAACTAAAGTTCTCTGAGGTTATTAATGAATGGAGATAGAGGAGCACAGTCCTTTCTTTTATAGTTTTTTAAAAACTAAATATTAGAACTTAGAAATTCACCCATCACTACCAGTTTGTATCATCTGTGAGAAGTTATTCTGTGCTGCAGGCGCTCGTCAGTTATGAAGAAGGATAGGCCCACCATGTAAATAAAGTAAATCCATCTCATTTTACATAGATGGTCAAACAGCCATCTTATGATAACTCTCAATCACTGCCAAAGTGAATCAGCCTCAAACCATAGGAGAAAAAGAAAGTTTCTCTTCAGAGTTTTCGGATCTGCATTGCAGAAGTCTGAAATCAGCTTGCAAATACACTGCATTGTCATATGTTGCGATCCTCAGCTCCCTTTATACTGACGTGTGTCCTGTGTGCTGTGTGCTGCTGTAATTCCTAACTACAGTGGGAGTACCGAAGTTTGACTTCAGCCTTAGCACTGACTTTACTGGCATTGCTGATTTTAATCACAGTTGCAATGCAGATTGAAAAAAAAAAAAAAAAAAGCAAGCTATATGCTTTACAGTTCATGCTGTCTTCAGTTTGTTCTTTACTGGTAGCAGAAACCCCTTCAGTTTAAGGTAAAATAAAACAAAAATAGCAAAATAAATAACCTGGGGCCACTTGGAGGGGAATGAAAGCTGTTTCTTGGTCCAAACAGCTTCATTGTTATAGAACATTATGTGTACAGCAGCTCAGACAGCAAATATTATAACCAATCTGAACAGTTCCTCTAGGGCAGGGAGGACCTGTGAAAAACACAATAGGGGATTAAAATAGAGGTGCAATAAATATGCATTTAGTTATTTATTACAAAATAAATTAAGTATTGACACAAGAAGTTACACTGTAATTTTCTGTTTGAAATGTTACAGAAACAAATCGCTTTCTTTCTAAAGGGCAGCATGGAGCGTTGGTCTTGCATTTCTGTCATGACATTTAACTCATTAGCATGCAGGTGCACTCTCTGGGTTTCATGCAATAACTGTCTCCTTTCACTGTGTTTACAGATAATCCAGCAAGTTTGCAGGCCAAATGGCTCTCTGAATGTGAGCCCACAAAGCAATGAATGAGACAGCACACTGCTCAGGGAGATTCCAGCACAGCTGGCCAGAAGGTGAATATCAACAGTGGCATTAAAACACAAAAATGGCTTGAAATTGTTTGTAATTGACCACCACGATAATTAATTATAGGTAATGTCACAGTCGCTCATTGTTCTTTCCTTTCCTTAAAATCAACTCTCTTGGTTTTTAGCAACTGATCCATGATTAATAGTCGTTAGCATTATGCATCTGAGCTCCTGGCTTACTAAACATAATGAATTATTCTGCTTTGTGGGGAACCAACCACGCATTTGGTGTGTGAAATCGGAAATCCTTCACGGAGAACTGCCGGCACAGCGGGGGCTTTTGTGACTCCACTTCGGGGCTGAGCAGCTGATGAAAAACCATGGCGAGAGGGGTCCTGGCTACTGCAGCTCTGTGGCAGTGCCTTTTCTAGCGCCGTAAGGGCTAGAAGAAGGGCCTGTAGCTTCGTGTAGCTGAAAGGATCTGGGCTCAGCTCTGCGACTAGCACATAGCTCCTGGACAGCTGATAGCGATACCCCTGTGATGCAGCTCTACATCAGCTGCCTGGGTGTAATGTCCTTGTTTCACGGTCTTGTCCCTCAGTCCTGCAAGGGCTGGCTGTCAAGTTAATCATTTGGGTGCTTCCTATATTTATAGGAGAAGGGTAAAACAAGTGTCAGTTCTCAGGTAGAAGAAGTGTCTAAGACAGCTGGCAAAAATATCCCCTCTATGTGCATGTTTTTTTCTCTTACTTTGAAGGGAGCCTAACTAACTAGCTCAGGCTCCAAGCTGTTTTTTAAATGTCTGAATGTAGGTTCTGCAATTCTACTTGCTGCATCTGACTCTTTTGTTAAAATTGTCAGTCCTTAAGCTGGGGACTGTCTTCTGTCACCATGGGCATTGCTGTATGTTTAACATGACAGTCATAATCGCAGATGGAGCCCCTACATGACGCTGTAACATGAAGAATTGATAAAAAGACTCTTAGAGTTTCTGAGTGATGTTTAATAGCTGACAACATAACCTTACACCCATATAAGCAGATGGTTAATGGAAAACCTCTGGATATTAACCTAGCACAGGTTATGCAGCCAGGCGCAGACACAGAATAATGCTTTGGCAGCTTAACAAGCTGCTGCATGTCTACTGAGCAGTTCTTAATATCCCTGTGCTGATCTCATCCTCATCATCTTATATATGCTCATGTGAAAGGCATGCACACAAATGGATGCCTCAGACTGATGCACAGTAACTTGTTAAGCCACTGTTATCATGTGCCTCAGCCCACAGACGGCACCCACACTAGGTCTTTTTTTACTTGGGTTTCAAGATGACACTGGGGATTTATCAAAATCTGCTGTGCAGCTATAAAGATTTTTGCTAAATATGCAACAAACGTCAATGTGTAGGATATAGGAAATGGAGCAGAATGGCTATTAGGAAAAAGTTTAGCATCTGTTCAGTGAGTTTTCATGCATGATTTGGTAGGTAAAGGTTATCAGAAAAGTCAATACAAGTGTGCTCAGAAAACATAACATCAGTTAAACCTCTTGACAGGTGCATTACAAAACAGCAGAAGATCGTTCAAAGCTGACCAGCAAAATTCTGTTGCTCCTGAAGGTAGAAATGCCTTGTCATACTCCCGGGCTGCTTTATGAACCTCCTGGCCTACTAAGCTGAAAGCCATTGCTCTGCTCCCAGATGGCAGGAGTTGCATCTGGAAAAGCACAGAGTGTCTCTCATCTCTGCAATGTGCCAGTTTGGCACTTGTTGAAAGCAGGTGAATGAACACTGTTTAAAATAGGATTTTTATGCTTGTAAAAGATGCCAGCTTGAGACTAATGGAAACTCAAGTCCTTTGCTTACCTCTGGAATTTGCACAGTGTGGGTGCTGGCAACGCTCACAGCACCCACGTGGATATTTCTCAACTCTCATTAGACGAAAGTCAGAACAACAGGTACATCAGGGTCCATTTCCATTCTCCTCGGCGCGGTTATAGCAAAGGCCTAAATGCTCTTGTCTCACGAGAAAACGCCCCGTGTTCATGGAAGAGGACCCAGGAGCTTGTGCTTGGGTTTCAGCACGGCTGCTCCAGATGCTCTGCTCCGCCTGAGGAGGCCACAGCGCTCTCCCCCTTCCCTTATGCTCCCACCTCCTGCTGCCCACCCCCTGCCTTGTCCGCAGACATAGCATCCTACAGCTCACCAGCCTCAGTCTCCAAGCCAGTGCAGATCAGACTGAGCCCCACAGGGCCCCTGCCTGTGAGGGTTTTGAGCTTCCAGATCACTTCTTGAGGCAAATGTGGTAGTTAGGAACAGGAAAATCGTGCATCAGGTTGAGAGGTGTAAATGTGCTGTGTCTTGCGCAGAAAGAGTGTACATCTATCTGAAACAATAAAACAGCCCACATGTGCATGCAGTGCTGGATTCCTCCCATCCATTTCTGATCTTCACTCCCAACTGAGAAGTTTTCTCCCCCCATATAGTGCAGCATGTTCTTTGTTTCTGCTCCTGGCCTTTTCTCTTCTTGCTTTAATACAGCCAGGGAGATACTTCTATCTCACGTGCACCACAACCCTTTGTCAAGTGAGCGTCTAATTAGATCTGCCAAAGTGTTAGAACATCACAGCAGATGATTTGTTCCTCAATGTCTTGAACAGCAAAGCTGAAAACCTGGTTTACTTGAACTGTCCCCTTGTCCAGGGATGCTCCATTTAAAGAGGTTCTGTTCCTTCTGCTCCTGTTCCTTCTATGCCACCTGAAACCTTTACTTCTCCCTTTTCTTACTGCTCTTATCTGAGTGTAGAAACAAAAAAAACAGGAAGAAGGCAATCACTCCCCACATTCACACCAGGATTCATAAATGGCACTCAAACAGATTCTCCCAAACATAGCAGCTGTACTTCAGGCCATTAAACTGTCAGCAAAAAGATTTATGTTTCTCCCATTTCAATCCCTTGACAGGTCCAATTGCCAGATGTAAAAGTTTTTAATTACATATTCAGAAATCTTTATAAACTGGTGGGATTACCGAGCAGAAATCCAGCACAGCGAAGGCCATAAGGTCTGCTCAGGAAGGAAAAATCTATATAAATAATCATGCGCTGAAAGAAAGAGAAAATATCCACTATCTCAAGCTATGAATCAATGTGTTCCTGAGAGGTTAAGGCCCTGAATCTGTAGAGTCTTTAAGAATATCCGTAACTTTCATTGACCCCATTGACTTCAGTTATATATGTATCAGTAACTTGCTCAGTCGAGACTTTCTTTTATGAGCTGAAATAATTTTTTTTTTTTTAATTCATTTTTAGAGTCTGGAATTGTGGCCACCATGTGGTTTGCAAACACAATGCCTAGAAAAATATAAAGTCTAAGCAGAGAAAGCAAGGGTGGGAGACTGAGATTTAAGGACCCAGTGTTTTATTTAGGGCCACACAAGCAGTATATGGCAAAGCCAGGAAACAGATCCTGGTCTTCCAGGTCCTGCTCTCTATATTTTAATCCTCTGGTACATATCCTATAGAAATTCCAACCCTCTCATCTCCTCCTTTAGACCTTCTGCTAACATCTGAGTAAGTGGAAGGGACAGCAGAGCTAATTAGTTAATACGTCACTTACTGGGAATTAGGAAATATATCTCCTTCCTGACCTAACATCTATTTAGAAATTTCAGTATGATATGCTTATGAAATATGTATTTTTTTTGCACAATAATCTTAAAATTTCAAAGAAAAAGTGAATTTTTTTTTTTTTTTTGGCTCATTCGTTTGGATAATTGTACCTGGTACAGTGTTTCTAATCAAGCATATTAACCAGTCTATTGCAGCTCACTTCATAGCACAGGAGTGCAAACAATAAGAAGCAGACTGCCAAACCTCGAGTAATTAAATACAAGTAGAGCAGTCGTAATAAAGAGAAAGAAAGCCTTGGGTAAGTTTTCTGAAAAGGTATAATTACTTCAGCCAAAGGGCAGCAATACCACAGACACTGACAAAATACAGGAATTTTATGTGCTTATTGACTCAGCCATTCACAAAAAAAAGTCATTATCTTAGCAAATGCCACATTACATGATAATAATCAAGCTACTCTACTGTACCTCTGAGATACAAAGCACCTTTTACTGAAAATCAAAGGCACTTTTCTGAATAGTTAAGGGAAGAAACTTATCGTTTCTGTGACGATATGGCCACATATTTTTATTTCTTCTTTTCTTACAATTAGAGCTGCTTTTTAATTCTTTATATTGTCATGAAACATTCTGCAGTGCTTCTACTGTTTTTTGGCAAAATAGCTGAAGAGTTAGTATAGAAACTTTTAGCATGTCCAGTTGAGGCACATCTGACCACCTCAGCTCTGAATGACAAGCTTGCAATGTGAAATGAATGAAAAAGATAAAAGTAACTTTATCTGTAAACCCTAAATCTCCCTTTTTCTATCCATCCTTACTGTTAGTAAAGTGTCTGTTGGAGTAATGATAGGGAACCTCCATTTTAAGACCAAAGGGATTACCAGGATGTAGAAGAAACTGATGAATACTCAGAGGGTGTTGAAATTTCTACCGCTTGTGGATGACAACCTCAGCATTGTCTAGAGAAACAGGGAGAGACAGGATGTCTTTAGGAAAAGCAGACCTATGACTACCCCTGGAAGTCATAGCTAGCCAGTCCTGTTCCCAAAATATAGATGTCACGGTCATGGCAAGATAACCTTGCTTGATATGGAGTGTATTAGCCTTACCCACCTCCCCCCCCGCCAAAAAAAAAAAAAAAAAAAAAAATACCCTTCTGCTTTTTTATTTTTTGGGACAGATGAATACTGGAATAGTTTAATGGAGAATGAGCCATTTTCAATCTCTTCTTATAAGGGCTCTCTCAGTCTCCTTGCCACCCTGGTCACTGCTAGGCTGAGGAATCTGGAAATGCCAACCAAATTCAGAACAATAACTTCACTTGAAGGACTGGTATTCCTTCACTCCTTTTGTATTGGTGTTTTTTTCCTAATGACTGTAATCATCTCCATCCTAATTAGATTAGGAAAAAAATCTGTCTGAAAATTGAGGAAGAAGAACCCCCTGACTCCAGATGCAAAAGGCTGATGTATCAGTCTACAACTGGAATATAAATTGCAGGTATCTATCTGACACTTGCTGTTTCAGCATTAGTATGTCTGTGATGGATTTTAAATCTATTCCTGTATTTTAGAAAAAGCCCAATATACACCAATTTACCCAGGACTGTGGGGCATAAGAAAATAATATTATCTTGGCTCTGTAATTTCCATTACAAATCAGCTGCAAATATTTAAGGAGCTTTATTTGCTGATGTACATTTCTTTCCCAGTTGATATGATATGACAGAAAGAAAACAAAATCTCTAAGCTCTTTGGGATGGCCAGTGTGATTAAACTTCCTGACTGTGGCTGTACTGTATGTTATGGGAATGTAATTTTTGTGGGTGTATTTAATTTTGGATGTGGTGGTACTAATTAGTCTCTGGTATCATGTTTATCTTTTTCATCAAAAATGTCACTCTGTTCACAAGACTTTTTAAGGTAAAGAGGAGGAAGGAAACAGGTTCTTTTTCTATATCAAATTTAACATCTGTTGTATCTATGGATAACAGGTTCTGAGGTGAACTGCTGAGTGTGTCACAGTAAGCCTGGCAGAGTTAAGTGTGGAAAGTCAGTCTGAGCACATGCTGTAATGGATTTGACCTTGAAGAGCACTACAAAGAGAAATTGCAGATAACCATCTGAACTGACTTCAGAAGCCTGTAGCCCTGACTCCCTGGATACCAAGAGAAAAGAGAAGGACTAAATAGATTGGTGTGAACAATCAGAAATACAAGGTTGAATAAATGCTTAATATTTGAAGTGCTGACAGTAGAAGAAAACACAGAAGAGCAATACATTTCCCTACTTGATTCTAACCACATTAGGAAAGTAAAATTCCTTAAAAGACAGTTTTATAGAAGGAAGATATATATTCAAGAGAAGTGAGATGTGAAGGTAATGTTGGAACAATAAAGACATGTAGCTGGGAAGATCTTAAGCACCCTACCATGGCAAGCAATTACTGATTAAGAATACTAAGGAAAAAGGTGAAGCTACTTGCATGGAGTGTGAGTTGCAGGACTGATTTTGAGACTTCAGCCTTAAGGGCAGCAATGGTGGATCTGACAAGGTTCTGCCATGGGTACCTAAAAAGGTCATCAAATGATGAAGCATATGGTCAATTATAACAGCCATTTTTGGATCAAGTTTTTTTTAAGGTGGTGTACATTTTCAAGCATCCTGAATTCAGAGGCTGCAATTAAATAACTGTTCTTACTTGCTAGTTCCTGGCAGGCAAAGAATGAGAGGGATGATTTTAAGCACAAGAGGTGTAGGTATGCAGAAATGAAAGATGAGGGTGAAAGCACAACTACCTGATTTATGCAAAAGGACAAATATTTGGAGTGGTTATGATTCCATCAGTTTGACTTTCATAAAATTACTCTGATGGTGAAAAAATCACTGTGCTGTAGAGCTTGTGGTCTAAAATGAGAGGATAAAACAAAAGACAAACAAGAGAATGGAGATTAAGACAATCAAAAGAACTTCTGTGCTTGTAGTCCTAGGAAACATTGGGCAAAAAGTGGGAATAGAGCCCAGCTCATATTATATCCACTGCTTGTTTTAAAGGATGGGCTTTCCACTTGCTTATTCATAGTACATTTATAAGGAAAAGCATAGATTAGAAGGAGCTTTGAGAAGCCTCTGGGACTGGGGACTGCTGTGAGCAAGTGCTACTTGTTTTCTGTCTATTGTGTTCCAAAACAGAGGCAGCAAAAGAACAGAGAATGTGTGCACATGTTCACTGCCACATCTGCTCTACAAAACCCTGAGCCAGAGTCAAAATAAGCCTTTAAAGAGAATATAGACAGCAGTGTATTTAGTTTCGATTTATTAAAATAGTTTTCAGACTGCAGTCTTATTTGTCCTATGAGAACCGCACTCTCTGGTAATGGGAGCATTGAATTTTCATGTGAAGCATTTTAGAGAGCATATTTTTTCCACCTACAAGAGTGTGACAAGAATTTCTTCTTGTATGATGATGTGCAAGTTATTATAGCTGCTATGCTAAACATGTATTTATGATCACTGCTGGCACGGCTGCTGTGTATTTTGTTTATGTTGTTACAAACCTAGTTGTGACACATTATAAAAAATACATTCTTTTGTGGTAGTCTCACACTGAAGCATAATAAATCATGCCTCCTACCTCTGCTCCAATTTTTCTGATATTTCCCCTTCGCTTTTCCTTATCCTGGAGAAGAGAGTGCCTGTGTGATTCTCAGTCCCGTACCAGATGATGTCGAAGGCCTCACGAAAGGGCAAAAATAAATGCCTTAATGTGGCTATCAGAGAGGCAAGCCCCAAACTGCAGTATGAAGCAGCTACTGTTCTTCAATTAGAATAACCTGCCTTCATTAAATGTTAGTTTGGGAACAGTCTAGACAAGCTTTATGCATGTGAGGAACAACACAATGAATAATTTCAAAATGGGGAAAACAAAATAAAATTAGAAACAAAGCTTCCAAAGTGAACAAGAGCTCTCCAGGTCCAGCACTAGACAAGAAAGGCTCAAGTCTTTCATTTTCCCTGCTCTTTCATATTAGCGTGGACAAAAGACACAATTACTATCTCTGTGCCTTTTTCACAGCCACCTCTTTGTGATATTTTTTTTTTTTAAGTGAAAGCACTGTCAAATAATTGAAACACAATTTTAAAAGCTCAAGATTTGATATTTTTGAATTTGTTTCTTTTTCACTTTCCAAACCAGCGTCTTTCATTCTTAATTAGCAACATTCTAAGAGTGTTTTTGATAGAGTATCATTGTCTGCATTGTATGTGAATGTTTTTCATAGCCTTACTTCTATTTGCCTGTCCATGTTCCCACTGACATCAGTGGTGCAAGACCAAACCCTGTTTGATGTTTAAAGGATATAGGTTTCTGCAATGCCTGTATAGAAAAATGCAACTTTTTTTTTTTTTTTTTTTTTTTTTTTTTTTGTGACTAGGATTTATGCAGATGTGTGTTTGCAAGACTGGTGCCTTAATGTTTAAGTTGTTTTTATATAGTAAGAAAATGTTATGTGAAAGCACCTCCAGACTTAATGTATTCTGGATATTTTATTGACTGATATTGCTGGCAATGACTCCAAAACAACTATTACTGAACCCTGGGAAAGAAATGATGGGAACTTTAGTGGATATCATAGTAAAGCCAACATTTACTACCTGTTATCACAGGTGTTTTTAAGCTTTTCTCTTAACCCAGAAAATAAATTGCACCCATATATTATGTACCACTGAGCAGTAAGTTTTGGCTGACGTTGAACTTTCAATGACATACATGTACTGACTCTTCAGAAAACAGCTGGTTATGAAGCATTTTGTTTAATTATGCTTTGTTGTTTTGTCTCTCCTGTAGTTTTTATCACCCTGTGGAACGTAGCTGAAGATATATGTCAATGACCCCTTTATAAGTTATAGTCTGACACACTGCTCCATGGGGGATTAGCTACCTAAATGGAAATTTTATTCATTGCTTCCTTTGTGTTGCTATTCTGAATCACTTCTCTATAAGGCTACAGGAGTAAAAGACTAAGGTCAGCAAAATTTTGTTTAGTCAAGTCTTTTTATATAATTCCTTGCAGTATAATAAAAGGGTACTTTTCATGCCGTGCAGCATGTCAGAATTCAGTAAAGAGAAACTAAGGGGGAACAAAAAGCACAAGCAAACCACAGAGCAGGAAAACAGTTGAACGTTCTCAAATTTCTTTTGACACTTCTCGGTGACAGAAAACCCTGTGCTAAATATGTTTGTCCCGATCTGCTGTGAAAATTCACTGTTCGATAGCTTCCAGAGTTTCTCATCTCTTACCTACAGTGTGCATACCTACACCTCTGACCGTCGGGCTCCCTTGAAGAGTGTGGACGGTTACTGAGTGGTTCAAAGACATTTAAAGGATTTTCTAAACTCTGTTTCCAAGGTGCACCTCTACTTTTAATCTCCTCAAGACAGGAAATCATCAGTTTGTCATGCCATTCATGAGAGGCAAAGTTACATGACTCAGTGAATCAGCAAATGAATGAAAAAAGTTCCTGAGACTAACAATAACTGTGGAGTCATAAAAATAAATAACTCTGTATAATGTGCTTTATTTTGACAAATATGATTTCATTGTAATTTGAAGTAGCAACATTTGGCAATATAGATGCTTCTTTTTTTCTTAGGTCATATGTTGACTGGATCACAGCTTGGCCCAAGGACTGGAGGTCAAAGATACAGAGGTGCAAATGGAGCACAAGGTCATTTAATTTACTATCCTTGATTTTTTCCAGCTGCTTTTTTGACTAGTCTCATTTTAACACTGTCGGTGATCTTCACTGAGTATTTCTTTTGGAAAGTAATGCTAATTCCAGGACAATGTATGTTTTAAGGGGAATAGAATAGGTTAAATGGAAATGCTATCATATCATTCTGCTATTAGATCTCTGCTAACAGGAACACATGGTGAAGGTTACTGTAAATTAATTGTTTGGTCATGCAATCCTTGGTTCCTGTGTTTAACAGTATAAGGAGCAAATCAGTATTTCTGTATATTCATATTCTAACTACACTTAGGACATAATGATATGATAGAGTGTAGTGATATAGTCATAAGGGCTATCTTTAGTTTAGGGAGGTTTACAAACCTCTGGATAGCTCAGAGCATTACCTGAGCCTGTCACTCTCCATATTTTTTAGGTTAAAGCTGAAATCTAGAAAAGCCCCTTTAAGGCATGCATGACTGAATACTGGCACTCTGCTTTTTTCTAATTCTTATTTTAAAAGGCAAACAAAGTGGGTTTTCTGTCCAATTTAGGAATATAAATCTGTCAAGACATGCCAATAAAGACTGAGTCATGGACAAAGCAGTCTGAGCAAATGTTGAAGCTGTCTGAAAGCGTTGGGGTAACTTCAAAGAGAGCTGCAATACCTCATCCCCCTGCAAACTCCATTTGACTGCAGATCCCCTATTGCGTCTCTCGAATATGCATGGAACTGTGAAATTCAGTGTCCCAGTACAATGTTGGTTAGATTTTGCTTTGGGCTCAGCCTCAGTTTACTGCTGATGAATCAGAGGTTCACTTTGCTAAAGCATCCAAAAAAGAAAAATTGTTTGCTGAAGCTGCACTAAATTGCCATCCAGATTCCACTGAAGTAGAAATTCTGGTTAGCTCCCCATGGCTCACTTAGCCATGCAAAAGCTGGGTGGGAAGGCACTTTTCCTTTTGGAAATGGATTATGGAAAAGAAGCCACTTGGATTCCTGGGTTGTTCTCCTGGGGCCTCAACAGGCTGGTACTCAGGGCTTTTGGCATACCTGAATTTCTACCAGCTTCTGCAAGTTGAGAAAAACAGCACTTTTGCCTCCATGTAGCTCTGCTTTGCCTGTGACTCCTGCTCATTCCAAACAAATGAAAGACACACATGTTTTATTGCAGATTTTTGGTGTGCAGACAAAGTGCAAGGAGGGGGGGAATAATTAGACTTCAGGGTGGTACCTCCCTCTGGCATCATAAATCAAAGTTTTTAACACTGAATACAATAGCATGTCAATAAAAATGCTTGGAAATAAAAATACAATAACCAAAATTGTTTTTGTAAGTTGTTTACCATAAGTGAAATCAAATACAGAAAGAAATGGAAAATGTGGTAACTGCACTGGCATTTGTATAGTTTTCAGATCTCTTTCAGAATTACCCAGAATAAGTCTTCTACTGTATTTCCTCTTGACATTTCTGTGGACCCTCTATCTAAAAGCTCATGCTATTTTTTCCTGATTTTTTTTCCTTCTCTCTCTTGGCTGAACCTTTCTGCTAGAGTATTGAAACTTGTCAGTATGAAAACTTCAGGCAACGAAGCTGACTTTTCCTCCCCTAGCCCTTTACCGATTTAAAAATGTGAACAAAATTTGTGAGTATTTACCATGTGTATAAATCAAACTTGCTGAACTGCTAGTGACTCTATTCGAATGGCATCACGGTGGAGGGCTTCTCCTGTCGCTCAGCAGCGGGGGTCCTGGACTCAGTGCAGTGAAGTCTGCTGAGGGTGGGTATCAGCATCTTTCCCAGCTGTAATCTCTACACTTACAATGACCCTTCTTATCCAAAACCATCAGAGAACGTTTTCAGCCATTTATGTACAAGTCAGCAGGGGCAGTCACATGGATACCATCATTTTTTACTCATGGTATATTCCAGCAAGGCAATTCTCTGTGCCGTATCATCCTTATGACAGGAATGCTCTCGCTCTGGGAAGCACCAGGTCATGGAACGGATGACTATTGGCTCCCAGAGAAAGACTGCATTACTAAAGACTTTTTCTTCAGCCCTCTAGGTTTTCCCCCAAGTTGCATTTTTTTCTAGATGATTCCAGTGATAACATGTTTAATTATTTGCTGGGGAAATTTCTTTGGGGGGAAAGGACAGATCTTGGCATCTGGCCTGGAAACTGCAAAATTCTTTAAGTGGTGCATATTTGTAGGGACATTTTTTTTTTACTTTTCTCTGGAGAATTGTCTAACTGAACAACACAATACTGAAAACAAGTAATCATAGTACAAGATAACTTTTTTTTCCCCTGTGTCTGTCATACAAAACCGTTCAAAACAGGAAAAATGTTTTCTTCTCATCATTAGGGGTAGACTTTGCATTCTTATCCTAGACAAATTTAATTGAAATCAGTGGAGATCTAGCTGCATAAACAACATGCAGTATGAGTGTAGGAACTTTTCCCTTAGCATAAGTAAGTTGCATGTTCAGAGTCTCAGGCTCAAATACAGTTATTTAGAAACAATCTCTTACATATGTATATTCTGGCATATCAGGATAAGAAGTTTACCCTTTGTTGCCTTTTACTCAGGGAAAAAGAGGGCTGGAAAATTGCATGAAAAAATATGACATAGGAAGCAGAGAAAATGGGCTTAGTGGAGATGATGGTGTAAAACCCGGGGGGCATATCATTGAGTCATGCTGTGCCAAAATTAGATTTTAAAATTGTTTCTGTCATCTTATGAAAGCCCACAACACTTTGTTCTGAATATCCTAAAGCTCTTAGAACTTCTGTTCAAAATAAGCTGGCTGTCCTCATCCTTGTTCCTCCAGACATTCCTACACACTAAGAAGCTGATATTATTCTGACACATTTCATTTGAATAAATAAATGTCCCTTTTCCTCACCTGACAGAAGAGGGGCTTCTAAGTCTGGGAGCAGCTACCAGGGCCAATTGAAGTGTTATAAAATATATTGGAACTGTATGAAAAAGTTGCTATCTGTTCAATCGGACTGATTTCTCCATCTGGTGCTGCCAATTAATTTGCTGAATTTAACCTTTTAAAATGTCATTCTTTGCCCCTTCTTAAGGATAACTAACTAATGCATTTTTTCGTTTCCTGACTTCTTAAAAGCTACTGCCCTTTCTATGGCTGTAGGAACTTCTCAGGCTGATTATGAAGAGAAAAAACATATATTGCAAAAACATCTTCCCTCCTGGGAAGTGAATGTTAATTTTGTCCCACTTAGAGTCATTGTAATGTAATTAATGTAGTGTTTTTAATCACCTCAAAATATGAAAATACAAAGCACTGAGAACAGAATTATTCAAATGCCCATTTAAAACTGGCTAATGTCTGTCCATGGCATGGCAGTCCTGTTGGTATCTTGTTTTAATGAGTATTATGAATTCCTTTCCAGTTTAGGAAAAAAAAAATAAACTATTTTGCTGTTTGTCCTGGTTTCAGCTGGGATAGTTTTGTTCCTAGTAGCTGGTACAGTGCTGTGTTTTGGATTTAGTGTGAGAATAATGTTGATAATACACTGTTGTTTTAGTTGTTGCTAAGCAGTGTTTATCCTAAATTAAGGATTTTTAAGTTTCCCATGCTCTGCCAGCAAGGAGGTGCACAAGAAGCTGGGAGGGAGCATGGCCAGGACAGCTGACCCAAACTAGCCAAAGGAATATTCCATACCACAGGACATCATGCTTAGTGTATAAACTGGGGAGAGCTGGCCGGGGGGGGCAGATTGCTGCTCGGGCATTGGTCAGCAGGTAGTGAGCAATTGCATTGTGCATCACTTGTCTTTTCTTGGGTTTTATTTCTCTCTCATTTTGTTGTATTCCTTTTAATTACAATTATTATAATAATATTTTACTTTTTTATTATTATGATTATATATATATTTATTATTAAATTGTTCTTATCTCAACCCGTGAGTTTTCCTTTTCTTTTCAATCCTCCTCCCCATCTCACTGGTGGGAGGGAGGAATGAGTGAGCAGCTGTGTGGTGTTTAGTTACTGGCTTGGGTTAAACCATGACACTGATGTATCTGTAGACCCTATATTTTTCACAGTTATGAATTTTATGCTGTTAGGAGTGTAGTGTTCTTTCATCTTTCCAGAGACTTTTCACTCTTAACTGTCATGACCATTAGTATTTCATTCAGAGAACTATGAAAAATGATGATACTAAATGCTTTACAAATAGGCTTTTATTCATCCTATTTGCCATAATGAAGAATGACGTGATTAATAATGATTTTT
Source organism: Tyto alba (assembly GCF_018691265.1). Classification (NCBI taxonomy): domain Eukaryota; kingdom Metazoa; phylum Chordata; class Aves; order Strigiformes; family Tytonidae; genus Tyto; species Tyto alba. Next base: position 3,047,412 of record NW_024881316.1, read on the forward strand.
AACTGGCTTGTAAGAAGGTGTCATGTATCAGTTTTGTTATGTGAATTAATTTGTTATGGTAATGATAGCATATCAATTATTCCTTGAAAGGTTGTGTTAGATCAATTATATAATTAATCTGTCTTGTTTCTTTACTTATTAATTCCTCCAGTAATTGTTAAAATATTGGTGTTACCATATGTAATTGCTACATAATTTTTCTGGTCTACTTGCACAGATTATTTTGCAAACAATATTCTATGAGGTATTTTATGTTTTTTTTTTTTTTTTTTTTTCTTATGAAAACGAGATCATTTTACTCAGTTCCCAAGTATATTTTAAAAATGTTTTAATAAATTGTATATATCTCGTTTTCTTTAAAAACACAAGGGTGACAGTTACAGAGTGTTTCTCTGACACAATAAAGGACATCTGAACTGAAAATATTTGCTGAGAGAAATGTGAGAGCTATGGCAAGGTCCATGTGTCTCCAGTTTTAAATGCAGTCTAATCATCAGATGTCACTTTGCTTTTCTTCCCCTATTGCCCATTCTTGCCTGCGCAGTGTCCTAACTTAAAGGAAGAATGGAGATAGGTTCAGTTTTTAAACCCATGGTTTGCTTTGTACTTTGGTATGAAGTCCACCTCCGTCCAACTCTTCTAGGCTCAGAGCACGGTCCCCAGATGAATTTGGATCCTCCCAGGCTTGGCAGTGTTGAGGAGTAAATGTTCTCCATAATTCCTCATACTTTGCCTACACTAATCTTAGACAAAAATAGATCTGAATCTTTCTGAAAGGGCGCATAACTGAGTTATTTGTATACACATAGGGCAATTATACCTATACAAATTATTCCAAGACAAATCCTGTCCTGAATCTTCTCCCCACAGTAGACCATGGCATCTTAGCTTTCTGGAAATGGTATGATTTGATTAAAAACATATTTATTTAGACTTCAAAATAATGAAAATTCTTGTAGAAATTTTGTTTTAGGAAATATGCAACCTCTATAGGAGTATTTGTGTCCAGAAAAACTGGCTTGCTGCTGAGGTTTAAGCAATGATATTTTGGACAAACCTATCTGCTAACTGATAATTCTGTTAAGTTTCTATGTCATTTATTATCTATGAAGACAGATAATGATAACTATTCAACAGATAACAGAATAGTTATTCAAATGTAATATTGTACTTTTTCAGTGGAGATCATCACTAGGAAAAAGCAAATAACCTCCAGCTAAGAAAATCCCAATGCATCCTTGTAAAACAGAAGGGAAAAGAAATTTTAAGCATCTTAGATCCAGTGTACAATATGCTGCAAACCTTTTACTACCAGAGTAAAACATGACTGTGAACACCAAAATGTGACATTATCTTGTGAACCAGGGTTGTTGCCAGCAAATACGTGTACGCTTTTATCTTTGTGGAGAGATGAGCTCACTCTCAAATCCGCTGTGCCTTCCAGGCCCAGTAATCATGTGCAAAAACAGATGAAGCCAACTCCCCATTAAGGCTTGGGGCAGCCAAGCGTGCTCAGTCCATCAGCGCAGCTCTGGGCTCTCGCTCAGTCTGGGCACAGCAGGTCTGGCAGAGGTGGCTGTCCTGCATCTCGAGCCACCAGGAGATGTCTGAAACACTTAATGAATGTTTTTTTTTGCTACATCTGGACCCATGAGATGCATGGAAAGTCTGAGGGTCACAGAGTTTGTTGTGCTTTAACTCTCTTTTAACCTTAATCAGCCAAATAGGCCAAGCGTTTTTTAAAGGATACAGTTGTTTCTGGAGAGGAAAGGGGGAGATTATACCATCCAGTCCTTCAGACACTGGGTCTAGAAGAAACTTAAATTCCCTAAATTACTGACTGGTATATTGGTAGATACCAGTCTGGACTAAAACTTACCAGATTTTATCTCCGAAGTCCTTTAAAAATAAATATAATAAGAATTTTAATATAATGAGCAGTAGAGACTGCTTGTTTCTTACTTTAATCACTGACTATGATTTGGCAAGAAAAGAGGTGGCAGTGAACCTGTACCTGCATGCAACTGTGGCTGTTACCCAGGTAAATGTACCCTTGGGCTGCCTTTCACCATGCGAGAGTCACGTCACCTCACACAGGTGGAAGTGACAGCTGAAACAGAAAGCCTTAGAGAAAAGATCAGAAATAGTTGCCTTCATTGCAGTGTTTATAAGGTTCTTCAGAATAATAAACAACAGAATACGGTGACGGACTTCAGTAAGTGGTGTCCTCGGCCAGTCCAAATTTAGTAATTACTGGTGTCATGGTACTCTCTCTGAACTCTGTTGTAAGAACGTTTAAAGATTGTAAGCTTTGTTCTGGCAATGGTTTGTGCCTGTTCAGTTGCCATTATCTCAGTGTCATTCCTACTTTGACATTATTTGAAAAATGTTAAGCTGTGAGAAAATTTCATGGAGTAGTTTCTTCAATATTGGTACCATATGCTTAATAATAAATATTTGGCATATTTACAAGATTTCTCATCAGGGCACTAATAGAAAGTAAATGCCATTAGCTCTTTTTTGAAGATGTGAAATTGAGGGTCCAGAGGAATAATGTATCTTATGAGGATTCAGTAGTAAAGCCCAAAATAGGATCCAGGGTTCTCAGCTCTTAACTCAGTATTTGAACTGGGTTACGCTGCCATGATTTATCATAGCTTGAAAGTGGTGCTGATGTAACAATTGCATATCTTTCTAAAGGAAGACACAATGTATAGGTAAATGTATTGTGAAATGAGTACAGAAAGAAATACTTTATGATTGTATCATGGTGTGGTGGGTTAACCCTGACTATGTACCAGGTGCCCCCCAAGCAGCTCTATCACTTGCCCTTCTCGGGAGGACAGGTGAAGAATATACAAAGAAAAAGGCTTGTGGATCGAGGTAAAGACAGGGTGATCACTCACTAGTTACTGTTATGGGCAAAACAGGTTTGACTTGAGGAAATGATTATAATTTATTGCTAATTAATAACAGAGTAGGACAGTAAGAAATAAAAACTTAGCTAAAATCACCTACCTCTACCCCTCCCGCTTTTCCTGGGCTCAACTTCACTCCTAACTTTTCTACCCTCTCCCCCAGAGCACTGCAGCAGGCATGGGGAATGAGGGTTGTGTCAGCCCTTAATGCTTTGTCTCTGCTGCTCCTTCCTCCTCACACTCTTCCCCGGCTCCAGTGTGGGGTCCCTCGCATGGGAGACAGTCCTTCATGAACTTCTCCTTTTATATGAGCTGCAGTTCTTCAGGAACTGCTCCAGCATGGGCTGCTTCTCTCACATTTTCTCACTCCTCTCTCGCAGCTGCCACACAATGTTTTTTTACCCTTTCTTAAATGTTTTCACTGGGGTGCCACTAATGCCACTGAAGAACTCATCTTTGGCCAGTGGCATTTCCATTTTGGAGCTGACTAAAACTAGATCTGCTCAACATGGGGGCAGCTCACAGTGTCTTTCAACAGAATCCATCACTGCAGTCTCTCTGCTACCAAAACCTTGCCGGGTAAACACTTAGCAAAGAAATATGTGATCTCCAATGGTTTGCTTTACTTTTATTTTATTTCGTTCTGTGTAAAAAAATTATCACCACCTTCAAAAAAGGTATGTGATCAAAACCATCTCCTTCATTTTAAAAATACTATTCAAATATAAATGGAACAAAAAATGAATAAATTGCAGCTGCACATGTGGTTCTTAGTCCTGTAAAAAAAATGCTACAAAACTTTTCTTTGCAGGTTGGAATAATTTCTTTCTCCCCTCTCTCTTAACAATGGCTAAGGTATTAAAGCTCAAAGTATGTTTGCCTCCAGGCAGTGAACAAACTGAAAAGATACACTCCAAAGCTAAGAAAATTCTTTAGAAATTCATAGGCATCAAAGGTGTTTGGAAAAATTTTTTGTCGTTGTAAGGACAGAAGTTAGATGCTCTAAGATATCACTGTATTCCTATTCCAGAGGAGAGTGTAAGTATATCTGACAGCTCACCCTGCTTGAAAAATCAGGACATGTGGTGTGGACACAAGCAAAAATTTTTTACCAATTAAAAACTACCATTCCAGCCATCAGGCAACTTCAGCCAGCAAGCAAAGGGCAGGAGTCTGGAACCTTTTGCTTCATCTTCAGTACGCAGCAGAGCAGCTCCATACAGACCTGGCACTGAAACCATAAGGAGTTTCACTTCTCTGCACAGTTTTGTAAGTACAGTCATTGAGAACTAACCATGGAACAAGAGGAAAATACATTGTAGCTCAATATTTGTCTTATCTGACTACAGTAATCAAATGTGATATTTTTGTCTTTTGCACAGAAATTTTTACAGATTGCTGTGTTGACAACTCTTAAACCTATGCTTTCTTTTATCATATTTTTTGGAAATATTTTTCTCCAATAAACAATAGGGCCTTCTGCCTTGGTTTTGCATTTGTTGACAATTCAATTTCCTCATATATTTGCTTGCTGTACGAGAGTTTATTAGGATCTGCCATAGTTTCTTTGTCACAGATTATTCTAGTCAAGTGTTGATGTGTAGAAATAGCTTCTTAAATTAAAAAAAAAAAAAAAAAAAAATTGTTGTCTCTTATAAAGCAAATTTCAGCCTCAGTTGTCTCAACTAAAGGAAGAACCAGGTCTTATCCAGATGACAAATGAGTCTGATGTGTTTCCTACTATCCACATGAAAAGAGATGCTAAGAAAAAATTGAAATTAAATCCATCAGCTGCACACAAATACTTTTCACTTTAGACTTCAGAGATAATGGTTTATGGATTTGCAAGAGGATGTGCAACCAGTTGTCCTCTTGAGCTACCTTTGGCTTTGGTTGGTTTCTTGAGCTCCTAAGTTAACCTCTTGAAAGCCAAAAAAGCTGAAGATCCCCATCCCACAGGAATCTTAAATTCAGTTTTGGAATATTATAATTTATTCTAGAATAATTATGACTGCCAAATGCAGCATGCAGGATTTTTTAGATTTTCTTCTTGGTTATGAGCTACTGACAGATTTTTTCTGTTCTTTGATGATTGCTTGAAGGCGAGACTCTATGTTGATGGAATCTCAAAAGAAGCCTTCATCTTCTTCTGACTCCCCAAATTCATTTATCGCTAGATGTTTAGAGCTGTGAAAATTTTATGAGAAAAAGATTTTTATATCAATTTCCACATTTTACTTCTCACCTCATTGCATGTTAACCTAGTGGAGATTCTTCTACCATTCTCTGGAAAAAAATTGAATTGGTTACTGTCAGAGGCATGCCTCTAGAATAGGTGTGGTTTGGTAAAATTCCTGTTTTTGTCTTGTGTTTTATAAAGGTTGTTCTTTTGCATTCATCACTTTTTAGTTGGATGAAAAAAGTAAAATCTTGTTACTTTAAAATAATGTTGGTCAGATCTAACAACAGCCACTTAGAAACAAAGGATTTTCTAGAAAATCAGCAAGGACAAGTCAGCTCAGTGTTTCTCAGCAATATAGACAAAATTAGGTTTTGCAATATAGCTGCTGAGCTACTGTAGGCCTGAGTCTAGTCATGGTGGTTTTCAATACCTGGCTATGTTCTTGCTGGTCTTGATGGCGTTGCAGATGTAATGGTGCTGGGGGTTGTCTGTGGAAGTTGTAGAGCCTGAATGATGTTGTCTTCTTGGGAAGAGCATTAAGGTACTGTCTCCTGCAGTGGCATGGGAAGACATTGGCAGAAACTCCTGTCTGCAACCTCACAAGTTATGTCCTGCTTTAACGTTGGTTGGTAAATAAGAGGGCTCATACTCAGCAGAGTGGACAGAGATAGCCTGAAAATGTTTTAGGGACAAGAAATACAGATACAGATGGGGGTGTCCACAGGATGGTGCTCACAGCTATTGAGCAGAGTTGGGTAAGAGGCCATCTACCTTATGTTATGGAAATATGGAAAATTTCTGAACCACCTATCAAATGTCAAATCTGGGGAATGCCTTAAGAAGGATATAGAGAAAGGAGGAAAATGTGATTAATCTGAGGCAAAAAAATTACAGGGTTTTTTATCATTGCAAACAAGTTAATCTAGGCTGAAAGAAAACAGTATTTTGCCTGAGGATCTAGCTTAATTTCTTTCTCAAACAGTCATAATGAAGTCAGAGATAGGAAATTTATACAATCTCTGAAATCTCTGAAATATCAGCTAGGACACTGAAGATGCAGGTTAGGACTTCCTACGGTGAATTCAGATTAAAGACTGGAACTCAAACCTCCTATGAGGCAAATAAAAATATATTCTTATGGAATTTTTGTTAAATTTTTCTTTATGCCTCCAAATTATATTGCTCAGTTTTATACAAACCAAAAGCCTGGAGGTTATTCCCTCAAAACTCAAATATTTTTAAATAAAAAACTTGAGTAATATTTAAAGTTTTGTTACATGCATTTTAACCAGAAATCTATGACTGAAGTAATCTTTTCTTCTTTGACTTGCTGTAAATAATTTCTGTGCTTTTCTAAGTTTTAGGCATGTGCCAGTAAGTGGATTGTAAACAGCTCTAATACTGAATACATCAAGACAAACCCAATCAAGATGAAATATCCTCAAGGAGCACCTACTCACAAAATGTCACATCCATTGCTCTGTATCAAGTGAGCTTGCCTACATTTCCCTTACAGATGAACTAATTTCTTTCTGTTAAAGCCAATGCCAGATACTTCCAATTGCACATGAAATGTAATGCTCATTTTCCTCTGCCCTTCAAAGTAAACAGTTTTCAGTATGAGCACTGTAACTTTCTTTTAAATAAAATTTCTGAAGTTTTTGCCAGTCAATGATTTAGAAATCAGGAAGAGTCTTCAAAAATTTCCTACAGCATTAAGTGGCTGCAGAACTGCTCTGTAGGGCACAGCTGAGGATTTCCAAGGTATAACAACAAAGCTGATTTACCTCCCATCCACTCCTTCACATAAGGAGTATTTCAAAAGTGCAGGAAGCAAAAAAAGATCACAGTCAATTTTATCAGATCCTGAACAGGTTGGTTTTGTAGCTATCACTTATATACTGGACACTTGGTAGTTGTCAGGTAATTTTAAGGAGTTTTTTTTGCACTCCATTAGTATCCATTTTGACCATCTGTTATCTTAGTGGGGCTTTTTTTTAACTAATACCCAAAATATGCGCGCCTATCCCTATTCTCTTCAAATAGAAAAATAATTAAAGTTTTTTAGTACTCAGGTCTTCAGAACAGAGCTGAAACTTCTAAGGCTTCTTATTTGAAACTTTGTTGGATTCCTGGTCTTGGAGATATGATGCTAATTTCTCAGTGGATCTTGCAGCTTTTCTGTTTCTACACTATTTGTTACGAGGTTGTGTTAAGAGAGAAAAAAAAAGAGTGAAGGAAGTTATTAATCTGAAGGTTTGTTCATAACATTTGAACTACTTCTGTGCATTTAAAATTTTCAGAGAAAGATTATGTTGGTTCTTATTCTAGTTAGGTTAATTATCCTTAAAGGATTCCTAGTCTAACCTTTGTCATCTTAATATGTTTTAGAGAATTAACTCAAGATTTCATTAGTGTTCTGGAACAAAACAGAGCATCGCAGGAAATACTGCAGAGAGTTATATGTTCAGGTCTTTAATGTGCATTTTAATAACATTGGAATTTTTTCCATTTGTGTTTTTAGTATTAATGTAGCTTTTCTTTGTAGGGTTTATGCTTCAAATCTTTCCATTTATCTTTCCAGTTCCTCCACGTCATTGATTTCACTGATTCTCAGTGGTTCTTCCAGAACAAGTTGGCTATTCCATTGGTAACATGTTGTTTAATTCTTGACTAGTCCTGCTGCACTAAATCTAGGAAACTTTAGAGCCATGAATCTGAATGCTGATGTAATCCCCAGAAAGTTCCATTTATATTAGGAGTGTGCACATTGCTAATGTTGGCTTTTTCTATCTAGGCTGGGGCAGTTTGCACATGTTACTCATTCAGCTTCACAAATGAGCTGTAACAGACTGGAAAATAATAGGACACACTGCGACTGATTTTTGGGGATATCACAGTGCTGAATCTGGACTGACTGTGGGAGGTATGGTCTAGTAGTTGAAGCTGAAGATTAGAGCTGGGAAGATCTGCATTAATTTTTGGCAGACATTTACAGTACATTCTCAGTGAAAAGAGATTTTGTGAAGTTTAATTAAAAAAACGTTTTTATATTTCTCCTAAAAATGCTCTAGTAGTAAAGTATTAAAAAAAGAAAAGTCTGTATGACAGCTTGTAAAATTTTTGATGAAAATTCTTTAGTGGCTCTTCAGAAAAGAAAGATTTCTATTCTGCAAATTGTAATCAATAATATGTACAGTGTCTTAGTTGTCTTATCTGAAGTCCCGGTAGGTTTTTAGCCTTACTTTTTCTCTGATGCGTTATTGTTTTTTCAGTCCCAGTTGCATCTAGTAAATGTACCTAACAAAGCAGCATGAACAACATTTTTAAAAAGCTTTATATTTCAAAAACCTGAATATTCCTAGAATTATTATTTTTTTTAATTTTTGTGACAACAAGTTGTCACATCAAACATTATCAAAACGTTCCCTGAGCTTTGTTGCCTTATTTTGTTAACCAGCCTTGCTCAATAGCTGTCATTGTTATATGGAGATTGACATCAGAGTAAAGATTGATCCCTCAGAGTAAAGATTGATCCCTGTGCTTAAACAATTAACTATCAGCTAGGTTCTTCCTTCTAAATGTAGTATATCAGGCCACCAAGATAGTTCCAAGTGTTGTTCAAAAAATCATCAATTTGTTCACCGAAACAATAACTTCACGCACAATAATTTCTGCTAGCTGTCTTCTCTGTAACAACTTACTAGACAAAAGAAAATGTAATTGATTTAGTGGCCCTCTGAAGGCCAGATGTATTTTCCTATCCCTTTATGAAAAACAGTGCAGTTACTCTTGAATAGAGATTCTCCACTTGGGAGGGCATGCTCATAATGGCACCCCTCCTTTGCAATTTAATGACTGGCTGGAAATTTTGAAAGGGAATGCATCTGGCAAGACCCACCCTAAGCCACTGTGCCCACTCTTTTGGCCAGACTTGCACAGACTTTTCCTTTCAGGACACGAAAGTGTTCCTGTGTTGTTGGAGCAATTCCACAACTCTGGGATAAGGAATAAGAGCTGAAGTCTTAATACATTACAGGCCTACAGAAGTTCTACAATTTTAAATAGATATATCTATTTCTAGTAGATCTAGTTGGACAGAAATCTCTCCACATGCTCTTTATAATTCCTTGAGGGGACATACTTCTAGTATTGATGGAAAGAAGTATTCACTAGTGTCCATTGTACAATGTATCTCTAAGTAGTCTGTAAGTAGCTTATATAAATACTTGATTAAGTTATACTCGTCCTTAATAATCACTGATTTGAGAACAGCCTATAATGTTCTCTTATCTGCTGAATTATAATTAAGGCTTATTTTAAAATAATTGCATGTATCTTCATTTATCTGGGTATTAGACCTTGTTGATATGAATTTTAGATGCCTCAGTATTATCATGTGAAAGGCTGCTAACAGACCTGCACTCATTTGTGTGTAAATCAAAAAGCTATACCTATTTATCAGAGGTAAGAATTCAAAATTTACCTGAAAATCATAGAAAAGCTTAGATTGAAAAGAACTTCAGGGGCTCATCTAATCTATCTTCATTGTAAGGAAATATCATTGCAAACATACAATATCCTCTACAATGAGTAAGGAAAGTTGTTTTTTTTTTTCTCTAAAACAGTAGAACTAAGTTTTCTATCCTTCATCAGCTGGTCAGAAGGTCAAAAAGTTCTGATTTGCATCTGAGCTTTTGAATAAATATACTTGTGATTCTTGCATGACTCCAGCTCTATGAAGTGTCATGTAGCCAATCTGCCTGCAACGAACATTCATCAAAAACATATGTCAGTCTTCTATCCTAATTTTCTGCATATGAATATTTGCACTGAAGACAAGATACAAAGCCCATTGTAATCACCCAGAAAGACACTCACTGACTTCAGTAGGCTTTATTTTATTGGTTTCTGGAAGTATTAACTTAATTCTGCAGTCAGGGAAAAGAAGTTTTTTTTTTGTTTTTTTTTTTTTTTTTTTTAATCTGGCTAATCATAACTGTTTCAGAGATGCATAACATTCTCTGAAAATAATTTGATATTTTATTGAACCCATAGTCCAGAGATGTATTCTCTTACATAGAAGAAAACCAGGGAAGTAAGAATTTTCTTAATACTTCACTGGCAGACCAGACCCACATTCGCAGCTACAATTTAATTTAGAATGATTTATGTATGCAGAGGCTCAAGACCTGTTTTCTAGAGCCACAATGGTATTTTCTTCTTATTACATATTATAAATATTCTTAGACTTTTCTTTTGCATTAATGGTTTTTAATTTCAAATCATTTCCAAGAGTAGAGCTGCTTTCATTTCCTTGCCTTTTTCTGATTCTTCTTCAAATATGCTCAGAGAATATTATTGTACTAATTCTCACTGAAATTAAGAGTCCGCACTGTGTGTGATACAGATCTTCTCAATAAGACATTGAGGATAATATCCCACTGTCAACTGTTGGCAGAAAAATAACTGGAGTCCACTGTCTTCCAAAATGGTGGCTCCAGTCAGTTATCTGGACTAATCATTATAGCTCTCCTTCCAGTACCGCTTCTTTCAGCTGTACAGAGTGACTTCTCTGCAATATCCTCTCATGTAGATCAGGTGATGGGGCAGATCTCTTTCAGTCAGTAGCTTTGAACACTTAATTATTCTCTGAAAAAATGAGAAATTAATTTCTTAAACATTGAAGGAAAACAATGTTCAGTTTGTTTGAACTGTTTTTCAATACTTGTCAAATTAACTGATGATCTAGTTTAGTTCTTATTCTGGGGTAGGAACAGACTGGAAGTGTGCAAAACTATATATACAAACAGAAATTAATTGTCATAAAAGAAAGAAACTGTCACCAATATTGACTCTTTTCCCTGCAATGCGTCCTTTTTATTTAGTACAATATCTACTTCCCAGCTCTCTTGCTAGGTGTAAAATTGCTATGCCCATCATTTTCCATGTGGAATTAAATAATTTTCTTTCAAGAGTTTATCATAATGCATGTAGAAATTTGATGGAAAACTAGATAGATATGAAATGAATGTCCTCAGAACTCATTGGAATTTTTCTTTTTCTTCTTCTTCTCCTTCTATAACTGAGTAGAAAAAAGAATCCTGAAAAATGAAAATTGTTAGAAGATTTCTACAAAAGGCAGGAAATAGTTTGGGTCTCCAGTTAGTACATGACAATATATTTTTCATTAAAAGACTTTTTTTTTCATGATAAATAATTACAGAAAATGTTTTAACCTCACCATTGGCAGCTGCCATGCACAGATTTCCATTCAGCTGCACTAATGTTAAAAGGATTTCTGGAGCAATTCCACCCAGGAATGAAAAATTAGCAAACACTTACCTCCAAAGGAGTAAAAGTTCATAACTGGGGACAGCTAAGGCAGGATGGGGCCCTTGATGAATCTGTTATCACGGTGTTTCAGGTATATCAACATTTGTGGGCCTCATACATCACGCTAGTTAATTTGAAAAGTTCAAAAGTTTCTTAAGGCAAATACTTCATATTTGGAGTGGAAGGCTGCACTTTTGACACCAAACAGCTTTCATATTCCTTCCCAAGCAGATGAGGAGAAAAAACCCCTTATCTCTTTCAAATGCACACATTTATAAAGAAAAATGCTTTTATTTGGACTGTAGTTGGAGGAGAAATGGGTTTAAAAGCTTCCTGGACTGGCTTGAACATAAAAGCAGACCTCTTCATTGATTACTTAATGTTTAAATAAACTCGTATGTTTTTTAATGCATTCATCTAATAGTTTACCTTGTAAGAACTGAATCCTGAAAATATATTTAATCTTGCTAAATCCCTGAGAATGGGATTTTTATAATAGTTTTTCTCCATTAGCTTTTTATCTGATTTCACCATAAAAAAAGCTTAGCTTAATGAAATGGAGGCTTTCTACTCAACTACTCTATGCATTTGTTTATTTAAACATTTTTATTAATTAGAACTCCAGCTTCAAAATAATAAAGAAAAGGTTTTCAGAAGTTCTGTCTGAACATCATTAAATCACATAAATCAACACTACTGGGACTTTCACAGAAGGACTCTGGCTCCACAAGCTGGAGCTGTTTACTCTTTTATCTGCCAAAAGTTGTAAGTCATCATGCAGTTAATAATTAAGCAAATATATAGCACACAAACTTCTAAAATTAAATAATATTCTGAAGTGTGTGTTGTTGACCAGTCTCCTCCATGCACTATTTTTGTTTGAGTCAGCTTGATGGGTGTTTCCACAGATTTTGAGAGGAGATGGGGGCAGATGGTTTCTATAGCCTAGATTTGTTTACAGTGATGCTAACCAGTGCTCTCTAGCTTATTTTAGAAAATTATGGTATGTGGAGGTTCTCTGAATGTTCTTATTACAAAATATTTGTACACAAAGAACAGTCAAAACACATGAAACTACTGTTTTGAAGAGCACAGCTCTCAAAGTGTAATCTGACAGAGATATAGACTGTGACTCTACAAAAGACTTTTTGTAAGCGTTTGATGGTACGGCATAAAGACAGAATTACAGGAAAGAGGTCCTTTTTAGCCAGGCTTGAAGCCTCAGAGTTTATGATCAAATCACTTGGATTTTTTTGGGGTCCTTTCTAATTTGCATATCAAACAAAATCCCTCTCAAGCCCAGCCAGCTTTCTCTCTTTCTAGTTATTTGACAACAAACCTTAGGAAGAAGTGTGACATATCTGTAGTATCACAGGGTGAGCCAGCCATCAAATCATGACTGTAGATATGATCACTTTCCAATTTTTTCTATTATTTTTTGCTTCCCCCCTCCTTGCACCAGCAATACTGGCTTATGCCAGGTAGCAGCAAAGCCAAAGGTTTCAACCAATGTGTGGCAAAACCAGTTTCCATGCTCCCTACCTGGTACAAGGACTTGCACTGAGCATGGGCCATGCTGAGTAAAGGAGTAATTTTCTTCTGATTCATGCTCCCCTTCTGTTTTAGTGTCATAAAGGCAATCTTCTTCTTATATGACACTCAATATAATTTTCCTCTAGCATTAGAAAATGCAATTTTGTTTCCATTCATGACGAGTGCCTGGAAAAACAGAAAATATCAAACTTAGTTTTCATCATGGTAATTTTGGGAAGGTAGATTCCCTACTGTTCTAGAAATAGTGTTTCAGACAGAGTAACCCTGAAACTTTCCTATAAAGTGCAACAGGCTAATTTCATCAATCAAAAAATGCATGAGAAAGAAACCCAAGAGGAGAGAACACATGAGAAAAAACTCAGTGGGACCTCTCTTTTGCTGAACTCCGAGGGAGCAAAAGGTGTTATTATTTATTTGCATTAAGGGGACTTATCTGAGGACTGGGCAGCTTCAGATGTGCTGTAATTATGGGCAAAAGAGCACTGATGCAGCAAATTGAACTCTCAGGAGCCTGGAGGCAAGGTCAGGCCCTGCTCCTTGTGTCAAAAGGGGAGACCATGTTAGCTTGCCTGCTGCCCAAAACATTCCTATATGCTGGGACTTCTCACTCTGCTGCTTATTTTGACAGTGGCATGAAAATTCAGGGTCAAGGAGCTGCCTCTTCATATGTAAACAATGTCCTTTCCTATGGCAATAGTACATAAGTTCTTATCAAGCAGAGCAGAGATTTAGTAAAGATTATGAAAAAGAGGTGTGTGGGAGGCTATGCTAGACATAGTTAATGGGAGATCAGAACAACGGTCTATACATCCATTTCCATCATTTGTGTCAAACTGAAGCTTGTTATTGCATAAACAGATACTGATATGTCTTTTCAACAACTGAACTAGCCAGTAGTCCTATCCACATGGATGATATCAAATACTTGCTCTTCCAACAAAGATATTGTGCCATTCAGTGATGCAGAAGTCAACTGCACTGCCAAAGTAATGGCAACTGGGCAGCTGGCTATCTCTAAACATCCTAAACCAGATATGAATGCAGCCTGCCACATAAAGTATATTTCAGACTTTCTTTTATTTAGCTGCATTTTGTGTTCAGTCTGTGGGACTGATAAAGCAGGAGCTGTTCAAATCTCAAGGCAGACTGGCATGCAGTTCTGACCATGACTAAAGTCACTACAACTTTCTCCAAAATTACCTAAATGGAATGTTCTTTGAAAGGGCTTGAGGATTAAACCCAGCACTGGATCAGACTTTTACAAAAATACAATATCCTGCTTCATTATATTGGTCAGACATGGGACATTTATTATTAGATGACTCAGCATATGATTGTTTCCTACCTCTTACACCCAAATATGATTTTTCTCTTCTTCCTTCCATCTCATGCTGTTTTGGAGGACATTTCAACTGTTTCCAGCTGCAATTCATAACTCGTGCACATAGAACACTATGTTTAATTTCAAGTGATCAGTTTTGCTTTGGCTTTAGAGTGTTTGGATTAAATCTGAATTTAAGGTTCAACTTCAAACCCAACCTTTTTATCCTTCCTTGATTAGATTAATTTATGTTCTTGCTTAGCAGCAGGAGATTAATTCAGGAGTCTGCTCCTACTCAAGTGAAGGTTCAGTTCAGCCCTGTTTTTGCTCTTCTTTCTTCACTCGAGTCTGCATTTATATTCCAAAGCTGTTTTAGGTATAGAATTCTGTGAAGCTTTTCTATCAGTCCAAGGGTAAATGAGCCTGAAAAGAAATCTTTCAGCAGATATAGGAAGTTCTGTTACTGGGTTTGACTCCATACAAATAACAGTGTTGTTTTGCTATGCATGCATTTAATAATGCTTTTGCAATGATACTTTTTACTATTACAACACAAAGCTTTATGAAGTTTGAAGAGACTTTAGTTTTACTGATTCTAATAAAATGCTGTTCTGAATAAATGGAAGTGAGCAGTTTTGTCTTTGTAACATAAAATGTGAATACTCTCAGAAAACCCTGATCACTGTTACTTGAAGAAAGAATGTCATATATTCAGCTCTTTGACTTCCTGTATATGCCACTTCACACTCATTTTGATGTATAGTTTATGTATGATTCCTGTTTATGTTCAGCAGCACTCACAGAGAAGTAGGTACTCATGAAGGGAGAAGGTTTTAGTACAAGTTTCTTACCATATGAAATCTCCTGGTGTCTAAGGGGAGGTTGAGACAGCTGGATTTGTTTAACATGGAGAAGAGAAAGCTAAGTGCAGATCTAGTTGTTGTCTTCAACTGCCTAGATGGGATCAGAGCACACAGCCAGGATCCTTTCCTGCAGCAAAAGTGTGAGAAGCAACAGTCACAAGCTGCAACAAGGGATATTCCACGTAGATATATGGAAGAGAAAAAAAAAAAAAAAATCACCATTTGCATACTCAAACACTGGAAACAGTTGTCCACAGGGATCCTGAGATCTGCATCCCTGAAGGTGTTCGGAACTTGATTGGATATTACCCTGAGAAACCTGCTCTAATAATGGTGTTGGTCCTACAGTTGGGACTAGATGGTATTGGGACTGCTATTGGGACTAGTGGTCCTTTCCAACTCATATTATTGTACAAATTTAAAAGCACAAAGACAGAGCAAGTAGGAGAGAAAACTTATCCATCTTAAAGGAGTGTAGTCTTCCACCACAGGGTAATATTAGAAAAGGACCAGGTTTGGTCTGAGCTCTGGTTCCTTAAAGAACTGGTAGGATTTCCAGCAGCTGACAACTGCTCCCTGCTACTGGAGGGAAGCTTCTGTTTGAAAAAAATGCTACATGGATATGAGGGTCAGTTCCCAGCTACAGAGCGAGACACCTAAACTTAGGTGATTAGAGTGTGGGTTTACTCATTTGAGTTAGGTGTTTGATCACCTGTCACAGCCATTTGACTCAGTTACCTCAGTTTCCATCCCCATCTGAGAACCCTTGCTGGTGTCTAGGTTCTGCTGCAGAAGTATACAGGTCACCTGTGGAACCTGTGTCACATCCGTCCTTGTCATTTGTGTCACATCCAAAACCTTGTTTTGATGTAATATTAATATAAAACTATTGCATAATAAACAGTTACTGCAACTATATTTGCCATGCATGTGCTATATATTTGTCTAGGAAATGTTTTCTTTGATCTTTAGATGGTAAGTCTCTATGTTGGAACATAGACGTATTACTAAGAAGATTGCTGAAGAGCCCTCTGACTTCCACATGTTTTGCATTTAGCCCTTAGTCTGCATTAGTTCCATATGCTGGTGGGGTTTACAGCAGGAGGAGAGAATTACTGCATTCCCACCTCTCCAGCTGTCTTTCAGATTGTTCCTGTTTAGATGAGTTTGCAGCTTTGCTTCAGCTGCAACAGACACATGGGACAAAATCTAGACTTACTGATGTTTTTCATTTTGATCAAAAATCAAAGCAAACATTTTCTTCCTTGAATCACCAGATAAATAACTTGGTGTTCTACACATACAGCCTGCGCTATAGCATGATACAGCTGAGTTGTATTTCTTGGAAAGTAACTGTGTCTGAAAGTATAAGACCATTTTTCCAAAAATGTCAAAGTTTTTTTCTAGAAGTCTAAAAGTTTAACTAAGAAAGCAGAGTGGTGTGTACTGGGAGATGGTAGTGTTATGACTCCAGGATCTTTGACTCCAGAGGAGCAGACTGGTCTTATTTCAAGCTGTCTAAAGAGCAGCATTAACATTGATTGCAGAACTAGCCTGGAGCCTTTTGCCCTTCCTTCCAGCTAAAAGAAAACAGCAGTGGTGGTATCTACACAAACAAGACAAAACAATGGTAAAATATTTCAGAATATATAAGAAAATGTTTTTCTTTCACAATGTATAGAGAGCTTGGTACAATAATATGTTCTGTATGCCAGTTCAAAGCAGAGATAAGAGTTTCTGTTTACACCTTTTCATCCATTTGGAATCTTAGGACTACAAAGAATTCAGTCTATTATGTGCTAGGATAAATTCACTTGTTGCAATCTGAGTTCAAAGATACCACTCACATAAAAAAAAATAGACTCAGAAATGTCCTTGAATCACCCTTAATTGTACAAAATTGGTCTGATCTCTTGTGATTAACCTTTCTTGTGAATTTTCAAGTGCTTACTGCTTAGGGCAGTGACACTGCAAGAAAGGTGTTTTGTTTTACATGTCTCTTCTGCTCTTTGGGCCAGGTTGAGTACCAAGTGTGACCAGAGGGGCAGCATGTGAAACTTCCCTGAAGTTCAGAAAGCATTCTTGTTTCATGATTGCTGAAAGCTTCAAGTCATTATGATTAACTGAGCTACACAAAACCTTAATGTTAGTCAGGTATTTTATAAAAGACTAATATTTCTGAGACTGAAATAACATCAGTATTTTCAGATAACACTGTGGCAGTAGCATCACCCAGTAATTCAGTGGTCTGCCGTAGTAGTTACAGAATGCTCCTTACTGAGTCACAAGGATTTTAGAAGACTTTATGTAGCAAAACGTTAGTGAATGGGCTGGAAATTTAAGTCAGTCAAGTCAGAGGAGACATTCATTTTGCTTTCAAAAGACTATGGAGCAAAGCCATGAAGAACAAAACTAGCAATAAGATAATTAAGCTCAGATGTGTGATAATCCCGGATCTGCTGTCATTCTTGCCATATATTGTTGTATAGTACACACCATGTATGGTCCTCCAGGAGGAAACTAAGAAGTAGTTGTCTGGCTCCTGTTTTGGTGTGTGACATGCAATGAAGCAGAATATGAGGAGAAACACTGGAGTATATTCAGGCAGAAATCCTACTAGGCTCCCCTAAGATCCACTATCTTGTCTTGAAGGAACAAATACTAAATATTGTCAGAAAATTATTATGTGAAAATCTTCTGCCTAGATACTGGCATCATGCTTGTCACAGTTGAAATTGTAGTGACTATAGTCTGTCCCTTGTAATACTCCTTGAAACACCAGAGATTCAAACAGTGGGGTTCCCAATGTTTCCTGTCTCCTAGAAGCAGGCTCCTTCTTGCCTTTCTTCTCAGCTTCATACACTTCCAGACCTTGCTACACAATGGTCCAGTTCCAATAGGAGAATGGTTATTGTTTTAGTCAAGTGTGTGGCTTGGTGATGAGGACATCCTTCAGGGCATCAATATGAAGGTCTGAACCACTGTTGTGGTTTGAGCCCAGAGGGCAAGTGAACACCATGCAGCTGCTCACTCACTCCTTCCCACCTCAGGGATGGGGTGGACAAAATAAAACAAAAGGCTCAGGAGTTGAGACAAGGACAGGGAGGGATGAGCCACCATTTATGGTCATGGGCAAAAGACAGTTTCCATCGGGGAAGAAAAAGTAAACCAATTTAATTTGAACACCACCATCACCACCACCGAATTTACCAATCAGAGAAGGACAGAGAAATACAACCACATCTTGAGAACACCTTTCCCCCATCCCTGCCTTCCTCCTGGGCTCAGCTTTGGTCCTGGTTGCTTTAACTCCTTACCCTGAGCAGTGCAGGGGACAGGGAATAGAGGTTGTGGTCTGTTCATCACCTGCTGTTTCTGCTGTTCTCCTCAGGGGGAGGACTCCTCACATTCTCCCTCTGCTCCAGCGTGGGTGCCTCTCACAGGAGGCAGTCCTTTATGAACTTCCTCTGACGTGAGTCCTTCCCATGGGCTGCAACTTCCCAAGATGTTCTGGTGTGGATCTCTCCTATGGGTTGCAATATTCCCAGCGACAAACTGCTCCAGTATGGGCTTCCCTCAGAGTCCCGGCCTTCTTCAGATGCAGCCACCTGCTCCAACATGGGGTCCTCCACAGGCTGCAGGTGGGCATCTGCTCCGCTGGTGACCTCCATGTGCTGCAGGTGGACAGCCTGCCCTCTCACCATGGGAGTCACTGCTCCAGCACACTTCCCCCCTCCTCTTCCTTTTCATTTCTTTCACTGACCTCGGTGTTTGCATAGGTAACTCTCTCACAACTCCTCCTCTTCCTCCTCCCAGGTTCCTGTTTGTAAATACATTGTCACAGAGGTGCAGCCACCACTGCTAATTGACTTGGCCCTGGTTAGAGGCAGGTCTGACTTTGGAGCCCGAGGAGCTTCAAGAAGCTTCTCACAAGAGCCACTTCTGTAGCCCCTTCCCCACCACCAAAACCCCTCATCACACAAAACTAACACGATCACTTTCTCCTTTGGCTAATGTATCACAAAAAGGTAGAAAACATATTTGTGCAGACATCAGGTTTCAGATATTTTTAGAATAAGAATACTGCACATTACCAAAGTCTGGTTATCTCTCTTTATTAAGTAGTAACATACTCTGCTTACTTCAATATATGAATATCAGGAATACAACAATATGAGGCTCTGTGGTGTGAAAGCAGTTAAGATTCCAGTTGTATGAGACACTGATGTTTTCTAAACTATTTCAGAATAACTTAAGGAAGAGTCAGATTTTATCATCACAAATTACCTTCAAGCTCTCTTGCTCATTTTTGAAAGACAAGAAATTAAATATAGGTGTATTTTTCTGACCATGAATAAGTGTGGATCAACTTATGTTCTTCAGTAGTCAAGGACCACTTGACTGCTTTCAACATATTGTTTCCAAGAACGTGAAGGGAACTGTAGCATTCTAAAGATATTCAGTAGCTCCAGTTCAAGTTATCTGGCAAGAGCTACGAGGAAAAGGCCTCAAAAGAAAATGTGGTAGTTTGGGAAGGACTGTATCTTCTGGATACAGGCATTGTGATATTGATTGGATAGTTAGACATGTAGTTGCTTCCTGAACTGCCAGATTTTGTTGATTATAAATAGATTTTTGTGGAGATAGACATTTATGAAGATACGGATTCTTCTTGTATAGGGAAAACATGAAAACCACAAAATTTATCATGATAATTATCCAAATTTCTATATTTTGTGGACATACATGTATTTAGGTGGTATAAAGACAAACTGAAAGTTGGTAATGGGGAATTCTTTCTTGAGAGAAAAATTTTGCAAACATTTGATATCAAAATTGACGTGAGAATTTTGGTATGTGACTTACACAATTGGTGTTTCATAATTATATGGACACATTTTAGCAACCTGTTCACTGCTATTATTTGGTCTGCTGCACTGAACTGAGCCCAGGCATCTGTGATGTGAAAGTGTTTGGAATATATTTGGTTTCTTATTTTTTTTATTTAACATTGATAGCTAATAACTTATTATAATCTAAATTTACACTCATTCACACACACAGGCCTTTACTCCTTTTCAAGAGACCACATGAAACGGCAGCAGACAAAGATCTTACTAACTCCTTTGAGGTTGCTTCAGGGATAGTTTGTGTTGCATTTTGTGCAGTATTCTGTCAAGGTGATTTCTATGGTAACATCTATTTGCATTCTTTCAAATGATGGTAAATTCTGACACATTCCATTAAATATTGATAGCAGTGTTTCATCTGCTGGAAACCCACATGGGAATATTTAATTTTATCTACTGTCTGAGACTATTCTCTTGTGGTATCAAAGCAGAAAGCTTTTTACAGTTAAAATGTTAATTAGATTTTTATAACCATTTTTATAGTTCTGCTCTTCATCTAGATTGCTCCAAACATGTTTATTTACAATTCCAAAATGGTTCCATTAATATTCCACATCTTCTTACTCAGAGATTAGCTTAATAGCAAACCTATAAATGTACTTAAAGGCTTGTGAAACACCTACAGAATCATAATGCTGCAATTTTTTTTGGTTAATGGCCAAGTGAATTGTAAGATCAGCTTTTAAGGAAAAGAGACAAGCCTGAAAGAGCAAATGTCATAATTAGGTTCAAAACTGCACTGGTTTCTGAAACAAACCAGTTCTGAAACTGTTTACATAAAGGATTTTTTTTTATTGGTGAGGTGGGGTAGAGAAAGCTAAGAAAAATGAGGTGTAGGTAGCACAGTTTTATCTTCATGGGTGTTGCATGAAATAGCTCCAAAGAATTAAAAAAAAAAAAACCAAAACAAAACGTTCTGGAAAAATAACCTTTCATCACACTAAGGATTATGTGTTCATTTTATATAAAACACTGGTTGGGGATCTGGCTGGTGAGTGCTTTCTTATGAAGAAATCAGCAAACATGAATTTGTGACAGAGGCTAGGTCTCTGAATCACTACAGTTTTATATTTTGCATTGCTACTTACACATTTGAATAGTAAATACGCACTGAATTTAAAACATCACTAAGTAAAGAGGACACCAGTGATGCCCACTAGCATGTACCTGAACAAAGTGTCAGCATCTGAACAAGTGATACATGCTTAAATTGCAATGACCTTTTCTTATTTGATCTGCTGGCCTACAGGTGGAAAACACTGCACATTAATGTGGAACTTCTGACCTGTTTTGCAGTTCTGAGTAGGTTCTGTGCAGCCATGTAATTGCAAGAGACACTTTCAGAAAATTGGTGTTAATATCAAGGTTTTCTGGGTTCCATTAAGGTTTGGAAGTTAGAAATCCTTGTGCTGAGACAGAAAATTGAAAATATTTGGTAGATCAGCTTTGTGAAGAGAAGTGGCACTATACATGTTTCTAAGATGTGAAACTGCAATTCTTTTGAACAGTTTACTTCTTGCATATCCAACCCCCAGACCATCTCAATTACAGATACACAGCTAGTTGAAATTAAACTGTTTGTACATCTCATACAACACAATGGAATGTGGATATCATGTAATGTTTTCTTTCAGATCTACTGAGGATTCTCAAGCTCAAACTAACCAGTTTAAGCTATGTTATGTCCCTTTTCTTTTTATTTTTTTTTTTTTTTTTTTTTCCCAAGAGCATGTCCCTAGAAAGATCAATTTGAAATCTGTAGAAAAATCAATGGTGTGATATTACAATCTTATACTACACATTTAGAAAAATCCTTGGAAGTTGTGAAATGCTGTAACCTGTTCTCTCTGGAGTCTTGAGGCTACTTTCAGTGCTCTTTTAATGACAATAATCCAGCTGTAGTTGTTGGATATATGATAGCACATAACTACTAGAGCAAGGATAGAATTAAAATTGTTGAATTTCAGGGCTGTGCAAACTGATTACCACCTGAAACTTTAGGGACAGTACTAGGATACAAGAAAGGGATGAAAAAATGCCTGGCAAGAAGAAGGTCAACCAGCCAGTTGTTCTATGATGGAGCTGACAGTCTCACCATCCTAAACACCATCTTAACTAACCTTACAGGGCTATGGTTTTCACCAGTCACTTGTTCAGGGGTCAGACCAGTACCATGAGGTAGCTATGTAGTCTGCTTTCTTGCAGGATTAAAGGGAGAGTGAGGAAAAGGAAAGAGAGGAAAAAGGGATGGATAACACTGCAAATAGTGTAAATGGTCCTCCCACCTCCCTGTTTCTTGGGAAGCATGGAGCCAGGTGCCTGACCTGGTGGATTATTGTCTCTGGCACAGTGACAGCTACTCAGTCTACAACACAGACAGAGCAAGAGTGCCTGGCTGTCTCTGCTTCTAAGACAGATTAAGGTTGATATAATGGAAAAATGGGGAGGTAAAAGGGGTGGCACAGGGGTGGGGGAAGTGTGGTAGGTAAATGAAAGGTAGGAAACCTAGAGGTAGAGAGACACAATAAGAAAAGAAGGAAGTGACAAAATATTGATACAGTCCTGGGCTGGCAAAATTGATTAATGAAAAGAAGTGTCATGTTTCCAGAGTGAGTTCAGCTTAAGTACTGTTAAGCACTACAGCAAGGCACAGAATCAGATCTCGTAAGCCCTGTGGACTGGAACCAGTCAAATGCTATGGCCACACAGTCCTGTAATCATGGGGAAGGTAAAGCAGAAAATGCTTTTGAATTATGCTCCATATTCTGTGAGCATTATTGCTTTAGGAAGAACATCAAACTCAAGATAATTTCATTCCATACAGAGCTCAAGCAAATAACCTATGTTCTGTAGAGCACAGTAGAGACTGTCCAAGCTCTGAGCAGGAGCCACTGTGGTCTGGCAGAACCAGGGCTGTGTTGAACGCTGCAGCCTAGAAAATTAAGGAGCACAAAGGGGTTGTCCTTGAGTCCAACTGTCTCTGGTGTGCTACACTGAACAATATTACCTTCCTCAGTAGTCATGGGTTTGTGCTTTGTCACAGAGTTAATTCAGGGCTTGTGACCTTATGCCCAGTGCTAAAGACTATAAATATGACTGGACACAAATCATAGCAAATCATATTTGGACAATGCTACACCTGCATTGATAAAATCTGATGGATCTGAGCTGGATCTGTACCACTTACCTCTACCACAATGTCTTTCCCTTGCTGTTCACCAAGCAGTACCCACACACTGAGTGGAGGTCACCAAGCTGGACAAGACACGCTATTTGGCTAACCAGACAAAATGAGGGGAAGATAAAGGTGCCATGAAGACTACGTCCAGTCTTCAGGTCTTTAGTTAGTCATTCCTCATGTAGCTTATTGATAATTGACATATACTGAGCAACCATTTCTGTCATGGATAAATTATACTATCCTAGAACCTGGTCCTAACCTTTTGAAGCCATTAACAAAAGTACTAATGATTCCAATAGAGACAAAATTTATATATTGTCTTTTCAAAACAAGAGGAAACTTGTTTAAATTCTATACTCCCACAAGTCTGAAGAGCTTTAGCGCATTATGGTTCAGAACTGTAATGAATGTAAATAAATTATTATTTTATATGTATTTGTTTTATAATTGAGACATTAAATTTAGCGTCTCTGTGAAATCATGTCCCGTTGACAGGCATAAACAACATTTGTAAAATGGGATTTTGAAAAAAAATGCAATGAAACCAGAATAAAAAGTTACCAGATATTTAATCTAAAAAGTTTAAAAGCCATATTTTTCCAGCATATAATTCCAGAGTTGCTTAAACTATCAGTACTTTGCTTACTTCTATCACGAGTGTCCTTTTAATTTATAGAGTGCAGCTCTGTAGGGTGGGGGGCATTTTTTGCCCCTGTGTACTAAAGAAGATAACTATGACAGTTATATGCAGCTACAAAGCAGTGGAGCATTTTGAGGCTGAATCACTGCAAAAGTGGTGGAGCTCTGGTCCTCATGATAAGTTTTCCAGTGTGGTAACTGAAAGAACATAAGCTGTGTTGGTTGTATCAAATACAGAATCAGAGTATGTACTGGACTGCAAGCTGCTGTGACAATTCCACCTGGTCTGGGTTTACCTCTCAAAGCCCCATAAGGACAAGACCAATAACATATATTAGCTCTTTTTCACAGAAGGAAAACCTGAATATGTGAGTCAGAGGAAACAGAAAATCCAGCCACATTTCTACAAGAGAACCAGGGTTTCAGGGTTTCTCTATTTAGATGTAGCCCAAGATGACTCAAGATTTGGCACTGAAATCAAGCATATTTATGCATGCATATATCTAAAGACATGTAAGGTGTAGGTTCCCCCAACATACACATACCAGTATACAAATTACCTTGTGCTTACCAGTCTGGTCATGAGACCTATTCCTTTTCACCCACATGCTGTTTAATTCTCTTCCTCTGAAACACTGCTGTGATTCCAATGCCTGACCGAACACCATCTTTCTCACTGCCTCATATTCTTGTCACTTTGAGGAACTTCCTTTCCTGGGCCAATCTGTTGCATTAATTTTTTCAGACCTGGTTTCAGTTATGTTCATATGGCAGCAAAATCCCCATTTAATTCAATTCTATAGATGTAAGTGTAGAGTGAATTTCAGACACTATAGGGTCCCCAAGATATCCCCATGAGACTGCTATCTACAGCATGTAATTATTGAAGACCCACATTTCCCTGACTGGAGGCTAGGCAGGATCACCTGTAATGTTGAAGATAATTCTTGGAAGCTGTGTTTGTGCAGCTGAACCCCGTTCAAGAGGTCTAGCTTGGAGAAGTCCCTTCTGAAGTCCTTTCTAATACCAGCCAGGAGGCAGGCTTTACCTCGGTGCAAAACAGTTCTCAAAATATGTGAACACTGGGCTTTTCTACACTCTTTTGGAGGACTTGTCAGGGTGATGAGATCCCAAGGAGAGGTAATTAGACACCATTTTGTTCACCTGAACAAAATCATTTGTATTGTGAGGAGAATGAGGGGAGTTTACAAGACAATGGGAGAAAGAAGGTTGGGGGGTGGTATCTGTGCTAAACATCAATGTGTGTTCCCTGGTGGGACTTGTAAAAGTTGACCAGTTTCCCTATCATTTTCATGAGTGATAATTGATTCATTTCTTTAGCATCAACAGAGTGCAGCCGATGAAGAACAACTTCAGTCTTCTAAACACTTTGAAGTGTCAGACCCTCTGTTGGGATGAAGAAAAGGAAGGGAAAGTGAAATGGAGAGAAGGAGCAGCAGGAGGTTGGGAACGATCTTCCTCAAGCAGAACTGCCAGCAACAGAATAGACATTTTTGCCTTTAGCAGTAGATCTGCACTGGGGGCAACCATTTGTTCATGCCACTCTGTCCCAAAAGTAAAATCAAATGGTTGTACAGCTCTGCTCCAGCTGAGGGGCTGAGAGCCTCATGTAGGGAAGATAATGAATTTCTTTGCTTTGCTTTCTCTCTTCCTCAACCCCCAATTGATTATAGCTTGTACTTAGAAGGCAAAATTAACAGCTCTGCTCCCCAGCAGTAGTTCCTGTAACTAACAAGGAGGGGCAAGAGCTGTGTAACACCAATTTACTGCTTCTCTGTACAGACCTCACTGATGAGGGGGATGTTAGCTCCTGGGAGGATGGACATCCTGAACTACAAAGGGAAATTTCATGCATGCCTCTGAAGAGTTGTCAGACTGAATTACGGTCAGTAACCGCTCCAATATCACTGAGTGTCCAGGTATAAACTCTGTGCTATTTTATTAGCCCTTTAAGCCATCCGTTCCCTACAAGTATTTTTCATTACCACTGAAACATGGTAATGTTACCAGGTTCCCTTTCTACTATCTTCCAGAAGCTATAGTATTTTCTGTTTCCCTCTCCCTTTCCCTCTCCTTCTTCCTAACCCTCCAACCCCTTGTCCTTCTTTCTCCTTCTTCCATCCTCTTTCCTCCTTCCTTCTTCCTTTTCTTTCTTTCTTCTTTCTTTCTTGCACTCTTTCTCTCACTCACTTCCTCCTCTCTCCCACTGTCTACTCCCCCTTTTCTCTCAATCTTTCTCTTTCTCTTTCTCTTTCTCTTTCTCTTTCTCTTTCTCTTTCTCTTTCTCTTTCTCTTTCTCTTTCTCTTTCTCTTTCTCTTTCTCTTTCTCTTTCTCTTTCTCTTTCTCTTTCTCTTTCTCTTTCTCTTTCTCTTTCTCTTTCTCTTTCTCTCTCTCTTTCTCTCTCTCTTTCTCTCTCTCTTTCTCTCTCTTTCTCTTTCTCCTTTCCTTCCTTGCTCTCTTTCTCTCTCTATCCATTCTTTTATTTTCTTTCATTTTCTTCCTCTCATTCTCTTTGGATAAAGATTAGCAGACTCTTCAGATGCACTTACATGGCATTGCTGACAGTGAACTGTAGTCTATTATGTAACTTTCATGCTATTACCACTAGAAACACATTATGCATGTGACTATACTTGCCTCCTAAAATGTCTCATCTCCTAAGATGCCGTATGTAGAAAACTCAGCCTCCAGGCTGTCTGCCCTGAGAGCACTATGAACCTAACAAGGAGATAAACGGCAGTAAAAAATTAAAAGCTAAGAAGATTTTAAAGCAGATCAAATTCTACTGTTTATAAAATAAATTTCTCAAACTTCAGATTTGCAAGTTTCCCTTTGTGTGAACCAAAAAGCCACTGAAATATAGTTATAAAATCTAAAAATTATCCCACAGAAGAAGTAATGTTTTAAGTTTAAGATGAGTAGCTGAAACTGAAATTCAGTATTTTGGCAGTACAAAGAGTGTTTACTTTATAGTTTAGATGAAAGGAAAGGGTGTTTACTGACATGGGCAGACAACAGAACTTCTTGTTCAAGTCTTTAATCTTTAGCCACTTGAAAATCAGGCTAATGAACTACAGTAACACAAAAAGGATTGGCAAGGAAAAAGAAAAGATCGTGAGCAGAAAAGGGGAGGAGTTAGAGAATATTTTAAAAGCAATTTTAAGCAAGATTCAAATAATTTTAAACTGAGGTCCTTTTCAGTAGAAACCATTACATGAACTTCTTATGTAATTACTAGAGAGATGAAGTTTCAATAAATATCCAAGTTTGGTCAAAAGTTCTAAAAGTCTTGGATAAAAGTGTGACATTTTCAATGTAAAGATGTATAGTAATACAGTGAGTTGGAGCCCTAAAAATAAGAGATTGTCTAATTAGTGAATAATCTATTTAATCCTTCCCCTCTCCCTTTACAAGAAGAATTATACATAAGTGCAAAATTCCTCAATTTTCCCAGTGAAGAGTAGGTGTGTTGTTCACTGCTCTTGTTGTGGTATATATGTACCTCTTCGCTAAATAAATGAGGGTGTACTTAAAAATCATTGCAGAAAATAGAAAATGTCTTACTTATTTAAATATCCTCTAAAGATGCCTCTCTGTCAAGGGGATGAAGATATGATGATTTAATCTCCTGTAGGGATATTTATATGGAAAGGAAGCTGCTAAGGTAGGATTTTGAGATCTCCTGAATGCAAGGATTGTTATTTTGCTATCTTTTGAGTTTGAAGGATGAAAAAAAGTAAGGGAATCTTCAGTCTCTCCTTTGCTCCCTAGCTTGAAATTTCAGTAATCCTGACATTGGCTTGCCTTTTGGTTTTGGTCACGTTCATTATCCCACTTGCCTGAGAAACCAGCCAACAAACCCCTGGTATTTTGATCCTTTTTCATGTCCACTGCTGTTCAAAGACAGAGTATTTCTCATTCTCTGGGAGCATGTAGTTATGTATTTTAACTACATTTTTGAAAATATAATTTATTTTTTTTTAAAAAAAAGCTGGTGTTTTCACAGGAACAAATTTTCCAGGTGAAGTTGTATCCAGTTCCCATGTGTTTCTGTGCTGCATGGCCTGGCTGTCAACAGCCCAAATGAGTGTATCCCCTCCCTCCTCACTATAATGAAGTTGTCATTCCTCATTGCACATTTGTAATATCCTTTAATGAGCATAACAGCATCTTTGTCCACTGGCAACCAGTAGATCGATTCATACATGAACGCCATATGTTTCTATATTCTAGATATATATTCTAGTCCCCACTCTTCAAAAGCACAACTGTTCAACTGAAAGGCAGCATATGCAAAGCTATACCTAGAGAAGTGAAGACAGATGAAGAGAGGATATTAATTTCTGACAGGTATCCCGTCACACAGATCAGACCAGAAAGACATTCTGCTATATATTTTGAAACTGGCCTCATTTAAATGTTTTTGTAATAGAGCATTGTGCACTTGGCTGTAACTGCGAGTGATTTCTGCAATGCACCAGGGCAGCGTGTTAATTCTGTACAGTTAGTTAAATTCTGGGAAGAAAATCAAACTCTGCAAATGTTATGGGGGGATTTTCTCCCATGAACACCAAAAATCAGTGTTCCATCTGCAAAACATACTTAGTGTCATTTAGGGTTACTATCAACTTTCTGTCGAGTTCCCTGCTTAGACTTTTCTTCTTGCTAACCTCAAAGATGACCCATTATCGGTTTCCTACTTCATGACACTTATAGAACCTGCATAGGAATTCAAAAGCAAGAAAGGTGTTATTGTCAAGGCACTGCTGTTTTTCAATTTTTCTCTTGTTTTTCTTCTGCAAAAAAACAAGGTGCCGAAAAGCATCATTTTCTAGACACTAAAACAGGAAGAGCAGACATCTCATCTACATTTTTATGAAGAGTAAACAAGTGGGACATTGATGTAAAATGGGTATTAAACTTCCCACTCCTTTCCCTCCTTCCACATACATTCTTTATTATTGTAGTTCTGTAAAGGAGGAATTGTTTTTTATTTTCCCCCCCTGCATGCCTGATATTTGTTTTATAAATAGTTAACTCTTTGGAAGCCCATGTTTCTGTAATTTCCTTCTAATTCAGTGGAAAATCTTCTGAGCTGTCTTTATTGAGAAAGTGTATTGCAGATGAGAGTGAAGAAGAGATGTGGCTGCTCGTATCTTAGTGCTGCCTGGAAGGCATCTGTGGCTGGGACTTGAGTGAGCCACAACTGCAAACTTTGTAGACTGTTTTACAGTGGCCTTCCCTGGTGCCACATCATCTGCACTACAAGGAGGAGTGCCCCAAGCCATCATCCTTCTGCCTTTTAGCTTTGCACTTGGAGTATTTACACAGAGTTTCCACTAGCGTTGAATTCTTGTTAGTTGCCCTTCTCTGGCCCATCTCTGTAAGAAATGTTTCCCTATTCCTAGTGGTATATTCATGGCTATCCAGAGGCCAGGGCAGAGACAAAAATCAGTCTTGCGGTGCATAAAAATGACAAGAAAAAAAAAAAAATCCTTCGGCAGAATATTATATAAATTCAACTTTTTTTTTGCAACAATTCAATTTGGTATATGCTTGAGAAGGTCTGAGCCAGGAAATGGAATAGACCGCTGCAGCCATGGCAGGTATATTTGGTGCAATAGAGGTAGCATGACAGGGCTCTATTACAGTAACTAATACAATTCCAGAAATAACCTATGCGGAACATATTGCTTTTGCTGCACATGTCAGGAAATGGACTTTGATCGATGTTGTTGCAACACAAAACCACATACTAAAACTTTTTAATTATGATGACAATGTAAAAGTGTAGATGGTGTTCACTGGCAGTCTTCATTGACTTTATAATTAACAAATGGACAGCACAGATTAATTCTGCATGCTCTTCATGTTTAACAATTCTTTTTAGCTGTTGTCATCAGCATGTATATAAGCATTAAGGCATGAGAGGGGGCCTGGTTATCATCACCTTTGGGGTATTAAGAGGCATCCTCTAGGGGAGTGATTATCTCATGATAACCGCACCACCTGGAGTTACCATATTGCTGCTATAAAAATTCATTAATGTAAGAGAAAAACATGTACATTTGTGCTAGAGGATGAAGTTAGGAGTTCAGAATGCTAAAGAGCATTATGAGGAGCTCTAGTTTGCATCTCTTCAACTTCATATGAGAATATTCACTAGGTTATTGTGATACTTTCTCAATATTTTAGACTACAACACCACTTTAGCAATATTTTTGTGGCAGCCTAGTATGATAGTCAAAAATTAAAAAGAGATGGCATGGCCATCAAAGGACAGAAAGTGAATTAGTCACATACCTCAAATTGCCTTCTGAAAGAGAGTATGTCAGCTGGCAGAAGACACTCTAACACACAGTTTTTCAGAGTAAAAAGCACAAGGAAATCACACATCAAATTAGACAAGAGTGTCTACAATTTTAAATTTTAAATAGATTAATTTCTGCTCAGCAATGCATTTAGAGTATATTTAATTTGAATTTATCAGAAAAGTATGGAATGAAGTACATGGGAATACAGTAACTCATTGTCTGCTGTTCTCTATGATAATGTAACAAACTGTTATCTCATACTCTAATGACTTTGATGTTAATGGAGTCGTACACTCTGCCTGACCTCTTCAGCACTGGATGGATGTGTATGTGCTTTTGCTGTCCTTCAGGTTTTCTGCTTCACTCTCAACTTTCCTACTAATCTTTTATCTTTGCTTCTGTTTCATTTCCTCGTTAGTAGGAGGCCAGAATTTATTTAAATTAACAGTTTTAGTTCTACACTTGTAAAGATAATTTTTTGTGTTTTTAAATCAGTAAATTTTGAAGAAACTGCTCAATTACTGATGTTGTGACTCCCAAAGAGTATTTCTTGCTCTTTCATAAGGGTTTATCCATTTAATGAAATTTGGCTGGCCTGTCACCGAGAGACAATAGGAGACATACAAAAAGCTTCTTTACTACTCTCGTTTTGCTTACTATTCTCTTTGTTGCCTGTGCTTAGCATCTGTAGCATGTGGTGGATGCAAAGATGGACTTTCTTCAGGCTCTGCAGATGGTGGTGGGAACCATGTAGACAGTCAAGAGAACGTGGCCCAGAGAGTGCTAAGTGACTACATAGCACAGAATGGTTTCATTTATAGCCGTCTTCTGCTCACCATATGTTCATCGCGGTTAGTCAGCACACAAGCAGACAAGGCGAGCTCATCCTTGGGGGCAGGGAGAGATTAAGGATCATTTGCTTGTGCAGTACTTCTCATACGCTCAGAGTCCAGCTTTAGTGCATAAAGAACAGAAGACAATTTAGGTTTGCTTTTCATGAGTCTATGAGGCACTGTGAAATCTTAATTTCCCTGTCTAGATTCGAAGTACCTGAGGTCTGTGTGTGCAAAATACAAAAGTGTTTAGGAGATGGCACTCACTCTTGCTAGACATCAGGTAATGGCACAACTGAAAAAGTAGCTACTACCTGTGTTAGATCAAAGTTATGTGGCAGCAGAACAATACATTGCTGCTGACATACTAGTAGAGGTTCTTAAATGATTATACATTATATTCACACAAAACACTAGTGAAACATGTAAATTATGCCATTAAAATGATTAATAGCAATTTTTGATGTGGAATAAAGGATGATTTTATTTCTACAAATGCATAGAAAATTTGCATTTTTTGAATCTAAAGTTCTTCTCTGTACTGAGAAACTGCACTATTGGGACTATACATTCTGCTGATTCTGTGGATTTTCCTTTGAACTTGCTCATCCAGAAGACCGAATGGTTTGTTTGACTGCGATGGACCAGATGACTTCCTTTCTGTGGTGCAAGGAATGGATGAAACAGAAAGCACTTATGTTAAGGCCACTGAAATTTACTTTTTGGAAATGGAATTGTGGTTTTATCAATGCTGATGTAATTATATAGTATGAAACACTTTATCACATTCTGTGAGTGCAGGAGACCATGGTATAGAAGGGAGTCAAAAAGGCAAACATATCTTGTGCAACATCTTATTTGATTTTTCAGGTATATGTAAGGAAAGACTCATGAAAATACATTTTTGCAGATTTCAGGCACTATGAGAATTTGCTGGGATGTTATCTGTGACTGTTAACAGCTAATGCAAAAGATAATAACAGCATAAGTTTGCACTTGAGAGCACAGCTGTCATTTATACCATTTGGCATATGCAAGTTGAAAGTCTTGTTTTTATGTCTTGATCTGGTTCACCATTCTGGTTTAGAGTATGAGAGTAGCTATATAAAA
The DNA here is from genome assembly GCF_018691265.1 of Tyto alba. Classification (NCBI taxonomy): domain Eukaryota; kingdom Metazoa; phylum Chordata; class Aves; order Strigiformes; family Tytonidae; genus Tyto; species Tyto alba. The sequence continues at coordinate 3,079,595 of NW_024881316.1, forward strand.
CATAGAACCAGTGTAATTCCTCTGGGAATTTACATTATGGTAGATGATAGAGTTTAAGAGCATCAGCAAATCCTTGTCTCTTGCTGACCCCACCAGCTTCCCAACTGGATATCTAAATGAAAGTAAATGTGGTTCAAGATCTTCATGCAACTTTACTGTTGTGGTCAGGATTGGAAAACGTGTTGAACTAAAGAGAAGAGAGCTCATGTAAGATTGGTAGTGACAGTGGTTAAATGAGCCTGCAGTACTCTATAGGGGGTCAGGCATCCACAGGGACGTGTCCATCTGTTTGGTTTCTTAAGATTGTTGTAGAGCAGCTGTGACTTATCACTGATGTCCAAATGAATAATTTCTTATAAATTCTGGAAATTAATATGCAGGACACTTGGATTTTCTCTTCTCTTCTCTTCCTGTGTACTTTTAGACAAGCTCTTTTAGATTGCCAAGGAGTTGCTCAGTGCTGGTCCTTGTTTTCTATAATTTCCAGCTTCTGACTGCACAAGGAACTCTGCAGCTTGGAAATATGACAATAACTGATGCCTAAGGCATAGTGCAAAGGTAGTATCTAGCAACAAAATGTGATAAATTACTAATGCCAGGCAATCATCATGGGTTTGTTATTTCTTTGTGTTATTGTTTCACTGGGTTTTTGTGTGCCTAAGATGGTCTAGACCTGCAGATTGTGTTGCCTTTAAATGCCACTGCATCGACAAAAGAAGTCAGATAATTTACTGCACGATATGTTTGCCCTTCCCAGATTTTTAGCCTGACTGATGCTATTAGTCTCTGACTTTTTTTTTTTTTTTCTTCTTAAGAATTGTTCAAACTCAGACTTGTCCCATAAAATGCCATTTTGTTCAAAATCTGGCACTTGCAGCTTTCACATGCTAGATTATATGGTTCATGAGTTCTGCCGGGTGAGTTTTTCTTCGTTGTGTACTGCAGCTTATGGTGAGCTTCACAGATCTTGGACAGCTTTGCCTTTGATGGATGCTAGTACATTTTCTCAGTGGCTGACTTTTATTAGTTTCAAAAGATAACAGTCTATATAGGCACATACTTGGGTGTGAAGGGTATCATGAGGAAAAATTGGAAATCTCCTGCTCTTTGCCAGATTATGCCTTTCAGAATATTTACATCTGCTTGGTATATTTAACACAATAGTGAAGCTGTAGGAAGCCAGAAGTACCTCCCTGACATAAAGATAGGAACTGCTGCTATTGGGTTCATTCAAACTCTGTGAACTTCAGTGTCCCTCTCTGCCCAAAGACAATAATAGTATCCAACCCTAAAGAGTTTTCAGATTAATAATTTTTAAGAAAATTACCTCTAAGGTTACTCCAATTGAAAGTCTTAATTCCTTTGTTATGCCTGAACTATTGGAGACTGGAGGAGCCCTTTAAGACAGCATATGCTGCATATGTCTGTTTCTGGATCAGCCCAAAGTCAAAATAGCATTGCGGTATGGTTCTTGAGACTGAAGGCTGTGCATAAAATGGCAGAATAGAAGCCATTTAATGTGTATAAGAGCGATGCTGTGTATTCTTGATCACCACCTGCAGGCATTTTTCTCATTTAAACGGTATTTACATAATTGGAGGAATCTTTATTTATAGAATGTTCTTCAAAGAAACAGGAGCTGAAGTCCTCAAGAAAATAAGGTCTGTGCATGTTTCTTGGAGCATGCTTGGAAAATGGACATATAGAAGAGGTCTGGAAAAGGTCTTTCGAAAAGCCTACCAAGTTGGTGCATGAAAAAGCAGACTTAGAGCCCTATATGAAGCACAGAGATATGTAATGAGATGGGCAATGCCTGGGGTAAGGATTTTGACATTACCAAGGGACAGAGCTCTTTTTGTTCTGCAGCAGGTGAGATACCAGTCAGCATATCTAGACAAAATGGTCCCATGCCAAGGAAAGGGGATGGTAAATGGTTTTACTAGCAGTAGAGGTGTCAGATTTGTTTAAGACCCTCCTGAGAAAACTTTCAGAAAAACCTGTGAGGAGAAGGACAAGAAAGATGAATGAAGCAAAAAGATTTTAATATTGATCTATTTTGGTTCTTTAATGCATGAATACTCAATATCCATGTGTCTCCTCTTTCAAGGCCTAGGAATTCAATATAGTCTCCAAAACACATCTGAACAGATTATCTATACTATAGCTGATAATAAAACACCTAAACTCACCTGAATTAGTTTTAAAATAGCTAACCCAGGTGCAGATACCTGTGTAGGACTGTGGAGGCTTCCAAACCCTTTCAATAATTTGGCTGTTTGGCCTTACCAGGTTTCAGTGCTAACTAGTTCTTATGTAGCCCAGCAGTGACTGTGGTGTAATCTCATTTCACAATTGTGGTAGTCCTACATCCAACACCTTCCTACACAGCAGGTCATCAGGAGGTCACCTCGCAGTAGCATCTCTCTGACCTGTTCTGGGAAGCCTCCCCCAGTGGCTTCCCGTGCTTTGCATAGCAGGATGTGTGGGTGGGAAAGATTCTATTCTTCATGTTGTGTGGATTCCTATGTGCTCTGATCTTTCATGTGATGAGCTTCCAAAAATTGGTTTGGGCTTCTTTGTTTGATTGACTGAAAAGCTAAGTTGCCAATAGATAGGCAGGGAAGCCCGGACAATGGCTATCTCTACATTTCAGAAAACTAAGTCACTGATATATATTTTTGTGTGTTTTTATTATCTAACACCTTTAATATCTTTAAATGTTATGACTGTTGTTCTGAGTCCTGTGGTTGTATAATGACTCCTGAGTGGAATCTGCTGTATTCTGTACTTAGAAGTGAGATGAAAATGAAGTGGGAAACACAACACAGTGAATTCTGTGTCCCACAGAAGCCGTTATTTTTACTGAGGTTCCCTAGAGATGAGTGAAGTGGCAGACATTGCTTTGCCCTGTTCTATCCCTTAGTAGTTTTTTTTACATAGATACAAAATGAAAATGTTAGAATTTTCAAAGGTACCAAAAACTACAAGATATGAAGCCATCATAGCTCAGAAATATTTTTTTCAGATGTCTCTGGAAAAGTTAATTTCTGGTAGAATACATCTACATGAAGAAAAGTCACACTGCAAAATACCAAACAACTAGCAATGATTTTAGGCCCATGATTCTTTTTGATGCAGCTCCTTCTTTCAACTTGAAGGGGTGTCTACCTCTTCTCAGGAGTCCAATGCTTTTCCTGAAAGCAGTATAAGTACTAGCATTCAGTATCATTGGATATTCAAATGATAATGTAAGTCTATTCAACTTCACTTAAAAAGAATATTTATTGAACTAAAAGAATAGCCAGATATATGTACCATATTCTTATTTATTGAGCTATGGTGGCATATGCAAGTTTAGATGTCTCTTACAAGATGTATGCTTGTGCTTTTTTATCAACCCGATGCAGCTAGACCTAGCAATATATTTTCCATTGAGAATGAGAATAGAATGACACATTGGATCTAAGCTTTTTAACTTCCTTTAACTTCACCATAAAATGCTTTTAAAAACGTCAATAAGTACATTCAAAATAGTGTATTGTCCATCAGAAACAAAATTATAAATGGAATTTAGCCTAATTTCAACCCTAAAATTCTCCATATTTTTTGTATCTGTCAGTCGTTTTACTTTCCAGTGTAACATGTCACTGTGAAGAACTGTGGCAGTCCAACTGGTGATTAAGTTCAAGCTAAATCTTTAATTTGAATTCAAATCCTTCACACAGCTCTTGTTTTTTTGTACCTTTTTCAGTGAGCAATCTATTCTTCAGTTCCGAAAGGAGAGGAAAGTACTTATATATCACTATTTCTGTGTATATGGAGAAGTGTGGAAGGGTATAGGCAGTGTCAGTACTGTTTATAATCCTTATCACTGCTAAGTAAAGAATATTAAGCTCTGATGTCTTTAGCCTTAAAATAAAACTTCCTTCAAAAACAATTTCTAATATCTTGTCTTGGAATATTTATATAGCAATGTTAATGTAATAAAATAAAAAAGGAAAGTAGACTAATGGTCCTGTTACTCCTGAACTTCTTAGCTGTACTATACACTTACTGTCTTCACTCATTTTTGCCTAACCAGTGTGGAAGTACAGAGAGGTTTGTGTGTTTGAACCAAATTTTTGCTGCTGAAGGAGCACCAACAGATTGTTACAAATGTGGGTTTGCTGTGAAGGAAAAGGAAGACTTTGCTAAATGGTATTGATGGATGATGACTGCTTAAGTGAATATAATTAACCCCTTGGTGTGCATGACAAAGTTTACATTCAAGACTTAAGAAATTGAAGTAAATTAGTGAGCTTGAAACCAAACCAACCAAACAAAAAACAGAGGTAGGAGAGCAATTAGATTTCCATTAGAAGGTTCAAATCAGTGAGGTTGTGAGACAAACCTAATATAAGCCAATCTAGAAATGTGGTTTTCTGAAACTGCAAAAATGAGGACTGTGCCTTGTTAGTTCCTCTTAAGCAGGTAAAATAGAGGTTAAGCTGTGCTTAGGTGGACAAGGCCTTGTGCTGACCCAAGGCCAGTGGCATATAGATGCCTCATAAACTGCTCAGGCTGACACTTTTTCACAGGTGAACCAATAGGTCCAGAATCTGCTTTTTCTTCTTATCTGAAGAGTATGGCTTATAACCTTATGTCAACTTCAAAGACATTTTGCCAGCATAGAACAGCTTCTCTGCTACCATTTAAGGCAGGGCAGTAAAAGCTTTTCCTGACTTGACAATCCTTAGACTTACCAACCTTTTTAGTTTCCACTCATTTGAGAGGACTTCTAGAAAAGTTTAACTTTTCCTCACCAGTTTAAAAGCTCTCTCCCTTCTTGCAAACAATAGACAGTTAAAGAAAATTAAACAACCTAATGCTAGACAAAAAAAAAAGAAAATAAAAGAGGAACAAGACATTGAAACCTAGGAGATTGTGGCAACCAATACTGCTGAGTAATGCCAGCACTATAAAACAAGTCTTAAAGCAGTTAAAAGTTACATTATGTAACTTATGACTGCTGTGGCCCGATTGAAAACAATTGGAATTAATGAGAAGTCTCACGGTGTACGCCTGTGTTATGGGAGGCGAAGGCCAGACTGCAGTTCAGGCTTACATCATTTAAACTTGTCACACTCCTTTCTGCTCACCCAGCTGACTATTTCTCCCAGCTAAGTGTCAAAATCCACATCCATTCTGCCAAAAAGAAGACAGTCTTTAAGCCAGCTACCATAGAATAGTTGTGTCCACCTTACCCAGCAGTCAGTCCGAGGTCTCCCTGGTGGCATGTGGTGCCCTGTGCAGTCCCAAAGCATAATTTTTAATTGTGTGTGCACTTGTGGGGGTTTTGGTTGATTATTTTTCAGATCAAAGTGTGGAAAATACAGAAGGGCTGTGGTCTTTACCCGATTGAAGTGAGTGTGCATGTTGCTTTTGCTGAGTAGTGGCAAAGACACAGCATTTGACCTATTGGTGCACCCATGAAAATGTGCCAGTCTTAGCAGTGTTGTGGGACATGTATATGCCAGAAGAATGTGTCAGCACAGGGTCTGGCCCACCTAAGTCCTTAATGACCTCCATACTAAATGCTGAAGAGGAAATAACATGACATGAAGACATAATTTTGGCACTTGCAGAATATCACTTTTGTAGATTGACTTATATTATTATCTTAAGAGTAGCTGGTGTGGGAGGTAGCCTGGGAAGCAGGGACACTGTGTGGAACCAGAGGAGGATGGCTGCTGTGGGGTGTAAGATGAACTCTGGTTCCTGGAGAAGGGCGTGGAGATCCCAGACTTTGGGTTGATGAGGCTCCCAAGAAACTTGGAAGCTGTGAAAGATCATCCCAGAGCCTGAAGTAAGCCTGGATAATAAGATACAAGGCTAGCAAAGGGGAAGCTAAAGATGCCTGCCCACATCCATGATACCCCAAACCTGTCACCTCTCAGGGTCCTTGGTCCATCCTGGTCCCCATCCCCTAGTCCTAGGGCTGCTGCTCAACCACCTCTCCACCTGTCTTCTCCCCCATAGTGCTACCTCCATCTTCATTGCAAAATCAAATTTTGCTGCCCTCCCTGCTTCACACACTGTGAAAAGAACAAAATTACTTCCTTTGTTTGTAGTTTTGGAGTAAAATTCAGCTATGCTTATTCTGTTGAAGAGTGCTGATATGGCTCTGGAAAAAAATTCCTGGTGACCTTACAGCTAAGCACAAATGCAGTTGTAAGCATGGTATATGCATAGTACAGCTTGGGCAGAGGCAGATTTGGGTTGGTAATGAGCTTTTCTGCTTTTTAAAATAAGAAGGTTCTTGTTGTGGCAACTGCCTGTCTCTGTCCTGACTTGTCAGATAAGGGTCTTGTCACTGAACCTCAGCTTGAACCCAAATGGCAAATTCTCATCCCAAACAAACACTGCTGAGAACAGAGCGGTACTTATGATATCTGTCATTTTCAGCAGATAATATATTCTTAATTCTAGTTAAGTTGCAAGTGGCTGTGATCTGTTCCAGGAAATCAAAGGTTTGTTAGGGAAGAAAACTAACTTTTCTTGCAACTCTGCCCTGGTCTGTCATCCATGATTACACTCCTCTTCTGCTGTACCACAGCCTGGCTGAGTACTGGCTACCAGCATACTTTGTGGAGTTCCTCTCACTTTTTGGGGGGAGGCAGTGAGGAGGCGCAGAGCCCCCTCGGGTGCAGGGAGGCAATTTTCCATTCTTACTCTCTTGGCTCAATGCTTTATTTAAAATTAATTGTGGATAGATCAGGGAGCACATTTTTCATAACATAATTGGTGGCATTATTTGCATCTAAATTTAACAGACCTTGAAAGCCACCAGTGCTCTATAGGCTACAAATGGGATGTTACTGTTAGATTTGTTTCCTTGAATTCCTTCTGCAGAAATTCCCCCCTCCACCCCCAACAGTAACTTATGAAGTGAGAGGGAAGGGAACTGGTTTTAGACTGCTGCTGGTTTAATGTTAGTACAAAGCCTTCCTAGCAAAGATGCATTACTGTGGAAATCTGGGATTTAGTGGGTCATTGGAAGGCAAGGAAACCATCAGAAAATGCTACAGTTAGGCATCACAAAAGTAGCCTCCATCTATGAAGTGTAATCTTGTGTGCAGTGATTCATGGGTAGTCCATAAAAGTGGCTCTGTCACAGTGAAGTAAGTTCAAGGCTGCTGCAAAGAGGGGAAGAATAATCTTGGTGGATGAGAGAAGAGCAATGAGTGTGTATCAAGGAAAATTCAGGCTGGATTTTAGAAAAACCTTTCTAATGGTAGAAACAGTGAAGCCCTGCAATAGATTTTCTGGGGAGGATATGGATCTGCAAAGCTGGAAATCTTTAAGAACTGATGAGACAAAAATCTGTGAGATAGGACATCACTGAAGCTGATCCTGCTGTGGCATAGGATAAGCCAGATGACCCCATGAATTTCCTCTAGACTATTTTTATCTAAACCTCTAGATTTTATTGCATGGCTCTTGTCATTTTACATGTTGCTTGTAGTTCCACATTCTGGAAACAAGGACTGTGGCTGTCACTTAACAAGTTTCTAACTACTGTGATTGTGAAGATGAATTCCAAATTCATCATAAAGAAATAAAGTAAATCCAGACTGAGAGAGATAGATTTTAAGCCAGGCCTGTGATTTGTGAATACTTTGTATTGACAAAACTAAAAAAGTCCAAAATATGGGATAGAGGAACTTCTCACTGGTGAGTGTTACATACTGTGGTGAAACTTGCGTTACGGTAAGGATTAAATTTTGCAGGAGGTTGAGATTTTTAAGGCTTCCCACTGCCTGAAAAACATGGAAGTTGTTTTCTATGCATGTTTATTTACCCCTTTTCACTAGGAAAATACTTTTACAGCCATTACAGTGGTGCTTTAGAGAGTTTAATATAATTGAAATGCTGTAGGCAGAGGAAAAAAATCATGTTTTGGAGGTGTAGTTCCCAAAGGAAACTGAGTTCTGGCTCCAGCTACATTTTCTTGCTAGAATCCTGTTTTTTAGATGAATGTCAGACAGGAGTTTTGAAGCTGAAAATAGAAGCATATGATGAAAATAATTCTAATCACTAAAGCGAGATACAGAAAAAGCAGAATAAGAAAGCAGTCCTAGGTGAAGCTAATAAATCCATGTCTGACAGCCAGATACATTGGAGTGTACAAATTATATGCTTTTATCCAGTGAGAATTTTTGAGCAAGATTAAGGTTTTAATGTGATTGCCTTCTTGTGACAATTGGGAGGAACTGCATTATTCGTTGCAGTGAGAGGGCACTGAGCTAAGGTCACTGAGTGTTCAGTCTTCCATACTGCACTTGAATCACCTTAGGTAGAGCAAATTGCATGCTCTACTTTGAACAAGAAAACAGAGGCAAATCACAATAGCTGAGAAAGAATGGAGGTGTTCACAGGCTCTTCTGACTTTAGATGAACACTGAATGTCATGCTAAGGGAAAGAATGGCTGAGAGACAGAAATTAATAAAAATGACACGTCCTATTTACATTTGTTTGCGTATTTTAAAATACAGTTGCTTTAGAGTATTGCTGAAGTACAGGGATCTTTAAGTTGCAAAAATACAAGAACATAGGGAATGCACCAACCCCCTCCTTCCCCCATACCCTCCATTTTAGCGATTAAAGTACTTTGGATACTTTGATGTTTAAAATTCTAATTCCTTTGTTGTGATTTTTATGGTGACTTTGAAGGTTACTTTGCAGCTTTTTTGTATTTCTCTCCTAATGGCTTTATCAGGACATGCTTCTATTACAGCTAAGGCACTTAAAGGAAATACATTATTTAAATGTGAAATGGTAAGAGACAAAATGTAAGACTATGGTGCATTTTTCTTTGTCATTCAGAGACATAATAGAACAACTCAGAAGACATTAAAATAAAATTCATATGGGAAACTACGTGCTCTGCTGGTTTATCTGCTAGCCACATCCAGATGTGGTCCTTCCACCTTTAACTAGCACCAGCTTTGTTTTCAGAATACAAACAAGTACGTAACATATCTAAAAAAAGCAAGGCACCAATTTAAAAAAATGGCTGAACAAACCCTCTGCTTCTGACAGTGGGAAAGGGTCTTTCTTTCTGACTGTCTCCATGCATTTATACTATGCCAACCATTCTCAACACAATTCACTTTATTATAATAATAATTGTTCTTTATTGCAGTAACATCTAAGGATCCCAAATAGGGTTCAAGACCTTATTATTCTAGGCACCATCCACGTGTATAATAAAACCATCTCCGCTGTAAAGAGCTTACAATCTTGACATATGACAAGGCACAACAGTAAAAGAGAAAAAACAATCACAGGGGAGGGGTGAAGGGGAAGCTATCAAGAAAACCAATACACTGTGTGTGCTAAGTAGCAGTGTCTGAACACTAACTGATTAGCTACCATCAAGGGCTTTGTATAATCTGTAGAAATAGTTTTTCACTGTGCATTCTATATCACTTAGTTTTCAGTTTTTAAAATGCAGATGTGCTTGTTGCACACCTCTGGAATAAACTGCTAGGGCGAGAGCAGGGGAAAGAAAGCTGAAAGATGGAAATGATATAGGATGGAAATGATAAGACTTAAGGATAGGTCAGTTTGGCTCCAAGTATACCCAATACCTGTACCTAACTACATTAAAGGAAATTTAAATATTTCAGTCTTAAAAAGGTCTAAAGGAAAATGGAATCACTTTTTTTGCTAATACCTTTACCATACATCTACTTCAGGTCTGAGAACACAATGTATGCATGCACAGTTTGTGGATGAATTCTCTTATTTTTCCAGAACAGAGTTTGCATGGATTGTCGATAATAGACATGGGTACTAGCATCCTGTAAATTTTCTGCTAGTCAATTATTATGTGTGCATATTAATGAGAACAGATAACCACAGAAGATATGAATGTAAAAATAAAGACAGCTGCATTTTTTTGACTCAGCAAAGCCTTAAGAGAAACTGTGTATGTGCTGGCAGATCCTCAGTTTAAACCACTAAATGTGATGTTTTGGAAGTCTTATTATTTGCTTCTTTGAAGGGAAAAAGAAGTTGTAGAAATGTCTTGGGTTGAGTGAGTGGTGGGGTTTTTTGGTGGCAGGGGAGGGGGCTATCGGGGCGGCCCCCTGTGAGAAGCTTCTCGAAGCTCCCCCAGCTCCACCTCAGCTCCACCTCTGCACCAAAACTGAGCCAATCAGCTGCGCCTCTGCAATAACGTATTTAAGAAGGGACGTGGTGAGGAGCAGTCGGACTTGTGAGGAGGAGTTGGTGCAGCTGCATGAACACCAAGGTCAGTGGAGGAACGGAGGAAGAAAGGAGGGGGGAGGTGTGCCGGAGCAGAGACCCCCTGTATCCTGTGGGGAGATGGCAGGGCGGCCCCCCCCTGCCACCCATGGAGAGCTACGGTGGAGCAGACATTGATTTATGGCCTGTGGTTTCCACCTAGATGATCAAGGTGCTGTGCCCGAAGAAGGCTGGGGTCTTGTGGGAAAAGGTATCCCCGCTGCTGTAATTCAGTGCTGGGAGGATTGCAGCATGTGGGGGTGTCCCACGCTGGAGCAGCCCGGGAAGGGCTGCAGCCGTGGGAGGGATTCCAGTTGGAGAAAGTTGGTGACCCATGACGGAGCAGTGTGGGGAACGCTGCGGCCTGTGGGAGGGACTCATGTCAGAGAAGTTTATGGAGTTCTGTCTGCTGTGAGAGGGGGACCATGCTGGAGCAGGGGGAATAAGTTCCAGAAGCTCCCCCCACTGAAGATGGCAGAAGTGGCAGCACTGATTCCCCCCCCCCCCCCCCCCCCCCCCCCCATTCCCTGCCCCTGTGCCACTGGGGGAGGAGGTAGAGATATTGGGAGCAGAGCTGAGCCCAGGAAGAAGGGAGGGGTGGGGGGAAGGTGTTCTCAGGCTGTGGCAATGCTTCTCACTGTCCTACTCTGTTACATGTTGTTAGTGTCTGTGATAAATTTATGTTTTTTTTTTTTTCCTTCCCCTAACGAGTCTGCCTTTTGCTCGTGACCATAAAGGGGGATTTTTCCCCATCCCAGTCCTATCTCGAACCCCAAACCTGGCTCTCTGTCCCTTCTTATTGCTGGAAGAGAAGAGAGAGAGAGTGGCTGCATGGTGGTTGGCTGCCAACCAGGCTCAAACCACAACAAGAAAAAAATATGTGGTAAACCAAGTTTGTTAATGTGCCGAAAATAAGTGTCATTTAACAATATTTTTTCCGGGATATATATACAGAAATAATATCTGTTCTCACTGGAGCATTTTTTGGATGTCTTGCAAGTTACTCACATTCATGATGGTTCAGAAAGTTTCCTAAACTTTGCTGTAGTTTCCTTTACTATCCAGACAGTATTGCCTCTTCCTCACTGGCACATGTGCGTTTTGCCATCAGCCTTCCTGTGAGTGATGCCACCAGAATCTTCATGTAACATGTAGCTACACAGAGATGGCAGAGGCACTCAGTGTGCCTAACACATACCGTCAGAGAGTTATCTCAGGTGCCTCATGTTGAACTGCACTGATTATTTATTGTCTCTGGGGTGGGCGCACAGGGCCAAGGGCTGCCACTGTGGTTACTAGTGGGGTAATGGAATGCTCCTGGGAGCTGGTTTGAATATAAGAAGAGAGAGGATGCTAAAGAGGAGCTGAGAAGTTGGGGTGACTGCCAGGGAGATGTGGCTGTGGTGGCAGCAGTAAGCCAGGCTCATGGGTCCAGTTTTTAATGGCCAGACCTGGGCTGAGCCACTTTCAGGAGAGCACTGGCTGAATTTAGGCAGTTAGTCTCCTAACTAGTCTAGAGATGGACTTCTCCAGAGGGACATTCAGAGCAGACTCCTATGGTTTCTCTCAATCTAAATTCTGTGTAGGCAGTATAAAGTTAGCCAGCTCTGCCTCTGAGGAATAATCTAACTGAAAGTGAACTCCACTATATTGTCCTCTTGCTTTGCACATATCAGTATAAAAGTAATAATAAAACAATGCTTGTAGGTAACCTTTTCCTTTGGGTAATGAACAAGAACATGCTTGTGCAACTAAAGAATGCTGTGCATCCATTCTCCATTGGAGGAAGCGTGGCAGATAATGGCCTTCTCAATTCCAGTAACTATTTCCACAGCTGTTTCTCTACCCTACCTTCTTCTTCCCAAGATGTAATCTTACTTCAGTGTTAAATGAACCAATTATATTGGCAAGGGCTTGTGCATATCTGTGGCAAGCAACCAGGACACCATGCAAGTCTTTTGAGAACTGGCTGAAGGAAGCCTACGGAGGGGTAGGTGTGTGCCTTCTGCTTTTTGAAAGCACGACTCCATTAGAAGAACCCTTCTGAGAAAGGTTTAGCTGGAAAACTGAAAAGCCTGGTGTCTCCATCCCTCTGGCTTAACGTGCTTAAAAGCATTAAATATATGAAGCTTAACCTTTGCCCTTTTCCTATCATTTCCTTCTGGCCAGCTCAGGTGGTGCCTTCTTTGACTTGATGGCTTCAATGTATTGTTAGAGTTTTTATTTACAGATGACATGGGGAGCCTGGGGAAATAAATCCAGCTGAGCACTACACTAGAGAAGAGCTTGTCTGAGAGACAGGCACTATAATGATAAGTCTAGCCATCATTTTTTTCAGATTTAACCCTTTATACACACCTGTTTTGCTTATGAATTTAAAATTGCTCTTTTCCCCTCTCTGTATAAAACACATGTGCAAGCACACATGTTCATATACAGATGTGTACATGTGATGTGTATGCATGCACACGCACACGTACTTTTTCCTTGAATGTCTGTGAAAAAAGCAAATATCCCTTTCCCGCTAAGCTGAATTGTGTTTCACAGTCTGCCACTGTTTTACAAAGCAGATTTTAAGAATAAAGCAGAATAAAATAAAACCTCCAGGAAAAAAAAGCAAGCCCTCAATATAGTCAGTGTCAATTAAAAGGGAGCCTCTGATGCAAATGCCACATCAGCACCAATTTTGTGGCTTAAGAACTTTAAGATCAGAAGCAATTACCTTCAATAGCACCTTGTTTTTATGTGTCTACCCTTCATAGCTTTGGCTAGCAACTCGGCCTACACCATAATTTACACTGACATCTAATTTCAGAGGATCTGCAAGCAATCTAACTGAAGATGGAGATACTGAGAGTGAAGAGACCTGCTTTATCACTGCAGACATAAAGATTCATTATTTTTTGCCAATCCCGAAAGCAAGTCTTATGGGAATGAAGTTTTTTTTGTGTGCGTATGTGTCTGTTTTGCATATCTCATTACTTGAATTATTTCCTGGTTTAGGCAAATGATTGCTGCCTTTAACTAGATGATTAAACACTCTAACAGCTCGCAAAGAAAAAAAACTTAGCCAAGTACTACTAGCATTGAGTAGATTTACCATTTTCAAGTGTCTCTGCAAAATGAGAGCAGAAGAAAAAGAGTGCATTCATTGCTAATCATATTCTTTGAAGTATGGTAGAGACCTAGCAATTTTATATTGTGCATGAAAGTCACAGTATTAAACTAAGATTATTTTAAGAAACACTTTTATCATTTTCTAACTGACAGAAAGGGCAAGTCTGCTAGCATGCGGCCTGATGTTTCCTTGTGAAACAATGAAAGAACCCCACAATGATGTGATTAATGACTTGCATCCATTTTCTCTGATCCCCAAACTTGAATATAGAGAACAGAGCTGATCTCTGTGCTATTATCCAGCCTTCTATTCAGACCAGGCTAATACCAGCACACCTTCTTTTGTGATGTTTGTTCTTCAAGCCAAGGAATTTGCATATCACAGAGAATAAGATTATGTAACCCAGTTGTTGATTTTGATGGTGCAAAGAGCTGTCAGGGTTGGTTTTGTCACAAATAGTGTAATTTTAAAGTAGGCATTATAAAAATGTATATTTTTGCTTGTTATTTTACAGTATGCAAAACTGCTTAGTGTTGTAAATACATAATTAGTAAAAGAAATGTGTGCAAGTTGTGTGTCAGTATGTACCTTTTCAATTAGTGTTGTGCAGATGGTGAAACAAGACAATTGTCACAAAAGGCAACTCTCACTTCTCTATTTGAGAATGCAATTGCTTTTACAGCTTGCTTTCCCAGACTGTTTTGAGATTGTTGTAGGTCACTTTGATACAAACTCTTGCAGAACAGTTATAATTGCCATAAATAAAAAGTTTAGGTGACTTTTGCTTTTGGTTCGTGCTCTTAAGGTCCACCAGTGAAAGTGATCCATTTCAGACTGGACCAAAAAACAGAGAGCCTGAACATCAAGGGACGCTCAAGTCTGACAAGTGTTGCATAAGGGCCATGATGCTGAGGGCAGTTCATTTGCTCAGCACTTGACTTATTACTTTGTCCACTCACACATAAAATGATCACCAAAAAAGGAGAAAAAAACAAAAGAATGTGCAGTGAAGAGCGAGAAGAAACATGAGAGGGAGAAGTTTCTACTCATGCCCGTTACAAAAGTATTGGCTGCAGGTTCTTAAAGTATAAACCAAATTGATGAAGGGATAAAAAAGGACAGTTTTACTACTTTAGTTTCTTGCCATTTTTCCATGATGGGAATGAAGGTTTTCTGAGGCATAACTTCAGGTATAGAAGTTATAGCAAACAAACAAATAAATACCAATGCAGATGAATATACAAAATTGATGCAGTGAAATTCCTGAGCTCCTAGTAGTTAATCTTCTACTGTAACAGAGCTGAATTGGCAGAAGTGGAAATGCATTTAGACGGTTCAAACATTTTTAATCCTGCTGTATATATTGAGCTATTAATTGTAAATTATAGGGAAAAAGCATTGATTTGATCAGAAGCAACATTAGCACTTTCCCTACAGAAAATATTCCATCTAGTGTCATTTAAGCATCCCTAGTTTATTTAGTCAAAAGAGTACTAAAATTAACTTCGACACCAGCAGTTAGATGCCCAAAACAAAGGCATTTGGCATGAAACAGTCTGTGATTTTCAGGATTTCTTTTGATATTCTAGGCATTATTCTGTCTGCAGGGCAAACACTCTAGGTATGAAAACCTAAATGGCATTTGTCCTAACTGCACCTTTCCTATGTACAGAACAAAGACTTCTTTTTGCCGCCTTGGAGGACTGGGAAGTCAGTCACAACCATGTGACATACTCACAGGGGTGTCTTACACCCAAGTAGTAGTCAAAACACATCCCTTCCCTGGCCATGCACGTCCACAATCCCCACCTGGGAGAATGTTCCAGTCAGTCTCACTTGTCTCTTCAGACTTCACTAAGCAGGACCAAATGCTCTCGTCTTTCTTTAGTAGAAGCTTTTCTGGGAACAAGGCAGCCTTCTCAGGACTGAGAATATCAAGGCAGAACAGAGAGCAACAACCATTTTGCCTTCCTGGATTGATTTTTTTTATTCAGTTACAGAAATTAAGATCTTGAGAGCTCTGAAGGATGATGAGGTCTTTACATCATCCTTCAGTGAACCACCAGTCTTTCCCTTTGTTTGTTAGCTCTCCCTTGACTTCTAAAAACCTTTCTGAGACACTAATTTATTCCATTAAACAAGGAACTTTCCACACAAGGTTTTCACAGTGCTTGGTATACAATGTAAAGACAGTTTTATACGACTGGTTTCAGAAGATATGGAGAAAGAGAAAACTTCCTTGAGCTTTCTAGACAACCGGACTTTATCTAATAGCTCCCTGAAATTCTTCCTGTTCAAGATTTTAGCCTAGAGAAAAGGATGCTCAGGGGAGACCTTATAATTCTCTACAACTACCTGAAAGGAGGTTGTAGTGAGGTGGATGTTGGTCTCTTCTCCCAAGTAACAAGTGATAGGACAAGAGGATGTGGCCTCGAGTTGCACCAGGGGAGGTGTTAGATTGGATATTAGGAAAAATTTCTTCACCTAAAGGGTTATCAAACATTGGAACAGGCTGCACAGGGAAGTGGTCAAGTCACCATCCCTGGATGTGTCTAAAAGAAGTGTAAATGTGGTGTTTAGGGACATGGTTTAGTGGTGGACTTGGCAGTGCTAGGTTAACATTTGGACTTGGTGATCTTAAAGGTCTTTTCCAACCTAAATGATTCTATGATTCTATGATTTTTCTTTAATGGCTGTTCCAGCAGTTTAATGTCCTGTATTAGTAGCTCCATTTTCTCTGCTTTGTCATCGAGGCTTTTTGAATTAATTTAAGGTCATTTAAATTGTTTCTCTCAGACCTCATTCTGTTTCTTATGTGAATTAAGTGCAGTAACTTTAATTAGCTGTATTGACTTCTACTCTCAGTTATTTTTATATTGTGGTTCTTTGTTTTATTTTTTCTCATTTGGGGGGAAGGTTTTCTTTTGTTATTCATCTTCTTGATTTCTGTGCCTTTTTATCCATTATTGCATTCTTATCTACCTGACTTTATTTTTCTCTGTGTACTGAAAACAGGTGTGGAGCTATTAAGATTCTCTCTCAACAATGTTCTCAATTTCCATGTTGTGTCATAAGACCTGTCTACACTAATTTTTGCATCTCAGTACTCCAAGGATTTAGCAGAAGTCAGTCCAATGAGAAAGCGCAGAGACACCTTTTCTGCTGAAAACTCCCAAACAGATCTTTGGGGCATGGGCTCTTCAGGGCCCTGCTCATATCATGTTGCATGCCCAAAAGCCACTGGTAAGGCTGCTCGTTGCTTTGTTGCTTCCTAAGCTGGTCTGTGAATGTTTCTGAAAGATCTTCCGTACCTCCCAAGTATCTTTAGCATTATCTTGGTGGAATAGGCAGTAATCTGGTTATAATAATCATCAGATGTGTGAAATGTCTTGCTTGCCTGTTCCCCACAGTTACCACTATAGCCAAGAAATGTTAAGATAGAATAAAGTAAGTATTTTTAAAATCCAAATATTAAGAATTCAGGTACTATGTTTAGAGAAAGGAGCATATACATAAAAGAAAATCTGTAGTTTAGATCATCTCCAAAAGGTTTTTTTCTTTCTTTCTTTGATCAAACAATCTGTCAGGATGCTTAGATGGACTTGCACAAACAAAGATTTATTACACAATGTCTTCCTCCAACATTATTATTTTCACTGAAGAGAGTCCTTATTTTGGGGATACACATTACCTTACGTGTCATCCGTTCTCTCCAA
The DNA here is from genome assembly GCF_018691265.1 of Tyto alba. NCBI lineage: Eukaryota > Metazoa > Chordata > Aves > Strigiformes > Tytonidae > Tyto > Tyto alba. The sequence continues at coordinate 3,096,720 of NW_024881316.1, forward strand.
GTTTCACTTCGGATTCAGACCTTCAGAATGTAGATTCATTTCTGAAGAATTTATGTGGACTTTAACTTGACTTGGATCCTTGTCCGAATAAACTGCTGAAAACTATTTACTGAACTAATTAATTTTCAGAAAGACTGATGTTCTTTGGGTATAATTTTTGCAGCCACTGATTATCTAGATGCTAGAGTGACTATCCCAGTTCATGACTAATCACAAATATACAAATCACTAGGAAAATGGTCCTTTCCCACAGGTAAGTGTGATTTAACAATTAAGTCACCATCATCATCATCATCATCATCATCATCATCATCAAAGTCCCTAAATATTCTTTCCAACACAAACCATAATTCTCCTTATTCTTTTTGCTTATTCCTGTCCTTTGTTAACAAGATTTCCCCTAAAAGTCACTTCAGAGTCCACTTATTTTAATAGCCACCCTAAACTTAGTATGATTAAATTATTTTGTTCAGAAGGGATCTCTGGAGCTTGTTTAATTCTGCATAAAACAAGCTCAGTTTCAAAATTTGATCAGGACCATGTTGAACCAACTGTTAAAATCTCCAAGGATAGAGACCCTGAAACATCTCTGGGAACCTGTTCCAGTGCTTAATCCCTCTAATCCCTCTCACCATGAACAGTTTTCCCTTGGTCCAGGCAAATTTCCTTTGCCACACCTTGTGGCAATTTTGTATCATGCTTTTACTTGTCATCTCTGAGAAAAGTCTAGCTTTATCTTCTCTATAGCTTAATTTTAGGTAGTTGAGGGCAGCAATCTGATGCCCCCCCCACTCCTCCTCTTGCCTTAGCCTTCTCTTCTTCAGGCTGAACAAATACATTTCTTTTAGTCTCTGTACGTCTTGTGTGGCAGTCTCCTAACCATCCTAGTCATCAGTTGCTACTGGGAGCATCCAAAGCTAGACACTGTTTTGGATGGAGCTTCATGAGGGCAAAACAAAAGGAAATAACCACTCTCTCATACCTCCTGGCTGTACTTTTGCCATCCAGTATGCTGTTACCCTTCACTGCCATGAGGGTGCCCTACTGTCTCATATTCAACTTGCTGTCCACTGTGCCCTTATCTTCAGAGCTGATTTCTAACCAGTCACCTCCAGCCTTAGCTGTTACCTGCCTTTACCTGGACTCTGCCTTTGCCTTTGCTTTCCTCCACCTTCATGGCTCAGCTGTTTTTCCATCTGTCAAAGTCCCCTGGTCCCCCTTCAGTGTATCAGCTACTCCCCTCTTTTTGGTGTTGTTCATGAACTAGATGATCCTATCCCAAATGTGTTTAGTAGTATCAGTCCTTGTACTGAGCTCTGAGGAGAGCCACTTGTAACTGGATGCCCATTAGACTCTAAACTGTTGGCCACAAGCCTTTGAGTGCAATGATCCAGTCAGTTTTTCCCTCTCCTTGAAGTTTTCCCATTCTGTCTGTACTCATTCACCTACGGGAGACTGTGTCCAAAGCCTTTGCTAAAGTCAAGGTAAATGACACACACTGCTTTCCCTTTGTCTGCAGAGTCAGTCATTTCATCATGGAAGGCAATCAAGATTAATTAGGATAATTAAGGATAATTATAGATAAAGGATAATTATAGAATTTCCCTACCTTCCATCAACCTCAGAACCACATTTTACATCCTTACTCCGGTGGTTAGTTTGCTATTCCAGTTTCTTGATCTGCACTGGTGACAGACTTATTAATTCCCCTTCATAATTAGTCCCCAGTTGCATAGATTTGACTCTCCTCATGAATCTCAGGTACTCTCTTCTCTGTTTTATCACCTCTTTTCCCTTGCAAACTCTGTATGTCATTCACATTTCTATTTGGGCTTTAGTCTCTAACTCTGTCTGTCTCCTGTTCTTTTGAGAGTCCGGTTGCCTATTTTGTTCATTTCACTGCAGCTTCTGTTTGGTTCTTTTCATTATACTTCAGAGCCTCAAAGCTCTTTATGTAGAAATACATTCGTAATTTGGTTGTATTTACCTCTGAGTAGATTACTGAAATACATATTACTATATGTGAATTTGGCATAGAGCTATGTATTAGTTTAATCATAGCTATTACGTTTCAGAAATATACTTTAATTCACAGAGACTAGGAACATGCTTTATACAGTTTATTGATAGATAGGTTAACAGATTTGAAATTGGTGCACAAATTTCATATGCAAAAGATGGAACTGCACACTTAAGCTGAAATGCTCTATAGCTTTGTAGTAGGAGAAAAAATGCATATCTACATTTGCTATTTCAGTTGGTTGATGCCCAATTTACATGCATATGCTGCCAATGTGCATTTTAAAATAAAATAGTAACTTGCTGTATATCTTGGGTTTTTGGCAGACTTTGATTTGTGCTTAGGTAATTGTCTTATACTGCAAACCTGAAGGATCATTTATAAATCTTCTAGATGGTGACCGTAGTAGTATTTAGGTGTAAACGAGATTATTGTAGTAAATGAATCTTGTCTAAAAACTAGCAGAAGAAAATTTGTTTGGCGTTCAGTTAAAAGCACAATGACTTTATAATTCATCTTGACTCCGAATTTTGGCTGTAATTCTTCTGTAAGTCACACAGTTGCAAAAGGAAAAAGTATACATGCTCCCCCTCCTCTCTTTTTCTTATCCAGAACCAAGCAATTAGGTTTTAGAAGAAACTGTTTAAAGGACAACCAATTTCACTGCAAGCATCTAGGCCTCCAGCAGTTTAGCATGACTCTTTCTGCAATGACATCTGTAAATGTGTATCGTTGCTGCAGTGTGCCTCCTAGTGTTTTCTATAATTCTGTGGCAGAAACCATATTACCTACTGCCTGCTGTGTTCAATACTGTTTTTCAGTAGTTACTGCCATAATGGACATATTATACTCACCAAAACAGTATGCCTGGGAATCTAGATAGACATTTTTCTTTGTGTGTGTGTAAATGCAAACTGCTCAGACTTATATGTTTTTATCTACACAAGAATACATAATTGAGAGAAGTGGAAAGATTTTGACAGATATATAAAAATATATTTCCCAAGAGACAAATACCTTATGGCATGTACAACATTCTCATTGTCCAGTGTATTACTTTTGAAATAGATACCTTCTTTTCTCCTGACTGAAGAATTATTTCAGTAAAATAGACTTTTCCCCCACAGAAGCGGATTATGATAAATGGATAGAAAGTGCTGCAGTTAACTCATAGGTTACCTTTCAAGTAGTTTGATACTCCCATTGAGCGTTCCCGTTTTGAGAGCTGAGAGCATCTGAAAAAATGGATGGCAAATATTCTACTGTGGGTACCTAGCATCCTATTCTCTCTACTTAAGATAGCATATATAGGTCCAAATTGTTAGGTTTGTACCGGGAGGAAGGCATTCTAGGCCATACTATCTATGTGTATCTGGCAGAGTTGTTGCAGTGCAGCCTACTTCTAAATGATTCATACTCAGGACCAGAACTAAAGATCACAGATCTCACTGAATGCTGAAAAAATAATGCAATAAATGCAACCAGACAAGAGCTGAACACAGCTAAAAGGCAGACGGGTTCTTATGGAAGTGTTATCAAGCTGCATATACACAAGGTAGAATGGAATGCAAATAGTTTTCTGTATTTTAAAATATACATTGATAATAGGATGGAAAGGAATATTAAAATTTAAGAATTCTAGAAGTCTAACTGCATATTCAGCTTTAATTTAGCTGCTTTGTTGATACACTTGATCATACTTTAATCACCAGATCAAATATATATTTTTTTTTTTCCAGAAAGACCACACTTTTGTCTTGACCTCTTACACACCTAACTAATCTAATTCCATTCTCTCACCTCATTTTCCACTCTTTTTTCTGTACTCTTCCACCAAAGAAAAACTGAACGATGAGTTTGAAATATTTTTTTTTTTTTATTTAAGAGAAAAAATCATCCTGGAACTAGCTCAGTCAGAGCTACTCTGAACAAGCATGTCCATCAGAACAGAATGCTTTGGTTAAAATTCTGAGCATCTCAGAATGAGCCTGTATACTGGGAAATACTGAGCAGCTTTAACAGTAGGTTGTGCTTCCAACACTGCTTATAGTATACCTAGTCAAAACCAGGAGAGGAAAAGAAACATTTCAAAAAGCAAGCAAAAATTAAATCGTGTCAGTCTTGAGAAACGTATAACGTTAAATACACTGTGACTATTTATCTAGGCACTAGTAAGTGTCAGTGCTTTTTCTGATAATGTTAGTAAATTACTTCAGATTTATTAAAAAATAAAAAAAAAATGGAGTAGTTGTTCATCAAAGCAAACAAATAATGGGTGATTTATAAGAGGTGAGAAGACCAACCTGAAGGAAGTTCAAGTGTCCCCTGAAATCTGAGGCAATGCTGTAACAAACACGAGTTAGAAGACTTCCCAGGAAAGGGATGAGGAAAAGAAAGCATGCTGTCTGCAGAAAGAAGTGAAGCAGATACTGATTCAGCTGGGTTGTGGGTTTTTTCATGTGTGGCAGGCTAAGAGCTTAACAAGAGTGGAATGATGATTAGTAGGTCATCAGGCTGAAGCTGAAGTTTATGAATGTCCAAGGGGAATAGTCTGAGTATTCTTCCTATATTGGATCAGTAGGCCAAGATAAATCTCTTGTGACTACAATTCTAAATGTATTTGAAAGACAGAGAGGTAAGGACAAAAATATGTGTGTATGGCTATCCTCAAACTAGCCAAATCTGCATTTTTACATGTTGGCATAAACTGTGGATCTAATCAAAAGTGGAAAAAAGGAGTGCAAGAAGAAAACAGTGTAAGAAATAGAAGAAATGTAGTTGAAATTAATAGAAAATGTGTTATTGATGGAATCAGATAAAAGGAAAGTAGTTTCCTTTCGAGTAGGCTCTTGGATAGGACCTCCAAGGCCTTGTTTCCTTGCTGGACATGGCAGAAGTCAGGAGTAATTTAGAGATGTCTCAAATTTAGATTGAAAACTCAGGTCAGGTAAAACAGAAGTCAATATGCATTTTCCTTTTTGGATTGTAGATTTAGTTAATTGCTTGATTGAAAAAAACCAAGTTATTTATACAGGACTCTCAGCAAAAGTAAATTTTACAAATCAGTTGAAAACAGTACCTCTGAAATCTTGCCAAATAAAGATCCACTTTCAAGTAACTGAGAAGACTTTTGTTTTCAAAATGCAAGCTCAGATTTGTCCAGTAAGGGCAGGGCTCATGATGAGCACTTTGATCTTGACTTCTGATTTAAGCTTGTTTCTGCATCAGAGACATTGTAGTACTGTGATGGATGGCTGCAGTCTGCTTGACTGCACCATTGGATCACTACTTGATTTCTCAATATTAAAGAGCTAAACATAAAGCATACTGTCATCATTGATAGGAATGCTTCTATTGATACTAGGAAATATTTATTTATGCTAGTTATGCTATAGTTAAAGTATGACAGCCGGAGTTATGTTTTATTCACCTTTAGAATTGCATGATACTGGAAGCTTGGACGATGAGTGACATAGGAGCCTTTTACATGAGCTTATTACTTTCAGACAATCTTCCTAAACAAGAGAGTGAACTTCACAGAGACAGCTACTCTGGCTTTTGGACTTCTACAAAGTGAAAAGGGAAAAAATGCTGGTTCTATTAAGTTGCGAGCAAATAAGTATTACCTGGGTACTTTGCAATCTTTTGGGCCTTTCTAGTTAATAAGATTTATGCTTCCTTCTTTGCAAGATTTGTGTTTCTCTTATGCTAAAAAATACCATATTTCAGTACTGTGAGACTTAGTGTGATGTCTTACTGCAGCAATGAATCTATGCAGATGTCTGTGAGAGGAGAAACATAAAGTAGAGGCAGCTAATTCATTTTGAAAGCTTTATATAATTTTACATATCAGCCTGAATCTGTACCTATTTAACAGTAGCATTTGCCTTTACCATTTCATGTACGTGCTTCATTCCATTGACATTTACAGTGATTTAAATTACTACAACCACATGAGCAGATTTTTGAATCTCAGGTTTCCTGTGGATTTTTTAATGCCTCTTTGTTTTTTATAGCTTTGATTTCTTTTTCCTTACAATGATTAAGAGGTGAGACCAACAAAAACCAAAAGAAAGTCTTGTCTGAATTTACTTAGGACCTGGTATGAAACGTAGCCAGGGACACATTCTTTCTACCTCCATAATCCATAACAAGAAAAGACAAATTATAAATAACAGTACTCCAGCAGACAAAATGCATGTAAGATTAATAAAAGTGGGACTGCTGATTAACTTGATCACTCCCTGGATGATGGTATAAGAAGTCTGAGCAAGTGCCAGAGATTTATTTATTAAAAATGCTTCGGAGCATGATGTCGGTGTTCAGCCTTTTCTGTTTAATGTACTTTAAGGGTTCAAATTCTGCAGCAGAACACCTTTCAAGCAAGTTTAAAATAGCACTTTAGTTTTAAAATGTACTTCTTCATAGCATTGATCTTGAGAATTAGGCTTAATTCTGTAAGATAAAAAAGTCACAAATGTTGATGCATCATTATCTGCAGTGTACTGCACACTTATTTTATGTGGAAGAATAGTGTTAAAGAGCCAGCTTGAGGACTTGGATGAAACTGTACCGGTAATAAATATGGAGTGTTTGCAGTTGGAGTTGGTTTTAAATAGGCTCCTTCAGATTTGTGGGTTTTTTAAAATATGAAAATATTGTCTATTTTAAGGAACAATTGCCATGTAGTATTGCTAATGAAAATATATAAAAGAAATAGATAATTTAAAATTTCTGTTACGGGTTACTTCCTAGATATTACATGTCTAAGCTGTCCCATTTTATAAAGTAATTTTTCTTTTTTTTTACTTTTTTTTCAAAGCACAGATGTCTTTAACTTACTAGAAACTTCTAACCTATTCATCTTATCTGATATTTCAATGCCACTAATTCACCTTGAAAGGATCATCTTCGCAAGAGCCTGAAGTTAAGGAGTTTATATTCTTCTTACCTTGGAAACCGAAATATTGGAAGCCACAGAAACAAACAAATGGCCTGGATTTAATAAATATATGTAATGTTCAAAAGGAAGGTCAAGCAAATTTTAACCCTTGTTTTCTTTCAAAACCACATTTGACCTCCTTGTCCTAAATCTATCCAGGGCTCAAATATCCATGATCTCATACAGTGATATAGGCACTAATACTTAATCAAGGCCTCTTGATTCTTACAAGAAGAAAAAATGTGATCCCAAACTTTGGTCCTGTTATGTGCAGTCCTAATATTAAATACAATGGGTAGCCTAAAACATAAAACCAAGCCAGAGACTACTCATACCACGGAAGTATAAGCCACTTTTACTGCCACCACCAGTTGTAATCTTAAACAGGCCCTCTCACTTGTAGCTCTAGTATTATGTCTGTGCTCAGTGTGGACTTCTGTTGAAAGAAGACCACTTGGGCCTTAAAACCGGTTTTCAGTGCAATCTAGGGAACTCTGAAGCCTCACACTTGAAACTGATTTTTTTTGAGTTTCCTGATCATATATCTACCATAATCCAATTCTAACCGTAACCGAAATCCTCTATGAAGAATGGAAAAGATATGCAAATTATTATTTCTTTCCGGAACAAATCCTTACTCTGAACTAACAGCCCTCCCAAGATCTATCCATATCAGAACAGAATGAAATTCTCCCCTCATTTTACATTATCATCCAGTGTTAATCTAATCTTCTTCAGCTGCTGCCTCTCCAAACCATATTTGCAATACCAAATCTAGCTCAGAGGCTTCTTTTCAGGTCGCAAAGCTGATAAACAGAACCCACAGATTTGCTTTTCTCCCCTTCAGTACAATTTCTCAATCTAGACTCACAAGGTTTCTGTCACTCAGTAGACTATTTAGTTCTGCAATTTCTGCTTTCTCTGACTGAACTCTTATTCAGGACTTAACTATTCATAAATATTGTATCAGAGAACCAGCTCCCTGGAAACAGAAAATAAAGGTTTTTGTCTTCTGGAACCAGCCTTCCTCCTTCTAATGGCAGTCCTGGCAGGAGAAGGTCTCAGTGACAGGGTTGTTAAGTTCTTGTACTGCAAAATTCTTATTATAAATTTAGTTAGAAGCTCTTCTATGGACTAGATTAAAATATGAGCTATTTTCTTTCCAGAAACTGCTTGCTTTCTCACCCAGAGCCTTTCTGAATAAATAAACCCGGTATTTTTATCTCAACTTACCACAGCCCAAGGTCTAAGCCCTAATCAGCACCCACAACAAGAAAATCAAAAAGGTCCTTTTTTCTTTCTGAATCCTTCATTCTAGACTGGTGTCATTTACAGGACTAAATACTGAAACTGGACCTTCAAGATCTGCTGTTTGTATTAAGAATTCCCAACACACTAAGGAATAAACCTCTGTTCATAGGGTCATAAGCTTTACAGGATCTCAAATAAATCTAACACCTTGGCTTGTCCAGTTCCAGACCTCAGCCATAACTATGACCCTATTTGTAGGTTCTCAAACTGAATAGAGAGATGGACAGGGAAGAAAAGAAAAAAGAAAAAGATTAAGCTATTTCTTTCAGCCACAGTGGAACAAAATGTCTCAGTGAGTCCTGAAGGATAAAGCATGAATTTACATTCATGACTTCAGGCCCTGCTCCCAGGAAAGTTAACATAAACCACAGCTCTACTCATATGCTAGTAGCTTTGACATGTTTACAAGAATAGAACAAAACACCAACAAAATAATGAAAAGAAGCTTTCTTCTGGGTCTGCTCCATGAGAGCTACTGCCATGCAGTGTTCTGTAAACCTCAGCACAGTCAGCATCCTAAGTTTATGCTTCACTGTGGCAGACCCATATATGAGGAAAAGCAAAACATAACCTGTTGATTTACAATTCAGGTATTGGGCGATCCCTCAGGAAAACTATCTCTCCATGCTTTGCTCTCAGAACCCTAACCAGAGCTCAAATAGAAGAGCACAGTGAAGTTTGTTTCTACCTACTCTATCAGAGAGAAAAAAAAAAAAAAAAAAGAAAAAGAAATAATTTCTCAAAACAGATGGCTGAACCTTTTAGGATCAACCAAAAAGACTGGGTCTTCATCTTAAGAGGAAACAATTGTAAGAACAGTTAAGGAATATATAAATTTATAGGACTAGAGGGCAATTTTCTGGCACTGATTTTTATCATAGGTCAGTGAAAGCCCATTCGCTCTCTTTTCTACCCTACCAGTACCAGAGTTTAAAAATATTCCCAACTCCTGAGCTACAAAAGATTGAGAAATTCTTTATGTCTGGCATGGTGTCTTAGTCTAGGTCACAGACGTCTTGTGAACTCTGCATTACAGCAATAGTCTGCACCTGAGAATAACAGGACATTAGGGAAACTGATGTCCTTGGTTACCATGCCTGTCATCTTAAGTAGTACCATAACCCTACATCTGCTAACACAAATGAAGTTTCTTGTTGGACTAGAAGAAAATAGTAGCCATTCTCTGGAATGGCTGTCAGGAATTCTGCCAGGAACCTGCATTTCAGCTCTTCCCCAGTTTTCCTGTGTTTAAAAACATACTGCATAGCCTCCAAGACAGCTTAAGGCAAAATATAAATTAAACTGCCTCTGGTTTTAGTCTAGAGACCAGGCAGGAACAAAGCTAAAGCAAATTTCTCAGACACTATTGTAAAGTGATGCTAATTTGTGATATGGCCGCTGCTAAGCTTAGCCTTATTCCACAGGCTTCTGTTGCATTTTTTTCTTCTCTTTTAGAGCAATTCAAAATTACAGGGGGAAGAACAGAGAAATAATAACATTGGTGCATAGGCTTTGGTAAACATAAGTGTAACTTCAGACCCAAACCTAAACTAAGCAAAAAGCTAGAGACTCCAAAACAGGGGTCAGTAAAAATATGATGTATTATTTCCACCTTGACTTGGGGATGCAGGATTTCAGGATGTTGTGGAGTAGTGTTTATCTATAATCCTAACATTAACCACTCATCAATAGCCATATTCCTCTTTCCAACATTCTACCTGAAATGGCATACTTAACTGTTATGCTATGCTTAAGAGTGGAGATACTCCACTCTTGGGTAGTGAATGAAATAGGAATCACTTTTTCTTCGTAGCACTAGATCATATTTTATGTTCCTGAGCCTTGAAAGGTCCAGTAATAAAGTAGGCACTTCATTCCCTCTCCTTTCTAATCCTAACCCCAGCTATAAATTTAGTAAAAGAAGCCATCTTGAGAAAATCACTCACCCTGGCTCATCCTTTACCATAGATTTACTAGTTATACAGAGACCCTATTCAAAGAAGATGATGAAATAGGAGCTACTTTCTTGCTCTGACACCTGTTATCATTGTACATCACCATCAAGATTAAGGGGAAAAAAATTCTAGAAGTCACTATCTTCTTACTGAATCATTTTTTATTACTTCTGAGGAAGTCCTATAGAATCAGCAAGTTCCTGCTGTCCACGACCCTGAGCCTACCTAAGACTTAAACCAGGATATAACAGTAAACCAGAGACCTTAAAGTAAACTACCACTCTCTGCCTTGATTGAGGGACTTTAGTCATCAGCAATTGTAGCTCCTAACACACCGCTTTACTTAACCAAAACCCAAAGGCTCTAAAACTTGCTCTACTGTTGTAATTTCTGGAATTGATTGTTCTAATATCTGATGTAAGGGAATTTTGAAGGATTCAGTAATAAATCAGTGTCTTTCCCTAATTCTGACCCAGTCCTCACCCTGTTTTTAACAGTAATGCTTAGTCACTGTTGTTATTAGATTAGGAAAAAAAATAGGAACCATTCTCCCTTCTAGAATCATCACTCAACAATGACTGACTAACCTTGTGGGATTCAGTACTTCTCAGGACCACCTCTGTAATCTTAATTTAAATTTAATGAAAGATTCTTAGTCAGGTGTCACAGCATACAAATTATTCTTCATTTATAAAACCAAAATTGTATAACAGTTCTTTGAGGATACAGCAGGAAAAATAAACTTCTGTCTCCATCCTCTGGTAGCGACAGCACTGAATTCTAGTGCTGGAGCACTAATATATGAATTAACATTAGTGAAGACACTGAGACAAACCGTTTCTTTTGCCACCAGGATTCATTCTACTCCAGAACAAGGAACAGAACCTTGCCAAATCTGGGCAGATTTGGCAGAGCACAGCCTTTTGGCTACTGTCCTCCACAACTTCCACAGTCTTAAGAAAAACCCAGAGAACCATCTCTGGGTAGGGACAAAATATGAACCATTTCCCTCTTTCATACTCAATTTTCTACAAAGCAGAAGCCACATAAGAGAAGAATATCTTATTTTTTCCAAAGTTCATGACATAACTCTGTCTCAAGTGTAGGGTTAGCAACAGCAGGTATTTTAGTCTAGTATTCAGACTATAGTGGAAAAGTTATTCAGATTACAGTCAGAAAAGTAATTTTCTGGCTCTAAGCCATTTTCTACTGTACCAAAATCTTTGGTGTGCAACAGCACACAACTATGCAATTCCCCTGTCATGGCCCTGAATGCACTACATGCCCTGACCAGTCTCAGCTGTGACCCACACGCTTACCCTCCACCCATGGGCCAGAAGCCCCATTTCAGCCCGGGTCCTGGCCCCCGCTTCTGGGCTGGGCCATGCTGTAGGTAGAACGAGCATTGTTTCTGACTTCTGCTGTCCTGACTTGCTGGCTGTTCTGGACCAGACTTCAGCCTGCGGGTGATTGCTGAGCTCTCGACAGAGCCTGTTCCTGTTGTCACCCCTGCCCTGCTCGGATACCGAGGTGCTGTGCCCTGTTGGTGCAGCCACTGCCCCGGGGTCACTTTATGGCTCCTCGTCCCTTGGGGAGCAGCCCTGCTCTTGCTGTCCCCTTCTGCTCTGTGCTCAGGAACCATAGCCTTAATTCTGATCCTTTATCAGCTCATCCGTGTTTTAAGTCAGTGAAGTGTCTGTGTACACCAAAAAGACAAGATTTCCTGCCTGCTATGAAGCTTTTTCTGTAACTCAAACTCTTCAAGACTTTTTATACAGTGTCTTTTAGCTAAAGCATGGACCATTCTTTTATTCTTGAACCAGTCTCTGCTGAAGTTCACCAGGCCTTGAAAACAGAGCTCCTTGGAATTTTAATCTGTGCTCTTCACCGTAAGTACAAATTTACTTTTAAACTTAATAGTAACCCAATAAATGCATGTTGAGTAGAGCATTTTCTCCTTCTGAAGCTGGTCCTTGTACTGGTGCAGGGAGACTGATGGGGTTCTGCAAGGAGCTCTCTGGCCTCTGCTGCTCCTCTGCCTGATCTCCCTCTGCACTCTACTCTCAGTTTACAGCAACCTAGTCTGAAGAGAAATACGGAAAAGTTATTACCTTTCAGCATTTGTCTAGTTCATGTCTGGATGTTGTGCAATGTAGTATTGAGCCTAACAGTGCAGAATCTGCTTTCCATAACCTTATGTTTAAGCAGAGCACAAACTTCAAGCTAATAACTTCCCCTAATAATGCTAGTTAATAATAACGGTTAATAATAGTTTTGCAAAACTCAGCTGTTTGTGATCCAGGTCCCAGTTTTGAGAAATGCAGCTGTGTGACGTTGGCTCAATTTTATAGAAAAAAAATTAACTTTGAGAGATTGTGTATGGTCTGAAAGGTAAGAAAGGCAAAAGCCAAGCCAGAAGTGAAATCACTTGAGTCAATAATAGCAGTAGCTCTGGAGGAAAATACTGGCCTGAAGGAAAGATATAAAATTCTGAGAGAAAATACAGAGAGTAAGAGAAAGGCAATTTAGCAAGATCAAACATCATCCTGCTATAGGCAGTAACTTAACCTGATAATTCTCAGTTGGCTGATGTCTGCTGGTCATCATAGAGCCATTGGGTGCCTGTACCAGGACAATGAGCATTACCATTAGTTCCAGTTATTTTCCATGTATAGAAGATAATTGTCTCATAAGTTTTGTATAATCCTGCTTGCAAGTCCCCTTCTTTTACACAGTTAAAGGTGCCCAAATATAAGTGGTCTTCTAAAGAAAGAGTTAGAAGTCTTCTAAACAATAAGCAAAACCCTAATTGTAAGAAAAACCCATACCAGAATATATTGTAAGCTTTATAGTACCAGGACCAGTCTTCTATTGAAAAGGCTTGCAAGAACCCATGTTATAACCTTTCTGTCTAGAAATCTTATGTTTATGACAGCTTGCAGTTTAACTGAGAGACCTAATGATACTGCCTGGCATTAGAACAAAATAATAACCACTTTCCCTTTCTGGCATTTAAAACAACTATTTCGGGGATGTTGCATGGGCAAGTAACAAACAAGGTTATTCAGCCCCTGATTTCCTAACACTAATCCTAAACCCAACCCTAGTCATAGTCAAACTTTAGGTATCCTCTGCTAGGAGCAGCTCTTTGTTTATCTTTAAGACACTGCAAGATTCAGCATTAAATATTTCAGTCCAACCTCATGGAGCTCACAGATATGCCACAGGATTGGGGCTCTCTGGTATGGCAGCCAGAATATGATACCATAGGGCTTCTGAAAAGGCACTAGGTTCCTGTGTTTATTTATCTGACCTCTGTAGTCTTTAGACCTTCCCTAGACTGCAACCTGACAAGTTTAACTTCAGCTTGGGCACTCAGCTGAGAACCGAAGCCTTTCCCCCCACTCAGTATCACAGCAAACGAGTCTCCTGGATCTCTGAAAAGCTCTTCAGATATATGGAAATAGTCAGAGCTATGGAAATGGACTGCTGCCTCTGACAGGGCAGGGGCAAACATTTATTCATCAAAGCTGACAAATTTAAAGTTAGGCTGCAAATTCCAGCCCAACTGTTGGCCTCCTATTGCTAACAGTAAAAAGGAAGAATACCTCATTATTTTTTAATTTCCTGCCATTTGAAATTCTTCTTGTATTTATTTTGTAGATTTTTTTTTTCCAGATCAAACAATGATATAAAAGCCTTGCCACATCAGTCAGATGTATAATATTCAAACTTACAAAGTCTCTCTCCTATCCTTACATCACATCTACACTGGCATTAGGCTCTTTATGAGAAAATTGAACACATTGGTCTAATATGGAATTATCTTGATATTTTATTGTGATTTCAACAAATCACAAATTTGTTAAAAAAAGCTATTCTTTATGCAGAATATAGCTCAGTATGATGTTTTTTAAAGAGTTCTTGACATTAACAAAAGACATTTCCCATTTATAAGTTATACAAGCTAACCTCAGAACAACCAATCTAAAGAAGGAAATTTGACAACACTTTGTGTAGAGTGCCCATAGAATGCCATTGCAATTCCAATTCTTTCCCTGGGCTGTGGGTATTATTACATTGCTTAAGGTATTTTATTTCAGAAAGATCTTGGAATAAGAATAGATCCAGGAAAATATGGATATTCTGATCACTATTCTCTCAGATGTTGAGAAGGGTACAGGCACACACTATGTTGTGGTTGCTATGCTTTTTCATATGTGTTCATTAAGTTGATATGCCTATTTATTTCCAGTTCAGAAATATTTGAGCAAATGCATTTTTCTCTGTACAACTCTTAGGAACGTAACAACTTTTTAGCATATAAATAACTATATCAAATCTAAACAGACGTTAGCTGTTTGCAAATAGGTATATTTCCAATTATTTTCTATTCCTTTAAAGAAAAATTTAAGTCCACAGAACTAAGGAGTGCAAGTATTCACATGTGACCCTAATGACTGATATCCATCTTAAATGGTAACTAGATTAGGTGAGCATTTAATGGACACCTTGAATTCTTTAGTGTTTAGAGACTGTATTGAGACAAGGGGCAATGATTCAAAATGATTGACATCGGAATTAATCTTATTGTTCCTCAACAATAGAATGAAAGTCTTTTTAGGGTAAGAACCATCTTTTTGTTTTCTATTAGTACAGCATTTAATGCAATGACATTCACATGCTTAAGGCTCTGAGATGCTTTTACATTATAAATGATAATCATAATAATCTTCTAATAGCTCTAGAAGATTTAATAAACTATTCTCAATTTAAACTCCAGTTTAGAGATGTCATTCTTACATACACTGTGAAAAGTCTATTGAGGGAATGTGGAATGACTAAGCCTAGGAAAAAGCCTAAACATTTAATTAAATTTTATTGGTATCTCATTCTTGACAGTGATTTCTAAGGCAATACAATAGCTAAGAAGGTGGCATATCTGCCAAAAGAGACACACCAATGAATTCTGTGTATCATCAAAGAGTTCTTTGAAAGGGTTAATGGAAACAGGTGTAGAGGAGTGGAGAGTTCCTTTATATTGAAATAGTGCAGACTTCTGGAAGTGTGGTTGAGACAATGAGTTCTGTATGTAGTAAGAGCATTATATTCTATAGGGATGTTTCTATACCATGGAGGTTGAGTATTGCAATATTAATGAATTTTGATGAATGATGAGAAAATCAGTAATGAAATATTAAAACCTTAGCCCTCTGCTAGAAAAATCTCTTCCTTGAGAAATAACCAGGAATAGATACACACTATTGTACATATGAATGACTGCATCTCTCTCTATATATATGTATGTATAAAATGAGTACATATATGCATGGGATACATATTCTATCATTCATTATCTCTCATAATCTCCAGTTATAAATGATCTAGAACAGAACTAATTAACTGAAATTGTAATTAAATTTTTAAATAATAAAAAAAAAATATACAGAACTGCTTCAGAATACAATTCATTGTAGAACCACAGTATAGTTTGGATTGCAAGGAGGATCTACTCCATGACCTTTCTGGGCATGGAGATAAGGCTGACTGCTTGGTAGTTCAGAGGTTCCTTCTTTTTACCCTTTTTTAAAAATGTGCATGATATTATCCATTTCCCAGTCACTGGGGACTTCCCCTGACTGTCACAACTTTTCAAATATGATGGTGAGTAGCTTGGCACTAACCTATTGGATCAGTCTAATAGACAGTAGTATCTGTCAGTGGCAGCAAAAGAGATGATGTTTAGGGTGCAGGTGAGCCTGTCTATGCCCTGGATGTTCCCATTTTACTGTCCCTTCATCCATGAATGTTGGATGAGAGGTGTTAGAATGTACATCCTTACCTATTAGTTTTAGTGTCTCTTTATGGACATCTTCATAGAATCACAGAATGTTTGAAGTTGGAA
Source organism: Tyto alba (assembly GCF_018691265.1). Taxonomy (NCBI): domain Eukaryota; kingdom Metazoa; phylum Chordata; class Aves; order Strigiformes; family Tytonidae; genus Tyto; species Tyto alba. The sequence goes on from NW_024881316.1 coordinate 3,112,853, forward strand.
GGGACCTCTGGAAGTCATACGATCCAAATTCATTGCTGAAGCAGGGCTACCTAGAACGAGTTGCCTAGGATGGTTTTTGAATAGCTCCAAGGATGGGAACTCCCCGCCTTCCCTGGGCAACCTGTGCCAGTGCTTGGTCATCCTCACAATAGTAAAGTATTTCCTTATGGCTCGATGGACCCTCCTGTGTTTCAGTTTGTGCCCCTTGCCTCTTGTCGTGTCACTGAGTACCACTGAAAGGAGCCTGGCTCCCCCTTATTTGCAACCTCCCTTCAGGTATTTATCTACATTAACAAGATTCCACCAGAGTCTTCTCCAGCCTGAACAGCCACAACTCTCTCAGCCTTTCTTCATAGGAGAGGTGCTCTGGTCCCTTAATTATCTTTGTGGATTGTCCCTTCATCATCTTTGTCCACCAAGACTACCAGGTCCTTCTCTGCCAAGCTGCTTTCCAGTCAACTGAGCAAACTCTTTAGGAACAGAGGGTCAGATTCCAAGCAGTACAAGATATACCTTAGAGGTGTAAGATCTGTAATATTGATTGGAGCTCACTAGTGCTGCTGCCAAAATCCAAGTGTGTAAAAAGATATAGCTTTCTAAATTTTAAAAATGATTCCATCTCATTAAATGTAAAATACAGTTGAAATTGTAATAATTTTACCTGTGGCCCAGAAATGAAGTTAATCTCAAACTGTGTCTACCCACCTATCCACATCTGGCAAAAATAAAATGGTAATGTAGAAATAGTGGTATTTAATCATTGACATGACTTATAAACATGATGCTCTATTCTGGTTCTTAACTCTTCAGAACTCCTAGTTAATAGAAATTGTAGTGAGAAATGACTCTTATCTGTCATGGCCAGCCAGGTGTTTGTGTAGTTTTTTCTTGGATGTGGTCTGGTTGCAGAAACTAGGTATTGTAGTCCAAAAAGGTGAATCAGTTTCTCTGTGTAGTGAATATCCACATGGTAAGAATCTGAGGACTCCTGTTTAGTGTGCCAGCACTTACCCACCTTGGTAAACTCACTGGAGGCAATGGCAACATGTATGACATTTACTACAGGGAGAAGGGCTTTCATTTGCAAAAGGAGAAACCTGATCATGGATGGAAAACAAGACTTTGTTCTTTCATTCAACATGGATAGGAATTCATGAATCTTGTTTTCCTGAGCCAGTGTAGACAACTTACACAAGAAAATTAAGAAAAAAAAAAATACCACTGATCAAATATTAGAGCATACTTAACAACCTAAGCAGTAGAGTCAGTTAAATAACAATGGCTAAGAAGGCAAAAGACAATGCTTCACCACAGGGGAGGATTTACTGATCCAGAAAACTACTTCAGTAACTTTTTTACTCACATGAAAGGAACAACAAATAATTAAGTTTCCAATTTTAACTCAGTTGGTTGCTTTCCTGAAATTTAACATTTTGCAAAAATAGAAGGAAATAAGCAAAACCAGCATAAAACAGGGAAAAGGGGAAATGACTTAGGAGATCTGACGTCTTTCAAAACATTACTTGTAAATAGGACACACACACAGAGTGCAAACTGAAGAAGTACAGGCAATCCCATTTTTTCTTATTATTTGACCTCTGCTATTAAACTGGGGGTAAACATTGTTAAAATTAAAGCATGCAAATTCCCTCAGAGTCACCTCTGAGTCATTTTCCAGCACTATTATGCAAATAATACTTTCTGTTCATTGTGGTTTGTATTTGAGATATATGCAAGCTGAAGAACATCAGGGCTGAGTCATCTGCTTAAGAGGATCACACTATAAATGTGATGGATTGTAACATTTTGCAGAGCACAAAAGGTAATTGAGTGAAGTCAATTAGGAAAGTAGGAGGGCTTAGTGGAGAAGAGGGGAGAAATCTGTAAACTACTGTGACATCTTTTTTGGCTAGACTTTCCAAAACAGCTTAGTAGGCCATCTAACCTTAGAATTTAAGGGATAATGAGATGCAGTTTATTTGAAAATTCTGGCCTTTGTACCTGTGAAGAAATTGGAGTTCTGTTATTGTAGAATGAGGAATGCAATTTTCAGAACAATATAGGTTTCAAACAAGTGCATTCCTTAGAAATGCGAGATGTTTTAAATGCTATTAAAAACTAGAGTTATTGAATGTGAAGTCATTCATTATAATAGTTGTTGTAAGTTAAAAACATTACTTCCTGCCTTATTAAAATGCATTTAGAAAGCAGCTCCTTATCATAAGTTACTTCTCCTTGTTTAGGTGAGACAGTCACTATGCTGTTTCTGGTTTCTTTACTTTCCTGTTCAAAATAGCATGCTAATTGCTTAAGTAGTCCTAGTTTTCCTCAGTATGTTTATAATTAATTGAGGAGACATGGCTGGGATCACCCAAAGAAAATCATTACTTGAGCTCCCTAGAACTTTCCTTAAGGATATTCTTAGTGTGTTTCAAATTAGAGAAAAAAGGTAACACGTGACATATTGCTACTTTCATCTTACATTTTAGAGCTATTTCTTTACACCAGCTGGTTCTGTAAGTTTTCATTTTGAAAAGCCCTGGCTTAACACTGTCTTTTTGATAATCTATAAATCAAACACTTCAAATAAAGGCTTAATGTTAAGAAGTAGTTGCAGAAAACCTTAGGACATTTAGTTGACAAGCTAATAAAACAATGATAAAAAAGCCATAGTGGATAGTAACTACTGATTATTAAGCACCACCCTGTATTTTTAAAACTTTAATGAGGGCACAAAATGGCATGGGACTTGGATGCCCAAATAGCAAGTGATCCGGAAAGGAACCATATGACAGCTGAACTGAGGAAAGGAAAACATTAATCTTTAAGCTTAAATCAAGAAGCAGATTTATTCTAAACACTAACTGCATCTTTTTTTTTTTTTTTTTTTAATGATTTAAGGCATGAATGTGTCACTAGCTGAAGGGAAGTCTCTTGCCTTACTGTTTGTATATGGAAATCTTGCTTGTTACTTTGCTGCAAAGACGTGAAATAATGTGAAAAATGACCTCGTAATTCTTTACTACAGAAGATTGCTAAAGTTATGGATAATTTGAAGCTCAGGAATAGCCTGCACTAATAACATTACATATATATATTTTTGACAGAGTTTTGAGTGGGGCTTGCACTGGAGAAAATGTTCCTTGTTTTTGTTGTCATATTAAAATATTGACAATTGGAAAAAAAAAAGCCACAGTTCTGAGTAGACTTGGTCTTGGCACATCAGAATTTTTAGTGCTCTTCAGTAATGTTTTTTTGCAAACTGAATGTCACAGTTCTTGTATGAGGAAAAAGAAATTCTAAACAAAAAGCCTTGTTGTACTTATTTATCAACAACATCTTCATTGAAAAATTCCTATGCCAAATCTGTTTATGGTTCTAAACTTTAGGTATATTGTTAAATAAGATTAGATCTGAGAATAATAATCAGCCCATGCATACGAACTTTTAAGGTTGGAAATTGTACATTTGTGAATAAAATGTGACTACATTCTTTGCTGCTCTAGGTCCATTTTTATTTTATAAATGTATATCACAAGAGAATTAGGCTTCCCCCCCCCCCCCCCCCCCCCTCCCATTATATATTTCAGCATTTAGCCCTTGGTGATTTTAATGCTTGAATGGGAAAGCATTCATCTGCATAATTGTTACCACTGTTGCCACTGCTACTACAACTGTTACTATTATTATTTCTTATTCAGACTTTATTCTTTTTGTTAGAGTGCATATATATAGTGTATATATATATATATATATATAAATAACTTGTAACCTATTCCAGCAAACTAGTTATAGATACAATTCTTTCATGTACTTACAAGTGACAAAGTGCAAAAAGCCAAATATTTAAAGCTATCTACTAAGTAAGATTTTAAAAATTTCTGCACAAACCTCTCAGAGTTCTTTGGAGTTTCTTTTAAAATTCCCATAAGCATTCAACCTGAAGACAAGGACTCTGTAAATGTAAATGATTTGCTGCCAAATCTGTATCATTATGTCCTTAACTAACTTTACAATCTGTGCTAAAACACAGTAGGTCCATATTCTCTGATTTTTCTGGGTAAAGTTCATGCATTTGAAATCTAAAGCTGTTCATATGGGAAAAAATTATCAATCTTTGTATAGGATGAACTAATTGGTATTAGTTGAAACTTGTTCTGTATGCAGACAACAGGATTTAATCTTCTGTGCTAAACATTCATTAATAGAAGTATATATTTTTTTTTTCCTTAGCATTAACCATTAATGTGAGAGAAGGGGAGAAGAGGTAATATAAAATACCATGTTCTCATTGAAGTCAAAGTAGCAACCAGGTAGATGAACTCTGGATTTCTGTATAAGTCAGTATTGAAACAAAATCAATAGAAAAATATGGTTTAGACTAAATCTTGAATAGAAAATAGCTAGTGGATTTATAAGTTAGTTGTGTAGTGACATACAACTGTATACATGTATAAGACACAGTTGTTCAAAAATATCTCAGAATGTTCAAAACCACAATCCTCTACCCTCTCCTTCTCTCATATTTTTCTTACTATAATAGTATGACCTGCTATAATCTTATTTTAAATTAAATCACATTTGTGCAACAGTTTCTGTAGTCCTTTGGCTTTGTGAGACATATCACTACTATTCTGTCAAACAACCCATTTCCATGACTCACTCCAGCCCCCACTCCCCCAAACCCAAAGGAAATGTGGCCGAGGAGAAATTATGACCAGGTGGGTACACAGCTGGATTTGTCCTTGGCCAATTCTCTTCCTCTTTTTTGCTAATGGCTTGGGTAGTGGAAAAGATGGCACATTATGTGTTATGTTTGACATCAAACTGGGAGGATTACCACCTCATTCAAAGACTGGTTCAGATTTCAATTACCTCTTGACAAAAGATGAGTGGAAAGGGCTACACTTCATCAAGGATAAATCAAATGCACAAATGGGGAATGACTGGCTAAAGCAATATATGGGAGCAAAGGTTCTCTCACAAACTATGTCAGTGACTTGGACAGAGAGCAATAGCTTTGTTTTAAACCTTCTTCCCCACTTATTGAATAAATCCCATCTCTCTCAAGCTGTGATGATTATTCAGTCTGCACAATTACTTTGTCTAGCTGAAACACGGAGAAAATCCCAAAGTTAAGGCAATGTATCAGAGGGCTTGTTAGGTGAGCTGTTGTGCTTACCTCCTTGTGTCTGTCATCACATCCTAACTATGCTTTTCACTTGAATGAACTTGTTTATATTTTGCCTGCAAATCTTTTCTCAGCACTGAAAATGACTTCTGGAGAAATACTGGTGAATATTGGTTGTGTCTACTGTAGTGCATCCAATGTACCCTAGACCTTTCCTAAGCTCTGAAGTCTGCACTTGTGCATCCAAACTTCATTATGCCAGAGCAGTGTAGCTTGAACTAAACGGAGAATGATGTGCCTGGCCTGTCCCAAACCACGCCCTGGAACTGCATAGGAGAATGACAGGTAGTAGGGGACCAAATTCTCCCTGGGACCACGCCAGGGATTTGGCATGGCTGTGTAGCAGTATTGGCAATTGTGTCCAAGCATCCAGAAATATTCCTGGCTGTTGTTTCATGTACAGGAGTACATTGCTCCTAGTCAGTTCAGGTTCTCATGCCGGAAGCAGGTAGAAAACACAATTAAGGTTTAATAAGTACTCTCAGAAAATCACCAGTCTTTTGTAGTTTCAGGAGTCTTTAGGAATCTGCAGAGTATGCCTCTAAACTGAGAGGCTGGTAATCCAGGTTGCCAAGTGAGTGGGAAAAAGTGTCCTTTCTAAGATGTTAGATCTTATTGAAAAATGTCCTAAACATGAAATGAGGATCTGAGACAGGACATCATCTTGGACCTGTTACAGTTAACTTTAGGGTGCTATTGAAAAAAATGTGTGAAACATGGTAATTTTGATATGTATTACTAGGAATACTGTATGAGAGACCATGAGTAACTTGGTGAGGTTTGCTAAGGCCTCAGAAAGAATACTTTTTCCACTGCTTGGTTAATAGTCTTAAAATAAGATATGAGCAAAATGCATCAGAGTCCAGGAGAGACCCCGAAAACAGAACAGGGATTTAAAAGATATGATCTATGAGGAAAGCTTGAAATAAGAGTATTTGTTCAGTCTAGAGAAGAGGAGGCTGAGCCATGAAATGATCTTGTGTTTAAAGGCTGTTATAAAAGGTTAGTGGTTGTTTGTTCTTTGTCTCTGCTGATCAAGGACAAGATGGAATTAACTCCATTTAGATTGAGTAGTAGTTGAACTGAGTACTAGGAAGCTGTTGCTGTTAAGATGCTAAATGCTTAAACAGTCCATCTATCTAGAGAACTTCTTGCTGGCGGGCTCTAAGAATTGTAAGCAAACAGTGTCTCAGTCTTCCCTTGCTTTGGCCTCACTTGATGTAACTAATTCATGTCTTGGTCTCCTATCTGGTTACTTGTATGTCTATGATTTGATGGTAAAAATCTCACATTCATTCCCATTCAGAAGTATGGGAACAGGAATAGGGTGCTTTTACTCTCTCTTTCTCTCTCCTTTATGATGCCATATGAGAAATTCTTGTAGAATTAGTGGCTTGCATGTCATAAAATGTCATTTATTCTCTGTAAATTACAACTGATTCAGAGGAACTCTACTGCAATCATGGGACACTCTGTAGTAGCAAGAGCAGCGCTTGAATCCCCAGATGAATCCAGCTGAATTGCAGTTTAAATACTGATGCTGCTAATTCAGAAAATATAAAACTTTTTGCAGTCTGACATTGTACAAGGTAAATTTCAGTCTAAAATGCTTTCTAGAAGGGATCTGTTGCTTGAGGTTTAATTGGATCCTGGGGTCTGTAAATATAGTGAATGGTGTGTGCTACTTTGTTTCAGCTGAAGAGAGTTAGGTTTACAATTGTCTCACTGTGACCAACAGGACCTGCCATTTATTTTCAATTATGTCATGCTGCTCAGTTTTATGCCTTCAGGTTGCCAATATTAGCAGCCAAATATTATTTCATTTAAAAGTAACTATTGCTCAATTTTTGATTTTGTGAATGCATGGGAAGGGGATGACATGCAGTAGTAGGTTTTCAGACATAACAGGGCTTTATTCATTGAGACACTACTTTCATATAAAGAATTGTTCTAACAAACATTTGCAAAACTTCAGCAAAAGCTGCTGGTATTTTTAGGACTGTAACAAAATAGCAATCTAGGATTTTCAAGAGTTTCTGGCCAAAGATGCTACAGTCTTCATAATCAGACTGTGTCATTCTGGATAACAAGTTTCTCTTATCAGACCTTTATATTTTGGAAATAAGGAGGAAACCAGCTTTACTTTGACCTTATCAAACCGCAAGTGAGCTCTGCAATAGGTTGCTGTACTGATCATCTGCACTGGCTTCTGCTTGGAAAGGAAAAGAAAAACTCTGGAGTAATAGCTTCTTTCCCCTTTTTTTTTTTTTTTTTTTTTTTTTTTTTTTTTTTTTTTTTCATGTGGACATCCATTTTGATATGAGATTAATTGGGTGAGGCACTGTTCATTCTGTGACAACTTATTGTCTCAGCTACATTATCAAGACAGTGTTTTGACTGACTGATAGGTTTTTGCTGTTCAAATTCCCTCTAACGAGCTCTACCCTTTCATACTGATCCCTAGTTTGAAAGGTTTGAAGAAACTCAGAAGACTGATATTCTTCATAAACTCAGAAAATCTTTACTATCCATAGGAAAGCACTGAATATCAGTAATGGAAAATATTAAAATATAAAAATTCAAACTGCAGAGCTGTTTGTAAGTACTTAGAGAAGATCACTGATCTCATTTACTGTTATGGTGCTTTCATGAGTACATGATGTAGGCAGAAATGTCTAATTTAACATTGTCTCATCAGTTTGTGGCAAGCCATCCACATGACATCATTAAAACACAGTGGTCCTTCTCTGTCCTGAAGGTTAAATTCCTCAATCACATAAAATAAATGTGTGCTGTCTAAAAGCCCTTCGACATGTTGTGAACTCATAAGACAAAGGTTTTGGAGGTAGTTTTGCCATCTCCAGTGTTCTGCTCCTACTATGGTGTGCAGAGGAGGGAAGAAAGCATGGATCATTGGTGAGGGATAGAGTGGATGGTTGGAGGAGGATGCTGCTGTGGCTGATTCTTTCCAATGCCTTTCTGAGCAGTGGTAATTTCTGTTCAACCTAAGCTAAAAGCAACATTTCCTGATGGGGACACCTGTTGCCTTGGTCTTAATATGATCAAAGAATTTATGGTATAAACTGGTTCCTCAAGGTCTTGAACCAACATAGCAGATAACAATAAATGATCTGGCCAGTGGTAGTTAGTTACTTTTTCCAATTTGGTCCCAGATAGAATACATTTGTACACAAATTTGGCATTTCAGATACTGAAAGCAAGACAGTTTGAGTCTCAAAAGGTATTATTGATATGGCCATCTAGGCATTGCTGGCCTTGCATGAATTTGCTCCCCAAAAGGTCCTAATACTCATCTCCACTATCTGTGAAGTTCAGGCATTTTTCACATAACTTAACCCTTAACCATCTGCCAAGCCCAGATGTCCCTGTTGACACTATCTGTAACTTCTGTCAGATTCCTACATTGGTCTCTGACACATCCAGCAGTTTCTCATGCCAAGTCCAGTAGTTTTCCACATCCTGTTCAGCTAGCTTCACCTCAGGGTAGGGCCTTGCCAACTGCCTAGTCTTTAGCCTGCCCGCCTAACGTGGACATACTGAATATGTTACATCTTCTGTGCAGCCAGTATGCCGATTTTCTTCCGGTAGGAATCATGAAGAAAATGGATGGGAACAAGAGGAAAAGGAAGGACATATATATATATACAGGGAACCTGCTTATAGATCTAGAAAATAGAATAAGGAAATTGTGTTCTCTGCTATAACCTCAGGGTTCCTGGCACCAAAACTCACTCTCAGTCACAGAAAAGACTCTTTGTAGAGTCTAACAGGATGTTTGTACATCCCAGTACCTTTAATTTAGTTGTATCATTTCAAATACCCAGTTCATGTCTACTGCTCTTACATTAAAATGTCTGCTTTTCAGTAGGATGCCCAGAGTTCAAGGGGAAGGTATTGGTAGATCTTACAGGACTAAACATTAAAAAAAAAAAAGAAAAGAAAAAGGAAAGACAAATAGAAAAAGGAGGTCTTGCTATCTAATGGAACAGAACTGAGGTCTGACAATGTTCTGAGTCGTATAACTTTGTAACTTTGTTGTAAGATTTTATGTATATTACAGTATTTTAAATTCTACTTGTTTCCGTATGCCAAACTCAATACTGGAATAGTGAGTTACCTGAGTTTTTTCAGTAAGAAAAACATATTTTTTAGGAACTTGTTATGTGTTAAGTCTTTATGAAATGTGTGTTATGAACATCATAAGCTTACACATTTAACTTGTCCCTCCAGATCATTCCTCTTCCAGCACAAGGGAGAACAATTAGACAGTACAGGTGGCTTGATCCATGCAGGCATGCATTGTACATAAGCCAATATACATGAGACTTCATAATGGTTTAGATAACTATTTTTCCTAAAACAGTACTCCTTCAAGCTACTAATAGCTTTCAAGCCAATGGTGATACTAATAAAGGTATCTTTAAGTATATAGTTTTCAGGGAGAGTATCCTGGGATGGAGATCATTCCTGGTTGTCTCATGGAAGATGACCACCGCTCAGAAGATTGCTTCAGTTTTAAATTCCTCTAGTCTCAGTATTGTTTCCTATTTGATTTTTCACTGCTTAAAACAGAAGCTTTTCATTTCACATTGCACACATTTTCGTATTTGTATAGCCACTATCGCACAGAGAGTGCAAGCAGAAACAAACAATAATAAAATATAACATTGCCAAGAAAAACATGTGCAATAATTCATCAAAGGCAGCAAAGATATGTTACCCACAAATTAAAGCCTCTTTATCTACAGAGAACTGTGGAGAACTGGAAAGATATCTTTTGAAGGTTGTAAAGTTTTTACCATGGCATACAGTTAAACAGCTCTACTCTATGGCCAGTTTGATGACCCATTAAAGTGTAATTCACAAAATGTGAGCTTGCAAGTAATAAAAAAGAGAATAAATACTAGCGTAAGATGTTTTCATTGTATTTTTTTGAAGGATTTCCTAGTTTCTCACTTCCTGAGATTCCATGTTGAACTATTCTTATTAATACACCAAGACTATGAGATTTCATGGTGTAATCATTGATCCTACATTGAGAGACATGCTTGCATCCTGGCTTTCTATTTCCATGGATCTGACATACAGAAATCAATTTATGAAGTATGGTAGTACAATATTGCAATAATAAAGAAAAAAGATAATGTAGATTCAGAGCACATTGCCTTAATTATTTTAGAATAACACAGGGACTTGTGGAAGTGAGGGTGGGGAGGGCTGTGTCAAGGCTGACTGATTTAGTCCATACAGTCCCATTCCTACAGTCCACACAAAGGAACCATCTGGCACAGGTATGCATGGAGAAGCTCATGTGTCTGCTGTTCATACAGCGTTTCTGTTTTCTCTCACTTTCACTGTATTCTTCAAATTAAAGTACTTTGCACATACCCCAAAGGCGTTGTAAAAACATAAGGGACTCTAAGCAGCAGCAGTAGAAGAATCTCTTCTCCTTGAAAATATACATCCAAAGCATATTCAAGTTTTTGAAACCTTCAGTATGTATCCATGTTTATTTCCACTATAGAGTAACACAGGCAATTTTTTTCTTTCAACACATTCTTTTAAATTTGTTCATTTCAGATTGTTGTATTTCTTTTTAAAATTACCTTATTTATTGGTGTATTTGTATACTTGTAAATTTATTTTATTAAGCAAAATAGAACTGAAAAAAATACTTTTCTTCTTTCAAATAAGCACATTCATATCTGACTTAAAACATGATCCCACAAGTCAAAGAGAAAAAAATATTTTATGCTTTCTTTTTGTATATGAAGGAATACAAAGTAATGTTAATGTGTACTATAACCGTTTCTCACTTAAATTTTCTAACATGAAGAATGAAAAACCCCACCGTTTTGCTCAGAGTGTTTCAGAAACTATCATACGCTCTCCTGTAGGGTCAGTAACTACTGGGCGCCAAGACAGCATGGGCGGCAGGAGCATGTGGTGGCAACGGTGTTCACCGTATCAGGGCATGGTAGTTGGAAAGCAACCTGGTGGACTTGTTGTCTGGGGAGAAGGGACTGGATGGGGGGACACCTGCCTGGGCAGCAGGTGCTGGTGGGGGCTGGAGCACATGATGGACAAACACAGGCTATGAAAGTAGGGTTTGCTCAGCCTTGAGAAGAGAAGGCTCAGGTAGCACCTTGGTGCTGTCTACAACCACCTAACCAGAAGATATGGAAGATAATCCCTGACTCTCCTTGAAAGTACCCAAGGACAGGCTGAGCAGCAACGAACCCAAGTTAGAACATGGGAAATTAAGTAGATATCAAGGAACTTGTTTATTTAATTTTTACCAGGAAGGTGGTCAAATATTGGACCAGACTGCCCAGAGAGGTTGCTTCACTCTGTTTTTGTGGCTGCCAGGAACTTTAGATATATTATTTTTTAGAACTCTATTCCCACAATTCTTTAACATATGTCAGTGCATGTAACTACTTTATGGAATTGTGTGCATTTAATATTTCTTACAATCAATCTTTAAATACATATGCATATATACATACATGAAAAGATGAAATTAATGCATATTTTTCAGGAAATATTGCTGTAAAAGACATTTTGAAAATCTCAACAGCCTGTGTAAATATTTTCCTGAGCTTACAAGGGAATAAAGAAAATCCTTGTAACGTTAAACATCACTGCTTCTTATACAAAGGAACAGTTTCAAATAGAGTCTTTTTGAGAAGGTCATGAGTTTTATTGCAAGTGGACAGAGACTTGGATGACTTAAGTTTTTCAGACAGTATTTCTAGAACTTAATGAGCTACATCAAGGGACAATGGAGAGTTGTGATATGACTTCTCTGAGTAGAACCTCATTAGGCAGTTAAATCATTTTTGTATCATAATGTGTTTTCAAACTGAGGACAAATATGTTTTATCAGGAAAGTGCAGGGCTCTCCTTCCCTCATCAAGAATTTTCTAAATTAAATCTGCATGGATCTGCCATCCAGAAAGCGGTTGGCAGGCTGTGACTTCAGTTTCTACCACCTGAATCTAAACCAGTAGCACGTAGTATGAAAATGAGCCTGTCATGGGGCTGCACTGTTCAGTCTTTGTTCCTTAGAGAAGAAAGTAAGTGGAGATCAAATGGTGTTAATCTTGCTTTCCTATTCCTACCTATTTATGCAGGCTGATGAACCGAGGCTGAAGACGCTGGGTACTTGCAATGGGGCAGGGAGGAATCATCTTCCCCAGGGTGTGGGACCAACCTTTTGTCCCAGACACAGATGGTTTTGGATAGTTATGTAGGGTGTTGGATTGGTCCTTACAGTTTTGCAAGGAATGCTTATGGTTCAGCCTTTTATGAGCTACTTGATTCTAAACCAGTGATTGTCACTGGCATTGGTACTTGTGTGAATTACCTTTTTAGTTTTGCTCACTTTAAGTGATTCCACTCCTGATTTTGATGATTTCTGCTATTCATCTAGTAGAGATTATTTCAGATGAAGTTACTCTGCAAGGAGCTCCAGTACTAAGTATAAGTTGTAGTCCATATTTGATAAGAATCATCTGGGACTAAGGAAATGGTTTTGCATCTGAAAATAGTGCCTGAGAAGATTAGAAGACTTCTACTTTCAGAAGAGTATCATATCAAAGTTGTCAAGTGGTTAGATCTGATTTATTTCTCAAATGCTATCTCTCCATGAATTAACCGAATTGATTCTCTATTCAAATTATCAAATGACATTTTAAGTTTAGTGAAGCACATTAATAAGCTGTTTGTGAATATGTCCTAAAGGAAAGTAAGTACTATCTAGCATTTACAGAGTGGACCCACTTCTCGTCTTCTTCATGCATATGTATTGCTCTCTTTTAATGTTAACCTCTCTCTGAGGCCACAGGTCCAAAAGGTTTCTTTTATGTTTTGGAGGACTCAATTCTCAGAAACGTTTGGGGTAACTGGGATAGGAAAAGCATAGAAATCAAAAGGAATTCTCACCACTACAGACAGATCTTTATGTTGTAGTTTATATTATCCAACTATAATGACATTTGTAGACATTTACTAAAGGACTTCCCTTTTGTTATCCACCTCTGACAGGGTCCTGTGGGCACTAATAGGCTTTAACAGCTCTGGCCAGCCACACATTGGGCCCCCACTCCTGCCCTCAGTCCCCAGCCTTGCTTGAGCTGAGCTTCCTGCTGCTCCTGAGTGAACCCAGGACCTGCTTCACCACCTTGCCATGTTTGGGACCCCCCGACCAGCCCCCACTCACTAATCACCTGCCCGCTATATGGGCCTCTCTTGTGAGATTCTACTCACAACAGAAACTTGTGAACAAACTGCTGACTACTGACCCAGCAGTCTATAAACTGTACAATTCTGCATCCGTGTGATGTGTCCCAGATCTATACAGTTCTCCTAACAATGATCACATGCACAGTCTCTGGCAAAATTTAAATCAGGCTGTGGAATTTCTTGTTTAAACTGCTCGTGAGAGAATTGCTGGTTTAAGAAGGGCTTTTGGTGCATCCAGGTGCAAAAGGCAAGCAGAGAAATGAGATTTCCTTTGTCCCAAAACCCTTGCTGCTTTTGAAGATGTAGCTCCTACATTACAGAGATGTAGGAAATTAAAGGACTTTGTTCAGGTGCTCATATACACGTGACCAGGCCTTCAGCTATGGAACAATATTTTTATTTTGTCTTTTGCTATCTATCACTTCTTTCTTCTTTGTGTTCAGACTACTCTAAATAGCAGAGAGAATGATGTTAAACCTTTTTGTAGGGATTTTTTCCTTGTTAGAAATAGAAGAAAGTTTTTTGCTTCCTGACACTAGGGTTCTTTTGCCACTCATAGTAGCATAGTACCTACGAGTCACATGAAAGAAAAAGACATGTTTTTGCCAAGAATACAGAATCCCCCCTCAACCTATGCTAGTTTTTATCAATATATGTATTAATAATATTTTAGTGGATATACTGGATTTTCCATCATTTTCAATATAAATTCCTAACTCCTAATTTAGTGCTGAAATTTCCTCCCAGAACAGGAATGTATCTCAGGTTTCTCCATAGTAGAAAGTTCCCAGACATCTTGGGACTAAAGAACAACAATAATCTGACAACCAAACAGCACTGTGATGAGCAAAACCTGCTCCACGATGAAACTTGGGAAACCTTGGGAAATGTTTACGTGACAAATTGCATCATTCCAACACACAGAAAATTCAGCTTGTACAGTGCCCTTGGGTGCCCATTGCAGTGCTTTCCACAGAGATGTTGAAAGGCGATTGAAGAGCTGGTTGGTTGTACATTTTTTGTATTGCATTAATCCCATGCTTCCAGACAGCAGTGGAGCCAGGAACACTCTTTTTTACCTTGCTTGACACTTATCCAGCTTTTCTTCTGTTTTGTCCTCCTCTTCTTCCTCTGATGCATCAGAAGTGATCGCATATGTGGACAGTACACTGGCTGGGGTGCAGGGGTGTGACTAGCAAAAAACCCCACATTTAAAGTGTTTGGCTGGTAAATCCTGTTCAGACAATAAGAATTAAGACTATCACTGCTTTAAAGGGTTTCTCATATATGAGATAGGTATGTTTGGGAGAGGAGATAAGATCTTTTAAGAAATCTCTTGTCACTTTATTTAACAAATTGCCTGCTATTTTAGTCATTTATGAAGTTTGCAATGCCCATTGTGCAATTTCTGTGGCACTTCTTGTTTAGGACTTTTGGGATGTTTGTACTGGTATGTTTGTTTTGGAGTATTAGTGAGTGTTTTGTGGTATGAGTAGATATTTTGGGAATCATTCTCAACTTGTCACTGATTGTATTGCAGGAAGATTTGATTAAGTGATGTAAGTGACCCTTGTCCAGGTCTCTGTCTTAATTAGGAGGATTTGTTGCAAACAAAACAAGAAAGAAACATAGAATTTTAGTAAAGAATGATACAATTTCTTTGATATAATTATCAATCTCAAATAATATAAATTATATTTATCCTTTAAAGAATAAGTCCATCTGTGTATAAAAAGCAACACTGGTTCAGATGTAAGGAGTCATAATTTTAACAGTGTAAAACTAACTGTTGTTGCTAGAAATATTTTGCTAAATAAATGGCATGATGAACTGAATAAGGCACATGACAGAGGAAAACGACAACTTTAGAAATAATGTTGCTTCCCATTTCGGTATACCATTGTAGTAGTTTTGCCTAATAGAAGCTTTTAACCATTAATAAGCACATTATGTAGAACTCACATTTGCAAAAGTTCCTATTAGAAATTGAATACAAATTGGAAATTTCTGCATACGGCTGTTTTCCCTCTCCTCTTAACATCAATTCACTCTAATTTATTGGGCAGATAGAAGATAACCTTACCTGCCTGGTCATGCAGGCACACAAATAAACATCTATCTAAAGTAAATGGAAATAATCGAAAAGCTTCAGCATCACTTCTCTTGAAACAGCAGCTGCTTTGCTCTGCTTCTATTTTTTTTTGCCAGAGTGATGAAGCACAGAATTGTTTTTTGCCAATTGGCTGTACAGAAATTAAGTATCAGGGTATAGTTTTGTGTAAGTTTTTTTAATGCATGATTTTATCAAAACCTGATATTAATTAGGAGACAGGTTTCCCTCATCACAAGAAGCTTCAATGCTATGAATCACATAGGAGTATGTGAAGGGATATAAACCTATTGTTTCTCCCTCTTTTCATTACCCTGTGAATGCAAAAAAGCCTTTCTGTAGTAAAAAAGAATCACTGTCCTGTAGATTGGGGTGAGGGGTTGGGGGGAGGATACCTGCTCATATTCCAGTAATTAAGGTGCTGTAGCAGCTGGGTGTAGTTCCCTTGTTTATGTTCCCCAATGAGTTTCCAACACTCATTTAATTCTTTAAAACTAGGTTCAGAAAAGATGTCAGTCTTCAAGATTTACATTAGGGGTACCTTGCAATGGAACATAATTTTCACATCCATGAATGCATAAGGACACACAATACCTTGGCTAAGATACTACCCAGGAAAAAAACAAAAACAAAAAACAAAAAGACAAAACCAAACCTTATTGGAATCAGTATGATACTTAACACTGAAAGATTTTGCAAGTATTTTAGTATTTTCATATTTTAAAGCTGGAAAAAAGCAAATTATGAGAGGGAAAAGCAGAATGTTATATTGTGCTTGTTTGTCATTCCTTACTCAAAGAATCCTTTTTGTTTCAGACCAATATTTGCTCACACTCATTTGCTCATGGTGCAAAGGAAAATGTATGGCTTGCCAATTAATTTATGTTTTCAGATGAAAAGCTTTTGCCTGTTAACCACATTTCTATCCTTTCAATTCACCATCCCTCAGGACATCTAGGTACCATTCATACCCATGAGAATTTCAGTATTAAAAAGCTAGTGAAAAAGAAAAGGTGAGATGTACTTCCATAGAGAAGCCAGCTTTACTTGCACTTGGAACTTAGGAACGACCGAAATTTTACAACTGAGAAATTTCACAAGATGATGTTTATGGAAAAATTCATATGCCTCTATGGGAACTTCAGACTTGTTTGAAATACCAGACCTTAGAGAAGCGTGTGGGAAAAGAGCCTTTCCCAAGCTATGAGGACTCACCTCAAAGTGCTCTTGTTTACCTCCTGCGAGGGGGACATGGCTGTGCAAATGTCTTTGTGTTGCACTCTGAGGTAACAGAGAGCAAGCAGAGAACTGCAGAAGCCTATTTAGTAGACTTTCACACCTGCCTGTGTGTCCTGCCAATATGGATGACATTCCCCTTTCTAGAGGACTCCTGAAGAAGATTTTATTAAATTTTCCCATATATTGGGTAGGAGTCTTTGTTTGCGTCAAGAGGAAATTATTGATTAAAGTATTGATAATGACCCGTTTGGCTGATGTCAAACGTGTGGCAGAAAAGTCGGGCTGGGTCGTAGCATTAAATTTCTAGTTACTCAGGCAACCTAATGCTTGGGGGTAAACATCAGTATGAATTCCAATTAATGTGTTTCTGTGCCTGTGTGGCACACATAACTTTCGCAAAATTTAATTTGTAACATTTTATGCTCTGTTTCTTCCAGTTTTTTCTCTCCTTTTCCCATAAAGTAAAGTTCACATTTTCTTTTGGAAAGGAATACATTATTTTTTATGCATTAAAAATACCCTCTGTTGTGTAAGCTAATGTGCTGTGGCATTTTGGAGCAGTGTGGAAAAAAAAAAAAAAAGGACAAATAAAGTCAACAGAAATTTTCATACATTATGAAAAATTAAGCATTATATTGTTAGTCTCCTTGCCTATCTATTTTCTCAGACCTTGTATGACCAAATGAACCCATGGAAATCTCTGTGTTAGAAATTTTGTAGAAAGAACTTGTGTATGTTTTTTTATACTTTTCCATGTTTTGATGATATTACATGTAAAATAGCTACAGAACTATAAATTGGGAAGTGATCAATACATCCACAGGATTTCTATTACTAGAGCTGGTTTATTTGTGGAGACTAAGGGAAAGTAATAGGATAAACAACTGTACTGCAGTGTACTAGCTATACTAGCTTTTTCAAGTTTGCTCAAATCTTCTATTTTCATTGGAAAATACAGGTGGTCCTTACCCATCTAATGGCACCCATGCTGCTTGGCTATGCTTAAATATTTCCAAGAGAATACAGTCACTCCAGCAACAGATGCTCTGACCCCATCTGTGCACTCTCAATATGAGTGGTTTCTTTATGACCCCAGCGACCTTAGGAAGAAGCTGATATGTGAGGAGTTAGGGACACTCGACATGCATGGGACTGACTTCTTCGGTTGCCTTTGGTACCACTGGGACCCTCTGCTATACATTCACCTAGATGATGCAAGTTTCCAGATCAGCAAGAAGAAAGAAGACGCATTATCTGGGGTGAATGCAGCAGAAGAGGCCTCAGGATGTTTAAGGTGCCTGTAAGCAGGGCAAGTGAGGACTAACGCATGCTCAGAAGAAGTGATGGTGATGATGACGATGAAGTACACAAACTTGAATAAATAAAAACAGAATAGACAGAAGGAGGTGCAGTTGGAGGCCAAAACATACCTAACACAGTTCTTGCTGTAGGAAGGCAGCTGTTGCGGAGAGTTGCTTTTGTGACTGCAGGCTGCTTAGCTGAAACACTGCCAACTTTTCCAAGGCCTTGAAAAATTAGTTACTTTTATTAAACTTATATAAAGTTCCCCAGAACTGTTCTCTTCCCCTGGGCAGAAAGCAGTCTCTAAATTACTGTGAAGAGCTGTGCCAGGAAATCCTTTTAAATGTTGGAAAGTACACCAGATAGTTCCTAAAACCTTTCCTGCTGATTTGACTCTTTGTTCACCCACATTATCTACAGAAGAAAGGTTGCATTTTTTTTTATTTTCTTCTGACACCTGCAGAAAAGATATTTTAATAATATTGATTAGCATGAATTGTCTTAGGGCTAAATCAAAGACTGATTTTTTTTATTTAATTGCTAGTTTTTATTAAGATAAAAAGGATTGTAAACCTCCTCCTTAAGTTTTTGAACTACTGTATGCTGAGAAAAATAACATTTATGCAAACTGTTTTCCCAGGAAAGGAAAAAGCAAAAAGTACAATGAGCAAAAAAACCAACTTGTTCAGATTCACAGGTTCATTTTTTGCCTCATAATTCCCTATGTTCTGGATATTGTACTTATGTTTTTCTGGATGTAATGTGTTGATAGTATATGTATACAGACATTTAAAAATAAGTATGGAAAGTACAGGATTGTTGTGTGAAACAGAAGCTTGCTAATCATTAATTATCACTGCTAAAGTTAGAAAGTGCTAAAGCTTCTGTCAGAATCAGACTCATTGTTGCCAGAACTTGTGGTTTTAATGCAGTAAGTGTCTTTTCTTGAAGGCCTGCCATAAGTTCAGTGATCACACTAGAATTTCAAATTTCATTTTAAAAATTACAAATTTAGGTTCCTTCTAGTTAAGCAACAAAGCTTGAAAATGTGAATTAAATATAACCTGATATGAAATTCAAGCATCTCATGTCGTTAATATATTCTCTTTATTTCTCAATATTAGAGAGCCAAACATTCTCGGCTGGGGAAGGAAAGCTTTTGTTTGGCATGACAGGATTTCAGAATGTCCTTTTTGTGCAAAATTTGATTTTTTGTTGATTGGTATTTTTGCTGTCATAGTCATTGTCATCTCCTATTCTTAGCTCACTGTTAACTACAAATAAAATAGATATCAGTCTGTATTTCTCAGGTACAGAACTCATTTCCCCTATGAACTAGCAAGACTGATATTTTTACTGACTGACAAGCATAGTTCACAATGTGAATATATGGGAGGTATGTGCATCTCTTTTCTTTTTTCCACTTCAACTCAGTAATGATTTATTTTTAAAGTGTGGAAAAATCAACTTTCTCTATTCATCACATTATTTCTTCTTTTTTAAAAATGTATATAAAAAAAGGAATTAAGAAGGGAGAATAGGAGACAACTTGGGAACATAAGTAGGGAAATGGCCTCTTTTTTCCCTATCACTGTCTCCATGGCTTCAGAGCCATTGTGAAAATGGAGTCTCCTAGAGCATTCTGCATAACAATTTTGTGAAGATGATTCCTTGACATTTTCTGTGAATTCAATCAATATCCTCAGATGAAACAAAAGCTCTCATGCTTATTTATATTTGTGAAAATAAGGGTCAGCATTTGCCTTGTGTAGTACTTTACAAATGAGATGCCCCATCAAGTTCTAGTGTTTGTAGAGGATGGCTCTGTTCAGCCCAAAGCTATCTTAACCCTCCTCTACATTCAAAACTATATTGTTGAAAGCACAACATGCTCTGTCTTAGAGAGGTGCTGCCCAGCTTTTCATGCCCTCATTCAGCAAACTGGTTAATTTGGGTGTGGGTCACAACACAACATTTGGAGATGTCAAAGGGCTTTCTCTATTTCTGGTCAACTACAAATTTGGACTCACAGACCAGACCCACCACTGTCCCTCAAGAGCCTGTGTCACTTGTATGTCTCATGTTTTCATGATTAGCAGGAGCCATCTATATACTGTGTGCTACCAGGAATCATCATATTGTATAGGATATATAAGTTTCAGATTTGCGGAGGCTGAAATACTGAGATGTTATTTCACTCAAAGGCTTTTTTTTCGGAAAGAGTAAAGAAATTGTTTTTCACTGAAATCAATTCAGTGCTGAAAAGCGCAAAGAGAGATTTCCCAAGACACTTAAGCTGAATAGGTATGTCATAATAAGCATGATTTAAATATATTTGTCTATAAATATTGGAGTATGGTACACGAATATATCAATACAATAGCAGTAAATTAAAAATCCTGAGCAGAGTTATGTTTTCATATCTTAGTGCAGTGCTATTGTTTTGTTAGTGATTATTTTTATTATGAATATGCCTATTCACCCTGGTCATGGACAGGAAAATTAGTATGCAGGCATAAACAGAAAGACACTTGTTCCCCAAAGACTTTATAGTGTAAGTGTAAGTCAGCTCTGTGCATTCGGCATCCTCAGCGGGGCAAGCTGAGATCTCTGAGACATCCCTGCCATATTGCTCCAGTGGGAAGGTGATTTCCTCTCAGAATAATGGTGGAAACCCCCTGTTTTGGTAAACTGTATGCAAACTGTTTTATACAGTGTCGATCAAAGGTAGCTGGATGTCATTTCTGCTTGCCTCTGAAGACTGCTGACGTATGCAGACATCCACCTAGGTGGGCTGCTCACAGGGAGCGCTGGGCAGCCAGCAGCTCGCGTGTTGACATGGTTGTGATTTGGGAAGTGGGAGACTGAGATGCCTCAGCGGGGGCTGAGCAGCAATAATGCAGTCCGTGTTTAATGGTGGTGGTCTTATCGTTGGCGGACACTGCAGTGGCTTTGAAGGGTCTTGGTTGAATTGTTACATTATTGCAAGAGAAAAATTCTATACAGTCCAAAGACCAGTTATTTTTGTGTCTTAGTGGAGATTTAAATAAATATTTAGGTGGGTAGCTTGACTATTTTACCATTAGATTTTCTGGATATGGAAAGAACCAGAATTACCCATAGCCTGGATAAGTGTGAAATACTGCCTTTTGTGCCTGATTTATCGAGGGTATGGGAAGATAGTCTTCAAACTTTTCTATTTGTTCTTATTGGCTACAAAATACTGGAAGAAGTTTTTTCTATCTTTTAAAAATATTAATTGCCATATATATTAGATAAAAGTTCCTTTTATATAACCCTGGAAGGTAAAGATTTTTTTTCATTTAGATTCTGTGATCCTAACAGTTCTTAATTTTTTTGTGCCTTGGTTAGCCCAGCTTCTTAAGATGATGCAATTCAGAGAATAAAAGGGATACAATGGTACAATTGATAGGAACTGGGAACCTCCTCAGCTTTGTCAGAGACTAGGTACTTGTAGCTGGTCTCCAAAATCTGTGTGTCTGTTCCACTCAGATTGATCAAGGTTTAAATGAGAGAGGAGAATTCTGTCCACTGAACTTTTAAAGAAGACAGCTAGAGATGCAGACGGATTCAGTAAAACAGGACTGTGAATCTAAATGTGAAATGAAATATAGATGAAAATTCCTTGCCTCAGTTTTAATATTAATACCAACATCTCTTGGTTGAAAAAGACCAATATTTTGTGGTTGTCACATTTTCCACAGTTAGAAAACAAGCAGATTCCTTAGGGATATTTCTGAACTTGATGGAAAAGAAATCTATTTTATAAATGGAGGAAAGATTTTAGACTTAATTTAGCCTGATATATTAAGTTCCATTACCTGTCTATATTTTGGGGTTTAAAAATGAAGAAGGAGGAATAACTGTTATTAGATGTAAAAGCGTATGTCTGTTATACAGAACTTTGATTCTGCAGTGACTGTTGACTTACCTGTTCTCATTGCTTACATAAAACTTCTCCAGAATCAAACACTATACAGATGGAGATTATGAATTATCTCTTTGTCCTAGATAGCAAACCCACGATTTCTAATGGAATTGGATAGCATTAATAATATATAACTATTCCACCATCTGCTGAAGAAGTCCTGTGGGAAACTTTTTAGCAGAAAACAAGGTCTGATTTGTAAAACTTCACTCAAGCTCAGATGTTCTGGGTTCTGAGTGTTTGATCTTAAAATGAACAGCAGATGGCGTCATAGAAAGTTCCCACAAGTGATTATGGTTGCAGTTCAAGATGGAAGACACAGTCACAGACCATACAGAACGGCCCCAAAGAGCTGATGTGGAAAACATCTTTTTTTTTGCAGACACTCCTAGTAAAAAAATACAAAAAAAAAAAAAAAAAAAAAAAAGCTAAAAAATAAGACTGTTTGACCAAAACATACTGCCAAAATTCCACACCTAATAATATTTAAAGCCATACAAATAGCTGTACTGGATTACACTGTAAATCTGCTGAGCCTAGTGTCTCCTATGAGAGAGAAGCTGATACCACAGGTGTAGGGAAGGGGTTTCTGAAGAAGGTATTTACTGAAACTTCCTTTCATGAGCTTTTCCAATTCCCATCAGCGTGTTGTATCCATAGTGGCGTGGTTAATAATAACTGATGGATTTTTTTTCTGCCAATCTACAAATCTGTCTTTGACCACAAAATGCTGATTTCCACCACGTCATAGCAATGTACTCATAGTTTAGGTATGCACTTTATAGTAAATTCATTTGTGCCTGTAACTTAATGAATGTTTATTTCATGCAATAATCAGTGTTTTGTGACAGTCATGACATCAGAGGCCTCTTTCCTATCCCACCTCTCCCTGAAAATTTTTCGGATCCAACTGAATCTCTGAGAAATTTTCTCAGTCCTCCTCAAAAGTTCAGTAACTTGGTTCATTCTGGTTACCTTTTCTGCACTTTTCCAGTTCTGCTATCTCTTTTTTTCAGATGATGTGATGGTTGGGTTTGTACAATACCAGTAGCACTTTCTAGTTTGCTCCTTTGTTCTTGTCTAAAGTAGAAGCCCACAAGTACTATATTGTTTTCATTACTGCAGTTAAAGCAGTTAAAACCCACAGTGAACAGCCCTCGTAAATTAAATTATGTTAGGGATGATTGGACCTTAATGATTATTTCTAGATGTGAACATGTTTTGTCCCAGATCTGCTTGACAAACTCCAATTTAGTACTTGGATAGACTGACAAAGATATCTGTTGGTTTTGCATCTAAAGAAAATATCTAAATTATCTCACACCTTTGGAATTATTCCAGTCTTTGACTGCAGTATTTTGTCTCATGTGAAGAATCAAGAGAAGTTGTTTGTTTCACAACCACCCCCCCATATACATCTGTGTATGTACACATAGATGTATGAGAATGTCTTTTTCACAAATAAAAAATAATTGTAAATGGTACTTCAGAAAAAGTAGTGCCCCAAATAAACTGTATTTTAATATGTTAATATCTTTCAACACATTTTCCTCTTAAAATTCTAGAGTTACATAGTATTCTGGCCTGTCCTTATCAATGTCTTTTCTCTTAAACCTTGAGACAAAGTTAGAACATGCTCATCTCCAGCATTTCAAGCTAGTAACTTCCTCTGTAATATTACATTTATAAAATGCTTCAGTAGTCATTCTTACTGTTGGATTTTATAGACTGAAAATGATGAAGTTATATGTAGATCTGGAGACCATTTTTTGTCATGGTCCAGTATGTTACAGAATAAAATAAACACTCATTTACTAACTGACTGATACCTTGTTGTTCTATGTATGTTTTTTTCTTTTTCTACTTAGTTATTGTTCATCAGTTAATATTACCTTTAATAAGGGATTATCATTTTCATTTCTTCTCTATAATTTCCTATATAAAATGTCAGAATTCACTTCTATGTAAACATTTAAGAATCACACAAATAATTTTAAATGATATGCTTTTAAGGAAGAAATAAAAAATGTTAGCCTTTTTTCTTATCCAACGCTGTTTCTTTTCCTCTCCTCACATATATTCACATATGTACATGGATACGTTCACAGCAGTTTCTTTATCTGTCTTCAGAGACCAATAAATTTTATCATCTGGAAATTTAGGTAATAAAATGCTGGGGAATTAGTTACATCAGATAGATAGAACGAGCCCATTTATAAGTGCCCCAAGTCTCCTTTCTGCCAAAGGAAAATAATCCATATGCTGGGCATTAACTCTGGGCGCAGGAGCAGCCTCCTCTGAGCTCGTTTGCGTGTTTGACGAGAACCATCCCATCTACATGTGCTGACCATCAAATGAGTGCCGTCAGGGACTTGCAGGTTTGCTGAATCAGAGCAACACACTGCCTAATGCCTCCCTAGCTCCTGTGATGATGGATATTGACAGCAAGGAAGCTGCCTGTTTTTGTTGCTAATTTGCTATCTGATTTATAGGTCTTTTGTGTGCCTGTCACTTTTATGTATGATGTATTTCCACTGTTGATGCTGTCTTCTTTCTGCTCACAACAGTGTTTCTGTGTCCCAGCAGATTCATGTGTTGTGACAATGAAAGTGACAGAAGTGACGGCTCTCCTCCTAGGATGCAGCTCATAAATTATCCCTTACAACCAAAGCACCAGACAAAACAGTTTTTTCAAGTGGTCACAGATGAGCAATGTCCAAAGGAGTTTTCCTTTTCAGATGTTCATTAATGCAGCTGTTTACCCATCTAGGGTGTGTAAACAGCAAAAAGGTCATAATCTGCAGCTGAAAATACATTTGGCAAGGCCCTCTAGAGACCAGCTTGACTCTGATGTCAGTGGATATTAGGTAAACCGAAGGTCTCAACCATATGGTTTCAACTGTTCTTTCTTGTTGAAGAACATTATGCTGAGTGCAAAATTTTATCTCCAGCAAGGAGAAAGGGCAAAATAAAAGATGAGAGAGAATTGGAGGCAGAAATTAGAGCAATTAATATTATCAGCTGTGACCAAACCTGCTATGAATACTGTGAACTCAGAACATTTAACATATTTATACCAAAAGGTGTCTTAAATATCTGTAATTATATAATGAAATTACTTCCTGTATAATATTGTATCACATAAAATTAAAGATAACTACATGACATGCAGCAAAAAAAAACAGTAATGCTAAGTAGGGAATGAATCTTGTAATATTCTTCCTGCAAAAATTCTAAAGAGTGAAAAGTTAAACCAAAAAAACTTTCTCTCCTGGAGCCTTCACATATTTCTTCTATTTAATTTAGTTTAATTTTATTTTATTTTTTTTAAAGCAGGTCTATCTTGTTAAGAGATTCAAAGACTATATTCTGAAGAAAATAACTTTGAAGAAGCTGCATACTCCTTTTGTACATGTAGGGAGAAAAAGTTGAACCCCAGCTGAAAAGGACTGGAGTTAGTTTCTTGTGCTGCCAACTTCCAAGATATTTAACTTCTGGGGATCTGAAAACATAAGGAAGAGTCATCACAGTAAGAAAGTAGCAGGAGATCAGTGTCCAATAGGACACTGGTTGGACTCTGACAGATATCCATTGCATTAGACAGTTCTTATGAAAGTCTTTGTTTTTGGGAGTTGGTCTGGTTGGTTTTTTGTCTTTTTGTTTGTTTGTTTGGTTGGTTTTTTGTTTGTTTTGTTTTGTTTTTTCCTCTGGAAAATTCTAATAAATACATTTGTTTGTTTGTTTTTCCCCTTGTTCTAACAAAACCCAATGATATTACAAATTTAAAAAACAAACAAACAAACAAACAAAAACAAACAAAAAAAGCTAAGAGGTGAGTGTAAGGCAACTGCACTGGCTTAAAGGCTTCTTTCTGTGTAGGCCACCAAGCATAGTCTACCAACTAGTCTCTCCTTCTCTGTAGCTTTCTCCATTCTTTTGCTGTCACCTTTGGCTTAGGCACTGCAATCTTCCTCCAGTTCACAAATGTTCTGCTGAGGAATAAGATCCGTCAGTCTATGAACAACTATAGTATTTATTTTTCATCAGATTATCCTAATTTTGTAATCTGTGCATAGCAGTAGGCTATATAACTCCTCATGCTGCTTGTTCCCATTGGTTTTCTCAAAGTAAAAGCTGTGGATATGTCTGCACTTCTCTATGTCTGCACAAAAAAGTCACCAGTGAATAAATCTAGTACTGGACACTGGGTTGGACACATGGCTTTATTGTCTGCCTTGCTGACTCCACTTTTTGCACCACAACACGTTCCTGAGCAACCCTGTCAGCCCTCCTGGTACTGATGGCCTAGCTCCTGCTGCCTCTATGGGCTGAGCTGAGGAGAAGCAAGTCTGCCCATGCACTGGTTTTAACACCCTTGTAAAAGACTTTTTAGCTTACTTATCCAAGATATTGTTGTTCAGGATTCCATCTAACATTAGAACATCAGTTTTTAGTTTTGCAATTGGAGGTTATATGTAAAGCTTTTGTTTAGTTCGGAAACTTTTCATAGAAACCCAAGGGAATGGCCTTACATTACATGAAAGAATATGAAATAAACCCAAGTGAAAAATTATTTGTATACTTTATAAGACTAAACCAAACAAAAGCTGAGTTTTAAAAAATTATTTTTCCTCATTTAAAATTTAATTTCAAGTCTTTTAAGATTGCTGAAGTGAATGAATTGAGTTTAATCTCTCTTATGGACATTTGGTGAGAGAAAGGAAAATGAGAGTCCCCTAGGTCTATTTATGAGGAATTAATTGCACAAGGAGAGGGAGAGTACCTATGAACTCTTACAGACACCTCCTCCAGATCTCTAGGTGCCTGCTCCTGAAGGCAGGTTTTGCCCCTGCCGAGGACTGTGCAAGTAAATCACTGAGTGACGCAGGCAAAGAGTAGCATTCAGTCTTTTAGACACTGAATTGGGAAGATCTTTTTGCTGCTTTCTCATGTCACACAACACCAATTTTAAATCAATATGTTTTTCAACAAAAAGAAAGGAGAAAGGCTCAATTCCCCTTTGTTACATGCAAATTAGTTCTCTGCTTGTTGTCAATATACGTATAAGCTAGACAAAGCTTGGGGCACCCTCTTTTAAAGGTCTGTGTAGGTTTACAGCTTGTCCTTTTTCTTGTCATTTCCAGTGGCTTTTGGTACCTTCCTTACTGCTTTATTTAACCTTTATTCACTGGGTTTTATTTGTTCTGATCAATGGTAAGTGCACACCTTTCTGTTCTGGACTCTCTGTGGACTATAGTACGGTTTTGTTCCCTTGATTGAGTTGTTCTATTATTGGTATTTCTGTTTTCACTCTTAAAGCTTGGCTTTCTTTAATTCACTTTAAACAAACATCTGAATAGCTGTAAAGGGCAAATGATACCAATACTGTCAAGGTCCCATTGATCTTCTGACTGAAGCTGTTGGAATGCAAGTTGGCTGGTTTCTTGCCGTATTTTGGTTTTTAAATTTCTGATTATTTTGAAAGCTTAGAAGTTTTTGTAGCAATGAAGGTGAAATCATCCTTGCCTTTTCATGCACACCTCCTTTTTGTGTTAGTCCCAGCCAATATGGCACTGTCAGAAAGTGTTAGATACAGCTTTTTATGTTGTCTGAAACAGTTTCTCAACTGTAAGTTGGAAATAGCAGTTTGAAAACCTGTGTCCCGGACTGAGTTTAGCATGTTGTGTTAACACTTATCTTCATTATTGTTATTTCTGCCAAATGTTTTCTGCTTTTCAGACAAGTTCCAGTCTCCTGAAGGGAAAGATCTGTTGGGCATTAGCCATGGAGGTAAATAACTGGCCATGAAGAATACGAGAGGACAGAACTAGTGTGTAATGGGTTATATTTAGGTGCCCAGAAATTCTAATATGTTGGGCTAGGTACAGGTAGTCATGTTTTGTATTTTATATTTTAATATTTTAGTATGTATTTCAGATTGTAAAGTTTAAAAAAGGACAGCCTTTCCTGGGATAAAAAATGGTGATGACCTGACGGTGGGTCTACACTGTAGAGAGAAGGTGTTGCAGAGGTCCTTGAGCAGTTAGAGCTGCACATAATTAAGTCTTCAAAACTCAGCAAGGAGCTTCAGGGTTGGATATATGCCGTGCTCACCAAAGACCCTGCTTTTGGTGTCAGCACAAGCAGAGCCATTTCAAGTGTCTGTCTCCCTGATGTGTGAGGCATAGCTCTAACATTCGCAGTGATGTTTACTTACTCGTCAGGTTCTTCCAGCTGGGCCAAAATTCAGAACTTCACACACACTCATTCAGTAGAGTAACATGCTGATCTGATTAAGAAGGTCTGTTGGCTTCCTTACAAAAAATCTTACTCTCTTTGTCTGAAGCAGGATGTGAGAGTAATGAAATGGCTCTATCAGGCTTGGCAGCTTTGGAGTCCAGAAGGAATTTTCCTCTGTCAAATTAGAAGGGATGCTTTCTGCTGTTGCTTTGTCGTGTGGTGAGATCTATGTCGCAGAATCATTTGGCAGTTTATCTAACCATGCACATGGGAAATGTCAGTTTCAAGGACTGAGTCCCGGATGTGCTTTATCTTATGCCTCATTATGTGGTGATTGTCTTGGTCTCTTCTGCTCCTTTCTTCTGGTTCTTCTTTGAGAACTTGAAAAGAATGAATGGATCAAATATGAGTTCACCTCAAAATCTCTATGGACCATGAACATTATACTGAGGCCAGTATATAATACAGCAGAAAAGGTCTTAAAACCACAGTTTAAACTCATGTCTGCATGTTATCCTAAATCATCTGATACACTTATCATACTTTGGGGTAAAGTCAACTCAGAAAATGTAAGGAAACTCTTAGGCCAAACAAATAAAACAGAAATGTAACAATATTTTCTCTTCCCCCCAACTGGTTATTAAATAACCCCCAAACCCAAACCAGAAAAAAAATTGATAAAATACTATGGGACCCTGATAATGCTAGTTTAGTTTACTTCACTTTTTTTCTAATACTGAGATGCTGTGATTTCCTACAATATATTACAAGCTGAAGGCACAAGGAAGCTCTCCTTGCCACTGACATCTTCACAAAAATTCACATTTGAAGAAGTTGAATTATCAAAAGCACCACGATTAGCTATAGAAATGCATAGGCCTACCTAAATGAGAGCTGTTGATTACAGGGCCAGAACTTCCAGCATTTATACCAATAATATAATGTTAATGTATATATTTTTTTGCATAGAAAACACAATTAGAGTGAAGCATGCAGGCATTTGCATAGAGCAAATAACATGATAAAATCTGAGTTGTATGGAAAAAAGAAGAAGAATTTTTAATTTAAACTTATCAAACCAGTAAAATTAAAATTGTGTAAAGCTATAATATTAAATAATATTACAATATAATAATATTTCTATATTTTTATATATGTGTGTATGCACAGATGCATATATTCTTTTTCTTTCTTTTTATCTCACTGATTTGTCTTTGCATCTGTGTAACAGCTGTATCTCCTAATGTTCAAATAGTAACATGGCCACAGATAGCCACGTCATGTCCAGATTTGTAGTCTGTAAAGGGCAACCCTCATTAGTTAAATTTACTACCTCCAAGTGAAGGTAATAATGTCCTTTCTGATACCGCAGAATTAATGTTCTGATCTAAGACATACTCTACTGAACAAAGTATCTCTGAGCTGGAGAGGAAATAAGAAAATCAGGAAAAGAAGCCGAATGGGGTACTACCTCTTGGAAAGCAGTGTTGAAAGACAATTTGGGGTTATAATGGACAAGCAACTAAATTTGTGCTTGTCTGAAGCAGCAAGAACGTGGCAGATTCTTGGTGTATGGTCAGGGGGGCAGAAAATGGGAGCAGGAAAGTGATTTTAATCTTTACTCATGGCAGTGGTGAGTCTGGTACAGGAGTACCATGTGCTGCTCTGGTATCAACATTTTTTAAAAGGATGTTGGAATGATGGTACAGAAAAGAACTGCAAAATGCCCTTCAGAGACTGCACAATCTTTGAGAGATAATTTGATTATAGTGTATAAGTATCTTCAGGGGAAAAATACAGAACACTGAACTGATGACTGGGAGCTTCAGACAGACAAGTTAAAATTAAAATGAGGCACAATATTCTTAAAAGTGAGATTGATTAACCATTGGAACAAAGGAAGTGCTTGAATTCTCATTGTATTACAGTCTTCAAATCACGGCTGGATGTCCTTTCTGAAAGTCAAACACAACTTAACAGGACTCAGAGAGAAGTAACTGGAAGAATCTGAATGACCTGTTAAACTGAGTCTACCAGAAAAACCATAGAATTTGCTCCCTTCTACTCTTCAGCTCTATAATGTGAAGCTGTGTAATTCGCTGAGAGCTTCCCTCAGATGGGTCAATTTATGGGCCACATCTCTAAAAATCTCCCTCACATCAAACAGAGAATTCAGAAACATTCTACTTGTGTTCTCTGAAAATAACATCGCATTTATCTTTGATTAATCTTGTTGATATCAGAATACCCTTTGTACTGTGGAATGTTTCTTACATTCCCTCAAAGATGACTATTAGTGATGCTTAATGTATATAATATGATATAAAGGCTTTCTGTCATAAGTATGTACCTCACATACAGACTGAAAGATTTAAGAGTCTAGATATGAAAAGCGGTTGTTCAAAGTCAGTCTCTAACAAAAACCTGCCGGACAGTAATGGAATTGGGAAAGCCCTGTTTACATAAGTGAAATACAATAATTATATGCTTAAAGTTACTTCTGTATTTGTAATGTTGCACTTTATGACAACTAGTTTAGAAGCGCCATCATAGCCTAGGCAGCACAGTGATACTTACTACACAAACAGAGAAAAGTGTGTGTGTAAAGTAGTGCTCTGTATAAAACCTTGGTGCACCACGATGGATAGGGCTGAAACAGGCAACCAATTTATCGGTAGAGGACACGCTACCACCCATTAGCTGATCAGTGTGGTTTGTCTGCACAAACCATCCTACTGAGAGATAAATTGATCTCAGTTATCTGGCCCTTGATGTGGGCAAAGAGAATGTATGTGGACAGCTGCCATGGACCAGTTGATGCATGATGACTTGCTTTCCTGTAGGTGATATGTCTGAGTCTATTTTAAATCTGTATCTCTCTTACTAGCTCAACACACCTAGGGGAGTTACTCAACTCAGGGAATACACATTTATGCATGTTCAAGAGAAACAATAAAATGAAACAGCTGATCATAGCAAAAGATGCTATATTTTTCCTTCTCATCTATCCTGTGTAAATATGATCTGCAGTTTAAAAGAAAACCTGTTTGATATTAGCTATTGGTAGAAATTGAACAGAGAACACAGTTCATGATAATTCTTATTTCTGTGGAGCCAACTTTTCCATTTTTATTAGCTAAGGGAAATATTAAATACTTAGTTTTGGACTGTTTTTCCTTTAAAAATATGAAAAATACTTGGCAACTTTACTGAACTGTTGATACAACATACCTTGGGGGAAAAGTCAATGGCTGACTGAACTGGAATGTTTGAAAAATAATGATAGATAGCATACACAGTTATGGCTGGAAGTGCACATCACCTTGGAGTTATCAGCAATGATAAACAAAATAATGTTACAAGCACCTATAGCCCTTGTAAGAGAGAATGGACAACAAGCTTTTTCTTCTAGCCAAACCTTCAACGACGCCTTTCCAAGCACATAAAACACTTCCAGAATTTTCACCATCTAGTTTTCTGTTAAATTGTGAGAAGTGAGTCAGATATTGTAAATGCATCCAGAGAGCAGTGGTCAACATCTCAGTGTCTGGATGGAGATCAGTGACAAGTTGTGTCCCTCAGAGGTCCATATGGGGACCAGTACTGTTTAACATCTTCATCAATGACACAGACAGTGGGATTGAGTGCACCCTCAGCATGTTTGCAGATGACACAAAGATAAGTGGTGTAGTTGACATGCCCAAGGAATGGAATGTCATTCAGAGGGACCTGGACAAGCTGAAGAAGTGGACCTGTGTTAACTTTATGAGGTTCAACAAGGCCAAGTGCAAGGTCCTGCACCTGGGTTGGGACAATTCTTGGTGCCAATAGAGGCTTAGGGATGAAAGAATTGAGAGCAGCCCTGCAGAGAAGGATTTGGACAAACCGGTGGATGAAATCTGAGCCAACAACGTGCACTCGCAGCCCAGAAAGCCAACTGTATCCTGGGCTGCATCAAAAGAAGCATGTCCAGCAGGTCAAGGGAGGTGATTCTGCCCTTCTAGTCTGCTCTGGTGAGACCCCACCTGGAGTCCTGTGTTCATCTCTGGAGCACTCGGCACAGGAAAGACATAGACCTGTTGGAGTCGGTCCAGAGGAAAGCCACAAAAACAATCAGCAGGATAGAACGCTTCTCCTGTGAGAGAGTTGGGGTTGTTCAGCCTGGAGAAGACAAGGCTCTGGGGAGACCTTATTGCAGCCTTTCAGTACTTAAAGGGTTATTATAAGAAAGATCATAGAATCATAGAATGGCTTGAGTTGGAAATGACCTTAAAGATCATCTAGTTCCAACCCACCTACCAAGATAAGGACAGATTTTTTAGTAGGGTCTGATGTAACAGGTCAGGGGCTAATGGTTTTAAACCAGAAGAGGGTAGATTCAAACTACACATAAGAAGAAAATTTTTTATGATGAGGATGGTGAAGCACTGGAACAGATTGCCCAGAGAGGTGGAAGATGCCCCATTCCTGGAAACATTCAAGGTCAGTTTTGAAGGGACTCTGACCAGCTTGATCTAGTTGAAGATGTCCCTGCTTCATTGCAGGGGTGTGCTGGGCTTGAGTGGTGGGGTTTTTTGGTAGTGGGAGAGGGGGCTACAACAATGCCCTCTGGGAGAAGCTTCTTGAAAGCTTCCCTGGCTCCAAGTCATATCTGACTCTGAGTCAATTAACAACGGTGGCTGCACCTCTGCGATACCATATTTAAGAAGGGAAACCTGAGATGGGGGTTGAGGGACTTGTGGGGAGGAGTTACAAGAAGGACGAACATGAGACCAGTGGAAGAAAGGAGAAGGAAGGGAGGGAGGTGTGCCAGAGGAGAGCATGGTGCAATGGCAGGGTCACCCCTCCCACCACCCATGGAGGTCCTTGCTAAAGAAGAGGCCAACCTAAAGCCTGTGGAGGAGCCCATACCAGGGCAGGTGGCTGCACTTAAAGGAAGCCAGGACTCTGAGGGGAGAACTGTCCCCCACTGTTGTATTTTGGCATGGGGAGGGCTGCAACACATGGGGGTGACCCACACTGGATCAGCATGGGAATGGCTGCATCCTGTGGGAAAAACTCACTGTGGAGAAGGTTCATGGAGGACTGACTCCAGTGAGACAGGAGCCATGTGGACCAGGGAATAAATGTGTTGTATTACCTCCGTCTTCTGAGAAGGAAGGAGCAACAAGCTGACTGTAACCTCCATCTTCTGCCCCTGTGCCACTGGGGGAGGAGGTTGAGAGACTGGGAGAAGAGCTAAGCCTGGGAAGAAGGGAAGGTTGGGGGAGGTGTTTTTGGATGGGGTGACATTTCTCACTGTCCCACCTTGTCTGTTAAGTGTTGTTTTTGTTAGTGTTTGAATTAAAGTGATGTTTTTTTCTTCCCTGAAAGAATCTCTCTTTTGCCTGTGACTGTAATGGGTGAGCCACCTGTCTCTGTCCTTATCTGGATTCCTGAGCCTTTTACTTTATTTTCTCCTTCCCATTCCTGAGGGGGAATGGGGAGCAGTGAGCAGCTGTGTTGCCCTCTAGGCTCAAGCCATGGCAAGGGTGGTTGGACTAGATGACCATTAAAGGTCCTTTCCAACCAACACTATTTTATGATGCTATGATGACCTTTCTGCTCCAAGTCTCCCATAAGGTGGAAGGAATAAAAAGGAAAAAACAAACTTCAGGTTAGTGGATTGCATTTTTTTTAAACTGAAAATATTCCAGTTTCATCTTTTTTATATATAATGTCTAAAATACTATTTTGTGGATTATTTCTGATTCCTGGTTCTCTTCTTTTTATTCTCACAGGCTTATTTTCAAATTCAGGACTATTGCTACTGTCTTATTTAAGGTATTGTGCTACCATTTTATTAAGTTATCTGGCACACACTTCATAAAAATTCATTGGAAATAACACTGTACTATGTTATATCAAGTGAGCTTGCAGATGTATTTTCAAAGTACCAAGATTTGGAATTTAACTTTAAAGCTCCACTTGACATGAATAAGAGGTATAAATAGTCAGTTTCCAAGTCTGCTGTTTGAAAATGGATGGATAATTCCCTAAACACGTTTCAGGAAAAACCCCAGTAGATGGTACTGCAGGACTGGATCATACTCAATAGTATGCAAACAAAAGATAGGAGGAAAATCAGTTATGGTAATGGGAAATGGAGGTTGGGTTATTTATGGAGTTATAAACCTTTTCCTTTCCCAAGAACACATTTCTTTACCTGTTACAGATATTAAATGGTTCAGCGAGGTCAATGCACTCTGGCCCAAAAGGCAGAAGTGATTTGCTGGACTAAATGAGGTTGGGGTCTTTTGGGTTCTTTTCTTCTTGAAGAAGCTAAAAATATTGTGATTTAAAAGATGAAGATGAGCTCTGTAGATACACTTGTAAGTATTCCCAGTATCCAGCAGTTTGGGTAGTGGGGCTGGAAAGTCAAATGGTGAAAATGGCTTCTGTGCTTTCCTTATTGTAACATCTATTTTCTTGATTCTCAAATGAGGCCCACACTGAAGAAAATTTAATTAATTAAATGTAAATGGATTTAACTGCATAATATGGAGTCAACTTACTGCCCTCACAAAACCCACAAATCACAAAAGTCAGTACATATAATTTACATCTTTCCATAAGGTTTTAAGACACTTTCCAAATTAGGAATAACTGGAATTTTCAGTCCTTAAAAATGTTAAATGAAAATTAATATTAAAGAATATGTATGTTCAGATTTTAAATATTCTCGAGGAGCTGTTGCCATTTCATGGTCAATTCCAGGTCCATTCTACTAAGAACTGCTAAGCCACTTATCATCCTGAGACTTATCCAGTCTATTATGCCCTCTCTAAAATAAAGATGAGTTGCAATGGCTTGTGTCAGATATGGTCCCAAGGAAGGGAATGGATGAAGGCAATTTATCCCAGAACATCAGCCATCTGCTTGCTTTGAACACTCGGGGACTTTCAGTTTCATGTTTCCCTTGACCAGGGACTGTTAACTCCATTGAAGTATTCTGATTTCCACAAATGGATGCCAAAATGAGAAGATCAAACTAATTTGCTTTTATGATCCAAGCCTGGATTTGAGTTTAGGTCTCAAGGAAGATGAGGAAATAAAGCTAATATTCTCTTTCATTCCATTGTTCAACTGCCTTTTGTTTCAGCTTAGCTATCCTGTGTCTCACTGATAGATTTACGTTATAGATTTAGGTCACTTCCAGAGTTTTACATCTGGAAATAAAATTTTGCTATGAAACAGTAGCAGTCACAGGAAAGCCTATTTTAATGTCACAACATAAAAGCTGCATATATTATTTTAGGTTCAGAGATAAAAGGACGTCTGGTGCTGTGAATCTATGTTACAGTAGAAGAGCAAATGAGGAAGTTATGCGTTATTCTGGTGTCATATGAAACAACAAGATAGACAACTGAGCTGAGGATTTTAATTTAAATTTCTGGGAAGCTTTTCCATTTCAACATATGTGGAGAATGCAGGGATTCCTTGCTTCTGTTTGACTGCAGTCTAACCTAAATAGTTAAGATCATTGTAAGAATAGAGAAAATGGGCTATTTATTTATTCATTCATTCTTGTAATGCTTTTATTAAACTAATGTGCAGACTCCACTGGGCATTAGGCTCCACACTTTTCCATGTTCTTATTGAGATTTTTATATTATATATACCTGCCCATCATATTCAAGATGTTATGAAGGGATATTTACCTTAATAGGTGAACAGCTGAATCTCCAAGATAGTACACTGGAAATAGAAAGATTCTTTGTGAAACTTGTTCATTTGTCTAAAAATGGTAATATTCATACTGTGATTTATTGATAATAGATTAATTGCATATCCTGAGCAATACTTATTTTTACATTCTAGCCATTAGACTGACCATAAGTAAGTTCCTAAAAAGTACATTGATAAAGGCTTTTGTAGATAAATATGAAACAGTATCATATTAAAGAAAATGCACCGAGACTAGAGGTGTGGGATATAGAATCTGTTTTCTATGTTCCTCAACTGAAGTGCTTACAGAAGGGGTTTTCTTCAGAGATTTTATCACATCCATAGCCATAAGCATATATACCCAATGCACAGCTGTTTGGTGTGATCTAAGAAATGAGTGTGTATTGTGGAGTGAAATGATGAGATGATTTCTCCAGGTTTATAGTTTTCTTTGATCCCACATTTAAAAACTAACAGTTCCCTCTGTAGTTGAACCCTCATTTTAGTAATAATAGTCACAAAAACCCCCTGAACACGCCTAATTTAATTCAGCCCCACTTTTAGATGTGTTACCCTAAAAATCAATGTTGCCCTGATGTAATCTGACTATTTTATGCTTCACATCTCACAGAGTAAATAAAGAAAAAAGGAAGACCTGCTTCAGTTCCTAAATAAGGGCCTCTGGATTTGTATTATGATAGTTAAGATCTTAATGCAAGGAAAGATCATACAGAGGCAAAAATAGATCTGTCATTTTTAACTAAGGTGAAGGTGCTATGTGCTGGTACAATGATGCAATTCAATAATTAAAATGATTATAGAACAGGTGGCATTCAACAGCACATAAATTCCTGTATATCAATCATTCAGGAAAGGGAATCAATTAAACCACTTAGTGAAAGTATAAGATAGAATATTAAAGATTTGAAGGTATGTTATAGAGTCTGTATGCCTCTTAGGCTTCTTTTTTGAAACAAAATTAAAAAAAAGAAGTTGAAAGAGGAATTACAGGAGATTCACTGTGAATGTAGGGGTTCTACAGAGAAATCACTGATCCTAAGTACTTTGTGAACTATGCTTGCTATAGTGATATCTAATAGATTTATTTTTTTTTTTTCAAATAACAACTGAGAGGTCTGATGTCTAAATATGATGTCCTTAATTTATATTAGAAAAGGATTTAGTTTGACTATTCAACTGAGACTAATCATAGCAATTCGAATCTCTTAAATATTTGAAACAAGCCAGAAAAATAGAATTAGTGGTATTTCCTGGTTTCAGTCATATTTAAAGAAGCTTTTCTTTTTGTATTTCAGGTCTTTTGTCTCAACTGTGACCAGAAGGAGCAAAGGAAAGAAAACCAAGTAAAGTAAACTATTTTTAAATCTTAAGAAAGACTATGTTTGAAATTAAAATGGAAATGTCTACCAGCCTGTACTGCTGGAAGATTGGTGCACTCACTGTTTCCTGTTATTGAGGCTGCAGTTCTCTTGGTGATAGTAGCCCATAGGAAACAAGGCTCACTGACACTGATAACCATTGCTGAAATACAAGAATAATAGACATTTTTGAGATGTTACTAGTACTCACATAATTGTAAATTTGGACTTAAAATTCACTTATTCTTCCCTATTTTTTCTCCCTCTGCTTTTAACTGTCATTCAAGGAATGTTTCATAACATAATTATTACTAGGCATAAGAAGTACAAAATGTCTGGCAGCATAACAATCACGTCATTGCAAAGAACATTAATAGCTGCTGTATCAGTAAGTCTCCACCATATTTAATGGAAATAATGTTCAGGACTGTAGTACTGGTAGTGTCTGAAAATGACATGGTTGACCACTATGGAAGGTGGTAGAAGCCATCTTTTGTTTGATGAACAGTCTTAGTCCATGATGTCTGTCTTAGAGATCAGCTCTCCCCTTGAACAACACTGCAGGAACCAAGCTCAAATTATGTGTCTTAGTACAAGACGGAAGTGGGTCAAGGACAGAATATTCTCTGTTTCAGAAAACTTATTCTCCTTGACTTCTTTAATCCTACAAAATCGATCTAGTTAACTGCAATGGGTAGAACAGAAAAATTTGTTTTCTCAGTCACAGAGAGAACTATAAAGGACCTTTGATTTGTGTTTCTCCTTCTGCTGTTATTCTTCCCTCAACATAACATTTTTTTTTTCCTACTGTATATGTTAAACGACTACCATTCTGTACAGGTTTAGGCTGGGATAGAGTTATTTTTTTTTTTCACAGTGACCCAGGACACACAGTAGCTCATATGGATCTATGTTTTGAATTTGTGCTGAAAACTGTGTTATAACACAGGGATGTTTTCGTTATTGCTGTGCAGTCAAAGTCAAGGACTTTGCGGCCTCTCAGACCACTTCAACAGCGAGTAGGCTGGGGGTGCACAAGGAGTTGGGAGGGGACACAGCCAGGACAGCTGACCCCAACTGACAGAAGGAATATCCCACACCATATGACATCACACTCAGCAAATAAAGCTTGTGGAAAGAAGGAGGAAAGACAGATGTTTGGAGTTACAGGTTTTGTCTTCCCAAGTAACCGATACATGTGACGGAGCCTGGCTTTCTTGGAGAAGGCTGGACACCTGCCTGCTGATGGGAAGTGGTGAATGAATACTTTGTTTTGCTCTGTTTGTGCACAGAGCATTTTGTTTGCCTGTTAAATTGTCTTTATCTCAACCAACATGTTTCCACACTGTTACCCTTCTGATTCTCTCCCCCATCTTGCTAGGTGGGGGGAATGAGCAAATGTCTGTGTGGGGCTGAGCTGTCCACCAGGATTAACACGCAACATATTCAGACCTTGAGAAAACATACATACAGACATTTCTGCTTCATGTATATTGGTCATTTTTCCTCTGTGCCTTTACAGCACACTTTCTTTGTGTGCAGAGCAGCTGTTCCCAGTGCTGCTGGGGGAACGGTTCTTCACTTCACACTATAGTGTCTTCCATATGTTAATAAGCCAGCACACTGCACCTGGCTGACTGAGAGTGTGAGCTTCACACAACAGTATCCAGCAGCAGCCCTCTGATTCTTTGCTAATACTTCTTGATAACTTCCAGTCTTGCAGGTTAGCCTGAAAGGAAAATAAATAAATAAGGACAAATCGCTGTGTTAAACTACATCTTTAAGAACAAAGAAACAAATAAATGGTTGGCCCTTTAAGTTACAGATTACTTTTTTTTTTTTTTTTTTTTTTACTATTCTGCCATTTAAACAGGAGAAATTAGCATAGAAAATGCTGTTCGGCACAGGAACTATTCTTCTTTTTAATAAATATTCTGGGAATAGTTTTATATGTTTTGCAAGCTTGAAGTCCCCTGGTTATAAATCATCAATGTTCCATATGGCACAGGCACGTTTTAAACTGTATACCCAGTGGAAAAATCTGTATATTGTTTTTCTGAATGCTTTTTCCCTTGCCCACTAAATTTATAAATCATATTGTCATCTTCCTAAGTTGTTTATTTTCCAAATTTTTGTCTGTTTGCAGTGGGGGGATGGGGAGAAACAACAGATACCCTGTCTTTTCTTATAACTGTACTATTTAAGCTGGTAGAAGTGATGGAAGACTTACACTGTATTAAGGATTCAACTCAGTTTTCAGATTGCGTGTATTGCTACTGGATGCCTTTCCTTAAAACAAGTGCAAAGAGCATTTGATCGCCTACCTAAAAATAGTGCCTTTTAACGGAAAATAAGAGATGTCAAACCTGCAACAGAGAGTGTGGGAAGCAGCTGGGGCTGTGCTGGTCTGCAGACAGCCACAGAGGGTGCTATCAATAGTAACCTGGGTGTTTTGGTCTGATCCCTGGTGATTAGACACTTATGACAGTCATGACCCCTACTAGGTTTAAGCTCTCCTTCAGCAAATGACCTTCATCCTATAGGATGTCTTATAGTAGAAAGCCTTTCAATAATACTTCAGAAAAAAAGAAAAAAATTGCATTGATTATTATTTTAATTTAACAGCCTTACATTTAATAAAATGCTCAGACTGCAGATTAATGCTTGACATAATTAGCATTTCTCTGTCCCTTGAAAAAGATACACATATTGAAAATGTTGATGTGTGCTTCACTGAAGTACCTTGCAGCTATTACAGCATTACTTGTACAGAGTACGTTGCTGTATCATACATACTCTCTCCAGTGCACTAGAACCCTCTGCTTTCTCAATAAATGAGTTACAGCAGCTCTCAATT
This sequence comes from Tyto alba, assembly GCF_018691265.1. Lineage (NCBI taxonomy): Eukaryota > Metazoa > Chordata > Aves > Strigiformes > Tytonidae > Tyto > Tyto alba. The sequence goes on from NW_024881316.1 coordinate 3,153,095, forward strand.
CTTGTTATTTTTGCTTGTGTTCTTATGTATAACATAACCCACTTCTGGAATTGGCCCAGAGACTCATCTTACTGATTTTATCACCTCTCATTTTATAGATTTGAATTATATAGAAGCATATATACCATTTTGATGGTAAATAGCAATAACATAAACCAAATATATCTTATTACACTAGTCAGAGATTCCTCAAACAGGAGGGGTTGTCAGCTTGATGCAAGTTATAGACATTGGAGTACTCTATAGTAAAAATCGCTGTCAAAATCATACTGACATCCAGCTTCACATTACTTTGCTGACCACCCCTCAGAAAGACAGCAGGCGCCTTTCATCTTTCCCCCATTGGTTTCCCTGGCTAGACATGTGAATTTGAACCCACTTACTTCCTAACAGTTTCCTAAAATCAGTAGCAAATTATTATTTTCATGAGCAGTCTCAGTAGAGTTAACAGTGTTATCACTGTTACCACAAACAAGATTGAGAGCTTTGAAGTCCAGTCTAAAGCTGAAGAAGGGAGCAGTAGGTGAGATATGTGAAAGCATATGGCTTGAAACAATGTAGGGAGTAAATTGCCACGTTATTCTATGAATTATAAATAAATAAATACTATTTTCTCCAACACCACCTCTTATTTGTGTGCTGAGGTGTAGAATCTCTCACGTCATGACTGTCATGAACAAGTGTTTCTCCAGTAAGACAAACTATTGTCATTGCCAGTTCCCAAACATTAGAAATTGTGCAATTGAAAAATTCCTCACAATTCCACAGGAAAATCAGGAGAACAGACATTCAAATATCAGTGAGGAGTAGTTGGATACCTTAATGAATCTATCTGTAGTACCTGTTATTTTGAGATGGAAATGGTTCCATGAGAGGTACCCTCTTTTATTTTACTGTAAAAATAAACAGTGTAGTAATAGGAAGAAGTGTCTGAAGTGAAGAGAACCTGGAAGCTCGGTAGGAAATCTTTGTGTTTGTATGGGGTCTGGCTGAGATGGAGTTAATCTTCCCCATAGCAGTCCTCATAGTGCTGTGCCTTGTACTGGTAGCTAGAAAGGTGTTGATACCACACCGGTGTTCTGGCTACATCTGAGCAGTGCTCGCAGAGCATCAAGGCTCTCTCCAATAGTTCCCCCTCACCTGTAGGCTGGGGGTAGGCAAGGTCTTGGGAGGGGACATAGCCAGGACATCTGACCCAAACTGACCAAAGGGTTATTCCATACCATATGATGTCTGTTCAGCAATAAAAGCTAAGAGAAAGGACCAGGAGGGGGGACATTTGTTATTACAATGTTTGCCATTATGTTTGTCCTCTGGAGCAACCACTATGTGCACTGAAGCTCTGCTTCCAGGGAACTGGCTAGACATCACCTGCTGATGGGAAGTAGAGAATGAATCTTTTGTTTTCCTTTGCTTCCGCCTGTGATCTTTGTTTTTTCTTTATTAAACTGCCTATATTTTGGCCCACAAGTTTTTTTCATCTTATTTTCTTCCCCACCATGTCCTGCTGAGGAGAGGAGTGATAGAGTGGCTTGGTGGGCACCTGGTGTCCAGCCAAGGTCAACCCATCACTGAATTGTAAGAAAAAATACCCACAAAATAACAAGGAGTGGAAATAAAACCCAGGTGGAAGTAAAGAATTCAGAGTTAGCCTAAAGAAGAATAAAGCTAGAGAAAGAGAGCAGTTATGTTTTGGAAATGGAAAAAAATCTGTAATGAAATTTAAGCACATAAAAAGGTGTACACTTCATATGCACTTCATAGGGAAAAGAGGGAGAAATCTAAAAGTTAATTAACTCTAAAGGATATAAAAATTCTTATACTGGAAAATATAGATGATCTGAAAACAAAAAATCTCTTATTTCTAGGCTATCGTTAAGATGGTCACTAGACTTTTTAGTATATGCTCTCCTGTTAATATTGCCTGCCTGAACAAATATACACCAGGAAAAAAAAAAAAAAAAAAGTGTAAATTGTGAACCTCTTCTCTGTTTCCAAACCTTCATTTCTGTGTATTTCAGGAGAACTCTAATCAGATGTGTATCTGGAAAGAATCATCTCCCTGAAAGGGATGAAAGGAAAGAATCCAAGAATTATATAGGTTGGAAGTAACCACCTGGACAGCGAAGCAATATTACTAATTTTCCCACATATCTTGTATTTACACTACTATGTGGTGATGCTAAGAACAACAGGGATGGATAAATCCCTTTCATCTTTCCAAAAACATGCTCTCTGTAGACAAATGCATAGGTTACAGAGGCTCTGACAGTAGCTGGTTCCTGTGCATAATCATATTGCTTTATTATTACAGGGGATTATTTCAGTGAAGAAACCAAATCTAAAAGGTTGATCTCCCTAGAGATCTGGTGTCTCATCACTGCTAATCTCTGAATAGTTCCTAGTCAAACCAACGTCAACAGCATGGAGCAGGTCTATAGTGTCACTGGAGATCGTTTGCACTCTCTCTCAGAGTAATTTGCACTGTGCTTCCACTGTAGCTAGTGAAGGTACACCAGTGTCTAGGCAGCCCAGTTCTCAGATTTTATCTGCACTCTTCATCTCAGCAAGCTCCAGACTATGTCTGTGGCTTTACTTTCTAAAACTGAGCCTAATTTTTTCAGCTTTTGATGTTACTTGGATTCTTGACTTTATGGCACCTCTTCTCTAGCTCTTCATAGAGCACAATGGCAACTGGATGTTCAATTAACTAACTCAGGGCACTCTGTTGGCTACCTGCTTTGAAGAAGACAAGCAATAATTGATAACTGATGTACTGATTCTCTTGTGTGATTCAGATTCCTTTTAATTTGAGCTAAAAAAGTATTTATTGAAAGGTGCTTGATAATTTGTTCTGAGAAGGACTGGAAAGTTATGGTGTCTTGAAATAAAAGTTGTCTTCTTGAATACAGAGAAAAAGAATAGGGAAATAATCATGCTGCATAGTTACTGTACATAAAAATTGGAAAGAGTTTTACTTCCTTTATCTAGGATTTCAAATACACTTTCAAAGAAGAGTTTGTGTAAAGTTATATACAATGACTGAACTTTCCACAATGGGAATTTCTTTACTCTTGCTGGTTTTAGAAGCCCGCCTTCACTTTTTTGGTGGGTGATTGAATTACAGTTAGGGTAAATGAAAGAAAGAAGAGGATTATCTTGCTGATATAGAGAACACATGGAGAGATTTGTGCACCTGGGAATTTTGGTTCAAAAGTCACATGATCTATTTGGGGTCCAGTATTTTTCACTTCAACACAGAGCTTTACCTTGCCTAAATTGGCATAGTAATACTATGGTACTCTCAGTTATAGTTAATGTCTGTATTGGTAATTTAGAGAAGGAAGACTATGACTGATAACCTATGTTCTTCCCTGAAATATGCTGTACATATTATATACAATTATTTAAGCTAATTTGACCCCAATTGCTTGAGAGTAGCTGGCACTGATTTACAAATAGGAAGAGAAATCATACTTATAGTACACTCTTGTGCTTGTATGATATAACCTTCCTTCTGAATCAGAGAATAGGTTCTTCTTTTTATTAAACAGTTTCTCTTGTGGATAGAAAATTACTCTCTGCAGAACAGCATCACAGCTGTGAGTCTATCTGCAGTTGGATAGAAGTCTGCTCTGCCAGATAAATGGCAAGGCCTGAATAGCCCTTTTGTGTTCAGAAACTCTTCTGGGTGGAATATGGAACAGATTTTGAACAGGAAAGGAAAGTATTTCAGGCCAGATGGTTAATCTGATGGAGCTGTATTCTGACAGAAGGAAAGAGTAGTATTGTGTAGTTTAGTGGTTATGTCAGGGAGAGAAGAAAGCGTCTCTGCTAAGTTAATGGAGATCCATGATTGTGCTGGACTCTAGAGTAATATGACAGTTCCTAATAATATGTAATGGGAAATTGTTAATGTAGTATGATAAAGTTTTCATGCCGTTTTACTGTTTCAGCATTTCCTCAGCAGAAATAATCCATAATCTCAGAGGCAATTCCTTATTAATTGAAGGTTGCATTTGTATCTGCATATATGCGATCTGGATTCGGTTGACTTAATCTGGTTTTGTACTTTTTTATAAGATAGGTCTCATCTATATGAAATCCTGGAGAGGCATTTCATTTTAAGTTGTAGAGCTAGAAAGTGTTGATTCATTCAATGGAAAAGATCGAAACTGAGATTAGCAGTTCCTATTATAGTGTGTCTAACTTGTCATCAAATGCAATCATATATAATACTGGATTGAGGATCAGCAACTTATTAAAGAAGAGCAAAACCCAGTATAAAGGCTGGTTTAGGATGTCAGACTAAAGGGCTACGAAAGCCACAGCATCTAGGGCAAAACAGCAGTAAAAGGCAGCAACAGCTCACTCCTGCTGAGATCCACATTTCCTGCTCCCTGGACCTCTCAGAAAGGCTGATACACTTGCTGATAAGACACCTGTGGTTTCTGAGAGGCAGTGTCTTCTGGTCCTCACTGAGATCACTCTTTGACCTCCTTGATATCTAGGTTAAGAAAGAAAAACATAGACTGGCATGCTGTCCTCAAAAAATTGCCGATTTTCTCATCAGAGTGGTCCTTGAGAAATGAGGACCTAGTTTATATGTTGATGTTCTATTAGTACAGAAAATTAATGTAAATCTGAAAACAAAATGTATGAATAACAGGTTTCATTACCGCATCATAAAAGAACCTTGATGAGAGAGCTTTATGGATTGTATTTGGAATATGCCTGTGATGAGTACCCAAGAAAGGGATTTATCTACATTATATTTGGGCAGTTTATGGAAGTTCTAATTAATCTTTTCATCTTTAACTGTGATCTATGATCTTGAAGGCAGAAGTCACTTGAGAACACTGTATGGCATATACTGCAGTAGCACTCATTAAAAAAAATAATTTCAGTGTCTCCTTTTAGTGTCTTAGATCTAAGCATGTAAGTCTTTTGACATGTGATGTGAATCATCAGAATAATTGGGTAAGAGACAGAGATGAAGGGACAGAAGTTTGCTAGTGTGCAGATAAAACTTAAAAATCTAAAAAAGATAAGATATAAAGAAACCCGGAGATGTAGACATCAGGTTTTTCAAAAGCACCTCAAACTTAATTCTGTGAATATATACTTATTAACTGAAATAGGGATAAGTGAGTAAATTTTAGCTCTTCTTTCAGATCATACTTCAAAATTATCAAAGTATTTAATTGAAAAAAGCAGGCTTTTTCTTTCCTACATCTGATAGACACATAGATTACACATTCATGTAGATATTTGCAGAATCATAGGGTAACTCAGGTGGTCTCTAGTCCAACTCCTGGCACAAGCAGGGTCAGCTATAGGATCAGACCAGGTTGCTCACAGCTTTAGCCATCTAAGTCCTGAAAACCTCCAGTGATGGAGAATGCACAACCTCTCTGGGAACAAACTACTACATTGCCTACTACACAGAGAAAATGTTTTTCCTTATATCCAGTGGGAACCTATCTTATTTTCAATTTATGCCTATTGTTATTTGTTCACCTACCATGTGCACTGCTGTGAAGATTTTGGTGTATCTTCATTGAGATCTTCCTGATGACCTTGTAGGTGCTGGTAGATTGCTGTTACGTCCCCCTGAAGCCACTTCTCTAGGCTCAGCAAACCCCATTTCCCCAGTGTCTGTTAAGGAGGCAAGTTCTCCAGCCCCCACGCTACCTTGGCAGCCCTCTGCTGAACTCACTCCATTTTATTAATGTCTCTCTGGCATCAGGGAGACCAAAACTGGATGCAGTATTTAGATGTGCTCTCATGAGTGCTGAGCACAGGTGGATAACCCCTTCTCTCAACGTATGGGCTGTCGCCCTGTTAATACAGCCCTGGATGCTGTTGGATTTCCTCGTTGCCCGGGTGCATGGCTGGCTCATGATGCTGCCACATCTCCCTGGGGTATTTCTATAGATCTGCTCCCTGGCCAGGCAGGCAGCCCCCAGCCTGAATTGCTGCAGGGGGTCTTTCTTTCCTACCCAGCTGCAGGACTTGGCATTTGGTCTTGTTGAATTTTGTCAAGTGTCTGTTGGCCCATTCCTCCAGCCTGGCTGGCTCACTCTGAAGGGCAGCCTGCCTGGCTCACTCTGAAGGGCAGCCTGCCTTCAGGCATATCAACTGTTTCCCCAAATTTAGTGTCATCTGCAAACTTGGTGACAACACAGCCCATTGCCTGCTCCAGATCACTGATAAAGATATTAACCAGGACCCATTTGGTTGTTCATCCATCCGGACTGTGATGTCCTAACATGTTTATGTGAATACTATGTGAAGCAGTGTCTTGCTACAGGCAAAGTAAATGGCACACAGTCCTCTCCCCTTTTTTTCAAGTGCTCTGTGTGGTTGCAAGGATCTATGGGTTTTTCTTTGGTGAAACTCTCTAGAGTGATAGTTTACCAAAATTTCTCCACTGATCACGAAAAGTTACTCAGAGATCAAGTCAGAGTTATTAAACCGCTGAAATTATGTGCAACCTGCTCACAGTTCTTAAGTTGTTGATCATAACAAGCCTTTTCATTGTGAAGATCTAATGAGAACCAAATACAGAATATATACATAATATAGTCTAGATGTTAAGCGCTGTTTTGTGATCTTTCTTCCACAGATATGTTTTGGATCTGACAGTGGACTTGTCACAATAAAGATGGCATTTAAATATGAAAGAGACGAAAATGTAGGTGTCTTAATTTCTGGTATTTGGTTAGGGCTCATCTGTAGTGCAACAGGATGAACTGTAGGTGTATGCAAAGTGGTTGCTCAAAGGAGGTGTATGTGAAGCTGTTACTCAAAGGACTCCAGGCATTTTTGATGCTTGAGGACTGTAGAAACATCAGTGAAAAGCATATACTCAGACATTTATAAGATGGTACAAGTTGTTTTTATCTTCTCAAATGCACACTGACAGTTTATTATTTTCTCCTAGTTGTGCAGGTTTCAGAGTAGCTCCTCTGAAATATGCTATTATATCTATGGAACTTTCTCAGTAAGGTTGGTTTCCTACAGATTTAACACATATTTGTGGTTTGAAAACAGAATAACATCAGACTGGCATCCTTTGTAGAGCATAATAATTATATTATTAATGGCTTCTAGCTGAGTCAATATTGTTTCTAGAAGCCATTATACAAAGTCCATAACCTTGCAGCATCATCTTCAAAGAGTAAAAAAAATGCAATATATCTAATGTAATTATCAGTAAAAATTCCTTAAGTACTGCTTGGTCTACCAGGTACAAGGTTATGGTATGATGGGAGCCTTGGGGAACTGTAGATAATTGTGTGGTCAAAATGGTTCTGATCTTGGGTAAGCTGTTAATTTATTATCATAAGTTAATTTATTAAACATTTTAGCAGTTGTTTAATGAGCTGTCTAAAGTAGATGAATGTTACCAGCAGCAAAATATTAATAAATCTTATGTACAGAAAGGATTTTATACCATTATTAAGTCTTTCCTCTTCTGGTTAAGGGTTTTTATTTTCTCATGTGAATTTCTCTTGCTACACACTTCCTTTCAAATACGAGACATAAATAGTACTTAAATCACAAATAGCTACAGAACACTGAGTTTTATGCATTTATTTGACAGGGATTTCTCTGTGCTTTCATATCGAGGATTTTGACATTAACTGGATCAAGAATATCAGCACCATGACTATGCTTCTGTTGCCAAAATGCAGCATTAGAACTGTTTAAAAATGTAGAACCCCCCCAACATCCTTACAGAAATCTTGTCTATATTTATTTACATCTGGACAGAAGAAGCAGAAAGTTTTCCACTGACAGAGGCAGACACAGGATTTGCTATACAGATTCGGAATGGAGGTCTATTACCCTGTTCCTGCCAGTGGCTTGTACCACCTGTTTAAAAGAAAGATGAGATAAAACAAATGTAGATGACAGTGGCCTCTGGAAGAAATATTCTTCCCCTAGTAGTCTAATACTTCCTTCTATCCCAGCAAACAGACTGGTTCATAGAGGCTGAGCTGTGGCTACTATATCCAAATGTCAGTGGAAGACTTATGTATGAGGGTTAATTGATGAGAGGGAACTTGTAATCCTACAGCTGAAATTTAATCTGTAACTACAGCTATAAAAACTGGACAATTTCAATGAAAGATAATTTGTGCTTTCGTGTCTGAGAATATGTCTAGCAAAATTCCTGGATAGGTTGTTATTCTACTATAACCCATGTCATTATATTATTTTTACAGGTTTGATCTTTTTCTGGAGCTCGACTGGTCTATTAGCATCAGCAAAAACTAGCAGCAGGAGACTCCATAGTTTAATTGCTGTTGGGTGAAAAGCTTTTTCTGTTACCAGACTGATGTTTCAGCCTTTCATTTTTATACAATCCCCTTGTGTTCTTTCATGAAAAAGTGTACTTAGCAAAATCTAATCTAATTTCTCGGAACTATTAATTTCATTTGCTTTCATTCTGTCATTTTTTTGCCTGTTGTTTCTAGACAAAAATTGTCCCCATTTTTCTTTTTTTTCGTGCTTCTTCAGCTGTGTTTCTCTTTACACAACCTCTGTATTTACTGATGGTTTTTTTTCTTGAGTCATGATGACTAGAGAAATTAATATGGTAATTGCCTTTAACTTTCATTAGTTAAAAAAACAAGTGCTAGGTACTATTGTGAATAAACAAGCTGATTGAAGAGGCTTACCTGCATGATTTCAGATATGTGTCATTTATAGTAGATGTGAGATTACATGAAAAGCCAGCAGTTTTGCTCTGTATTTACTAAGCCCATCCGTCAGTGATCAGGATTTCTCGCTGTTCACATGCACCAATCAGTGATCACATAAAGATACTAGGATTTTAAGTCATCAGTGTCTCCGTAGCCTTTGGAAGAACTTGTGAGATGCTAGTATCAATATATTCATACCAAAACATGGTATCATAAGAAGGAAGATATCTATTTTTCTTTTTTTAACTTTTCAGTAACGGCCATTTGTACAGTAAGTGCTTTCCAAACACCTGAAAGCAAGCTCTGCTCCAGTTATATGATGTATACCACCAGACTTCCATGTCTGTTTCACATGTGAGTAAATCTAGAGGATTAGATTAGTGTGGAAAATTAAATGTGTGCATCTATTTATAACATGGAAGCACATTATTTACCTAGTTAAATTGTTTTATTTCAGAAGGTATTTACACAAAAATTAATTCATTCCATTGGTAGTATTGTCCATGCCAATTTCAGTTTTATTCCTTGGTCTATTTCAGTTTATTCATATTAGACTAGTTTTTCTATGGTTATATAGTTACTTGAATATTAACAATTAAAAAGGATACAGAACACAGGAAAGTCATATTAATTCATTGTCCATTAAAATAATTGGTGCAGAGTTGAAATATTTATATTTTTACAGAATTAACTCCCAGTTAAGCACTGAAACACAATGTTTATTAAAATTGATTTATGTGTATCCATATATCAATAAAGGTAGTTTTTTCATAACATAAATGATACAAAAATGACATAATTCCTGATTAGTCATATGTATAGTTTTATCTTACATAATAACATGGAAAGTATCAGCTACAGTTTTCCTGCATGTCTTTTTCTTGCTGGCATAGAACATGTCTAAAACTTTTTCAGGGCTCATTATGTTGATATAAATCAATGATATTTTTCATGGTTAGCATAGAAAAACCTTTTCTGGGTGTTCACTTTTCTTTACATAAACATGTGGATAAAATATGTGCTATTTATAAAGCATTTTATGTTTACTATTATAAGGCTTCAGTTAATTGCTCTAGACCTAAATGTGTGAATCCTCAGTCCTTTCCAGATAAACAAAGCATGCTCTCATGGCCAAACTGCAAAGTTCTGCAAACATTATATAATCCAACAACCACTGCTCTGACTGAGAGGAGAATATTAAGGCTTTAATCATGAGAATGTAGCCATTTCAACTTCAGCCAAAACTAGTAATGCAGAATATTTTATTGAAATTTTTGATTGATTGAATATTTTGATGGGGAGAAAAATGAGACCATCAGACCACCCTACCCCTCATGTTAAAAGTTTACATTTGTTACAAATTTAAACTTTTGAAGTAGTAGTATAGTCACAGGCTAGCTGAGAGTCTTATTTTTGTATGTATTTGGAACATTGATAAGTAATGCAAGAAAAGTTTGATTTATGAGAGTTAAATGAATTTTAACATGAGTTTATATTTATCTGAAAAGCTGTGAAATTCACAGGGAACAGAAATCCTATGGAACGTATGCAACGGTAAGTGACTCAGGGAATGAGTAACAGCACAGTGCAACATAATTGCCTTAGAAAACTGCTTTAAATAATTATTAAGATGAAGATAAACTATCTCAGTGAATTTGTATTAAATCAGGACATAGGTGGAGAGATCTGATGAGGTATTATCTAATATCAAAAAAGAAATGTTTTTAGGTACTTGATAGATAGCTTATATTATTCTGTATAACATCGTCTATAATGATAAAGTATGAGACTCTTTAGATTGCAGCCACATGGGAACGGCCATTGATCTAATACTTTTGATGACAGAGATATTATCACTGTGTACCAGATGGAGACATGTTCAGCAGTTGGAGCAAGGTCAGGAGTCTTGGTAGTAAAAATGCAGGGTCAGCAATAATAGTTGTAGTATTCACTGTCTTTTACAGCTTCGTTAGGTTCCACATATGCAGTAATTGCAACATATAAAGCCCTTTTCTTCATTCATAACTCATTTCTAATTCTGGCTCAAATATTTTCACTGCAGTATTTGTTATAAAAATATTGTTTTGCTGAAAGAAAAAAGTTATAGAGGAATTTCTAGATTGGATTAGAAACTTTACTTTTTTATTTTATTTTGGCAAATATTTTCCAAAAGGAGAATTCTTCCAAGTAATATTGTTCCTGACTGATACTGAAATATTTATTTTGACACTACATGATATACTTTACTACATAGTTATTACATTATGAAAGATCAATTATTCAACATCTTCATATGAGATGTTGTGATGACAGATAAAATAGTGTCCATGGTGTGGGCTGAGAATATATTTTTGAATGTTCAGGTTATGAAAATGCCATGATTTAACCAGATCTATTGGCATTTTAAACACTGTGGGCCATTCTAGGCACTGCATGACTATTATAACACTTTCTAAATGGTGGGTTACTGTAGTTTCATCAGTCTTTCATTACTTTGATCACATAGTAGTCACAATAAAATTCACATTTAAAAAACAAAACAAAACAAAACAAATCTTTGTGATGATTTATCCTACTTAGTTCGGGAAGTGATTATTACCTCATGTACAGGATCTCTGACAAGCATTTCATAGTACACAAATCCACAGTGAATTGAATAACTTTAAGCTCGTCAAGTGAAGAAGATTAACTATTCTCAGTTTGATTAGTTAAGCTCTGTGTGATGCTCCTACCTGGGTCTAGGAATATACTTAAACTGGGCCACAGGGAAGGAAACTTGCATAGTAATTAAGTGAAAATTTATTTTCCTTCCCTAAAAATTACATTTACCTTTTTCTATGATATTACTTTCTGAATTTATTTTCTGGGCTTTTAATATTTTCAAGGTCTTGGGTTTTATTTATTTATGAGACAAGATTTTTTTTTGTTACTGATGATAAATTAGCTATTACCAAAGCTCTGTGTTTTGTACTGTTCCTTACAAAAAAACCTAATTTTCTTTATTCAGTGCAGTTAGCATTCTCAGTAATGCCAGTAGTGTATACAGAACAGTTATAATGAGATGACACCTATATTTGATTTTGTCTGGCATCTTTATAACAATGTGTAACTTGTCACATCTGTTTGATCATGCAGACCTAAATGTGTATCAACAACATGGATGAAGACAAAAGGTTTCAGATCTAGAAATAATTTGTCTTCACTGCCAGACTCACTTCACCATACAGATATTGTAGTATAGATTTGAATTGTAGTAGAAATTAAATGAGACTAAGACTAGTACACAGGGTTTTGTGATGAAATCAGTATTTCAGAAGATTTGAAGTTTTTAAATTTGTCCCCCTCTGACCTATTCATTCTAAACATAACTCAAATTTTCAAAACTGATTTTGACTCTGGACAGCCATGTTTTTAAAGGTACAAAAGGTACTTATTTTCAAAGATGCAGAGTTGCAGTCCATGAGAATACCATTTATAGGTACTTCAGTTTTACTGATCTACTCCTTTCATAGTTTTAGAGTACTTGAAAAATCTTGTTTGAATTAGGCATAAAGCTGGGAGGGAAGGAGAATGAAAATAAGTCTTATAGGCACAATTAGCAGCTTCCATCTTCCTGTATCCCCATATGGCAATATCCTTGGGATGATTCAATGTTCCAACTGAAACATAAGCACCAATTCTCCATCCTGTCATATATAAGATTATTTTTATTCTTCTCTGTTAGGTATTTTTTTCTTAATATGAACTGACATATTTATAAAGGGAAACAGCCCTCTGGATAAGCTACCAGCCAGAGAAGGTGAACGTGAGTGTCTGTAGCCAAGTCCCTTCCCTCAAGCCTCTTATCTTGCCAAAAACAACACAGCCCAAATATGAAAGTATCCTGATTTGCCTTTCAGAATCCTTTTACAACCTTCAGTCTTTTATACCAACTTCAGAATATTTCTTACATTATCACTGAGGAAAAAGCCATTGCTCAGGGTTTACAAGACAGAAGATTTCAATTCCTTTTAGTCAACCTGCCATGCAGCTGAATTCATGAGCCCAAGTCAAATGCCAGGACTCTCCATACATGATATAATTGGAGCTAAGTGCCTAAGAATGAAACTGGCAGTTGCTAGCAAGTGTTAACTGGTTGCTGGAAAACGTTGAAGTGTTAAGGCATGGCCTCATCCCAATCATGAAAACATTTAGGAGCATATCTCATGATCAGAGAGACTCACAGCTGCCAGACCTATCCTACAGCTCAGTGTCAAAACCAGGTCAGATATTTATTTCAAAAGAAGACAAAAAAAAGGAAGAAGAATACATTTACCTAGAAAAGAATCCTCCAACTGATACATTAGCCAGGAATCAGACCAACCGGAGAGTTGTAGGTTCAAACTCCTATGTATCCCCTGCGTAGGAATGAGGGATTGACACCAGTGATTTCTCTCAGTTTTCCTTTCCTAGGAAGTGAAATTACATGTCTAGATTGCCATTTTTGACCTCACCCCACTGAATCATTCCCTAGATGATAAGGACAGTGAATTTAAGAACTGGCTAAAAATAGAGCTGTCACAAGTAGAAAAGAAACATATTTCTCTCTGGTTGTCTCAGACAGTCTTGTAAGCTGTTGATTATTATCTAATTAGAGAAAAAGATGGAAGCAAGAAAGTAGTCAGCCTAGATTACATGTTTGATGTGCTAAAATTATTCCTGTGCTGAACTGCAGGTTTGTGTTCCACACCAAGACTTGGAGTACACTATTGAAGCCTGGATTCTGATTTCATAATCTCCTTGTAGCAGCTGCCACTCAGTCTTTCAAATCACACACATCTTTGATGTCAGGCTATTGTTCCATTAAGGTGCAGCTCACTGCTTCTTTCAACTCAATCTCTTTTAATCTTGCAAATCAAATAAAGCTCAGTAATGCAGATAATATGTCAAAAATGTCCTTACCTCATTGACATTCCCAGTGGAAGTCTACTTTTGAAATAATTTCTCAGCTAAGTTCAGATATATTCTGCAAACCATGAAATATCATTGAGAAGTGCTTAGTGCACATCAATAAAAGAAAAAGATAGCCAACAGGTATCATAATAATAGTTAACTGCAGGGGTTTTGTGCAGCAGAATTTAGATGTGCATAAAAATAAAATCAGATTTCATATGCATGCTACTATTGCTAAATACCACTTTATAAAAAATAATACCAGTTGTATTTTCAGTGGTATATCAGTAGGCAGAATAATAATTGACTAAGCCTGCTAGGAACGTTTGATACTACAAGTAAATGGCTGTTGCAGGTCTTTAAGCACTGTACCCTATTACGAGATTTATCCTTGGTGGTAAATATTTTCGTTGGCAGTTTGAAGACATAAAAAAGCCGCCACCTTGATATAGCATCATATGCATATCTGAGGTGCCAGCATTTTTTTCTAATGTGCTTCTATGATGCAAGATTTAGATCGGAGAGACATAATATCCTCTAACTCATGTAGAGATTTCTGAGCTTAGTGGACCAGGAAGCAGATGAACACTTGGGAACTCTGGTACTGAGAAGTGTTGAAATGAGGCTCTGATTGTGTTTATGCTGTGAAATATTCATGGCATGCTTATATATTTAAAATGACATGCTAAATATAGAGAGTGGATATGTAAGTCACATAGAAAGTGACAGCCAGAATATATCCCCAATATAGTTTTGTCCCTTTATCAATGGAGGGAAGGTGGGTTTGTCAAATAAAAAGGCTTACAGCACCTAATCCTGGTGCAAAGTCAGTGTCAGTTGAATATAGATGTTACAGAATCACAGAACCACAGAATGGTTGAGGTTGGAAGGACCCTCTGGAAGTCATTTCACTCAACTCCCCTGATCAAGCAGGGCCAATTAGAGCCAGTTTTCCAGGACTGTGTTCAGATGGCTTTTGAATCTCTCCAGTGATTTAGACTCCACAGCATCCCTGGGCAACTTGAGCCAGTGCTTGGTCACCTTTATAGTAAAAAGTGTTTTCTGATATTCACATGGAAAATTATCAAAAATGTACTGGATTTTCTGTCCCAAGCTGTCCCTCTGCACAAGGCATGATTGTGCTGAAAGTCTCAGCCGAATTCTTACACTCTCCTGACCACAGTATGAAAGCTTTCATAGCCTTTATAGTCAGAAGATTGCCCTTTCTCTTTGGGGCTGGAACATACATATGTTGCATTCTTTAAATATTCAAATAGATTGAGAACTATCGAAGCTGGCAAAGGAAAAAAATTCAATAAACTATTTAAGTGGTCTTCTTGATAGTTTGGGGTTATTAACAGCAGTATATTATTTAGTATTAAATCCTGCCTATTCTGTTGTTGCATTCAGCATGCAGATTTCTGTCATTTACTCCAGGTAAGCAGTCAACAACCTGTCCTTTATGACTGTTAGAAATCATCTTCTTGAGACCAGCTAGGATTTTCAAGGAATCAAACTAGCTACCTATAAGCCTTATTCCTTAAAATTCCTTTTAGGAAATTTTTGTTTTCTTCATGTAACTGAACATTTTCCACATAGCTCCTGTTATATGCGCTGGTCGTGCTGCTAATTCCTTTTGGTTCATCAGAATTACTGGTCAGTAAAAGCACACTGATGAACCACTGGCAACAACTGGTGGTACACTCACTCTGGAAAATGTATCTCTAAATTTCTTTCTACATACACACTTTTGGAAGGATGAAATCATAACCTCCTCTAGCAAAGAAATTCAAGGAGACATGGTGTTTTTATTTCATTCTGTTATTGTTTGAAATCAGCTTGAAATAATAAATATACACTCAGTGTCCAGTGATCCATCATCCAGTGGCACATACTGCAGTACAATGTACTTCTAAGAGGGACATAGAAGAACAAAAGCAGGAGTGAAGGGAGTCTTAGATCAGTTGTAGTAAATCACTTTTAAGTTTTCTCTAGTGGTATTGTAGATCTGGAGGTGCAGACATAAATGTCCTGTGTGAAATCTTTTCTTTTGATTTGCCATACAGAAATTTCAGCTTTACTATTTGTTACATTTGTGCTCTGAGGCCATACAGGTATACTAGCATATATTACTTCAGGTATAATTAATGAATTGAGATACAGTTGCTGTAAAAGCAGTGTTTTGGTTTCCTACCTCATCTCTTTTTAGAAGTCAGAGTAACTGAAGAAAAGTCAAGTCTTTAATTTTAGATTGGCATACAGACAGAAAATCAGAATTTTAACCACTGTTCAGTCCTTACCTACCTGATACTATTTTAGGGTGGATTTACCATAATAATGACATATAAAGTGGTTACAGACTATAGATTAGGTAAAGCAGCACTAACCTTACTAGTGAGCAGAGAGCATATCCCATCACACAATGTGGTTGCCTCCAGCTCTGTTTCATTAAATGGTGGGTGAGTGAAGCCCTAAAGAATTTGTCAGAAGTATCATTTGGGAATCTGAAAGTGTAGATGAATGGGAGAATCCTTAAATTGCCTTAAGCCTTCTTAAATGGTAGTTCCATTTAAGTACAACCACAAATCTCTGAAATCCTTTGAAACTCTGGGAGTGTCAAAATCTGTGGCCCAGGATTGTGAGACTGAAAAGATTCTTATAGAATAGAACACTTCAGTTCTTTTTGGTGTATTCATAACCCTCATATTTGATTGTGTGTGTGTGCAAATCATGTAATTGATAAATTTATGTAATTTTTGATGAACATATGGTTGAAAATCACAGCATTGAAAAATCACTATTGAAGTATTTGTGTTCAGAAGTAGTTAGTAGAAAACCTAAAAAACATACATGGAGAACTTATAACCAGTTGGACTGGTGTTAAATGTGCCATGGTGCATGTTGGTATACTCCATGTTGATATAGTTCTATCTTTCATTTAAAAATATTTTTATTTATTCTTTTTTTGTTTTGTTTTTCCTAACTACTTTTAGATCTCAGTTATTAATTTTGTTCCATTTAGCTTTGAAAATCATCACTGTACTTTCCTTTCGATTACAATAATATGCCTTTTTTTCTCATGCCATTATTAATAACTAATTTGACTCAGACTAAAAAACATCCTATCTCAAAACCAGCACTTAAAATTGTAAATATATTTCCAAAAAGTTCCTCTTATGACAAGAGAGCAGACTTGTATGAAAGACAGATGTATTGCCCATATAGGAAGAATAACAATTGTTAATACATCTGCGAAAATACTGGAAGAAATTGTTTTTTTCCAATTACCACTTTTATTTTGACTGTGTTAATTTCTCCTTTATGTAAACTTTCTAGAAGAAAGAGATTGAACTGAATTGTTATTGTAAACATTGCAGGAGCAGAATTTCAATGTATATGAATTGTCATATACTTAATTTATGATTATGAATTCTTACAATAAAGAATCTTGAATTTCTATAAATTACCAGTCACAAGTAAGGAATTCTTTTGCAATTTTGAATATATCAGACTTCATATTAAAGAAAGAAAAAATGTATTATTTAAGTAAATGCACAGAATCTGGGTGGTAGACCCTTTTATGTAGAAAGAGAGCTAAGTTTGCTCAAATATATTATTCAGAACTTTTTTTTTCTTTCCTTTTCTGATGATCAGTCAGTGCTTAAAGATTAAAAGAATGATAGTGAAATCAGAAAGCATTCTTGGAGCACTTCTTCAGGAGCATTAACCTAATCTGTGAATGTCTGAAGAGCTTTCTAGCAACTTTCTGATCTACTCCCTTGATTAGGAATGAAGTCCTAAAGTTAAAAAAAAAAAAAAAAAATCCAAGCAAAATAGAAATAATAATTTTAAGTATTGCAAATGAAGCTTGGCTATATGCAGATGTGGAAGGCTTTTTCCATCCTGATATGGAATACTGGTCAACATGCAAAGATGGAGTATTATTTGGGGACCACTTTAATAGTTATTACACTTGCATCAATAAAGAGACACAGGCGTTACAAATGGGGAATGTGGCTAGGGATATATTTTTTCTACCCAAACCAAACAAGAATTTATCTTTATTTCTGCATAAGATCATGAAGTCTATAACATTGCATCACCGGAATTTAATTTTGGTAAATTTATGTTGAAAGTAAATACTAGAGCAGTGTAGAAAGTAGTTCATTATGGACAACAATTATTTTCATGCTTATTGTTCACTTATAGAGTCAGATTTGTGGTATAACTAAGTATGGGATGAATGATGACTCTGAAAATAGACTAGAAATTTCCCATTAATCTCTTTTCAGTTTTTGTAAATCTTGGAGTTTCTAATACACATTGGAAAATGGATGCTAAAAAAATAATTAACTGGTTGTACATAATACTGATGAAATTACTGTGATAATATTTGTGGATAGAGGTGATATTCTATTAATGAAATGGAAGATGTATATTTTTTTGGAAATAGTATTTAAGATTATTGGTAAATAACTACTAAAACCGCTCTGAACATTAAAGACAATAATTCTTCCCTGAGTTTGTGTAGTATCTGGCACAGTGATGAACACTGGGGCTTCCAGGTGCACTACTGGAAAGCAAATAATTAATAACATGTCAGCTATGAATAACATTTGAAGAAAATGAGATTTGGTATGAGCAGGTGCAATGTTATGACTTTCATGCAATTTCATCCAATTATATCAAAGGTTATTGATGATTTATTGTTCCAGTTTTGCTTCAGTTTCATCAGTTAAGCTTTGACTGAGTAGATTTCTGTTATTTGCAGCAAGGATTTTTTTTTGTTTTGTGTATCAGTTTTCACAGATGCTGATTTCCCTAGAGGATATTTTGTTGAGGGGTCTATTTAGTGAAATTCACCTTGCAATTTCTGGGGAAATAAACCATACTCTGTCTTGTGTACTTTATAAATTTTACCTAAGAGATTTTCAGGCACAGTAACTGAGTTTATGGAAAAGGATACTGGGTCTTTTAACGCACACTGAGGACAAAAGAGAAGCCCAGAAGAGAGCTGAAGGTAACTGAAGGGATCATTTTTTTCTGCCCTCAACACCAGTGTACTTTCATAATCCTTTTGTGCAATTGGCTGCTGGATGATTTTGCCCAACAGACAAAGTCTGGCTCTGAGAACATGATGTTAATACATACAGTTCAAATCTTTTTGATACATATACCTCTGAGGAGTGAATATGGCTATTTCAAGAGCTTGTATTTCGAGGAGGCCACACAAAAGTTTCTTTCAGTTGAGATGCTGTAATTCATAAGCAATAGATTTCAAGGTCATTGTAGTCTATAGAACATCAGACAGACAATTTTGCTTGATATTCTCTCTAAGTTGGAGGAACATGTTGAAGTACAACACATGTTTTAGGAGCATGTCCAATCTTAAACTCAAGATTTCTAAAGACAGAGATATCACTTCCTTTGGCAGATTGTTTTGGTGGTGAATTTCTTCCATTTATGAAACTATGCAGAAATTCTTTGAAATTTGAATTTATACAATTACTTCTACCCACTGCGTCTGTTCTTCTGTTTCACCCAACCATGACCATTGCATCTGTGCTTTTCAGAAGATATCTATCCATCTTTCAAATTTATTTTTCTTAGGCAAATGTCATGTTGTATACAAACAAGAGTAGGGAGTGTGGAATTGTCTGTTTTTTATTTAGTTTGTCTAGAAAACTTTACTGAGAGTAGTTAATTATGTAGGTAGTGATTGTCAGCCTAATCAGCTGACTTTATGAAGTCTCAGAAAGTTTCTGCATAAAGGGAATTCCCAATATGCCAAGCCTTTCTTTCATGGATAGTTATCAAACAACACTGACTAGCTCTGATTTTGTTTCCATTTTAAACATCAGTTTAATGACACATGCAAATATCTAATGCATCTAGGTTTTGATGAACCAAATTTATTTAATTTGACAGAAAATGGCTGGGGAATTTTATGTTAATCAATGTAAAGATTAGAATATGTTCTCTCAGTAACTGGTAAAGAACATTTTATGAATCAGATTACCTACATGGAGTTTATGCAAGAAGGTATAACTGACTGTGATTTGCTCACAGTGTCTCCTCCTATTTCATTATTATTTCAAGAAACAGCTTGAACGTAGAGGGTCATTTCACTATAACCTCTGTAATTGTTGAGATTTCACTTAGCTGGCAGCAGGGCCTGTAGATGAGTATCCAAAAGGCATATTTCTCTGTAGTGTTGAGCTGTAATGGATAGCAGAAAATTTATTATTATCACTGTGATGAAGGTTGTATGTAGAGATTTGAATAAAATCAAATCCCCCCTTGGAAAAACAAAACCCAAACAAAACCAAAAAGAAACAGAATTTTAAATGTGAAGTGTTTCATAAATTTCGGTAACACCTTTGAGATCAAATTAAAGACAGTGTCATTCATATCTCATCTGAAATTCATAAGCTTTGCATTTACTTCTTATAGTAGTCCAGTGTTTTGGAGTATTGAGTAACTTGTATTATATGATAAAGATTGATATTTTTATTCCGTTTTAAGTCCAGCAGATTTGGGGATTATGATCTGTTTAAGGGTTGTAGTTAATTTTTCTATCCTTAACTTATTTTGTGTTACAGCGTGTCTCTGGTTACAATGGATGTAACAAGATGTCCTGGGTTTGAGTGAGTGGTGGGGTTTTCTGTTAGCAGGGGAGGGGGCTACAGTGGTGGCCACCCGTGAGAAGCTTCTTGAAGGTCTTCCGGCTCCAAGTTGGCCCCACCTCTGCACCAAGGCCGAGCCAATCAGTTGCACCCCTGTGATAACGTATTTAAGAAAGGACTTGGGAGGAGAAGTTGGACTTGTGTGAAGGAGCTGTGGAAGCTGCTTGAACATCAAGGTCAGTGGAGGAACAGAGGAAGAAAGGAGGGGAGAGGTGGCCAGAGTAGAGACTCCCCTGTATCCTGTGGTGAGACAGCAGGGTGACCACCCTTCCACCCATGAAGGTCTGTGGTGGGGCCCATACTGATTTATGGCCCATGGGGGGCCCCATACGGACAATTAAGGTGTCTACACCTGAAGTCAGCCAGGATCCTGTGGGCAGAAGCAGCCCCCGCTGTTGTAGTTCAGCGCTGGGAGGATTGCAGCATGTGGGGGTGTCCCACACTGGAGCAGCTTGGGAAGGGCTGCAGTCCATGGGAGGGACTCCAGTTGGAGAAAGTCAGTGTCCCACTCTGGAGCAGCTGGGGAAACGCTGCAGCCCATGGGGGCACTCAAGTCAGAAAAAAATTGTGGATGATTGTCTTCTGTGAGAGGGGGACCACACTGAAGCAGAGGGAAGAAGTTCCAGAAGCTGCCCCCATTGAAGATGGAAGAAGCATCAGCACTGACTACACCCCCCATTCCCTGCCCCTGCGGCAGTGGGGGAGGAGGTAGAGATATTGGGAGCAGAGCTGAGCCCGGGAAGAAGGGAGGGGTGGGGGGAAGGTGTTCTTAAGATGTGGCAATGCTTCTCACTGTCGCACTCTGTTAAGTGTTTTTGTTAGTGTCTGTAATAAATCTGTGTTCTCTTCTTCCTTCCCCTAACAAGTCTGCCTTTTGCCTGTGACCATAATGGATGATTTGCCCCTCCTGGTCCTATCTTAAATCCCAAGCCTGGCTTATTTTTCCCTTCTCAGCACTGGGGGGAAAGGGGGGAGTAAGTGGCTGTGTGGTGCTCAGTTGCCCTCTGAGCTCAAATCAAGTCACAAGACTTCACTAGATGAAAACTGTTGCCACTCACAGGTGTAGACTAGTGTAATATGCATTTGATACAATAATGCTATGGGGATCTTGCATCTCAATGTTGTGTTTCAGTTTATTAAAATTAACAGCTGTAAATCTGTAATTTTATGTATTTAAGCAGAAATCTTATGCTGTGGAAACTGATATTTTGTCTTTCTTTACAAATGGAAGATAGACAGTTGGTGCTAGAATGTGAGAGTACATTCCCTTAGAGACTTCTATTTTTGCAAACTTCTTACATGTTCTGGATTCAAATTTTCTTTCCACATACATTTCTGAAATTTTGGCTCATCATTTCATCAAATAAAATTATCATAGGAACTGGATTGAAAGTTATATAGAGCTCATTGCATGTTTTTAACCTGTTTTTTCTCCCTCATAAAAATATGTTTCATCCAAGTAGTTAAAAACAGAAGAAATTACGTTTCAATAGAATTCTAAATTCTAAGTTCTTTTTTCTTCATCTAAAATATTTTATTGTCCAAACCATGATTATTATTTTTTTTTCAAGGAGTACCTATACTCAATAAGACTTCAGATTTGTCTTATTCTTAAATATTGAAACATTATAAAATCTAATCTTTCCACAGAGGCAATGGCTCTACATTTAATCTATCTAGAACAATTAAGAGGTGCTGAAACAAGGAGTTCTGAAGGGGAAAACCCACTGTGGGTCCTCCTGAATCCAACAGACATCTCTGATGACAGCAATCCTTCTCTGCTGCAGTTAATTCCACAGTACTGTGGGACCCCTACATTCTGGTGAGAGAAAAGGAGATCTGAGAGACTGCACTGAACCATTTTTTTATTAATAGACTTCTCTGGTCTTGTATATGGCCCAGGACAACTCCTAACTCTTTGAAATTTAGTGGATTGATTTAGCATTTTTCCTCCAGTAAATCAGTTCAGTAATACTGTAGTTCCAGGGCAGAAGTTACAAAAATCAAATCCTTTGAAAGTATTGTGAGCAAATTATTTCACTGGAATAGAATGGAATGTCTTTATTTCCACCTAACAAAAATACAGCCTTATCCAAGAATCTGGGAAATTTCCTACAAGAAGATAAAGTGTTTGATTTTATTTTTTTTAATTCACCTACCTGATAATGAAGTTTTATAGATGCCCAGACATTTAAATTATGTAGATCACTTCGCAAATCCATATTAAAATAGTGTTAAGGTATATGAAAAATAACATCTTCATAATATCTGTACACAAAATGGACATAAAATGTGATGACTAAAGATGAGTGATAGAATAAAAATATATTTCTGCATATTTTGATGATAATGTATATATATAAAAATATGTTTATCTAGTATATACACATATACAATTTTCTTACATTTCCACTGCATGTGAGTTTACTAGCTTCTTTCCATCTAAGTATTTTCATATAAATTCAACTTAGTAGTGTGTTATAACAATTGCAAATAGATGTGTGATTGGGTGTGCATATACTGAGGGACATATAATGAGGGATACCCTCAAGAATTTATTGATGCTTTCACTGTGGAATGAAAAGATTAACTGTGATGTCAAGAAGACTGTCACTTGAACATGGATGAAAAATGACAAGAAAGATGTTTGGTGCTCAGCTTGCTTTTCTCATCATTTCTCTAGGAAGTCAGCACTCTCATGAATATGATTTAGTTAGAACTTAATCTTAGCTCTTAAGATATTAATCAAAAAGGCAATATACAAATAAAGACCTATTGCAATTAAGGGACTACAACTAATTGATTTGCAAGCAGTTCAGCCTTATATTTTTGTCCATGGGAGAAAAGAAAGAATTTTCAATACAGTTTCTGTGACTTCAGTCCATGAAGTAAGAAAGAGCAGATCTTTAAAATCAGATATGATTAGGTCAATATTTGGCTGACAAAATAAATACACATGATGTATTATTAATTGGGAAAATAATCTGATGTTGGAAATTCCTGGCCACCCTATGAGGTAGTCAGGTCAACTCACAGGGACAGATCCCTCATTCTTCATCATGTTCTGTGTCTGGGCTGTAGAATTTTGTTATTGAGACCCTACTTATAATCCAAAGTAAGTGCAGGGAAGGCAAAGTTCTTATCAGTACTTTTGCAGGTTAAACTACAGGCTGCTAGGTAAGACTTTAACATAAGACAAATGCAATTAAACTGGTTAGCAGAACTAGTCAGTCAGCCTTCTAATGGACTAGTGACATCAAGTCTTTAGGAGTCATGAAATTATTTAGCAGTCAGGGAGGCAAGGACAGGGAGGCAAGAGAGGAAAGATGTAGAAGAGTATAGTGTTTTCCTCCAAAACAGTAGTGCTCAGTTTGGCACAGACTTTTTCCCTTGTGCTGCCAGTTGCTGTCTTTCACATGTTTTTCTCCTCTGTCTTTGGTTCACCTCAGAGCTGGCTTGTGCCCTTTTTGAGATACAGCTCAACACTTGAAATAATAAATATTTACCTTTTATGTCAGTGGCTACATTTCCAAGTAATTTAAAGAGGCAAAGGATTTCTTCCTCTATACTATAAAAAAAGTTTAAAAGTTCTGATTTAAAGATTTAGTGGTAGGTATGTTAACACGTTTCTCAAGAAGAAATATCAATGGTTAATTTACCTTCAAATATATATATATTTATAAATATTTTAATTATTGTGCCTTATTTTAAGAAGCTTTCATTCTTCTAATTCTAGTCATTGTACTGTGTTTTCCTTCTGTAGTTTAAAGTGTTCTTTTTCTGCCTACGTTTGGAGTTCTGTCACTGCTTCAATTTCTTTTACAAAATGAATTTATTGAGCTCTTTAAATTGCTTATTCTCTGAACCCACTCCCATTTCTCAATATTCATTTTAACCGGAAATAAATAAGAACTAGGAGGAGTGGAATCTGGCTGGTAATATGGAGTATCTTTAGGTTGAAAGCTGATGTAGTTGTTTGAAGTTCAACAAAGTTGTATAGCATTATTCCTCTCCTTCCAAGGAGAGTGTATGAATAACCTCGATCAAATTCACCTTTATGTAGAGAAGAACTGTAAAATCCTCAGTAAGAAAAAGCATCTTTTCCCGTTTAGACACATAGCAAAATGTAAGTCAGTTATCTTTTTCCCTCCAATACTAATACAACATTTACAATGTAGCCCAGGAGTGAGAAAGGATGAAATATTTCTCTATTAGATTTGACTAAGTGTAGTGCAAGAATCTGATTTTAAAAATGGATGTTTCTTTGAAAATAAGCTTTTGAGGTTCTTTCCTAAAATCTGGCAAGTGATTGGAAAATGGGATATCTGCACTCTACACTATTTTAATCAGTTGCAGAGCCTGAAGATGAATGAAAACTGAATTACTGGAACATGTATTGAAACAGGGAAACAAAAGTAAACAGATTATCTGAAAGATACGATAATCTTGTAAGTACCCAAGTGCAGTACATATGTATTCACCATAATTAGAAACTTCACTAAGCACCAGCATTTAGTTGCTGTATTTGCATATGTAACTGTGATCTGCCTGTAAGTATTCTGCAGCACTTCAGTATATATGGGTTCAAAATAACTGAGAAAGTTTTGTTTTGAATAGTCATTATGATTGAGATGATAAAGGATGCATTTATTAAGTTTTTAAAATTTAATGCCAGGTAACATACAAAAGCAGCCTGTGAGAAAATTAAAAATATATATAGCAACAATATATTATAGTATGCTATTAAAAGCCAACAAATGATTAGCAAACATAGTTATTACAATAATTAATAATAACACATTTTACTGATGTCATATAGCCACTGAAAAAGAGAGTATTCAGAAACCCAGATCATTATTTCTAAGGAATATCCACTTTAAATTACATATCTCAATTCAGATTTGGACTATGCAAAAATTAATTACTTCATACATTTATCTTACATATTCATCAAATATCAGTCTTGCTCATAAATGCCAGCTTTGCTCATCACTTTATTGTGAAATTAAATAAAGCTGTGAAAGTATTTGACATCCACAAATAAAAGGCACTATAAATATAAAATAAACTAATAACACATTTATTATTTAGTATTTTCAATTAGAAGACCCTCAGATATTAGGTGTAGGTAACTATGGTGATCTTGCATCCAGGATTAAACTTCTTAAAATATTATATGGAGGTTTTGAGTTTCTCTTATATGTACGTGATGCAGAAATCTTTTATGAATACTTCTCCCCACCCCATACTTATCTAGTGTGGTACCTTTCTTTTGTGTTCTGCTATACTGCAAGATTTTTTTTCTTCTTTATCAATGAACATCTTTTAGTTAGTGGGTTTTAATGAATGGCTCTGAAAATATGCTTGTCTTTACTCATACCTAACTTACCTTCAATAAGGCCCTGTTTCAACAAAGGCAATGCTTAATTTTAAGCACCTGATTACTCCTGTGAAACGCACAGTGAACCATGTACTTTGATTAACTTTGAAGATGGTTCTCCAAGCCTTTTTTTGTTGGAGAATAGTCTAATGACTAATTGGAAAAATTAGTTCAGTGGTTAAACAAAACAATCTAACACCTATTTCTAACACATAGGGTTATGGCTGTCAGTGCTGACATCCAGGGTATCTTTTTCTTTACTGAACAGTGCAGAGAAAGTCAGTTTTACCTTCCAGTACCAGAGGCAAGGGGAAGCTGATATTGCTGCCAAAAGAAGCATCTTGGCACTTTTGCCTCCTATGGCTGGTTTCTTTTTAATACAACTGTCTGGATGCACAATCCAGCTGGTTGCCTACTGAATTACCTCTAGCATCAGCTTTCAATCTCTCACATTTTCCCAAGAAGGTCTTGTTAAAAAGCTGTATAAAACTGTGTCACCTTAAGCATTTCAAAGAAGACATCCATCACAGCAGGTGCTCTGATATCAAAGTAACAGACTTTCTGGGAGAACAGTGAAAGTTTATTCCTTAATATTCTCATACGTACGGTCTTATCTGTATGTTCATTTCTGTCTTTTTTTTTTTCTTTCTTTTTTCCTCTTTATCTGCCTTTTTGTTTTAACCAGAAGTTCTGATGCTCAAAGATGAAAAGAGAAAGGTCAGGGAAATGTCTTATGTAAGGCAATATCTTGTACCATTTAGCAACTTTCCAGGGAATTAAAAATCTGAGGGAAACTTTATTTTTATTAGAGTCTCAACTGCAAAAATTCATACCTGCCTGGTCTGAATCTCTCTTCAGGTAGGTTGTTTTTTTTTTTTTTTTTTTTTTTTTTTTTTCCATTTAAAAATGCCCACACAATTTTTTCAATGGCTATGTGGAGCTGCATTAATATACAAGTATAATTAATCATAAAAATGCTTAAGGAATAATGAGTATCTGAATTCTTTCCTGGGCTCACAAGCTGGAAAAAAATATATGAAATATATTAGGCAATACAAATCATGTTTTAGAAAAAGAAATTGAAAAGCTAGTGCTTCCCAAAGAAAACAGCCAATTTGGATGAATGTTTTTCATTATGAACGCTTCAATTTTGCCATGTGTGATACTTTGCCTGTGTCCAAAATTAACATTTTATATTGTATAAACACTTTTATTTACATTATTGCTGAGACGAAATTTGTCCAAAATATCTCATGTTTAAGTGGATTTGTTTTAAATCCAAAATTTAATTGCAAATTAGGTTGGTATGTGTTGAGTCTTTTTTGTGACTTTCACTTAAACTGCTAATTTCTTTTGCTGTGTATTTGTTTCATAACCAATTTTAAAGTTTCTTTTGTCATTTGGTGGTTCCCGTTTCAACTGTACAATTAAATACTCCCAGTACATGGCAGGCTTGAAATAAGTAACTCTTCAGATTACATGAAAATAACCTTTAGCCCAAAACCTGATATTATGAGTAAGTTGTGTGACAAAACAGATTATCTTCTTGTGTGAGAGCATCATGGAGAAGACTCTCATAGATGTATATGTGGGCCAGTGAATCTACATAATTCTGTCTTCCAAGCCCCTGAGACCCTTTTTGTGATCCCACACAAAAGATGTTGCATATGAGATACTCTCCTACATGCATGAGATAAAACAGGCTCCACAGAGTTGTCATGTCTCTGCCACTCTGTCCTGGAATGGAGGAACTACCAAACTCCAGCTGTCATATTTATTTATCTCTTCTGCGTGGTAAAAGTTGGGAAGAACTGGTGAGAAGTCAAACTTTTGTGAGATTGTATCCATACAAACCACTGGCTTTCAAGCGGGTGGAATGTCTGTTGTCTGAACTTGGGAGGAAGAGATAGACCACTGCCTCAGATTAATTTTAAACCTAGAGCTTTAGGGCTGGGTTGTTCAAGGTTGAGTCCACTTGTCCCCTGGAAAGAGATCTGGGGGGTTGGGTTGATAACATGTTGAATATGAGTCAACAGTGTGCCCTGGCAGCCAGAAGGGCCAACCGTCTCCTGGGGTGCATCAGGCACAGCATAGATAGCTGATTGAGGGAGGTGATTGTCCCACTCTACACTGCACTGGTGTGGCCCCACCTCAAGTACAGTGTGCAGTTTTGGGCACCTCACTATAAGGAGGACATTAAACTATTAAAATGTGTCCAGAGAATGACCAAGATGGTGAATGGTCTTGAGGGCAAGACTTGTGAGGATTGATTGAGGACACTTGGCTTGTTTGTCTTGGAGAACAGAAGGCTAAGGGGTGACCTCATCGCAGTCTACAACTTCTTCAAGGAGGCAGTGGAGGGGGAGGTGCTGATCTCCTCTCTCTGGTGACCAGTGGTAGAACACAAGGAAATGGAATGAAGCTACATTGGGGAAGTTACGATTAGATATTAGGAAAAGGCTTTTCACTGAAAGGTTGGTTGGTCACTGGAATAGGCTCTCCAGGAAAGTGGTCACATCACCAAGACTGTCAGAGTTCAAGGAGGGTCTGGATAATGCTCTTAGTCATATGGTTTATTGTCAGGTAGTCCTGCTGGGAGCATGAAGTTGAACTCGATGATCCTTATGGATCCCTTCCAACTTGAGATATTCTATGATTCTATGATTCTGACAAGTTTTGATGATTTACTGGTGATGGTTGGTGGCTGAGATATGGATGTAGGCACTTCTTAGTAACGGGCATTTGGAAAAGACAAGACAATCAAGATTAACACATTTTAATTTTTAGCACCAATTGTGAGAATGAATCTGAAATCTCCAATATATTTTTTTTTTCCTTTTCTTTTCCTTTCTATTTTTAATGGAAACCTATATCATCTATAAAGTCCTCCCAAAAACCAAAAGTAAACTAAAACCAAAGAATGACACATGGAAACCTAGTATGATAAAGATATGGAGAACAAATGAGTTCCTTTATTCTGAAAGGTCTTGTGTGTGCCTTGTAGGAAACGTTCCTTTTGTCATGAAAATGGAAAGCAAGCTAAATATCAAATTAGTGCACATTTTACTGTTGCTGTGCTGTTTTCCCATTGACTCAGGTCCTTGCACACATGGTTACAGCTGAGCTATAGAGAAGAAACAGAGAAATTTGTTGAATGCACAGTAAATGCCACCAAACCATTTGAAATACATGATGTTTGTTACTGATGCATGGTGAATAAGTACATGATCTGAAGACTTACACAAATATCATTGATAATGTTTAGTTGTAGAGGGGGTAAGTCAGGCTGGGTTGGAGGGAGAGTGTTAGATATTGGTAAAGGGAGGAGGCTATGTGAAGATTCAGCATGACCAAACTGTATGTGCTAGAGGCAGGATCACTTTCTGTAGAAATATTGCTCTATTAGACTCATACAGTCAAATCTCTGGTTACTTGCTCTGGAGTAGTCATCTAATCATTTGGAAATACAGGCTTGTATGTGTGAGCCTCACTGTTTTATGTGTGGATCTCAGCCTTGTGTATTCTGCCATAGAAGATCAGCCCTACAGATCTTATGTGTCTTTTTTCTCTCATCTTTCGGATTTACCAGAGATTATTGTAATGCACAAGAACAACAACAGAAAAAGAAACTTGCCATTGCAGGATGAAATTACATTTTTCAGAAATAAATTGTATATGTATAATTTGCAAAATGAGCTGAGAATGAGCATTGCCTGAAGTGTGAATAAAAATCCTCATACTATAATCAGCATAGTCACTGAAATTTTATTAATCTTTGGTTGCTGTGTGTCACGTATGGCTTCAAGGAAAAAAATGTGAGCTTGTCAGTTCTGTTTGTCCAGAGCTTTTTTTTTTTTTTTTTTCTTTGCTTTTTGTTCATGTCTAGGCTGTATATATCCTTACATTATTCGCTATTTTTTTTTTTTAAAACCTTCCTCTTAAATCACAACATAAAAGAACCCATTTAGTGCCTACCACTGTTTCACACTGAGTAACAGGAAAATACTAATGGCTGAATCTCAAAAAGTCTACAATAACAGACCTTTTGAAATCTAAACCTCTGCATTTTCATTCCAGCCAGAGATGATGAAAAAAGATTGACTCTCTTAATAATCTGAAGGAAAAAGGAGAGGTAGGAGGTTTTCAGAGCATAAATGACAGAGCACCTTTTGAGTGATTCAAAATACTTTGCCTATAAAGGATTTTCAGTAGGCAAAAGCATAAGGCCAAACTTGGACTCATGTATATAACTAGGTAGAATTCATAAAAACTGTCATTTAAGTGAATGCTAGTAATAATGATGTTTGTGAGAGAGAAAAGAATGGTAAAAATATCCACCTTGAAATCTATTTTAAAGGATATCATGAGCTGAAGGATACATAGTCTCTAGAAAATACAAACCCATAAAACAAAACCAAAAAAATCCTGCAAAATTAATTTTAATCAGTGGCTTTTTTATACTAGAAGTAGAATTTGACTCAGTTCTGAGTGTTTCTTAGATGAAGAAATTATTTGGGTATTATTTTTAAAGTATTTATACCATGCTTAGTAATATATGATGGGATACTATCTTAGAGTATTTGAACATTAACCCTACTTAAAATACTGATGACTTTCCTCCAGAATTTTGAAGGTATGCTTTGTGTTTTAAAATTTGCTTGATTTTGCAGGGACTGTATCTAGATTGCAATTTGTTCTGTAATATCTTCATCATTTTTTTTTTTTTTTTTTTTTTTTTGCATTTTAAACAGAAAATAAGGCAATAAGTCGGTTGTCTTGTTGTTAGTAATTTCTGGGAGATGAGATATTGCTTCAGTAAATATGATCTTTTTGACTAGTGGAGTTAGTAAGAAGAGAGTTAAAGCTAAATGAGATGAAAAAAAATAAAATATTGATCAATGGGAAACAACTACATGTGATTAATAATTATTTTTTCTAAGATTACAAAAAAAAGAAAAATAGGATTTACTGTGTTATAACAGTGAATGATCTTATCCAGAGTCTACAGTTTCCAATGTGATAATTTAATATATGATGAGTAAAGTTTTATTAAAAATGTTTAAAAAAGGCCACATATATTTTTTTTTCCTACAAACATGTAGTTACTGTCCACATGTTGACAGCAAATGTTCATGTCTTTTCTCCTTAGATCAAGATCCATTTTTGCCTCCTGCCTAACAGTGCTCTATGTCTCTTTGTCATTGTCTCTGGGTAGAACAACCTGTCAGTCAGCTGAAATGGCCCATTGCATTGGCAATAATATGCTGATTTATGATCCTTGTAATGTGAGTAGTCACCTTCTAAAAGAAAAATGGACAAGGCTTTTAATCTGAAAGTACATTTAGAAGTATTTATTTTGAACGTATTATAGTTTAAAATCCCACACATCAGTGTTTAATCAGGAGTTAGGCATTGGTTTACATGGTTCTAATGTTTTTTTGGTTTGTTTTTTTTGTTTGTTTGTTTGTTTGTTTGTTTGTTTTTGTTTTTTTAATTAAACTGAATTTAATATCACTGGGATCAACAGTAGTCTAAAAAAATTGTGACTATACAGCTGCAACATCTTGTCTCTCTTAATGTAACTTTAGACTTGATTCATATTACAGTTGATTTTGCTGAGACTCCAATGAAAAATTCCTTTTCAGTCTAAATGTGCCTAACCAATGTTAGGCAAGCATTAGCAGCGTGAATTATATTGATCTCAGATTTATAATCTCTCTGAACCTATCCCTGAAAAATCACCTGTCTATTTGTAGGGAATATCTTCAAAACTTCAGAAGACTTATTCAGTCATTAAATCCTCATCACATGCACACATTTAACAGCAACTTTTGGTGGCTAATCTCATCTTGGCAGACTTAGTCCTTCTCTTGTTGCCACTATAATTTATATGTAATCATAATTTGACAACCTTAGTCTAATACTGCACTCTGCCCTCTAAGGAAGTTTAATAACCTCTGCTCTGTACACTCAAAACATTTATCACCTGAGAAACAGGTTCAGT
This sequence comes from Tyto alba, assembly GCF_018691265.1. Lineage (NCBI taxonomy): Eukaryota > Metazoa > Chordata > Aves > Strigiformes > Tytonidae > Tyto > Tyto alba. The sequence continues at coordinate 3,184,811 of NW_024881316.1, forward strand.
TACCCTCCAACATGTGCAAGGAGTTGCTTCAGTTACAGCCAAGTTCCCAACATTATATTTCAGTGCTGGTTTGTAGCTGTTGACTTGCAGATAGGGTGTTGTTTCTCTTTTCAAATGGAGTTAATTTTTCGGAGAATTTGTTATTTCAGTGGGTTTTCTTATCTGATTATATGCTACCAACAGTAAGTGAAAGATGAGTGTATACCAATTGCCATGCTTTTTCAAGTGTACAAAGCCAATATAAATGTTTTGTATCTCTCAGGAAGTGAAGCTAAGATGTGTCCCAAGTTGCACAGTGAGATATTTCTGACTACCAGACGGGTGTTATGTATTCTTTGCCAGTTTCCACCTCTTCTGTTGTGTCAGGCTACCCCTGGCTAGCAGCCAAACGCCCATCCAGCTGCTCACTCACTCATTCCACCCTGCCCAGTGGAACAGGGGAAGCAGAATAAGATGAAAAATCTCATGGGTTTTCCTCCCTGCTCTGCCCACCTGAACTTGGATGGCTCTCCGCTCAGCCCAAGCGGTGCAGGGAGGGAGGATGGGGTGAGTTAACATCACTCCACAGCAGTATCTTGCTACAGGTCCTTCCTTCTCACACCGTTCCCCTGCTCCAGCATGGACTCTCCGGGGCCTGCAGTGTGAATACCTGCTCCAGGTCCCTCTGTACCTCCTCCTCTTCTGACCTTGCTGTTTTTTCTCACTCTTTTTCTTTCCTTCTCCCTTTGTGCAGAGACTCTGTCTTTCCTTAAATAGGCTTTCCCAGAGGTGCAGCCACCTTGGCTGCTGGGCTGAGCTGTGCCCTGCAGTGGGTCAACACTCCTCACAGAGGACTGCCAGCACCCGGGCACCTGCATCCAATACAGCCATCATTGATAAATAGCAATGACTGCAGCAATTTTGTAAAGGTTTAACTGTGAAGGGAATACTGACACCTGGGATGTATAGTGATGCTTGATTATGTTTTGTCAGTGCTGCCCTGTTCATGCAATCTCAGGATAACTCTCACTTCAGGTCCCTTGTACAGAGCAGGGTGGCTGACTGCCCCTGCTCCCAGGGTCTCTCTTACAGCAAGAGACCTGCACAGTCAGGCATTCGCACCCCATGACTTCCAAATAACAGCAGCTTCTGCTTTAACTGGACAAAATTCATGTAAGGCTTTTGGGTCATCTGTTTTTCTGGTAAAGGCTTGTAACCGTCTGAGGTTTCTCGAAAAGGGATCTGATTGGTAAGTTTACCTTTATTGTCATAATCCTGTGTGCTTTCTCTAAGCAGTTTTTACTGATTGATTTTGGACACAAGATGCTGGGTTTGGTGTACCTTTGGTCTGAACCACTACAGCCAAATGCACATGTATAATTTTTACAATTTATTTGTTACCTGTCTGAGCTTTATTATATGTAGTCAAAAGGGAAGGAGGAATGTAGCTCTGTGATAAATAGCTTGGGAAATATCAGGAGACTTCTGGAGCATTCGCATCTTTATGTAACACTATGTTGAGTAAATATTTTTCTCCGTGGAAGATTGGATGTAAAGCCACTGGGCATTGCTAAGCCTGGGGGACCTGTTAAAAAAAATGTATGAAGTAGAACTACTGGCAATGCTGGAGCAGCCAAGTAGCTTACATAGAGCACAGTGATTTTTTTTAAGCATTGCTAAATCAGCTTCCATGTGTGACTAAGCCAACACATGGTATTTCAGTCGGATTGCTAGAGGGGTATGGTACTGCTCCACAGGAACAGCTGGGAGGAGTCTGGCCCACCCTAGGATGCAATATGCTTCTCCCACATTAAGTTGGACATCCCACTTGTCCAAGCCTGTACTCTACAGCTCTGGGCTCAGTTTACTGTAGCCAGGAGCTGCAGGTGGTATGTGTTGGGAAGGGGTTGTGAACATTGATATGTGCCACACAGGCCCCGTGCAGAAAGGAAAAGGATTTGAAAGGAGAAGGTAATCAAACGTTATGCAGGCTTCATATTTTGTTGTAAATTCTTCTATAGATGTATATATAGTAACTGCATAAGATAATATAGAAACAACAGTAGAAGATTTAAATACGGTGTAACTGAAACTAGCGCTCTTTTGCTGAGGTGGGCAGCTCTGGTGCTGACACGCTCTGCAGTAGATGCTCTAGTGTGGTGCACAGGGGGGTTTCCCAAACTGGGGGAACCTCAGAGGCAGCCAAGAGAGCTGCCAGGAGCCTACAGCTCATGACATAGTGGCTGATGAGACCTGGGTGGGACCAGAAGCAATGGTGGCCAAGCTCCCTTCCCCCTCCAATATAAAAGAAGCCCTTAGTGAGTGCTAATGACCAGGAGTGTTGTGACCAGGGTGGGCAAACAGCGTGGTACATCACCAAGTGTATGGCATGGCAGTTTGTGATGCATTTGGTGTGGGAGGGCATGCAGGAAGGGCACTGCAGCCCTGCCAGCTCAACCAGGGAGCATTGGTGTCCACCTGGCAGAAATCTGTGACATCTCTAAGCTCTGCATCCACCATGACTGACGCAGCTGCTCAGACAGAGCTCTGGTGGGAACATGCTTCCACCCCAGTGCCAGAATGAAGGGTGGGCCCCGCTATTAGGCCGGCATCAGAGGGCAGCAATGAACACTGCTGTGGTGGGTGCACCTGGGGAGAGGAACCCTTCCACTTAGTGACAGAGCTCTGGGACAAGGTGAATAGGCTGAGGGCTATCAGGGAACACGGGAGAGATATGGACTACTGGAATCACACCCTGCCTTTCCTGAGACAGGCCCACCAGGCAGACAGGATGCATGATATGGAGAATTCCTTATCCTCTCTCTGCCTGGCTGAACACAATGACTTAAGAGATAGAAGGTAATGTCAACAAATTCCTGTCTGGTGCAGCAGGAGTATATCCTCTGTAGCTCTCCCACCTTCCCAGGTACTCTTGAGTAATAGTTATGAGGGTCTGAAAGTGGAACCAAACAGTAATGAAGATGATGGTTCATCTAGCATGGAGGTGTTGCCAAGTCAGACTCTGACCTGTGTCAAAAGCACTTCCATAAAGAAAGAAATACAGGTCGTTGTGACACAACGCTTGCTTCTGAAGGGAACAAATGGCCCAATATGCAGATTGGACCCACTTAGGGAAGTCTGCTGCCTCCCTGGGGCCCAGGTTGAAGATGTGAAGAGAAAGCTTCCTACACTGCTACAGATCTCAGATTATTATCCATTATTGAATTTTCAGGTAGGCAGTGATGAAGTTGTGTCCTGGGTTTGAGTGAGTGGTGGGATATTTTCGGTAGCAGGGGAGGTATCTGTGAGAAGCTTCTTGAAGCTTCCTCAGCTCCAAGTCAGACCTCCCTCTGCACTAAAGCAGAGGCAATTGGCTGTGCCTCTGCAATAACGTATTTAAGAAGGGACGTGGTGACGAGCAGTGGGACTTGTGAGGAGGAGTTGCTGCAGCTGCGTGAACACCAAGGTCAGTGGAGGAACAGAGGAAGAAAGGAGGGGGGAGGTGTGCCGGAGCAGAGACCCCCCTGCATCCTGTGGTGAGTTTGTGGAGGACTCTCCTTTGAGAGGGAGACCATGCTGGAGCAGGGGGAAGAAGTTCCAGAAGCTCCCCCCACTGAATATGGAAGAAGTGGCAGCACTGACTGCACCCCCCATTCCCTGCCCCAGCACTGCTGGTGGGAGGAAGTAAAGATATTGGGAGCAGAGCTGAGCCCGGGAAGAAGGGACAGGTGGGGAGAAGTTCCCAAGTTGTGGTAATGCTTATCACTGTCCTACTCTGTTAAATGTTGTTGTTAGTGTCTGTAATAAATCTGTGTTCTTTTTTCTTCTTCCCATAATGAGTCTGCCTTTTGCCTGTGACCATAATGGGTGATTTGCCCCTCCTGGTCCTATCTCAAATCCCAAGTCTGGCTTATTTTCCCCTTCTCATCACTGGGGGGAAAGGGCAGAGTGAGAAGCTGTGTGGTGCTCTGTTGCCCTCTGAGCTCAACCACGACAAATTGCAACAAGAAGTCCAAGGGTAAGCAAGGGAGACTTCAGGCCTTGGGATGACTGGTTAAGAGATCAAAAGCACAAGTAGTGCTCTCCTCTATCCTTCCCATTGCAAAGGGTGATGAGGGAAGAAATAAGAAGAGCCAGCAGTTCAATATCTGGCTCCAAGCCTGGTGTTACCAGCAGAATTTTTGGGGTTTTGATCATGGGTCAGTTTACATGACACCAGACCTGTTGGCGACAGATAGGGTATACCTGTCTCAAAAGAGGAAAAGGATCTTTGCACAGGAGTTAGCAGGTCTCATTGAAAGGGCTTTAAACTGGATTTGATTGAGGACAGGGATAAAGCCAAGCTCACTAGAGATAAGCCTGGGGACAGCACACAAATGTTTGAGGAACAGTTTGCTAGTGAAGTCCTTCAGTCTGCTGTCTCCGTGGAGGTAAGGGATAGAAATCCATACAGCAGCAAAGACACAAGAGTTATTGATGTGTTAGAAACCATGGAAGTGTCTGAGAATGGTCACACAGGAATTAAATCTTCTCTCCCCCAAAAACGTGGCGGGATAAATAGCCCAACTGAAGTGCATCTACACCAATGCACACAGCATGGGCAACAAATAGGAGGAGTTGGAAGCTATTGTGCAGCAGGAAAACTGTGACATAGTTGCCATCACAGAAATACGGTGTGATGACTCACACAACTGGAGTGCTGTAATGGCTGGCTACAAACTCTTCAGAAGAGATAGGTGAGGAAGGAGAGGCTGTGGGGTAGCCCTGTACGTTAGGGTGTTTTGATTGTCTAGAGCTTAATGATGGTGACAACAAGGTTGAGCATTTATGGGTAAGAATCAGGGGGAAGGCCAACAAGGCAGATATAATGGTGGGAGTATATTATAGACCACCCAACCAGGATGAAGAGGCAGATGAAATATTCTATAAGCATCTGAGAGAAGTCTCACAACAGCTAACCCTTGTTCTTATGTGGGACTTTCAACTTACTAGATGTCTGCTGGAAATACAATACACCAGAGAGGAAACAGTTTAGGAGGTTTCTGGAGTGTGGAATCCTGACAGAGATGGTGAGGAAGCCAACTAGGGAAGGCAACACACTGGACCTGTTGTTTGAGAATAGAGAAGGATTTTTAAGTGGCATGATGGTTGGAGGCTGTCTTGGGCATAGTGGTCACAAAATGGTAAGAGTTGTCTATCCTTGGAGAAGTAAGGAGGCAGGCCAGCAAAACTGCCACCTTGGACTTCCAGATGTCAGACTGTGGCCTGTTTAGGAGACTGGTTGACAGAGACCCTTGGGAGGCGGTCCTGAAAGGCAAAGGAGTCCAGAAAAGCTGGACATTATTCATGAAGAAAATCTTCAAGGTGCAGGAGCAGGCCGTCCCCATGTGCTGAAAGACAAGCTGGTGTGGAAGAAGACTGGCCTGGCTGACAGAGACATTTGGCTAGAACTCAGGAAAAAAAGGAGAGTTTATGACTATAGAAGAAGGAGCCAGCAACTCAGGAGGACTACAAAGCTGTCATGAGGTTATACAGAGAGAAAATTAGAAGAGCCAAAGCCCAACTAGAAAATAATCTGGCTACTTCCATAAAAGACAATTAAATTTTTTTCTATAAATTTGCTAGCAACAAAAGCAGAGCTAAGGACAATCTCTGTCCTTTAGTGGATGTGGGAGGAAACATAGTGACAAAGGCTGAGGAAAAGGCTGAGGTAATTAATGCCTTCTTTGGCTCAGCCTTTAATAGTAAGACCAGTTTTTCTCCAGGTACTCAGCCCCCTGAGCTGAAAGACAGGGATGGGGAGCATAATGAAGCCCCCATAACCCAAAGGGAAATAGTTAGTGACCTGCTACAGCACTTAGAAACACACAAGTCTATGGGGCCAGATGGGATCCACCCAAGTGTACTGAGGGATTTGACAGAAATGCTCACCAAGCCACTTTCCATCATTTATCAGCAGTCCTGGCTAACCAAGGAGGTTCCAGTTGCTGGAAGTTAGCAAATGTGACATCCATTTACAGGAAGGGCTGGAAGGAGGTTCTGGGGAACTACAGGCCCATCAGTCTGACCTTGGTGCTGGGGAAGGTTATGGAGCAGGTCATCTTGAGCTCCATCATGTAACATGTACAGGACAACCAGGTGATCAGGCCCAGTCAGCATGGGTTTACAAAAGACAGGTCCTACTTGACCAACCTGATCTCCTTCTGTGACAAGATGACCAGCTTAGTGGATGAGGGAAAGGCTGTGGATGTTTTCTACCTAGATTTTAGTAAAGCCTTTGACACCATTTCCCACAGCATTTTCCTGGAAAATCTGGCTGCTCATGGCTTGTATGACTGTACTCTTGCCTGGGTAGAAAATTGGTTGGATGGTTGAGCCCAAAGAGTTGTAGTGAATGGAGTTAAATACAGTTGACAGCCAGTTACAAGTGGTGTTCCCCAGAGCTCAGTGTTGGGGCCAGTTCTGTTTCATATCTTTATCAATGATCTGGACAAGGGGATTGAGTGTACTATCAGTAAGTTTGCAGATGACACCAAGTTTGGTGGGAGTGTTGATCTGCTTGAGGGTAGGAAGGCTCTACAGAGTGATCTGGACCAGCTGAAGCGATGGGCCAAGGACAGCTGTATGCAGTTCAGCAAGGCTCAGGGCCCGGTCCTGCACTTGGATCATAACAACATCATGCAATGTTACAGGCTTGGGGAAGAGTGGCTGGAAAGCTGCCTGCAGAAAAGGATCTGGGGCTGATGGTCAATAGCTGGCTGAGTATGAGCCAGCACTGTGCCCATGTGGCCAAGAAGGCCAGCCAATAGCATTCTGGCTTGTATCAGAAATAGTGTGGCCATCAGGACTAAGGAGGCCATTGTCTGCCTGTACTTGGCACTGGTGAGGCCGCACCTGGAATACTGTGTCCAGTTTTGGTCCCCTCATGACAAGATAGTAACACTAAGGTGCTGGAGCACATCCAAAGGACAATGAAGCTGGTGAAGGGTCTAGAGCACAAGTTTTATGAGGAGCAGCTGACAGAACTTTGGTTGTTTATCCTGGAGAAAAGGAGGCTCAGGCGAGACCTTATCTTCTCTACAACTGCCTGGAAGGAGGTTGTAGTGAGGTGGGTGTAGGTCTCTTCTCCCAAGCAATAAGCGGTAGGACGAGAGGAAATGGACTCCAGCTACACCAGTAGAGGTTTAGTTTGGATATTAGGAAAAAATTCTTCACCTAAAGGGCTGTGAATCATTGGAACAGGCTGCTCAGGGAAGTGGTTGAGTCACCATCCCTGGAAGTATTTAGAAGATGTGTGGATGTGGTGTTTAGGGACATGGTTTAGTGGCAGACTTACTGGATTAATGGTTGGACTCAGTGATCTTAAAGGTCTTTCCAACCTAAACGATTCTATGGTTCTATGATTCTAAGTCTGTAATAGAGAACATGATATAGTTAAGATAGGAGAGGAACACATCAGTAGTTTATGTATCAGTAGATGTGTCACTTTAGCATTTGTTAGGCTAAGTAGTAATCTGATGATCAGTTAAAAAATGTAAGATGAGTGTGGCAGAGAGGACTTGATTGGCTTATCACCCAATAAACATAATTTACACCTTCTTTAGGTTTAAGATATGTTTTTACATTATTTATATCAAGTTTGTTATTAATTAAAATAAAAATATTTTATTAAGATTTTTTTTAAAAATGGTAAAACACTGTATTAGTAATTGCGATTTTCTGCCCATGATCATGTGTTCAGGCAGAGATCCTACTAATTCTTAAAGATTGGTCATTGAACAGAGCTAAGCTAGATAAGATTTCTGCCTTAAAAAGCTTTTCTTAATTTTTACATTTGTTTTTTATTTAATTTGAGTTTGAATCACTTGCATGTGTTTCATGGTACAGTAGTACAGGAATTTGCCATGAATCTATGTTCCTCTAGTCTTTATGTATACATTATATTTCATGATTCATTTACTAAATCATTTTTGAAAGTCTAGTCTGTTTGGAGATGTTTTCTTCAACTTTTATGATTTTTCTGCTAATATCTGGAGGTCAGTGTTGCCCTGTTGGTTAGCTCATATATGGATTAGATCCTGTAAGTATACCTTTAAAGACACATACACATTAAAATACATTCAATATTTAGGAGGAAAGTGAGAGAGAATAAATGAGAAAGAGATCGACAAAGGCGATCCTGCACAAGGATTTTATGGCTGAAAAGAGTGACAATTCAATCTGCCAGCTACAGGTTTCCCTAAAGCTAGCCTGCGATGACTGTTCTCAAGATTTTAATTTTTGTATTAATAGTTGCTAGCAGTTTTTATTGCAACTTATTAAAGTTTCTTAAACAAATATTAAAATATGCTGAAAAGGAATACTATTGAAAAATACAGTTGGTAGACAAGAAGAATTTAGGAAGAATTATTTAGGAAATAATTGCTCATGACTTTTGGGTGGTCATCATTTAATATAATATCATTTTTGCAAATTTCAAATTTATATATTAATTAAAAGTTAAATATAGAGCATTGAAGCATTTTCAGACTTTATGAAAGAAGTGTATATTGAGCATGTAGAAGTGCCTTCCAGTTCACTAATTCTTTCAGAGAAGTAATTTGAGTAGGAAGTTTTGAGCATATCTTCAATTGCAAATATTCCTGGACCAATGTGTATCCTTCACAAAACTGGGAATCAGCCAGAGGTCTGTTTGAAAACTACCCAGGTAAATTTCCTTCAATTCATTTTCTTACTTGACATGTCCAAAACAAAAATGTCATCAGTCTTTGTACCAGAGGAATAAAGAGATATTAGTGTCTTTCATCATCTTCCTGAGGTATCTAAAATAAAAGCCCACTTGTCCTAAGTTAGTGAGAGCCTTAGGGGAGTGAAGAGAGAGAAACATTTGGAGTAGATGATTTATGACCCTTTACACTTTTCCTTGCTTGTGGCTCAATCCTGCACCTAAGTTAGGTGAAGTGAATATGAACTAAAGAAACCAGCTACCAGCTCATGAGAGGATGGAAGCTACCTTCTCCTGTATCTCAGGTCTCTGCAGCTGCAGCAGCAGATGGATTGTAACAGGAGTCATTCACATCACTTTCATACCTACAGAGATTTCCTGGATCCTAAGAATAGTCTCCTTTCCTGAATTCAACAGTCCTTTCTGCTTTGTATCTTTGTGAAAGACTCATGTAAAGTGAGATATTTCCTTTTGATATTTTGGTATTTTTGCACCATGCTTGCAAGCTATAATGAGCTAGGAGCAAAAGTGAAGCTGAAGAAGTAGGGTACCAAGAACCAACAGATTGTTAGCAGGACTAAATCTCTTATCTGTAAAGGTCCTTTCAGCGAGTTCTTGGCTTAAATTATACCAATGTGATCAAAATATTTATCAAGTTTTATTTACTATGTGTTTCAACTAATTTAATTGATGATTTAGGTTGTCCATTAGTGCCAGTCTGAATGTGTTGCTATTGCTCTGTCATTTCAGGGTCATGTTTTGCAGCTTTGTATGGTCTGTTGCTGAAGGTAGTTTAAAGTCAAAAGATAGACTTGAGGCACTGAAGTACATAAGTACATGAATCTACTGATAACAAATGACCAGATTACAGGCATAGTATCATCCAAAAATGCTGCAGCAACATTCATCAGAGTTTAACTCTTACTTAAACTAAGTAAACTGGAATTCAAGCTTAAGTTGTGTCACAAGAGAATTTTGCCAGTTACATGTCTGAAGAAGCTGGAAAATCTTTGCTTCTCCTCTTATATTTAAAAAAGTTATATTAAATAACTCCTAAGACCAGAAAGAATTGCTGCATGGTAAAGGAAGGTCCTATCCCATGTTTCTCTGCAGACTTCCATGTGCTTGTGATCTCTTCCTGTCTTCAGCTGTATAAAGGAAGTCAGAAATAAATTACATCAGTAAGACTCCTTAAGCATGAAACCAAGAAGAGATCAGAATAATATTCTGGTTTTTAAACTATGCATTCACTTTATAGCTTAAAGTCAGCAGGTACTCACTTCATCCACACATCGTGTGAGTCATTAACCACAGCTATAGTTGAACAAGCAATGGCCAGTGTCTTTATACAATCAAGTGTGACACCCATCCAAAGAAGTACTTGATTCTGTCATTATTGATTTTACATAGTATCATGTCGTTTCCCTTCAACAACACTACTAAAATCACAGTGGCAGATTTCAGAAATAATATATCCACTTAGAACACTTGCTGCTGACTTTGCCAATGTCTGATTAAAATGACTGCTGAGTTTTGCTTTTAGTAATGACTTCTGATTGCAGTATCTTGCCACAAGCTGCACCAAATGAACATGAAAATGGTTGGCCAGCTTATCAGGTATGATGTGACTCTTGATGATCTCAGTGTTGAAGTCTCTGGGACAATGAATGAAACTGAATTTTCTCTCATCCCATCTGGTAAACAGAAAGAACAAAGACTAGAAAATACCATAACTTTTATCCAACAGTCAAGTATGTCTTTTTGGTTTCAGGATTAAATATAAAACTCTTTTGTTCATCATGGACCTTTCAAATTACATTTGTGAACACTTAATTTCTTTCTTCTCCTTATTACTAGAAGCTGCACTTTGTATCCTTTTATTTTAGTGAATTATACCTCATGCCAAGGAGGCAACTGTTTGCAAGAGATAAAGTGCAGAGGTACAAACATTCAGGTCACTGAATTTCTTGTGCATGAAACACTTCCTTTTTCATCCCTCTATTTTTAGATACTTTTAATATATGTTAAAGTAGGCAACATATGCAAACAAAAATGGAAACAAGAAAGCAAACAAGCAAACAAACAAAACCCTGAAACATAGTTCTGATGAATACAGCTGGAGAGTCTAGTAAGTCAAAATGTGATTCCAAAGAAAATTGAGCTCTGCATCTTAAAAGCTGCTTCTTTTCCTAAGGCAAATAGAAGTTGTGTATTGCAACATTTACAAGAAGTGCTGTGAGCTTATTTTAGTCTACGAATGATCATTCTTTCTTAGAGTTTATTTTCTGGCAGTATGATTTACAAGAAATGAATTTTGTGATTATTTTATTACTGGTATACTTGAGCACTTCTCTAAAGTACAGAATGGTCTTTCAGTTAGTCATAAAAATAAGCTCAGGGCCAAAGAGTGGAACATCTATTTCTGGGCACATTTTCTTTGTGCACACAAATATTTAGTTTTAGCTAAAAAGTTGGGGTGGGAGGGGTGCAACAAATTGTGAACTTTTTTCCTTTTAAACATTTGTATTTTTCTGGTCTTCTATTTAAGCATTGGCAGCCAAGCTTTAATGTGGGCTTGGTACCTTTGGTATTGGGGAAAACCCATACATTACTTCATTCTCCTTGATCACAACACTTACAAAATGACAAAATAAATCAGATCCTTAGAGACTTTAAATCATATAAGATATTTATCATTTGTTGCATAGAATAAATGCACCGATACACTGTCTTCTCCAGTGAGGGAGGTAGGGTAAAAGAGGAAGAAGGCTTATAATAATTTCCTACTGTGTTCATTTAGCTTTATGATGGTTCCTCTCAGGAGACCATAATGAAAAGATAATGAAAAGATAAGAGACTAATGATCCATAAATTTAACAGAAACCAGATTGAACAATCTTTCAGTCTGACAAAATTAATTAACATTAAAACACATTTTCTTGAGATATTCCTCTCAGTGAGTATGTATGTGAGAAATCAAGTCACAAGATAAGAACATTCCTTAACTTTTTGAGTTCATTTTTAGACTGCAACTTTAACCTTCCAAATCTGACTCATTTCTGATCTCACAATCTAAATTTGATATTTTTCATTTGTATTTATGCTTTGTTTTTCAAAAATACGTCATTGATCGTACTTGATCTTTTCCTTGCATGTACTGTCAAAACTACTTATTTAAGTGACAAAACTAAGGCTTTTCTTTAATAATTCTTTTAATTCTGATTATCTAGTAGCAACATAACCAAGGTCTTGTCTTTACTACAAACCTAAACCAATCTGTAACTCAAACATAGATCCTACATCAAGTCCCATCCCTGTACAGACAACCTCAATCCATGTATGGAGAAGTTTTTAAGTTGAGTCGAATGGCCTTGTCACCTACAATCTCAGTGACTGTCATTTCATAGTGTGGACACCCTCACTAGTGAATATGTGAGTATGAAGAATTAAGTCCTCGGTAAAATCATCTCCAGAGGATGTTAAATTTCCTTCTTCATTGCGAGTTACTGATACATACAAGCATGTGTGGTCCATCTGAAAGCACCAGTGTTGCACCATTAAGACTGAGCTTGACAAGTACTTATCCATTAGTCTGCTCACAAATACAGGCTTACCTTATCACAATATGATACATGCATCTGCATAAAACCAGTGTCACTATTAGGTATATTTGCTAAGATTATACCAATACCTGTGTACAACAACACAGCTTGTGGTTGTACTGCAACTAATCATACCTATATTAAATTTAACTTGTATACTTTTGATAGTAATAAATTCTCAGGGGCTTGTGGTTTAGATTTGGGCATACACAAGCTGAACTGAGTTTTGACTCATTCACAGGTGGCTCATTCATACTTGCCTAGATATATTCAAGCTCTTCTATATGCCTGTGCATGCTGGAGTCATATTTCTGATGGCACTACAGAATAGATCTGTGTTCTTTTTTACTCATGATTATGGGGTTTTTTACATCTTTTTCTCCATAGCAGAAGTCGTCAAACAAGCGAATGTAAAAATTATGCATTATACAGATGACGGATACAAATTTCACAGACAGGAATTGTATAGCAATTGTGTTAACTGATTTACTGATGTTAACTTCACTAATCAGTAGAACAGTTATACATATGTTGTACAGTTCTCTGAAGTTTTTTCTGTTTTGTTCTTTGTTTTTGTTTAGTTTTTTGTTTTTTGTTGTTTTTTTTTTTTTTTTTTCCCCTACCTACTGTGTTGCATGGCAGAAAACACATGAAATTCTGGTTCTGTCCTTTCTTTCCTGCCTTTTTTTACTCAGTTTCCAAGAAGCAATTTATTTCAGAAAGAAGCAGTTCATTTTTTGCTGTGTAAATTCATAGTATCTTATCAATATTTTGCTTATTCTCCCATCACTTTTTAATGTGACAGTACTTCATATATATATATGCTGGAAGCAGTGCTCTTCATAATCATCCCCTCTTCAGTAAAAGTCATTAAGTCTACATTGTCGAATTTTACCTTGATTACAAATATACACATTTTCCAGGCTGCTAATATAAAATAAATGCCACGTATTTTATTTGCAGCTCTAGCTAAAGTGGCTGATATTAAGGAACCATTAAGGAAACCTGAATCCCAGATCATTATTCATTCAACAGTCAAAAAAAAGCATCTGTGCATTAGATGCTATTAGCACATGCAGAATGCCAGATATAATGATCCCATTAAATCAGACTTGATTAATAGTTTATAAAGACTGAATTTATGTTATTTTTGGAAATGTAGTTTATATTATCCTTTTGCATTACTTTTTTGGAAATACTGGTTTAGTGAGGAACAGCCCGAAGGCCTTTCCTTGGCAGGTATATAGCGTTCCGTCAATTCTGATCTTATTCCACCTAGACCAGAGAGGTAGGTCATTATATGGAGAAGACTGGATTTCTCCCAGCTAGCATGTACAGAAATATGCTTTTATTATCTGGCCCCACATTAACTGTTCTGTGTCCTTAAAAGTTCCTCAAGGATTCAGCAAGAGTTTCTAATTTCTCTATCTAGCTGTCAAAAAATAATGTGATTATGTTTGTAGTTTTAGGGGTGCTGTGTTAATTTAATCAAAGTAATTGTATATTTGCTTTCATTCCACTTGTAGAGGTGGGATGAAAGAACTTTGCATATGGATTTAGTCCAATGGGGTTTTTGTTTTGCTTCTGGACTCTTGTTGCAAGTGTAAGTGGTTACATTTCCAGGGCCACCAAGAATGATTGAATAATATCCTGATTTTTCTCTGGGCTAAAACTGTCTTTGTCTTTACTGACCTAGCAATTCACTCCATGACTTTCCAAGGCACCTTGGTTGAGATGAGTTACATAACAAAGGTAAAGGCTCGGTGCCTGGTTTTGCTCTGCCAGCTTTGGTCAGTGCTACATCCTCCATTGATCTAGCTACACAGAAAAAAAAATCTTAAAGCCTTATCTTCATTGTCATATCAGACTTACTCAGGCAAAGGTTCCAAAGGAAACCAATTAAACTAGCAGTCAGAACAATTCTGGGCTTCATTTGTAAGATTTACATTAAATGTTTCTTCCAGTTAGGACTGAAATTCCAGGACTTCAAATATAATTAATTTGGTGAGTTGCTGTCTGGGTTAAGCCATGAGGGCAACTGAGCATCACACAGTCACTTGTTCACGCCTTTCCCCCTTGGGGATGGGGAGGAGAAAATAAAACAAAAGGCTCAGAATTGACACAAGGACAGGGAGAGATGACTCATCTATTATGGTCACAGGCAAGATACAGACTGGATTGGTGAAGAAAAGACCCATCAATTTAATCTGAACATTACCACCACCAACACTGAATTTACCAATCAAGTAGAGTAGGACAGGGGGAAATACAATCACATCTTAAAAACACCTTCTCCTCACTCCTCCTTTCTTCCTGGTCTCATCTTTTCTCCTGATTTCTCTACCTCCTCCCCACCAGTGGCACAGGGGGATGGGGAGTGGAGGTTATCGTCAGTTCATCAGCTGTTGTTTCTGCCACTCCTTCCTCCTCAGAGAGAGGACTTTTCACACTCTTCTCCTGCTCCAGAGTGGGTCCCTCTCATGGGAGAACAGTCCTCCATGAACTTCCTCTGATGTGAGTCTTTCCCATGGGCTGCAGCTCTTCACGAACTGATCCAGCATGGGTCCCTTCCATGGGTTGCAATCCTTACAGCAACGAATTGCTCCAGCGTGGTCTTCCCTCAGAGTCCAGGCCTTCTTTGGGCACAGACATCTGCTCCAACATGGGTTCTGCATGGGCTGCAGTTGTGCATCTGCTCCACTGTGGACCTGCATGGTCTGCAGGGGGACAGCCTGCCCTCTCACCACAGACTGCAGGGGTGCTCTTCCCCCCTCCCCCCCCCCCCCCCCCCCCCCCATTTCTTCATCTGAACTTGGTGTTTGCACAGGTATTTAGGTATTTCCCTCACTCCTCTTCCTCCCAGGTTCCCCTTAAATATGTTATCATAGAGGTGCAGTCACCATTGCTAATTGGCTCAGCCTTGGCCAGAGGCGAGTCCAACTTGGAGCTGGGGGAGCTTCGAGAAGCTTCTCACAGGAGTTACATCTGTAGCCTCTCCTCTACTACCAAAACTCCTGCCACACACAAACAAAACACAGTCATATAAAGAAAAATAAATCTTTTTAAGATTAGCAGGAAACTTACAAGCAGGTGAAAATCAGTTCTTTATTAGTTGTTTGTAAAAATTTGTAGAATGGATGTATATATGTTTTTCTTGAAATTTAAAGTTATTTTTTCATTATACTCTTAGCAAATATTCTGGTTTAGGTTTTTAAGGAAAAAGTGTTGGCATTTTAGTGTTTTGGTCGATTTATTTTGCTTTGTCCTGAAGGCTATGATTAGTGATATACATCATTATAATGGCAGTTGAATATGGTAGGCCTTGTCAATGAATATTCTGGGGTAGTTAATGAGAGGCAGAAAAATTCTGTACTGTAGTTCAAAGTTCTGTGTTACATTGGCAGTTGTAGTCTACATTAATGAATAGTGTTTCAGATATTTAATACACAGTCATATGAATGGCCCTTTGAATGTATCTGTGTGCACTTAATTACATGTGAATGCATGCCTGGGCAGTGTGCATAGCTTTACATTCTCTCTAGAGCAAGGATAATATAGTACACTGGTAAATCCTTCACTAAGTAACATGTTATTTCATTGATTGATCTGAAGGATTAACATTATCAAAGAACTCTAATCAAATAGGGAACATTATTTTTTTTTCTCCTAACAGTAGAAGGAATCGTAATTCCTGGATTTGGGAAATTACAGTTAATCTATATTCTGTTCCTTCAAAAGAAATCTTGATTTTTACATCCAAGCTTGAACAACATTCAAAGATGATCTCTTTTCTCATTTTAGATGAGCTTCAACTTCAAACATCTGAAGACATCTCTCAGTAGTTTTTTGAATTCTAAATTCTTCTCCAGGTTGAAAACCCTTATATACCAACAGGTATCATATTTCTGTATTGTATTCTGAAAATGTTTATCCTTGTCTAGCTATCTAATACAGCTTGTTATTTGCCTGAAAGAAGTTACTGCTAAGAACTGATGCAAATTTAAACAAAGATACAGTTCATACAAACAGTGAATGGACACTCTCGTCAAGGGGAAAGATTGACTGTTTCAGCAGGCAACACGCCCCTGACTGTTTTAAGCACAGGCCCTTCAGGAGAACTCTTAGTTTTGCTCACTGAACCACAAAATTAAAGTACCATGGAAGAAATCCAGACATGCAACAATGCCAAAATATGTATCACACTATACAGAAAGGCTTCAAAATTACTGTATTTACACAAGAGTATTACAGACAGAATAAATGAAAATTTTATGATCTAAGAAAAGAAACACAATTTTAGTTAACTAGCATTTTTCTACTGCTCTAAAGCTTTTAATGGGAGCAGAGGGAATTTGCACTCACTGAAGTAGATCAGTGAAATGATAATTTGTCTTTGAATGGAGTACTTTTATCCCATTAATTTCTGCCATTATGGTGTGAGATAAGATGTGAGCCAGTGACTAACTGAAAATTAAGGCCCCAAAAAAGAGGCAACGAAACAAAAGAAAAGCTTATGCAGTATTATACAAAGCGTATGCTAAAATTAATTTTTACTCAACCTTTTATTATAGCCACTTTTAACCTCAATTCTTTATGCACTTAATCATGCCTGCTTCTGCTATGTTTAAATATATTCCTTTTACTCATCAGACCTCTTTTTAAGAATATTTGATTAAAATCCTTTCTTGTTGCAGTTAATAGGAGAAAAAGGGCATTGTAGTGGATATATGCCTTAGGTGAATATATGGCATTGAAACCTTCATTCCTGATATACTGCAAATGAAGGAATCACTTAGTCCATTACAGAAGAAGCATAAGAGAATACTTTAGCTTGTGTTATTTGCAGAATTAACCTGGCATTGTATACTGGCTGCTACTATCCTTTTTCAAAGAAATGTAATCACTGAGATGTTTTGAAAGTACATTTCAGGGTAACATGAAAAGAGAAAAGAATCATAGACATATGTTGTCAGAAAGAATCTCCGGAGTTCAAGACATTTCATTCAATCCATTTCACTGAAGCTGGATCGTGTAAAACTACTATATGCTTGTCTAATCTGTTCTTAAAAACAGTGAAGAATGGTTCATCACATCCTTGGGTAGCCTACTGAAGTGCCTCATTACTCTTCATTAGAACATTTTTTCTGCTTTAAACCTAAAGTCTTTGCTGATTTCTTCTTGTCTTTCCCCTATGCATGTGAAGAACAAATGTTCATCTCCCTTTTCATAACTGCTTTTTAAGTAATGGAAGACATTTATGCTTTCTATTAGCCAGCCCATTATTTTTTTTCTGGACTAAATACATCTTCTATTTTTATTCTTAAATAATGTTTTCTCAAACCCTTTGCATGTCCATAATTTCTCCAGTTCTCCTCTCTGGACTCTACAGCTTTCCAGCACCACTCTTAAGAGGAAGGTATCCAAAATGAGCCTGAATACTCCGGCTATGGACTGCATAATACTAGTGAACAGGGCAAGGATAGCTACCTCTCTTGTCCTGTGTAGGACACAACCTCAAGTGAGATCTGTCTTTACAACAGCACTGCCTTATGAATTTATAGTATGCATTTGATTTTTTTATGCCCTTAATAAATTTTCTGCCTGGCTGATTTTTGCCCACTGGGAATGATGCATTCAGTTAGGTTGTGGCTGTTATATTCCTTCAGTACTTTCTTCTAGTCTTTTTGAATTCATCTTGCTGAACAATCTTCTTAAGATTGTTCAACTAAAATTGCTCAGTAGCTATGCTTTGAAAGAACAGGAGATATGTTGTACTAATCTTTTGGAGATTGCAAGTAAATCTTTTCAACTGAGAAGATGAACAAACTTGGTTTTTGAAGGTCCATCCTGTCTTCTTGCCACAACTTCACCCACATATTGTCATTGATTTACTTCTTCCCATAGTCTTCTGTAATGCAAACATTGGGAAAAACACTGTAGGATAAATCACGTTTCCCCGTTCTATATTCTTCAGGTTCCTTCAGCTTTGTTCTCCACTGTCACCCACGCAATTAATTCTTAAAGAGTGATCATTATTCATGGATGGTCTGGGCAGAATTTCCATGTGCTCACCAGATCTTCCCACGGAGATTGTTAGTTAGCTAAAATACATCATATCATCTTCTCCCTCCTCACATTACAAGAGGATTAGATTTAATATTCCCTCAGTAGATTCAATGTTCACCGGCAGAAAAGGTGATGGTAGACTTAAGTTTGAGGCAGAACTGAGTATCAGGAGCCATATGGCTGTGCAAGAGGACCACTTCTATCGGGAGAATGCACCTTGCTTGCAGGGAGTCAGAAGGCAAAACAGATACATGAGGCTTTTATATCTTCTCCTCAGCCATTCACTCATTTTTCCTCTGCTGGTGTTGCCTGTTGTTCCAGTTTTGCAGACTGATGAGCTCACTACACGTGTCTCCACCTTCTGAGAGAGAGGGCATAAATTTCTAGAAGAGAATGCAGCTTAAGCAGGAGATGGAAAGCTATTTAAAATTAATAATAAAAAAAATAAGTGTATGATCACTTGTTGAAATGATAATCAGGAAATGTTATTAGCACTAATGTTTATTAGCATTAAAGCAAAGTCAAATCAGCTTTTAAATATATATTTAAATTCACATTTCAATAATTTTCTGAATCTGGACTATGTTTTAGTTGCTAATACCTGGGAGATTTCCAAGCTAAAAATATATCAAAGGGGCCCAGAGCTAATGTGGCAACGGTACTGCTGAAAGGAACACAGAATGCTAAGATCTGTAGTCTGTGGAGTGAAATCCAGAGCAGGTTTTTCAGGAAAAACGTGCATGTGCAGTGTCATGGTTTGAGCTCAAAGGTCAACTGAGCACCACACAGCCACTCACACCCCCATTCCCCCCACAGTGCTGAGAAGGAGAAAATAAAGCAAAAAGCTCAGGAATCAAGATAAGGACTGGGAGAGATGATGCACCCATTATGGTCATGGGCAAATGACAGACTTGTTAGGGGAAGAAAAAAGAACATAAATTTAATACAGACGCTAACAACAACATTTAACAGACAGAGTAGGACAGTGAGAAGTATTACCACATCTTGGAAACACCTTCCTTCACGCCTTCCTTCTTCCTGGGCTCAGCTCTGCTCCTGATTTCTCTACCTCCTTCACCCAAGCAGTGCAGGGGGCAGGGAATGGGGGGGTTTCAGTCAGTCCTGCTGTTTCTTTCTCCTCAGGGTGAGGGGAACTCCTTATATTCTTCCCCTGCTCCAGTGTGGTTCCCCCTCTCACAGGAGACAAACCTCCACAAACATTCTCTGACATGAGTCCCTCCTACGGGCTACAACATTTCCTGAGCTGTTCCAGCATGGGACACCCCGACATGTTACAGTCCTTCCAGTGCTGAACTACAACAGTGGAGGCTGCTTCCTTCCACAGAGTGCTAGCCTTCTTTGGATGCAGCTGCCTGCTCCGGTGTGGGTTTCTCCACGGGCCCCAGGTTGGCATCTGCTCCACCGCAGACCATCATGGGTGGCAGGGAGGGGAGGCCCTGCCATCTCACCATGGGCTGAAGGGGGGTTCTGCACTGGCGACCTCCCCCATGCCTTCTCCTCCAATTTTTCACTGACCTTGATGTTTGCCCAGATGTTCTTGCAACTCCTCTCACAACATCAACTCCTCTCAGGTTTCCCTTCTTAAATCTATTATCACAGAGGCACAGCCACCATTGCTACTTGGCTCGGCCCCGGCCAGAGACGGGTCCGACTTGGAGTCAGGGGAGCTTTAAGAAGCTTCTCACAGAGGATTATCACTGTAGCCCCCTCCCCTGTTACCAAAACCCACCATCACAGCACATGCAGTTACAGTTTGATTTTTATCACTATATGGCAAGAGGCTGAAGCCATAAGATGGGTTTTATAAGTAAAGCCATTTGTGCACAGGATCCACTTAAATGAACCATTTGTTTCTTCTGAAATCATTAATACAATCTTGGAAAAGGGCTTATTTTGTTTTGTTTTCTCTAATAGTTAGTAAATGTCCTCATGAAGTATAATTTCCAGAAAAACAACTGAAAGGAGACTAGAGAAGAGAAATATTTTTTCTTTTCACAGCAGTAAAACCAGTAATAATATAATGCCAAATTCAGAAATCCTCTATGAGAGGTTTTCAAACACTAGGGAATCTCTGATGTCACTTAGACTAATAAGGTATGCATTACAACTACTTTTCCATAAAAAATACCTTCTAATTTTATTTTCATTGTACACCCATAATTAAAAAAAAATTAAAAAGTGAACTGCTCATAGGGAAAGTAATTGGAGGGAATTTTATGTTTTTTTTGTAAGTAAGTGAGAAAAGAACATTAGCCTTATTAAATGCTTTACACTGAATTTCAAAACACTTTACAAATTATCCTGCTATTAGGTTAATTCTTATATTCAGTATTAATTGGCTGGGAATTAGAACCCTCTGGAAAAAGAGGTAAAGGGAGAGAACCAAGGCAAAGTCATTATACTGCAGAATCTTGTGCTGCAAGGCAGAAAGTAGTGTAACTTATTTTTGGTGGTGGTAGCATGCATGATTTACCCACAGTTATATTCAAAGAAAAAGGTAGAGCTTGTAGGATGTTTATTCTACAGCATATAAGTTCAGTGTAGTTTATTCAGGCTCTCTGATATGTCTTAGTCTTTCCAATTCATCTCTTTGGTTCTGTTCCTCACAAACAGGTGAGAGGAGGAGAGGCATGATAGGAGGACATTGCTCTGTAAAGATATTAGGTCTCCCTTTTGTGCGTAGACATGTCCACTGGGGAAATCTCAACTCTTTCAATCCTGAGTTGGCTTTTTGCTGTTGTTGTTGTTTTTTTGCACTGTATACCAACTGCAAACTGTGACAGTGAAACATTTATATAAGTTCCTTGTTTGAATGTCTTGGTCCACCTCTTGTTTAACTTGACCAGGGGGCTGGAGTAGTCAATCTTGAGAGGTCCTTTCCAACCTCAACAATTCTGTGATCGGTTCTGTGATTCTGTAGAGAAATTATTTTTACATTTTTCCTGTAGGAAAAACCTTTCCCTCTGTTTCTGTTTCATAAATTAATATTACTTTAAAAAGAATAAATTAATTGAAATGGATCTTTAATTTCTTAAAGAAATATTAATAAAACTTTTTGCATGAATTTACCTAAGAATTTCCAGCTAATCTTTTATATTCAAATCACTTGTTTTCTCTAGCTCACAATAATATTCATACAAATATTCCATACAGCATCTTAGTATTCATATGTTCTACTTCATTGACTTTTATTCTAAAGACTTAAAAATGCTCAAAAATTGGACATAAATGGGATTGGCCTAAATTATATCTGCTGTGAACTGCTTAGCAGGCACAGCAGGCCTCTCCAGAAACTCAAGAAATGCGGGGCAAGTCCTTCTGTGCTTTACATATTACCCTAGAAACAGCAGGATGAGCTGGTTCTTATTCCAGTCTTAAAACTAAGTTATGTAGTCTTAAAATTTGTTTCTGTTTTGTGTTTTTATTTGTTTGTTTGTTTATATCTTTTTTTGGTTTTGTCTTTAAAAAAAAAATATTTTTTCATCTCCCTGGAACAACAGTTGTTTCTTTGCTTTTTAGCTATTGTTATTTTATTCTGTTCTTGCTTGCTTTTGCCTGTGGAATACAAATATGGAGCAGACAAAGAAAGTGAGTTTCACTTCACTTAACTGTAGCAAAGATATTTAGATATAGCTTTCTGCTGTCCTCTTAGGTAATGGTCTGTCATCCAGTTCTTGATCTAACAAGGGGCAGATACAACCTGAGTCCTGTTTCAGCTCAGTTAGCCCTGTGCAAATGCCTCAGATACCAGTATTTCACTATAATAATAAAGAATGCTAATATCCATTACATTTTTTAGCGTGTAGAACTACAATCATATTTATCTTTTGACCTTAGCACTTTTAAACATTTTTCCTTAAGCTCTTCTGTGTCATTTTGAATGTCTGTTTTATGTGATGTAAAGGTATAATGTCTTTCAAAAGATATAGAGGTAAGGTATGTACACTCAGCAGGTCAGAAATTTCATATAGCAAAGGATTAAGTAATTACTTTATTTATAAAAGCTACCACATCAAGCTGACATCAGACACCTTAGAACAGGATCTTATTTCATCATGCTGTGTTGTGCTTACTTATTTGAAACTAGAACTATTGGACTTCTTAATTTAGCTGACATAATGCACATAAATACTGAAGCATAAACATTTTACCCCATAATTGACTAACATGAAACCAGTCTAAATATAGAACTAAATCAGGGCCTGAGTAGCCTGACTCAATCTCCCCTCCTCCTTAGTTTTTGCACTGCTTACACAGATGACAGGGAGCAGAGCTCTGATTCACAGTCTGTCTTACGGGCTGTACCTGTGGCTTCCAATGACACATCATCTCTTTGCTGAGCTGGTGGGAAAACCACAGCTGATCCTGTAATAAGTGTACTGTAAAAAGTTCAAAGCTCTTACTAGACAGGAAGTGATCTCATTGTTAAAGAAAAAAAAAAAAAAAACAACAACATAAAAATGGTCTAGAGAGGACTTTTAGGAATAAGACATTTCTTTTTAAAGTTTGGGAGTGGAAGATATGATCCTGTGGAAGGTAAAGCTTTTTGACGGGCTTTTGAAACAATTTTCATGAAATTCATTTCCAGTGTCTATCAGGATCAGCCCTAAATCTCAAATGGAGGAAAATCAAAGGTAGCTTTCTATGGGCTCGGTCACAGCTGGAGTAAAGAATTTTTCTCTTAAATTCTCAAGGTTACAGAGATGAAACAGAATAAAAGAAAGTTTGGACCAAGAAGGAAGGAAAACGAGCTCTGTTATTGTTCCTAACCTTCATGGGGACTGGTGGGCAGCCCAGATGTTGTGACAAGTGAACACAGGGTTGCTCCTCCTTATGCTGAACAGCATTACATTTGTTGGTATTTGTTTTACATATACTCATGTATTCAAAATGTTGCAGTATTTTACAATAATTACTCACATGTACTAGAGATTCAAGGCCATTATTTGAAAAAAAAAAAAAAAAAAGGTCAGTGAGATGGAAATGAACAACATGCATGTTTATAATAAATGTTTGTGTGTGTGTATGAAATAACAGAGTTAAAATGTTAGATTTTACCACAGGCCTGCTAGGGGAGCAGATGCTGCCCCAGCTGTAATCTCCTGTGTTGTGTGCAGCTTCAGAGGGCAGAACCCAGCAAGCCAGTGCTGATCCTGAGCTGTGCATCAGCACTGCTCCTGCAGTTTCATACAGCACCATCAGATCCTTCAGGAACCACACTGGGGAATTGGACCAGCTACGTTAACACCTGATTGTCTTCGATGTGTTATACTGTATAGCACAAGGGTCTGCTTTTTGGTTATGTCAGTCCCTGGACACCAGTTGGTGGCTGGGACCTGTTTCCAGGCCACTTTTTTCTGTACACTGTTTTGGTCTACCTCTGGGTCATCTTCCTGTGTTCTTCTTAAGACACTGAATCTGTTCGGGAGATATCATGAAGGCACAGAAGTTCCTTCCCATGGCAGGATCAGCTCATTACTGTCATGTACAGAGTCAAATGGAGTCACTTTTGAACACGATCTGTTTGAATAGAAATTACGCTCAATTCTGGAATACCTTTCATTAGTATAACTACCAACACCTGAAACAGTAGATGGATTTTTAAGTATTTATGTTTCTCAGCACTTGGGAGCTTGGACAGCTTATGCTCATGCTTTGCTAATTCTGCTAAGATTTTCTGGTATCTCCAAAAGAAACATATCACCAGACTTTTAGAGGACACAGTAAAATTTCCCAGTGACTCTTTTTATTTAGATTTCATGAAAATACTGTGGAAGTTACATGGAGGTCAAAAAGGTCAGAATTGGCTTTAGAATCTAGAAATATTAAGTATTTCATCAAGCTTATTTTTATGAGTCAGTATTGAAAATCTTTGCTGATTTTAAATGTTGCATTGTCCTAGAGGCAAAGAAATACTGAACCTACCTCAGTCATTTTTATAGAAGATAATACAAGGCTAGCTCTCTGTGAAGTGTGCTTTCTTTGATTTGTAACAAAAGATTTGTAAGAAAACTAATAGAAAGCTGAGAAGAAAATAAAAACATAACTGTGTAAATTTGGCTAGAAAAGTTTCTGAATAAATAAAATATTAAAAAAACTTCAGCAATTTGACATGATGGGGATAAAGTTTATGGATTTTAGTGAATCTTAGCAATGGATGCAATCTTTCTTTCATTCCAGGAAAGCTGTAAAAGCAGGTTCCACCACAGGCTACTCTGCTAACAAAATGCTCTTGTGATAACAAGTTCATTATACAAAAGGTGGTTACTAGGCATAGGAGTGATTTAAAAGAAAGTAATTTTTTTCTTTCTGTACTCAAAGGCATGATTTTGACATCTAAATCAATCCTTTTACTCCCATAGTAACACTGAGACAAAATCTGAAACAGAGTTATGGATGAACCCCTTGTTCCCAGTATTCAATAGCTTGGTCATCCCAAAACCTAAATCAAGGCACCTGACTGTATAGGGCACTGCATAGGGTACTGACTGTATTCTCCCTACAGGATAGTAGAGTCACTTCGGGATTGGGTGGCTAACTTCTGGGCACTGCAGTGCTGAAATCTCAATGGCCGTTTCTCCTCGGAATTAATTAAAATTTTCTAGCTTGACCTATTTAGTTTTGTGAACGCTGTACTCTTCACTAAGGTTTTATCTACAGCTAACACATCAGGCTGAGATCAGCTTTGGCCTAGACTCACAGGAAAAGAGACAAGATGCGGGCAATGCAGCTTAATTAGAATATAACTGTATTAAACGAATACAGAGAAGATCTTATTGTAAGGACCATCTTTCTTTCCTTAATTATTATCACGTTGTGGCAAATGGAGGACATCAGCCCTGACTCAATCAGTGAACTCTCTTTGAATTGATATCAAAAGGAAGGTTAAAATGGAACATTTTCTCTCTGCTGATATGATGCGATCGTGGATCCTTAAGAGACTGCTGCTAACTTTCTATTCATCTATTGCTTACTAGAGGACTAGATTTCTCCTCTGGGAAAGTACCTGCACTGGATTTCAGCCACAATTTAAACATAACTTTCTCCATCTACCTGTTTGCTTCTCTGGTATAGGAAAAGTGGAAAGACATGTACTGTTCTAATCACTCTGCTGTGGGTGAAAATTACAGCTTGCGACTGGTGAATAGAGAGGAAGTTTAATTATGACCGAAGCAAATCACAAAGTCTAATTCTGGTGTCATATGACCCTTACAATGGACAAAAAACTGTAGCGTTATGACACCTTTTGAAACATCAAATATATACCAGAACTTTTGGTACACAGAAGTTGCAGGATGGACAGGTTTCATAATTTCCACTATGATCTCAGTTCTCATTCATAATAGGAATATTTGTTACTACTAGTGTGTACCAAGAAAAGAGCAGAGTATAAATACTCCTCTTGGTAAATTGTCTTTTCCTATTTATATCAATCAGACACAGTGATAATAACCTGCCCTCTATCTTCCCTCTAATTCCCCCTTTCAGCTTCAAGAGAAGCCAAGGTAGAGTCCTTCTGTAAGGCAGAGATTTATTTAGTAGAACATATGTGAAATCTGGGGAACAAATACCAAATTTACCCCCAAAATTAACCTTTCAATCAGCAATTCCCTCCAGTATACATCCTCTCTCTCCTTGGTAGAGCAGGGATTATGGGGTCCTTTTCTCTCAGGGTACTTACTGCATGCACTTCAAGCTAATACAAATATTTCAGTATGTGGTTTTCTACTGACAATTTCTATTGTATAGTTGGATACATGCAGACATTCCTCTTGACTGTCTAATTGTTGATATTTTTTTCCTAATTTAGCTAAATATATGATTAGGCATAAACTCTAAATGTAGCAAGCTGATTACTAAACTCAGACAAATTTTAAAGAAGATAATCTTATTATTGCATTCCATACTTTATAATCAACAAATATATTTTTTATATGTTTATAACTCCTCTCCAAATTTTTCAACATCTGTCTCTCAATGGCTAAGACAGAAGTTTAAGTCAGCATGACCAAGGTTTGACCCTATTGTTCTGCAAATTAGAAAAAGTGAAGGATACTTAAACTTTTTTTTTTTTTTTCCTTTGGCCTGCAGACAAAGTCTATCTTCCGCCATCTGCAAATTTAAGGAATGTATAGTGAAGACATGGCCTTGCAGTCCAATCTCTGAGCAGCCTGGAAGAAAGTTTAGACTGCCGCAAGCCCTGGGATCTACTGACAGACAAAAGTACTTTTAAATCCCCTTTCTAGTGGTAAAAATGATGACTTTGCTCCGTATCTTTTACCAAGAAACTTTACTCCCTAAACACAAAAACTATTTGATTGCTATTAAATTATTGGTAAAGCTGAAATGAAACACCTGAATTGCCAACAGTTTTTTCTATACTGTGGTAAATGCCTGCCTTCAGCAAGACCTTAAGTTGGGTAATGTTTCTTGAGGACACTGTTTACTTCCAAGTCAATAGGAGTAGTAATGATAAAGCACATTAAAATGCCATAATGATGCTTCATTACCAGCTATCATCACCATTAGCACATTGTTATTATATTGTGTATATGCATGTATCCACTCATATATCTGCCAAACTTGACACATCACCATATCACCTTTAATTGTTATGAATGATTTGAGAGAGAATCTGGTTGGGGAATAACAGCAAGAGTAGAAAAAAATATACTCTTACACTTCCATGTTATGTCCTTTCCCCTGCAGTTTTTTTTTTTTTTGTTTTTGTTTTTTTTTTTTTTTTAATTTTATTTTATTTTTATTTATTTATTTCTTTTGTGTGCTTTTGATATGTAGAATTTCTTGAATTATATTCTTGAAAATGAATTGAAAAAATGTGACATAAAAAATTGCTTTTTTTCTGATTCATTTGAGTTTGCTGGAGCTAAGCACTCTAAAAACATTTTTTGTTAGTCTTCTTCCAATTGCATCAATTTGTGGATTCTTTAAAAATATTCTACAAACAAGTGCTCTTAATCAGGGGAACAATGAAGCAATATGTGACATTACACTAGGCAATCATGATTCATAGTCAACAATCAATCCAGACTGTTTTGATTACCAGATATCTGTGATAGCTGTAAATAACTAGGTGGGATGATAAATTATATATGGGAGAGCCAGCATTTTGCTTCTCATGGGAAAGATTCTCTAAAACATCTTAATTCTCTATGTGCCTCTTCAACTCCAATTCTGTTTTCATCTTCAGAATTAGCATTCTTTCTGCACTGCCAGATGTTGCATGCGTTTAGAAGGATGTTCCTCTACAATCATCACAGACTGCCTTTTACAGTCCTCTCTATTGTGCAATCCTGTAAACCCCATACAGTTCTTCTCCCCACATCACACTTCCTGAAAAGGTTTTGTTGTCAGAGATCTTTCTATTTACTTTCTGCTGTCAAATAGTAATGCTGAAAATCATATTTCAGATGTTCCCCCCCCGCCTTTTTTTTTCTTTCTGAGAGAATTCTAAAATATGATATTAAATTCTGTGAATGCCAGAAACTATTATTTACCTGTACTTTTTTCAGTATTCAGTCTTCTTCAGAAAAATCTGCTTCTATCCATGCCTATTGTGTAACTCAAATATAGATAAGGGTTCATTTTCCAGCATTTCCAGACATGGTAAATGGCAGTAAAATTTGAACTGAAGAGACATTTGACCTCGAACTTTTAAATTTTATTTTCTAAATCTAATTTTCAGCTTGGTAATTTTGTAATATTCTTTCCATTAAGGTGTTCTCATGTTACTACCAAGATACGAGGAAATTAACCTTTTTTATTTGCCTTTGAAAGTAATGCGTACTGTGGAAGTCTCTTGCTTTTACATTGACTATTCTTGCAATCCTACATTTTAACATTTCCCACTCTTTTCAAGTCTTACAACCAATTTTCTCTCGCTCCTTTTTTACTAGTCTCATTTTCGCTGTTGTAACTAAGAAGGACTAAAGAACTCCCATACCTATAGAATCTAGGATTGTAGAGGGAAGTGGAAGTGATCAGATACCAAGGACAAAAAAAAGGCAAATAAGGAATCTCCTGTGCTGATATTACCTGGAGGTTCTAGAGTTAACCAAACTATAATAGTCTTTCTCAAACTCCATGCTCAGTTAATCATACAGTCTACACTAGCTATTTATAGAAAGTAAGGAGCAATGGATATTTTCAGTAGAAAGTGATTCTGTGAGAAGTATGAAGTGAGATGCAATTTATAGTACAGTTGGGGCAAAATAACCTAGGTAATTTTAATCTAAATCAGAATTATTTCTGAAAAAACTGAAAATGCAGTATATTAGTATTAAGAGTGGCTAAGTTTATTTAGAGCATGTTTAAAATATTGTAACAAAATCTTGAGGAGCTATGCAAATGAAAAGGCCTTGTTACAGTGGTGCTCTGTCATATGCTAGTGAAATTCCAAAATCAGGATTTCCATTACAGTTGTTTACACTACGATTTTAAGTGGTTTATAATTCATCAGTACATATTCACTTTAGGCTAAATCTTAGCATATAACTTAAAATCCACAGAAAACATTTCTTCTAGTAGATTGCTTTTACTAAGTTACAGGATCCACACTAAAAAATTCTGATATGAGCACTGTTTGCTGCTTTTCTTGATCCTTTGAGACATGAAATCCTTCTGTTAAAAAACCCCCAAAAGACAAAGAAGCTTCCTCCTAAAAATATCACCTCTATTTTCTGTCTTAGCTGTTCTTTTATTAGAACAGCTGGCCCTTGAATATTCTGTAAGAGATTCTAAATCCCTCTAAAAATGGAATTTGAAAGTTATTGTTATTTTAGGCAAACGAACAATAGCTATAAAGAAAAAGTGGGGAAAAAAAAACCCCAAACAAGAACAGAAGTAACCTTGCTAAGTGGCAATTAGTCAAATTTCTGCTTTAAGTTATCAGACTCTCTGGATTAATCCAATCCTCTTGTTGCAGTGCTCATGCTGGCAGGTGCAAGAAACACAGTCTGTGTTTTGGCATTTTGTTGAAGGTGTCTGCTGCTCCCATCTAGCCTACATGCTTGTCTTTTAATCATATAGAAAGCAGGAGCTGCAGAGGTGGGGTGAAAGGAGAGTCTGGGCCACCACCAGTCTTTCAGACTGGGTTGGACATGGTGTGGGAGTGCCTGGACCTGAGAACACAGATGTTCTCCTGTATCCAGTAATATAAATGTCACTTACAATGTTGAGGTATTATTAGATACATGAAAAGAACCCATTCAACTGCTGTGAATAATTAGTGTTAAATTTTTAAATTGTTGTGAATAATATATATGTGCATATCGATGTCATTCACTCTCTTGAAGAAGAAATCACTTGTATGACATTAGGAAGAGCTATTTGGTTCACTCTGCATGTCTATTGCTAGAGTGTCATTTAAAGCAGATGCATTTTGCATTGTAATCTGAGACTAATTAGGCTCAGTAATGAATACAGAATAGCATAACAACTTTCTCTCGTGGGCCCATCAGCTATGGTGTTTCCTCTCAGAACAGCTGCCATAATCAAGAACAGAAAGGAATAATTCTTGTGATGTATCAGCAAGCAGTCTTGTCATGAATTCTCAAAGTCAGTAACACGTAGTCTGAATTGGATTTAAACTTCAAGATTTCATTTATACCAAGTATTTGTTTAAAATACAAAACTTTAAAAATCATACTGTAGTTCATAATTTCTTGTTGCAATGAGGTATGTGTTTATATTTCTCAGGAACAGAAGCTCACAAGCAATGAAATTTAGAATAACAATTGTAAATGGCCTCATGGACAGAAAAATAATTTTAGGAAGAAGTAAAAATGATGAGTATGCATACTCTTAGCAGTGTAAAACTGTAAAGCTAACAATAAACTTGTTATCACAGCTTTGATTTATGACAGCATGACTTATGCAGCAAGAACAATGTTTAGTTCTGTTTTTTGTTCAGTTTACAGAGGTTATGGCATTCGTGGCTATCACAACACAACTTTCCTTTCCTGAATTATAGTTTGAAAAAGTGTCATAAAAGACACACAAAGGACCTAAGAATGTGTGTAACATTTTGGGAATACCATATATGCTGTTTCATCATTACTTAGGAAATTCAAGCAGGAACAGCAGGAATAGCTGCATGTAAGTAGAAGTGGAGAGGGTGATCTGGTTACAGGTGCTCTAAGAGTACCTGATACAGTTCATGGTGTCCGTCTTTTGTGAGCATGATGGTAAATGATGGCAAAATGGTGGTAAAAGTACAAGTGTCATGTCTTCAAAATAATTTATTCTCAAAATATTTATTGCTTACCACTGTGATTTAAGAACATACATATTTTTTAACAAAGAAAGCATACAAGCTAAAAATCTCCTAGAAATACAGCTTTTGCAGAAGACCCTAGCACGGAAAAATGTCCTGACAAGTTTTAATGATTGCAATTCTTCAAGCTGGGATTGAAAACCATGCCTAATTGCACACTTCTTTAAATAAGAAGTTGGCAGAAATTTTGCTTTTGTTCTGACCTTCTACTTGCATGTTTGACCTTGTGACACCACAGAATATAATTTCAGGAAATAAAAATATAATATTTGTCTATTTCACAAAATTTTATACAATGTTATCAAGTAACACACTAAAATCAAGATGAAAATGTGTTTACTGCATGTGTTTGACTAGTCTTTCCATTTTTTTTTGTTTCCTGATTTTACCTGTTGGGTTTTGTTTTGTTTTGTTTTTTAAATATTAAATGTGAATTTCTTCTCTGCTGCATTTTCCGTTTCCTTCTTAGTTTGTCTTCTTTTTTGCTGCTGCTTGTTTAAATTCAAGCTGGAGTTGAGCTGTAATAGATCTCACACTGAAGTGATTACCTGCACCACTTTGACTAAGCGATAGTGACAAGGATTACCTAGTGCCAATAAGTTTTATTCTTATTTACCTTATGGCTGTTTTTCCAGCTAAGCAGTGTGAAGGAGCCTTCATGTAATAGAGAATGAGGTTCAATGAGTTGTTTTAAAATTGAATTCCAACACATTTCAGTGTACCTTAGTGAGTTTGCTGTCAATGCTTGTCATTTAGCACAAATCCCTGTCATATGCTTTCTTTTTCTGGAGGCTCTTATGGTTATTTTTAATTAAAGGTTGCACTTTAAATGATATTTCAAAGGTTTCATTTATGGGCCAAGGAACACTGCAAAGCTGAGTTCACCATGCCCCAGTCTGACAATATTTCAGTCTGAAACCTGTCTTGTCTTAGTACTGAAACATAAATGCATTTTTTACAACACCCAGACTTAGTCATTACAGTTAGTTGTTTATTAGTACAGAAAGAAGTTTGCAGCAATTGTTTTTTGTTTGTTTGCTTTTGTTTTGTTTTGTTTTAAATTTAAAAGTCAAGACTGCTTTTGTTAATCTGTCCTAGATATACTTTCCTGTTTGTCTGTCTTTCTGTTAGTGCCCACTAGGCCATGTATGCTTGTAGAGGACTTCTTGCATAGCAAAGCTGAAATGACTGGTTGGAAGCTCACTATTATCCCTTGTTTGCTAGTGGTCTATTGAAAGGCTTAGGGACAACTATTTCATCATTTGTGTTTCCCTTTCTCAGAAGCAGAGCTAGTGCTACTTATCTCCTTTCTAAAGCACTATCTACTGAGGAAAAGTACTATATAAATGCCTGCAGTTAGTAGTAGTCATATAAAAGATACAAACTAAAAAAGCAATAAAAAAAATACCCAAACTGAAATAGGTCCAGTTTTTACTGGACCTGCCTGACTTGATAGAAAAGTTAAGGATGCTATCATAAGGAAAGGTTGGTGTTATAGAAAATGGAAAGCTTGTCTGAATGAGAAGAAAAAGGAAGACCATAACACACGGTAGCTTGAGCTTAAAAACAAAGTCTGAAGACAAAGTCTGTAGACTAGAATAGAATTTGAAGAGTGGCTTGCAGACAATGCTCAAGTTGTTAACAAGAAGTTGTTTACTTCATCATCATATGTGGAAGACAAACAGGAAATCTGATGACCAGGGCATATCAGGGGTACTCAGGGATGAACAAGACATAGCAGAGAAATGTAACAGATTTTTGTATTATTCTACTGCTGAAGACTTTGATAACTCCCACTTCCTCCCTATTTTTTACAGCACAGGGGTCAGAAGAATTAGAAAAAAATTGTAATGAATATACAGGAGGAATTAGACTAAACAGAAAAGTTAGGTAAGTCTCCAGAACTGGATAGCATTTGGCACAAATCTTTGGAGTAGATTTGTGTGAACTCAGATGTGAAACTGCAGAGCATCAGGCAAAGACTTGTAAACTATCATTGCAAACAGTGTTATGCAACTTCCACTGTGTTAGAAGAGTAACTCCCATTGCAAAAAAAGGCTGGGAGCCATAAAGGGGCACGTGGGAACTACAGACCAGAGTGTCTGATTTCCACCCTCACAAGGTAAGAATGTCTAAAAGATAAGACCATTGATCACATGGAAAAGCACAGTATTTTGGGAAAGACTCAGTAGAGCTTCTGTAAATGGAAATCCTGACTCGCTGTCCTGGTTGGGGCTGGACTAGAGTCCCCGTTGGTTCCGCAGCGGGAGGAGTGCTGCAGCACCCTGAGACCCCAGGGACTCCCCAGGTCCCAGTGCCCTCACCTGTGTGCGGGGGCGGGGGGAGCACAGCTGGAGGGCTGAGCCCGGATTGGCCGATAGTCCATGTCATGTGACATTGCGCTCACTATATAAAGGCAGGAGTGGGCTAGGAGGTGCTTTCACTTCTGGGAGTGTGGTTGTGGGGCTTTTGTGTTTGGGATCCCCAGCTGGGAGCAGGTGGCTGTCAGTTGGTGGGTGGTGAGCAACTGTATTGTACATTAACTGCTGGTACTGCTGTCAGTGTATTGTTCTGTTACTAAACTGTTTTTATCTCAACCCACGAGTCTCCCTTTGCCCCTCTGATTCCCTCCCCATTCCCAAGTCGGGGGAGGGTGGGTGAGTGACTGTGGGGTGTTCAGTTGCTGAGTAGGCTCAAGTGACAACACTCACATATGTGGTGGAGCTCCGTAAGGATGTTTGACCCAACAAGGGTACTTATTCCTTTTGTTTCCATTAAAAGAAGACAAGTTTATTCTCTTCTATCTCATAACTAATCACCCTAGGTAAATCTGAATCTTCTTCATGCTTCAGGGCATCTCTAGGATGCTGGTAAAGTGCCTTAATTTTTCTCTACCATGAATAAGTGCCTCTGTGTCTGTGCATCTTGGTGTTTTGCCAGCCTCTCCAGCTGCAGTGTGGATGGCCATAGCTGGACAGAAGATGTTTTGCAAGTGCATTACTGTTTCAACAGGTTTTGGGAAATTGCCATGACTTTCTGGTTCAGGTGTCTTATTCATGTGCATAGTTAAATGGATACTCAGATTTGTCAAGAAGGAATTAGGTCTTTGTTTTTGACAGAATATTTCTACCTTCCTCTATACCCTGTATCATAGCTTTCTTAGCTACTCCAAGAAAGTTCCCTATTATTTTGTGAGCCTACAGCACATGCACTTTCTCTCACACACAAATGCATGCACCCACAAAGAAAAACACAGAGTCTGCCATTGCCTTGTACTATGTCCTTCATAGTTGGCTGGCATGTCAAAAGGTCCTTGAGAAATCAGGCATTGATTGAGAGCAGGGCATGGGAGCTGGGAGGACTGGAGCAGGCAGGAAAAGTAGGCAGTTCACTCACAGCTCTGATGATCTCCCTATGAGACAATTCCCATGATGGTCACATGTGGAAATTCCCATTCCCATCTTCACTCTCAATTGTGTTTTACAAGATCTTAAAGCTTCTAAGCAGTTTTTATAGCCTTTGTCCTCCAGTCTCCAGACTACATACTGTGCAATGCTGGTAAGTGACACTTTCCCACATGGCAGCAAGTGCCTTATCATGCAAACTCAGATTATTTTTTTTTTTACTTGACCGCTGCTTGTTTGTCATGCACAAAACAGTCTTTTCTCAAGCTTGCAATTCTTCAGTGACTAGTAGTTTCCATCAGTGAGTTATTTACAGCCATGGAAATTTAGTCATGTTTCAATCTGTGCCCAGATTTTCAAGATCGTTGTTGTCATCTCTCGCTTGAACTCCACATCATAGCAAAGGACACAAAGTACCAATCTTGGGGTCATATAGCAAGTTCTTGTAACAGGTCAATAGCAGACCTAATAGGACAAGTCTGGGGCCTTTTAAGGTTAGAAAAAGGCAAAATTAACTTTCTGTGTGTTGTTACCAATGGCAATGTGGTTTTTATAAGGTAACAAGCCTATCATTGCATCAGACAGGTTTTGTAGCTTTTAGCATTTCACACTAAAGAATTTTAGTTGACTATAGGGTTTTGCAATTTGTAGATGGGTCTTATGGGCCCATATAGACCAATCATATATTTCATACTTGAAATAGTCATGACTGACTGCAGCACATCCAAAAAGTAGGCACTTGTAGGGTATGCTATACAACTCTATAACCAGCCTCAAAGTCTTAGGCACTAGTGAACATAACAGTATCTCTGTGTACCCAAGAGATCTGTTTTAGGAAAGAATCCTTGTAAATACTGTGGGTGAGGAACAACTTAAAAACTGTTGACTAAAGATGCATCTGACATCAGAAAGAGAATCTTATCAACACATCTGAAAGAATTCTTCCACAATATGGGGTTTCTACATTTAGCTGCCTTTCTAGGCTATGTCTACATTAATGAGTGCAGTAGGAGGGGGTCTGGGGAGAGATGATGATTTCATGCCCCCACTATGTGCATTTAGATGCTATGGAGATTGTTTCTCATTAACTCTAACCTGGTCTTGTGGACTGAATGCCCAATACCAACTGGAGAACAGAAAGCCTCCAGAAATATATATAATTAGATTTAGGTTTACCTGGAAGGAATTCAGACACTATGAGACATTTTCACTCCACCTGAAGCTGAGTAAATGGGAGGTATGGGGAAAAGTCCTTCAAAAGAGCACCCAAGATCTAAACTAAAATGTTTGTAAATGTGCAATTGTATAAAACTGATAGTTTACTCAAAGAACGTATGGTATGTCTTATAGTTTTATAAGACAATATATACTGAAAAAGTTGATGAACATCAAGTATATACTACAGACTTGACATTTTTGTTAACTGTCCTTCCCTACCCCTCCAAAACACAAAATTTAACAGCTTTTCTGAAAACAGACTTTT
This sequence comes from Tyto alba, assembly GCF_018691265.1. Lineage (NCBI taxonomy): Eukaryota > Metazoa > Chordata > Aves > Strigiformes > Tytonidae > Tyto > Tyto alba. The sequence goes on from NW_024881316.1 coordinate 3,220,386, forward strand.
CCTGAAATGTTAGCTTTTCCTTACCAGAATTCCAGCCTGGCACTAACTAGATCATGAAGGTCATTGCAGTTTTGTTTAGCACATAAGTTCTTATCTTAGGGTAAAAATTAGCTGATTTGCATTAAATATTACTCATGATTTGCATTAAATATTACTTTTTAATATGATTTGCATCCTAGATAATACACATTAATGTACATGCTGTAAATGCTGTTCTCTGCTTGGCATAATCCTCCTCATTGATGGCTATTTTGTTTTTAATCTACTGGCGCTCCCATGATGTAGTGATAGGGCAAGGGATAATGGTTTTAAACTAAAAGAGGGCAGATTTAGGTTAGAAAGAAGGAAAAATTCTTTACTGTGAGAATGATGAAACACTGGAACATGTTGCCCAGAGAAGTTGTGGATGTCTATTTCTAGTAGTGTTCAAGATCAGGCTGGACAGGGCTTTGAGCAACCTGATCTAGTGAAAGATGTCCCTGCCCGTGGCAGTGGGGCTGGAGCTATATGAACTTTAATGGTCCCTTCCAATTAAAACCATTCTATGATTCTAAGATAAGAAGGGAACATAGGACAGAGAAGGAAGACCTCTGTCTGTATTTGAGTTCAAAGGCACTGTGTAGAATGTGCTACTTATCTGTATAATCCTATCTCTGGATTTAGTAGGTAGGAAATTATGGAGGGTATATGATAATAGCTCAATTGAGGAATGAGTTATCTTTTTCTATTCTCCAATGTTGTGCAGACTTGAACCATTTGCTAATGTTCTCGGTCTTGGAAGATTCATTGCTTCAATTAAATGATTTTCTGCAATATGAAACACACTATTTACTTAATTTACCCTCAGCATAAAGAAATGGAAGACAACAATTGAGAAAGCCCATGGAGTGACCAGAATATATACAAGTATGGAGCACTTTGTGTATGAGTAATGCGTTGACCTTGGCTGGCAGGTAAAAGCCCAACCGGTCACTTGCTTGGTTCTGCTCAGTGGGATGGGAGAGCGAATTGGAAGGGCAAAAGCAAGAAAACTTGTGGGTTGAGTTAAAGACAGTTTAATAAGTGAAAGGGAAAAAAAAAGAAAAAAGATAAAACCAAGTGGTGCAAACATTATCATTACCCCTGGCTGACTGATGCTCAGCCAGTCTCTGAGCAATGGCTACTTGGGAGAAATTCCCCTCTGGTTTTATTGCTGAGCATGACATTATATGGTGTGGAATATCTCTCTGGTCAGTTCAGGTCAGCTGTCTTGCCTGTATCCACTCCCAGCCTCTTGTCCATCTCCAGTCCACTCATTGTGTGGGCAGAGTGAGAAACAGGAAAAGCCTTGGCACTATGCAAACAATATTTAGCAATGGCTAAAACATCAGTGTGTTATCAACATTATTTTGGTCACAGATCTAAAAAACAGAACTGCATGGGCTGCTATGAAGAAAATTAACGCCATCCCAGCAACACCCAATACAATATGAAAAGAGCTTCAAGGGGTGAGGACTCTTTGTTTTAGAAAACAGCTGAGGGGGGATACAATAGAGCAGCATAGAGAAATGTAACAGGGAACAATTATTCCCCTTTTCTCACAGCAACAGTCCAGTGGAGCATCAGATGAAATGGTCAGGCTGTAGGTATAAATCAAAGAAAAGGAAGTGCTCTTTCACACAGCATGCAGGAAAAGCCTGGAACTCATCACCAGAGGCTCCTGTGGAGGCTCTTTGTGTAAATGGGTTTGAAAATCTCTTAGACAAATTCATGGAAGAATCAATCAAGGGCTATCAAACAGGATGCAGATGTAGCTTTTAACTGAAAAAAGTCTCTATATGGCAGACTGCTGGAAACTAGAAAAGTAGAAAGAGAAAGCAGCAATCTCTGCTTTCACTATTCTTAAACTCTCTCAGCACACATTTAGTACAGGCCCCTCTCAGAAACTGGATACAGGTTACATGTACCTTTCCTCATATGCATTGTTTTTTTGCTCTTATGTTTATGTTCTTATTATTAGACTGTAGTTCATCTCATGTTATACTCTTCCAGTAACACAGTTTGAATAGAGGAGGCCATGGAAGATAGAAACCAGGATTTCCTGACAAAGATGAATAATTTAAAATGTTTCCCATTTTTCCTCTATTGATTTGTGTTAGGTGTTCAAAACTAATTTCTTCCCCAGCAGGTGATTTCCAGTTGGAAACATCCCTGTTGACCTCTGTCTTCAGTTCTTGTTTAAACCATTTGTTCGCCTTTTTTCCCCCCTCCAAGTTCACAAGTCTAATTTCTTCCCCAGAGGGCGTTCACAGTTTCTTCAAAGCCTTCATTCCTTATCTGGAGGCTGTTATGTTCCTTGACAACATTCACACCTCCTGTTTGGCAGGTCACCCTGGTCAGGCAAAGAAGAGTTGATTCTGGTTAGAGATGCACTGAACTAGCTGATTCTAATTAGAGGAGGTTAGAAAAACACTCAATTTCAGTCTGCTGCTTTAATTTCAGATAGTTTACCCAATATCTAAATTGGAAGCAGCAGGTATCTGATCTGAAAATAAATTGTTTCTCCTTAAATCTCAACCTTAGTGCTTTGGTATTTTTTTTTCCCTGATGCTTCAGTCTGAGTTAGTGGGAACACCCGCATCAGATTCTCTTTTGGAATTGTAAAATTTGCAGTAGGTAGTGGTATATATGTTCAAGGCGTTACAGTAATAATAAATGCAATATTAAAACATTTTAGATATAAATATTTTCTTTAGAGAAGGAACATATGTAGGCCCAAATTGAGTCAATGACCCTGTACTCTATATATGCAGATTATAATTCTCAATTTTTCCTTTCAGATCTCTTTCTTCACTTAAAATTGGGAACACAGTTAAAATTCATAGTTCCTCTAGAAGCCAAACTGTCTTTTAAAAAAAAGGCCACTGAAGGCATAATAGTTAAAACAATTAGAGAGGGGTGGCATAAGTTATATCCTGCTTTGATCTTTATAGTATTATCCTTAACAGATCTAAAACAACTGGCACCAAGTGCACATCTGGGTCCCAATGCCTTGTTCTTCTACTGGAAAACAATGATTTGAGGGCTAGACCTGATAAAGGATATGTTGAATACTGGGTCATGTTTTGACCAAGACATTGGCTGACATATTACTGTTATGTTAGAAAATGTGTTTTTAGAGGAAAGAGCTATCTATCTCCTTACACAGCACCCTGCGCTCTGTGCAGTGCCTGGGAAAATTGAGGGTCCGGAATAGTGAGCATCCCTCCTACAGATTGCCTGCAATAAACGGTGCAAACAAGGAAATACAGAAGGCTGTGCATAGGATTTAGGAAAAGGATAAACTTTAATTCTCAGATACTGTTGCTGAACCACTGTGCAATAGAAAACTGAAGGCAGGAAAATGGAGGAAGGCGGAAAAGGCAGCACAGTTGTGAAGTAGAGGCTGGGGCTTGCAGAGAAAAGTGCAAATCTTTGTCTCTGACTTTTTCTCCTGACCACGTAAATTGTAACTGCACAAGATATCTCAGTCTGGTTTGGGAAATGGAACATGAACCCTGATCTTTCTCATCTCTGTCAGGGGACAGGCATTCCCTGAGGACCTGGAGAGGTGGTGGTTTCCCATGGGGGTTTGTCAGGGCAGGACATGGCAGCCAGGACCTGTCCTATCATCCCAGTCAGGAGCAGAGCAGCTGGGGAGCTGAAATGGGGTCCTGGGCTGTAGGCAGAGTTGGGGGAGCCCCAGAGGTCTTGGACAGGGACAGAAAGGCCCATTGATGCCCCCAGGGCCCTGGCAACCTATTTCCCAGAAAAGCACTTGCTTTTGAGCTCCCTTATGTTGCCTTTGTTCTCATTTTTTCTGCTCCCTTAATGAATCTTTCTTTCCTTGCAATCTTGTGGCAACACGAAAGATGAGGAGTGATCTGATCCAGAACTGGTAACAGCCTATAGTAAAAAGAGACATCAAATCTCAAGAGAATTAGTAAGGTTTCAGCTAGGTAAGAATTTATTTTTATTTGCTAAGGTGACAACATTTCATCTCAGGCATAATTCACTACCTTTTTTGTTTCTGTTGAACAAACAACATCACACAAGCTGTTGCATTAGTTGTATGTTTTGGTGTCCAGGACATCACAGGTAGCAAATAGAGCGGAGCTCAAGTTTGTCGTGTGATGGGTTAGCACAGGGTTAACTACACTGCAGGTAACTTACTCTTTTTCATTATGTACCATGACATTTTCTGTATGTGACAAATTTTTGAACTTGTGCTTTTCTGGCAGGTAATTGTTAAAGAGTTTCCTGTGACACTTTAGAATAAATGTCCAATGATTACTAATTCATTTGGCACTCCTCTATAATAATGTAAATCACAATGTTCTCTGGCATGAGTGGATGTAATCTCTTTTAAAAATCCCACAAAATCCTCTATCTCTTGTCTCAGTATAGTCAAGTATATCTGCTTTAGTATATCTAGATTTGGCAGTGCTCCAGTTTCTTTGATGTATTTAGGAGAAAGAGATTTGGTAAGTAGGTACCAGTGTTTAGGGATGAGAAAAACCAGTTTGACACAGATATTTTAATTTGATTGAGATTCAATAGTTCGGCTTCTTTCTAATGTCCCTTCCTTCTGTTTACCCTTAAATTTAATTAGATTAAGGTTTATTAGTCTTGGGAATAAAATCTTCATATCTAACTTAAAAGGAGAAAATGTTTCTGGTTTTGTGAGGAAAAAAGCCCCCAACCCTCCCTCACCTCTGCAACACCCTCCCCCCCCCCCCCCCCAAAAAAAAAAAAAGGCTTTTCATTTTTCTCACAGTAACAGAAAAAAAAACCCAGATTTTGCATTAAAAAGTTGGTTTGCCAAGTGAGACTCTTATTTCATAGTACAGAACAGTGAGTGACTATTTCCAAAGATGTTTTAAAAGACACACTTGTAAGTGCCTTACAGTATTTGAAGTAGTGGTATTTCACCATTTTTAACTTCTATCTTGAAATTCTTCACAAGTAGAAGCCCTCCTTACATTATACAAAAGCATATATCTTCATACTGTAGTATTTAGTTATTAGGTTCACAAAATTGAATAGTGAGCACTTGACCTGTGTTGATGCTGCTTGTATAATATCATGAAGAGGCTGATGTATCATGAAAAACTGAAGACAAAGATAGGTGACACAAACAGAACTCCATTTTGCTGTTCCTTTCTTTGCTGAGGTTAATGAGAAGGCAACCGTGCCCACTTAAACACATCATGCAGCTTGAGTCCTTATCATGGCACAACACTAAATATGTTCATGTTTTTCTGAAAAGAGCGCATTTAATAAACAATGTGTTTTACCGAATCAGAGTGGAGAGAACCTTGAAACAGACCATCTTTCTGAAGGCAGGATTAAGTGTCCATATACCATTATAGTCAGATGTTTGTTTTGCATATCTTGAAGTCCTCCAATGATGGAGACACCCCAACCTACTAAATAATCTACTTCAGTGTTTTGTTATGATTAGGGATATCCATCTTGAATCACACTTTTGTCATTCTAAACCTTTTCCTGTATTTTGGTGCAATTAGATAGATGACCATGCCCAAACACCCTCCCTCTGTTTCGGTGGTTTCTTTAAATTTTTTAACAACTAAGCTTCCAGTTTTACAAGTCCCATTAAAATACAGACAGAAATGCAGGGGCCATACATTTATCCTGTCTTATCTCCTTCTTCAAGCTTTTTGAAATTCCTTTCTTTTTTCCTTGCTTCCATCAAACATGTTTAGAGACTTAGAACTGGTTAAAGTAAATTTTCAAATCATATCAGCTCTCAAAATACCAGTTATCATGTCCCCCCCCCAGTCATATCATGGTGGGTATCATGCAGTCTGTGCCTTATAGAAACGGTAGAAAAATACTGTTTCTCAGGGAAATGTTGTTTTAGCATAAGAAATATGAATTTTTGCATACAGATAGGAGTTCTAACAGTTGAACCCAAAATCATTAAATTTCTGTAGAGAAAAGTTAGCTAATCATCCTCACTTTATACTTGTCTCTACCTTAAGTTCCCTGTCCCATTTTATCTCATACCAAATTCTCTAGCTTCTGTAAAGAGATTATCTTTTTATGCTAAGACTGATTTTTAAGGTTGTTTTTTCATTGTTTATGTGTTGTTAAAAATTGGTATCTGAAATGGCTTTGCAGCCTAAGGCTGAAGAGAGGCAGCAGGAAATAGAGATGCAGGAGTTCAGCTTTGTTTTTCTCCTGTATGTCTGCTGGCAGTCCCTCCATATGTTGGGATTCAGTCTCCCCCAAACCACTGCCTGAAGCCTTCACAGTGTGTTGCTGCAGTAGAGCAGCAGGAATTCAAGGGTTTATCTTTATTAGATTTGATCACTCACTGTTTATGAGGCAGCACAGCTTGTGCTGATAATGAAAGACCTCCTCTTTCCCCCCTCCCAATTAGTAGGTCTTGTCTGTCTCACATCCTTTATGAAAAAGTTTTATGTCAATATTGACAAGATAAGAAAAGAAAAATGAATTTTTCATTTTTGCACAGCTGGAGTCTGATCCTGTGAAAAATTCTGTGGGAGCAGGGATAGATTCCAGCAGTTCTGTCTTATTCTCTAACACTACCCTAAACACAATTAATACTTAGATGATGCTTATGACACTGACTTTAACATTTATTTCATATTACTCCAGCATGTTCAGGATGTTATGAGTTACTGTGCACAATAGTAAAAAAAAACCCAAACCCCTTCCCCATCAAAAAGAATAAAATATCCACTAAGCTTTCCTTACAGCTGAGGAACTGGTTTATGGGAGTTGACACTGTGAAGAAGCAAATGCCAGAAAATCCAAAATTTTAAAGAGGCTTTGTTTTGTGATGAAGGATCCCAACCTCACAAGTCTGAGGTATGACACCTCGTGTAAAGTTGTTAATCCTATTTCCGAAATTAGATAGTAATACTTCTACTTACCTTTCCTCTGTCTTGCCTAGATCAATTACAGACATTTCAAGAAGTGCTTCTTTAAGACAATGTGTGTATATTATGCCTAACCTAAGACAAAATTACCAAAAGATGAGAAAACTTTTAATACCAGTCAAAGCTGGGTATTTGCCTTCTATCAATTGTATTTAATGATAATATAAATGGAAAGAAAATGGATGCCTAAGTTATCTTTAATAGTTTAAAACTACAGACATAGAGCAGTCCAGTTAAGTATGAAAAGAAGGATTGGTACTATGTAATAACAATTTATAGGGCAGAAGAGCAACACAAAATCAATAAATTGCTTAATAGAGATTCAATTAACTGATTAGAGAGCAATTCTGGTGTGCTGCTGCTAACCTAGCCCAAGCTGTGTTGAGTCACATTGTAAATCATCTGCAGATGGTAGCTTATTACAGGTGCCAGCAAACAAAGTTTTAGGCATTGAGGGAAAAGGTTGTAAAACACTTTTTCTATAACAGAATGCAATTTTGCAATCTACTGTCAGTGACACCATTAAGCACCTAATATTTTAAAAACACACATCTGATAGACAAATTGTGTCAGGGTTTGTTAACCTTTGCATTGATGTGGCACACTTCATCTTCAAGTGGCAAACCAACTTATTTACTGCCGATTCTTTTATTTTGCTCCTTCCCTGCTCCCAGTTATGAGTCATATATTCCTGGTACTGAAAGAAAAAATAGCCTGATAAGAAATAATCAAAATACAGCACTTAAAGGATATGGCCAGCATTTACACTTCTTGGTCTTTTTCTCCATTAATTCTCTAAGGTCTTCAGTTGTCTTCATGCTACATTTTGCCCAGCTGTGAGAACATCTTCTATATTTGTAATCCCAGTTTGATATTTTTTAGCACAACAATGAAGCTGAAATAAAGAGCCAAATCTGATAATTGCATTAAACTCAAAACAAAATGTGCCCCACATTGGAGTTCCTATGGGTTTTGTGGGAGATTGGGTTTTTACTTCTGTGAAGCTAATCCTTTTATGAAGCAATGTCTTAGGAGAAGCTTATATCGGCAAAGATAAATATCAGGGCTCTGCACTCTGCTGTTTTATGTCTAGAGTCTCATGGAGAGTGGAATGAATTTATAACTACTTCCTTTGTAGACTTCAAAAGTCTTCCAATAAAATTTATGATGTGGCACCCAGTTTTCTGAAAATGATCAGTATGTGCCAACTTGGTTGAAGATGTCTCTAGCCAGTATAGAAATCAGACCAACATGTATTTTAGTGGTTAAGTGAGAGGCAGCATTAAGAGGAAAATTAGAACAATGGATGTTTGAATTATTCCAGAGCACAGTGAGATTCTGAAGCAGCTTTCAGTAGGTTGATTGTCAAAACAAACCAGCAAAGAGAAAACTAGCTAGTTTCTAGGTGGTGGTTAATAAATGTGATATTGTTACTTTAAATACTCAAGGACTTTTGAAAAGGGTATCTTTCCATAAAAGTTTTATGGACTTTTTTGACAGTAAGTACACTTGTGTGTCTGACTTTCTCTTCTCAAGATCTCATGTCTGGCTGTGGAATGTTTGAGTAAGAGTATGTTTTCAAAAGCCTTCCACACGTACCACAATGCTGTAGAACACATTCAAAAGTAATGCACCTACATATGTCTCCAAACAAGGTTGTTCTGCTAATAAGATTAGCTGAAATAAGATTAGTTCTTAAGTGTACAAGAGTTTTTCTCATTATGAATTATTACGGCATCTCTTAGTTTTTCCCAGAAAATTTCATTTAATGTAGCAAATATATTTTGAAAGATTTGTACTTGTCTCACCAATAATGGTGGAAGATTAAATTACCTTGCTGTTCACTGCCTTCCAAAAGGAAAGCATCATATCAATTTAATTACTGACAAATATAAATTCTTGTTTTTACAAGGTAAGCTTTTTCAACTCCCAGAGTTGCTGATAGAAATATTTGTGGTTAGTCTAAAATGCAGAACTTCCTAAAGCTGGCCTCAAACACTGAAAAAGAAAAGAAGTAATTTGTAAACAATAAAAAAGAATAAAATGTTAATTAATTGCTAGAAAGTGATTGACTATACAGAAACCTCTTATTGGACATTACAAAATGCCAGTTATATATTAAAGTTATATTTAATCAGTTGCTTGCAATTAATTTTCAAGATTATTTTAAAATGTCAATCCCATATGCCTTATATGTAGTTGTCTTGCAAAATGTAACTGACATTTTGAATATGATAATTTTTAAAATTCTGTATATTGGGAAAACACTAGTAGTACCTTTCATTAGGGAACATAAATGACTCTAAGAAGTTAACAAATTTGAAATAAGGCATTTTGACATGCAAATTACTATGCAGAAGCTTGTTGAAAGATGCTAAAAATAATGTGACAGTTCTTTAGCATATACATAGTTAGTGACTGTGTTAGATCCTTGCTTGTGTGTTTCATGAAATGCACAATTGCAGGATTTTATAAGGAATAAACACCTTAAAACTCATATTTGCATCTGTGTGGGTGAATGCATGGAAACAGAAGAAAATTCCCTCCCAACAATGATAATGTGTCTCTAAATGAGGAAGATTTGATCTGCAACTCTTTCATCGACGTAATTACAACTGGAACAAAATTTGCTTGGATATAATCATAGATTGTTTTCTGATTTTGTGCTATTTTTGAGCAATCTGGTTTTATTCTATTGATTGAGTATGTTGCAGACATTTAATATTTTCTAGTACTAAATAGTAATACTAATTGATGCTAACTGGTGCTAAATAGGAATACAAATTATAAATACTATTAAATAAAGATCTATAACAGTCCTGGTTGCCATATATCTGCATATAGATATTGTGATTTTGATTTTGATTTGCAGTTTCCTTATTTTAGAGTAAAACTGGACCAGCTCTTCTGAAGGCTCTGCTATAATTGCTGATAAGAATTGCACTTGGAGGCAAACATCATTTTCTTGACCCACCTTTGTTGGTAGAAAAGAAAGTTTCACACATCCAAGTGGACATTGTCAGACATCTCCTGTTTATATATGTGCTCTTTAAGTTGTAACAGATAACATAAACCAAGTGAATATGCCTTATTTTTTATCTCTTTTTCAAAAAACATAAAACAGAATTAATCTAATCTGATTTAACTGGTCTCACCTAACTCTAAATCAGCCTTCTTAGTCTTCCGTTTAAACCAGGAAGGGAAAAAAAATGACATGGCTTTTCACTTCACCCATTCTGAGCACCTATTCTATCCTACTTTAGGATAGATTTAATGTATCTATTTCTCTCCATCGTCTTTAAAATGTATTTGAGGTGCCTGTCGTTCATACAAATGATTAACATTAATGTGCCTAATTTGAGGTAGATAAAATCCCTTCATAATATTTAACAGGTTTGCATTTTCAAAGGTAAATTGGGATCACCTTTCACATATATCTTACATATCATGTATTTTTACAGAGAGGAATTGAATGGCATATTTATTTCCTTCTGATTATGTTTTTGTAGGCTTTGAAACATAGGAAAACTATCCTTATCAATAAGTCAATAATTCAGATCACCTGTATTTGCGTGAGGAAAAATATTGAGTTTTATTTCCTGTTATTTATACTCAATGGTCTAAGTTTTGCTCTGACTTATAATGGTCTAAACCCAGAGAGACTTCATTGATTCTGATGAATTATTTTTCTATTTCCATAGGATAAGTCCTATATAATAGAAAATGGAAGAAAGCCCTCTCTCTTATTGCTAGTGAGGTTTTTTTTTAAACGAGTCTATTCATAATAAGTAACATGGTCCTTTTAGTAATCTATGTAGTCTATATTGGTGCTGAAAATAGAAGCTATTATTATCTCACACCTCAGATTGAAACATTAACCATAAAACTGGTTTTATACATTAGCATTCCTTCTGGCAAGGTAGACAGAAGATTAAAATACTTCTCTAACAAAATTCTTGTAATTTCACGTTATTCAAGTATTATCTGAGATGGAGAACTATAGTGATTTATTGTGGAAAAATTAAGAGACCTATTACTTGCCATGGGAAGTACAGACATACTGTTAGTTTGACATAAACCACATAAAGATATTAAATGTGACTCTAATTAGTTTTATTCACCACTCGAGTCTCTGCAGTTAGATTCCTTTGATGCCATCCTGCTTCTATCTAACATGAGTAATGGGAATGGTTAGTGAATAATATTTCATACTGCCACATTCCAGTAGAAGTGGTTTCCACTTGTATGCACTGTTCCAGTGGATGCACTTTGATAAAGTGGTAAAAATGAGAAGCTCATAACTGTCTCATTTCTTGACACACAAAATCCCACAGATCAGTGATACATCAGCATGTACGAAATTACCCTTTGCTAATACAATGAATCTGTTTTTATAACACACTATGTTTACTTAATCACTGTTGTACTATGCATCTTATTTGCTATGTATTTACATAATGCTACTCAACAATAAAGAAACATCATGTAATTCAAAATAACCTTGGTTGAACAAACCAAAGCCAACTTTTCAACTTGTTAAAAAAACAAAACTAACCCAGAAACAGAAGGAGTAAGTCTGCATCTTAGTCCAAAAGTTCTGGCTCCTAAAGAATAACCTATCTGTTGATTTGGGAAAAATCTGCAAACTTGCTCTTAAACTAGGACCATAACTTTGGTAAGTACCCTGGACCAAGGACATGTCAAACCTTGTGGTGGGTTGACCTTGGCTGGACGCCAGACACCCACCCAACTGCTTTCTCACTCCCTCTCCTCAACAGAACAGGTGGAAATATAAAACAGAAAATCTCATGGACTGAGATAAAGACGAAGACATCACTTACTAGTTACTGTCATGAGCAAAAGAGACTTGAGGAAAATTAAATTCATTTATTGCCAATTAAAATAGGTTTGGAGAGTGATAAACAAAGACAAATTAAAACAGTGCCTTCCTATCAACCCCTCTTTTTTCCCAGGCTCAACTTCACTCCTCCATTCCTGACTCCTCTGCCCCTCCAGCCCTACCAAGCAGAGCTACTACCACAGAAGGATGAGAACTAGGGCTCGTCTGCCACACCCTCCTCCTCCTCACACTTTTTCCCCTGCTCCAGCATGGGTCCTCTCCGTGGGCTGCAGTCCTTCAGGATAAACCTGCTCCAGCTTGGGCTCATTTCCACAGGCTGTAATTCCTTCAGGAAATATCCATCTGCTCTGTCATGGTCCTCTCCATGGGCTGCAGGGAATACCTGCTTCACCATGGTTACTTCCCAAACTTCCATGGGCTACAGGGAAACACCTGCTCCAGCTCCTGGAGCACCTTCTCCTCTCCCTCTTCTTTGACCTTGGTGTTCGCAGTATTGTTGATTCTTTTCCTCACTGCTTCGTGGCATTTTGCCCTTTCTTCAATATGTTTTCCCCAAGGCACCACCAGGCTGAAGGGTTCAGCTGTGTCCTGTGGTGGTCCTGTTGGAGCTGGCTGCGTCTGGCATAGGGCAGTCCCTGGTTTCTTCTCACAGATGTCACTCCTGCAGCCCACCCGCTGCTAACATCTGGACATGGACACCCAAAACAAACCTCTTTGACTAAAACAGACCTCCTGATTAGTCTGCTGTTGAAACTTCTGAATGAGGAAGTAAGTAAAATATGTTCATACTATTTGTCCTTTCTCTCAAGGAAAATGTTAATTGCATTTCACATTGTCTAGTACTTTGTGTGTGGCCTGCTGAATGAGAAAGGCAATGGGAAATTAATGGGCTGAATTAAATCTGTGTATGACAGAAATTTGCCATCTTTGTCAACATTGAACAGGCACAACAGTGCTTGGGACAGAGGGAAATGGCTTAGAGGCTTATGATGAAAAAATATGATTTGTCAGCAAAAGGGGTGGACCAACAATATTTGTGTGGTGAATATAGTTATATTACATAAAAATGCTTACAAAACTTGTGTTTTGGAAATCAGCGATACTGACAAAATAATGTTTTTTCTCATAAGTAGCACACTCACTGGAAGGTTTTCCAGGTACAATTTTCCTAGAATACTGATGAATTCCTTCTAGAAATAAGATTCAACTAAGTGGTTTTCCAGATGAAAAGAACAATCAAAATAAATTAGTATTTTTTTGTGACATTTTAAGTTTTCAGCACTGAAGTGCAGTGTTTTTCAGAAGAAAAAAAGAAAAAGAAAAAAAATCAAAAGCAAAGGGGACCTACAATGAAGAATAACAGCGATGAGAGCAGGACTCATGGTTATGCTGATTAGAGAATAGGTTTGAGTTTAGGCTGCAGCTTAGAAAAGGTACAAAAAAAAATTGTAAAAAAAAGTAATTGCTCCTAAAGAGGCAGCGAGGTAAAAGAGAATATTCTATGTCATGTATAAGGGAAATATGAAACTTTTCTGTTATGACCTTAATGACTTTCTTATTTTTTTTCCTTTTTCTTTATGGCAAGCTGGGAAAGATAGGACTAAAATGAGTTCTTAATTAAAATGAAGTGAATTGAGGAAACACTGATGATTCTCTGTTATCTTGAAAATGCCTTTGGAAAGAAAAATGAAGAAATGGGAAGTCTGTTTAGCTAAAGAAATGCTGGTATAAATTTTAGTTAGCTATTTACTATTTTATGTAATTCTGGGCTTGCAATATGATAAAAACTGCTGACATGCATTTGGGAAAAGTCAAATTTAACAAGTGACTGAAATAACCACCAAGAGTTCAATACGTCAATGCTTTGGCCAGTAAGTTAAAGAAATATTTAGGGACTAAGTAGGTAAATAAAATATGCATGAAAATCTGTTTTGAAAGAGTGCTTCTTTGGATCCAGATTGCTAAATTTCCTCATACATCTCTTCCCTGTTGCTTGTTCTTCAAGGCAAAAAACACAGAGACATCAGCCTGGATTGAAGACTTCTTTACCTTAACAAATGAAGAAAAATTAGCCCTGCCATGGGATTTCTGCTAAAGTAAAGTTTGGATTTATTGAAATAACTTCAGTATGATTGGAAAGAAATTAACTTGGAAAAAATAAAAGAATTAATTACGCCTATTATCATGTCACTGTGATCTGACAGTCAGCTTTTACTTATAAGGAGTGGATAAAACATTTAAAATCCACAACAATATCACTGAGATCATGACATAAATATGTGCGTAGTTAAGATTTAAATGGGTAGTCCTGTCAATATTTATTAAAGGAAGTAAAAGGAAAAAATAAATATTAGTTTAGTGTTGAAGAATGAGCCATATTTTGTGAGATTAGAACAGGCTCAAAAATAATGACTGAGATTTTCACTGGATCTCCATCAGAACTGAATATCCATTAGAACTGTTCATATAATTGAACACTAATGAGATTTGAGTATCTAGTTCCCATGTGACCAAAAATTCCAAACATATTTACTGAGAGGAGCAAAAGACAGAACACAGGACAGAGAATTGCACATAGAAGTCAGAAAATAAAAAGACTAAAATAAAAGTAAATCTTTCACAAGCTGAAGTCATAATCATGAAAACTATAAACAATACTTGCTGTTGAGCATAGGAATGCATTTTTTTCCAGAGTCCATACAAGAAAGAAGTCAATGCCTGTTGATAAGAGTAGTGTGGAGCTTATGCTGACATTGTAATGTTTGGGAATATAATTGTCAGTTTCCCAGACTCATGCCTCACTAAGAAACTCTTTGCCATATCTTTCAAGAAAAGATATACTTTTTCTCAGCAACTAGAAAATGTACCAGGAAAAAAGTTACCCACAGAAAGACTAAAACACAAATGGTCTCTCATAAAAACATTTTTCTTCTGCTTCTCAGAAGACACCAGCTCAGGTTTTGTTCAGTTCACTTAATCCTAAAGGAAATTATGTCCACTGGAAAAATGTTAACTGCATCAAACTAAATCATACGAACATAGATAATGTTTAATTACTGTTACAATCCACTGGAGGGATAGTTACAAGCAGGGACAACTGAGCTCCAGAGAAGTATTCCAAAGAAAAGCAGTGGCTTGCCTTGGTGTAGTAATTGTGAAGCAGAACATCTTCGGTTTGCTGATGGGAATGGGAACCTAGTTTGGAAGATAAACCATTGCATTGCTCAGCTGTAGTGGACAGACATTCTTCAGAGCCGTGCTTGGGAATAACAGAGTCTTCCATTGTAGTGCATGACTGCGGGACTGCAGGCATACTCTAGACCAGCAGAGAGACTGCATCGTTACTTCTGTGGTTTGGCTGGTAAGAATCTGCTTAGTTTATCTGTTTGGAGATCCATGCAATGTTTTACATAGTTGGTGAAGTGAGCAGTGGTAAATTAGTCCAAAATCTCTTTTTATTCCTTCAGCAGGTTCCCTGTGAGTCACACTATGCCTCTATTTCTGTGAAAAGAGGTGACAATAGAGGCACTTCCTTCATTTCCACCCCCTCTCTGTGTTAGCCCACATCAGCTATATTTGCATGCTATAAGAGTGCTTCCTCACCCCACATTTGCAGGAAGTTTGTAAAAATAACTGTTGAACTTCAGTATTTTCAAGACAACCCATTTTGACATGAACATAGGAATATGATTTCAAAGTAGAATGAAGCAGCAACAGAAGGTGATGTATCAAAAAGAGAAGGGTTCGAGAGCTATTGTGGATGGCAAAAGAGGTGCTCTTCAGTTTCTCACTTCACATGGGTGGGAGGTGGGGATAGGCAATCCACTGAATATTAGTGTCACTGCTTAGACCCTCCTTTGATATAAATGAGAATCTTCCACATTTATTTGAGTTGGCTAACATTTCTGAACTGCCCAAAACTAACAAAATGCTAACAAAATCTTATGCTTAAGCAAATATGCTCACTTAATGACATTCCAGAATGACAGGTTTGCCATCTGTCTTAGTTACATCTCTTCTTCTTGTTCCAGTCCTCTAAGCTTTTTCTAGAGAAACTCCACTGTAAAAATGTTGGCATTAACTATTTGAAATATCAAAACCAGACCAGAAGATTTTGGTGAAATACCTAAAAAACCAGCTGTATGATGCTTGACACTTTAGTGTGAAAACAACATCCAAAGGATGTAACACGATGATCTTTGTGACTTTTTGATCAGCAAACTTTTTCATATAATTCAGCTGGCAAAAACAGTGGCTGATATTATTAAAAAGTTTTCTTGCCCTCAAAAAATGGAGGAAGCTGAGGTCTAAGTAATAATGTATATCTGCATAGTTTGGAACCATCCATAATATCATAATGAATCTTATAATGTGCTTTCATCTATGTAATTTAATGTTCTTTGGGTTCTTAACATCTAATGCACAGCTGTTTGGAAAGACACGCCGGTAATGCATTTACAAATTTTGGCATGTAACAAGAAGTTTCTCTGAAGCTAAATGTACATTTATTCATCAGCATTTTAAATTTAGGAAATATCTAGCACTTTTGTACACAAGCTTTACCACTAGCTATACAGGATGTTTTTTTATAATCCACATGTGTAAGAAAGCTCTCAATGCATGCACTGTTCAGTCCATTACAGTGGACTCCTTTAATAATCAGGTAAAGTAAATATAAATGTTTTCATGTAAGCCATGTTAATCTTATTTAGTGAATGCCAAATTCAACCACAGTGAATCTTTATGTAAAGATCAAGGAATAACTAAATTTGTATCATAAGATAAGGACATTAGAGGGCCAAATTTTGCATTTAGATATCCAGGTAAACTCAGTCATGGTAGATACTTGTATTGAACTGCACTGTGACCTGAACTTGCTGCTAATTCTGAAGATAGTTCTTTTCAGTATTTGAAAGGCATATGTAGAGAATATGGTGGAACGTGAGCTTTCAGAAAAACTAATATTGTGAAATAAAAATGAAGCTACAAAAAATGTTCATTTTTTTTTTTTTTTAGAAAACATTATGAAATCTCTTTGTAGTTCAGCCCAGGTGAAGCAGTACACAGTCCTAAGCAGCTGATTTAGTCCTTGCTTCCTTTAAGTTGATCCATCCAAACAATAATGATATATGTAGAGACCAAAACATGTTTACATATATCTCTGTTGTCTTTTTTTTCCAGATCAAAGAAAATGATTACTTTTTTTATCACAAAGAAGACATAAGAGGATGAAGTAAACATATTCAAAGTACTCAAAAAGACAAAACAGTAGAATTTTAATTCTAAAATTATCTGCATATACATGTATACACATATAATATCCACACACATATATATATATGTATATCTACACATATTTGAAATATAATCACATACTCATTCTTGGTGTAATTGAATCTAAATTAATTGTGTATTCATTTGAAAGCCTCATGGTACAAATATGTTAGATGAAAGGCCAGCACCTACTTATGAGTCCAGCTTCATTGTCAGAGGTGACATCAAGTATATCAGCAAAAACACACTGGCTGTGCTTTCACCTAACTCTGGGAGACAGGCTATCCACGGGCTTTGGGGCACTGCTAACCAGTGACAGCAAGTCATGACAAACTTGCATCAAAAATAATAATGCTGTGTCAAGGAGATGTATATCTATCAGATACAGATATTCTCAGGTGTGGGAACAGTGGCAGAGTATGAAATATCAATATGCTAACTGCTCTGCCTCCATTTATATAAACATGGATTTACTTATTGCTACCACATTTAACTGTGTCTCTTTTCTCAATAGTAGTTTTGGTTTTCATTCATTTTGAACAAGAAATTGCTTACTTAAGAATGCTTGAAGAAGTGGTTAGCTCACCCAAGTTTCTAGGTGACTGTCAGGGAGAAGTGAGGGAGGCTTCTGTAGTGATGAGATAGGTCTGACTGCAGTCAAGCCAGGAAGACAAATCTGCAGGGGCTGGATCAGCATGGTATGTGGCCAGGCAAAGGCATAGCTGCACTGTACCATAGGAAAGGACCAAGAGTGAATGACAATGGTTAAATGCAGCTTCTAAACAAAGAGGGTGATGACTGCACTTCTTGCTGCTGTGTCTTACACTGCTCTTCCCATGCATCTCTCTGATTTAGGGCCTCTTGGTAGCACCAAAACCTGTCCCTGAGCTCAGGAAGCCTGGGTACAAGGAAGGAGAAAGAAGCTGAAATCAGTCCACTGGCAGCAACAGTCAGAATATTAATTTTTAAAGGAATATACATGTGTTTGAACTTGATCCTTGTTGCCACCAACAGTTCTCATAAAGAAGTTTCAGATCAAAAAGGAGTAATGCATCACAGAGTTACGGTGAGAGCTATGATGAGAAGATAAGTTCCTAATAAGAAATATGATATAGCTATGACTGTTCTTGTCACTGGAGAAAGCATACAGATGACAATATAAGCAATGGCGTGCTATTTTAGCAGATGATTTAGCCTGTGTGCTGGTTTTGGCTGGGATAGAGTTAATTTTCTTCACAGCAGCTAGTATAGGGCTATGTTTTGGACTTGTGCTGGAGACAGTATTGATAATTCAGGGATCTTTTAGTTATTACTGAGCAGTGCTTACATGGAGTCAAGGCCTTTGCTGCTCCTCACACCACTCCACCGATGAGGAGGCCAGGGATGCATGAAAAGCTGGGAGGAGACACAGCCAGGACAGCTGACCCCAACTGACCAAAGGGATATTCCATATCATATGACATCATGCTCAGCACATAAAGCTGGGAGAAAAAGAAGGAAGGTGGGGAGATATTTGGAGTGATAGAGTTTGTCTTCCCAAGTCACCGTTATGTGTGATGAAGCTCAGCTGTCCTGGAGATGGCTGAGCACCTGTCTACTGATGGGAAGTGGTGAGTGAATTCTTTATTTTGCTTTCCTTTGTTTGCGGGGCTTTTACTTTACCTATTAAACTCGACCCATGAGTTTTCTCACTTTTACTCTTCTGATTCTCTCTGTTATCCCGCTGAGAGGGAGTGAGTGAGCATCTGTGTGGGGCTTAGTTGCCGGCTGGGATTAGACTAAAACAGCCTGATACAGTGAAAACAGAGGTGGTGCTTCTTTGCCTGTAACATTGATCTTTTCAATGAGTATGATTAATGGAAGCCATACTTATTACAGTCTTTTCTGAGATTAGTCATCTCTTCCATCGTCAGCACATCCTTTTCCTTAATGATCCATCTGTCCAGTGATAGGATATTTGGAATACACCATTCAGCAGCAATAGGCCTTTCAGCCAAAATAATGAATGTTTTAGTTGTGCTTCTGAGGTATTCACAGATGAATTTCAATCTACTCCCTACAATATCTATCCCTCAACATATTTCAGCTGCACAGGATTGAGTGTTCAGTTGCCACCATCTCAACATTCCTTGCTTAGCATTTTAGATGCTCTGAGATATTTGCTGGTCCAGAGTTCAAACAACCTTCTGGGACGATCAGTGGTTGTGAATATTGCAGGCTTAGATTTTAAACATAATGAATAGACTATAACTATCCCAAAATATTAAAGTATGTGATCTTTATAACTTGGCACTTCACCAGAATTAGCCAGAGCCTTTTTTTTTTTTTTTTTTTTTTTTTTTTTTAATTTTTTTCCTGGGATTAGAAAATTCACAAAGATCCTTGAACTCTGATGCAGTAAATGTGGAAGTGCTTGCTTACCTTTATATTCAGTAGTCAGCATCAATCAACTTGTCAACAGAATTTGAGAATTCCTCATCAGGAAAGGAATAAAACAAGAAAACATACTTATGTCATTACAGAAATTATTGGTGAGATAAGTCTTGAATGATTGATGTGATTTTCATTTTACTGGGAAAAAGAAAAAAAATAGAAAAAGAAAAGAGAAAGAAGGAGGCTGTAGAACAAAAAGAGGTAAAGATAATGGTGGCAGATGTAATCAAAAGTACGGAATGATTTCTGTACAAAAAATAAATAGAGGATATTTTAACATGGGAAAGAGATAGGTGGTCTTATGATAGATTCTATAAAACCATATATCTAGCAGATGTAATTATTCTGTTTAGTCTGTAGTGACAGACTACTTCTTCCTAAGATATCAAAGTGACAGGCAAAAGATATGTGAGAAAGAAATTGTGACTATTTCTTACATCAAAAAACACCAGAGGAACTTAATGAAATTAACAGGAAGTAGACTTAAACAAAAATATTTCCTTCTTTACATAACACAGACTTAAGACTGGGAATCCACTGTGGCTATAGAACCTACAAGTGTAAGTGAGAAAGTGGAAAGCAGTAAGATGAATTCATGGAAGAGGAGTTTAAAAGGGGTTATTTAATATGGATGTACAGGTATAGACTTCCAGTCAGTATGTTCTTCAGCTACAGACTGATATTAGCTGATATTAGCTGATACTTTACCCATCATAAGAGGTAAAATAGTATATTCATTTTTCAGTCTTTCTCTAGCCTCTGTCAGAGATTAGTTCTGTAGAGCTCAAGGGAAGTCGTATTTCAGTGGGGCTACCTGCAAGCTTAAAATTAAGCTTATTAATTGGTGCTTCATGATTAAAGAAAATGCTGATTCAAGAAGCCAAAGCAGCCTCTTACAGTCTGGATGGAATTGATTTCTGCTGTGCTTGTATTCATCATAAATATTAACTGTAGGATTATAAGAAGGTATTTGTTTACAATATATCAGAGTATAATAATTCATCTGGGAGAAGTTTTAAAGGTCCATAAATACAGTTCCTCAAGAGAAAACCCACAGAAGGAAACACAGAGCTTCAGGAAGAGAACTCACCTTAACATTTTGGACATAAAAAGGCAGAATTCAACAGATGTAAATAATCAATTAATTTGGATGTGTTGATGCAGTGCCTGTGGTTTTTGTCTTTGTGAGCTTCTTAAAGGCCTATAATCAAACACAAATTTAACATCCAGGAAAAAACCCAAAATACACAATTATTCACCAGGGCCTGTTTCTTGCCAGTAAGTTTGTGTCTGAGTCAGCCTGTCTAAAATGGCTCTGCCCACAGAAAAGTTACATAGGAACGGGGAACTGGAGCAGATACAATGTTAAAATTTTAAAGATAATTCTAATGCCTAAATTGTATCCCAAGTGCTAATTACCACTACTTTACAGAAAGGGAAGACTAAAAAAGGAAAAAAAATGTAGGGGAGGTAGAGGAAAATTAAACCAGTATAAAAAATTGTGTAAAAGGAAAAAACATTTGAAACATGCTAGAATTGATCAGTGGAAGCCCTGCCCGTGAGGGCTAATATGATAACTTTTAATTTCTAACTTGAGTGCTTGTAAAGGTCTTTGTAATCCTTGTATGGGACATATTAAATGTGCATTATATTACTATCTTAGCAGTGTGAAAGCACAAGAAAGCTTCTGTTTTGTTTTTGTTTGTTTTCTTTTTTTTTTTTTTTTTTTTTTTTTTTTTTTTTTTCCCCCTGTTATTTTCTGAACTACTTTGTTGTTCCATCAATACAGTGCTGATAGGATGATGTTCACCTGCCATTTCATACAAACAAAAGCATAGCCAGGCAGATGGCTGACTCTGGATTACTGCTGACCAATTTTAGTAAAGACATGTAGTTCCTAATGAGAACAGGCATTAATATCTTTCTCATGCAAATCATTATTTCTAACTAGCACTCCCCAAATCATTACAATCCAATATTGGATTCCTTGTAACAAAATGGAGTTGCTAGGCAACATGAGTGGTCAGCCTTTTCTTGTGAGAGCTGACTTTTAAAAAATGCTTTATGTATTCTTTTCTGAAATTCAAACTATTATTATTTAAATATGATTGCAGATGTGTTAAACTAAGGTTTCGTATCAAGAGAATAAAGTAAGAGACATCACTTGACTTTTGTTTTTGAACTCCAAACTTTTTCATTGCAACACATTTTCCACTGCAGATTTGCATGTGGAACCATCAGACAGCATTAATTAGCATGTTGTTAGGATGTAATGGATTTTAATGGCACAACTGGAAGGTCGCCCACATGCCCTTAGAAAATTATAAACAGAGATTCTTCAGCTAAAGCAGAAAAACAGATGGATAAGTATGAAACTAATGTTATTTCTTCTGGGGCCAGAATGTCAAAGTGAATATCTAATGAAGTTTATTTTCTTTTTCTTTTTTTTTTTTTTTTTTTCGTTGAGCACAAACCACACAGAGCAGAAATAAATCAAGTATCAGTTTAAGACTGGAACGTAAAGACAAGCTAAAGTAATTTAAATGTATATTAGAAAAGAGAGAAGAGCTGAAGCCTTACTTAGAGATAAGAGTAAATAAAGTCCTTTACTCATTTTATGCATGCTGAGGTACAGCACAGCGACTTACATTAGAAATCAGTCTTGAGTCATAGAATTCAGATCATGATGCAGCTCTCTGGAGACTGGATCCTGGGTCATCCGTACAATTCAAGGACAGATTCAGGGAGCCTGCCTATGATTTTACACCCATTTCACAAAGCAGCAAGTAAATTCTTGTTTTTCCCAAATTACTTATGTGAAAGTTGTTTCTAAGGAGTGGACCAAGCAAGTTGTTTCTAAAGAGTGGAAACAAAAGTTTCTCCAAATTCAGAAAGATCAGGTATGTGGCTTTGACAAAGGTCTGTCTCTGCAAAGTCAATTTCATATGCGTAGTATTGACAATATTTCAGAAAATAAGGTTAGAAAAGGGTTGTGCAATGACAGCATGGCCTACTGCAATATGCATTATGTTCAGCAATGACTCAAGCTTACAGGACCCAAGATCAGGACTTGATAAAAGAACTTTGGCAAGGACACCAGGATTAGCATGACTGTAGTACTACTGGGGGTCTTTTGATTTCCATCTGTCAAGAGAAGCAAACAGATGTGGCTTCCCTGTAACACCTCATTGAAAGGATAACAACTCTAACAGTGCAGTACCTTGCCAAAGACCATGCTTAGTGAATGGCTTATTTGGTTTCATAGAAATCATTTTATACCTTCAGCAACAAGTTAGCGAACTTGATCAGGCATATAATATCTACAAAATTAGCGTCCTTAGAGAAGAAATTCCCTATGATCATTTGAATAACTGGTTTCAGAAAACACAGTAAAATTGTCAGTAATTACTTGTCCCATGTCCAGGCTATGAACCAGAAAAGGTTGCTGAGGTGATTTGTAATTATGTATCATATAAATGGATTTGAAAAAGCTAAATACTGGTAATGTCAATGTCTCAATCCATCAAAGACATTACTTGTGTCTATATCTCTAACAGCTGCAATAATGAGGCTGTAAATATGTGTGATAACAACATTTTTTTTTTCTAGATTCTTGATATGTCAAAATCTGAGATGAAACTACAGAGAGCATGTGCTAGCAATAGTGTGCTTCATTATAAAATATCTTTGAATAAATTTATGGTAAACTATTAAGCTTACCCTTGCATTAAACAAGGAATATAGTTTGCTTTCCCTGCTCCAAAACTTTCCACACTTAAATCTCTAGCATATTCTGCCTCCCACTAAGTAACAAAAGCTATAGAAAATACTAGACATACTTAAAAACTAGACTAGAAGGCAATACTAGGAAATAGTGATACATGATGTCATGATGAGGGTGGGATATGTGTCACTTCACTTCAACTGTTACTCATTAGATGTCCAAGCGGCATGGCTTGGGTTCCTCCCTAGTCAATAGAGGAAGTCAAGAAACTCTTGTCTCCTCTAGGCATATGTGTCAGCATTAGTGAATCTATCTGTAGAGCATCAACCTCACTGCAAAAAGCCACACTGTTTTATACTGAAATTGGGGTAATGACATCATGTTAATGCAGAGCCAGGTTTAAATTAGTCAACTTCAAGGGCAGAAGGCCCAACTGGCCCAAATACACATGACATAATTCAGTGATAATCAAGATAAATTAACCTATGCAAAATGTCCTGTATGGGCTAAATTACTTTTGTTAGTTGAATTGGCTTACTGATAGGTCATTTTGTTATTTCTAGAGGATACTGTAGCTTTCTGTATAGTCATAACTAAGTAGCCATATTTATCACAGGAAAGCATCTCCATTTTAAATCCTTTTTAAAAACTTAATTGAAGGTAAAATAGTTGATTAGGAGAAAACGTTGGATGTGCTTGCCTCATTTGCCCTCTTACAAGGCATAACATTATGATTACAGTCAGAGACAGTATACTGATCTAGATGGACTTTTGTCTCTCTCATTCCCTTTCACAGTTTGCTTTTACATAAATATTAACTGTTCAGAATGAACCTGTGTATGGAAGCACATCATTGTGGTACTGAGTAAATATCTCTTGTAAATTCCTCTCTGTTTTCAGTTGAAACAAACATGTTTGAACAGGTAAATGTTACTTTAAAATTTTCATATTATCTCTTCTAAATTTCCATTTTGAACACTGAAAGTTCAAAGTTGTTGATTTCAGGGATGTGTCAAAACAGAAATGAAAGATGGGTTCTGACTCTTCTGACTGCTAAATAATAGTGATCAATGGTGATTAATGTGGAGAAGCATTGCCCTCATGCAAAATAGCAGTAATTCCATTTCTAGTAAGGAGATGAGAATGGCATGCACAGTAGGATCCTTGGGATTAGCAGACTGATTTCCCTTGATCCAGGCACTTCTCACTAATTCTAAGAAATGGAGTTCTATATTAAAGAATAAAATAGAAAGGGTCTTTTGCTGAATTAGGAAAAAAGCCCCACAAACTGAAAGAAACATAGTCTGTTTATAATAACTATTGATCAACGGTAAGAGAAATTGAAATTAATCCACAATTAAAACAAAGTAATTAGGTTTGGGGTTTTTTTTGTTGTTTTTTTTTTTTTTTTTTTTTTTTTTAATGCTTATAGTTTTTTTTGTTTGGCTTGTGCAACTGATAGCTCATTAATATTTCATTAGAAATATTTTTTATATAAGTGATGTCTCATTAAAGTATTACCACTTATAAAAGTCTCTGGTTTAAAGGCAACTTCTTTATTCTCAATTTCATGGTTCCTTTTGCAGTGCCTAACTCACATTATTGTTAGTGGAAATTTAATACAAGTTAAGAATACGACAGACAGGCAAGCTGAAATGAGAGCGATCAGAAAAGGCATATATTTGTAGGCAGAGAGTAAACACATAGGCTCTTATTTCAGCTTTCACATGTAATGATTACCGAGGAAGGAACAGAATTTAAACTTCTACCAGAAACAACAAACCATAAACCTCCAGGCAGATGTAAGTTGTCATGGTGATCTGCCACTATTTGCAGATAAGCCCCTGACTGATGTGCAGACCAGAATACAGGCAGTAGTAATTCACATTGTTGTGTATCAAAGGGTCTCGCCAAACCTTAGGGAGATGTCTTCACTAGGTTTTGATAGAAGTTTTCTCTCTTTCATCAATGAAATCCCCTCTTTAGGATGCACTCCATCTTCTGTTATATCTAATATGTGGCTCTTTCATCATACATTAGTAGGCTGCAGGAGACAGAAAAGTTAGTTTCCTGTTATGACTCTTACAGTGATAGCAGGTACCAATGTTAGAACGTGATAGTCTCCCTTTCTTGAGGAAGAGATGGTGTTATTTCTGACTGTGTTTGGATAAGTCATTGCAGAATGCTTAGTTTTGTTTCTGGTGGTCTCTCTGCCTTACTGATGACAAGCACTAACAGAACTTCCAGCCAGACAGAAAGGAAAATGACATGTTCCTTTCTAACTCTTTCAGAATATACAGAACATGATAAATGTAAGAAACCTGTGTATAAGTGCTGCTTCCAGATCTTAAAGTGTTCCTGTGCCAAAACATTATTCAAATGTAATGAAAATTTTCTCCAAAGATATGGTAGGTGGTAGAGAGACTGATAGCCCTATTCACAACACTTCAATCTTCCTACCAAATACAGTTTAAAAATAACATGACACTGGTTTGACATAAATTGCTGCAGATTATACATTTGTCATTCCTATTACTGAATAGAAACCAGGCATTATGGACTGACATGCATTTCATTCAAGGATGTCTGAGACACTTAGATTGGAAAATAAATGAAACAGTCAATACTAGTGATGTGATTAATATAGGGTCTGGCTTGAGATGACTTTACAAGTGTGCAAGAAATTGCTTGTTGGACATCAGATTATTTTCACTGTGCAACAATTAGGGGATTGTGGCTATGAAAAGCACTTTCAACCTCAGCGAACCTGACTCTGAGGCAGCATGTTTGAGAAGCATTTGTGTTTACAGTGGAACTAAGTATGCTCTTTTATTTTCCTGATTTGATGTCTAGAAACAGAAGTTGAAGGAGCTCAAGTAAGCTTTGCAACAGTTCCTGCTGCTGCAAATACCTTCCTCTGTTATTAGCTGTAGCCATGTTCTGAAAGCAGCTTAGACTGAGCTTTAGAGTGTGAATTCATGTCTGTCTCTGTGAAAAATGAGCACGGATGACCCCTGTTGATATTTATACAAATTTCATAGGTTCTTTTTATCAGGTAACTTATAGAGTGCTCATTTTCTAGGACTGTGTGAGCAAATTAATTTACAAAGTGTGGAGGAATCACATAAAAGCATCAAATGTTAAGTATATTCTGCATAATACAATAGAAGAGACATTGTGAAATGGTTCTTACAGATGTCAATGTTAGTAGCTTTTTTTTATAACCTAATCTTTTACAGAATGCCCAGGGTATTATAATCCCCTTTCCTACTAAAGGAGAAATCAGTGATATGAAGTTTAAATATAACTTGTTTTATTTGCACCTATATACACCTTCTGGAATATAGATCTAAGCAGTCGTCACTTTCGCATGTATCAGTTTAACATTTTTGCTGAGAAAAACTGCCTCAGGATTTTACTCTGATCGTAGCACAGTTTAGAAATGAGAACACATTTTGCTATGAGAAAATACCCTGCTACCTTGAATAAGCAAAGCTAACAGGGTAGAGGATGACTTTTCCCAACAGAATCTTTGATCAAAATCCTAGAATAAGAAAAATCAGCAGGGTAAATGTAGCAGTGACCCAGGATGATAACCAAGAAAATAACTGTAAATATTTACATCTCAACAGAGAAGTTGGCTTTGTGCTTTAAATTTACATGTACGATTTGCAAGAATGAAAACTCAATCAGAAAACAGGAATGGTGGCATTCATGTTGCTCAGCTTTTGATTAGGAATCTTCACCTGATTTTCTCACTGGGGTCTTCTTTTGTAGTCTGGAGAGAACCTCTGTAGCTTAAACATGCAGGATGTTAAATCAGTTCACTTAAAAAAATATCTGCTGATATAAATGATGTTTGGGATGAAATAAATCTACATCCTATTATTTCCTGCATTTTCCTGCTTTTATACGTTAAACACTCATGATTCTGTTTGTTCTTGAAAAACATGCTGGCTCACATGGAAACAGGGCTTTTTACCTAGTGACTAGAAAATCACACCTCATATT
Source organism: Tyto alba (assembly GCF_018691265.1). Taxonomy (NCBI): domain Eukaryota; kingdom Metazoa; phylum Chordata; class Aves; order Strigiformes; family Tytonidae; genus Tyto; species Tyto alba. The sequence continues at coordinate 3,247,636 of NW_024881316.1, forward strand.
CTACAAAATGTATATTTGCATAGGTGAAAGTGACTAAAACAATAAACCAAGACATTATAATTTTATGGAATTCAGAATTTCTAATAGATTTTCTTCTGCTAATTTTAAGACCAGTTTGAAAGTGAAGGTAGTTGTCAGGATAAGTTCATATCAGGACTAAAGTCTGTTGCCTGCGTATGTGGTGAATGAACCTCTGGAACCCTTTGCAGTAAGACCTCATATAGGACAACACACAACAGTCTCACCACCAGCAGCTCAGATAGGGCAGCCTGTTTCCCACATGGCTTGGATTTCCCAGTAATACAGACTGTCAGGTGAGGCAGAGTAGGACAGTTCTCACTCCCAACACAGAGTGATTCTGGAGAAAAAATAAGTTAGAGCTCTTTCAACAACATGGAAAGACCTTGAGAAGAAAGATCACATTTGATAGACATTATCTAGGCCAAAGGGACTCCAATAAAATAGAGCCAGGGGTCAGATACTACCTGCTCAGTTACTCAGACTATGAGCTTTGATCCAGATTATTTTCTAGAATGATTCAGATGGCCAGACCAGATTAAATCCCGCTGTTGTAGGATTTCTGTCTCCACAGGTTTACAGATAAAACCGTTGTTACACTTTGTGCCAGAGAGCTACAACAGCTGAAAAACAATTACTTAGAATCAAAGCCTTGAACAGCACTAAAATGGATCCTGAGAACTAGAGCAGACAAAAAGTTTAGGTTTGTCTGACCAAATTACAGACATCTGCAGTTTGGGTGCATATTACCACAGTATGTGTCTCGGTTCTCTTCCTTGTCAAAGAAAGAGGTTTTCTAGGGTACAAAACATCTTATTCCACAGAAACGGTCTAAAATAGGCCATGGAACCTCATAAGCATCTCTTTCTCTGCATTGCCCATGAAGGGAACAATACATTACCAGTTCATATGTAGATGCTTGTACTGTCAATGACTGTGGTCAGTAAGGTGAGAGGAATCTAACCCAGATGGTCAAGGAGGAGTTGAGAAGTCCTTACTCTCTCTTTGTCTTGGACTGCTGCATACAAAACAAACCCTAGCCTAAGTCTGAGGTAGCTCTTTGAAGCTGCCCATATTTCTCCTTCCCCTTTCTGGTCCTTCCTAGGAATTCATCTACCTGATTTTTGACTAACTATAAGCTGTAGACATACATCTTCACACTCCCTGATTCATTGCTTATTTCCAGGTAGGAGAAAGTGCCAGATCGTGCAGTATTGTTCCTACACAAGAATCCTTTCCAGATCTCTGGAGCTCTTACAGAGGGGTAACTTGCACACCATTGAGTACTATAAAGAAAGGGAAAGGGTTTTGACCCTGAAATCATTAGTTTTATTTAAAAAGAAGCCTACCAAACTGAGAATGCTATTTTCTTGGTTCTTAATATGCATATTTGAAAGGTTATTAGTAAATGATCTCATCTTGTCCAAACATACTTTTCAATACTGTACTATACACCATCAGCATTATAAAGCTAATACAAGTCCTGAAGTATCTCTTTCTTGTTTTTTTAATCCTTTACCTTTCTCATGGCACAAAGTATACATGTGAGGATGTTAAAACCACAAATAGATCAGTTTTGTTGAAACAAACCTGCTTTTATGTATATTTCTTGTTACAAAATATATTGGAAATAATCTTGCACAGCACGTGTATGTATATTTGTGTTTAAAAATTACATAGTGAAGATATACATATATACACATTTGTACATATAATATGTATATACTATTCAATCATAACAAAAGCAAACAGAAGTTGAAAAGAACCAAGTGCTCAAGTTATGAAAATGCTGTTTTACAGCATCAGGTGTTCAAAGTGAAGTATTGGACTTGATCACAGTGGAGATGGGCAGAGTTTGCTGAAGACTCTGAGCTGTACATGGTTTTATACAGGTACCCCTTGGACGCACATGAGTCCCGGTAGCATTTAATGCCTAAAGTTTTATTTTACTTCTCTTTGAAGAGTTCCAGCTCTTTTCTTGATCCTTTTTTTTTTTTTTTTTTTTTTTTTTTTTTTCTTGTAGGAAGGATGACAGGGGCTTGTAAATGAAAAGGATGCCTCTACTGGTGTAGCTTTTTGATGAATGCAGACTTCTATTTCAACTTGCACAATGGTGCTTGCAGGGGTGAGAGTAGGGATTCTCAAACACATAAATGGGAAATAAGCAGAAACATTTATCCACTTCCACTGGGTGTTTAACAGCCTTTGATGACCATTTATATTAAATGTAGGTATCTATATATGTTAATAAATCATCTATAAAAAGAATACAAAACAGTGGTCTACAGAAAGAATTTTTAATAATGAGGTATTTTGCTGAAAGATAGGGTATAAAGCAGCAGTGTTATAACATCTGAGTTGAGAAGAAATAAACAAATCTCAGCCTTGAAAATCCTGCAGGAGAAACTTATTTGGTAGCTGCCCATCCCTTGTATTTCAAAAACAGAAAGGAGCACAAAAAATATATTGGGACTAATCAGCATGAAAACTGAGTGCAACTCCTGTTATAAAGCACTTTCTTTATGCAGCAGATCAGTGTAAAATAATATTCACTGCATACCTTTGTTGGTACTAATTATTGCTTACATAGCATCTAGATAATTTAAAAATGTAATTTAAAAAGCATCTTGCAGAATGTGGCATGTTTTGGTTTGGATTTTGATATGTTTTGATATGTACTTTTCAATTGTGAAGCATTTGGAAAAAAAAAAAAAAAAAAAAAAAAAAAAAGGAAAGAAACCCTGCCAGGCTGTAGACATATATATCTGTTTAAATATGACGTTTGGGAAGGCACTGTCATTTGCTTCACAAGATCTCAGAATTTCCTCTATCAAAAAATCCTACATTCTGAAAATACATGAATCAGATATACCAAACTTCTCTGACGGATGTAGGGTGTGGACAGTAGGAGATATCTCCCAAGAAAAGCAATTAGAAAAATTATAAAGAGCCCCTCCCATTGCTGTCCTGAAAGAAACCACAGCTTCTTTTAAAAGCAAAAAGAAAAACCAGAAAACAAATAATTCGCTCCACCTACCCCAAGTGAATGTAGTGTATAACTGTTTGTAAGAAAATAATGTAAATTTACATTATGGTAACCTGTAAAACAACAGAAACAAAGGAATTTATATAAAACATATGTTGTCATATTTGCAATTAATTTTGCATTTAATTTGTTTCCCTCAAGTGTAGCCCTACATCATTTCATGGGGGAAAATGGAAGCTCATTAGCATTAGTGGGCCATTTATATTCTTCATGCTTTTTAGCTTAGAGCTGTCCAACCTGAGAGATTTTATTTGTTATGAATATTTATATTATTCTGCACCATAATAGTCACATTTTATCACAATACTTCCTTCAAACATAAGGCTAGGGTATAAGATTTCTTCCCACACATTTTAGTAATCACTTTTCAAACAACTCCTGTTATAAAACAGTTTCTTTATGCAGCAGATCAGCTGTAAAATAATATTCACTGCATACCTGCATTTGTACTAAATATTCTTTATGTAGCATCTAGATCATTTGAAAATATAGAGACATCAGCTTGCAGTTCCATGAAACAGTCAAATTCACCACTTCTCTATATTTTGTCTCATTTTATTCTCTGGCTGCAGGCCTTCATGTTAGCAGCTTTTTCCCTCTTTCTTTCAGCCTGAATTTATTTTATTAGCAGCTTTCCCTCCTTTCTTTCAGCCTTATTTTATTTTATTTTTTTCTCTTCTTCATCCAATTTTGCATTATGGAAAAAGAAACCTGGGAGCTTTTGCTGACATACAGTGTATAAAGAAACTGCATGGCAGAAGTAGTTGACCTAGTAGTGGTAATCGTGCACAGAAATAGAAGAACTGCAGGGTGAAGTTTTTGATCCATAGCATGGAGCTGTGCAATGATCAATTGCCTGTCCAAATCTGCTCCGTACTTATTATTTTTATGGAAATGTATCATCCCAGCTTCTGTTAGGTATTCTCAGCTTCTCTCTGTCTCCACCCTTTGGTGTTCTGACTACTTCTATGAGATTTAATAAAATACCTTGAAAAACAAACATGGGGCCTTTTGAAAGACTGGATTTTATTTTGATTGCAGTTGGAAAATCAAAGCTTCAACTCCATTTTCTGAGAACCAGTATTAGAAAATGCAGATTGCAGAATGCTTAATGGAACTGCCCTACTTTCTAGAGTCATTTGTTTTGATGAGAGCCTGAGTGTAAATTCTGTGCAGAACACAGACAGCTATTATGCAGTTAATTATGCACAAAGTAAACATGTACAATTGCAAACAGCAGAATGCCACCTAATAATGGATAACCTGAGATTTATGGTATGCATGCCCAATCTGTAACGGCTTCTACTCATGAATCTAAAATGAATGGAACATTACCTAAATGATCCAGAATGAAGGATTTAACATATCGCTCTACCCTTATTGCTACTTATTTCCTGTCAGCAGATTTTTCATTTGGCTTTAATTTATTGCACATAAACACTATGCAAATGATTTGGTCATATTTAAAAACATATGGCCTGTGCTTCTGATTACTGGTTAGGAATTTTGTTACCAATTACTTGTTAGAGTAATCACTTCTTTAATTATACTGGTCAGCAGATAATGACTTTGCCTTCATTTACTTGAAGACTAACTGCAGCAAAAGAAGTTGTAATGTGAATGTCCATAGAAAAACAGGGCACAGGCTTTTGGCACATATTCATTAGCTTTCAGTTTCTTCATAGGTGTTTTTATAAATCTGATTACAGTCTACATTTATTTTTACTGTCTTCTGTGTTGGAGACTCAGTGCTCAGATGTAGTTAGCAGTGTTGCAACTGCATTGGAACCCACTAATGGGCGTGCTGGCTTACACACAATGATTAGCCCTCATCATCTCCACCGTGTCTTCTCTGCATGGAGAAAAGGGCTTCAAAGTTTTATAACTAATCGCAAAGGAGCAAGGAACCCTTCTGAACTGCTAGAGCAGTTTGACAGTAAAAGCCATCTATTATTTTTGCTTGTCCCTTTTTTTTTTTTTTTTTTTTTTTTTTTTTTTTTTTAGGGGAATAAAAGCAAACAAGACCCCAAAACTGAAATACCTTTTGTAACTTTGCTGTGACGGTTATCTAGGATGCCAGGAACAGAATAATTTACATCTTTGAGTAGGTCACAGCATCAGTGGAAAGACTGCTGCCATGACTATCTAAGCCTTTGTTTCCTTCTCAGATTTGGATTATCATTAATTGCATGTAATGTCTCACAGTAATCAGGTTTTTGTTTCTTTATACTTGCTTCCTGTCTTTATTCTTTCCTTTGCTGACTGCTAGGTCCTGTTAAAAGATTCCACTGACTCAATTGCATTGTACAATCCTTTTTTCTTGAGGCATTAATAAAAGAACAAGACAAAAGAAGTGGAAAAATTAGTCAGGAATGTGTGTATTGTAAACTGTATCTACACTGCTAAGTAAACCAGATCCAGGGACCGGGCTTAAGGACTTGTTCTGTCATGTGTGTTATTTAATTGCTTTCATTCTCCCAGTCATGTTTTTGGCTCTCACCAGAACTTTCTCAGACAATTTCCGGGTAGAATTTGGGGGATAGCATGTATCAGGGAGCTCCCATATCCCTGCCCATGAGGGGTACATAGTGCAAAAATTCTGCCCTGGACAGCCCTCTAACAGTATCACAGCAAAACTGTCATCCTCAAGTACTCCCATGTGCCCACACACAAGCTACATCCCAGAGCCTCCAAAACACCTCCAGTTTTGGGCAGTGAAACACTGATAGACTGCAACACAGATTTCTCAGTAGTCTAGATACGTTCAACTGAAAAGAAAACATATAGATATGATAATCATGACTTAAGGTGGGCAAGGCCCAGGAAAAGACAAATACTAAGTTCTGCGTAGTGTGGATGTAGCTAAGCCAAACCATTTGCCCAGACACGGGTCCCTGCCTCTGTTTTACTTAACAGCAAATACTGGGATTACATGGAGAGAGATGTAAATGTATCATACTGTGAGATATTTTTGTCAGGTGGATGGATGGATAGAGTAGTCATTAAATATAATGATTAGTTCTTTCTGATGCTTAGACAAAGCAAAATGATGTTTCCCCTAAAAAATGTGAGGATTAATTAAAATGGCCTGTTCTATGCAGCATATTCACCTTATATATGACTGCAATTCTTTAAAAAAGAGATATTATTAATACTAATATTGCCCAGGCTGAAGTGACCGGTGTGCTGAACTTTATAATTCTCTTCATTTAGGTCACATCAGGAAATTTGTTTGGAATAGTTAAGGAAGAACTGTGGTGATGCTGAGATACATTGCTGTTGGCACACAGGCTGTCTAGTTCAAAGCTAACTTGTATGGCTTTGTCTTTGACTGCAATTGAGACATGCTTGGATACATAGTATCACTGATGTTTGAACTACTTAGGCACTGTTGGCTTTCCAAACAGAATGTTATGACAGCCCCCACCCCTGTAGGTAGAGGGGAAGATGCTGTACAGCCACAGTTGCTTTCAAGCTGTGTATTCTCCTTCCACAAGATGTTACAACTGACAAAAAAAAGACCCCTAAAAACACTCAGTTATAAAATTAGTAATAAGGGTGTATTGTGTGAAATTAGAGAGAATGGAAATGAAACAAACTGGAGAACTAGCAACCATAGAAAAAAGAAACAAATGCAAAAGTAAGAAATTAGGTATATCTCTCTTCTGGGACATCAAAGGTTGCAGGTCATAAATGTGTACTGCATTGTATCTTTACTTTTTACTACTCGGATGGTCCCACCTCCTTTCTTTTTGTATTTTTGCTGAATCCATCCTGCCACCTTCATTAAGTGCTTATTTTCTTACAGTATGTGAAGGAGTGAGTGGAGTGTCACTTTCATCTTTGGGAGACAGTAGTGGTTTTGGTTTTTTTTTTGTTTTTTTTTTTTTTTTTTCTAGTTGTTCCTCTGTAATAGAAGCTAACAATTCAGTTGTTCTTTACTAGCATTTTTTGCTTGCATAGCTCTTTAAAGATTTTTTTCCTCCTTCCATTAATAATTCTATCTTTGATTACTATTCCTTTCCTCTGGATCAGTCTGCTTTCACATCAGATCTCTTATCGTGCTTGTAGCCTGCTGTGTGAATCAGGTAAGCCTAGTAAGATACCTCTACAGTGCCAGCCTTAACTGTGTTTGCTGAGCCATGAGGAAAACAAGAAGCCTAAGAAAAATCAACTCGGAGGCTTGCCTGTGAGAGAATCAGTCCCTGCTGAATCTGCAATACAGAAAAAGGCAGAGAATTTTACAGTTAAAGTGTCTTATTGAAGTCTCCTGCTGAGAGGAAACCATGTTATGTTGTTAGCTTGATCTTAGCAGTTTTCATCTGTCTAACGTACTGCTCCAACAGTATGTTACACCCACTTTGCATAGAGGTAAATGATGGCACACTGCCCAAGGCAATGGGGAGTCAGGCTCTTATTCTTTAGGAAAGAGCTGTGGAAGCAGAACAATCACCCGAGCTAGGCTTAAACTTGCATTATAGCAGCTAGGCTGACAGGAGGAGGCACAGCTGCAGCAAGCCTCTGGGGCTGGAGGAACCTCTGACTTCAATGGCAGCTTTGCAGCTGCAGCAATTACCACCACGGATCCGACTGGACGTGAGGGTGACTGCTTCCAGCCTGAAGTCTACAAACAAACATCCTCTGCTAATTAGGAACAGAGAAAGAGGAGATCAGAGGAGTTATTAAGTGTGAAGACAGTGCTGTGTCCAGTTAATAGTGATACTCTTTCTTGTTATGCCCATGAATGTATTACAGAAGTATTGGCAAATCTTCTCCTGCCTGAAGGGAAGTGGGTGGCTGACATGGAATAAGGAAGGCTCTTTTCTTTTAGCTGCTAGTTTGAAGCCTGCTTAGACTAGAAATGGCAAAACTATACCAGATGATGGTGTCTCTGATGCTAATCAATATTACTGAAGTATTTATTCGTTGGCATGAGCCTGTAACATAAAAATTCCCCTTTAGCAATAGAATTCCTTGTATTTTAACAAATCAGGCCTAGGGCTTGGGTAATCTTAGTGAGTTACAAGAATTAATGACTCTATGCTTCTGATGGTTTTGCTTTTCCTTCTGCTTTTTCCCTCTTTGTTCCTTGAGGGCTTAGCAGTGTTCTGCAATAAATCTTGGACCAGGTCTGGACCAGGGTTGTCTCCTTGCTATGAAAAGGAGGAGTCAAGCAGTGGTAGAAGAGAGGGAAGATACGTTTTTCAAATGAGAGGCTATAGCAATTGTGTTGAGATCCTAGAACTGTAGTAGACTTGGTGTTGGGCCAAAATATGGCTAAGTAATAAAAGTGGAAGATGACAGGTAATTGATTAGGCATGAGCTTTCTTGCACTTGTAGCTCATGTCAAATTGTGTTGTGGGGCAAAGGTGTTTTCTTCCTTTTATGTGACATTCCTTGTGAATTCTGGGAGTCCAGTTTTGGACTTGAATGGACAATTTCTTTTATTTGTTTGTAACTTCTGCTAGTTTCACCATCTGGCATGAATTGTACTTCACTGAACATGTTCTGTCCTATCAAATTCTATTATCACTTTGTGCTTATCCTGTAGTTTATCACTTTGCAACTGCTTGTGTAAAAATAAGTAAAGCAAGGAAATAAAACTATTAGTGGTTTGAAAACCCTTTAAAATCTTGTTGCAGCCATTCCCACAAACACCTGAGCCCTGAATCTTTGTCTCAAATACAGATAACTTTCACTTTTTTTTTTTTTTGTTGTCTGTATAGCTTTATTGCTGTATAGTGTTATTTTACAATAAATTGAGTATCTTCGGTTTTGCCAAACAGTGTATTCCTTTTATTTTGCTTCCACTTATTTATCTCTTGTTTTAGAGCACTATTTATTACATGCATTTTCCTTCTGTTCTCTTTCTAGTTTAATATGACTAGTTTCAAGTTCTACTTTTGTTGCCGGAGTTTTTTGTTATTTTTAGAGGAGTGTATTTAAGTTTTTTTTAACCTGGTTTAAGTGCTTCATTTTAAATACACTTTTCATTTCCCTTTTATTTCAAAATCATATCTCTATTTTTTGTCTCTCCCTCTCTGTTGCATTTTCATTTATGTTCTTAAATATGCTCTGCTTGTAGTGCAGAACTTAAGTACTGACTGCTTTCTTTTTTGCTCCTGCTAGCTACCTCTGGTAATAGCACATTGATTTATTTACTTTTGTAGGGTTTTTTTTCAGTATCACATCCTTCACACTGTATCAGATAAGAGTCTGAACATCATGAAAATAATAAATAGAAAAGATTTCACTCATAGCCCAAAAGTGTTAGGGAAAACTACTTTCAGAAAACACTTTTGCAAATCATTACATATAACAGGTTCAAATCTTTGAAGTATTTTAAACCTGATAGCTTTAATTTTTAACTCTCACTTTTGTTTTCACATAGATGTTATACACCAATAGATACTTAAGCCTGATTCCTCATGGAAGAAAAAACCTTACCCTTCAGCACTGTCTATAAACAACAAGTACCTAATCTGACCTGATGATTAAATTTCAAATAATAAGCAGAGACCAAGACAACAAGCCTTGTCCATGATGGCAGGACAAACATAATAGCCAGTATTTTTTTTCTCTCATTAAATACTGAATAATGCAACTATTGTGCCAAGAGTGCCTCTGTTCAAAGTGTTTTGACGCATAACACCACATGATCTTGTTCTGTCCTGGTGAATTCAGAAATGGAGCAGTATTAGGGACTCTTACTGAGATGGTCAGGGTACAGTATAATTACATACTAATTCCTCAGAAGAAAGTTGATGTTAGCTACAGATGTTTTTGTTTTGTTTTGGTTTGTTTTTTTTTTTCCCAGTATTACCTTGCTTTTTGCTGAGACACTACAGAATAAAAATCAAAATAACTAAATCAAAATTTGGTAAATATTTTGCCAGATCCATATTTCAGTTACTCTATCCAAAATGAATGTGAATGACAAACTGCCTATTTACAGGTAAATCATGGAGGATGTTATAAAAGTGCTGTATCCTGTTCTAAAGTAAAAATGTACAGTGCAGCAAAGCAAATGAAGCTGGATTACTCTGAATCTTTATTAATTTATTGATGTGTAGTGTTATTAGTTCCTTCTGACTAAAAGGACTTTCAAAGTGTTCTTGGGTTCTCCTGCTTTTTAGTTGAAGCGAAATATCTAATACCTAGTCAGAAAACAGGAGAACCATTAGATATTGAGTCTTGTGATTCTCTAGGTAAAATTATTTATGAATAATGATGTGACTTTATTAGTTTTGAATCACAAGAAAAAATTTGATTTAGTCCTACGGTGTAAGACGGGGAACCTGTTATTATTTCATAAGAAGCTCTTTCTTTGCTTGGAAGTTTTTTAGTTGTGTTTTTGAATAACTTTTAGAATTTGAAATACCCTGATCAGACTGCCTTTCCAAAACCACTATTGATGGGCTCTAGATTTTATGAAGACATCTTTTACTAGAGATCTGGTTTTCCATGAAATTACGATGAGGTTTTATTTTGGGTTCAGAATATATGAAACATGAATAAAGTGACAAATCATTGGAAGTGTGAACACGTTTGTAATCACAATAAAGCCAAAAGGAGACTGAAAAAAATGTCTTAGAGGTGTTAATGCTTATGTCAGACAAAATATTCTTAGAATGGGCATTTCTATCTTACAAGAGCACATTAATTTTGTTTTCATATCTAGACATGAAGGGTTAGTAAATAACAAGATTTATACACAGATCCCCTGAGTATGGGTTGGACAACCACCTTATTGATTGGCCACCACAATGGCATTAAACCTGAATCTCCTTAATGTTATCACCTCTAATCATCTCTTGATTACACACTCTAAAGCACCATAGCCATGATAAAGTAACAAGAGAGCTCTGATTGAGCAAATCAGTTTGAAAAAGGTCCCTGGAGAAGAATTTTATTTTCCAGGCCAGAATTATCATCTGCGTGCCTTTGAATCTAGACTAATAACATAATGGGTGAGAAAAAATTAGTTGTCATGTTGACATAAAACACCTGTTTCCTCCCTTTCCTCTGGGTCAGGATTATCAAATTATGAACTGAGTATTACACAGCTCTTTTGCAGTGAGCAAAATGGACTGATAGCAGATAAACATTTTTAATTCTTATGTTATCTGCTGTATGACTACTGACAATATGTAATTATTTAGCATCATATTTGAAAATGCTGCTAAAACTGTAGATAACGAGATAATTAGTGTCCCTTTACAGAAAAGTAAATCCCATGCCAACTTTCCACGACTGAAACTAATAATATTATGGTAACTCCAATCTTAACAGATTCTGTTTGTGACTAGAGCTGCAAATCAATGATACCCCAGTACTGTGATGTTACTCTGAAGAAAAACAAAACAAAACCCCTCTAAAATTTACTTCAACAAACAAAAATCTTTATTAAGCTGTTGACAACAGTCAAGAAAGCTGATAACTTTATTTTGTTTGAGCTAAACTATACCACTGTTAGGCTGTAGCACTTGAGAGGGAGTACACTCAGGGAACTGAGATGAAACCAATGAGAGCTCTTGTAGGCTGAGGTTGGTATCACAGATGTAGTGGCACAGGCTTCATCTCTTTAGTACACTGCTACACATTATGTCTCTCATTGTAAGGTTAAAGTGTTAGAATATCAGCCAATTGCCCCTGGAGCCTCCCCGTTTAATAGGGTAAAATGGGAGGCCCTGGGCCCTCTCTTCAGATTCCTTTGGTAAAACCTATGATCAAAACTCCTATAAAAGGTAAATGAAAAGAATTTAAATACCTACTGTGTCTGGTCTTTCCCTAAAAGTTCATGATTCCTGGAATATTTTGCATGGTACTTAGCATTATTTTCCTGCGTATTTCCAGAATTGCCCATATATTTGTGGGGTCCATGAACGTTTTTTTTCTTGTGTTTTTTTGTTTGGATTTGTTCTTTCTTTAAGTGATCCCTTGCTTAAATCTCCTTACAATCCTGACATATATTGTGTTTTGAGCCTATTTACTGCATAGCAAGAGTCTCTATAATGTTTTATAAACATTTCTATTAGGAATGGAATAATTTCTAGCAGACATTGTCAGCTGTCATCTTGGTAGATCTACAAAAAATGCAATCATGGTTACCACACAGACAGTTAAATTCTCAATATGAATTATCAGTTCAAATAGCTAACACCCATGGGAGATACCCTAGGTCCCACTCTCTTCTATCCATGAAAGTGGATTATGTATGGAGGGGAACACATGAGGATCTAGAGCAAAGACTGATCTATGTTGACCTATATGGGCACTGGAAATGGACATGCCTTGAGGTTGCTAAATGGACCTGTGCTTTTCCACTATAGGAAAATTCAACCTGCTCACACCCAGTACTCAGTGTTCCTTAATCAACACAGAGATGGTACATTTTTGATGCATATTGAGTGGGGTCCAACTTACTCTTAACTCCTCATAACATGTTGCTGTTGTTAATTTAGGCTGTAGCAATGACTGAGGAAAGGAAGGAGACAGTTTGATTTTGATCTATTGGCAATTCTGGGATAGGAAACTTCTGCTTGTTGCTCTGATGCCAAAGCAGTTTGAACTTTGGTTGTGTTTTCAAAGGTGTTGTGGTTTAGGCCTCATTGGCAGCCAACCACAATGCAGCAGCTCTCTCTCCCTTCCCCTCCGGCAATGAGAAGGGACAGAGAGCCAGGCTTGGGGTTCAAGATAGGACTGGGATGGGGAAAAATCCCCCTTTTATGATCACAAGCAAAAGGCAGACTCGTTAGGGGAAGAAAAAAAGAACATACATTTATTACAGACACTAACAACACATAACAGAGTAGGACAGTGAGAAGCATTGCCACATCTTGAGAACACCTTCCCCCCACCCCTCCCTTCTTTCCGGGCTCAGTTCTGCTCCCAATATCTCTACCTCCTCCCCCAGTGGCGCAGGGGCAGGGAATGGGGGGTGCAGTCAGCGCTGCCACTTCCTTCATCTTCGGTGAGGGGAGTGTCCGAAACTTGTTCCTCCTGCTCCATCGTGGTCCCCCTCTCACAGCAGACAGTCCTCCACAAACTTTCTCTGACGTGAGTTCCTCCCATGGGCTGCAGCGTTCCCCACACTGCTCTGTTGTAGGTCACTAACTTCCTCCGACTGGATTCTCTCCCACGGCTGCAGCCCTTCCCGAGCTGCTCCGGCGTGGGACTCCCCCGCATGCTGCAATCCTCCCAGCACTGAATTACAGCAGCGGGGCTACCTTTTCCCATGAGACCCCGGCCTTCTTCGGGCACAGCACCTTGATTATCCGAGCAGGAGCAACAGGCCATAAATCAATGTTTGCTCCACCAGTAGATCTTCATGGGTGGGGGGGGGGGGGCCGCCCTGCCATCTCCCCACAGGATACAGGGGGGTCTCTGCTCCGGCACACCTCCCCCCTCTTTTCTTCCTCCGTTCCTCCACTGACCTTGGTGTTCACGCAGCTGCAGCAACTCCTCCTCACATGTCCGACTGCACGTCACCACGTCCCTTCTTAAATACGTTATCGCAGAGGCGCAGCCAATTGGCTCAATTTCCCAAACAGAAGTGGAGCTGACTTGGAGCTGGGGGAGCTTCGAGAAGCTTCTCACAGGGGGCCGCCCCGATAGCCCCCTCCCCTGCCACCAAAAAACCCCACCACTCACTCAACCCAGGACAAAAGGCACTATTAAGAAACAGTTATGAGAATTGTCTGTAGCCAGTTAGTATGTGAGTCCTCTGTGGTCAAGGAATTTGATAGACACCCTGTTCCTTTATTAAAAAAAAAAAAAAAAAAAAAAAAAGGTCTGTAAGAGGTTATAGCATACTGACCTCTGCTTTTGCTGTATGCATTGCTTTGTATTAACAGAGTTTTGTGGTTAAGTGTTCCAAAATTTTTCCCTAAGGATTTCATGCTTTGTTAACATGCACAAATTCCCTATGAAGATTTAAAATACCCCAAATATATCATAGACGTGAAAAATTTACAATCTCAAAAGTGCTTTTGGTAGGTTTCAGAAGTGGAAAATACAATCATAGGCACTGAATCTAACGTTTATTTCATATCTGTACCTCTTCATCATGTTGCATTACCTCATAAAGTCAAAATGGCAACCTGAGGACTGCACCTAGCCTATTTAATATCTCCATCCAGCCCACTGACTCTCAAGAGGAATGACCGACCAGGCAACCCATGCCTGAGAAAAATCCTGCAAATATTGCTGATACCTCACTACCTCCCATAGGTGAAAGGGACAGAATGGATATCTGTTGTCTTCTTTTTTTAAATGTAGGAGACGACAAAATTGTTAATTTAGTGCCATTATACCAGGGAATTTAACCTCAATGAGAGCAACTGTTGGTCCATGTACAGAATGTAAAATTTGTCTGGATGGTGACTTCAATAAAAAGGAAAGGTTTACGGACAGTCAGGAGATGGACAAGTTACTTAGATCTGTCTAACAGGAGAACATATCTTAGTTTACTCCCACTGAGTGTGGGTTGTGATGGGATGAAATCAAATTCTGTAATTTCTTTTTTGTGTGAGAAGAGCTGTGCAGTGGAGAAGTAGCTATTGAAAAGTATACAAGGTTTTAAAAAAATCTGAGTGTGAAAACTAAGATGTTTTAGCCAAGGAAAGTAATTAATCTATAGTCAGGATGAATTATTTGACATATTTCCTCTCACAATTGCTTCTATAGATGTTTAATCCTCAGATTACCTCCAGAATTTTCAAAACTGTTCAGTCTTATAAAAATGTAATGCTATCTTTGGATAAAGCTTTTGGCAGAATTTGGGAAGAAAACTATTAACACAGTAGTGCTTTTGCTTAATATTATGGAAGAGTAACTAGTATTGAAATATCAAAACAGTATGATGCAGCAGGAATTTGCCAAAACATTATAGAATTGGATTTTTGTATAATATAAAAATGTTTAAAGAACTGCTATAAGATGATATAATACAGTATAAGGTCAATGGCACATTTATGGTGCTCCATGTAAGACTTTTTGGGTGGTGATGATAAAACCAACATTGATTTATCACAATGCTAGATTTATTCTGGCATCATAGATGTAGTGTCATGGTTTGATCTCAGAGGGCAACTGAACACTGCACAGCCACTCATTCCCCCCTTTTATCCCCCTTGGAACTGTTCTACTCTCTCTTATAGATTTTCTTGGAAGTACAGAAATAAATAAATATCTATACACTTACTTCAAAGCCATTGAGAATCAAGAGAGATGCAGATTTGAACCAGACATCTGGAACAAAATATAAAATCTGAGGACTGTGTAGTCACGATGACTCTATTACATCATCATAATCTCGTAGTCACCATGCCCTCTGGGGCAGAATGTGATGTGTGAGTGGGACTGTAACATTATCAGTCACCAACTATGCTGTAGGGGGCACTGAAGTTTAATGCTTTCTTTGCAAAACAGAAATACAGTAGAGGATAACAGTGCAGGATTACCTGTATTAACGTAAATCAGATGGATCTGTACTATATTAGTAATGAAGTAATTATCTTTATATGAACACTATACCAGTTGCATATGGCTATAAATAGGATAGCGTGAAATTTACTTTACTTCTACATTTTAATAACAATACACTTACTAATTTTGGGTACCTGTTATTTTAGCCTCAGTGCTGCATGTCGGGTTTTTGTATGATACTTCCTTCCCCCACTCCCTTTTATCGAAGAATAGGTAGATAAAGAAAGTGAATGAAGGTATTCTACTTGAAATTGAAATCTGTGGTATGGAGATGTTAATATGTGCAGGTAGGATAAATCTGTGTCTCTGACCTGTAGTATGAAAAAAAGCAGTGTTCTTCCCAAATCACCATACCTTAATTCAGCTGGCTAGGAATTTAACAGAGATTGCTTAGCTGTGAGTATATGTTTGAGATCGTCACTTAAGAATTAAGACTATTTACTGCAGCTCATGGGACACAGTGTATTTTAAAGCCCTCATAAATTTTATCTTTCACAAGCACTTGTTTTCAAATGACCCTGAAAGCACAATAATCTTTATAGTCAAAGTATGTATAAAATGTGAAGTTTAAATGTATTCACCTCCAACTATGGTGAAATTACTTTACAGTTTGGTATGAGAAAAAAGAGATTTTAATATATTCTTTCTTTGTTTGAAGAATTTTATTCCTAATTTACCAGATAATAGTGAAAGAAAGGGAAAAAATGTTGCAAATGAAATTTAAATAAAATATTTCAGCATTAAAAGCAAATTTCAAGTAATATCCTAACATTTTAGGGATTAATAAAATCTTCTGGTGATGATTTTCATTCATAAGTATTCAGGGCAGAAACTGTCTGCTCTTCACTTTTCACTTCTTTATCTTTTCTGTGCTGTTATCTTGACGAGCTAAAGGTACTGTGATACTGTTGATCTGGGTAATCTTTCTCACCATAGACTGAGGATATTGTGTATGTCTATCTGGCCAAGCCAGTACTCCTGTCAAAGAAACAATGTCAGCCACAACAGGGGCTTGTCCTCCATCCCCTGCTGCTGACGGAGGAGAAGCCACTGAGGGAACCATGCTGGGACCAGAACTGTGGGAGAGAACAAGGGTAAAAGAAAGCGTCACCTGGGTTACTCTCATGGTGTGGGGAGCACCCCGGGGCTCCTCAAGAGCATGTATATATAACATAGTGTGGGTGGGTGGGCAGCTAGGAAAAGCAGCCAAGGGAAGTGGGGCAGCCCCTGTCCACACTGGTGTGTGCTAGCGCAGTGTGGCTGCAGGCGGTGTGGGTAAAAGAGAAATTATTGTTTCATTTACAGCCTTGTAAAGGTTTCTTTCCTTTTGCTAGTATTACTGTTAATGTAATCCCAAGTGGATTCAAACACAGTCTGTCGGGTTAGGAAAAAAAGAGAATACTTAGAGTCAGGTATCACTTTTTGAATTTCCCCATTTATTTTAAATACTTGACCTGAGCCAACCCTTCCTAAAAGATGTGGAGAATAGAGCAAACACATCCTTCTCCTTTCCTCTAGGAGAATTACTACCTTATCTAAAAAAGCCTCCTACTCTCTTTTGTAGTTCTATTATTCACTGGTCATGCCCAGTGACTTTCTGTCTCACTGGCTTTCTTAGGCTCTTCAGTAAGGCCCATGGAATATTTATGGAAAGGTTTTCACCAGAACCTGACAGATAATGCAGGTCTTTGGTAGCAAATATTTGAATCTATTTTGCCACCTTACATGACCTACATTTTCCTGTATTTTCCTTTTATCTGCCAAAATAACAAGATAGATGTGACCACCATGAGCTAACTTCTCTCTATTCTAGGAGTGACAATTAGTTCAGAATAAGGACGGTGGGGAGAAATGGATCACAATATTTGTTGCTTAGGACCAGGATAAGACAAAACAAAGTATCATTTACTGAATATTTAATACTAAAATACTCATTTGATAAGCACATAATGAGAATTGAATTATTGTGTGTGATGAATAAGGGAATTCTTTGCAGTATTTTAATAAATGTCATAGATCTGACTAATTACCTATGTGATATTAACCTATCAGAAAATACACAGTTAAATTAAAAGAAGTTTAAGAGGAAAGAGAAGAGCAGTTGAAGATAGAATCATCTGGAAAATATCTGAAAAACAATGAAAGAACTATTGTAGAAGTACTTTCCACCTGACAGGTCTAGTGTATAATCTTTCCATGTCAAATATGCAGAATTACAGGTAATATTAAATTAGGCATGCTGGACTAATTAATAGGACTAAATTACAGAAGATAAGACAGAAATCCAGATGGACTGTTCTACATAAAGATGTAGGGTAACTACTATAAACAGATCAACCTGGTACTCAGCCTAGCTGGGATGAGAGAACTTCACATATATGCCAAGGAAAGATTATTCTACTTCTAAAGGAAATGTACATTTTAACACTTCGTTATTCTGACACTTTGTGGTGTGTGTTGTACGCTCCAGGTGAATAGATAACATTCTGTTCTGGAGAACCCGTTTTCTGAGTCATTAATCAGCCAGAGTGTTCGGCTCCTGGAGAGTCTTGGCTCCGCTGGTTGTGTTGTCTTCCACGGAGCTGGAAAACAGATGGAGCTCTAGTCAGGGAATCTGAGCAGCTGAGGGTCCCACCCTTGAGATAGGTGGAGAATCTTCAAGCTGTCACTTGAAAAGAAGAAAAAAAGGAATACAAACATAAATCTCACCTGGTAGCATGGAAAAGTATGCTGATATGATGTACAACTCATGTTTTATGTACCTAAAGGAGGAAAGCTCTGACAATTTGAGAAACTACAGTAATAAATATGCATATTAATATGCCAGATACACCAGCTCAAGAGCATTAGAGAATTGTCAAAAATGAGTAGAAGCACTCTAGAAGAAACTTGCCTCTCCAGAATGTGTGCCACTGCTTTATACATGGGCCATTGCAACTGCTGGACAAATGACAGCGTTTGGGCCTTCAATCAGCATGCAGTGAAAGAAAGCAGAAAGTTTTCTCTTTCTAATATCTTGCATGTTGTTTTATATACAGGCTGTTCACTGGCCTCCCTCCACCCTGGACGTACTCAGATGGCATCAAGCATTTTGGCAGTGAATGCACTGACTGATGTCTAGCACACTCTATCCAGTAAGAGCTATTTTTGTTATCTGCTAAAACTACAGCATGGAAATATGTGCTGTTGAGACATTTTGCTGTTTGAAAATGTTCCAGGAACTAGTTCCATGGCTGTAAATCAAGCTTTATAATGTCATCATTATACTGAAAGACTTTCTTTGTCTTTCATTTTTAACTAGTTTGTTTAACTCTGAAAGCAGGCAAAGAAGTAAGGAAAGAGAAAGTCATTACTCTGAGATTTCACATGCACAGATACTTGGAATTTCAGTGGCAAGCTCCTGACCTAAGACTTGAAGGACATGTACTGTCTTTCCTGCCCCATCATATAATTCCATTCTGGATTTATGACCAGTTTCCCAAAGACATTCTCTAAAGCAAGTCAGAAATGTAAATTGTCAGAATGCAAAAAGAACTTGGATACTGCGGGATCAAATGGTACCATTAACTTTCATACGTATGGCATGCAGCTGAAGTCCACAGCCCAGAGATGAATACTGTATCCCAGAGATGAAGATTGTCTTTTAAACAGCGCACTGAGTAAGGAGAGCACAGTAGAGTGCAGCACCATGATGTGCACGTGCACAAGCCCCTGTATCCTCTTGCACACTGGGCATGGGTTTCTACAGATGTATTACAAAGTGCATCCCCCTCCAGGATGGAGGTGTCTTACTGAGCCCTACCAGGAAGTTGTGCCTTGCCATTCAGCATTAACAGTGCGGTTGTGATTTGTCCTCATTTCAACCATCTTGCAGAGCAGTGTCTTAACTGCCAGACTGCAAAGAGGTCTTTCTGCGACCATGTTTTTAATTGTATCTCTTCCTTTTTACAAAAGCACTAAAATTGCTTTGGGCCAGATAGTGACAGAGGAGAAGGGTAAAGAAGTACCAATGACTCACTTTCAGGAGATCAATTATTGTAGGTTTGCTCCAGGATAGTTTGCATATTTAAAGAAGCATCTCCAGAGGGACAGGAACCCTAGGCTCTCCTTCCTAATTGAATGCTTCCGCCTGTCCTGATCTGCTGAGCAGTTACACATCCTTTGCTTTGCAAAAGATTTGGCAGGGATGTGTAAACTCCCTCTGGAAATGTACGTGCACAGTTTCTACAGGTGTTTGAAAGCTGACATCCTGAATCTAAATGGGGCATTCATTAGCTTCGTCTCCCACTATATGCGCGCGCGCACACACACACACACATTCACACTCCCTGTCAAAGCAGTTCTTATATCCTCATATTGCCTGATGGAGGATTTAAAATGAAGCAACATTCACCCTGAGCCATTATTTTTTCTTTAAGAAACGTCACAGGACTGAACTTATATATACAGATGGTAAAGTCATGGTTTACAGATCTCGGTTGTGCTGGTGTGTGAAGCAGCTCAGCTGGCAGGAGTGGGTGTTTTAGCCATTTACAAAACAGCAACCAAAGTACTTACACTTCATAACCAGGCCTCTACTGGTAATCTGAGCAGTGCCAGGGAAGAGGACTGGCATTTGCTCATCCTTGCTGACAGAAGAGTCCCTGCTAGCAGCTCTGGCTTGGGACTTTTGTCACCGTGTCACTAATTCCCAAGTGCTTCCTGGGAGCTCAGCACGGTCTGGGGAGCATTCCTGTGGGTGTTTCGTACGTGGCCACCCTGCTTTGGAGGCCCAGAGAGCTTCAGACCATGGATACTGCTTCTCTCTGACAGCCCACCTCAGGGTCTTGAGCATATTTTTTTTCCAAGTCTGGTTTACTCCTTTGCATTCCTGAGCCAGGCCGCAATGAAGAAATAGGGTATTTTTAGACCTCAGCTCTAAGCCATTCTACTCTACCTAAAACTTACTTTTGATGCCTCCAAATTAATTTTTAAAGCTAGATGGAAACAAAAATATCCTGGTGTTATTTTCTGGTGTAAATTCAGAAGCCATAGCAGAGAATTTACTAACTTCTTATCAGTCAAATCCAATCAAGACTAATGAAGTATGCCAAAAACATTTGTTTAAATTGTGCTATAAATATAGACAGAAAACAATGCAAGCAAAATGCAGTGAGAAGAATGCATCTGCTACTGTTATGCATCAGGGTGGTGGTGGTGAAGGATAATGACTTGGGAAGAAAATCATACTGGAGTAGACGGAGGTAAGAGCTTTTGAAAGTTTACTAGTCTGAATTTATTATGCTTCCGTGAGTGTGTAAAAAAATAAATACAAATGTTAAAAACAGTGAGCAAAGACTGGAAGCACCACTACTGATATCTTGTTTTAACTGAATCTTCATTCTTGAAAAAATTCCTCTTACACCACATTTTTGATGTGCCTTAGGGTGATATGGAGTCTTCTATTACACAGAATTGTCTTATCAACCATATTTAATGTGTCTTTCTTCTAGGACTGATTATTTTGGGGTTTTTTTGTAAACCGAAATTCCTTTTTTGGGCTGAGATAAATTGACTCAACCCGGATACCTACGTCTTTCAATATACAGGACAAAGGATACCATATCTTGTATTTTTGGGTCTCTTGTTTGAGTCTAAATAAGAGCCAGTCTTAATCATTAAACCTGGGGTTTTTCTATCTGCACAGAATGAATTACAAGACTGAGGCTCTAGCATCCCTTCTGCTCTCATCCTGTAACACGGTTCTAGAGTAATCCAGCTGTTGAATATTTATTGAAAGAATTGGTCAAAGGAAAAAAGTAGTGAAGGGAGAAATGAAGGGGTAAATTGAACTAGAACATAGATTAAAAGGGGTCTAATCATGTCAGTAAGCTTTACTACTTCTGAATGTAGGGGGACCTTCCACTGACAGAGTAAATAATTCTGTTTACCATAATTTACACATATCAAATTCTCAGT
This sequence comes from Tyto alba, assembly GCF_018691265.1. Classification (NCBI taxonomy): domain Eukaryota; kingdom Metazoa; phylum Chordata; class Aves; order Strigiformes; family Tytonidae; genus Tyto; species Tyto alba. The sequence goes on from NW_024881316.1 coordinate 3,269,147, forward strand.
GAAATTAATGAACATATTCAATTCAAAAGGAAAACATGAGAGAAAGAGGGAAAGGGTTGAATCTGGTATTTACACAAAGATTCCTTTCTGTTCCCTTCACGTTCACGCTATCATCCATGCACAAGGAGTACTAGATTTGCCCTTCAGCTTCAGGGTGACTCCTTATAGATATTAACCAGGAGTCAAACAATGTCAAATGTAGCCCTTTCCCTGGTTTTCTTCATGTGAAATGTGTTCTGCTTTAATTTGGATGTGATCTCTGGCTATACACCTTTACCAGAAAGTTACAGATTCTTTTTATTATTTACAAGATATTTTATATGTTATATGAAGACCTAAGTGCCTCTACATTTTCCTACTCTGAGGACTTCAGAATAAGAGTCAGAGCACAGTTTCATTGGAACCCCTAGTACAATTGCTCAAAGCCTAATGCTCACTGTCACAGAAAATAGCTCCCATGGGGGGGGGGCGCAACAATCCCATATAAACAATGGCCTTGTGCTCATAGTAAAAATGAATTTCGGCTCTCAGAAGAAACACATTTCAGCAAAGGAAAAGTATGTGCATTTCAATGTTAGCAAATGAATTTGTATTGAGAAGTGTACTCCACATTCCACTCAAAAAATCCATTAGGAATAGGAAGATGTCTATATAGAAAAAGAAAAAAAAGGTAGAAAAGATAAGGAAGAGAGAGAGATATGCAACCAAGAGACACACATGAAAACCAAAACATATCTTATGGAGTACAGGCTTAAAAAAAAAAAATACTCTCAATGAGTTCAGAATGGTAAAGTAATGACTGCTACTCTGCTGGTCTTTGGTTATTTGCACTGATACAAAATTGTATAAAACTTTTATGTAAGAATAAGTCTTTTATACCAGTTTTATGTTAAGAGGATGAGACTATCAGTATGAGTTGATCTGTGACTTTCATATTTAATCTGTGTGACTTAAAAGATGTTTATACCTGCCTATTGGTGTGCCTCCATCTCCTATAATTCCTGATTTATGGACCCTGGCAAAACAAAAGTGGGATGAATTATTGAATTCTTTATCATGACATAATGCAATATCTTTTCTATGCAGTAAATGTTTGTTTAATAGCAGATGTCCTTTACTGTCCACTTGTAAAATCAAGAAATTTATTTTAGTGCTTGGGTTTTATGTTAGTACAGAACAGATAAGGGTCCTTCCCCTAGTTTCTGTTACTCACAGAAATATGATGCAGAATCATATTTTTTACATGCTGTAGGACATCAGGATCCTCTTAGTCCTTTACGCTTTATTGAAGACTGTGAAGTTCTAGAAAGCAGCAGAAAATTCTAGCAGAGACTGTGCCCACCTTTACTTTGTTGAAAGTGTAAAATGGTAATGAAAATTTATATTCTATGTTTTACCTGACTTATCTTTTGAGTTTTCTCTAGACTCAAAATAAGTTGATAAAGGGCTTTCTCTGTTCTAGTCAACAGCTTGGGAAAACAGGGAAGAAGAGGGAGAGGGTTAAACGGATACCAGGAAATGTTATTTAGAACTACTCTCCTTTTAAAATCTGTGGGTATCTGCCTGTGGAAACTTTTGCTGTCAGGTGCAGTCAGATAAAAATCAGCCATAAAGGGAATTTATCATTTATTTTAGCTTGGCTGAATGATGATTTCTTAGTATCACTGTTACTTTTTTTATAATGCATCTCTTCACTGTGAGAAGCAGATATTCTCCCTCTGGTATAAAACTGATAGGCAATAAATCTATTTAATATCTTGTAGTTCTGTGAGAGTCTAGCTGAGAATTTCACCAATACAAATGATGCTCCAGATCACATTCTATGTTTGCTCATACTCGCTGGAACATCAAATTTCAGTGGCAACCACCTTTTATTATACACACCATTGGATGAAAGCAGAAACGGAATATATGATTCAGTGCAAATATAGTGGATCTTTTGCACAGTATTATTTCCCTACTTATCCAATATTTCATCTTTCTCCTCTCACTATGAACAATGGTTACTGTCCACTAGGATAACATATTTCTTTCTAACATTATTTTAATTTCAGCTTTGTGATGCCTGCATTTGCAAATGTACATTAACACACACATGCTGGCACTTAATTATTATTTTATTTTCCCTAGAAAACACTTTTTTCCTCTGATGTAAAATTGTTTTTCAATCTGTTTTTGCAAGTGAGCAAGAGATCTCTAATACTAAACAACTATAAATCAAAGGCTTATTTTGTAAAAGGCATCTTGAAAGTAGAGGGCTGGAGGCCTGTCCAGTAATAAAAAGAGAAAAAGTCAGTCTTTTAAATCATTCTAGGACATTAGAGAGAAATTCAAATTTACAGAATTTATTTGACTATAGTTTCTTTTCCAACTGATGAAAACACTCAGACTCTGTTACCCTTAATGCAACAATGCAAAATCAGGTTAGCAAGAGAATGTGCAGTGGTAGACTAGTATTTTGGAGATCTGGATTCTTTTTTTTTTTTTTTTTGCTGAGCCACTGATGTAATTTGTGACTTTGGGTAAGCCACTTCTTAATTTAGATTTCTGTTTATATTTGCTTTATATGACAAAGTTTTCATAGTAGTAGGGAGTGGTGGTGCAGGCTGCAGGGGTCGCTCCTGTGAGAAGATACCATGTCAGTCAGAACCAGTTTCAACCAGCTTCAAACCAGACCTGCTGCTGGCCAAAACTCAGCCCATAAATGTTGTTGGTAGCACCAACTGTAATAACATTAAGAATGGGTAAAAATCACAGCAGCTGTGAGAGAAGAGTGAGAATATGTGAGAGAAACAACTCTGCAGACACCAAGGTCAGCAAAGGAGGAGAAGAAGGAGGTGCTCCAGGTGCTGGAGCAGAGATTCCCCTGCAGCCCGTGGGGAAGCCCATGGTGGGGCAGGCTGTGCCCCTGCAGCCCAGGGAGGTCCACGGTGGAGCAGATATCTACACTGTAACTTGTGGAGGACCCCACATTAAAGCAAATGGATGTGTGGAGACCCCAAACTGGATCAGGCTCCTGGCAGGAACTGTGGCCTGTGGAGAAGAGCCCACACAGGATCAGGTTTCTGTGAGCCCAGTGGAGACCCACACTGGAGCAGTTCATTCCCCGAAGGACTGCACCCTGTGGAAAGGACACATGTTGGAGAAGTTTGTGAAGAACTGTTTCCTGTGCGTGGGACCCCATGCTGGAGCAGGGAAAGGGTGTGAGGAGGAAGGAGTAGCAGAGACAAAGTGTTATGGACTGACACAACACCTATTCCTCATTTTTCAAAGAAAAACTCCAAGTGCTTTTGTGCGGCATGTCTTTTATACCCTAGTCTGATCAGAAATGTCCATATAAAATTTCTGCTATTTAATTACTCTGGAAGATCTAACTAGGGATTATGGCTAGAGAAGCCCTAAAGTCACCTACATGAAGGACTCCTTCACAACACAATCAGCCATTTATATTCAAAGTGTCACCCAGGAGATGTAGTGTTGTGGTTGTTTCCTTTTGCATGACTGCTCAGTGGTGACACTGATTGCCTGTGGGTGGAACAACTGATATTGCTGCATATCTTAAGGTTTCAAATCTCTCCAACTTTAGGAGAAGCTGGAGAGAGTGGCCTCTTCAAGGGCAGGTAAGGAGTACGTAATGGTAAAAGATGGGCTACTATGTGGTAATCTCAATTGGGAGACTTTACCTTACTTGTTATTTTTAGGAGTGACTCCTGATTTATTTTGCTGTGGAGGGATTAAGTAACAAGCTGTGGGCAAGTGTTTCTGTCTCTGAGTCCTGTACTGTGTGTGTGTATCCCTGAAGACGACAAGATTAGGCCTCAGTGGTGAGTGGCTTGGGCTATGTGTACAATACCATGGGACATAAATGGAAAGTATGGAACATAGGAAAAAGTCATGAAGGATGATTTTAAGATTGATTCTGGTCAGTGGGGATATCCATGTGTTTAGAACTGTAGAATAATGTAGGTTGAAAGTAATTTGTGGACTGGTACAAGCCTGTTGTGGCTTGAGCTCAGAGGGCAACTGAGCACCACGCAACCACTCTCTCTCCCTTCTCTCCCGGCAATAAGAAGGGACAAATGAGCCAGGATTGGGGTTGGAGATAGGACCGGGAGGGGAAAATCATCCATTATGGTCACAGACAAAAGGTGGACTTGTTAGGGGAAGAAAAAAAGAACATACATTTATTACAGACACTAACAACAACACTTAACAGAGTAGGACAGTGAGAAGCATTACCACGTCTTGAAAACACCTTCCCCCACCCCTCCCTTCTTCCCAGGCTCAACTCTGCTCCCGATATCTCTACCTCCTCTCCCCAGTGGCGCAGGGGCAGGGAATGGGGGGTGCAGTCAGTGCTGCCACTTCTTCCATCTTTGGTGGGGGGAGTTTCTGGAACTTCTTCCCCCTGCTCCATCGTGGTCCCTGTCTCACAGGAGACAGTCCTCCACAAACCTTCTCCAATGTGAGTCCCTCCCATGGCTGCAGCCCTTCCCAAGCTGCTACAGTGTGAAACACCCCCACATGCTGCAATCCTCCCAGTGCCAAAGTACAACAGTGGGGACTGCTTCTTCCCACAGGATTCCGACCTCCTTCGGGTATAGACACCTTACTTGTTCCTACGAGGTCCCTCACAGGCCATAAATCAGTGTCTGCTCCACTGTAGATCTCCATGGGTGGCAGGGGGGGGGCCACCCTGCCATCTCACCACAGGATACAGGGGGGTCTCTGCTCAGGCACACCTCCCCCTCCTTTCTTCCTCCATTCCTCCACTGACCTTGGTGTTCACTGCAGCTGCCACAACTCCTCCTCACAAGTCCCACTGCTTGTCACCACGTCCCTTCTCAAATACGTTCTCGCAGAGGCATAGCTGATTGGCTCAGTTTCCAAACAGAAGTGGAGCTGACTTGGAGCTGGGGGAGCTTCGAGAAACTTCTCACAGGGGGCCACCCCTATAGCCCCCTCCCCTGCCACCAAAAAACTCCACCACTCAAACTCAGGACAAACCCCCACTCAAATCAGAAGTAATTTCAATGTTAGGACTGGCTTCTGAGACACTTCTCCAGTTGAGTTTTTTGTATCTCCAAGAATGGAGATTTCATTGCCTCTCTGGGACTGACTTGTTTCAATAAATACATAACCTTTCCCACATGGAAACAACTCCAGATGAATTTTCCATATCCTTCACTCTATCAGAATTATAGCTAAAAAAATGAACTTCATCATATACTGCTGAAAATATCAGAAGCAGCATTTATTTATGTATTTTTTTCAGAGACATCTACTGAATTTTCTTATATTGATTTTATTGCAATACTCAGTTTTGCACTTGGCATTCACTTATAGTTGAAAAAGCTTGTGCTTGTAAATTATTTTACAAACTAAAAGGAGAATATAATTTCATATTGGAAGTCAAAATTTGGCAAGCTATAGTATTTTTAAGATTTCCATTCCCAAATTGTCATGCACTTCCTTTCTACCTTTTACACTGCAGAACAGCAATTACACTTTTTATATTAAAAGAAACTGTATCCATGTTCTCATAAGTACACTAATCTTAAAGGCCATAAAATTTTGGCAGACCAGTGCAGCAGCTATCAGTGGGTTGCTTGTCTATGGTCTGTTTCAGTGATTATTTAAAGACCTGCTATGTATGATTGTCAGAACTTTTTTTTTTTTTTTTTTTAATATATATAAAGAAAAATAAAAATTCTTAGTTCACATTGAGGTTCAGACTACATGCTGTTTCATCTAATTTTCCTGAAATTCACCTTAAAAATTATGAGATGACTATGATTTTTCTTTTTTTTTTTTTTTCTTTTTTTTAGGTATATAACACTATGATTGATTGTTGAGATTATATCAGCTCAGTCAAAGAAGTTGTAATATCAGGTCACGAACAGCAACTAAGGAAAACAAAATGAAAGACCAAGAGTTAGGAACAATTCTGCCTCCCCTACACATGGCAGTTTCAGCTGTTTCTTTACTTGGATTTCTTTTTAATACATCTAAAGGCTGCAGGGAACAATTATGATCATCCTGGCTGAACTCCTGCATAACCCAAACTACACAATTTCACCCAGGGACTCTTGCACATAACGCAACAGCTTGTGATTGAATTACTAGAGCATGCTGAATTGCTGAAAGTCCTTACATGGAAACAAGTGTTTTTTTCTTTAGAAGTTCACTCACTGTTGCTCTACCACTGCTAGATCTGTAGTATCATAATAGTCTATAACAACAGTTTGCTGTGATCCTGCCATAAGTTGATTACAACTCTAGGTGTGCTGTGAGAAAGCAAATAGATGTTGATTTAAGCCCCAGCCAGTCACAGCTGAGCCTGAGATGTTGAAAACTTCCAAAAATGCTTTGTGGACCCTATTACTTTCAAGCAAAAACCGTTTATGTGATAAAATAAAGCTCCAGCATCTTCTTTTGGAGGAGGGGGGCTGAAGAAGGCTCTTACATGAGAATGCTCTGCTATGCATAGTGCTCCAAGGGCACTGCAGAATGCTCTCCCTTTTTCAGACAAGATGTATGCCTCAGGTGAGTGCCTTACAGATTATTGTCTGCAGAGAGAGCAGACTATCTCTACAGAGCACCCCATTAGGTGTTCTCACAGAGTGAAGAGTAAGAGGAATATTTTGCACAGAATGTATCCGTTTACTCAATCTATTTTTTTTTTTTTTTCTCCTTAAGATAGGCCCATTTCCTGTAATTGCTTTTGGAGTAAACTACTGCCTAAATGGAAAAAAAAAAATAAATATAAGACTATTATGATTCATTGGTACTGGCAATTTTTTTCTCAACATTTTCCACTACAAAAGTGTAACAGTAACAGGGCTATTTTATAACTGGTTTGCGGGAATCATTTCTGTCTAGTTATTAGAGAGCATCTGTGCCAAAACCCTGGAATATATATAACTTAAAATAAGGACTGGGCTAACACAGTGCCATTGTAATCCACAAAAAGATTCATATTGACTTTGGCAAGCAGAATATTAAAATGAAAATTTGATAGTGAGTTTAAAACTAAACTAGCCAAATAGTCATATCAGCTCAGTTTGAGACTGGGCCCTATGTATCAAATCATGTGAAGTGTTGAAATCTGGTAATATACTATGTTTCTGAAAATGGAAAGACTAGGACTTCAGGAAAACTACATGAAAGAGAGCAATAGCATTTCTGCACAACATTGTCATTGACATACTCCATGCATGGTTGAGACTCCTTTGTCTTTTCTTTGACTATTTAAGCAGTGCTTATTTCTGTTGTCAAAATTAAACAGATATCCAAGCATTCTGCTGCATTTAAGTTCAACTGTTTAGTGGAGACAGTTAATTAATTCTTTCCCAATGGTTTCATTAAGCCTCTATAGTTATTCTGTGAATTATTTTGTTTAAATGGGCTATTCTCTTATCTACAAAACCAAGGTACAAATAGGAATGTATTCTAAAAGACTGTTGGAAAGTGTAGGCATGTATTTGAATACATACAGAAGGCGCACTTTCATACATGTAAACCAATATATGGAAGGAATGTGACAAATAAGCAACTATGTAAGAATGCTGTGTGTTGAAAAACATTGATTAAATCCTTCAGGAATGTATGCCAAGGAATCAGTCTTTAGGATTAAATCTTTAGGATTGAAAGTAGTACTCATTTCACCAAACTCAAGTTACTGACAGTTAAGTCAATCATCCAGGCATCTTCCAGTGTCAATGAAGAGAGAGAGATATACTAGTCTAAGAAAGACTAGGGAACAAGAATAGACCACTACCTTTTAGGTGGCCAAAATTAGGCAAGACAGACTTTATCATTTCAGTGTAGGTAATCATTAAAATACTACCCATTTGTGTCTAATGCACTCCACGCTAGCGATGAAGTGTACTGGGGATAGTATTTCACAAGCTTTCTATTGTTCATCATTTCAAATATCAGTCTGTAAAGTGGATATGATGTTAGTTGGGATAAGATGCTTATTTTACTGACATATAGGACATTCAATTGTGGCTTTGAATAAGACTTTCTTACAGCTCTGATATCTACTTCACTGTCTAACTCATGTCACCTAGCGTCCTTAACAGTTTTCTTGACATCAACTCCCAGTTTCTCAGAAGTTTAGAAATGATATTTCAATTTAGAACAGTGTAACTGAAGAGTAACACTGATGTATGCTGAGTAGAAGGTATAAAAATACTGAATCTGGGTTTAATTTGAAATGAGCTAATTATTCTGGATTTGAGTCCGTTCATTTTGAAAGTAGTCAATGGCTTTAAAAAAAGTTCTATGGAGAATAAATGTTACGAGTCTTTTTTTTTTCTCTCAGAGTTTTGCTTTGTAGTTTGAGATCTGAATCTGCTCACTTTGACAATAAATCCTTAGAAATCCATAAGCTGATAGTGCAATAAGCAAGGTCCAGCATATAGAAATATGTTAAAAAAATGTAATTGCATTTCTGCTATTGCCTCATTTCTATTTTTTCACCTGACATGTCATTCTATAGCAGATTTTATAGAGTATGAGGTGAATTGATATAATTAGCTTGGTTTCCTGCCATCTTTCCCATAGGTCAAGCCAATTAAAAGACAACTGAGGGAGACGGTACTCCAAACTGTAGCATATGGCACTATGGCATAAAACACACAGTAGATGGAAAACAAATTGGCTGGGATTTTATCTTTGAAATTTAATTGAATAAAAATCATGTTTGACTCTGAATAACCTTGAATTTTCTTTCCTTCTCTTGGTTTCTTATTTTCATCAAGAATCAGAATGCTATTCTGTTATTGGGTCACAGAACAGCATCTTCGCTTTTGAATAAGTTTCCTGCTGCAGCTATTTCACTGCTCAACATTTTTCTTTGGTTGTAAGTAGAGTCAGTTGAAAGCCAGAATTTCTGATTTGTGATGTATTTGGAAATTCTAAAATTAGTTTTACTGCACAAAGCAATCCTTTCTAACCCCAGTAACAAAGCAAATAAAATGTGTAGTTTTCAAACTCTTTTCTGTGTGGAAAATCATAAGGTTAGACATAAATGAAACTGTTTCCTTTTTTTTTTTTTTTTTGCTTCAAGTCAAGTTTAACAACACCATTCCCTTTTCAGCCTGAGTTTGAACTCTAACGACAGGGAACCTGATTTGCCTGGGAGCAGTCCTGGGGCAGTCTGACAAAAATGGGTTTGCTGGGAAGTTTCTATCGATACTTTATCACAAGGTTTTTGCACAGGATATTTCTCAGTGTTGACACTCTGTCCTCCATATCTATAAACTGCTAGCAGATTCCTTGGAATGACCTTAGCACGTGACAACCAGCACTTCACAGGCAGTCCCTGGGCAAGACTCAAAAGTTAGAATGACTTAGGAGATATTCTCCAGACACAATTTAGATGTAGTCACCTTCTGAGGCAGAGAGCTTGCTAGAGAGAGGAAGGCTGTTGGATAGAGTATTTAGAAAAACACTCTATTTTTTTCCCCCCATTCTGTTTAGAGAGTTTTTAAGGTAAGATCTGTTTTAATATGAATATAACTTAGTACTCACCTCATCTCAGCTGGGGCCTTGAGTGTTTCTATAGGATTACTAAAGGTTAGCACCGAAAACTGGGCTCTAAATCCAGGTATACAGTGTATGGTTGCTTAGAAGAAGTAAAGCTCACTCCTTATTGTTTAAGGATTCTTTCAAATATAGGATTTTTTGATTTCTTGTTATTTTTTTTGCACAGTGTAGTTCAGAAAGGGTAACATTTCATTTCTGGTAACTACTTCAGATCTAAAAATAGCTTAACCATAGTTACACAGCTACCGAGTCTGACTTTCTGTTGTTCCATTAAGCACCAGCATAACTCATCTTTTCATACACAATAGAAATATGTGGGCAGTGGAAGTGCAGTTGTATGTAATCAGAGTAATGTAGCTGCTTTGTAAATATAGTCACCTCACACTTTTGGAGGACAGACAAACAAGATCAAAATACAGAATAAAACAGTTTTTCCTGGATTCAAGTAATGAATAAATTACTGTCTGTATATGCTATTCACTGTGATCCTTGAACGTACATTGGGATACTCTCTGATGAGCATGAGAGAGCAAAGCATATCTGCTTAATATTTAATCTCATCTATGGGCTAGTCCTTGTAAAATAATAATTATTATCAAATCAGATTCTCTGGAAGAATGAACTTGTCAAGCTCACATACTTTATCTTCTGTGACAATTGATGTCAGTGTGATAATGCCATGCCAGCAGTGCTTAAGCTAAGAGTTCATCAGTTGCCCCATGATAAACTCTAACATTTGAGGGATTTTTTTCATCCCAGTTCATCAAATTACACAGGTCTGACATTCAACACGCAATCCTCAGGGTTTCAAATGTTCTTATGCTCTTGATTTATGTTAACAATGGAATGCTTGAAAGAATGAAGGCTTAGTATCATTGCAGTGACTAAGTTACTCTGATTAAATAGTTTCTAGAAATTGGCTGTGGACAGCTGCATCAAAGCAGGCAGTTTGGGTGAGTAAAGTTTGAAGTAAAAGAAAGCTTGAACCAGTGCAGGAGAGCAGAGGAAAGAGAGGAGCAGCTTATTTCCCAGATTTCTTTGCTCTGAAGGCAAGGAGAATCTTCAACATGTTCTTGGCATTTGGAGACCAGGCTCAGGGATTCATCTTGCTTGACTTCTGAGGTCTTCCATGAGAATGGCTACATGTGGGCTCATCACCTTAGGCTCAGTCATGGGCCTTGCCAGGGTTTGAATTCTTGTATGCTTTTTTTAAATGTAAGGTAAATCACACTTTCTTATACTTATATGTTTTCACTGACAACACAGACTGTCAATGGCAAAAAAATACATATATGTCCATGTTGCACGTGCCTATGAATGAACAGCTGAATCTCACTCCCTGCTCTGGACAACTGAGCAGGGAGTGAGCAGGCAAAAAAGTATTAATGTTGGCAGGGAAAGCAGAGAGCTTTGCTGGGGGTGGAACAAGCAGTAATTCATAGAAGTGGATCTGGAAGCCTCCTTTATTTCACAGCCACATAATAGATTATATTCAAGATCACACGAAGACTAATCACAATCAAGTGCTTAGCAAGGGAAATGTCTTTTTTTCTGAGTATATTTTTCCACCCTATCTTAGATGTATTAATTATTTTCATTCTTTCTCAGTCTCTCATTTTAAGCTGTAGTATTCATTAGATTTTGTGCAAGAAATTGCATACATCATTTTCTTATATCCTTAGACATATTTTCTATGCTAAAAATCCCATTTATTTAACTTGCAACAGTATTGCTTCCCTGTACATAAAGCGTTCTGGGAACATTGTTCTCAGAAATATTCAATCAGATTTATCATCTTAGTGTTTTACATATCCTGGTGTCTGATGAACCTCATTTAAATCCTTCTAGATATTCTTAAGTGGCAAAAATTACATACATATAACAAATAACCATGGACAAGTTTTTCGTCTTTTTTTTTTTTTTTTCCCTTTAAAATAAAAGCTCTTCCCTTGCTCTCTATCTCATGCTGGAATTAATATCTTCTTCTGCCTTGTCTTGTCTCACAAATCAGGAAACTATTTGTTGCCACATGGTGCAACTAAATTAGAAGACAGAGGGTCTGTGAAGCAAATGATGTCCAAGCAAAATGTCTATTTTCCCCAAAATCATGGAAGAAAAGGTGTGGTGTATTATCATCATTTCCAGACTCCTCTCCTCTTCCTCCCTAACCTCCACATTCTTTCAAGGTTAATTTGAAATTATACAAAACCCCAGTTCTCTGGAAAGCGCTGTTATCTTTTAATTTAAAATAAATAGTTGTACTTTGAAATTTTCCCCCTTCATCACTCCAAACTACCACAAATGCTTGCACAGCATACACTAGAGGGCAATAGTAAGCTATAAATATTTTCCAGCTTACCACTGACATTTACATTACATTGCCTCTCTGGCACTCTGGGTTTCTCTTCTCCCCTAACTATAGACTGTTCTCACAGTATAAAGTCTTTTGCACAATAGGGCCAAATGCAATGATGTGGTTTTTTCCACTGTTCTAATGATTTTGTGTATTTCTAAGATATAGATGAAATTGGTGACTTTCATTACTCCAGAAGGTTAGTCACTGATTAGTCTGAACCCAACATTCAGGCTTTGCTACTGTGCTAATACACCTTCTTCTAAACTTGAACTCAGTCTTCTTTTCTGAGTAATGGCTTTTTCCAGCACTGGTAATATCAAACAAGGGTAAGCAAGTATGTGGGTTTACATATTTCACTTTGGAATTCAATTCGGAGACAATTTAAACTGTCCTCTTCAGAGAAAAAAGGACTAGTATGTGCATATGTTATACCTTGTTTCTGGATGTATGATTGCAATACATGTGGCAGAAAAAGTGAGAAGAGGTGAGTAAGAAAAATATTTCATTAAAATATGAAGGCAGCATTTATGTTTTTTGCTTAATATTGTGACTTGGTTTCCTAAAGGATTTTTGCCGTAGAATTTGTAGGAAAACTGAGCAGCACTGCCTGTGTTTTTAATTGGTCTGTGTCCTGAATTGAATGACATTTCCAGAAATAAGAGGTTCACCTATCCCAGCTTTCTAAAAGTTTTGTACTATCAGGGGACTGGAAGTAGAAACAACCCCTTTATTCCTTTGACTTCGGGGTCTTGTCATATGGATTTTTTTCTGCTTAAGCTGGCTGCTGGAATTAAGCTTTTCTGACAGACTCAGGATGGAAGAAGAATTTTTTTTCCCATCAGCTGCCAGTTCTTTTTGCATGAGTGTAGAGTTTTAGGGAACAACTCATTATGACCTTATATATGTGTAGTATATTATTAAGTGCTAATGAGAAGTGATCTTCCTGAGAGGGGAATATATAGATAGCATTTAGAAAGTGCTTGAGATGTACTTTTCTCTAAGATTTCCTTTGGCATTGTCAGTGGCACTGCACTTTAAAGGAGTTTTTAAAGCGATCTCCAAATAGCACTGAGTCACTGTCTCCAAACACCAGACCAGGATGTCTGATCTGAGGGGTAGCTAGCTTCACTATTTTCTGAACATAGGTTCCTACGAATGTCTGCCTGATTGTCCTTTACTTGGACCTGTTGATGGGACCACAGTTAGAGATGAGCCCTCAGGTTGTGAGCCTGTGACAAGATGAAGGTCCAAGCTGGCATTATCTCTTTTGCCTTAATTTTTTGTGGTGGAGAACAAGAGTTCTGAACTTGTTGCATAATTGACTTTTATATTTAACAGACTGCCTTCCATTACATCAGTCTGCCCCTCGGGCCCTGCTGAAGTCCTAATTGATTTCTAATAGCTTTTATAGTTAATACTGTAGCCTGCTGCTATTTTTCAGTGTGTTTGACTGGTGTTTTTCTGTAGTGCCTTCCTAACACAGACCCAGATAGTGAAATAATTTGAGTGTTTCTGATTGGGAAACACTGTGGGGAGGGAGTGAAACACCCAATATTGTTTTTTTCATCACATTTAATTGGAAATGCCACCAGAAAACATTCCCACAAAGCTGCCTAGCATAAATCAGCAGTCCTGGGGACTAGGGTCTAAGCCCTAGGATCTCATTAGTGGGCTCAGAGGATGCAGCAGTTATGGTCGTGTCCAGAAAAGTCTGCTTTAGCTATTGCTACTGTTCAGTAATTTATGAAATCTTTGAAAACTGCCTGAGGTCAACATAATTTTCAAATAAATCTGTACTTGAAAGTGTACCCCGCCTGCTCCTGGAATGCCTACCCATCCGGCCATGCAGTGGAGGCCTGAGAACCACGGGGTTAATGGCAGTTCACCCACTCGTACCTGGGTGTTCTGCCCCTACCTGGCCACCTCCCACCCCGGAGAAAGTATTAACAACACATATAATGCCTGGGAGCTTAAAAATGGTGTGGGGTTGATGTGTTTACCCAGCACAGGGGAAGCTTGCTGAGTGTCCCAGCAAGAAGACAGGAGCAAGCCAAGGGGCTGAGCTGAGACTTGGCCTGAGCGCTGCTGGCTGATGACTCTCTCCCTCCATACTCTGACACAGGTCCAAAACCATCTGAGGACTTTGGGCTGATAAACTGGCTCTTCATACAGACCGTCGCCTTCCCAGCGCTGGTGGGAGCGAGGAGCAAATGTCCGTGAAGCAGCTGGCAAAGCTGCTTCAAACTGCTCCCGGCCAGACTGATGCCAGGCTGCCCCATGCTCTGCGCTTCAGTGGGGGTCACCCAGCTGCAGCCCCCCGCTCGCACCGGCTCCCTCCTGGCTCCTGCTCCATCCAGGCCTCCCTGCTGAGGCCAGGTCTGCCTGCTCTCCCCGGGTAGCTCTCAGCTGCCAGCTGGAGACGGGTGCTGATGCTGAGCGAGGTGGGGGTCAGGCACAGCCTCCTTGGCAGGTCTCCCCTCAGACTGCTGCAATTACCAGTTGTCTCTGCCCTGATTAGAAAATAAAACAGCTTTCCTCAGTCTGGGCTTCATCCCACAGTTCCCACATGCATCTTCCCGTAGCAACTGGTTTTCCTTCTGCTGATGGCACGGTCTCCAGAGAAATCTGTCTCCTCTCATTACTACTGAAGAAAACTGAAAACCTCAAGGACTCATGCCTAGCTTGGTGGATAGATTTGCTGCTCTGTGTTTTCAAAACACAGTAAAATAATAATTATCCCTTGCTGCTCTCTTTGTGGTTCTTAAATAATACTGCCCTCATTTAGGGAAAAAAGGCATCTGTTAAATCCAAACCGCATAGTGAGCCAATGTCAGAGCCAATGTTAGAGCTTGGGAGTTTTGGCTTATGGTATCATGCTCAGTCCATCAGGCCATTTAACCTCCTTAGGAATCAGAAAACTACCACTTAAGAAACATATATTATGAGATGCATCAATCTCTTCAAGAGAGGAAACAACAAAAATCTCTGAGAAACAATAAAATCTCCTCTGTAGCCATGAAAATCAAATATCCAGCCAAATATCCATCTGCACAGGGTTAGATTCACCATGGATTTGATAAGTGGTGATATTGCCAGTTAGTATAGTTTCAAGAAAACTGTTCATTAAGTTTTTGGCCGCGTTTTCTTTGCATTTCTGAGCCTGTTTTCACATATTCTTATAAAAAGTTGTGCTGTGGTTTTACGCAGCCATATGCAAAATACCACTGCATGACCTTGGGCCAGCTGACAGGTGTCATATTTATGACAACACAACATTTTTAATGGAGATCAGATACTACAATGAGAGAGTGCTCCAAATATCACAATTTGCTGTTCTTCAAAACAAACAATAAAATGCATGCTAACATTTTGTACACAATAATGCAGCTGGTTGGATTGTGTTGCTTACTGAATTGTTCTGGGATTGTGATAACAAACAAACAAAAAAACCCAAATCCTTATTTTAGTGAAACCTTATGCATGAGATTTTAAGCCCACTACAGTCAGTAAACATGATTTTGAATCTGCTATGATGCACATAGATCAGCCTACTTCTGAAAGCAAGGACTGAAAGGAAAGTCAGATGGAAGCTGCAGATTACTTTACATAGATCATGAGCTATTTTTCACTTTAAGAAGCTGCTTAATTTCACTGGTAGCATGTTCTTCTGATAGAGAGGAATAATATAAACTAATGTATGATAGCAAAAAAACTAAAATGCTTAATACAAGCTGCTTGTAAAACATTCAAGCATAAGCAAAACAGTATTTCTAAGCTCATAAATCTACTGTTAGCAGCACGATCTTCCTTACGATGACAAATTAGCCTTTAAAAATCACACGATCAAAAGCATATCACTGGAACCTGGGCAAAGGTCAGCCAGCTCTGAGTGGGAGTCTTATCGTGCTCCCGAATGCATGAGATCATTTTATCTGTGATTGTGCTGTAGCATGGGAAGTTTGAAAGGATTATCCATCGCTGGTGGGTGTGCGTGACTGTAGGTATGTGCATTGTGTGTGATAGAAGACTTGAGTGTTGCAAACTGTGCATGGATTAAACTTCAGAAGCATTCAATTTAATGCTTTTATTTCTTGGAGATTGTGTCCTTGATCTTTGTAACAGTGGCCGGCCACAGTTCTGTGGAGAGAAACATTTATAAGCACAGGAAAAAATAAAACAGTGCAAGTGGCTTTTTTTTCCCCTCTCTTCTCAAAAGACAGTTTTGCATCCTGGGATGGTTTGAAA
The DNA here is from genome assembly GCF_018691265.1 of Tyto alba. NCBI lineage: Eukaryota > Metazoa > Chordata > Aves > Strigiformes > Tytonidae > Tyto > Tyto alba. The sequence goes on from NW_024881316.1 coordinate 3,285,303, forward strand.
GCCAAGCTTTAAGAGCACAGATGTGCAACATCTTTTGTGGAATGTGTATATGATCTTCCTATGTATCACTGAGCATGAGAGGGATGTTTTGCTCCTTCATCTATGCATCACTTGTCACCACTTAAATACAAATTTCAAACATTTTTGAAGGCAAATGCATGTCCAGAAGGATTTCCCATCCTTCAGAGTTCAGGGTGCCTGTTGTAAATTGACCCAAGTCCACTCTTACAATTGACAGGATTTTTCTTTTTCTCTTTCAGGAAATATAGATGGTATGCATCATCATAGAGAATGTTAGTAACTCAGTGAACAAACATTTTTATAAAAATCTAAATAACTAAAATTCCTTATTTGAGTGTCTGCTTGTAACTTGACAAAGTACATGGTCACAAACTGACTAAAATACTTTATGCTAAAACATAGGATACAGATATGGTCTTAAACATTATTTTTTTCCCATTAAATTCCATCACATTATGCTGGAAATGTTTTCTATTATTATTGTCATAAATCATATGAAATCACAAGATATGTATGTTTATATATAGATACATATGCATGTGTTTGTGTTTGTCTTTGTGTTTGTAATTTTAAACATCCAGAATTGTTGCTAAGTGTCAAGACCTAGACTTCTGAATGGATTTTACTCACTGGATGCCTGGTTGCTGTGAGGTTTGTTATGGTTCATGGATTGATTCCTGGTCTAAGTCTTGCCACACATTTGCATAGCTTGGGGGGCTTTAACAACGTACATAATTCAGCTGATGTTTGTTGAATTATGGTGTCTCTCTCTCCTGTCTTTTGACTGAGAGTTAAGTGGTATCATCAGGGAAGGCCAGAAGCAATGGGGTGAAGAAAATATGGCCATTTCAGAGGGGCAAAGAGTCTCCAGTTCAATGAACATTGTCCCTATATATCTATACCTTCCAAGATACATTTACTCAAGCACTATAAATGTGGCAAAGTCATTCCCTGTTGATACACCGTTGGGGTACAGCAATATCACCTCTCTGCAACCAGTAGAACCTCCATGTTGTACCTCTAAAATTCATAATTGTTCTCCTGAGTGTTTACATCAGTGGAACACCATAGATGGTGAAGTTTGGATACAAAATTTCAAACTGCATCTATTTCTTAAGAACACAGTCTTGCTATCACTTCTCATGAAATGCCTTGTTTTGATTTATTGGTTCCAGCAATTATAACTGTGGTGTCTGGGTGTGTGAACATTAAACCAGATTCCTATTCAATGCCCCACAGAGAGAAAGAGGCCCTTTCAATTCTTGTGTTGCCACACTTTGAGTGAGGACAGATAAGAATGACAGCAAATAACTTTAACCTCTCTTTATCAAACCTGTAACAAAGGTTGCCTGAGGAGAACAGAATCAAAGAATCATAGAATATCCTGAGGTGGAAAGAAGCCAAGAATATCATAAAATCCAACTCCTGATTTCACACAGGGCAACCTAAAAGTTGAACTATATATCTAAAAGCATTGCCAAAATGGTTCTTGAACAGACAGGCTTGGGTCCATGACCATGACCCTGGTGAGCTTGTTCCACTGCTTGACAACCCTCTCAGTAAAGAGCATTTTCTTAATATTCAGTCTGAACTTTCCCTGACACAACTTTAAGACACCCCTCTGTGTCCTATCATCAGACATCAAAGAGACAAGATAAGAACCTCCCTCTCTGCTCCCCTCAGGAGGGGATTGTAGACAGCAGTGAGGTCACTTCTCAGTCTCCTCTTCTCTCATATGAACAAACCTAGTATCCTCAGCTGCTCCTCATAATTCATGTCCTCTAATCCTTTCACCGCCTTTGTTTCTCTGCTTTGGACACATTTAAATATTTTTATATCCTTTTTATATTGTGAAGCCCAAAATTGCACACAGTACTTGAGGTGAGGCTGCACCAGTGCTGAGTATAATAGGACAATCACATTTCTGGTCCAGTTAGCTATACTGTGCTTAATGCGCCCCAGGATACAGTTTTTGACTACCAAGGCCCATTGTTGACTCATATTGAGTTTACCATCAACCAAAATCCCCAGATCCCTTTCTTCAGGGCTGCACTCCAGCCTCTTGTCCATTAGTCTATACTTACAACTAGGATTACACCATCCCAGGTGCAGAATCTGTTATTTGTCCTTGCTAAATTTCGTACAGTTGGTGACATCTATCAAGATGTCTTTCTAAGACCTCACTATCCTTGAGGGAATCAATGACTCCTAATTTAGTATTGTTGGCAAACCTACTTAGTGTGCACACACCTGCTTTGTCCAGATCATCGATAAAAGCATTGAAGAGAACTGGCCTTAAAATTGAGTCCTGGGGAACACCACTAGTGACCTATCACTAGTCTTATGTTACCTGATTTACTACAACTTTTTGAGCCTGACCCTTCAGCCAATTGTTTACTCAGTGTACTGTGTATATGTCTCGCTGTATGTTGGACATTTTGTCCAGAGGATACTGTAAGAGAGTATCAAAAGCTTTACTAAGACAGCAACCCCTCCCCCCCACCCCGCATTCACTATCTTCCCTTTGCCCACAGGAAAATATGCCATATTGTAAGAAGGTTGCAGTGTACATCTGTAGCATGTCTCCTCTTCAAGGGACTCTATGACTCAATATACTCTGTTTCCTGACCACTTCTGCACAGTGCACGGTATGGTATACATAGAAATATATACATACACAGGAACCAATCTGCTTCCTGCTGGCACGGCAGTCTTCTTTTGTTAAAACACTATAGAGACTGAGTTCATTTGTTGCTGACCTAATGCGTTTTACACTTGAGAGTAGCAGGGATTTCAGTGCCTAATGGCTTAAGGAGCGAAAGACAGTAATCAGGCCTGACTAATGACACAAGGCCAGTGTAAGCACATGTTGGAGCTGTGTCAGGAAAATTAAAATGTTTATGTGGGTGTGAAAATATAACTCTCTGACCTAACTGTCAGATCTCCCCACACTGAAACCAAGAGGGGGTGTTCTGAAAATGTTCACTTGTCATCTTTCTAAGTACAGCATACTGGCGTAGCAGTGTACTGGGTTTGAGTGGCAAGGTTTGGTAGTGGGGAGGCTACAGGGGTGGCATCTGTGAGAAGCTGTTAGAAGCTTCCCCTATGTCCAATGGAGCCAGTGCCATCTGGCTCCAAGATGGACCTGCTGCTGGTCAAGGCTGAGCCCATCAACAACAGTGATAGAGCCTCTGGGATAATGTGTTTAAGCAGGGGAAAAATCTACTGCACAACAGCAGCCAGCAGAGTGAGTGAAAATACGTAAGAGAAATGACTTTGCAGATACCAAAGTCAGTGAAGAAGGAGAAGGAGTAGGTGCTCCAGGTGCCGGAGCAGAGATTATCCTGCAGCCTGTGGTGAAGACCATAGCATGGCAGGCTGTCCCCTTGCAGCTCTTGGAGATCACTGGTGGATCAGATCTCCACCTGCAACCCATGGAGGACCCCACACCAGAGCAAGTTGATGCACTCAAAGGAGGCTGTGACCCCATGGAGAGCTCATGCTGGAGCAGACTCCTGACAGGACCAATGGCCCTGTGGAGAGAGGAGCCCAAGCTGAAGCAGGTTTTCTGGCGGGACTTGTGACCCCATGGGGGACCCACGCTGGAGCAGTTTGTTCCTGAAGGACTGCACCCTGTGGAGAGGAACCATGCTGGAACAGTTTGTGAAGAACTGCAGCCCACTGGAAAGACTCATGTTGTAGAAGTTCATGGAGGACTGCCTCCTGTGGGAGGGACCCCACACTGGAGCATGGGAAGAGTGAGAGGAAGAAGGAGTAGCAGAAACAACATGTGATGAACTGACAACAACCCCATTTTCTCATCCCCCTCAGCTGCTCAGCAGGAGAGGAGGTAGGGAAAATCAGGTGTAAAGTTAATCCCAGGAAGAAGGGAGCTGTGGGGGGAAGGTGTTTTAAGATTTGTTTTTTATTTCTCATTACCCTACTCTGATTTGATTGGTATATAATTAAATTTCCCTAAGTCCATTTTGCCTGTGACGGTAATTAGTGAGTGATCTCTTCCTGTCATTATCTTGACCCATGAGCCTTTCAACCAATTTTTCTCTTCAGTCCAGCTGAGTAGTGGAAGTGATAGAGTGGTTTGGTGAGCACCTGTCATCCAGCCAGGGTCAACCCACAACAAGTAGTTGAGCCTTAAGGGCATTACCAGATTAATAATATTTTCTAAAGTTCTGAAAGTGAGAAAAAATAATCTGAAGATATGTAAACCTAACATATTTACATCATGATCTATGTTATGTGGTGTGATTATTGAAAAAGAGATGGTTTATCACCAACATACTCAGAACAAAAGGTAGGAAGTCAAACTAGGAGCAGGACAGTTGTACAGCAGAAGAGTATGTATGAGTGTTTACTGAGATTGTAAACTAGAAGAAGAAATGAAGGGCTGCTAGGGGGATATGGATCTCTCAGCAAAAGAAGTTGGACTGCTGCTTGGCCATGGTCTCTACTCTTACTCTGATGGGACTTTCTGAAGGTCCATGGCACGAGGTCCTGGGAACATTTTTGTACTGAGCATTTGAAATATAGGTTGTAGACCAATCCAGACACAAATCTGTAATTGTTGGACTGTCTGGATCAAAACAGAAAGGCAGAAACAGTGGGTAGGAAAGATGTAAAGGTAGTAACTTTGAGTGGGAAAAAGGTCCTCCGAGTCCAGACTTCAGTGCAATTGTTGTCTTACCCTTGCTTAAAGTTGCTCTGCCAAGGAAAAAGACTGAATGTGAACAATACTAGACAGAGTGTTTGAACTGTTCTCATCCTGACTGCTACCAATGCCTCTTTTATTAAATATTCACATCTGTACATGCACATCTCCAGATCCCCCAGGTAAGTGTTCTATGAGAGAGCACTGTTACTCAGATTAAAGAAAGATCATAAGGGAAAAACTCCACAGGTCGGTGTTTCTATTCTTGTTTTATTTTCCTTATGTATTTTGGAGGGTAGTAGGATTTTGCTTACAATGTTTCTAAGTTTAATAGTCTCTTTGTGGACTCTATGCATTTGATATCTACATAACTCACTGAAAAGCCCCACCTTATCTCTTGAGTAGTAAACTGGTACATGGCCCTGTAGTACTCAAATTGTACAGAAGAAGGACTGGGAGGGTTACATACTTCCTGAAGAAGGAGTAATATTTACACTTTGGGAAGGTTTTCCTGACCTATCTTATTCTAGAACTGATGAGCTTTTCTGGTTAAAAGAGGTCAGCACTATCAGGACTTTTTTTGCATATTTCATTTAGAATGTATAAATGGTATTTAGGTTCTGTAGTGCACAGAGCTTACCTTGCACAGGGGATTTTCTGCATGAAAACATGAGGGATGTGTACCTAGGGATTCATGAGCAATTTGTCTATGGAAGTATAATTTTGTCTTTAGATCTCAAGTTTTTGAAATTGTGCAATATAGTGACAGAAATATTAGAACTTTATGTGAATTTAAAATATATTATACATCGGCTCATAAGTTGTGATTGAGTTTAAGTAGTTTTATATCATTAACAAATATTACCAGGCATAACACAAAGACCTTTCCTTCCCTTTCATGTTAGGCTACTTTACTTTTCTCTCCGTGTATCACCTTTTAGAAACATTTATGTATTTTTAACAGGTGGTTGCAAAATATATTTTAATAAACAGCTTCTGACTCAGTAACTAATGGTTTCAACTTCAATTCCTTTGTGGCTTAAAAACAAGTGTTTATTTAGAACATGCCTTCAGCAAGGATATATTTCAGGATTTATTATATGTCACAGATTAAATTATTTCTTGTTTATTCCCTTCACTTAAAATGCATAATTAATATTTCACAGTATGTTTAGATTAGTAGTTACATTTGGTTCTTTACTTAATTTTAAAAGTCATTTGAAGTGATCTTAGTGAGACTTAGCCTTAGTACTCTCAGAGCACAGCCCATAAATCAGCTTAAATGTTTGAGTCAGGGAGCTTTAAAGCTGATTTTAAATCTGGAACACTAGCAAAAATTACATTTTATCTAGGTCTACAGTAGCTTGTCACCCACTGATAATTAATGATACAAATTCCACAGCTTTAAAAAACCACAAATCAGGAATTTTGAAAGGCATCTCCGTATTAATTGCTGGGAATTTAAGACCTTCAAGGTTTTATTTATTTTTTCTAGAAAGAATAGTATCCTTGGTCTTCACTCTATATTTTTCTGAACAGAAAAGTTTTTGCAAGAGGGCTCACACGTGTCTAAATTACATTCATGTATCTAAAAGAATAAGATATAAATTTGGAAAGGTCATCATAAGTACAGAGCCAAGGTAGAGTAGCAACAGTAAGAACATGGGATAGTTTAGGTGGGGAGGGACTTCAGGAGATAATCTAGTCCAACCTCCTTCTCAGAGCAGGGTCATCTGTAAATTCAGATCAGGTTGCTCAGGGTTTTATCAGTCATGCCTGAATATGTCCCAGAACAAATTAATTTGTAATTTCTATGTACAAAGCTGCAGACTCAACAATCATTAATGAGCTAGGGCCAAATGAAAGGTTCTCCCTCTTTCACTAACTTTTTTACCTCTCCCATTACTGGCTGCATTTCCCCTTCTCCTTTCTCATCTTTTTCTCACCTCACCGTCCTTTTCTATACTTCAGTCCATTTTTTAATATCAGCTCTAAAAAGGATAGTAAGAAGAGTGTTGGAGTGTGATCCAAGCCATCGCTATTCTAATGATAGACTCACTGAAAAATTAATAGAAGAGACATCAAAAAGTCATTCAGTCCACCATGATCTTTCCATCAGAGGTTGATGCCCTCAAGGAGAATCCAACAGACCTAAACACCCAACTGGTGTCTGCTGAACTTCTAACAATGGAGGTTACAAACCTGTTCAGGCAACCACCTGCTCCAGGTCTTCACATGTCCTAGATTCAGAAAGGTTTTCTGTATGTACCACTTAAACACCCTTTAAACTGACTCTTTATTGTCCTGTCTGGAGTGGACATGTAAAGCCTTACTTTTTGCTAAGATTAAGATTTCTGAATATTTCCTGAATGTTTTCTGATGGTTACCATGGCATGCATATTTTTTTTTCTCTGAACTAAATTAATAATATTTAATGCTTTCAATCTGTCCTCGGAGATTATATTTTTTGATACCTATGATAGTTTTCATAGCTTGCAGCGCAAATTTTCTTGTTGTTTCACATTATTTTTGAAGTCCGATGTCTGCAACTGGACACAGTATTCATCTGGGGCCTTAATAATGTGCTTAGTACAGGAGAATTAAGCTCGTGTTTTCTAAATGACAATTCTATTTGCACCTCTGTTTGGCATTTACCTTTTCACTGCAGCATTACATGGTTGATTTATGCTTAGCATGTGATTTATCTATTATAAGGCTTAGAGAGTTTTTTGACCTGCTATTGCTCGGTTTTGAGGTTTTTGGAGGTTTTTTGTTTGTTTGTTTGTTTGTTTTCAGTCATCGTCCACAAAACATTTGTGTAGTTGATTATTTCTTCCTAATAATAAAATATAACACTTGTCTTTATTGGATTGTATCTTACAATTTTAGGCCACTTCTCCAATTTGTCAACATTATTTTGAATTCTGATATCATCCTCTAATGTGCTTGCTGGCTGAAGCAACTCTTTCTAGCCTGGGATCCTCCTTCAAGTTTGTAAAAGTAATACCTATTCTCATTCAGGTCAATAATAGAAATACTAATCAAAACATCTTAGGCCCTTCATATTCATGTTCAAACAAAAACAAGCAAAGAAAAATCCATCCCACTAAACTCTTCTGCTGTACAAAATGGACACTGAGATGACAAATCACATACTCACCCAGATATGCTGTAACCCTGAGTCATCTGATATCTGTGGGTATTCTTATACCAGTAAAATAAGCTGTATAGGACCAGGACTTGATTATTATGCAATCTCGATCCGTAAGATGTAATCGTTGTATTTTATTCATGCCAGCTAGTAACATCAAATATAATATGACAATGTAATTCAAGAATTAATATGAGCCATGAACCACACCCAACAGGCATTTTGAGATAAGCAATAGGTGGGATGTAGTTACCTATTTTGATGGGTAAATTTTCCCTGTGTATATTGCCAGTGATGCCATGTCACTTGCCCATGAGGTTACAGCCAGAGCTCTGTTCTACTTTTCCACTTTATATTTTCTAGCTGTTTTCAATAAGAAAGAGCTTGGTTCCAGATGGGGCTAGAAATAGCTGCTTGGAAGAGACTAAATACTAAACATTTTGTTTCCTGTCATGATGGAGTCATAAGAAAATGCAGAAGCAACTGGTGTGAGAGCCTAATCTGACATGAAACTGTCAGTAGCCTTCCTGTGTGATAGGGAAGCTTCCATTCACACCAGGTCTGTTACACAATTGAATAAAAACTATAGCTGTGAAATCACATGTTTTGAGGCATTTTTCCACCCTGAAACAGGACTATTATCCTGGAAATGTCACATGTGACACTGCCTTCTGTGTGAAATTTGAAAGAAGAATTTAATATCTGATGTATGTAATGTGCAGTCTTTGAAAAGGATAATCACAGTGCCTGTGTGGGGACTTGTTTTTAGAGTAAGAGAATCTATGTACTATTGGTTTTGGTGGCACTGCATATGTAGTTCATACTGGCTGAGCATCCTAAAGCTTTAAATCTTAAATGCAACACATCTTTCATGTTAATATTTTTTCACTCTTTATGCAAAATAGTAAAAAATTGTCGTGTCTCATTTTGTAAGCAACCACTGGAATTTTAAAATAAAGTATTTTCTAGGATGGCAATACCCTTACACCCAGAAAAAAAATGTGAAGGCAGGTACTTATCAGTAGGTTATATCAGTGATAGTTTAATTTCTATTTCTCTGTTTTTTAGGACATTGCAAATTAATATTTAGATATTACTGTTTAAGACAGCACTTGAGTATCAGATGTAAAATTTGTAATCTCTGACTTGAAAATATCTCCTCACTATGTGAAAAATATTGTTACATCCTTGCTCTTTCCACAGGACTGCAATCATTTTGTTTTGTCTTGTAAGGGCAGCACATTGCACGCAAAGTGCACAGACATTTCTTCAGGACCTTGACAGAAACTGAGCACTTATTGGCTCAAGTGACATGGAAAGAATCATTTTGGGAAAGGCAAACTTTTTTGCCTATGACACAATCAGTAGCACCACAGGATTTATAAAATAAGAAAACCTTAATTCTCAAGATTTTAGTAAGATTGTTAGTATCCTAGTGGTTTATCATGCATCAAGGCTTTAAAATTTTGGTACAGATTTAGAAGTCTTGTTATATCCTTGATATATATGTGGTGCTAACATAAGAGAACATGAGTTAAATGACTTAAAACAAATGTACATTTGTGACTTTGATCACATCTGGGTCATGATGGCTCCATCTATTTTTCAAAAGGCACCCATTTATAGATGTTCCAAGTCCAGGTGATGTCCAGTGGCTTGTGTCCACAATGCTTAGTGTGTGCACACCCTCCATGGAGCTGGTTATCTGTACTCACTCTAGGTAAAACACTGCATGGTCTTGTTTCTCTTCTGGCACCATATCCTATCTCCCTGAAGATATAGCTAGTTTTATATGTTATTTTTCATCTGTAAATGCCTGAAATAATATAAGGGCTGTGCTGCTCACAATAGAAGTATTTCATAGAATGACACTAGAGCAAAAACAAGTATACATTAGAGTTTGTCATGATATCATGGGGAATATTTGAGGATATGATGCTTTCTGTGGTAGAGCTGGAAGACAGTGTTATGCAGAGTTCAGAGGCCTGCCTTTTGGGAGGGGTCTCCAGCATCAATTCTTATTTAAACCATGTTTTGTATTGAAAAGAAGTAATTGGTACACTACAAAACAGAATTAATAGGAAACTAACAATTCTTCAGTGTGGACAATCTGAAGTCCAGCTCAATACAGCACCTCACATAATGTTTTAGTATAGAGGCACATCCAAGAAAACCTCATTTCTGAAGCTACTGAGAAAATAATGATATGCTCTAGATTTATTTGAGCTTCAGACTTGCTGTCCTTACTATTTATTAATTTTAAACAAACAACCAAAAATTTAGTAGGTTCAGCCTGCTGAGTTTCATGTGTACCCAGAAAGTTCCTGACACTCTTAATAAGTAGTATTGCCCAGTCCTAATGTGTAAGTCTATACTGTAGATGTCAAGGTCCTCTGCAAGAAGATGAACTTGAATTCAAAGAGAGGGAACTTAGTTTGTTTCCTTGTCTTGGATGGAGGACAAAAATTTAGAAAGTTTGACTGAAAGGAATACATGTGTTTATCTTTCTTGTTCCAGCTTTCTTTTGAAAATGAATATACAGAGAAATACAAACTCACTCTGCTCTAAGGAAACAGGATAAAAGCTAGCACAGAGTATAGCTCAGATCTATGTGGAAACACCAATGTTATTTTTTTCTCAGGCAGCTCTCTGCTCTGTCAATTAGAAACTAGGCTTCTCTACTAGTAGAAACCAGCAGAAACTAGTCTTAACTGATACATAGTGTTTTCTATAGAAGGAGTTTCACTTTCAGTCACTGAGAATACAGGTTTCATTGCTTGTAAAATTCCTTATCGATATTTGTCAAAAGAATTAATTTTATGAAAATTTCCTAAATTACGCAGGATAATACTCTACTGGGAGTAAATAATTTATAATTCCAACGTAGCATCTCCTAATTTGACTTTAAAAGATGCATTAAGTACAAGGCATTTATTTGCCAAAATGAGCTTTGTCTACATAAGTGCAAGAAACCCATTAACTATGTAACCTTGAGAACATCCCACTCCAGACTGAGATCTACAGAGCTATTCATTAAAAAACTGAAAATGCTGCTTGCAGATTCTGCCTTACATAGGTTCAGATAATGACTTCGTTCATAATTTTTAAACTATCCTCTGCCTTACCAATCATATATTCAGAAATAAACTTACACATATCAACAGAAGTCAAATGGAACTAGACTGTGCCAGAGCAATGCCAATGCTCTCCACAGTTACTACAAGTAATACTCCCCCAAACAAAACCATTAAAATCTGTCCTATGCATGTTCAGCTCAATCTCTGGTGTACTTCATTTGATGGACCGAATGTCCTTGTGAACATGACGTGGGTGCAATTAGATGAGTGCTGTATTCTAGAATGAGCTAGCCTAGGCAATTTGTAAAGGATAGAAACAGCCACTTAAGAGTAGGAGAACATTTTTCAATGTTTCTGACTGTTCAGTCCTGATCTCTAAGGAGTCCTATATGGTACCTTCAAAAGATGAACCTGCAGACTAAAATTCATAGCTCTACTTGATTCTAAAACTAAAGGGTTCGATAAAGACATTGGTTTAATGGCTATACAGTTTTCCAGCTAATCAGTTCCTCTAATAGTGATGTTAAAACCCCTTTTCTGCCTCTACTCCACATAAGCTAACAGCTTCTCACCTTTTTGTTTTTGCTCACTGGATGCTAACTAAGCTTTTCTCTCAAGTCACCTGATCGATTGACATAATTTCATTTTATTCAGAGCAGTTGTATCTATCTTCTAGTCACCCTGTTTCTGTCACTTTTCAGATCTAACGAACACTGAGGCACTCTTGAGTCCAAAAGCTTACCTTTCAGTTTCCCTCTGTGTTTGTTGTCCCGATAGAAGGTATTTATTCTTCCCACAAATCCTTTCATGCTAAAGATCAAGTCTTCATTAATGAAATGGGCAAGTACCAGCCAAAAATAACTAATGGGCCCTATTATCACAGGGCTCAGACTGAACATTTGGATACAGCTTGTCTGCAAAAATAAAATAAATTCATTCTTGAGAGTTGGATTATTTTGCTGTGATTTCTTGCTTACTTGACCTACTCAGAATGCCTGGTGGCAAACACTGTCTGCTGCAGCAGTAAGTTAAACAGCTGAAACCTTCACTGTCTGACAGTATTGTATCCTCAGTAGGAACTTCTAGTTTTACAGGCCTGGAGGGTAAGTTCTAGCACTTGAAAAACAGTTCAATAGGATCTCTGGAGGCAACAAGTTAATGATCAAAGATCTTAATGGTCTACAACCATTGATGAGCATAAATTTGAGCTATATGGGGCTTATCTGAAAGAAACTGATGAAAAGGTACTATGTAAAGGTAGCTGTTCCAGAAATAATGTCCATTAGGCATAGCACTATGTTTGAACTTGAAGAGGAGAGCAAGGCTGTAAAATCACAGACAGTGTTCCTCAGGATGCAGCCAAGAATAAGCAATATTTATAGACTGCTTAGGTAGCTGTAGATCAAATGAAGTTGAACTGCATTTTTCAAATGGTTGCTGGAGGTGAGTTCATCCCAGTGGAAATTCCAGTTGAGCAATATTAATCTTGTGGGGGGGTTCCAGCTGCATAGTTTTTTCTAATACGGTACTGCAAGATGGTGATGAATTTATGAGTTATAATGCCTACAGATGCTAGCTGAAATGGACTTTATTACATTACTGTCAATAGAATAAAAAGACAGAGAATGATTAAGTTATTGGTATGTCCCTCTTGCTAAAACTGTCATTAAACAGTTAACACAGGTTGGGGTAGCTAGTCTAACTCAGCAGGTTCAACTTCCTCTACTTATTCCGTTTGTGAATTGTGTTTAGTCCTGTATTTAAATCTTTTGATTTGCACTCTAGAGTGTAAAATAAGTCTGTCCTTTCAACAGTATTCCTAATTCTCAATGGTTGAGCTATACTGGCTCTTTACATGACAGTATTTTTTATCAGGGAAACATATTATGGCAGTCTTTGAGATGTTATTGTAGACAGAGCCTTTTTTTTCCCCTTTATGTGAAATAGAAGAAGTTGCAGTGGACTGAATGCATTACTGTTGTTGTTCTTGTTGAAGTCTTTTTTTGCTTAAAGACACTAATATGAAGGTACACAAAAAAGAAGATAAAAAAATAAAGGCAGAAAATTTTACTTTGGTTTTCCTGGTGTTGAATAATACTTGCAGCTTTCCTGCTACAGATTTACAATCTCTCATCCTGCTCTTTGCTATGATGGCAAGATCGAACCCAGAATGAGCCTGTTAAAGACATTGTTTTCAGCTGCCTTTCTTGTCACAGTCTCACAGCAATGATGAAAAATATACAGTTCTGGATGTTTAAACCAGGTAATTGTTGAAAAGGAGAAATATCAAGGCTGGAATGTAAGAGAAAAGATTTATTTTCATTGCACTTAGTTGTTATTTGTAGATAGGTAAAGATATCTGGATAATTTTCTCTTTGGTTTTATTTTTTTTTTGTTTGTTTTTACATTTTTCTGTTAGTACATCTCTAAGAATTAGAACAACAATAAGTTAATGCTGTCACAATGGATTTGAAGAGATAGCAGTCATAATTGCCATGATAATAAAACTTCGTCAGGACCAGTTGTCCTCTGGTATAACTATAAATGAAAGTCCACAGCAAAGTGTTTTAATTGAATATTCCTATTCTGTTTATTTTTCCCTCGGGTTATCTTGTTAGTCTTCATTTTAAACAGGACTTTAAACAGGGCTAAGGAGGTTTGGTAATCTCTGTGTCCATTTATCTAATTTTTTAGATGTGATTGAGACATGGTTGTTGGAAAAAATAAAGAAATCTTTTTGGACTAGTCCAGAATCTCTAATTGCCACTGTCTTTCATAAACAATTTCCATGGCAGCTTAAACTGACCAGCTTTGCATATTTGCAAACAAAATTTGTTGAGCATGAGTGATCCCAATTAACTTTCATCCATTCTTTTTTCCCAGGTGAAAATATTTTCAAATTCAAATTCCTCCCCTGGTAACATGGTAGCACCCATAGTGTAGAAGAGAATAAGGGCAGCCTACTGGAAACAGTTGCTCAGCAGAGCTTCTGGAAAAGGATATCCCCCCATGCTAAGTTGCTGGAGTTCTGTGAAGGTGTCTCTAAACACAGGGAGAAAGGACATCCAATAGGCGTAATATTTTTTTATTTTCCTGAAAATTATGAAGAATGGATAAAGTGAATACAGAATTGTTACTCATAAAATCCATCAATAATAAATCTGTTGGGAGCCAAGCTCCCTTTTTGAAACAATAAGAGATCAGACTTGACTAAAAAGGAAGGTCATGTTAAATAAAAACATACAGTAGAATCAGGCTATGTAAGTAGTCTCAGGTTTGTTTTTTTTCCTCTCCTCCCCATAAGAAGAATTTGCAAGTCTAGGCAAGTCTACTTGGCAGCAAGTGTTCAATCATGCTTGTAATGATAGCTCTAATCATAATTCATGAGGTATCATGTATTCAGGTATGATTCATGCAACAAGGAAATATACTGAAAAGAAGCAAAAATAAGTTAAATGGAGTCTAGTATGCTAAAGGTTGAATAAAAAAATAGACTTGGGGTCATTTCCCTTCTATTCACAATAGAGTTATTAGAGGACACCCACATGCAGCTTTGAGAAAAACTCTGTTTGGGAGGAACAGAAACAGCTGAAGCAGGGATATTTGATGCTGTAGAACAAATTTTTCTATATTCTTTCTGTCTGTTTATGACAACCCTACCTCTTCCTGCTGTCCCTGGGTACTTTCTCAGGTATTAATAATGCAAGGAGCTGACTTAGTGGTTGTAGACACTGCACTGCTTGTGTAATGTGCTTTTTTTTACCTTTCCATCATGTTTTCTAGATTATCAACTATTTGAAGTAAGAAGTGTGTACTGTGTTTAGTGTTCAGTAAGGTATGCTTCCATTCCTGTCTGGCCTATGGGTAATAAGTATGGTGAATTATTAAAAGTTCATATAAGGCTTCTTCAGTAGTTCCTAAAATTTATATAATTTAGAAGACTACAGTAGTTTAGACACTGAACATCAGATACATAGTCCAAATTCATGAGTTTACTAAATGCACAAGTATATATGTTTCTGAGGAAGGTATGATTGGCTTCCCTCTCTGTCACAATAACTTCATGTATTGTGCTGGAGTGTATTGTGCCGGAAGGTATTGTGCTGGAGCTACTTCTATTTCCCCTTATTAGTACTGTAGCAAGGTATAGATGGGAAGCTCAAAAGTCACATATACACAGGGGTGGAAATTAACGCCTGCAGAATCTTCCTTCTGTCCTCATTTTGTACAGATGACAGAGGAAATTACTGTTTAGTTCTAGTCTTGCAGAGTCTCCCTTGTGCTATCTGCTTGGTCCATTGCTTTTCCTGCTGGAGCTCCTTCAGGCTTTTTAAATAGTGTTCTTACAAGCAGAGAGAACAAATTTTAGGAATGACTTGAGGAGTAGAGTATTCCAAACCTGACAAAAATTTTGTCTGTTTAGTTAGTTTAGTCAGTACAATGCTGTTGTTAGAGAGATTTGTGTCTTCTCAAGTTTTATATGTTTAATAACGTTCTTCAGTATCTTAAATAATATATCTTGCTGACATCTAACAGACTTGTTAAATCATTTTATGAAATGATGATTCTTTTAGGATTTACTCTCTTGCTTCCATAAAGAAGATGGTCCAGTTAAGTTTTCTTCAGGGTACTTGACATTTACCTTTTTCTTTTTTCTTTAATAAAATCTATATATTAATAATAATGTTCTTTAAAATGTTTAAGAGAGTCACACGCACTAATGCACATATTTTTCTAAGTGACAACAAAGCAAGATATTCTATACAAAGCTGTGTTTTGGTTGGAGAATACAATCCTTTTGTGATAGTACTTAGATGTCCAAAAATATATCAAAGTAATTTAAAAACAGCAAATCTGTACTTGCTTGATATAAAATTATATCTTCTAAATAACATGAAATTAGTCAGGTAAATTTTTCCCTAATATCTGTAAAACCAGTGGATTGGATAATGTTTATCTTAACTAGAATTGTAGAATCATAGAATGGTTTGGGTTGGAAGGGACCTTAAAGATCATCTAGTTCCATCCACCCTGTCCCATGGGCAGGGACACCTTCCACTAGACCAGGTTGCTCAAAGCCCCGTCCAACCTGGCTTTGAACAATTCCAGGGATGGAGCATCCACAGCTTCTCTGGGCAACCTGTTCCAGGGTCTCACCAGCCTAACAGTAAATAATTTCTTCCTTATATCTCATTTAAATTTACTCTCTTTTGATTTAAAACCATTACCCCTCATCCTATCACTGCTACACTCCCTGATAAAGAGTCCCTCTCCACCTTTCCTGTAGGCCCCCTTTAAGTAAGAAAGGATGCTATAAGGACTCCCTGGAGCCTTCTCTTCTCCAGGATGAACAACCCCAACTCTCTCAGCCTGTCCTCATAGGGGAGGTGCTCCAACCCTCTGATCATCTTCACAACCTCCCTTGGACTTGCTCGAGTAGGTCCATGTCATTCTTATGCTGGGGACCCCAGAGCTGAAAGGGGGTCTCCAGGTGGGGTCTCACGAGAGTGGAGCTGAGGGGGAGAATCCCCTCCCTTGACCTGCTGGCCACACTTCTCTTGATGCAGCCCAGGACACGGTTGGCTTTCTGGGCTGTGAGTGCACATTGCTGGCTCATACTCAGTTTTCCATCCACTAGTACCCTCAAGTCCTCATCTGCAGGGCAGCTCTCAATCCACTCAACTCCCAGTCTGTATTTGTCATTGGGATTGTCTTGACCCATGTGCAGGACCTTGCCCTTGGCCTTGTTGAACTTCATGAGATTATGGAAGTAAAATGTGAAACAATAAACTTATTTCACTGAAAATAGGTCAGGGATGTGTACAGTTATCAAGCTGTTAATTACAGAATATTTCAAAAGTAAAGAAAAATCCAACTAGTTTCCATTTTCACTTGTCTGATTTGCTTCACCAAATTTATTGCTGCTACAATTGCACTAAATTCCATAGTAGAAACAGGAGGACTGAGTTTGGTATATAATAATAGATTCATCCTTGAATATCTTTTCTGAAGGAAAAATAAAACCAGCTGCATGATACAATGCATTCTTTGCAAATCATCAAACACAAAACGTATCTTGGGCATGTACAAAAATTTTTAGTTTTTCTCTTGCTGTCTTTAAGTGTAACTGTTTATCACTAAAGGTTTTTTCCAACACTTCACAAGATCAGAAATGTTCACAGCCTTCCAAAATGTTGGTTTTAACTAATGGCTTTGGGGTACTAAATAAAGAACAGTTTAATACATACTTTCCTGTACTTATATATGGTCTAGTATCCATCATCTGGGTAAGCTCTGTTAGACCATACACTAGTCTCTGAAAAAGAATTGTAGAAATATATGTAGATATTGTGGTATTATAAAGAAACCTAATGAGTAAAATATCAGTATTTAAAAATAGAGATGGCATGTTTTATTGGAGGATTTTTACTGGGACAGAAAAAAATACCAACGCAATTATGATTTTTATGAGGAAAAATATTTATTTGCTGTAGAACTGAAATTTTCTAAGAAAAATCACCAGAAATGTTTTTTGAGGCTTATAGGCAAAATATACTTTGTCAAGAGAATGACAACCTATTCTGTGACAGCCTACTTAGCTTTCGTTGAACTACAAAGATGAGAAGACTGTCTCAAAACTAGATAGGTGTCTGTCAGAAACTTAGTCTCCATTAAAATATGCTAACAGCACCTCCAAGATAAAATTATAGCAGGCTTGGGGAGGAGAAATAAGAAAAGATAATTGCCCTCTATTATTGCTGACTGTATTCTAGCCAGAAGGACTAAAATTATCCTACCTAGCCAAAGGCCAAAGGCCAAGTCTGCCAAAACTCCCTTGGAGTCACTGAAGAAAGATGGCCATATTTCAGAGACTGAATAACGTCTTAAATGCACTCAGTTTTGGGAGGAGGGTTTTGGAGGTACCTGTCACTTTCACCTGAGTTACAGAGGGACCCAAGGTTTAGTTGGATTCAAAAGTAGGGCAAGACTTCCTATAAACCCAGCCGTGCTTTCAGTGGAGCACCACTTCCCCTCCATATTCCCCTTAGGTATCCCTATAGCATAATGGAGGGAGATTCCTGCCTTCCTGGGGGAAGAAAAGTGCTGTGACCCTGCTGACAACGCTCTTCTTCAGGGGAATTTCTTTGTGTCCCAGAGAGTGAACCTGGCAAGTCCTGTGCTCATCTTAGCTGAAACAGGGGGAGTACTAGCTGTGGTTTGACCTTTTAATTATCCACCAGTGACCATGCTGGAAGCAGGACTAGATCATGTACATTCAACAGATTTTAATATTCACTGGAGGGGGTCATAGGTGTGAAGTATTATATCAGTTGAGCCAATATAAATCAACTTAATAAATAGTACCCATAGGGCAAATGTGCTGGGTTTGTGTGAGTAGCAGAGGTTTTTGGTAGCAGGAGGGGTCTAGAGCAGTGACCCCTGTGAGAAGCTTCTCAAATCTTCCCTGACTCCAGGTCGGACCCACACCTGCACCAAAGCCGAGCCAGTTAGCGATGGTGGCTGCGCCTCTGTGATATCATATTTAAGAAAGGGAACCTGGGAGGAGGAGTGGGAGTTGTGAGTAGGAGTTGTGAGCTCTGTGTGAACACTGTCTTTCCCTCCCCCACCTTTCCCACCCACCCTGAATGTCACTGGTGGAACAGATGCCAACCTGCAGACTGAGGAGGACCTTAACCATCTCAGGTGGCTCCACTCAAAGACACCCAGGACTCTGTAGGAAGAAACAGCCCTCGATGTTGTAGTTTGGTGCTGAGAGGATTGCAACATGTGGGGGTGTCCCATGCTGGAGCAGCTTGGGAATAGCTGCAGCCTGTGGGAGGGACTCAGGTCACAGAAAGTTCATGGAGGACTGTCTCCTGTGAGAGGAGAACCGTGCTGGACCAGGGAAAGAATGCAAGGAGTTCCTCTCACCCTGAGGAGGAATGAGTGGCAGCACTGAGTGCAATCCCCCATTCCTTTCTCCCTGTGCCACTGAGGGGAGGAGGTAGAGATATTGGGAGCAGAACTGAGCCTGGGAAGAAGGGAGGGGCAGGGGAAGGTGATTTTAAGATGTGGTCGTTCTTCTCACTGTCATGCTCATTCTGTTAAGTATTGTTGTTTTTAGTGTCTGAATTAAATTTATGTTCTTTTTTCTTCCCCTAACAAGTCTGTCTTTTGCTCTTGACTGTAACAGGTGAGTCATCTCTCCCGGTCCTTATCTTGATTCCTGAGCTTTCTGCTTTATTTTCACCTTCCCAGAGCTGGGGGATACGGGGGAAGTGAGTGGCTCTATGGTGCTCAATTGCCCTCTGAGCTCAAACCATGACAGTGATCTATCCCTCTGAACTGAAGATGCAAGGGGCATTGATTCCTTTGTCCAACTGGAGTTGTCTGGTGACAATAGAGATAGATATCTTGCAGTATCCTTGTTGCTGCTAGTCCAGACCTGGGGTCCCAGGTCACTCTTTGGTCCTGTGTCTGAAAGATATGCTGAATCCAATCCTTTTTACTGGTTAAAAGTTAAAATAATACTATGTAAGCTAATTAAGAGCAACATTACTGTGTTGGTAAACACTTTGTTGACAGACGGCTAAGTCAAACTGGATCTTCAGTCTACCTGCCCTGCTTGAATAACAGCAGCAGTGTATCCTTTTCTGACTAGAAGTGAACACTTGGAGAGAAAGGGTGGGATTTATACTACAGTAAGATTTTTAAAAGACACAGAATAATAAATGTTTATGTATTTATACTGTAAAAAACTTTATATTAGCAAAAGTCAACAGGATGAAAATATTTTTAAAAATTTTCGTGATTGTTAAAAATTAGATGTGTAATAGGCCTTCATGAAAATATTGGAATGTATATTTAAGACCCTTGTATACAGCTGGTTTTATTTAAAAGACTTAATGGACAATATTAACAGTATTTTAACAATCAAGCAACAACTGTATTTTACCAATATATGTAAAGACATTAATGCTTTCTTTTCTTTCTCACTATACTTGCAGAAACGTTTAAGGCACTTTCACTCCTCAATTTCATTCTAGAGAGAAAAAAAAAAAAAAAAACAAACCAGAACAAAACAAAAACCCTCACTATTTCTAGCCTAATTTATTTTTTTCATGAATTTAAATGATGTGTGAAATAGAATACAGGCTGTCTTGAAACAATGAAGTTGCACCCAAAGTTATGAACCATGAGCACACAAACAGAAAAAGCAACCAGCTTCCAAAGAATTTTCAGGGAAGTATCTGAAATATCAGCCTGTTTTCCTGTATATCTTTGCAAGTTCAGGACTGGACATTGAATAGCTTGAGATTTGTGGATTCCTAGGAACTGTGGGGAGAAGTAAAGCTTAATGGCCTGATAAAAGCTGACATTATAACTACTCAAAATTGCTCTGCTGTTAGTCATCCTTAGTCCTTTAAACTACTTTTCATGGAAAAAGCCCTCCAGAAATTAACAAGAATTCATACAGATAATGGGATCTGCCTTCATGGAGGAATTCACAAACCAGGGTCGCTGATGTTTATGAAAGTTTACTGGAACACTGCTATTAACTAAATCAATACTCACTTTTCATTAATACAATGTGCACCTCTACAATTGTTTGCCTGTGAGAGTATTGATTTGTGCCTACTCCACCCCTCATCTTTTCTGCTTTTCCCTATGATAGGAATAATTATGCCTCTCACTTAGTCCATTACTTTGTAGTTAGAAAAGCACAAATACAGTGAAAGATAAATGGTTTGGTGGGTACAAGACACATGCTATTACTTTATTCCATTCAGTCAGGAGTCCCCTGTAATACAGCTGGTTATAAACATGTATCTCAATCCCTCTGAAAATCATTGCTGAAAACACTTCAGCAATTTTATAATTCAAATATATTACATTAGAAAATAAAACATTAGCTCACAGTCTGAGCATTTCATATTGTTGATAAAGCTGTCATCCCTGGGTTGTTGTAAACATCCATTAATGAGGAGAATGGGCAAGTTATATGTGTTCTGTTTAGTTACAGGTATCATGTGCTCTCTCCTCCATTTACCATTTTCTTTCCTTAATGCATTGAGTTAATTCAAACAAGGCTCTATGTGTATGTGTATTTGTGTAAGAGAGAGAGAACAGAGGGAGAAGGGATGAATGGACCATAATGGTGGTGTCAAAGAATTGTCAACAGTTTTATGGAAAGAAAAGGAAAAAAAGCCTATGCTTGCATAGGGGTATAATTCTTGTGTAGTCTCAATATCCTATCAAAATTTATACTTCCAAAGCTAGATGTAAAAAGAAAAAAAAAATTTTTCTTTAAAGCTGTACTAGCTTTTGCCAGTATATATATGCTAACAAATGCTAGCTACACAGGTATTGTTAGGGGTGAATGGATTATGAGCTCTCTATTAGAGGCAGAGATACATTTATAGAAAACAACACAGCACATCCTGTCTCTTCCAGCAAAACCAGGTTCAACCGAGCTGAATGTAACTGCCAAAAACTGTCAAAGAGTAAGGTGTAAAGAAGGGAAATGTGCATGTTGGGCCTCTGTTGCAGCTTCCTTTAGCTCTATGTGATATATCATTTTTGACAAGCCTGTTTGGAAAGGACTGTTTTTGCACATGTTCTCAGGGAGAAAGCAGATTTACAGGTGCCCCTCAGAGGAAGAACAACATGGACCCACTTGGAAAAAAAGTGAAGAAAGCCAGCAAAGCCTGTTACTTGAAGGATGCATTCAGGATGGACATAGAGAGACTAAAGTGCAGCTTGATCTGAGATTTGCTTTTGCAAGCACAAATATTCAGTGCAGATATAAGCAAAGTCATGTGAAAAATAAGACAGCCAGCAATGTGAATATTTGTGTTTTGCCTGTTGGCTTTACAATTACATTCTTTAGGTTTTAGGTGGTTTTGGTGTTTATTTGGTTTGTTTTGCTCTTTACTTCTGAAATGTCCTAGGATGTATGTTGCCGACTTCCCTCTTTCCCGTCTGAACAATGCGATTGATCTGACCTGTGAGACAAGCTTAGAGTCACTTTAATGAAAGAGGATGAGTAGGATGACCTTAATGTGCAACAACAGAAAGTGATGACATCCCTTTTATTTTCAAGGCTGCATACGCTGCTGAAGAATGAGGACTTTACGAAATTGCTTGTTTTATATCCCTGTGCTTTAAATATTGAAAATGTATTGGAAACATATAATCCTATTTCTTCTGAGATTGAATAATTCTGGTGTGCTTTTGTTTTCTCCAAAACGAATTTGACTCCTCCTGTGATTTTTTTTAGCATGGCAGATATAATCTTTCCTGATGATAAAGATCTTAAAAATATTTTAAAGGGGAACAAAGCATTTTACAGTGAAAGTGGTTTTATGCAGAAGAATAGATTAGTCTGGGAGTTGTGTGTCTATGGGATAAAAATTCCAATTTTTTTGTATTAGATCACTCCTCATAACAGTTTTGTTATCACTACTGACATCCTGAATAATTTTTTTGGAAGACTGAAACTTCTCAAGTTCTTTACCTAAGTAACACAAGATATTGTTATAAAAAAGGCTATTCACTTTTTAAAATTTTTAGTAAAGCTGTAAGTATAATATAAAAAGAGAAGTTTATTATCCAACTAATTTAAGATGGACTTTCCTTTTGACTGAAGCTGAGAAACAACACTTGGAGAAATAAATCACCATTCTCTGTCATGTATAAATGTTTGCCAAGGGTAGATTTTCCTCCTTACATTGGAGACTAATCACTCTGAAGACAATGTCTAAACACCTTTAAAAACTATCTCAGAGGTAAATACCTTCAGAATATTGGTGAACAGAGGTCAGTTATAAGGATCCCATCAACCTTATTGAGTCCTATGGTTAAATTACCACAAGTTACTTGGAAAACTGAATTCTTTTGGGATATCTAACAATAAGAAGAACTACTCATTAGGAATCTGCAAACATAATAATTGGAACAGTAATTTACTTCTCTTCTTGAACCGATAAATTGTTTCCTATTTGCACATTCTCTGATTTGCTTTTTGCTCATTCTTTCACTGATTCTTTTTCTCTGAATTATTAAGCATTTATCTCCCGACATTCAAATCTCCAATTATAACATTAAACTGATTTAAAGAACTTCTATGCTTGTATTTATTTTTGTTTAAAGCTCCCTGTTGAAAACTAAACCAACCATTTTACTGTGGTCCCAGAAACAGGTTAATGGCAAAGAGCCCTAAGGTTTGTTTTCTACAAAGTGCTGAGTTTCCAAGTAAGCTTCCTGCCCACCTTCCTTTGCTGAATATTTTGCCAACACTTTGATAAGTTTTCCATTTGTGTATAAGATATCTTTCCATTTGTTTATAACTCACCAGAAACATAAGTCCTGTATTGGAAGACTGTTCCAATATAAAAGAACTGTTATACTTTAATTTCCAAAAACACTGGGAAATGCAACATTTTTTTTTAAAAAGTAATTTATGTAATGTGTTTCATTTTACAGTTTATCAAACCTTTAATTAGTTGAATCGTTTGTATAAATCTGCCTATCTTTTTATTCACAGATTTAATAAAATATGTTGTTGGGGGTTTTTTTTTGACTCATTGAAGAATAGAAATTCTAGCAGTTAATATATATGTATTTCTGTGAATATAGAGCAATGTATTTTATTATCTATTTTGCCAGAGGTAGACTGATGACATCAATACAGTTATCAGCTGCTTGAAAGCCATTTACTTTCAGTCAGTTATGCTTCTGGGTAAATTCAGTTAGTCTGAAAGACTCTGAAGCTTCTAAAGAACAAAAATGTCCTCCTGATAAGAGTGGTCTGAGGTCCTGCTGTAACCATCTAGCTTGGATACCTGCTCAAACATAATCAGGTAATCAAATCTTGTCAGCTGCTTTTTGTAGACTGAGACTCTTCAGGAATTTTCTGGGTCTTAAGGAAGTTCAAGTATAACTAGATCCTTATTTTAATAATAGATTTTTTTTTTTTTTCCAGTGATATCACACCCCTCCTACAGGTGAATCAGTGGGACATCTCCAAACATCTTTGAGAATCTTGGTTCCGTTTAGCCCACCAAATAGAAAATTTGCCAACCAACTATAATTCCATTAGTCTCTAGTTGCAACATTTGTCTTATTTTGATTTTCAAGCAAAAACTAACCCCAAAATTTTTTCTGGGGCTTGTAGCAAAGCATTTTACAGCTTCTCTGTCGATACCGTTTTTCTAGGGCATGTATGCCTGTTCAGGGAAGCAAATAATAATCTCTAGTTCAGTGACACCATAAACCTGCAGTCTTAGCTTAGATCTATTTATTTAAAAAATAAAAAAAACCCTTCTGTTGCAGTTGTGCCTGGTGGCCTAGTTTCATCACAGAGTAAATCAAAGGCTTTAGCAGTTTTTAATTGAAAATATGTTTCATAAAAAAAATGAAAGAATCTGGAGACCAACAACATGATGTTGTTTGGAAATGAATGGATTTCCCTTAAGCAGAAGTGGACTAATTACTTTTGAAATTATTTCCTTAAATCAAGTCAGCATGCTGTTTCAGTCACTAATGAATGACACTTCAATTTAAAAATATATAATGGAATGAAGTCTCCTAAGCTATGTTTATAGGAATAGTACTGTGACTGACAAACTGAACATACTCTTTGCTAACTCTAGTTACCCCATTAACAGAACTTTTCAGTGCTTCTTAGTCATAAACTTTTTCCAAAATACTAATAAAGTTCAATATAGTTTAGCTTTTTATTATGACCTGTTGGAAGGGGCTTTTCAGTAACAAGCAATAGCCAAAAATTTTCAGTGATGAAAACAGAAGAGAGAATGTTGACAGAAAACAAGTATATAATCCTTAAAATTTTGCTTTAACTTCATGTAAATGTCTTTGATTTGGACTTTTACAGTAGCAGATGTGTTTTAATTTCCATCTTCTTTAAACAGATTTGTATATACTTTAAGTGTAGAATTTTTACATTAATTTTGTTCTTTATTACTAAAATTGTGGTTCTTCTTTTACACAGTAAGAAAAATACTTTCAAATCAACAGAAATATTGAGTCACTGAAACTTTGGAGTATTTTAAAGACAAAAATGAATGTAGCAGTAAACATCTAACTGAATAATCTGAATGTATGAAGAAACAATATCTATGACATTCACTGTGAAGGGATGAAGCTTTGAGGTCAAAAAAAAAAAGATGGTGTATTTGATTATTTTTTTTTTAAGGTTTTTATGAGCTTTGGAAAAATTGGGGCAGGATCTTTTGAATAAATTGAAACAAACTTTAGAAATCATTTCATCCTTTATTATTGTAGCGCCATATGTTGTGTGCACGATGTACAAATAAAATAATGAAACCCAGAAACTCTACGTGTCAGTTCAGCCCCTGCAAGCTGCAACTTCATGCAAGAAAGACTGCCTGATGGGGGTAAGAATGTAGCTTTAAACAATCATGTGCATTTCTCTAGTCTTTGAAACTGCTGAGGATTAGTTAATTTCTCATTGTAACAACTAACGTAGTACAGTCAAAGCTATATTATATAGCTTATGGAGATTTCTTGTGATTCTGTACTTGATACACTAATTATAGTATTTGAGATTTCCTCCTGATAAGATGATAAGAGGGCATCTCCAGTTATTTGGAACATTTGCCAAGTTTCAAGGTTTAAGCTAGATGGATTTAGAGCTTTTCAAATATCCAAACCAAGGCTATGCTGAAGCTTGAGCACTGTCCTGTTGTTCTATGTACTCGTTGGTATGTCATTGACACAGTGCTGACCAGCTAGAGCTTTCTCTGGAAGCAGGGGGTTAAGGTGTCCTGAGGACCAGCAGCCTTTGTGTGCACAGAGACATTGTTTGGGTAAGTCAGAGAATTTAGTTGTACAAATTCTTTCTGCTCACACGTCATTTGTCCTCAGAGTCTACAGATTAGGCGCCTAACTCATTTTATTTACTAGGACAGAGACAGCTAGAAGATCAGGCAGAGATCAAGTGATCCGCAGTTTAGAAATTTTTCCCTGAGAGAAAAGTACTGCCAAGAACCCAGCTTGTGAAAATGTTAAGCTTGCAAAAGTGTTAAGCTTGCATGCGGTACTATCAAAAAACTTAGAAACTGGGATGAAAAGGGCTTTAAGAGGCTATATACTTTAGGCGAGATCAGCTATATCATACCTTACAGTTGTCTATTTAACTATTTGTGAAATCTTTCTACTGAATCTACAAGCTCTCTGAGCAACATACTCTAGTATTCCTAACTCTTACACAATTTTTTTCCTAGCATCTAAAGTGAATTTCTCTTGCTGCATTTTATGTTCATTATCTGTCTGTCTGTCTGTCTGTCTATCTATCTATCTATCTATTATAATCATATCTTCCTTCAGTCTTTTCTTCTCTAAATTAAGCAGCATGCTTTCAGTCATTCCTAACAGGTAAAATTTTCAAGATCATTCTGTAGCTACATGCTGGTGTCTCTGCAGCTGTTTTACATCTTTCCTTAAGTACTGTGTAAACTTCTCCAGTTTTCTAGCTCAGAAATGACGTGTTGAAGACTACTGTCAAGTCTCATAGATGACATTGCAACCACATGACATTTTTTGCTCATGATCAGGTTGTCATTTACTATAACCCTAGGTCATTCATGTTACAGACTAGACAGTTGTTCCCTGTCTTACATTTGTGTATTTGTCTAGTGCTGGGTTCAGCTCACCTAGTATTAGACACATAAATTTCTAAATTCTTATCTTTTTCTATTATCAAGTGCAAAACCATTGTTACCATTTTCTTGTAGTGATGTGTTAAAAAGGTGGTAATATCCAGAACCCAACGTAACATACTCAGAAGGGCAATATCTCTTTATCTACATTTTTTTTTTTCTTTTTGACTTAAACAAGTCATGTGTTTTACTTCCTAATGGTACCATTTCAGAGAACTGTGTGAATACTTTATTAATGCAGTATACTGCACAAGATTTAAAAGCTGTGGTTATTGCCCTGTTCCTGGAGAAATTACAAGTTGATATTCTTAATATGGGTACATATCCTATCTTGAGTATTGTGCCCTTCATTCCTGTTGCAGTCATGGCTTTCGGATAGATTTGGGAACACAAAATGCATATGCAAGTTATTTACCCTTACCTCAGTGAATAAGATAAATACTTTTAACATCTTTACTATTTTGGTAGCATTAATTTATCAATGTTGCTAAATGCAGGAATTGCTGCTGTTCTCATATAAAGAATGTTTGGTGCTCATAGCATTTATTGGTAAAGGTGAAGTGTTTTGGTTGTTTTTTGCTGAATATGACATAAACTACAAGCATTTATGGATATTTTAATCATATGCCTCTATTTCTAGCTTGCCTGCATCTCAATGCCCAAGTGCACAGTACAAATGGAATTCAAAAACAGCTATATGCTTTGGCCTAAATATTATGTACATGTAGGTATGAGGATTGAATTCTAAAGGGAATTGTTACAGTCTGTTGTTTCACACATTTATAATTACTATTTAAAGAGATTTCCTTGCATCTTTTTACACAGTTTCAGTATTCTTACTGCTGTGAACGAAAAATGAACTCCACTTGATGTTCAAGGACATGCTACGTAGGCTAAAGTAGTAGGTCCACTTACTGTTAAGATCATGATAAGTGGTTTATATGTTGGTCTCTGGATCTGTGTCACTTTTTAAATTGTTATTTGAAAAGGTGCATGGTTATTCACAAAAAAACTTTGAAAAGTTACTGTGGTCCAGAAATAATATGCATATAATCTCCACCCATCTACTTTGGTTTACATTTTCATCTCTTGTCTTGACAAAGGCAATGGTAAAACTCTTGGCATATTTTATTAAAATCAAATCCTAGTAATAGTACTTTATATATGCTTGAGAATTTTGTTAAATTAGTATTAATAGTTGTGTCAAGTTAATATCCAGGCACTCCTCTTAATGTCTGATCTTGTTTATATTAACTATATAAAAATGACTTTAAAAAAATGGGCCCTGCCTCTCCAGAATCTTGATAAAATGCTTAATTCTTGTCATTTCAAGGGCCATTGATAATTACATTTACATAATTAATGTAGTTTACTTTTAATAGTGCTTATACTGAACACTAAGTGCTGAAGACTGAATGACTGTTCACTAAATGACATAAGAAAATTAATATATTTCTGAATTGTTCAACTAATGGGGAAAAATTGTGTAGAGAACTGATGAATGTCCTCCCATTACATTCTAGTCAAAACACATGTGAATTGACATATACGAATTGACATATGCAGTTGCTAGCTGAAATATACTTCATAAGGAAGTGTTTGACATTTGCATCTTGGAAACATGTTATTTGAATGTGATTAGGTTCTGCTTGCTTCTTAATTTGTCAACATAAGCTGAACAATTATGGTTTAAAAAACAATCTGAAAAGTACCTTCCTTGCTTGGTATTGTTTAGTAAGAGTAAGAATAGTTGTGTTTATACCAGCTGTTGACTCCATACTTTTAATTTAACTGTGTCAAAACCAGACAGAATGGGAACATTACAAAAAGGCTTTAATTCTTATGTTATGTCTGGGATCAACTAGATTAACAGGTAATTAAGTACTCCAGCTCTTTGCATAAACACTGTAACAGTTTTTTATTTGAAATATTTTTAGATAGACTTTGTGTGAGATACTCTATCATATTTTTTTTCTTGTTTTACAAACTGTTTAAGCTGATACAATTTGATATTCAGCTTTCACATTATGAGCTATGACACACGACATTTTAAAAACCTTATGTGTTTCCAGATCTAACTTAAGACTGAAAAAAACCAACAAAACCACTAGTAACAGTGACAAAAAATCAAACAAAGAAAATGTTTATGCCTGAAATGGGGTTTCCCTTAATCAGTACAGTGATCTCATCTAACTTCTGACTTTTAACAAAGCAGATATGTGCAGTTGACCTAGACTCCCTTATGCAGTCAACAAAGAGAAATAACCACTTTCAACATATTTAACTGCCTGTCCTCTTAAGAAGTGCCACAACTACTATGAAGAGAGGCTGGTTGACTGCTGTATGAATTTAAGTAGTTGCCTACATTACTCCCATGGATTAAAGTAATTCCACTCTGGGTGGATCTCTGGAGGCTTGACTTTGGGAAACTTTTCTTAAATGAATCTTAATTTAATCTTAATTTAATTGCCAGTCAGCACAAAGTTTTGATTACTGATTTGTGTATTGAGAGAGAAAAAAAAAAAAAACAAAAAAACAAAAAACCAACCAAACCAACACATAAAACCACAAAGAAGAAATCAAACATTTATGGAAACACCTTTCCTCCCCTTCCTCATTCTCAAGCTAAGCCACAAGCTCCTTTTGTAGTGGCTCATTGCTGCCTGAGCAGAGGTGCCATGGCCTCCCTGCCTGCAGCAGTTCTGTGGTGTGGTGGACAATTTGCTTTGGTGTCATCTCTGGCTGCAACCAGCTGTGCTCAGCATAAGTGGGTCATGGACAACTCCCACACAGGGCACTCCAGAAGCCCCCCTGCAACCAAACCCTGCCATTTGTACCTGACACGGTATCTGCTGTCTTTTGATCTTTAGAAAATATTACAAAAGTTTTACATGGTGCTTTATGAGAATTTTAGCACCCTAAATTGCATTTCTTTTGATGGATATGGACATGCCTTCACATTATGTAGGTTATGTTTATACCAGGGAATGAAGCAGCCTAGGGACTGTTTATTAGGAGGAGAGGAGAGTATTACCATGTTTGCATGCTTTCTCCCGTGCTACCTGATGGTGGGCCTGGAGAATGGTTTGGAGCACCTCAAGCACCCCTATTCAGGCTGTCACCTTGGCTCTGAACAGATTTAGAAGGGGTGTATAGGCAGAACTTTTGGTTCAGTGTGGATTAGAATTTACACAAGCTAATCGTTAGGACAGACTTTCCACAGTGGTACACAGCATATCCTGAGTGGAGATGAAGGAGGGGGAACTGTGTGTCACATTTTCCTAAGCAAAACTGACTATGGTTTTACGGGGATGTCCCCTTTCTTCATTTTCACTGCATCAGGCAAGCTGGCTGAGGGAGAAGAAATTTTTAGCATGACCTGGCCTCAGAAACCTGGGCCTTCTTTTTTCAGAGAATATCTGTTTCCTACCCCTACCCACCAGCAGTGTGTTCACTACTTCTGGGACTTGACCCTAAATTTGTTATCACCCATCCAGAAGAAACCTGAATACATAATTTCCTCAGTCAGCATGGAGGGTTGTGGGGTGGGGGGATTTTATTGTGGTGTTGCAAAACATATGCAAAGTAGTAAGAACTCTTTAAATTTTAAGTATTCTTTCTTCATGTTGGCTATAGTCCAATGAAGTAAAGGCTTGCCTCCCCTATGCTACTGAGTCCTGTGTTTATTTCCTTTCCTAAACAGGTGCTTTGCCTGAAGAAAGCTGACTGATGAAAACATAAGCACAGCACCTGGTCAAGAAATTAAATAAACATGCTGTAATCATCTGAACATGTGAGTCAAGCTCTTTTACTTACTTTTGACTTCCATCAGCAACCTGCAGCCTTTAAAATGGAATTTTAATTTGCAAAGCCAGTTCTTTTAATGGATTGCTCATCCTGGCAAGCACTGCACTCAAAACATTATATCCAATATTAAATTGTAATGACTCTAAACTGGATGTGAGGTATCTATTTATCATACATAAAAGCCCTTTCAGAAGTTTTATATTGCCTGTGGCTGAATACTCTTCTGTCCTATGTTTTCTGACAAGATACAGTAAAACAGCAGTGGCTAAACTTTCTGGATGGTGGGCCTGAATTCTTCATTGAAAGGCGAAGCTATTTATTTATTTATGTATTTACAATTGCAAACCCACTCCAGTGCATTGCAAGCACTTCAGAAGGGAGATTTAACAGCACAGAAATAGCTGAACTTCTAAACAAGAACTTTAAATGTCTATGAAATATCCTTTACATGTATTTCATCGTGCAATTTCTTTGCTACTGTGAAGGTGACGACAGGTATTGTTAACAGGCACAGGCAACTGTTGGAAATGTGTGAAGGCTTTTACCCACAGATAGATTTCTGCAAGAATTTTCAGAAACAGTGTATGTTAAATGCAGCTGAAGCAGACATATAGTCGCCAGGATTGGTTCAGCTCGGTGTTTTGAAGTGCAGCTTGTACTTGATTTGATCATACACGTTTGTTGGTGTTTCTAGGTACCACCTTAAAATGAAGCATTGCAATGCTGAGTAGAAGTCTGAAATCAAACCTTCATTGCATCCTTTTTTCACTTGTTTTAGGTCAAATAAAGTTAAATAATCTTGATCTAAGATAGTCAGCCAGCTTTCCTTTATAATCAAAGAGAATAGGTGCCTTAGCAAGGTAATTTATCTCATTTGGTTTTGATTCTTTCTTTGAATGAAGTGAAGTAACCTTGATTCTTCCTATTTACTATAAATAGAGTTACTACAAAATAGTAAGAGACCTGAAAAACTTGCTATGGACTCTGACATTAACTGAAATGAAGCTAATCTCAGTTGATGACAAAGGAATTGAAATTACTTCAGCTTCAGAGTTGCTCTCCTACAAGCAAGATCTATATAGGAGAGGACAGATGTGAAATCAATAATCTCAAAGTGAGCTGAGAATGTGAAGCTTTAGGTATTCTTTTCTTAAAGTTGGCTAGAAACCTGGACTTGAGAAGAACTTTCCCAGTAATATACACCAGGCATTAGGGTTATATCTTCTGCTCAGGTTTGGCAGAAGTGAGTAAGTCTGATCACCTGTAACACACTATGGGATGACCACCTGGGATACAAGGTATGAGAGTGTTACCTACACCTACTGTGTGTTTTGTGCAGCCCTCCTTCTGAACTGTGTGAGCTGAAAGTGGTTCTGTAGGCAAGATAAGGAAAGAAAAGTTTCACATATTTAACTATGTTTCAGAGAATGAAGATCCCAACATTGTGAGGACTTACATGGTTGCCATTGATTATTAAAGTTTAAGTGGTTTTTTTTTTTTGTCTGTATTTGTTTACTTTTTTTAAACCAGAAGAAACACAGATGCCTGAGGAATCTTTATGCATCCTGGGTTTAACAGTTCCTGCATTTTAAGTGTAAGGGACAGAGTTTGCATTTAGTTGTCTTAATTTAGACTTAGGAAATTGTGGATCTATGTTTCTTTGTGTTTGTGACCAATGCTAGTGACTAATATTGCTGCCTTGATTTAACACCATAAAAAAAGAAACCTAAAAAAGTCAACCACTTATGAAATGGATGTCAATGTTTCTTGCCTTTGCAAATTAATTATGCTTATTACTTTAAGGTATGTGAATTTTTGCATGTTTTTGGAGTCCATCTGCAGAAAAGAAGAAAATGCTGGATGTTTCTCTTTACTGCTTTAGTCCTAATTTATATATCTTAAGTATCCTTATATTTCAAACTAGATTCTTATCCATGTTATAGCCTTTTAAATGAATTACACTTCAAATAATAGTGAAGAATGAACGTAGGTGGTTATAAGTGAGAAATCAAAATATGCAAATAATGTTTGGTATAACATAACAGATTATAGTGGCACACTGTGTTTAACAGTCCTATAATTTATAATAAGGTTATAGATTAATGAAAAGTAATAATGGTTGGATTTATTTTTCTTCCTTTGCTATGGAACTCCTTTTCTAATCTCTCTTGCTTCTGTTAGATACTGGAAGGTAGGATAGTCTTTATGAAACCTGAGGTAATAAAAATGAACAGTATTTCACAAACATATTATTTTAAAATAAAGTGAGTTACTTCCATTAATCATTGTGGAGGATGAGAACAGGGTCAGCAGTGACTCCTAAAAATTTCAGGGTGTGTCGCCACAACACTGTTTCTCAGGAACGTGGAATTTTTTCTGCGCGTTCACTTCTAGACAGCACCAATGACTCATGTTTAGGTGAACGTGGTGGGGTTTAGTAGCATAAGCTTCATACAACTCTGTCATCCCTTTGGGTAGAGGACTGCAGAGTTGCTCAGCTCTTCCCCAGTAATGACAGCAAGAGAGTCTTCTGGTCTTCTCTCAAAGTGACACTAATGAACAGAAAAGTCTGTTCTCTGCGTAGAATAGGAAAGACTTGTACCATGACCTATTAGGGTGTGAATGGTTGTCTCTGCTTATTATCACAGACAATAGTTATTGAGGAAAAAAGGAGACAGGGTGTCTTATGATAAGAAAATGTCTCCAAGGTAGCCTGAGACCATAACTCCACTGCCCAGTTGGCACTGGAAGGGAATATAACCAAAGCATTTCTTACTGACAGCTCTCCACCTTAGTTCCTGTTAAAACTCATACAGTGAATAAGATCATGGTATCTATTCAGAGGGAGGAAGGACCTTTTATTTTTTTTAATTTTATCTCCTCCCTCCTCCTATTTTTTTTGCAAAAAATATAGGAGAAGCCACAAAGACACTTTAAACACAAATACATGCAATGTCATTCAATAGGGCTAATTATGATAGATGTTAGATTCTAATATATTTTTCTTGATTTTGTACCACTATTTAAAGACTTAAGAATTAATAGAGTTGGAGAAATTATTATTTTCTCATTGTGTTAGAACAGCAACACCAAAATAATTTCATATGAGGAAGACTATGAAACAAGAATTTTCTTTTCATGTTGGCAGCATAAGTTGTTGTGGTTTAAAGCTGATATTAAAAATTAGATGTATTTTTTTCCCAGTGCAGCGTGATGCATAAATGTGCTACTTCTGAGTGTGATAAGAATGTACTAAAGTTTTAAGTTTACTCTGAAATTCCTTTGTTCCAGCTATTTTAAAATTATTTTTAATAAAGAATGTGGGTTGGAATTTCCATAGGAAACTCCAGAACATCAAAATGAACAACTGTAAAAAATGTGTATGTTTTGATACCATTTGTTTATAATAACACTTTAACTTCTAATATATTTAAAATTTTTACTGCAAGCCACTCAAAATAATACAAGAAATATTGGATGAAACTACTGGTTTGAATTTAAAAACCTTATTTTGAAAAACTGAAATGTTATTTTTCAACTGGTTTGTAGAAAATTGTTCTCCAAACATTATTTCCAGACATTATTTCCAACATATCTGTTTTGATGAAACTCTATCTTTGTAACAGGAAAATACACCACCTTCAGTACTAGTGTCTAACTCTAGTGTGAGCAGGAACATAGCAGATCTAGGAGTAAGTCAGATGGCTGTTCTTGTGATGTCTGTGGAAAACAAATGCTAGAGATAGAAATGCAATTCAAATGTGAGAAGAGTGTAGAGATACATTCGGGTTTCTCATTCTTCATTGTGCTGAATAAGTATAACCCCTCTTCACATTTTAAAATTGAAAAAACTAATAAGTTTTCATCAGTTGCAGAAAGTCTGAACAAACCCTAAAGTTTTAGGCAGCACTCTAAGAGATGAACAAAAGCAAAGCATATACAGTGCTATAAAGTTATACTTACCTTTGCACATATGAGATATTTTTATAAAAGTCAGCCCATTTATAACCATTAAATTCTTCATCCAGACTGCTGACACAACAGGGACAATGTGATTTTTACATACTTTTACTTCCTCCAGTTTAATGAAGAGGAATTGCAAGATGGCTGCATCCCTGAAGTAATTCTTCAGCAGGGGTAAGTCTGAAATAGCCAACAACCCTAATGAGGAAAAATGAAAGGGCATCACCACTTAATCCATCTCATTATTGGGTCTTAAAATGGAGATAAATGAGAGAGAGATAAAAAAAGGAGCGCGGGAGACAGACATGCTTTTCATTTCTGAGTGGTTATCATGTCGAAGCTGGAAGCGCGTCTGCGTCGGGCTGTGAGTGTGAATTCTGGAGCGCCATTACCAGCTGGCAGAGACGCTGGCACAGCAGTCGCGCTGACTGCAGAGGGGCACCGCCAGGAATGCAATTGCTTTAATTGTACACCCTGCCTGGTCTCGCTTAAAATAATTTCAGATATTCTACCAAAAATTAAAGTTCAGTTGCAAGATCTGCTGTTCCAGGTTTCATGCCAACGGCCTCTCCTTAAATAGCAGCAACTTGTGGGCAAGTTCTGTGGGAGCCATTTTGCACAGAGCTGGAATCTCTGTGCCCAAAACAGGGGAAACTAGCCCACTCCTACACACATACACACCGGCCTCATCTACTGTGTTTTACTGAAAAAGGGAACTTTCATAGCATAGCCCAAGTGACAGCAGTCACTCTCTCTCTGTATTTCTCTAAAGTAGTCAGAACAAGTTTATTGACCCATAAATTTTACACCAAATAGTATAGTCATTGTATCACATTCCTGCAGCATACATGTAGGGGTGGTTTTTAGGAGGAAATGCAACAGCATTGACTCTTGTGTTTATAGGTCACTTGCACTTCTATCCTATGAAATGATGTGGAACACCCTCCTTCCCACTCTCAGATGTTTCCCTGCCACCTCACCGACTGTGTCCCCTCAGCATGTGATAAAAGGCATGAAGTGTCATTTCTGACCAAAAAGATACACTTGTGCTTTGACAGGTATCGGCCCTTGTTAGTTAGATTACTTTAGACAGCATGCACCAAAACATTCTGTGCTAAAAAGAGCATATAAATGATTTTTTTTCTGGTACTAAGACATACACTTGGGCCATACTTAGGGGCAATTAAACATTTTGCAACTTCTGTTTTTTTCAGTCTTTCAAGCTGATTCACCACAATCTGGTTTGAGTTTTGTGTTTCTTTTATTCAAGTTACATTAACAATGCCCTTAATCAGGTCAGGAGTTTCTCATAGCCATGCAGTGCTCTAAGCCCCTTGCAAAGACAGCTGTTCTTATTGGCAGCATTACTGAAGTCAGAGGGAAATCCATGGTGGTCTAGCATCAGAAACAGAGTAATTTTAATAAGATTAATGTAAATAAAAAATGTAATATAAATAAAATAATGTCAGTAAATAGAACCATTGCTCATCAATTAGTATTTCATTTTAATGTCATTTTTGCAAAGGAATTACAGTATTTCTACACGTGCATCTTTAAATTTGGTAAGGAAAAAATAGTTGAAATATCTTTAAGAGAAGTTATTTTCCTGAGAAAAAGTTTTTATCTGAATTTCTTCTTGCACTAAAAATAGAACTTTAAATCTCAGTAAGACATAATGAAAATTGTCTAGCACTAAGGATGTCAGAGAAATGAAGTATCTTGCCTTCTCAATAAGCAAGAAAGAAAATTATTTTTTTGTCCTTTCTTCTTTCCTCTTCAGAGAGAAATGAGCTGTTGCTCCAAACTTTTCCCTTTCCACTTGTGAACATGAAAGTTTCCAAAACACACCTTGTATGATCTTTAACCTTAAATTCATATTCATCACTTGGAAGAACATGTGACCATATATCAGCATTGTCCTGGGTTTGAGTGAGTGGTGGGGTTTTTTTGGTGGCAGGGGAGGGGGCTATAGGGGCGGCGCCCCATGAGAAGCTTCTCAAAGCTCCCTCAGCTCCATGTCAGCTCCACTTCTGTTTGGGAAATTGGGCCAATCAGCTGTGCCTCTGCGATAATATATTTAAGAAGGGATGTGGTGAGGAGCAGTGGGACTTGTGAGGAGGAGTTGCTGCAGCTGCGTGAACACCAAGGTCAGTGGAGGAACAGAGGAAGAAAGGAAGGGGGAGGTGTGCTGGAGCAGAGACCCCCCTGTATCCTGTGGTGAGACGGCAGGGCGGCCCCCCCTGCCACCCATGGAGATCTATGGTGGAGCAGACATTCAGTTATGGCCTGTGGCTTCTGCCTGGTATATCAAGGTGTCTGTGCCCGAAGAAGGCTGGGGTCTTGTGGGAAGAGGCATCCCTGCTGCTGTAATTCAGTGCTGGGAGGATTGCAGCATGTGGGGGTGTCCCATGCTGGAGCAGCTCGGGAAGGTCTGCAGCCATGGGAGGGACTCCCGTTGGAGAAAGTTGGCCATGAGCAGTGCCAGAGCAGTGTAAGGAAATGCTGAGGCCCGTGGGAGGGACTGACATCGGAGAAATTTGTGGAGGACTGTCTCCTGTGAGAGGGGGACCACACTGGAGCAGAGGGAAGAAGTTCCAGCAGCTCCCCCCACCGCAGATGGCAGAAGAGGCAGCACTGACTGCACCCCCCATTCCCTGCCCCTGCACCGCTGGGGGAGGAGGTAGAGATATTGGGAGCAGAGCTGAGCACGGGAAGAAGGGAGGGGTGGGGGGAAGGTATTCTCAAGACATGCTAATGCTTCTCATTGTCCTACTTTG
Source organism: Tyto alba (assembly GCF_018691265.1). Classification (NCBI taxonomy): domain Eukaryota; kingdom Metazoa; phylum Chordata; class Aves; order Strigiformes; family Tytonidae; genus Tyto; species Tyto alba. Next base: position 3,322,469 of record NW_024881316.1, read on the forward strand.
TTAAGTATTGTTGTTAGTGTCTGTAATAAATGTATGTTCTTTTTTAGTTCCCCTAACGAGTCTGTCTTTTGTCCATGACCATTATTGGTGATTTGACCCTCCCGGTCCTATCTCGAACCCCAATCCTGGCTCATTTGTCCCTTCTCATCTCTGGGTGAGAAAGGAGGAGTTAGTGGCTGTGTGGTGCTTAGTTGCCCTCTGAGCTTAAACCACAACAAGCATAAAAAGTCTTTCTTTATTTAGAACATATATTCCTCATTCCTTTTCCCATGGTCATTCTTTCTTGAGCTTAGTTTCTTTCTTCTCTTTGATCAACCACCACCAGTAAAATTGCTCACTGAAGAGTCATGGTTTTTGGACACTACAATTAAACTTTTGGTATGTTGAAGACATGCCAGTACAAACTTCTGAGTTTTGATTTTGCCACATGAATGCTTGAGTATGTTTGTACCTCATACTCATGTATTTTACTACATCTTTACAACATGCCATTTATTTCTGAATGGGGTTTTTGAACCAATCATTACTCACCACATGAATCAGCAGCAACTGAAAAATCTTGTCCTTCAGGAAAATTGAGTCTTCTTGGAAAAAATGTTGATATTTTAGTGACTGCTCCAGGTTGGAACACAATATATGTAAGTGAGGAGGAAGGAATAAAAAAGAAAAATTTTGAGCCATATCTAGATTTTTTTTCCCTCTGTCCCTCCATTTATCTTTTCTCTGTACTACCTTTCTCAATGCAAGAGAACAAACTCATGCCATTTGCATTGGTTTTCATTGTTATTTCTGCCTCAGTTTTATTTTGCACAGTCTCAGTATATTTTTACACTTCTTGAACAATGGGAGTGTAGAAATTTCTTTGACCAGTTTGGATTCTCTTTTATTTTCTTGTTAGTCCCCTGTGTGTGTCTCATATCTTTTTTAAGAGGTTATTTATTCACCCTGCTATGGAGCTGCTCTCCACATGATATTTCTTCTCTGCGATATTTTTGTTCTAGCATTTCTGAGTCATCAGCCTTGAATAAAATTGAGACCTCTTACTCCTGAAGTCTTTTATTTCTCTTTTGGAATCAAGAATTTCAGTTACAGAATGTAATTAGGTCATCGGCCAAAATGGGTTGCTTGCTGAGTGTTCTCCTGGGAATGCATGTGAAGGATCAGAAACCAAAACAATATTTGAATGCTTTTTAGAGTTAATAAACTTTTAGAATGCTCAGACCCTAGACTGGGTTTAAGGAAATATGTTGACTGTAAAAGGCTATTTTAGTCTTTTCTACTGTGTTAGTTCTTCTCATACTAATTGTTTTTGTTAGTTTATCAGTGGTGTAACTGAAAATGGATGCATTAAAAATAATGATTTATGGAATAGTATCTTGTCACTGTGACTTCCAGGAAATCAGTAAATATTCATGACAGGTGAAAAATTAATATGTCGTACCTTAAGGGTAGCCTTTAGTGTTATGAAGAGGTAAGATAAAATCCTGCACTTATAAGAATAAATATGTTCCCTATATGCCAATAGAGACATACACATTTACTTCAAGACTGATTTTTTGGACCACTGTGTATGGTTGCTGCCCCAAATGTTCCTGTAGATTTATGGATTCTGACACCAGCACTTTTTAAAATTAAAAAAGTGAAAGGACTTGAGATATTCATTTATCGAACAGCACATTTTTCATACTCTTTCATCAAAAAATATGACAAGAAGCTTATTATCCTTAGGAAGTTGCCATCTAGTGAGAATACTGTCAGAATTTTACAATTTGAATACTCTAAGTACCTGACATTTATTTTATTTTGTAGTATAACAGTATACAAAGTTTCAGATTTCTTAAAGAAAATGGTCTTGATGATAAGCATGTTTCAGATCTAAACAAAGGGTCAATTTTTAAACAACTATAAAAGGTCTGTAACATAGCTATTATGAACTTAAGAAGCTTTATGTTGAATTCTATTGAAGGTCTCTTTTTATTTATGGTGAAGTACCTAAGAGCCATTAGCATTCTTATGATAATCACATTCAATTTCCAAAATATATGATTCAGCTCCATGTACTCTTCATAGTTTTCTAATTGTTTGTAAAATCAACACTCATTAAATCTGAAGGATGCAAGAGCACATTGTACAGGTTAATGACTGATTCTGCAGATTATTGAAAAGCTGTTCAAAGAATCAAGCCGACTCTTCTTAAGTAAAATCTGGAAGTATACTGGCATATTCTAGTACTTTTACCTCAAATTCTGGATGTCAATCAATCAGCTTTTCAACTTGAACTAAGTGGAAAAATGACATCAGGACTTGGAGCTGATAAAGAACAACAAAACTGAAGGGAGTGACACAGCAGAGAAAGATATATGGGATAAGTTATAAGAGCAGTGGATATGCTAAGGAGAAAAGAAGTCAGCAAAAGGGGAATTTTGGAAAGACAGAGGAAAGAACACTGCATGGAACAAAAATATTTTAAGAATTATATGCTTGAAAATTGCCTGAATTTGCCAGAGCTGCTGATGTGCCTCATGGGAGTTTTAGTTCTGGGTCGTTAATGTCTCATCCTACAGATGAAACTGTATTTCCCATGGTACATTGTCAATTTATTATGCTTGAAATTCTGGGACACTATATAGTCAGTGGGAAATGGTGGTAGTATGTCTATGAAGTACCATCTTCCTCAAAAATACTACAATAACAAAGTAAAGTGATACATATAGCAGGAACTGTTTTCAGTTTGAAATGAAGTATTTTGATTCAGATTAAACTGAAAGGTTTATTTTAAATTTTCTGCATGTCAAATTTCTTCAAAATATTAAGCCTATTAACGGTAAACATGTATAAGTAAAATGGGACATGATTCCCTGGGCCAATCAGAACTCATTGGGGCATGAGAGAAAGTTCACATATTATATATGAGCTTTAGAAAATTGACATAGAATGGACATCTGAATTTAAAAAAAATATTTAAATTTGTAAAAATATTTACCATATGGTTATCCTTTTGAAAAACCTTTATTGGACTATAAAAGTTGGAAAAGCTTTTTTCATTAGTTCATGATCATCAACAGGTTCTCTTCACTTATCACATTTCCTTGTATCTTTAACCCCAAACAGCATTTAGTAATTCACTGATGTCTCCCCACACTAACAAGGATTTGTCTTCTCATATCCTAATCATACAGACTTTTTAGTCCTTTCAGAATACTTTGCAATAATTCATATTTTGGAGCACACTTCTTGAATTTTGCCATTGAAAATGCCAGTTAGATGAAAATATAAGCCAAATACAGTTTGTTCCAAAAGGTTTCAGACAATTCGAGTCTAAATTAAATGTATTTTAAGCTATGTTCTCCCACATTTTTTCTAACTTTATAATAGAAATATTTTTAAATATCTGACTAATGGTTATTTCTAATGTTTTGAAATAACAATGTGAAGAGAACTACCAAGCATGTCCAGTATGGAATATTTGTAAATCTTTTTATGGACTGCAAAGCACCAAACAGGCAACTTAAGCAGAACTGTGTGAAATACATTAATATATTAAAAATAAATTAATAATTTTCAAGAAAAAGTGTATGAATTTATTGGTGAAGGGCACTCATTTTCATCATAGTGAGTTTTTTTGAAGCACTTTTCCTAATGCAGGTTAACATGGGATTCTTATGCAAAACCAGAAAATGAACTGAAAATAACTGCTCATTTTGAAGATATGGATGCATTTCTGCTCTGACATGACTTTGTTACTAAAAGTATTTCATTATCATATGTCCTGGTAGGGGCTGGACTAGAGTCCCCGTTGGTTCGGCAGCTGGAGGAGTGCTGCAGCACACTGAGACCCCAGGGGCTCCCCAGGTCCCAGTGCCCTCAACTGTGTGCGGGGGCGGGGGGAGCACAGCTGGAGGGCTGGGCCCGGATTGGTTGATAGTCCATGTCATGTGACATTATGCTCACTATATAAAGGCAGGAGTGGGCCAGGAGGGGCTCTCACTTCTGGGAGTGTGGTTGTGGGGCTTTTGTGTTTGGGATTGCTGGCTGGGTGGTGAGCAGCTGTATTGTACATTACCCGTTGATACTGGTGTCACCGTATTGTTCTGTCACTGTTATTAAACTGTTTTTATCCCAACCTGCCTGTCTCCCTTTGCCCCTCCGGTTCCCGCCCCATTCCCAAGTGGGGGGAGGGTGGGTGAGCGACTGTGGGGCGTTTAGTTGCTGAGTAGGCTCAGACGACAACATCATAAAATCTATTTTTTGTGGTTATAGTGTTTGCTTGTTATATTGGACATTAAAAATGTCTGATGTGTAAATTGATTAAGTCAAAACATGATTTTTTTAAATGTTTAATTTAATTTTCATAGCCACGTATCATAACCAAGCTTGTAAAATATTTAATAATTTTTTTTTTTTTTTTTACTTCCATGTAACTAATTTTCTGTCACTATTCACAAATATCTATTTTTCACTTATGTGTGTTTTTCATAGACCGCTCCTTTCTGTGACTAAAATTTTGGATATAAGTTGTTTAATGTTCCACATCAGCAACTATGCATTTCACCTGTATGAAATAGAGTTGCTGTTTTACAGGAGGGTTAACAAGCTCCTGTTTCCGTTTTCACTTTTAATCTACTTACTTTGGAATTTTTGTATAGTCAACATCTCTGAAAGTCAAATCATTGGTAGATATAACAACTGTGGAGAAGTCTCTTCACTGCACTCATCCTTGCAAAGTCTAACTTATGGACTCCTTGTTGTGCTACAGAACTTCTTCCCAGAGTCAGGTGCATGTGTTCTTACGTGGTTTGTAACAAGTTATTACCTGAGAACAGGGGTTCACAGGAAGTGACAGCCTTAAAATGGGAGATATCTAATAGCTGATGCAAGCTGTGCTGGATGCACACCGGTAAGGGTGCTCTGTGAGATGGGTTCATACCTGGTGAGCCTGGCACACTGCGCCTGATCTACGTTTGTTTGTTCTCCCCTGTGTAGACATAGTCAAAATATTCCAATATGAAATACCTAGGACAGGAGTAACTAACAACCTAATGATAGCATGCACAGATTACACTCCAAAAGGGTATTTTCAAAATTCCAACCTGATTAGCTGTGCAAGGAAGATATAATCCCATTTTTTTCCACATGCTCAAACTATCAGGTCAGTAGATTGTCACATTGCATTTTTCTCCCATTGAATTTCTATACTAGCTACATAATTAAATATTAATATGGTTAAAAGGAAGTCAAAAGAGAACCTCAGACTCACTCTGCCTGGCATTTGTAATATCCAGATATTTAAGAAATTCTCCTGGAATCAAGGAGAATAAGGTGCAAGTTACTGCCCCATATGACTGTATTCATACTAAGAAATTGAATGTGCTCATGACTGTCTCTGCCTCGCCTGTTAGGATTGTAGCCTAGGCTGTTCTGACTTCGGTAAAATTTTGTCTGAAGACCATTCTTAAAACTGCAAGTGTTGACAAATGATTTACAGTGCTTAGGGGTATTCCCTGGAACTCGTTTAGTGGTAGAGATGCAGCCGGATCGCTTTCCAACTGGTGGGATGCAGGTGTCCAATCCAGCCATAACAGACCTGACTGCAGCAGTCTGTTGTGCAGGCTGAGAATGACTTTGAATGGAGATAAGCAGACAAAGAAAATCATCTGAGAACTGAGAGCTTGGGATATTTTGTGTACACCCACTAGTAGAAATGCAAACATTTACAGGACTAAGGAGAGGCCAGGCTGATATCAGTAATAATGAGAGCAGATGGTAGTTCCTAAAGATACATTGTGATCTTATGGTTTCAAAATGTGCATGCCCACACTAGGAATTTGGATATCATATTAAATTTCAGTATATTTTACTTATCTGTTTCCTGATTTACCCAAGATGAAAGGCTTTTTGAGTATCTTCTGAGATGTTGCTTAAAAAGAGATAAAGCTGTTCTGACTTCTTTGCCAACATAGAAGTTGTAAGATGGACTGTACTGAGGCAGTGTGTATCAGTTGCAAACTGGCTAATGTTGTATAAATGATATTTCTAGTTATTAAAACATGAAAAAAACTACGTAATTATATTGTTAATTGTTGCTTTAATATATTGTTGATATAGGTTGTTATTAAACAAACTACACTTCATAAATATTCAACTCTGCTGTTATCTAGAAATATTTCTTGCCAGTTTTAATTTAATGGCAGAAATTGGGTGCCAGTTGTCCCTTACTACAGATTTCCTACTGGTTCTTTATCTGTTTTTGAATGTCAATGAATAGGAGTTCCAGTTATTCATTAATATTCAAGAAGTGAAAATCTGCTTGTTATCTCTTTGATTAATCCAGCCTATTGTGCCTTACAGCATCAATCACAAAACATTGTAGAGGGTAATGAATTACTATGTGACTGCAGTAAACCATAAGGGATATTAAAATCAACTTAATCTTTTTAACTAACGATATTCTAAAATGAATGCAGAAGATAGAATTTCTCAATAAATGGCAGAGTGGAAGGCTTTCTTTGGAGTTTGTGACAGATATTCTTGTTGTATGCTTTCTTTACAAAAGACATAACCGCTAAAAATGAAGAAAACAATATATATTTTCCTGTGAACAAATACCATGCTCTAGTGAAATAGTTTTGAAAAAAGCTAGTAGTCAAAAGTTTCATTCAAAAGCTTTAGAGTTTAGTTACTGACCTCGTGAATATTAAGAAAAAACTTTTTTTTTCAAGAATTAATTTTTTAGGGTAACAAAAGCCTTATTTAACAGTAGGATAGGTTCACATAAGTTCAGCTCTCTATATAAAGGCTTTCCTTAGCCAGCACCTGTAAGGAAGGTTGTCTCTTGCCCTTTAGTAGTAGCAGATATACAGGAGTGACCTTCCTAAGATCAACTGCAAGTTTCACCCCATAAAGGTGACTGGAAAGTGTAGATCCTATTAACTTTTGAAGAAGGTTATAGAAATTCTGGACACAGTAATAGACCCAAGAAAAACCCTTAAAATGAATTGTCCTTTCCAGTCAATGTTTAAACAGATATGATTTGTATGGATAGTCAGGTCCTTTACCATCCGTTGCCTGAATTATGCCTCCTTCTTCCATAAACAAACAAACATGCATAGTGGAAAATGGAGCATGGAAAATTTGTTCTGTGAACACATCTGTTCTTTTTCAATGCATCTGCTTAAGAGTTTTTCTCTGCACAAAAAAGTACATGACTTTCAGTAAGTGTAGAGTGGTGCAACAAAGAAGTATAATAGGCTGGTGTGTAATAGCTTTCCACAGTTGTACCAGAAGTAAGGTAATTATTAGATTCCCTGAGTTCATTTTGGTTTAAAATCATACTTCTGCCTCAATAAGTATTGAATAATGAGCCCCAAACCCCCAAGCCTAAATCTAATTCTACCTTGATTTTTTAAAAGCTTATTTTTTGGTAGGTGCAGTTTAACAGAAATCCTGGACTACTGTGACTTTTGCTTGAGTGAAGTCTACCCTGCTGTGTTTGCTGAAGGAAGATTAGAGAAAAGTGGTATTAATAAATTATGAAGCAGTTAAAATAAAACTGCAGGCTAGCAGAACAACAGAGTACAAAATCAGCAAGACAAAACCTATACATTTTACATCTGTACAGCTCAGAATATGGAATAGATGTGCATGCCTGGGATGCATGCCTATGAAAGTGAACATTGCTGATTAGCTGTGATCACTGCTAATGCATTTGCTAACATCTCTGGCAGAGGCAGAAAGATGAGTGCTCTTAACCCTTAATGAATTCAAAGGCACTACAGACAGAATTTTTGGAAGGCTCATTTCATAGGACTGGTGCTAGCATAGGAAAGACTAGTAGTATGCCCACAGTACCCCTACCCACTTAAGTGCCAAAGTAATGGATGGAAAAAGAAGATTAAGGAACACAGAAGGGACATTTCTGAAGTTCAAAGTGTGTTTGGTTCTATTTCTGGATATAATTATTTCCAAAACAGTGTTTCAACATTGGGTCTAACTAATGTATCCGCATCTTAACCTGTAACTCCAGTATTTGCTAACTGAAAAGTGGGAAAATTAAAATTATTTGAAACGTTCCACCTAGGCAATAACAGCATACATTTTGTCATATTAGCATATTTTTCATATACATACTGAGCACTAGAGTAGTGAATAAAACAGACACCTATACATGGAAATAACATAAGGGAAAAACAAGCTGTTCCACAAGCCTTTATACAGTGTAGATGCATTACGCCATAGGTACAGTTCTGTTATGTGGTGAAGAGAAAACACTTGAGAGGGATGAAGTGGTATGGAGCCATGAGCTTCTATGTTAAGATCTTCTCTGTTTCTGTCAAGAGACTAAGAGGCAGTGGCTATGCCAGATTACTGGCTTCTGACAGAGAAAATTTAATGGAATAAACAGAGATTTTTGGTGTAAACCAGAAAAACACAGTCAGGTTTTAAAAAGTTCATGTTCTTGTGGACACAGATCTGGTTGCCATGTTGCCTTTGACTGCTGGGAAGTGCAGAACATTATACCTGAAAGAACATTTCAACCACATCAGTCCTCTTCACCAGCTGAATTACAAAGCTGAGCTTGATGCATAGGATTACTTTCCACCTTTCAGTCCTCATGTATGTGGCTTCTGAACAGGAGCCAATAAGTTTTAAAAGACCAAAGTGGAACAAAGGAGATCAGTTGGGGTCTTCAATTAATGTTAATGGCAGCACTTAGCTACTACTAAAATTATAAAATCACTTTAAGTAGGTGTATTAGTTCCATATGCTTTTTCTACAAAATGATGATACAGGACCCAGCTGTGTGAATTCTCTACTTGATGTCAACTGTAAAACTATAGTAAGTAACAAGTAACGTAAGTGTAGTAAGTAAATAATACAGTGTACAATTAAATAATTGTCAAATAAATGTAAAGAAGATTTTTTTTAATGCCTTAGTTCATAATTAATGTGTGAATCTCCCTGTCTTAGATTATCAGCAGAGTTCTGTCATGGTGAGTCAGAAACCAAAAACAGGGACAGAGGCTCTGTTACAGAACCAACATGATATATTGCAAAGGAATACTGGATGCTGGTCTGATTTAGGAAATTAAACAATTAGAGTTTTTCTACTGAGGTTTAGGAGTCTTTTCAGATAAGGTCATACCTATGTCTTTGACATATAAGATTAGTTTTGCTGCAGAAATTAAAATTGAGATGAGCTTGCAAAGGATTCCTTCCAAAGTAGTCTGTCTTCCTGGAGGGCTTATCAACCCTTGTTTCCTCTTCCTTCTTCCCCACATCAAATTTCAAGCAGTTCAGCTGTTATCTGAACAGTAGTTGAAGTAAATTTAGGAAACAATAGGTATAAAATTGTGCCATCTTAAAGATGCCTATAAAATCCTAAAATTCCCTAGTGTTTTAACCAGACCTATCTGCAGTTGTTTATTTGCATATACTTTCCTGTATAGGGTGCTTTTGCATTTCATCAGCTTTGTTCTTGTTAGGATTATGGTATTTTAATTGCATTGTTAAAATTATATTCTACCTTTTATAATTTTATTAATTTAAATGGCTTATGGAAATTCAGTAACTGTGTTTATGAAACAGTTGGTATGGTCTCTGGGCAGCAGGAATCTGCTTTAATCTGCAGATTAAATCTGTTATACCTTTTCTAAAGATTCATCAGAAACAGTTTATAATTTGTGGCTAATGATGCAAGTTCAACATTGTAACTAGAATGTTTTAGACAGAAATTGAGGCAGGCCATTTTCCGCAGAACAGTGCAATTCTGTCAAGATCAAAACACTTCATAAAATTGATTTTGATTTTGTCAGTATGTCCTCTGAAGGCAGGTGGAATAAAGGAAAGAAAGGAATCCTGAAAATGTTGAAATACATAATTTTTATATTTTATTAATGAATTGCATTCATAGTTCCTTTTGAAATTACGTATTGTTTAATGTAGTTATTTTGTATTATCTATTGTAATATGAAGTGCAGCCAACATGGAGAAGGGATGCTTGAATGTAAAACTGTATTTTTTGTAGATATTAATTTTGTGAAGAGTTAAGTTACTTTTTTTAAAGCAAAATGCATTTAAAAATCTGGAAATCCACCATGAATTGAATTCCTGCAGTTCCCTCTCAGCTGTAACTTGCATCTGTAGTTGTATCTATATAATGAAAGTGCATTCAGATGATAGAAGTTGTATTTTTATGTATGTCTGTTTTTAAGATTACACCTCTAATAAAACAAGAATAAAAACTGCCATTATGGAACACTAAGGGGCGAAAGGCTCTGGTATCCATCACTTTCCTCAAAATATGTTTCAAGTTTGAAACACCACAAAGCCTTTTGCATCATCTATTACGGCTTTCTGCCAAATGAGTTACTAGACTGATCCTTATATCCTCCCTTGTTACATGTGAACACACATTCTAAAATATCTTCGGTGCTAGAGAAGAATTTTTTAAAAAATAAATGTAAACATCCTTATGCAACTTCCCTCTCAAAATTTAGTGCATTCTGGTTTTGCTACCAGATGGGTGCATCTACATTAGCTTTTTAGTTTGAATTACAGTGTTTTTCAAGAAATTCTCCCAAATGTTTCCGTTCTCACTTGGTTTCATTTGGTTTTCATTGAGGGACATCAGAGACCATAGATTGGATTACTTTCAGATGAAATTAAGCTGAAAAATATATACCAAGAGTACATTTCATGAAATGGCTAATGGACATTCAGTCCTTGGGACTATCGTAGAGAGAGTCAAAAACTACCCCCCTGAAATGTGTATATTGTGGATGTTGACTAAACAACATCAATTGCATTTATCTGCATATCTACTATAGTTTCTACCAGGTTACTTGTTAATGTGGGTGTACCCATAGGCATCATGACACTGAATTCATTTCGTAAGTCAGTTCTATGTCATCTTAGAAGTACTATAGCTGGGATTTATTTTTTCCTGACCTATTTTTGTACCTCTTCGAGAACATTTCTGCTCTGATTATTAGAAAGTTTCCTTCCCCCAATTTTATGACTGGATGCTGTCATAATCAGTTAATTTCCATTTGTTGATGTACTAACATAGCTTATACAGGTCTTATCTTTCCCTTAGATATAAATTTTAATGTACAGATGAAGACAATCACATTCTCTTTCACTCACCTTTTTGGTAGACTGTACTAGCCAAACTGTTCTATACATATGTATAGATTTTAATTTAAATCGAAGTAAGGATCGGTAGGATCTGATGAATTACTGCATTTTTTAACATTTCATTAAATAAACCTTTATATCTTCTGTTATAGCTCTATAATCATGACAACACAGAGATGGAAAGTACCTTTCGATTTTCTTGTTCTTTGTTGCCATGGTTATTGTTTTAACCACCTAATTAATCTAAATTACTGCAGTACATCATTAGCTTGTTCAATTTTTATTAGATTGCATTAAAATTTTCCAAATAATTTATCTTTAAAGCCAAGTGAAAAATCATTTTGTATTTTAAGACTTAAGTCTTTGCAAAAGAAAATACACTTTTAAATACAGTTAGGAAGCTAAGATCTATGATTTATCTTAAAACTGGCATAATCTGGGGAGGGAGGGACGGAGGCTGTGTGTATATTCAGATCTAGAGCTAAGAAACACTAGGAAAAAAGGAACTTTCTTCCATTTCATAACAGTTGTTTTCAGAATGTGCTTTCTCTGTCCTGTAAGATATTTAAGACTTCTGAGAAACATTAAACACAAAAATTCAAACTGTTCTTAAGCAGAGATTGGAAGATTAAACAATTTTATTAATGAAAGAAAAAAAAAAAACAAACAGCCTCTTGTTCTTCTAAAACCCTTTTTAATTCATACAAGTACTTTGTTTGTAGTGTTGTGAATGCTGTTTCTAAATGCCTTATTTTATTTTCTCACTTTAAGAAAATCCTGATACCATTTCAGAATCTTCAAAGTACTGAAATGTCTTTTGGATTTTGTGAAGAGGAGTTTGAGGCTCTTGCTGTCACAGTATGAACTGATTATTTACTTGTTTTATTCTGGTTCAGATTAGTAAAGGAGAGACTGAGTTTAAAAATTTTCTTCCTTCACTTCAAAAGAATATAAGGGCCAGAGATACCACATTTGTCTCTGATAAGTGCCTCGGGAACACTCACCTCTGCCTCTGTACATGCCCAGAATGGCATCCTCCATGTCACAACTGAGTGGTTTATCACTTGCCTCATGCTATTCCCAAATGGATTTTCATCATTTGCCACTTTGCTCTTCTGCAGAGCACGCAGCCCAGAGCTACTGCTAGGAGCTTCTCAAAAGATGCAGAATGGTACTTTTTTTTTTTTTTTTTTTATTGAGCATGATGTGCAGGGTACTGACTCGGGAGAGGGAAATGTTAACTCGTCCCCCTTCCAATGGAAATAACATATCTTCCTATCACAAACAAAACAAGTATTTAGAGCAGGATGGAATGTTGGTCTCCTGATTGCTAGGTCAATACCAATGTTACTGAACTATATGCATGCTCCTTCCTGCTTGCTTTCGTTCCAGTTCAAGGAATCCTGGATTCGTCACTGTGCAGTGATCATTTGGTAAAGATGAAGTTCCTATTTCAGAATAGACTGTAACTTCAGGGAGAAAGCTAAAATATTATTCTAGAAAAAAAAAAAATTCACCTACTTTACTTCCTATGATCTAAACCCAGAATGCTAATAAAGCAACACTAAATATGTTATTTTTACAGTACTCCAAAATTTTGAACAACTGGTATTGATAATGTTGGCAAGAATATGCCAATGAGAAAAAAAACACCACTATGAAAATGACCTACATTTATTCACCAGATGTATATTTCAGTAAGATATAAGAATGGAGACAATTTTTTTTTATCTGAATGTCTCAGGAGTGCTTAACGTTCTAGCCTATGCATCATACCCTAATCTACTTTGTGAGTGGCTGTATGCAATCCTGCTTCCAGTCCTTCCTCACCCTTTTATATGTGGTAATATCTAAGTGTCTATTGGGCCATGACAGCATTTATATGTTCAGGAGCTCAGTGAAGTAAAAATATTTGCTGTTCTGCCTTACCATCTCTGTTCTGCTTACAGCATGGCCCCACTGCCAAACACTGCCAATAAAATGTAAAGTTTAAATGAATGACAAGAGGAATCTTTATTTGTAAATAGTCATGATGCTTTTTCTTTAGGATTTTTAATAAAGGAATGAATATGTGCAGCCCACACATGACTTTGACCATCATAATCCCATTCAACTGTAATCATTTTTATATCATAGTCCCCTCCCCAAATCAACAAGTTTATTAACTGCCCCTATATTGAAAGAGATTCACACATGGGGGAGGGAATGTGTCTCCAGCTATGGCTCTATATGCCACCACCAGAAATCACCGTCCACCTGTTCTCTCAAATGCTGCAGAAGGAGCCCAAACCACAGCAGAGAGCCTGTGAAGATTTTGGAGTAAATTTTACTCGTGCAGACAACTGCAGGCATCAGCCTCCTGCTGCTGGAGCTGACAGCTGCCCCTCCACTTAAATTACCATTTGAAGATAAATTCTGAAAGAGTTTTGTGGCCTCAGGTGACTTTTCTGGTACCTTGAAAGATTACTGTGGTCCTACACCAGGTAAAAATCTGAAGAGGAAAATGCTGTTTTAAAGCTGTTCTTTTTACTTTCCTTAGGGTTTGCAAATAGAAGTAGTTACAACTACTTTTTAAAATGGAAAACTGGAAGTCTTTCACAGGACACACAGGGGAAAGTCTTAGGCATAATGACTAGCAGTAAAAGCATTCTCAGCATCTGTTTAGTGTTCATTTTCTCAGATGTCTGTCTATCCGCTTTTAACAACTAGCTCATCACTGTGAACCACAGATTGATCTAAAATGCCTGTATTTGTTATGCTATTTTGTGCATTAAATGAATATAGGCTACAAGTCTTTACCCCAGAGTACATCTTGAGTTGTTTACTTAATATGGTTTTCTTCTAATATTCACTCTTATGTTTGCTTGTAGCCTTTTACTTTCACATTTAAAAATGATCATGGCCTGAACCAGAAGAGCTGAAAACCACATGATTATTCTCTTTCAAATGCAGAGCCATCAGAGTCCTCTCCTGCAGAGGGCTGATAAGTGTTTTAAATTTTTCAAATATGGTAGAAATTGTGGCCTTTCCCCTTTAGCCTTGATTAGGGTTGGGATTTAACACATGCTGCCTCCATATTTTCTGTGATTAGATTGTCCTTGGGCAAGTGCATCCAGAGTGTGCTAGGCAGGTCAGCGATCAGTCTTCCACAGGGAAAAGAACAAAACCAGGAAATATTCATAATTCATTGTGATCAGACATTTAAGACTACTCTAGAGATATTTTCTGTTGTGGGAATTTATTCTGTGGTCTTGTTATTATTATTTTATAATTTGCTTTTCATGTCAGTCATTACCATATGCTTTGGTTATTTTAAGGTATTAGAATAGAAGCCAGAGTATAATTTTCACCATATCTGGCTGTAGAAATATTTTCTTCTTTCAAACAATGTTCTCAGGGCAAAGAAAATATTCTCTATTTAAAAATAAATAAATCAGGCCAAGACGTGATCTTGAACTTAGTAAGAAGTCCTGAATATTAACAGCACAAGACACTTTTCTGAAAGATTTTAACTGCATTTTCTACACTGCAGTGAAGTAAATATACATGCATACGTTACTGTATAAATATTTACAATGCACCATTCTCAGTTATAGAAAGATGGTCAATTACTTTTCCTAACTTTTCTACCCCTAAGTTGTGTTTAAAGATCTTAAAATTATATTCTCAACCTGCAGGCTCATGTGCATAGCTGAAACATGAGGAGTGAAATTTTCCTTTCTGCGGGGAGCCAATGCATTTCCTATGCAATACAAGTTCTACTTAAACTCAGCTTCAGAAAGGTTAACATGTCATAGAATCACAGAATAGTTGAGGCTGGAGGGAACTTCTAGAGACAGTCTAATCCAATTGCCTTCTACAGAACATGGTTAAAGCAGGTTGTTTCAGTTTGTGAAAGCTGGGGTTTGAATATCTCCAAGGACGGGGGCTCCACAACCTCTTTGTGCAATTTGTTTCAGTGTTCATCCACCCTCACAATAAATATGCTTTTTTTTTATGTTTTAACAGAATTTCCTGGTTTTCAGTTTGTGCTGATTGCCTGTTGTTCTTGCAGTAGATATCACTGACAAGAGTCTAGCTCCAACACCTTTACTTCCTGCTATGGTGGGTTGACCTTGTCTGGGTGTCAGGTGCCCACCAAGCCACTCTATGAGTCCCCCTCCTCAATAGGAGAGGAGGAGAAAGGAAGATGAAAAAACTCCTGGGTAGGGATAAGGGCAGGTTGATCAACAATTACTGTCACAGGTAAAACAGACTTGGGGAAATTAATTTAATTTATTACCAATCAAATCAGAGTAAGGTAATGAGAAATAAGTACAAATCTAAAAACAGCTTACCTCCATCCCTCCCTTCTTCCTTGACTCATCTTAACTCCCAACTTGTCTACCTCCTCTGAGCAGCACAGGGGGATGGGAAATGGGTGTTGCAGTAAGTCCATAACACTTTCTTCTGGTCAGGTGTCCTGTCTTAAATGTAAGATTAGATTTAGTGAAAGTGAATGCTATAGCCATTAAAGCCCAGTAATTCAACCTGAGACAAACCTTTTATAATTATACTATCACATCAAATCATAACATGTTTTTAGGTGCTTTCATCTTTGTGTGACTGTGTGTGTTCTTTGCTGGGTTTACAGTTATAGCTAATAACTGTAGTCCATCATTTACATACTATCCTGTTCCTCTTTACATTGTCTTCCTGAAGTGAAATGCAGAAATACTGATAAACAGTGTCCTGGGTTGAGTGAGTGGTGGAGTTTTTTGGTGGCAGGGGAGGGGGCTATCGGGGCGGCCCCCTGTGAGAAGCTTCTCGAAGCTCCCCCAGCTCCACGTCAGCTCCACTTCTGTTTGGGAAATTGAGCCAATTGGCTGCGCCTCTGCGATAACATATTTAAGAAGGGACGTGGTGACGAGCAGTCGGACTTGTGAGGAGGAGTTGTTGCAGCTGCATGAACACCAAGGTCAGTGGAGGAATGGAGGAAGAAAGGAGGGGGGAGGTGTGCCGGAGCAGAGACCCCCCTGTATCTTGTGGGCAGACGGCAGGGCGGCCCCCCCCTGCCACCCATGAAGATCTACAGTGGACCAGACACTGATTTATAGCTTGTTGCTCCTGCTCGGATAATCAAGGTGCTGTGCCCAAAGAAGGCCGGGGTCTCATGGGAAAAGGCAGCCCCGCTGCTGTAATTCAGCACTGGGAGGATTGCAGCATGCAGGGGTGTCCCACGCCGGAGCAGCTCGGGAAGGGCTGCAGCCGTGGGAGAGAATCCAGTTGAAGGAAGTTAGTGACCCATGACAAAGCAGTGTGGGGAACGCTGCAGCCCATGGGAGGAATTCAAGTTGGAGAAAGTTTGTGGAGGACTGTCTCCTGTGAGAGGGGGACCACGATGGAGCAGGAGGAACAAGTTTCGGACACTCCCCTCACCGAAGATGGCAGAAGTGGCAGCACTGACTGCATCCCCCATTCCCTGCCCCTGCGCCACTGGGGGAGGAGGTAGAGATATCGGGAGCAGAGCTGAGCCCGGGGAAGAAGGGAGGGGTGGGGGGAAGGTGTTCTCAAGATGTGGCAATGCTTCTCACTGTCCTACTCTGTTATGTGTTGTTAGTGTCTGTAATAAATGTATGTTCTTTTTTTCTTCCCCTAACAAGTCTGACTTTTGCTCGTGATCATAAAAGGGGGATTTTTCCCCATCCCAGTCCTATCTTGAACCCCAAGCCTGGGTCTCTGTCCCTTCTCATTGCCGGAGGGGAAGGGAGAGAGAGCTGCTGCATTGTGGTTGGCTGCCAATGAGGCCTAAACCACAACACATAGATTTCTTCACAAGATTTTTGAAAATAGTTATTTTTTGTTAAATTATGTCTTCAATTCAACAGTTACATTATTTAAGTCTGTGTTGATTCCTTTTAAGCCACAGGGAATAATCCTATTTTATACAGAGGAATAAGAACACAACCAGTAGGCTCATAGAATCATATAATGGTCTGTGTCAGAAGGCACCTTTAAAGATCTTCTAGTCCAGCCCCCTTTGATGGGCAGGGACATCTTTCACTAGATCACGTTGCTCAAAGCACCATCCAACCTGACCTTGAACACTGAATATATTGTTTACATGTCAGTAATGACAACATATGTTATGTGAGCTTGTCAATATTGAGCAATAATTTTTCTATCTATTTAAAATGCAAGGTATTTTGTAAATATTTCTACAGTGGAGGGAAGGAAACTCTCAATACGAAATATACTCAGGGAGTTTACTACTCAAAGTTGTTGAGTAAGGAAATTTCTTTTGTAAGGACAATAAACATTTTCTTGCAAGTGCCATCATTTTCCCCAGTTTCTGATTATTTGCCAAACAATAAATATTTGGGCAGAAGTTATTCGTTTCTGTTCAAACATTTGACACATTCTTCATTACTTTTAGAACATGTGAGCTTTTCACCCAGCCACAGTTACAGTTAAGACTGATGAAACCATTAGATGCGTTGTAAACATTCAGTTTATTCATATAGAGTTTGACGACATATTAAAGGTCTTCTATCAGTTCATTCACTCTTTAGTTATTTGTTGTTGATACTGAATAACAGTGTGATCACTGTCATTTGTCATTGCACTCTATTGCAGGCACAGATTTTTTGTTGTTTGGCTGGTGGTTCCAAGAAGGTTTCAGTTAAGTGAACAGGAGAGATAATACCCCATAAAAGTCTCAAGTTTCTTTGTGAAGTAAAATCACAATTTTCTTATGATTCATGAAGAATAGCAATGAATACTGTTACTGATGAGCAAATACTGTAGTTTATTCAAATGTAATCTGCTTTTCTTTATAATTATGGCTTCTAATCAAACAGTTACATTTTGAGGATTACAGTTGTCACTTCTTGCTGCTGAAGTATTTCTAAATGAAAGCTCACAGGACAGTATAGTTGTCTTAGTTAAAGAGAACATAGAGGTGATGTATACAAAACTACCTTCAATATTCTGAATTCTGTGATTCACCTGCAGAGTCTTGTTACATTTTGTATTTCAGTAACTTGTCTGAGAAAGTAGATAAAGTATGATATGTTCTTTGACTAGCTCATTAGAACTGAGGCTATGGAAAAATAATACTGCATGATGGTAATTGTGCTGATACTTTATAAGCCATCTGTATCCTCACCTTGTCTTTTATCTGTGAAGCATTCCCTGTAACTTCTCTAGAGGTGAAGCCTAGTCCTCTACTATTTTTAACTTCAAGCACAATATACCTTTTTGGATTGTATCAACAGTGAAGTTGACAGCAAAACTTGCAGTTGAACACTTTTAACTACATTTTTAAGCAGAATGGTAACCCTTGTTTTAATCTATTTTTATCATTTAATCATAGGAATAAGTAAAACATATAAATACAGCATGAGTGTGTAAATATGCAGCATGTTAGTTAGGCAAAGGTTCTTCTTAGTGGCTGATGTATATTCCTTTCACTCTCATGGGTACACCTTTCTTCACACATAGATGGTTGATTAAGTTATACATGCCATCTACACCATATACTCTACTGTAAAATTTACCCCCATGTTAATTGGAAGCAGAGAGAGACATAAAAACCTGAGGATTTGAAATGCTTATTTTTAATCCATGCCAGTATCCACCTTTGTATCTCTGATCCTTTTTCCTACAAAGAAGATGAGGTATAGATCTCTTTTCTGTAGTTGCTTCCTTGTTCCATTTCCATCTTTCTCTTTAAATTGAAATATACCTTTTGATGAAAGGACCTTTCTCCACAAATGTGGCTTGCTCATTTGCAGGAAAGAAATGTGTATAAAGCCATTCAGTTTGAATGTTAATAGAAAACAATTAAGATGCCTTCTGTGTCACTTTCTGTGCTTTTTGGCTTTCTATACAAATGTACTTGCAGTTCTTTTCAGCTGGGGCTTCTAATGCCTGGACCCCTGAGCAGCTTTTCATCACAACTCTAAAACTATGTGACAGCAATGGAAATTGCCTTGATAATGCTCATTTACTTGGTCACAAAGGTGTTGTGAAGCTTAAATAATTAATACTTACAAAACACTTCAAAATCTTTAGTTTAAATGATGAGGTGGCAGCTCTTAAAATCTGCGATGTGTCTTGAATCTTAGAAAATATTGCCTAATACATAGAACATTGCTTATGTATTATTTGAGACTACTTCAGATAATGAGGTGTTTTTATCTGGTTATAGAAATCCTATTAAATGCAAAATAGTAACAATAGGTCTGGCTGGATGCAGACAGTGAGAGAATTTTGTACATGGAAGGAGTTTGAAACGTGTGCTCTGTACATGTACCCAGCAGCAGTGAGACTTAAATGGGCGACTTCTGTTCCTTCAGAATGACTCATAACCTCATCTGAAACACATTTGCTGCAGTGATCGGGGGTTGCTTATTACTGGGAGAGCTCAGTGTGAAAAGATTAAATCACTGTGTGCCACGGTGGCCCTTTCATAAAAGTTAAAACTTCTGTGACTTACAGTAGGAAGCAGGGTGTATTAGTCTGGGCAGAACTATGTTAATGCACTGCTTCTGCTGTACTCGGAGCGGTTCGAAGATGTCTGGTAATAAAGCAAGTTGCATCTCCTTCTTTGTCCCCTCCCCTCACTGAAATTCTTCTAGCTCTTTAGGCACTTTTCCTAGCTACTGCCAGGGATCTGCCCTTCTCTTGACTGTGTGTCAGTAGCAGCTGACAGCACTCAAGCATTTTTGTTCTCATTTTGATGGTGTCCTTCTTTCCATACTCTACTGCACTGCTGATGACAGTTTTCAAGAGCTAGGCTGGTTTTCTTAACACTATGCATTGTAGGCACTGATGTAGATGTAAGTGTAGAGAGCATTCACCTCACCTGGTTTCAGAGGTGTGCGTCTGAAATTATTAATGCCCCTTACAATCAGTGCAGAGAAAGGCCTGGTTAAAATTCTGATAATGAATGTATTATCAGGCCTTCCCTTAATGATGAGGTAAATAGCATTTTAGAAGTACTCCTAAAAGGAGTTCAGAGGAAATCTAGATAGACAATTAAATCTAAGGCTTGGACTAGATGACTTTTAAAGGTCCCTTCTAACCCAAACTATTCTATGATTCTATCAATTTTCATCATATGCCTCCCACCTTAAATGATAAAAATTATTGTGTCATTCTGTGATGTATTGCCTGTTACCCAAGGAGATCAGCCATGCCTTATATATATCTGCCTCAATATTCCCATTTGTACATTATCATGAAAATTGCAATTCTGAAACAGAAAGCATCAATGAAACACTGGTTGATGACAGGGAGTTGGAGCATCTAGTGTATTCATGTTTGTGGTGAAAGACTAATGTTCTCATGGTGAAGCTCGGCTTTTTTTGTTTTTTCAATGTTATCTCCACATATCCAAGACTCCTTTACTTCAAGAGAAAAAAAGAAGTAATTTTGATTTTAGGAATTTGCTGGTATTTTTCCAAATGTGCAACAGCATTTAGCCGTTATTCTCTTTTGGCAGTATTTGACACTGAAATTTTCCATAACACAATTCACACCAGGGCTTGCTGGTACATTCATACCCTGATTTGACCCATTTGCCTCTATCTGAAGTAAGCCACATCTATGCAATACAGTTTCAGCTTTGGCACATCTCAGAGAATTTGTGTAGATCTTCTGTATTTTAAATACTTAAATTTTACCCTTAGGATGGATTTCTCATCAGGGTGACATAATTTAATTGAGTAGGTAAATGACAGCCAAGTCTATTTTACACTTCCTTTTGATCCTCACCCTGCAGTCTCTTATCCTAGATAATGACCTCTATTATATATAATTTTGGATGCTTCATCTTAATGAAGTTAAAATACTTTGCATCTCTAGGTTAGTTATGGTATATTACCATTTTCAGTGTCTTCCAATTAATGTTATCCACATTTTTCTAGCAGATTAAATTGATGTTTTTCATATCCTACTCATATGACCTGTAGCCTTGCCACAGGCACCTTTGAAGTCTCATATTGATTATAAGGTGCTTAATAAGTTACAGAGTCCAACACTTTAAATGTCTCCTAAAGTTTCTTCCTGACCTTCTTTTGTCTTGTATTTCCAGCCATTTAGGCAAAGCTGTGGCTGATGATTATATGTCGCAGTGGCAGTCCTTTTGAGAAGTTTTCTTTTTTACTTTATCTGGTGGCAGAAACAGAAACTTTAAAAAGACTTATGTTTCATTGCAATTCATTCATGGTTTGAGTGACAATGGCAGTCATATTATTTCTATTTTGGCGCCTCCTTGTTTCTTATTTTAACTCTTGAGTATCCTGTTTTTCAGATCTACCCTGGATATCTCAATATCCTGCAGTATAGACCTTAAAAATAGAACTCCCACCTAACAGTAGATATGCATGCATAATTTTATGCTTACACTAATTCAATATGAAATTGTTTCACACCAGTGATAATTAATGCTTTGTGTTTGTAGATATAATTTCTTGATGAACTTTTAAAGCCATAGCTTTCGAAATGGAATAAAGACAGCTCATGTAATATTGTACTTAGTTAATCAGATAGTATACTTATAGTAAAGCTTCCTATTGAAAATTAGTACAATTTTCCTTCGTGATTCATTGTGCAGAAAATTCACAACAGTTAATAAATGGGCAAAGATCTGTGTAAGGGGCTAGGAACATAGATCAGGATACACAAACAACCCAGAAACTAGTCTAAATACTATATTACACAGGGACACTCACTAGCTTTTCCTCTCTATCTCTGTAAAGCTTGAATCTGCTGCACAGTAAATTGCCCTTGCATTGTAGGGAGGTTGAACGCACATGTATATCTGCCCTATAGCCTAAAAAGGTACTAGGATACTCAAGGGAGTGCAAAAGATTTGGAAACTTGTATCTCTTCACAATAAGAAGGTACAAAATTTTAGTTAGTCACCCTAGCATAAGTACTGTTTTTTAAAAAACAAGGGATATGGTAATTTAAAAGAAAAGAATGCCTGCATGCAACTAAATCCCATAGTTGCGTGGTAGCCTTATTAAAAAACTCACCATCTATTACATCCCTGATGGGACTTGCAAGACTGGGAAGCCTGAGACATGTCTGAGTTTGCACAGTCATAGAAATGTAAGTGCCTGATAAAATTTAACTTAATTTTTTAAAGTGTTTTCAAAATTTAATGGATTATACCAACCATTATTGGAATTGTGAAATTGTATGCAGATACAGTCGTTCTGCACACAGTGCTCTTCTAGCTCTGTTTCTTAAAGAGAATTTTCTTTCTATAATACAGGAGATATTTCCTATACTACAGATTATGTTTTTCCTTCTCATTTTTTCATTTATGATAGAAAACATTGCAATAAGAAAAGAAAATTTCTCTTCCACAGGTGTTTACTTCTAGGTATCTCTTAGTCTGAAATGTGTCATTTATGAAACAGAGAACATTAATTCTGTTTGTCACCTCAAGTCTTTTATGCAGCTATCCCTATTTTTCACTGGTTGTGATCACTCTAAAATAGAATATCTCTTTTAATACACTTTCTTTTATAATACTTCTGTGTAGTCAGATAGTGTCACCAAATGGAAAGCTAAGAAAAGGAACAAATGAAAGTAAAATTTCTCAAAACACTTGGGAAACTTTTTCATTTTCAGAATGAAAGTAGGTGACAGATTTACATTTCATTGCAGTATAATGGTGTTTAGGGTTTTAAGGCACCTTTAAAAATCTTACTTCTAGTGAACTGGGAAGATATGGAGGAATTGCATGTGGAGAACTGAAAACAGCCCTCCCTCTAGGTGATTTAAACTTAAATGAGATTTTTTGGCTGAATATATAACGATGAAGTCTGATATTATCTCTTGGTTTCTTCATTATTTATATATCACATACATTTGCTGGGTCACATTGCCTTCCTCTTCTACACAAAAGTAAAAGACTAATTTACACATTTTTTCTTGCCATTTCTGTATTTTTATATTTTACATTAAAAAACAGGTGGTCTTTTTTCTAATATTTTATGGTCCATATTTTGCCCTTCTGGAGTTGTGCTTCTTTTAGATTAAGTTATTTATGATTACTTCTGCCCACCCCCACCCCATCTCTAAGTAGTTATTACTTCTTGCTCTTTCCCTTTCTGCTTCTTGAGTAAAATCCAATCCCTGCTGTGCAGGTCAGCTGCTTTCCTGAGAGACAGAAAATATGGATTATTTTACCCACATTAATCTCAATCATATACTGATTACACTCTTACCTCTCTGATTGCTCTGGTCCATCCTGCACTTCTCCCTGAAAACTCAAATGACCCTCAGGCCTCATCCGCTAGTTAAAAGCATTAGTGGCAATAGAGGATCTCTAGTTCTTAATGTTCATTATTCTTTCTAGAAACAGTGTCAGAACCTTTATATGAATAACAAGTGGGCAAAGTTCCTATTACTTGGGGTTAATTGCTGCTGGAAAAGCAGTGTCTGATTTCCTTTTAAGGCTACTGATAGCAATCTTCTCCCGCTTGCTAATAAAACCTCTCTACCTTATGACTCAGAGGAGTGCAGTGACCAATCAGGACTTCTATTCAGACTAGTTAATTAAAAGAGTGATTTCTCAATAAAAAATTTCAAACCCCTTTTGCTTACTTTTTTTGCCTTTGTTGCTTAATTATGCAAATGCAAATCCACTTTCAATAACCACATTTGTCCATCATCCAAAGCTTGCAATGTCCTTGGTGACCTCAACTTCTACAATAAATGCCCTGCAGGAAGTTTGATAAGTAGGACTTTGCACAGTAAATTCACACTGTTAATTGGCATCCTCACTGAAATATCACTGTTTTTCCTTGCAAAATCAAGCTTTAGTAGTCTGGACAATACAAAAGTACACAAGACATTCCAGTCCCACTATTGAGAGCATTTTTAAACCAAGCCATCTACTGACACAGTTTACATATCCTCCTCTATGAGGGATAGTACATTAATATTTCTGTCCTCCAGGAGAAAATGTGAACGAAATAATTCAGAGCCCATTCCAAATTTCCTGTTGTGCTTCCGATTTAAGGTTAAGCAGTATGCAAAGGAGCATACTAAAAAAAATAGTGTATATAATATTTTGGATATTAACTAAACTAAAAATAAGAACAGTTATATGGGTCAGGTTCCTGTTGTTAGGAATATCTATTATTTCTGTCTGAGCCGTAGGCTTGCCATTATTGCTGTAAGAGCAGGCAGGAGAAGGTGTAGCCTTAGAGGCTGATCATCTGTGATTTCCACACACCATTCCAGGGGGCAGAATCCAAATATATTCCATATAGTGTATACCAGACTAGAGAAAGAGAAATATGAATAACTTTCTTGCTGCAGCCTTCCTCATTTTTCCTCCAACACGATATGTTGCTAGCTGCCACCAACTGCATCATCAGCTTCTTCAGTGTGAGTCCATCAGCTGTGTGCAGGATGAGTTTGGGCTATGCAGGGCAAGGTATCAGAACCTTCTGCTGAGATTTTGAAAATGCAGAGTGCAATATGCTGTATTTTCTTTCCTCTCTTCTCATTTTTTTTTTTTTTTAAATTCTCCTGTCAGGACACATTACCATATACAAATTACAGAAAAGATCCTAGAGGCATGTTTTGACTAAGAAATATTCTATTTCACATCTTAAGACTATCACATCTTCTTGATGTTTCAGTACTTTTGTTCACACTATTCACCATGAAAAAAGGAGAAAGACGAGCATTTCTTAGCATTCTTAGAAAAGAGTGAGTTAAAATAAGTGAAATAAGACAGTCCCTGGCTTATTTCTGTAGAATCTGAAAATTTGTGCATGTATCATTTGATTTCCAGTAAGGACTCTACTAAGCATTGCTTTAGGGTACAGGACAACAACCTTCCCTTTGTGTTCCTGTTTCATGTTACTAATTAACACCATAACTGTCATCAAAAGGCCAGTAGACATTGATCTGTTGATCTCCCAAAGTGATTAGAAACATGAAATTTGCTAATAGCATTTGCCTGGAACATCACTGAAAAGCAGAAAGGCCAGCTCCTCTAACAGGTCTGTTATATCCAAACTGTGACTGCTTAGTTCTCAAGGTAAGTAATACTGATAGTTCAACTTTACACAAATGTTGCTTATAGCTGTTCTTGCAGCTAGTGAAGATTGTCCTTCTTTACCCTAGAACAAGCTGGCAATGCTAAAGTCTTCAGTATGAAAAATTTAATGACAATACTTAGATGAACTGCTCTCAATGGGGTTATGAAGACTTGCTAATTTTGTTATGAAAATGTTTGAAAAGACACTGATTAGGTAAACTGAGTTTTGATAAAATAAAAAGAACCTGTTACAACACCTGCTCCATTGTAAGTATTTCCATTTCTTATTCAAGTTTAAATGTGAAAAGGAGACCATGTGTATTTGTTTCCATGTGTGTGTGAGAGAGAGAGAAAGAAAGATGGATTTGACTGAGGGATAATTTACCAGAAGGAAAGTGACAAAGTTTTTCTTTTTGCACAGATTAATTTCATAGGACATTTTCCATGAAGAATGAAGCTAAAGGAAATGTGTCTTGTACAGCCTTTCCTCTCATTTATTGTAATAGCATTTAGGTTGTGATTGTATCTGTTGGTAAGGTGGTTGAAGGATGGAATATGGTAAATAATAATTTTCCAACATCTTGTATGATGTCAAGAAATTCTTTCTTAAAATCTATAATACTTAGGCAACTGTAATTTTTAACTGAAAGGACTGAAATGGTTCTCCACCACACAGAATATTGAAACTGCCAATTTACATAATAATAGTCTGATTTGCATATTTATTAGTTTCATTTAATTTGCTGCAAACAAAATGTTCTAATCTAGTTTCAGGATAATCTCTAACCTTCTATTGTTCTTCATTTAGTGCACTCACATGTGCACACATACTGGCCTTCATCTACTTTTCATAGAATGTGTTTGCTTTTTCTCAAAACACATTTCTTAATTCCAAGAAAGAGATTTATTGTGGGAAATCTCAAGAAAGAAATATAAAATAGTGATATTTTACATTTTTTTGTTTGATTGTTCCCCCTTTTTTTTTTTCGTTGTTTTGTGAGGTCTTTTCTGGGGTATTTATATAGCTTTATATGATGTCTGAGCTAACAATTAAAAATGTAAAAGTTGGAAATTGCAATTTTGAAGACACTGTTTTAGTGATGAATAGCTATCTCTACATTTAATGATTTCCTAATACTTGAGCTATAAAAAAACTACCTTTCATAAATAATTTAAACATCTTGAGCTTTTTTTCTATACTTTATTATTTTTAGTATTAAAAATTATATTAATAAATTTAACATTTTTGGCAAAATGCCCCCTCAACATAAGAATTCCTTGTAAAGTATTGAAATGTCGCTGTGTGTAATACTAATCTAAACACTAGGGTGGAATCGAGAAGTAAAGACAATTCTCTTATTAACATTTTTATGTGTTAAATCTCTATTACTGTTGCCATCAGATATGGGAAGAGATATTCAGTAGTAGCAGGCAATAGCTATGATAATAAGAAAGTTAAGATGGAAAGTCTCATACTAACACAAAGTGAATGCAAAAGATCTGAATGACCATTCCTAGGAAGCACTAGGACTAACTCAAAGAGGAAAATATTTCAATTTTAGAATATCTCTATTTAAAAATAGAGTGTGTTTTGTTGGGGGGTTTATAGGAAGGAAGCACTATCTTTCTTCAAACTAGAAAGTAGTCACAGAAGTTCTTTTCAGACATCAAAGCATGGATTTTGAAAGTAAACTCCCCATTTGCCTTCACAGAAGGCTAGGCATATTATCTTGGGCATGGCACTTTGCTGGTTCACCAGCCCTCCTTTCTGTCCCATGTTTGTCTTGGACACATTTGCACTACTGTTCTGTGTTGTGACATGAGGTGGCCTAGCCTTTTTCATGCAGGGTGAAAAGGTAAGAGGAATTGAACTTGAAATGGGGTCAGCATATGCAGGGAGTTCCTCCGTCACCACCACTGACAGGAGCTGGTCTCTGTGGACAGGCACATCTCCCCTGGGACAGCACTCCCACTTTCCTGCTCAATACAAGAGAACTAAGCAACACTTATGCTTTCCCAGCAAGAAGGTGTCTCTGTCCTTTAGCATCTAAAAGTACATTTGTATGGTCTTTTGTAGGCAGATGTGAGCAGATCTAATTACCACATGCAAAGTGCCATGATTAGCAGTTGCTACAAATCCTGTAGGGAGAAGCTGGTTTGTGTATAGCTATCTTGGAGCATGGGTGGACCAGGATTAGCATTCAAAAAGCTTTATTGCTAATTAGACTCAGCCCCCACTCCATCTGTATTACTTTTTCGTTTGCACAAAAGTTCCGGTCTCATGGAAAAACTGAGCATAAAGGCATTTCTATAGAATATCTGAGTTAATCAAATATAAAGAACATAATGTATGGTAAAGTCCAATTTTCATGCTTAACACTGAAGGATTCCTAAAGCACTTTGAGCTGAAGCATATGTCCCCACAGAAATAATCCTACTAAGGAAGAACCGGGCCATTAGGGGAAGGGTAGAACCTTAGAAAAAAAAAAAAGATGTTTCATTGTTTGAATGATCTTACCATCTTTGGAAGAGGATACCAATCAAGAGGAACTGAAATACGAAAAAAAAAAAAAAAAAAAAAAAAAAAAGTGAAAAAGAAATGTTCTATAAAATCCTTAAGGAACAAGCTACAAAGTAATATATTTCATCAGAAATAGATAAATGTATTATGAATATTCTTCTAGGAAAAAAAAACACACAATTTTTTGAAATGAAAATTCTTCTCTATAAAATCATCATAGGAATTCAGTAACTAAATTAATGTCATGACAAGGGCTTCAGGCGTCATGATTTCCTGCAAAGGAAATTATTTTAACCTCAACCTAGAAATCAGAGGTTATGTTAGGAGACCATGCAAGCTTGATGATTAAAAGAGGATTCAGATAAAACTGTTTCTGAACCCTAATGCAAATTTTCTAATGAAATGACAAAGCTATCTTGCCTTTAGAAACTGTTTCTGACAAAGTTTCATATTTGAGGTTAATGACACATCTACCTGATTGGAGTCTGAAAAAAATGAAAAGTTGGCTGAGGACATGATGCACGAAAAAAAGAAACAAGAAGCGAAACAATTATAAATACTTATTACCATGTTGGCAGGACTACTAAATAACATTTAAACGAAAGAAACCCTATGTACATAGTTATATCCAGTCTGTGCCAAGCTCCACTGTATTCAGTGGAAGTCTTACCTCTAATTTCAAATGACATTGGAAAGATTAAGATAAATTCTGTTTTCAGTGTAATTATAAGATAGTGGTAGATATGCAGTGTATAGTATTCAAATATAGCAGAGAACCACTGTAGGAACTTCAATCTGCTATTTAGATAGCAAGTAGCATGTGTTTTTACTTACATTTTTGGGATCTTAATGTTGAGACTGCAGAGAACAAGTTTCTAAACTTCAAGGATATTAATTACATGTTAATTCCAATCTCTTTCCTTCAAGGAACTACTCTAATTCCTCTAAGGAAACAATATGATAAAGCATGCTTTTAATAGTCTTTATAAGAATCCATTCCTACCAGCAAATAAAAGTGTTATTGTTACCAATGGCTATAACTACTGTTGTGGGCTTTCATGAAGACACTTATGAAAGGGAGGGCAGCCTTATGGGATATCACCATATTTTTTTTTTCCACTCAGTGGGTGGGACAAAATCAGTAATTAACATTTTTAGAAAACTCTTGTTTTCTAAAAATTCTCTATAGAGAATTTCCACCAAAACAAGTGCTTTTAACATTACTTGCAGCAAAAGGTGACTTTTTGTAAATATGCTAAGAAATAGTGTACAAAAGATTTTCCCAGGCAGTTTGAGACTGTTTCTCCAAAGACTGTGAGGAACATAGATTTGAACTGAGTGACTCACAGCGCAGAAACATGGGGAAAACTGGAAAGAAGGGGAAAAGGTTTTTGTAAGTGGCCTCTGAAAGATTAGTCCTGATGTTATAAATGCTACTCTGCTGTTGTGTCATACACAATGTTAAAGAAGGTATTAATCCTAAAACACGATTTGGGTATAAGGGTGTCAGGAACTCCTCTAGTTCTTTCATCTATTCTTATCTAGTAAATCTAGGTCTGCTAAATGTCAAATCCTATTGACTTCAGTAGCTATTTATATGCAAATATGCAAACCACTGGAATAATTTGCTTTTTCCTTGCTTGTCAAAGACATTTGGATAGTGTAAATACATAATCTGAAATTTTTTTCCATGGCATTTTTATGTCATACTCTAAAATCCTGCAAAAGAGCCATGTTTACCTGTGGCTCAGTTTCCTCATTCTCAGTTTGTCATACTATATCAGCTGTCCTAATTATGCTATTGCTTCTGTCTACAAACATTGGCTTACATATCCTCAAACCCACACGGTTTCCGCATTACTTCTACAATTCTTCAGTTCTATATATTTTGTGGCTTTAAACAAAATATCAGTCACTTCTTTTTCCACTTCCCCTCCAAAAAGAGCGGAAAAAAATGCAATGAAAACTATGTGATACAATTGCTACCTTGGATAGAATGAGCTCTCTCTGATATGTTAATATGCCCTGTACTTCCAAGGTTATTTTCAAATCTAGCCCATTCTTGCTTATTTTAAGTATATTCTACATGTCAGTCCTACCTTACATATCTGGGATCTGACAATTTGTTAGACTTGCTTTATCTGCAGGTTGTCTTTTATGTTAGCCTACAAAGTAACACGTATACAATACAGTTTTATATATAGTAATGCATTTTAAAAATATACTGGCTATACAATAAAATAATTGTATGTGGCCAAGATAGTTTTCAACTGGTATTGAAAGCAGAGAATGCCAATGTTTTATTATATTTCTGTTGAAGATGTAATGTGTGCACCTAAACCACATCCTGTTTCTTAAATCTCTTGACCAAAAGTCAGTTCTTCTTATCTTTTATGAGTGAATATATATGAGAATTGTAATCAAGCAATGTGAAATTGCAGCACTGTGAAGTTATAGCCTAAGCATCCCTCCAGTTTCTGACTAATCCCCACAACAAGAGGGGCCATACAGGTTCCTGGCAATTTGATCACAAACACACCTTTTTTGCAGGAAGCTTCAAATCATTATAAAATTACAGACTTCTGTTGGCTAGCTTGGAGACATAACGAAACTAAGGGTTGCAACTACATTGAAGATTTTAATGTAGAAGACTGAAATAATTAGTCTAATGAGAAAAACAGTCTCCATTTTTGTAAATGTAAAAAAATACTGGCAAAATATAAGCATAAA
The DNA here is from genome assembly GCF_018691265.1 of Tyto alba. Lineage (NCBI taxonomy): Eukaryota > Metazoa > Chordata > Aves > Strigiformes > Tytonidae > Tyto > Tyto alba. The sequence continues at coordinate 3,352,912 of NW_024881316.1, forward strand.
TATTGTCATGGTTTGGGCCTGGTCGGCAGCCAACCACCATGCAGCCACTCTCTCTTCCTTCTCTTTCGGCAATAAGAAGGGACAGAGAGCCAGGCTAGGGCTTCGAGTTAGGACTGGGATGGGTAAAAAATCGTCCTTTCTGGGCACAAGCAAAAGGCAGATTCGTTAGGGGAAGAAAAAAAAAAAGAACATTCATTTATTACAGACATTAACAACAGTTAAACAGAGTAGGACAGTGAGAAACATTGCCACATCTTGAGAACACCTTCCCCCCACCCCTCCCTTCTTCCCAGGCTCAGCTCTGCTCCCGATATCTCTACCTCCTCCCCCAGTGGTGCAGGGGCAGGGAATGGGGGGTGCAGTCAGTGCTGCTGCTTCTGCCATCTGCGGTGAGGGGAGTTTCTAGAACTTCTTCCCCCTGCTCCATCGTGGTCCCCCTCTCACAGCAGACGGTCCTCCACAAACCTTCTCTGACATGAGTCCCTCCCACAGGCCGCAGCGTTCCCCACACTGCTCCGTAGTGGGTCGCCAACTTACTCCGACTGGATTCTCTCCCATGGGCTGCAGCTCTTCCCAAGCTGCTCCAGCGTGGGAAACCCCCGCATGCTGCAATCCTCCCAGCACTGAATTACAGCAGCGGGGCTGCCTTTTCCCACAAGACCCTGGCCTTCTTCGGGCACATCACCTTCATCATACAGGTGGAAACCACAGGGTATAAATCAATGTCTGCTCCACCGTAGATCTTCATGGGTGGCAGGGTGGGGGCCGCCCTGCCATCTCACCACAGGATACAGGGGGGTCTCTGCTCTGGCACACCTCCCCCCTCCTTTCTTCCTCTGTTCCTCCACTGACCTTGGTGTTCACGCAGCTGCCGCAACTCCTCCTCATAAGTCTGACTGCTCCTCACCACGTCCTTTCTTAAATACGTTATTGCAGAGGCACAGCTGATGGGCTCAGTTTCCAAACAGAAGTGGAGCTGACGTGGAGCTGGGGAAGCTTTGAGAAGCTTCTCACAGGGGGTCGCCACTATAGCCCCCTCCCCTGCCACCAAAAAACTCCACCACTCACTCAACCCAGGACAATATTGCACTTCTCTGCATTTCTAGTGCAGGGAACAATAAAATTATGTATTTAGAAAATGCAGTGTTACTGCAAATACATGGTGTTTAGCTAATAGTAGAAGCCTTGTGAGGTGGTGTAATTTTCCAAATCAATATCCAATTATATATTTTTACTCATACTAATGACAAGTTCAAGAGAGCTGGAAGAGTTTTTTCAGTAAAAGGTGAAGTAGAGATTGAGTATAAAATATGGTTGCTTGACAGTGGGTAGCTTACTTTCAATCCCAGTTGGAGGGAACAGCTAAATAATGTAATTCCAAAATGCCCTTTTCCTGGGTTTTCTATTTCTTTTTGCTGTCTATCCTTAGCTGAATTCCTGATAATGCAAATTCAGCTATTACCTCCTATACTTGAATCATTAAAAAGAAGATGTGTTCAGTGATTAAAAATGTTTGAAGCAGACAGTACATGAGGGGTGAAAAGTAATTGGACTAGGGTATTGATTAATGCAGACTTTTATATTACTATGGAAAATAGCATTTGGTTTTGATCACTCACAGACAAAAGCTTTCAGCTTATTTCCTCTCCCCATTTTTCTTACTGCTTGTGTATCTTAGATGTTTTACTGATTTTTAAAAAACATATTTTTTTCATTTCTTTGATGTTAGTATTCATGAGGCAAAGAATGTGTTCATGTAATTGCTATCTTGTTTTAGATAAAGATGGATTTGACCTATTAATTCTCTGTGAGGGATATGATAGCCATTGTAGTTTGCTGCTCATGATGCTTCTGAGAAAAAATTATTAAGGGCATTTGGATTTTACAAGAAAATATGCTGCAGTGTAGTGTGGTTATGCTTTAGGGTTTTATTTATAAGGGTTCCAATTGATATACTTTCTTTGCATACACTTCTTATCAAATTCTATGGAATCTGGAATGCACTGATAAAGCTTCAGCTACTCTTGGGAAGAAAAACCTAGACAATGACTTAGCAATCAAACCTGTATTTAGTCATATATCTTTTAAAACTGATAATGATTTACAAACAGTTTGAGCTTAGTTTCCCTTGACATTCATATACATAATTTTTATACACAGTTTTATCACTTAACTGTTTTCAATTATTAAGTATTCAAAAATTGAATAGGATTAAAATGAAACCTTACATTCAGCAAAACTTCTCCGATTATTTTTCCCTGCACACTAGTGAAGATTCATGTACTTATAGTCAGGGCAAATGAGGATCTTGTATGGGCAAACTAGAAGCTTTTTTTTTGGAAAATAAGAACAATAGTATATAAATATTATAAAAACTGGCAACACAATAAATTGGTGTTAATTTCCATGAATGTATCACACAGTCTTTTTAGAAGACCAAATGACTAGTCATTATTTTGGTAAAGACATTGATTACTTTGTTTCTTTCTGTTTCCTGTGCAATCACATAAGCATTGTGACAAAAACAATGAAATCTGAAGACAATGGCTGCAGAATTTGCTAGATAACGATCTTATCAGCAGACATTCTGCAAGTGACATGAAGGTCTGCTTTAGCAGAGTTGTATGCAGTTATTTTGAACGTAACCAAAACCAACTCTTTTAAAGGATGGTATTTGCTAACTAGTAAGCTAGAGGGCCAGTATATGTGCATGAATGTTAGTGTCTTGTCACTGACAGTGTAAAATCTGTAGTCTGGTCTCTTGCAATGATGCCAGGCAGTACATAGGTGTTAGTATGGGCCGAGGACAACTTCCAGTGAATAAACTGAGTGGAGTCACGCTGGTTTAGACCTAAGTATGTTTAACGTTATGGGAACAAGCTATGCTTTGACAGCTGTCTGCTGCAATGGGGTATGATCCCTCAGCTATTTTATATGTTAACATAGATGTAACTTTAGAGTTCAGCCTCTAATAATTATTGTGAAATCATATCATCTGGCAGAATTTGAGGGAAAAAAAAAAAAAATCTGTCATTTGGCAGAAGTAATAAGGCTAAATCCCAAGTAGAGGAATCATCAAAGGTCTTACCCTGATTTTGAATTTTCACTATCTTTGGTGGACTAACCTGTATGAGCAAATTTCAGAAGTGTGATGAACAAGAAACATCCACCATAAAACTGCTCTGCTGGCTTGCTCTGGTAGCTAAGTTTTCAACAGCAACCCGATCTTCAAAAAAATGCCTTCAGCAGAGGCACCTAAGGAAATTATATCACAAAGTACTAATTTTTCAATCCCCTTGAATTTGTAAAGTAAAAAGACACCAGCTGCTTTGTGCTTATCTTCACTGGATTTTGCCAAAAGACATGAGTTTATCCTGTCCTTCCCTAAAGTTTTCACTGAGAAACCTGAATACAAACCACCTTAAAGCCCCAAATTTTTGTATCTATATCAAGATAGTACCCATCATTTTTCAGAAGGGCTTTAATAGCGCAGAATCAGTATAATATTAGTCATAGCTATGCAGTTTCCAGCTTAAAGCTGACTCTGAATCAACTGTGTTGGTGTGCAGGCAGTTCTCACTTGCATCTGTTTGCAAAATATAGCCTGCTGACGTATCCATATAATAGCATTTACAATAGCAGTTGAAAGTAAAGCTTTGAATAGTTAAGGACATCATCCATCTTATGCTGTCTACAAATAAAAACATTATTCTTACCAAGTAAAAAGAAGTACAAACTTCATCACAAGAATATAAATTAAATGAATTTTTAATGAGTGAAGAAAATCTTTTAATGCAAGTTGAATGCTACAGCTATTTGTTCCAAGATCTTTTAAGAAATAAGTTTATGAATCTGTTGATATTTTTATTTTTTTCTCAATAAAATTTTGGAGATGTAATCAATACTCCACCACTTTGAAGCATCATTCTTTCTGGAATGTTTTGCTTTTGGTTTGAGTCTGCAACAATGAATTGTCCTGCTAAATGCAAAAATGCTCTAATTTCTAGACTAAATAGCAAATCTTAGGAATCTTAGTTAAACCCAGCTCAAAACATGATGACTGTAAGACTGTGCCTGTATGTGAAAAAACCTTTAAAATATATTTTTGTTTGGTTGTTGGTTGGTTTTGTCTGTGGTTTTAGGAAATTAATCCATTTTCCTTGCCTGACCTTGCTTTGTCTTGACCTTCAGGCAGAGTTGGAAAATAAATCAGCATGGTAGAAACTTCTGTTTTGTTTTTGTTTTTAAATTACAAGAAATAAATACTTTCTGTTTGCTAATATAGATTAATAATAATAATATTAATAAAGTAGGGAAAACAATCAAAATAGCTAATTACAACACTTCCTGACTTGAAGAAACCCTGTTTTCTGCTATTTCTATTCTAACATTCCTGATTAAAATACAGGAAGAGTTTGGGTAAAATTTGGCAAGTCCCCTAAGTACTGGTACTTAAACTGCATAGATTCTAACATGATCACTAATGGAGACACCACAGAAGCTTCTTTTAACATTTATCTTAAAGGAGGATCTCAGTCTTAAGAGTACCTAAATGGTTCAATAAGTCTAGGCACTACGCTGTCTGTTCCTGTAGTTTCACATTTTCACATCACTAATGTGTAATACTGTGAGTATCACTACAGTGGTTTTCATTTTCTCTCTTTTAGGATTTGTTGACTACATGACATAGTTTAAAAAGTGTATTTTACTTTTGCAGAATTCTCTCTGTGCTGGAAATATACACCACTGTGTTCTGCTTGCTCCTTTTTATATACTTTCTGAAGATTACTTTCCTGTAATTAAAAATAAATTTTCTGCCTGCATGCCCTTTTAGGTTTTAATTATAAACATGCACCTTTTAAACACTTATGTTGTTACTAGAATCTTTAGGAGATGTCCCAATTTGGTGAAGAAAACTAATAGAAAATGTATTGTGAATGTTTTTATCACTGTGGAAGATTTTAGGGGTTTTCAGAAAACCTATTAAATTTCCATCCTCTACAGCAAAGAAACAAGCAGGAACAACTGTGAACTTTTCGTTCAATAATTTTGCATAGTGGCCATTGGGATTTTCAGTTTATTGAATAACTTTATGGAATAGATATGTCTCTCATCTTCAGCAGAGCTGTAGAAATATATCGTCTCTCATTACAATTCCATTGCAACTTTCCCTCAGTTGAACATCAGAGCTTTTCAGGGACTGGATTGTTTGTGTTGTTAAACGGAGCTCAAAAACATTGGCTTGTGTTTGTTTGACAGACTATCACTTACAGTGCAATGAAAGAAGGCATCTTTCTGTCAGCATAATCTGCCCACGGTTCTTCACTTTCATCACATTCTGCTGCATGCTGATTGTCACCACAGCGTTGCCTTAACCACGGAATGCACTATAGGGATGAACAGGAAAAAAAAGGCCTGCTATCTCTCAACTCGCATACCTCTGCTTTTTTACCAGAATGTTGTAAATCACCAAGTACCTGATGACATTAAGTCAGGGACAGCAATCAGTGAAGAGAAAGCCAGAGCTCTTAGAATACCTCTGCCAGCTTTGCCTGCTCAGCTTGTTCTGCTCTTTTCACAACATGCAGCAAATCTGAACTTGGAGTGTAGCACAAAGTAATTTTTCCCCCCACTACTCAATTATAAATGCTCAGTTACTGAATATTTAATACTATGATTAACAATGTGATGATTCATGTCACATTTTTTATTTGTTCCTTTCATCCTGAAGGATACCATAATGCTTTCCATATCTCTGATTACACAAAGACTACAGAAAAGTTTCTTAATCCAACAAGAGGGAAAAAAACTACTGCTTTAACAGCATAGCACATCTCATTCTTATTAATGATAATAATCACTCCTGGCACTAGCTGTAAGTTCCACCCTTTTTATGAGGCTCTCAGAAAGCAATTTATAATCAGGTATTGGAAATCTTCACACACAGCAGTTTCACAATAGAGATAAGGTGATAGCTTGTATCTACAGTAAAAGAAAGTGGAGGCCCACACATTAACTAAGTTACCCAAGTCAACAATGCAGTTATAATAGAAGATCTGAGAAGCTTTAAAAGATTTCACATATTCTCACCTCAATGTCCTGTTTTAGCTGTTATGACATATTTCTGAAGTAAGTGTCAAGATAAGATGTGAAAGAATATAAAGAAGCAAATCCAGTTCTACCCTATTTGGATAATTATTTTTTTCTAGAATGGAAAATCTCTGCCTTAGTTCTGAGACATGAATGCTAAAAAAAAAAAGAAAAGGAACTGAGACATGATATGAAATTTCCAGAAATTCTAGAAAGATAACAGTCAATTTTCAGCCTTACAGAGAATCCCTGTGTTTGCAGTAAAACAAGTAAGACAGTTTATTCATTAAGACAAATCTGATGCACGTGGCATATACCAGGGTCCTCACAGAATGCAAACATCAACCCAGTAGTAATGAGTTTAGATGCCTGAGATGTGGACTTGTGAGCAGTTAGCTGACACTCTCTGTGTGGAGGTGGAAATATCCATATGCTCTATAACAGCCAATATAAGGCCATTTGCCAACGACATAGAAAACCTTATTTTCAGCTTCTGTATAGCCTGCAAAGATTCATATCTGCCCCCTCCTCTCCCTATCCCATCAGCTCGTTAAATCTTAGACTACAGACTGGTTTTGATGTCCTGGGGTGGGAATCACAGTCAAGACATGTTTCATTCCCTGCCCTCTCCCTGTCAGACCACTAAAAAGACAAAAGAATACATAAGTCTTGGGACTGGTGAGACAGGGGCCTTGGGGAGCCTTATATTGCAGCCTGAGTGAATGAGAGAAAATAAATGTTGGGATCTGTCCCCTGGTGCTTTTCTTTGATTATTCTTTCTTGTCCAGCAACTTTCTTTTCTCCCCATAATTATTCCACCTCTTTCCAGTTCTCCTTGAAATCTTGTAATTCTTGTCTTCTTAGCTTCTTAGTGGACAAGTTTCTACCAGCTAGATAGGGAGAAGAGACTTCTTCCTCCAGGTAGGATGTGTAACACCTGAAATATCAGCTCTTGTACTTGCTTCAGTTTGCATGTTGAGCATTTATTACTTAGTGTTTTGTCTCCTGCTCTAGGATCCTTAGGTTGGCTGTCACCATGTTGAGCTATCAAAATCTGTCTCTGCCAGAAGAAATCTTATAATTTAGGGGACAATATTACCATATGTTATATATCATCCAATTCCATTTGTCTCTCCGTCTAGGTGAATATTCCAACTGCACCTCTTCCTCCTTCTCTACTCCCTCCCACCTTTTATGATTACCTTTGTTGATCATGTAGTTTCAAATGCAACAGGCATTCTGTGTGAGAGCTGGATTTAGCAAACAGAAATAGATGCATCCAGCAAACAGCTACCATCTCTTCTGCCATACATCATAATCATTCCAAAGAAGATATTAATCTCACAGAACTTTACTTTTAATACTGCTTTAATTGCTTCTGCAGATATACTTTTTTTTTCACTCCACTGCAAAGTTTTTGTACAGCCCCATTCATTTATCCATCAATTCTGAAGACAAAAACTCCTGAAAGATCACTCATGAATTAATGTAACTATATAATTGAAGAATCAGCTTGTCCTTCTCTCCTCTGAGTTTTTTGATTTTAAAACAAACATCATTAATATTTTTTATGTAACTTGTTTTTAATATATATCCTAATTTTAGAAGCTACCAATCTTTTCATGTGGATTGTGTCATGTTTTATTGAGACACATAAAGCCTATTACTCTGACAGCAGTGAAGATATTCTTAATTTCTTTAGCATCCTTCCCATTCTGCAGAGTGGGATCAGACAGAATGTGAGCCTTTCTGAAACAAGCATAATGTAAACAGCTTGTTAAATAGGTCATCTTTATTTAATATTCATTAATGCTTTATTGTTCATGGCTTTGTAACTTAATTTTATTTATTTATAGAAATTTCCCATTGCAATGCAGTTTGGTCACAGCATAGTTCTTACAAAATAAGTATGTTGAAATATTTACATACTTAACATATGAAAGTTGTATGAAAAAACCCTGGAGACAGTTTTTATGTAACTGGCCATAACTGAAAAACATCTAAGTCCTTACTTCCTGTTCTCTTCTTGTTAAGAAAAAAATAAAGTCACCACAAACTGCACATTAAGCATTGAGACTGATTTGTATGCCCAAAGAATCGGAGATGTGAGTAAAGTTTGAATCTAATAATTGTCAATGCATTCATCTGGCAATGCTGGGGATGTGAGAGATTTTCAGTGAGGTAGTATTCTATGCATCTGGCTGTGAAGAGATGCCTTAGCTACCAATCTTTGTGAGAGACTATTGATTACCAAAGAACACTACAACATCAAAAATCCTTCACTATTAGTACCTGATCTCAGAACATATAAGAGCAATGGAAGTTTGAAAAACAAATTTGTGTTTGAATAGAAAAGCCTTATAGTCCCTTCCCTGTTAAACTGGTTTCTATCAAGCACAAACAGGCAACTATATTTTATACATTAAAAAGATTGAGGCATCATGTGGGAATAAGGTAATATTTTCTTTTTTTTTGTTTGTTTAAAAGGAATAATAATTCATTCATTATATTTCATGAATATGTTAACAAATTTTTAACAACTGCCCAAATCCTTTTTCTAATGACATGTTTAAATCAGCTGGGTATAAAAACCTATTATAACTAGATGTCATTCTCTTAGTGAAAGGTCACAGGTCATCCCCAGGGTACTGTCTGCCCTTATAAATGTATTAGTAGCTATAAGTTATACTGCTACCCTGATACCCTGGCATGAATTTGCTTCTGAATATTTAGTAAGTATAATAAAACCCTATTGTGAAAGGAGAAAAGTAAGAGATAATATGAAGAAAAATCAGAGGTGTATCAGATTTAAAACACCTATATGCATTTCTCAGTTATGAAGAAATTCTTTTAATTGCTCAGTGGAACATTCTTCAAATCTGCTGGGCAGAATAATGCAAATTAGAGTGCAGCCAGTGGTGATTATGATTGCACTGCAAATAGACATGATTTTCAAGAATGTAAAACTATGTGGTCTTGATCATCACTTGAATCCTGTTTTCTTTATAGCGGCTTTGTAAGACAAAATGCGTAAGCAGATTTGGCTGGATTCTTTGACCATCCTGCCTCTGGCATGTGAGCTGATATGGTGCCTGACTGCTCAGGGTCAGACTAGAAGAGGACTATGTGTCCAGTCAAAAATGTTTCTTTTAAAACCACAGAAAAGTAATCAGGTCTGATGTGTAGGAAGAGCACCAAAAGACATGTGGCTAGATGTGGCTTAGCACTTTTCATAAAACTTTTTTTATTGAGGCTAGAATAGTTGACATCTCTGACTACACTTTCTTCTATATCTGAAGGCTACTAGTAAAAAAAAAGCCCACACCTGTTAATAGTAATGGATTTTGTTACTTATTTAACAACTGTAGTCTCCTTTTGTGAAAAGAAATACTTTTAAAAATTGGAGGCTTTTTATGTGAGTCAAAACACATATCTTTTCAAAAAGTCAACATTAGGATACGCTAACATCCTATGCAAGCTATAGCGTTAGAAATTAGTAAGTATTTTCTGTGTATGATATTGGTTTGTCTAAGTACATCTGCAAGAGCAGTTCACTCTAGGGGAGGGAGAATGAAGTCTTTATTTGCACAGAGTCATTTATAGATTGGTAAAGGAGAAATAAGTTCATGGGCTAGGAGAAGGAAAGAGTGAGGAGAGAATATTTATCATAAGAAATGGAGAAGCATGAAGAAATTATAAATGAGCAGTAATTGTGCATCTTGCAGGCTGTCCTGGTTTCGGATGGAATGAAGTTAATTTTCTTCCTAGTAGCTGGCATAGTGGTGTATTCCGGATGAGAATAATGTTGACAACACACTGACGTTTTAGCTGTTGCTAAACAGTGTTTATACTAAGTCAAGGACTTTTCAGCTTCTCATGCTGTCCTGTCAGTGAAGGCTGGGAGTGCACAAGAAGCTGGGAGGGGATACAGCCAGGACAGCTGACCCAAATGAGCCAAAGGGATATTCCATACCATATGACATCATGCCCAATATATAAACTGGGGGTACTTGGCTAGGGGACACCGTGGCTCTGGGATTGGCTGGGCATCAGTCAGCAGGTGGTGAGCAATTTTATTGTGCACCACTTTTTTTAACATTCTATTATTATTATTATTATTATTATTATTATTATTATTATTATTATTATTATTATTATTATTATTATTATTGTTGTTGTTGTTGTTGTTGTTGTTATTGTTATTATTGTTTTCTCTTCCTTTTTTGTCCTATTAAACTGTCTTTATCTCAACCCATTACTTTTACCTTTTCCCTGATTCTTTCCCACATCTCACTGGGGCCAGGAGGGAGTGAGCAAGTTGCTGTGTGGTACTTAATTGCCAGCTGGGGTTGAACAATGACACAGGCCCACACTCTTGCCAAAGTTCTTGTTGTGGTGTGCTGTCATAAAGCATGCACATATACTGTCTCATGCATTGTCCTTTCTTATGAGAAGTGGGCTTACTGCCTGTATTGATTTTAACTACATAGGGAAAAGATAAACCAGTGCCTAGATCCAGTCTAGAAGAAGGTGATCTCTGATCTTGTTTGTAGTCTGAAAATCACAATAAAACTCACAGTTCTATAAGCAGATATCTTAGCGAGCCATGAGAGTTTGCAATCTTGAGGTTAAGCCTTTAAACTGTTTTCATATGGAAACCCTCCAAGAATGTATAGCCAAATTGAGGAGGCAGTGATGGTCTGTATCGTCTGGCCGGGAATATAAAATCCCCATGTCCAGCATAGATTACAATGCAGATTGGTTTTTACTTGTCACTGATATTCTTATCTGGTAGTGGTTTAGTGGTCCAAGACTGAAAAATTATCCTTGTTGCAGCCAGTCTCAGCCTCCATGAAGTGATCTGTTAATCCCAGGAGCCTACATTATACCACTGCAGTGGTTCTTCCTGTGCACATAATCACAGACTCCTAGGAAAAATTTTTTATAGAGATATGGACAGCCTTTCAGCTTCACAAAGAGTTCTGTTCCAATGATGTGTGTGTAGACTCTTTCTGCCAATGCATCTGATGCCTTCTATTTGAAGACAGAGTATGCAATTAGTGATTAATCAATCACTTTTCACATTAGTGTTTTGATCAGCCACTAAAAACACTGTAGTTTTTAGACTGTAAATGACAGTTCACTTGCAGGAAAGACGGTGTGGCTCCAGAAGCAATGTCAATCTCATAAATAGTGGAATGAGAAAATTGTGTGCTGTTGTTGAAGATGTATCGTGGTTTGACCCTGCTCGGCAGCCAGCCACCATGCAGCTACTCTCTCTCCCTTCTCTTCTGGCAATAAGAAGGCAGAGAGAGCCAGGCTTGGGCTTCAAGTTAGGACTGGGATGGGTAAAAAATCCCCCTTTATGGTCATGAGCAAAAGACAGACTCGTTAGGGGAAGAAAGAAAGAACCTACATTTATTACAGACACTAACAACACTTAACAGAGTAGGACAGTGAGAAGCATTGCCACATCCTGAGAACACCTTCCCCCACTCCTCCCTTCTTCCCAGGCTCAGCTCTGCTCCTGATATCTCTACCTCCTCCCCCAGTGGTGCAGGGGCAGGGAATGGGGGGTGCAGTCAGTGCTGCCACTTCTGCCATCTTCGGTGGGGGGAGTTTCTAGAACTTCTTCCCCCTGCTCCATTGTGGTCCCCCTCTCACAGCAGACAGTCCTCCACAAACCTTCTCCGACATGAGTCCCTCCCATGGGCCGCAGCATTCCCCACACTGCTCCATCGTGGGTCACTAACTCTCTCCGACTAGTTTCCCTCCCACAGCTGCAGCCCTTCCCGAGCTGCTCCGGCGTGGGACTCCCCCCAATGCTGCAATCCTCCCAGCGCTGAATTACAGCAGCGGGGCTGCCTTTTCCCACAAGACCCCGGCCTTCTTTGGGCACATCACCTTCATCATACAGGTGGAAACCACAGGCCATAAATCAGTGTCTGGTCCACTGTAGATCTGCATGGGTGGCAGGGGGGGCCTCCCTGCCGTGTCACCACAGGATACAGGGGGGTCTCTGCTCTGGCACACCTCCCCCCTCCTTTCTTCCTCTGTTCCTCCATTGACCTCGGTGTTCACGCAGCTGCAGCAACTCCTCCTCACAAGTCCGACTGCCACGTCCCTTCTTAAATACATTCTCGCAGAGGCACAGCTGATTGGATCAGTTTTGGTGCAGAGGTGGAGCTGACTTGGAGCTGGTGGAGGTTTGAGAAGCTTCTCACAGGGGGGTCGCCACTATAGCCCCCTCCCCTGCCACCAAAAAACCCCACCACTCACTCAAACCCAGGAGAAGATGCAAGACAATTACTGGTATAGAGAATTGGATGTTAACTGCCTTAAATGAAATTTCTGTATGTTTGTATCAGAGAAAACTGAACAGTGTGAAAAAAATTCCCTAAAAGATGGTTATGCGCACAACTTATGTGAGTCAGGACAAAGGCCTACAATGTGGCTGTACCTGGCTCACACTGTTTGCCTTGAGGAAATCCAAGCTTAACAACTTTAACAACCTTAACAGCTACCAAGAGCAATATGGACATAACATAGCAGTATAAACTGGTTTTAGCCTTAGCTTTGTGCAGGGGTGTATCTTATTGTTAAAATGGGTTTATATGTTTATATGGGTGTGTGATTTATCTAATGTAGTTGTGTGGTAACCTGCTGTAGGTGACTCTGCTTATACATGAGGGTTGGATCAGATGCCCTCCAGAGGTCCCTTCCAACATCAGTCATTCTGTGGTTCTGTGATTAACATATATTAACAAGTCATTAATCTGTATAGAATGAACTACCTACAACCCTAGAACAAAAATTCAGCATACACATGTGCAGACAGGAGATGGTAGTAAAGGACTTGATAGTTGGTAACTAAGTCCCAGAATCTTTAAACAATCTCACTAGTGGTCAGTTACTAGTGTTTAAAGGCATGTAGCCTTGGGAGTTGGGTAAAATTAATTAATGCAAAACCAAAAAACAAAGCAGGGAAGGCTGGATGTACTGTTGCGTCAGGATGACTGGAAAGGAAAAAAAATGATCTGGGCCAGTTCTGAGCTTGATTCTTGGAATCTGGGGTATAAAACCTACAGTAATTTTAATTCAGAACAGTACGAGTACTGACTGCTGAGATTGCTTGCTAAGTTTGTGTATGCAAGTGTTGCTGCTATTACCTGTATATATGCTATGTCACTTCTGCTACTTTGAGTAAGTTATTAGCTTAAATGTACGGCCCTAATTGTACATGCATAAATGTTTGTGTGTATGTATTATTCTTTTTAATTGTTTAGGAAAAAAAAAAAAATTAGTAATTTGTGAAAGGCATTGTATGTATTGTGATTTCCTTTCTCCACTCCTCCCTCTATTTCTGCCCTACCAGTTGTTTTGACAACAATAATCAGTGAATATATAAATGATGCAAGAGAAAAAAAAAAAAAAAGAAAAGACTAAAGCTGCTAAGTGGAATTCCCTTAAAACTTTTATCTGAGGGAAGATTTGTCAGAAATTAAAGATGTTTTTACTTTTGTGTTTGTGGAAAAAAACAGTTTTCTTTTATACTGCTTTCCAAGACCTCTAATTTTGATTGGGCCGATGGAAATAGCCATAACTGACACTTGTTCCTATTGAAGTTGTAATAAATCCTTTAAAAACGTGACTAAAACAGCAACATCACCATTCTGTGTCCTTTGATGTATTTGTTAGACACTCCCATAGAAATTTAAATCGAATACAGCCTCTACCACCAAACCAGTAAGTTGTGAAAGAAACTTTAATTCTTTTCCAGAACCAGAAGCAATTTTCCACAGCTCAAAGCATTTCAGAAAGCATAAAGAGGGTATGATATTAACCAGTCGATTGGACTAATTTGAATGACCATCAGTACTCCAAGCAAAAGAGTCCTTATTATAGTTACAGTTATTACACTGCTGCAATTACAAGGTTACTTAGAAAGCTGAACTCAATCTATCAGCATATTAGAGACTAAAATGCCAAATCATCAAACTGGAAGCCTTAATATACCATTTAAAAATGGTGAGATGAGGAAGAGGCCTATGAGAAAACTTGGAGGGTATAGGATCTCCTTGGCATAATTCTTCTCTATATTCTGAACTAGTCATTCATCTGACTGATGTATGGGAAATTCCTGTGTTTTTTCATCTTTCTGGAAGTTTTCTTCAGCTTGCAACTTCCAAGAGACACTTCTACACTCTAGGTTCTTATTTAAATGAACTCACTAAAACTCACTAAAAAGAATATATTTTATTACCATGTATTTTTTCCTTTTTTTTTTTTTTTTTTTTCATTTGGCTTATAAGAAAATTGAAAGAGCTAGCATAAGTTTTAGTGCTCTATTGCGCGATCTAGAGCCATTAGTAATCAGGGAACACAGAAGTTATTCCATGACTGTGAGAGATGACCAGAATTTTTACTCTCAGAAGATGCCAGCGAGTGTGCTGTTCATGTAAGAAGCACCTTCAACCATGCTTTATAACAAGGCCATAAATGGATGAGCCTACTGCATGCTACAGTATACATCTGGAGGTTAAAAGCAAGGTAGACCAAGACCATAAAAGAAAGATATTTTCTGTTTAAAAGTGAGAGTTGGAATGAAGGTGAACCTGAAATGGGACTTTGGGTCAAATGAGCTTGATAAATGAACCACCAAGGTCAGTAACAAAAAGTCCATATGAAAAGGCAAGGCACACAAAAAGGACAATTTGTTTTGATCCATACATAAGGGACTACAAGAAACACTAGACAGAAATCTAGTAGTGAGAGGAAAATGTTCATGTGAAATGCTCTTTTCATTGGAGTGAACTGATATTTCCCATTGCCATATTCATGGAAGTTGAGGAAGTCACACTTCAAGTATAATTGAATCAAAGTTCCTGGTTAGAAAGAGCTTTTTTCCTTCCAATTCAACAAAAACAGGCTGGAGAAAAAAATAGAAAAAAAAAAAAAAACCAAACAAACTGAAAGAAAAGCTCTTCATCAAGATACAATAGGACAAAAATGAGTATGTGATCTAGAAAGGTATTTGTTTCTTTGTATTCTTATACAAGCAGATATCTGCTTTCTCTAGCGAACCAAATGTAACAGCTAAATAATATAAATGGAAATCTGACGCAGACATGACCTGATTCTGACTTTGCAACTAGGCTTTAGGAGCTGCTATTGGATGAGATTCCTTGCCTTCCTCCCAGAAATCATTGACTGTAATCTCAACCAAGTTGTTAGAAGCACTAACACAGATATCAGATGGTAACAGAGAATGAATGTTTAGCAAATAAATCTAGTCTCTAGTGGATATTCAGGTGTAGCAGCCTATGAGTATTTCTATACAGTAGTTTCCAGGCAGATGTGAATGTACTCTAGCTGTATTCCAAGACAGGTTGCTTCAAACCCACTCTGAACCCCAAAGTTATATTGAAGCAGTTATGTGACATACTATTCAAAGTGATAAATCAAGATCAGGTTAATAAAAGTACCTTTTGATTTACGAACAACAGCTTATTGTGCCGCTTTGATGAGAAGGGTACCTCAGCCTCTTTTATGACAGTTCATTAGTCCAAGACAATTAAACGAGAAGGTATTCTGATTCTGAGACTTACTTTGATTATCTCCTCAAATAATTCAGAATTTCTTTAAAAACTTGACTTTCCTGTTCAGAGTTCACCTCTTCTAATTCTGTTTTAAAACCATGAGTGTCTCTGACTCCTGTTTTATCATCATTCATGCTCTCTCTGCAGCTCCAACAACTTTAACTACTGTTCTTCTCCTGCTCTGTTACCTCTGGGTTTAGTAATTCCTTCCTTCACTTTAGGATATAACCTGTATCTCAGATTGCTTTTACAGAACACACAAGATGAATATCCATCAGTCCAGCACCAAGAGAAAAAAAAAATGGAGAAATCTGTGTAACTGTGGAAGTCTCTGTATATTCAGTACAAATACATGCAGTATGAATCTTGTATATATTTTATATATTTAATTTTATATGGCTATAGAAAAAAATGTATGTATTTATATATATTTAAATGATACTTTTTTAGTATTTTTTTTTCCATGACAATAGATATTCCTAGGATTGTTGATGGTCTACTTTTTACTAACAGATGGTTCAGGTGTGCCAAATTCTGTAAAGTAATGAACTTTTTAAGAACAGTAATACAAACATGAAAAGATTTCTCTGGCTTTGTTAATGTTTTGTTTGAGAACAATAATTCCAATTTGCATATTTAAACAGGTCTATAACATTATAAAATATTATTCCTATCTCTAGTAACTGTTTACAAACATGTTTTTAGTTACCCAGTGTCAGGAGAAAAGAGAATTCTTTGTCCTCACTAGAGCAAAAGTACCCCTTTAATTCTTGATTAATTTGTGAAGAATTCAGATAATTTTATAACTTTATAGTTCACAGAAAGTTTTTTTTTTTTTAAAAAAAATGGTTTAGGTCAGTGTTTATTTTTATTTAACTGTTCTATAATTGTTTCTTACTAGAATACTTACAGTTGGTGCATAGATAAATCATAAACAGTAATTCTAATTCTTTGCTAGTTATTCATATGAGTTCCATTAGAGCCACACTGCAGGCAGTGATGCACTTCAAGGATTGTGCTGATGCTGATGTTATAAAGCAGAAGAACAAAGTTTAAATGGTCTGTAAATGTCAGCAGAATCCTGATAGTAAATTATGACCTTGCTATTGACTCCTGAGTACCTTTAGCTACATTTTATGTATTTCACATAATGAAAGTGTAATGCTCTTCAGATGACATAAACAAAAGGTTAACACTACTGACCAAACTCATGAACCAAAAGAGAACATCAGATATTTATCAGGAGTTCTGTGAAGTTATTTATAGAAGTTAAAGTCGTCTTTAGGAAAGCAATAATATCCAGAGAGTAGTGTTGCAAGAAATACTAGTGTCTGTATTCTTAGGGGAATTAATTTTTTTTTTTTTTTTGGAGTTCAGTATACAGAGCTCTGAGATTCAGCACATTAAACTATCTTTACTCTTAAGCATAAAATTGGAACTCTTGGCTTGCTAGTAATTTATATATTGAAGCTTTGTAGCTCTGAGGGGATACATTAATGTCCACTGCACTGTGTGTCAGTGGCATATTCCATGACTGAGGTGCCAAGGCAAACTGAATTCAATAATACAGAGTTGATTATGGATAACAGAACCACAAGTTTGTGCCTGACATATAAGTGACCTTGTAATCCTCTCCTTAGAATTCTTGCCAGCATTCCTCTCTCCTACCACTCTCTTTTATTGTGTTTTAAAATTAGATTAGAAGGACTTTGGGGCAGAGACCACGCTGTCTCTTACATCCCAAGGAAGAGCTTATTTTTTACTGCACTGAAAATGTATCTATTGTGCAAATCATTTTTTGAGTTCGTATTTTGAAATGTTAAAAGTTCATACCATCCTCATTCACATTCCTTTCATAATCCTAAGTGGGAGTCAAGCAAGAAGGTTATATGTTTCTCATTTTATTTCATAGTAACTGAAATGCACTCCACTGGATTCTTTGTTTTCTCAGAATTACCCAGTAATTCATGCCTTAGCTTTTTCTTTCATATAATTTTGCTTACTATTGTAAATGTGGATGTAGTCCCAGAAATATTATTTTTTTTTTTTTTGGTGTCTAACCAATGCCAAATTTTATTTGTTCCTTTGTACAAAAACACTGCTGCAGAAATGAGTCCGATAAGGCAATTGTTGGATTCTCTCAGGTTTAACATAAATATTTTTTTCTATGACAAACAAATCTCTATATGCTGCTGCTCTTTCATTTGGAGCACAAAGGTAGTTATACCATTCCTCTTAAAAAGTTAGTCTGTTGGGAGAAGAAATTAATCCTTTTTTTTTTTTTTTTTTTTTTTTTTTTTAAGTCAGAAAGGAAAAAATGGGTAGAGAACAGCTACGAAGTAAAGGAAATCTGTTTGAATGTAGAACCAGTTAAGTCTATACGCAGTCAGGATAGGAAAGAAGTTTTGTAATTCCTATCAAAAGCTTTGAGGCTTTTGGAGTGCCTCCTTGGCAAGTGTCGATACATTAGAACAGGATTTCTTCTGCTTTAAGAACAGTAGAATCATCAACCACCTTTAGTGTCCTTATCAGAAATAGCTACAATCTACTTCTAAAATTGGCTTCTGATGAGAACACAATGCTGTATTGCAGATGCATTGCGTGACATTTTAGAGGGCATGTGAATTCTGTACACTGGAAATAAATAGCTCTTTCTAATATCAGGGAAATCCAAGCAATGCCTGAAATTTCTTACGTTTGCTGCATTGGAAGCCAGCTAGGAAAAAATATTAAATCAGTATTGATTGAAACACGCGGTAAGATCGGAGAACCAAAGTGTTCAGAATTTGACAGATGT
Source organism: Tyto alba (assembly GCF_018691265.1). Lineage (NCBI taxonomy): Eukaryota > Metazoa > Chordata > Aves > Strigiformes > Tytonidae > Tyto > Tyto alba. The sequence continues at coordinate 3,371,398 of NW_024881316.1, forward strand.
GGTTAATAAAAGCATCAGTTCCCATTTGACCATGCAAAGGAACCATAAATCTTAAAACATTCACTGGAAACCTCATCAGATTTTTAAAAATGCCTCACATCTACTTTTCAGACATTGATTAGCTATTGGATTTCATCACCAAGAGCCAGTGAGGATGCTAATGTACTGTGGCTACAGAAAACTTGCCTGTTAATGAAGCAAGGTGGAAGCAGACAACTACTGAACTTTTCTCAAGAGGTCTTCTGTCCTCTTCAAGTTCAGGCATCATGTAGCTCAGAATAAGTCTCATATCATCTGAATGGGGAGACAGGATGTTATTCAGTCTTTTGCATGTGCTTAGGAAACCTGGTGCATCAGACCTCTTTATATCCAGCTGTACTGTTCAGTCTGTTCTTGTGAGATCACAGCTTTTCCAAGCTGGGAGCCCATGGCCTAGGCACAGACCCATCACTGCCTCTACATTTTCCCATAGCTACTGGTCCAGTGTTATGTTCACCTTCCAGACTATGCAAGGACATTATCCTTTATATTTAAGTACCTGCTGAAGACTCACTTTTACAGAGTTGTTTATCATAGATTGATCACTATAAAGATGCACAAAAATTATGTCATATAGAGCAATTTTTCCAAATATATTGATATAGTACCTGTGCTCTTACATCAGAGTTAACTGACAGGTTCTACTAACAGCACCAAATAATTACCTATTGAGGGTGAAAAGCATATAGGTTCTACTAACAGCACCAAATAATTACCTATTGAGGGTAGAAAGCATTCTTGTTCAAATAAGTGTAAGGAAATGTGAATTAATAGTATTCATGATCTCTGGCATTAAATACCTCAGGAACACAAAGAGGTTTGCACAGACTACCCCCTATGTTGCATATATCCCTGGAAATCTACATGTAAATATGTTTACAGAGAAAACTACTTTGGAGATTTCACACTGATTTGCAGTGGACTGCTTAGAGACAAGTAATATTATTGAAGTCAAGACTGCACACGCAGTTTGCTGCAAGAGGACAGTTATCTTTTGCTTTATCTCCACTGAAGGGAAGAAACATAAAATATTCATAGAATAATTTAGGTAGGAAGGGATATCTGGAGGTCATTGAGTGAAATCCCCTGCTGAAAACAGGTCTAATCAGATCAGGTTGCTCAGGGCAATGGCCAGTCAAGTCTTGACCACCTCTAAGAAACACCTTCCATAATGACTCCTGACAGCTTGTTCCAGTATTTGATGAACCTCATGATCAGATTTATTTTCCTTATTTCCAGTTTGAATTTCTCATATTCCAGTCATATTCAAACAAGACTGCATGAATTCTGGTAGTGACCATTGTATTAAAAGATTTGTTTCCCAGTTTAGATTCTATTATACCAGATTTTATACTGATTTCTGTAAGAAGATGAAAGTTTTCATACAACCAAGAGATCTGAATATAAACCAAATTTTACATCAAAACTTTTAATCTAAATATTTAAATCAAAGCTTTTATGCCTAAAATAGAGCTTGGACATGCTTGGTTTCAATCCATGTTCTAACAAGCATGAATTTACTGCTTGAAGAAAAGAAAACTTCTGATATTTCCTCACACTTTTTGAAAATGCACCATGTCCAAATGAAACAGAAAAAATCCCAGTACCCGGCATCTTGTTGTTACAGTAAACCACAGTTGGGTTTTGTACTGATATTTCTACCTAAAATAGAGGAAGAATACAATCCAGACTGGCTACCTTAATGTATGCTTGTCAGTCAGTTTGAGGGGTCTTCTGTTGACAAGTCTATCAGAGGAAAATCCTTTTATTTATTTTATTTTATTTTATTTTATTTTATTTTATTTTATTTTATTTTATTTTATTTTATTTTATTTTATTTTATTTTATTTTATTTTATTTTATTTTATTTTATTTTATTTTATTTTATTTTATTTTATTATTTTATTTTATTTTATTTTATTTTATTTTATTTTATTTTATTATTTATTTTATTTTATTTTATTTTATTTTATTTATTTTATTATTTATTTTATTTTATTTTATTCGAGATGAAATGGAAAAGAACTGCAAAAGCTGCATGCCCTTGAGACAAAAAAAGGAATCTTGTGAAAAAGTAATATATCTAGAATATTGTACTGAATGTTAGTAATTCTGGGCTACACTGAGACATTTCACCACACTGGTCAGAAAGAAGATTAAAACCTCCTGTGTGCTATACAGATAACTAGTGTCAAATCCTCCTTCAGGGAAGACACACGTGTAGGAAACAGTAGGACTCTTGCCAGACATAGCAGACGAGAGCAGAGAAGTGAATCTGTGAGATGTGAAATGCTGGACTTGAAACACTGGAATGAAAACTTATTGTTTGTTACCAAGGGCAAGAGGATTTTTTTTTTTTTTAAGATTGTCTAATCACTGCATCAGGTTTAACAATCCCTAATGCATATCTATATGTAGTAGCTGCAAAAATAAAGAGGAACCTGATGGTCTGTCTTCTGGCATAAGTGTCTAGAGTGTGTTGTTCTGTAATTGCAGAGTTCTGAAGTGGTCTACCTCATTCAATATCAGTATTTTAACACTAAGCACTATGGGCCTCTGCCTACTCATGGCAAATTTCAAAGTTGTGTGTTGCTTTTGTCTTCTCACAACCAAATGATAATTACAATTAACAAACACTGTCAAAAATGTGCAAAGTACTGAATGCTGACAATAGTCAGTCTCTGAGAAGTACTGCCCAGCTCTCCCAAGACCTCAGCACCACAGTGATGTTTTGTTATGCAATAAGACTCAACAGTATCACTTTGATGACATTATTTTCCATCCCACCCATCATACCAGAAATAGAAAAAAGTAACAATTACAGGGTCTGAATTAAATTTTGGTACTAGACTTATATCCTTAGTTGGAAGTCATTACTGGACACTACTGTGTCCAATTTTGAATGGTTTTGATATTCATGGTCATCTGTTCAGCAACACCAATGCTAAGGGAGCAAGAACTTTTTTGACTGTGAACGCCTCAGCATGTAAATGAACCTCTGTGCAGTGAATTTAGATTTACTGACAGCAGGCTTATTTAAGTTCTATTCTTGAGACTTGAAGACAACCCATGGATCATGTTTTCCCTGAATTTGAAAGCCATAAGTTGAAAACCATTAACCTACAAATAGTTCTCTTCCCCTTCCCTTGCCCCTTCCCCTTCCTTTTCTCCTTCCTCATCTCCTTCCACTTTCCCTTTCCATTTTCTCTTTCTAGCACAGGCTCTTTTGCCTTGAATTTGCTTATATTTTTTGGTATACATGAAAACTTCATTTTCAGTATTATTTTGAAGTTCTTATAAAATTTTCTCCTTTTTCACCATTTTTTTTCATAAAATATATATTTATATATATATATACATAAAGTATAGGGTATTCTGCCTGTCTGCCTTTAGACAAAATTCTATCTTGTAATGAAAGCTTGGATTTAAATTGATAATGGAGACTATAAATATGATATCCTAGCCAACTTGTGCTAATAGTCTTCATTTCTTTCTTATTCTCAGCAGTAGCTCTGGCATTCATGGTCTGCTTAACATCTGATGCCAATTCCATTAAAAAGGAATCCAATTGCAATGCACAGAATTTAGTTTCAGACTTTAATGCACAACATTTTTGGTCAAATATGACCACTATTTCTTGTATATATTACCAATTTTCAAATAAAATATTTGGGTCTGAAAAATAGTCTCCAGCTCACAAAAGGGGAAGTGTGAAGGCAAGTAGCTCTTTCAACAAACAGGAGGCTTTGTGATCAGTTTCAGTTCCTGCTGATCTCCCTTTTCTATTCAGAGGCTAAGTATGGAAATTCTCCTTTAGGATACAACAGTATTTTTTGTTAAACCACAATACCACCTCTTTTCTTTTCTTTTCTTTTCTTTTCTTTTCTTTTCTTTTCTTTTCTTTTCTTTTCTTTTCTTTTCTTTTCTTTTCTTTTCTTTTCTTTTCTTTTCTTTTCTTTTCTTTTCTTTTCTTTTCTTTTCTTTTCTTTTCTTTTCTTTTCTTTTCTTTTCTTTTCTTTTCTTTTCTTTTCTTTTCTTTTCTTTTCTTTTCTTTTCTTTTCTTTTCTTTTCTTTTCTTTTCTTTTCTTTTCTTTTCTTTTCTTTTCTTTTCTTTTCTTTTCTTTTCTTTTCTTTTCTTTTCTTTTCTTTTCTTTTCTTTTCTTTTCTTTTCTTTTCTTTTCTTTTCTTTTCTTTTCTTTTCTTTTCTTTTCTTTTCTTTTCTTTTCTTTTCTTTTCTTTTCTTTTCTTTTCTTTTCTTTTCTTTTCTTTTCTTTTCTTTTCTTTTCTTTTCTTTTCTTTTCTTTTCTTTTCTTTTCTTTTCTTTTCTTTTCTTTTCTCTTCTTTTCTCTTCTCTTCTCTTCTCTTCTCTTCTCTTCTCTTCTCTTCTCTTCTCTTCTCTTCTCTTCTCTTCTCTTCTCTTCTCTTCTCTTCTCTTCTCTTCTCTTCTCTTCTCTTCTCTTCTCTTCTCTTCTCTTCTCTTCTCTTCTCTTCTCTTCTCTTCTCTTCTCTTCTCTTCTCTTCTCTTCTCTTCTCTTCTCTTCTCTTCTCTTCTCTTCTCTTCTCTTCTCTTCTCTTCTCTTCTCTTCTCTTCTCTTCTCTTCTCTTCTCTTCTCTTCTCTTCTCTTCTCTTCTCTTCTCTTCTCTTCTCTTCTCTTCTCTTCTCTTCTCTTCTCTTCTCTTCTCTTCTCTTCTCTTCTCTTCTCTTCTCTTCTCTTCTCTTCTCTTCTCTTCTCTTCTCTTCTCTTCTCTTCTCTTCTCTTCTCTTCTCTTCTCTTCTCTTCTCTTCTCTTCTCTTCTCTTCTCTCTCTTCTTCTCTTCTCTTCTTTTTTTTTTTTTTATTCCAGAATTGATCTAAAACTTTCTTCAGTCTGTTGAATGAATGCCTTTCTAACTTTCTTTCCCATGTGCACACACCTACTTTTTTTTTTTTTTTTTTTTTTTTTTTTTTAAATAAGAAAACATCCAGCGGCTTGGAATATAGATTTAGGTGATTCATTGGTTAAATTTGTATGTTAGTTTCTTAAGTATGGTACTTTAATATTTGCAAAAAAATATATTTACCTTTTCTTTAATATGGTATACACTTATGCAAGCTACAGAGAAATTGCATTTGCAACCCAAGTTTCAGAATCCTACTTTTGGCACTGATTCTATATTAATTTTGAACTTTCTTATAGGAATATGGACAATCTGCTTTACTGAACATTGGACCTTCTGTAAACCATAATGTCTTCAATAAAAGGACTGGACTGCTTACAGTTCAAAAGTACTTAGTGGACTGCAAGACTGTCTGGACTCCACTGTGCAAGGGAGCAGAATAAGAATCTCAGTGGAGCAAACAAAAAAAAAAACAAAACAAGAAGACTGTAAAAAGTGCTGCTTTCAGGCAACTGTCCTTGAGAACTCTGCTGTCCTACCTCTTTAGACTAGTGAGGCTTCTTAAATAGTTTTCTTAATCTGTCTGAGATCACAAGTTTCTATCTTTCTGCAACTGCCTCCCCCTCTATTCTTTCTTGTATAGTAGTGTAGTCAGAGCAAAATTAAAGACTAGAAACTCTTATGTTATGGAAAAAGGTACATCTGCGCAAGTTGTGCAAATAACTGATTAGAACTTTTCACTAAATATACAAAACTGTGTTTCTTGCCTCCTTGTTTAATGAAAATAAAGAAAAATATTGAGGAGGCCGTAGCTTAATGCCAGCTGTACTTTGCACATTTCTTGTTCACAATGCTTAATCCCAAATTTTATAAGAAGCAAATGAACACAGAAACCAAAATCCTAGGAGGAGCTGAATGTCTTATTGGGCACTTATGAATAGTTTGCTCCACTCTTCTAACAATTCTAAACTGATCTATGTGTAAGTGTATTGGACAACTTACCAGGTTGGTTTGTTCAGTTCTTTTTCCTTACTCTCCTCTTTTGGATGAAAACTGTTCCCCTACAGAGAACCAGATGAATATCTTAATGTGTTCTGAAAAATCCTAGTGGGAGAGTCCCCATTTGGCATATGGTGTTTGACAAAGTCACTTTCTGGCACTTTTCCATCTGAGCTATGAGGAAAATTAGATCAACTGTGTAGCACAGATCTCAGTAGGGAAATGCCCTAAGCAATACTAGAACAAGTAGCACTATTTAGGAGATTCTTGACATTTAATGTTGGGAGGGGACAGACAATCCTTTAATATTTTAATTATTTTTATTAACAAATGTCTTTAAAAAGGTCATACTTAATCTGAAGTTTTCTGCTGAGTTTTCAAATTATGTTAATGGCAATTTAGACAGTGTGTTCAAACAAACTAATATATTTTAATAAAATGAACAGGTAGGACCTACCTGCAGTAGTTAAAAGTCTGCATGCAAAATCAGATTATTGCAGTTTTCAAGGTGTTCTGCTGTGGTGTTTATAATTGGTCGTTGTCTGGAGAGAATAAAGAGGAAGCACAAACTTGTGATCTTATCCAGGGAAATTGCCTAATTTTTTCTATTAATCAGTAGGGCAAAATATTTGTTTTGACATTTCTACTGCTAATTCAAATGGGATTTTTTACTTTTATCTATGCATTGATATGTTTTACAAAGAGACCTCCCTGGTTTACAATAGCTCCCCCTTTCTCTTTCAAAAATATTTCTTTCATTATGCGTTTATCTTCTATTTTTATTAGACTCATAATCTAGTTCAGAAATGTCTACAAGTTACATGACTTAGATTAAAATGACTAGGACATATCTTTCTTTAGGGGATTTGATCAAAATCATTTCTATACGGAACAAAATCTTCTGTATTTGCAAATATCCCTAAATGTTTAAAATTTGCAATGTAAAGAAATATTGAAAAATGAACAGAAAACTTTAATGTAAATCTGATTTATTTTTCTTTAATACACTTTTGGCTCTCATACAGTGTAACAGACAGACCAAATGCATTAATATGTTTATAAGAGCTGACTAGATTTGTTTCTGAACATTCTAGTAGGAAAACAAAATAGATTTACATTTAGAAAAACAATTATTTGTATTTTTGTACAAATAAGTTATGTAGTACCATATCTCAAACTGAGAAACATAAGAAACTGATTTTGAAGTTTTGAGCACACTAAATTTTCACTTTTAAAATCATCAACGTGGCACGTAGTTTATTACTTCTGGCTGATGAAATCCTTTTGTTTGGAAATGGGTATATCACATGGGAATAATGCAAATCATGAAAGTGTGGAAATAGGTAAATTGGTAATTATTTAAGATGAGAAAAAAAATATAAATTTCATATGTGTGAAAACTGCTTTTTAAAAATCTGAAGTTTATGGAAATAAGGTTATTAAATGTAAAATTAAAGAAAAAAATGGAAAAACTTCAGAAAATTTAAGTGGATTATTATGGATTACCTTGATTCTGACTTGCACAGTTTTTTGCACTCTGGGAGATGCCTTATCATATTTTGTGGTGATCCTTTTTTGATTTTTTTGTGTACCTATCATGCCTTTGCTTTGCATATTCTATATTAGTGAGTTGCTATGATGCACCTTTAATGACTCATATCACCATTTTGACCTTTCTGTCTTTTTAGATAATGACTGTCTTGAACTTATTTTTAGTATGTTTCTGGATTTTTTAACCTTGCTGAAGAAAATAATTTTTCTTTACAAATATACTGGATCTTTCAACTCACATTAATCAGTGATCTATCATGCCAGAGTATCTGATAACATGAAATTTAATGCATAATTTGTTTAGCTGTGGTTTTCAGCATTGTTTGGAGAGCTATGCTAAAAAAAAAGAGTGAAACTTTTCTCCAACCATGTAATTTATTTAATCTTCACTGTGACAGATTAGAATTAAAGTGTCAATTCCTAACTGATATAGGCTAGAATTAATGTTGAGAACATTATGAGAAATTTAAATCCATTTACTTCAAACTTGTGTGGATGGTAGATGATGGCTTGGATTCAGGTTAACTCTTAAAATGAACATTTAAAAATATAGCTGCTAATGAGATCAACAAGAACAAAAGATCTTTGTAGCATGGAATGATAATTTTACACTAAAAGTTCAGGGTGGGCTGGGAAATATTAATTGTGTTCAAAGACTCCTCAAAATAAATTTATTAGTTATTTATACATAACCATGGAATTTAGGGAATAGAACCAAATACACTGGAATAGAACAGCACAGGAGACAAGATAATAAAAGATAATAGAAGCGGACACCCCAGAGCCCCACAGTGAAAGCCAAATAAGAACCACAGGTGAAATGGAGCTGGGACAATAAACAGCAAGAACTTCTCAAGGCCTTCAATCATCCATCACTACAAATGTCTCCATGGCTGCTCCATAGAAGACCTAACAAGTTAAAAATGATGGATCAGAGAGACACAGTACAGTGTAATTAAATTTTTGCCTTTTGTCATTGTTTCTATGAAAAGAAACAAAGGGGAAAACCCCAAACAAATGAAAACAAACCAGCCCAAATAACAATCTATTTACTTTAATGCAACACAAAAGAGAAAAAGAAACCTTTACTATATAAAATGAGCTGTCAATAATTGCAAAACCACCTCTGTAGTGGTGGTTCTCCCTATAATAATCTTCCTGGCAGTAGCCTTTAACAGAAAGTCCAAAAAAAGAGTGGAACTGATTAAGCAGGTACTGTGCTAGAGCCAGAATTTAGGGTACTTTATAGAATTCTCTCATTTTTTTTTTCTTGCACTCACTCCATCATTACTTACATTTAAGCATCAAGTATTTTGAACAAGGTGCTTTTTCTGTCCCATTTATCTGAATACTGTAACACAGCAGGATCCTGGCCTGTGATTCTTACCATGATAGTTATGAATCAGTACCAATAATCTTGACTAGTGTTTACCTTGTTTGTATGGCATAAATGGCATTTCCATGATCTGTTTTGAGATTCTGATATTCTGTTTTTCATTCTGCTCCTTCTAATTTACATGCACTCCCCCTTTTATTTAGACTGTTCTTTCCTAATTTCCAATTTCTAGAACAGTGACAACAGGAGTGAAACAAAGACATGCTGGAGTCTATTCTAAAGGCATGGATCAAAGTGTCTTTTGCAAGCCTTTACAAGTAGTGCCTACAGTGCAAATAACAAGTAAGAAATGTATGATGAGAAATGTCTGATTACCACAAATCAGAACCAGATATACAGCTGGTGAATGACAGACTGCACATCTTAAGTAACAAGACTTTTCATGCTTTGTACACCGAAATTAAAGTTATTTTATGTTTAAACATTTTTCAGCTGAGGCAACTAGTGCTTAGTGAAGGTTCATGGTTCTCTGAAATTTTTGAGAGTGAGTTGTGTTCAATTTTTTTTTTGTGTGTGTGTGGCTAGTTGTTGTGGTTTGAGCCTGGTCAGCAATGAGCCACCACACAGCCACTCTCTCTCCCTTCTCTTTCGGCAATAAGAAGGGACAGAGAGCCAGGCTTGGGCTTCGAGTTAGGACTGGGATGGGTAAAAAATCGTCCTTTCTGGGCACAAGCAAAAGGCAGACTCGTTAGGGGAAGAAAAAAAAAAAGAACATTCATTTATTACAGACATTAACAACAGTTAAACAGAGTAGGACAGTGAGAAGCATTGCCCCATCTTGAGAACACCTTCCCCCCACTCCTCCCTTCTTCCCAGGCTCAGCTCTGCTCCCGATATCTCTACCTCCTCCCTCAGTGGCGCAGGGGCAGGGAATGGGGGGTGCAGTCAGTGCTGCCACTTCTGCCATCTTCAGTGGGGGGAGTTTCTAGAATTTCTTCCCCCTGCTCCATCGTGGTCCCCCTCTCACAGCAGACAGTCCTCCACAAACCTTCTCCGACATGAGTCCCTCCCATGGGCCGCAGCGTTCCCCACACTGCTCCATCGTGGGTCACTAACTCTCTCCAACTAGATTCCCTCCCATGGCTGCAGCCCTTCCCAAGCTGCTCTGGCGTGGGACACCCCCGCATGCTGCAATCCTCCCAGCGCTGAATTACAGCAGCGGGGCTGCCTTTTCCCACAAGACCCCGGCCTTCTTTGGGCACATCACCTTCATCATACAGGTGGAAACCACAGGCCATAAATTAATGTCTGCTCCACCGTAGATCTGCATGGGTGGCAGGGGGGGCCGCCCTGCCATCTCCCCACAGGATACAGGGGGGTCTCTGCTCAGGCACACCTACTCCCCCTCCTTTCTTCCTCTGTTCCTCCACTGACCTTGGTGTTCACGCAGCTGCAGCAACTCCTCCTCACAAGTCTGACTGCTCCTCACCACGTCCCTTCTTAAATACATTATCGCAGAGGCGCAGCTGATGGGCTCAGTTTCCAAACAGAAGTGGAGCTGACTTGGAGCTGTGAGCTTTGAGAAGCTTCTCACAGGGGGCTGCCTCTATAGCCCCCTCCCCTGCCACTAAAAAAAACCCACCACTCACTCAATCCAGGACACTAGTTTTGTGGGTGTTTTGTGGTTTTTTTTTTTTTTTTTTTTTTTTTTTTCTGCTGTTGTTGTTTTGGGGTTTTGATTTTTTTTTTTTTTTTTGGTAGGAGAAAGATTACAAATCAAAGCATGGGGTGTGTGAAGCAATGACACACAAGCAAGCTTCTCTGTATCTTACTCATTCACATGTAAAAAGCAAACTCCACAAACTAGAATGATCATCTCCTAGAGTCCCTTATAATTAAAACAATGTAATTATTGTTTAAGAGCTGATGGTGGCAATTGCATATAATTTCCCTGGAAGATCATCTCATCAACCATAGACTCTAACACAGAGGTAGGTAAAGAAGAAACTAATTTTGAGTAGGTACTTGCTCTGTATGCCCTATGCGCTCAATCAACTTCCAGTGTCCTCAGGTCCTACAGATAACATCTGTTTTTGCAATTCAGTTGAAAATTCATTAGTAAAACTATTCCTGCCGAGGATTCATGGACTCCCACCAGTCCTGTTATTCCTATGGGCTCTAGACGACTTCTCATCCACCATATCTGATCTTGAGATATATTGAGATGTCTCTGATTTTAATTTCTCAGCTGGTAACTTTCTACATATTAGCTTCACTTTAAAAAGTAAATCTCTGCAACAGACACCCATCAAAACACAGCAGCCATATTTTTTTTAGGGGACATGCATTCTTTTCTATGTATACCCTGTCCAGAAAAAATATGAAGTTACATTTGTGTTGGAATAGATGTAATATATAATATATATAGGTTATGATTAACCTTTCCATAAGCATTGACATTAGTAGGAGGTCACAGTGGCCATTTAGTATATTTGATAATTCATTTAGTGAATCACAGAATTATAGACTACACTACATAGGAATACAATAATTTTTAGAGATTATACAGACAGGACATTGTTTTAAAAACCTAAAAATCAAAAGAACATTCTGGATCTTACATTCATTACAGTAATAAATTCATTGATTTCTCAACTAGGTATTAATAAAAAATACTGGATTAATCTGAAGAGAAAATGTATTCATATTTTTAATGAATCAGAAGAAATAAGTAGGTTTTTGTGCATTCTGAAAAAAAAAGTTAACATCTGTTAACTTTGCAAGAGAAACAGGAAGAGGATGATGGAAATGAGGTTCCATTTTGGTCCTTTCTTGATTTTGGTAAATGATACCTCTAAATTAACTTAAGTTTAGGCCCACGGATTTATATTTCTTCCTTTTCAAAATACCAAGAGAAAAAAAATAAATGCTTACCATTTTTCTCCCTAAGTTTCATTGCTAAAAATAATTTCTTAATAGCTTCCATAATTCCCACTTTTTCCTCAGTCTGGTTTATTATTTGTGGAAAACCATGAATGATGGCCAGATCCTTACATGTCCATGTATGGGCCAGATTGCAGAAATAGGACCAAACTAGAGGCCTTGTCAGATAAGTCAATGGAAACTTTAGAGATAGAAGGCCTTTTGTTACTGTTCTCATTTCTTTGATGGAGTGGAAACAGTGTTTAGTAAACATCTCTTTTCTGAGCTAGAAGGCAGTGTATAATATTTTCTTTGCCTGCATTATTTAGCTGCAAGTGTAATAAGTGTTCTTTTGAGTTAAACATTTTTTCCAACTCCATGAATACTTCAGTTCTGTTCACAAGTTTTAAAAATATTGAGAGGTTTTCTGAGTCACTGGTATAAATAATCAACAACAATTTTTAATAGTGAGAATTATAGAAAAAAATAATACTTTATACTGGTATTTTAGGAGTCTAAATGGGATGAACTGGACAACTGTCTATCTTTTATTCTGCTTTTGGACACTTTGAAAAGAATCAGTTTTAGCATTTACTTAGTGAGAAATTGTAGATACCAGTAGCAATAATTAATGCCTTACCAATGCCGTGTTATGGAAAATGGTCGTTAACAAATTATACTAGTTGAAAGACGCCTCCTAGGTTTGCTTCCCACCATGTGGGCAGGAGCTTCTCATAATATGAATAACTGCTTGCCTTTTCCTGTGTAAAAGTACTTATAATATTAAACACAAAGGGGTAACAGAATCTTATCCAGAATGTGAAACTACCAATTCCAGAACATAAATAAAGTATTTTCTAAATGTAAATTTAGTGTTTTATTTTGGGGTACAATGAATACTCTGTGCTTTAGAGTCATAAAATCAAGAGTGAATGTCTTGTTATGTTATGTGTATTAAAACCAGTCACAAAATTAAATAAAATCAAGAATGGTTTTATTCTGTTATTTCATACAGGTTCTAATTTTTATTCCCTTGAATGTTCACTAAAATGTTGACTGACTTTTATTAAATAAAATTTAAATAAACTTTCCAAATATACTATAATAATTTATGAAGTATTTAGTATACACATAAACTGAATGTTTTTTTTTTTAATTTTTAAAAGCAAAAAATGTTTATCATTTATTGTAGCTTCCATGTAGGAGTAATCAACACCGAGAGGTCTGAATATACATACAACATTATGTAATTATATCCTACCATTTTTTTTCACACAAACCTAAATTTGTCTAAACTTGAAAGTACAGATCCCCACTCAGCAATCCATAATGTGTTTTCTTTCTCACTTTTTTCTCTTTCTTTTACAACAATTTGATAATTAACTTAAAGAGGTGTTTTCAGTGTCACTTTCTGCAGAAAATTATAAAGCACCAGAAAAAACCCACAACAGTTCACTGATGATCTGCTTCCTTGAAATCACTATGTATAATAAATACATAAAAACTTTGCTGCTTAAAATATATAATGAGAAAAAGGTTGCTCTTCGTCAGAGAAAATCATAAGCAAGTACTTCTGCAAGAAAAACTGGAGGTACTCAGAATAGCTGATGGTGTCTCCTCATGTATCTAAAGATTATCGTTTGGGAGATGAAATCTGATATACTGTAAGTGGATAGAAGAGAACCACTTTTAACAGATAAAGCCAAATAGAGAATCTATTTAAGAAACTACAATTTGCATTTCACTAAAATTTTCTACTTGCTACTGATTCACTTCATTCTGTATTCTTTCTTAAGGTGCCTTTCCTCACACTTTATGGAAACTGAAAATTGGAGCCATTCCTGATTTTCTTGCTCATCAGTTTCATGGCAAATTGGCCAAGATCCCATGAGCCATCCTAGAGCCCATAGAGGCAACTGGGTTGTGTAGATGCTGGGCATCATACTGATGCCCCGTCTGCCTGCTTGGTTTCCTTGGAAATTCTTGCTGCTGGAAGGTTTCCTTCCACTGAAACAATCTTTGCCCAATGAGAGGCTTTTCCATTACAAGTATTTGATTGATTTAGCAGTCAATACATGAAACATCTTTCCATTGTCACTGTGAGACTGACTTTCTCTCCCCAAAACTCACATCTGTCAAAACTGGGCTGTGAAAAATGACAGGGAAATGCCTTTCAGCCCTTCTCTGTAACCAGACACACCTTTAATCAGAGGAGTCAGTACAAATTTGCTAATTTAAATCGTTCAAACTATAGATCTTCTGAAGCTGTTTTGATTTGGTTAAAATCTGGCTCCCTCTTCCTTTTGGTCTTTGTCTGTAAAATTCATGTTCACTGTCTACCTGCTGAAAATTATAGGTGGATGTCCCTGTCCCTCCCTGCCAGTTTCATCGTTCTTTTGCTAACTAGTCATTAGTTTGACAGCACATCAGTGTATAAAGCCATTCATCTGGGATTTAGAGGTCCTCTCTTGAGAAAAGCCAGAGCAAAAAAACTATAAGAACCTGTCCTGAGAAGAGAGGATGGGCAATGGACAGAGTATAAATACTGAGGATGGGGGAATCCTTTTCTCACAAAAAAAGTAGCTCCTGTGGTGGAGCTGTGAATGAAAATTTAAAAGGTTGTGAAGGTGTTGACTGCTGCGAGTTAGTTTCCCTGGGGTAAATCCCAGGCCAACCACAGCTCAGAAGAGAAACCGAAGTGGCAAACTGGGAGAAGGTTGGATTGACAGGCTCCATACTCTGTTGGTTTTTCAGTGCCTGTGCCTGAAGAATTAATTCATGAAAGGCTAACATATGTTGAATGGACTACACGTTATCTGACAGTCACAGTGGAAATTATCCAGGGTTTGGAGAATTTGCTGAAGTTACTAGAAAAAGAAAGCCCCAAGGCAGGTATCTGGTACAGGCAGCTACCTGAAGAACATCAGTGTGCATTCAGAGACTACCAAGTCGTCTGATTTTCCATTTGTTCTCTCCCCACCAACATTCAAAACATTGTTTTTGTTGTTGTTTCTTGGCCTTTCTTTATTTCACTGTAAATACATAGCATTGCCACCTACTAAGTACAAATAGTGTTTCTGATGATCACCACTTCCCCCTGGATTTTAATCACTTGCCAAAACCATTTGAGCCGCATATTCTATTGTCAAGACAATTCACACTGCTGTGTGCTGGGTGAAAATATAATGAACGATCTGTAGCTTTCATGCTCTATATTGTGAAAAGTGGGGGAGGCTTTCACTTACATTCAATGTTTAAAATAAAACAAATGTATGCAGCTTTTTTTCTGATTAAAATAATAGACCCATGTACAACTCAAGCTGTTGATGAGGGAGATAAATTGTTATCAAGATAGAAATATCTTTATTTTACTGACTACATTAGTGGAATTGTTCCCTTGATTATTTTTCCATGCAAAACAAGAATGTTTGTTCATTATATATCTATTATGAAGAGAAAATTCCTCCAACATAACTTTCTCCTGTTTTACTTGTTTTGCTGTCTTTGTGACAGGCAAACATAATTTCTGTTCTATTTTGTTTGCTGAATGTGACAGGGGCAGTCAGTTAGAGAGCTTCATACATCAGGCAAAGGGCTGGATTCAAGTTTTACCAATTTTGAACCTGATACTTTTAAAGAAGAATGTGAACAGTACTTTGATCAACTTACAGCAGCCTGAGACACTTTTTGACACCCAGTTTGCTGCAGTCTGAAAAGTGTAGAACCGAGGAGACTCCTCTAAATCATGCCAGTTGCAGAAGTTGAACCAATGATCATTTGCTTATCCCTACTACAATTGTCTTTCCTCAGGAAAAAAAGGAACAGGAACCGGAGTTGAAACCACCTCACTGACTGTAAATTTATTTGCATGATTGCATCTGACAGCCCCAGATGTGACCTTGATCTGAGTATTAGCAGCCACTGTGAAGAAGAAATACCAATGGCCCATCTAAAAGTTAAGTACAAAATGTGAAGGGTGGAACTCAGTTGTTGAAACACAGGCATAATTTTAGATACCAGTTTAGATCCTGTCTGGCTCCAGGCACTGACTGGAAAAAATATGAGCCTCTCACAAGTACAGTGGGAATCTCAAATGACAACGTACATATATTTAGGCACCAAAATCCCTTGGTTAGAAGCAATCAAGGAAGTAAAATGAAGCTGAGAATTCAGTCTCAATAGCCGTAATAGCTATTAACAGATATTCTTTATTCAAGGTGTCAGATGCATAAGGGATCATTTCTCCTAATGTGCGCCGCACCGTAGAGGAGATTATGATATTTATACACAATTCACATACATATTAATGTAAATTCTAAGAACTAATTACAATATTAATTACTTTTACAATAAATCATCATAATATGTTGCTGTCTACTTCCTCATGTACACTACAGTCTCTAGGTGGTCTTCTAGGACCCCCGGTGATCATTTACTTCATCACCCTCATCTTCATCACAGTGTCCTTTCTGTGAACTTGGTTCTGTCTTCTATTTTCCCTTACAAAACCAGTTGCATCTGGTAGTTCTGAAGGCTTCAGTGTCCTTCTTCCATTATCTTGTTTTTCCTAGATAAGAGTGTACCTAAATCATGTAAGTAGACAGGCTCAAGCCTCAAGCCTGTTAGTCATAGATAAGGCGTACCTTATTCCTTTGCTAGGCAGATTCCTAAGCAGAACTACGAATAAAATATTATTAGATTAGGCAATCCTGTAGACAAACCTTGCTGCTACTGTCAATTTGTAATTTTCCATATGTCTTCCCTCTTCAATAAGAAGAGCATGACACAACATTTATGAGAATGGTAGGAATTAATGACAGATTTGAAGCATGATCTTTGCAACAATTATCTCAGTGGATGTACGTTGGTCACACAGGCTCAGGCTGGGCAGTAGGATGTAATGCTCATCAGGATAGGAGATAAAAAGATCTTGTGAGAAAACATGTGCTTTTGGAATAAATGACACAAAAATCTTATTAATTATATGCAGACATAGGATCCTGGAGAGAATTCTGAGAAAAGGGAAATACTATCAAGGTGTGATGTGATGGGGTAGTAATGAGGTGACATTCACATTTATCAAGTTGGATGGGTTTAGGAAGGAAAAAAGAAAGCTCTAAGTTGATGGCAGGACATCCTATATGAGATGTCAGGTAGAAAGACAGAAAGAGACACATCTGAAGAGAAGGAAGGAGATTCACAGAATCATCAGGGTGACTTTATCATAAAGGTGATAGGTGAGTTTGTGCTTATGGCTGAGATTATCAAAGATAACCTAGAAAGGAGAAAGATCCCAAAGCCTTCCTACAGATCTATAGAAACACTATAAAGATGATGGGAATCACCTGGAGGAGAGGATGATGGATCTTTTAGAGCTAGAGGAGAACCAGGATAAAGTGGAATTATGGAAGATGAAGGAGGACTAGATTAAAGAAAACACTTCGTTCAAAACCAAAACCAGACAGGTCAAGAACATGTGTTGATTCTAACATTTGGATGAAATGAGCTCATTAAGAAAAGTGTTTTGCAAAAAGTACAAATGACAGAATCTAGATTGAAGATGGAAGGCAAAATTCACCGTTAGACACATTTAGACATTTAATTATCTAAATCTAAGCTAATTTTTGAGATCTAGTTTTGAATCAATGAAAAGGAAGAGCCGGCTACAGAAGACAGTTTGATTTCATAATATTATACAAGTGTTTTAAGACTGAATTCCCTTCCCATTGATCAAATGGATGACTAGTTAAGGCTTAGATAATTGTCAGCTATGTCTCTGATATATAGTATCAGGAAAAATCTAAAATGGGAGCTGCTCCAGACAAGTGAGAATAGTGTTTTTATTATGTTTTCACACAAAACCCCCCAAACGTGGTGAAGAAGTTGGAGTCACGATGAGAATGAGCTGACCTTGAGAAAGCACATTCTGTAAAAGGATTTGTTTCTTTTAGAGAAAGACTTTTCCAGACCTGGAGGACAACTTTGTGCCCAGTATGTGCTACTGTGACAGTGAATAGCAGCTGGGAGTCTTAGAGAAACAATTTCTATCTAGTGAAATTCAGCTTCTTACAGAAGACTGGAAAAAAATGTTGCAGTTTTTATACTCTCACTGAAACAAAAATACACTATGTCAATCTTGCAGTATTCTTCCACATAGCTGCAAGTTTAGGCTGGTATGAATATTCTAGAGGAAGAAAAAAAAATTTATCTGACATTAGATGAGTACTAAAAAAAGTCTAAAAGTGTGTTCAACATCAGGTTCTCTTGTTTATTTGGGTTTTTGCTTATTTTAATAGCAGACAGCAGTAATCAGAAACCTTGCAGATGTTCCAGGGATATTATCCTCTCAAAATACTTCTTTTACCACTTTAATATTACATGCTCATTGCAAACAGTGCTGGTCCAAATAACTGCCATTGTGAATATAACATAAACTCTTACACAATGCATACAGATATATATTACTTGTTTCCAACACCTTTTACATCATTTGATTTGACTGCTTGTATGCTGGTCTTGCATAAACTAATATATTTGTGCAATTGATAAATAAGTTCCCCCAGACGTTGGAATTCTCTAGGCACCCTCTCAGGTAGAGCTTGCATTTAATTTATAGCAACCCGACACTCCTTATCTAGAAGCAGTGCAATCAACACCCTATTCAATAGACTTATTTAACTCAGAATCTCTCCCTTTCTACTTCTTCTTTTCTTTTTATGGAGAGGAAGTCATTCTTGACAAAAATAAAAAAGAATGAACAGATTGTACTTGCAAAGTGTGAACAGAACTCTTTCAATGATTAGTTTGATCATTCACTTAATAAAACAAATATGACTAGTATTGTCCTAGGTTTGGAGGTGACCTTTCCAATACTTTAAGTAACAGGGAAATGATTTATGGTGATGCATCCTATGCTATTACACTTTGACATGGAGAAATGATGTGCTGAAATTGTATAATGCATCAGTTTGCCCATGTTATCTGTAGATTTTGCACTTTTACAGAATAGGGAACCACATTTATATACTTCCATAATATAAAATTAATTTAGAAATCAAATTAATTAAAATTAGCATAAATAATAAATAAATTATGCATTAAATGAATTTAAAATAACACAAATAAGTATGAATAAAGTAGTTTACATCTGATTGGAAGCTATTATTTCAGTTAAGCATTTCATTGTGATGGAATTTTAATAACCACATTAAAATGTTGGATCTTAAATTACTCACAGGTATCTACAAATGACATAAAGAAAAGTATATTTAATATAGCCATAGCATGAGTGTTCAGTTTTGAATGCTTTTTATCTTATATTTTTTTAAAAAGCGAGGTAATATTCTCTTTTCTTCCCTTGTTCCTTCCTTCCCCCATTTTCTGAACTATGAAATACAAGATTTGCTGTAG
This sequence comes from Tyto alba, assembly GCF_018691265.1. Taxonomy (NCBI): domain Eukaryota; kingdom Metazoa; phylum Chordata; class Aves; order Strigiformes; family Tytonidae; genus Tyto; species Tyto alba. The sequence continues at coordinate 3,390,533 of NW_024881316.1, forward strand.
AATCACAGAACCACAGAGTGGTTGAGGTTGGAAGGGACCTCTGGAGGTCATCTTTTCAAATCACCCTGCTCAAGCAGGGCAACCTAGAACTGGTTGTCCAGGACCATATATAGATGTTTTTTGAATATGCCGCAGGAGGAAGACTCCATAGTCTCCCTGGTCAACCTCTGTCAGTGCTGTCACTCTCACAGTAAAAATGTGTTTCCTGATGATTCAGTTTGTGCCCATTCTCTCTTGTCCTGTCAATGGGCACTATATGAGTGCTTGTTCTTAAGTTGATATTGCCATTAGTCAGCTTGCGTTATGAACAACCTTTACATTATTTTGTGCAACTTCATTTCTCTGCATGATGCCTCTGTAAAGTGTTTCAGTAGCTGATTCAATGATGTGACGTAAATTCAGGTGATCTTTAGAAGAATTTTCTGGTCAGACTTCCATAAACTCAAAGTTTCATTTTCATCTCCATGTTGAAATTAGTTTATGGCATTAGACTAATATTACAACTTAACCTCTATTTCACTGTAAATGGTGGAACTGTTATGTATTATACCCTGCTTAGAATCTCACTGACATCATGTGCCATCCAACTTTTTTTTGATAGTTTATATCTGTACTATCCTGACTCTGTTGCTGCAGCTTAATGACATGGCACTTGTCAAATTATTCATTGAGAGTGAGACTCATGAAATTTTCTACAGCTATAGCTCATCAAAAGTTTCCTTTCACTACTCCTGGTTGTTGCCTTTATAATTTGTTTCAAGAAATCACCACAGACTAGGAACCTCCTGTAGTGTCTGTATAATGCTGCATTGATCTTCCAGCAGAAGTTGCATCTTCCAGAAAGGCCTATAAGTGAAAGATTTCAGTAATTATCTGGGGTAAACATCATACACTGTCTCCTCTTGGCTGACTGGTCTGTAACAGGTCTCCCACAATATCCCAGGTATAACGTTCCCCTCTGATGTTTGCCCTTGACCCAGATGATCTCAACAAATATTTCTTGGGTGTTATAGCTCTGGGCAATCAAAAAGCAATTTACCATAGGGGTCTTCCTACCCATCCTCCCCATAGAGACTCTTGCAGAGCCTGTAACAGTCTGTGATGGTGATGCAGTCCTTCATACTATCTCATCTAGTTCCTGTGATTCTTTCATGTCATACCCTCATGTCTGTGCACGAACTTCACATATTTTTAGGTTACTGCCTCAGCTGCGCACATTAGTGTTCAACCATCTCAGGAAAGTCATTGGATACCCTCTTTTCTAACAATGTGAAAGCCTCCAGTGGCTTTCTTCTATGCATACTTCCTCTATTTGCAGCTCTCCCTTGCTTACCCTTGGACTTTGTTTCCCATGAACCAGTGAAATTGGTTTAAAAGTCCTTTTCACCATGTTAGGAAGCTTGATCAAAAACGTGTTTTTTCTTTTAGTCAGGTGGGTCACATCTCATTCCCACAGTCTTTTATCCTCAGATGAAGACTATGATGAAGTGTCCTGGGTTGAGTGAGTGGTGGAGTTTTTTGGTGGCAGGGGAGGGGGCTATCGGGGCGGCCCCCTGTGAGAAGCTTCTCGAAGCTCCCCCAGCTCCACGTCAGCTCCACTTCTGTTTGGGAAATTGAGCCAATCAGCTGCGCCTCTGCGATAACGTATTTAAGAAGGGACGTGGTGACGGGCAGTCGGACTTGTGAGGAGGAGTCGCTGCAGCTGCATGAACACCAAGGTCCGTGGAGGAACGGAGGAAGAAAAGAGGGGGGAGGTGTGCCAGAGCAGAGACCCCCTGTATCCTGTGGTGAGACAGCAGGGCGGCCCCCCCCTGCCACCCATGAAGATCTACGGTGGAGCAGACATTGATTTGTGGCCTCTCGTTCCTGCTCGGATAATCAATGTTCTGTGCCCGAAGAAGGCCGGGGTCTCATGGGAAAAGGTAGCCTCGCTGCTGTAATTCAGTGCTGGGAGGATTGCAGCATGCGGGGGAGTCCCACGCCGGAGCAGCTCAGGAAGGGCTGCAGCTGTGGAAGAGAATCCAGTCGGAGGAAGTTAATGACCCATGACGGGGCAGTGTGGGGAACGCTGCGGCCCATGGGAGGAATTCAAGTCAGAGAAAGTTTGTGGAGGACTGTCTCCTGTGAGAGGGGGACCACGATGGAGCAGGGGGTGACAAGTTTTGGACACTCCCCCCACTGAAGATGGCAGAAGTGGCAGCACTGACTGCACCCCCCATTCCCTGCCCCTGCGCCACTGGGGGAGGAGGTAGAGATATCGGGAGCAGAGCTGAGCCTGGGAAGAAGGGAGGAGTGGGGGGAAGGTGTTCTCAAGATGTGGCAATGCTTCTCACTGTCTTACTCTGTTATGTGCTGTTAGTGTCTGTAATAAATGTATGTTCATTTTTTTCTTCCCCTAACGAGTCTGCCTTTTGCTCATGATCATAAAAAGGGGATTTTCCCCCATCCCAGTCCTACCTTGAACCCCAAGCCTGGCTCTCTGTCCCTTCTCATTGTCGGAGGGGAAGGGAGAGAGAGCTGCTGCATTGTGGTTGGCTGCCAATCAGGCCTAAACCACAACATGAGGGAAGCTTTTGCTGGCACTACCATCTGTAAAGCCAAACACTGATGTAGCAGAAGCATCTTCTGAGTGTCTCCTTTTCCATCTAGAAGAACTGAGGAGAGCATCACCCACAGTTCTTATCCCCTTCACCTTTGTCCCTGGAGCTTTATGGTTACCCTTTGATATGATCAATGTTTTACATTGGTACAATGCCCATATTGATCAGTACGAGGGACTAATATCCAGAAGATCCATGCCAGTCTCTGTGCAACATCAAATAAGTAAGATCTGAGATAATAGAAGAGCTCTTGGGAAAAATAAGTCTATCAGCAGAGGAATCCTTTTGCCCCATATAGGCAGGAGTTGCCAACTACTAACGATTATCACTTTCTCTTGATAGTTCTGTTCTCAATATGAAGATGTGAGATGTCCAGCTCAAAACCTCCCTGGGAACTTGTTTCTCCACCTCTCTTACCATGCCCTGGACCTATATTCTAGGAGAAGATCTGCTTGTGAAGATAGAGCCTTTGTCCTGTGTCCAGAAGTCACAAGCTTCCAAGCTTCTAACCTCTCTTCACTCTTGGGAGTTTATGTTATCTTGTTTTGGTGTTGCCTTAGCTGTACCACTCATCCTCAAGGAGTTTAAACGTCTTGCTGCTGCAGAGTCTCTGCAGACAGTCTGTTTCTCTTTTGATCATTTTCCCTGATGCAGAGAAGCTTGCTTGATGTTTCTTGCACCTCCTGCACCTGACACCTAATTGACTCTCTCTGAGCGCACCCTCTCATGTGAGCAGAGGCAGCCACATTACCAGAGCATGGGAGAGATGCATCCAAGAAGGGTGCCTCTTCATGTGGATTTTATAACTATGAGGATCTGCTAGTGAGGAAATATCTGTCTTTGAGTAAGTAGCAGGACCCAGAACTAGAGACAGCTGGCCCCTACTCAGTCTCTGGAGACCTTATTCAGCATGTCCTCCTGAAAGCTAATTCCACTTAGTTGAAGTGTGAAAATGTAAGCAGAACACGTGTGTGATCAACATGACTTCTTTCTGTGATTAAATTACTGCCTAAGTGGATGAGGAGTGTTTGGTGGATATAATGTACCTTGACTTTACTAAGGCTTTTGATGCTGTCTCCTACACCACCTGGCTGGAAGAATGAACTTGTAAGTAGATTGAAAATTGCCTGGACTGCCAAGCTTGAAGGGTAAATAATAGACTCCCTATTTTTCAACATTGTCATCAGCAAGCTGGACAGTGTCCCACAGGGCATGATTAGCAAATTTACAGATGATTAGGAATAGTGGCTTTAAACAGAGAAACTATGAGAAACCTGCAGACTGGTCAGCAGAAACCCTGTGACGTTACACAGAAAGGCCTTGCCTGGAGATTATCAATTAGGCAAATCTGTGTCTGAGCTGATCCAATTCTGGTCAAAATTCCAACGTAGCATACCATTGATCAAGAGGATTAGCCCTTCTGCAAAACTGTAGGGTCTTTCCTGCTTGCTGTCATGACAAAGTACTCTCATGATAGGCATTCTAAATCTTGGTGCAGGACCTTTTAGCAGGCTTTGTATGTTATCTCCTAGTTTGAGAAATTAGAAGTTATCCCTATGTTAGAAAAGTGCCCTGAAAATATTATTTGGGGGTGGGGTGGTGAGGAGGGCTTATATTTAATTAATAGACTGCTGTGTTTTTTCATCACTTTTCCAAACAACCTAATATTCAGCAGCTAAGAAAATGAGCACTGTTAAACAAAAGAACTTCTTATTCAGCTGTATGTGTTAATTAATAATCTTTGATGAATGGGGATCCAATAGTGCCTAAATTTTCATTTGCTTCTCCATTAATAATAGTATATTCAGTAAAGCATGTAATAATTATGAGTGCTTTAAAATACTAAACTCTGAAAATAGACAGGTCTATTCTTCTTATGTTGTTCCAGTAATTTTTTAGCTGTTGTAGTTTTCCTAGGTAAATTGTAGTTTACTATAAAGCGTGCATGATGTATTGACATGCAAAGTGAAATGCACTGCATAATAAGATGCAAAAATGCTCAACAGATTCTCTATTAGAATGCTATTAAATCAAGAAAAAGGTAATATATCTAAATAATTTGAATCTCATATGAATTGCTTTGCTTTAAAATCAACCATACTTGAAAGATAGTCCATAGATAACTTTCATCCTCATAAAATCTGGACCTTTAAAACTGTGTCAGAGACAGGACAATACAAGTTAGAAGAGATCAGAGGTAACAGCTAGGGGTATGGAAATTAACCTGGACAGTTTATAAAAAGACTGAAAGAGTAAGTTTCCCTTTATGTATCTGTTCACTCATATAACCTACAGTGTTGCTGAAGCACAGATTTCTAATTTTTAAAAATACATTATATCTTTTAAACTGACAGTCTGGGGGCTATAGATGTACAGATACCATATATATTAGTTGGGTTTCATTACATGAATTTTAAAATATATTTTTATAAAAAGTTTTCATATGTCCTTTAGCAGAGTGTCCCTGTTCTTTCCTCAAAGTTTTGCATTTTCTGAGATTCACAAAATTTAGCTCCAATTTTGCTGTGAAAAAAATCACTAAACATGACCACCTCCTTCCTCTTTCTTCCTGCAGTCTCCCCATGTGTTTGTTAGCTGAATAGCCCTGGTGTTACCTTATGGTGTTGGAATTTATGAACCCATAAGCTGTCTGCCTATCTGGTTCTTTAATGAGTAGAGGGGGTGACAAGATTTCCTGGGATGTCTTCAGGAGGCTCAGAACAGTTACAGCTGTAGGAAGACAATGATTAAAATTATAAAGACCTTCAGTCACTTGCTTTGAAGGATGAGGAAAGACTTTTTCCCTCATGTAAAATTATCTTGATACATCACTTTCTTTTTTATTTTCTTTCTGCTGTTGCTGTTATTCTTGTATGATATCCTCCATTTTTGGTGCCTGGTGGTGTGCTCAGGACAAAACACTCATTACATGTAGGTTCAGGAAAGTATTTCCTCCCACTTTAGCATGACTGGGACCTGCACACGTTTTGCCTTCTTTGCCACATAGGGTATGGGTTGCCTGCTAGGAACCTCTAGGCATAGCTCAATTCATCAATCCCCTGCTAATGTAAATAATGCTGCACTTGTCTGTGCTGAAAGACTTCAAAAAACACAGTTTGAATAATTCCTTTCTACCTTATCAATTAAGAATTAACTTATAAACTACATAACTTCTTAATTTATGTGCACACTAAATTTTTGTAGTTTTTATCCACTCTCATATGACAGTTTACAAAAAAATCAAAGTTTCAATGTCTTGAAGAAAGAGTTCTACATTATAGTGATGTATTTTTAAAAGGCTTATTTACAGATATGTTAGGGTTTTTTTCCCCATCAGAGGTGTTGTTCTAGCTCTGAAATACTGAATTATTTGTTTTACACCAACTATTATTCCATTTGATTTTGATTTCTGTTCCTCAGAAGAAGGGAAATTTTAAGGGGATGTTATACAAAAAGAAATGAAAAGCCTGCTTCAGAATCTGTTTGACAATTACACAAGAGTCTGTATACACAGCTCTGACAGTGCAGTCATTTGCTGTAAATGTGGTAGAAGATCATTCACCCAAACATTCCAGTATACATGATCAAATCACTGTAGTTTTAAATTACAACTAACAATAGAAATGTTACAGATTGAATAGGGATTCCAGAAACGTTTTCTTCTTTTTAAAGACACACATCCCCCCTCCCCTAAAAATGAACATTTAGTAACCCTGTGAATCTGTTCTCTTTTATCTGTAAAGGAAGAACACATTTTGAAAAAAAATCTGTTTCCAATAATGTCATAGAACTTAGTTCATCAACATTGTGAGCAACAAAATGTGTTACTGCTTTTTCTTCGAGATGGTTATACATATATTGCTGATCTCTAATGTTTTCTTTTCCTTTTGTATGTGAAAGACTATAGAACTGAAACACTATAAATGTCCAATGTGATTTGAAAGGGGACTAAGGAAAATTTCACTCCAGCTCTATCATTAGCTTACTAAGCAACCTTTGTTAAATATATTACTTTTTCTGCACTTCAGCCTATGTCTCTATACAATTAAAATCATGAGACTTATTTTGTTTATAATGTGCTTTAAGATCATGGAAGACAAAAACTTGAGCAGAGAAGAATAAATACAGCTTTGCTATTTCCTGTGTTTTAGGTTGTGTCCCTCCATCAAAGCTAGATCAGTTGTATCTCTTCATGTCGCAGTCAACATATTATTGAATAGTAATAGTAATTTCCATTCTTTCATTTGCTTTTCTTCTGTGGTGTATCCATCACTTTAATTTTTTTCTCTGAATTGCAAATACTCAAGAAAAAGCATTGCTATGGTATACAAAATTGTGACTATATTATTTTTATGGTATACTTTGAGGTATGCAAAAATTAAGACAATTTTAGATGTCAGACCTGGCTGTGAAGGTTGATTTATTTTACTGAACTCTAGGTCTCTCTAGTAAATATTTCTAGATCAGAGTTATTTTCCTAAATGCTCTTTATTCTCAGTGAGGAGAAATAAACTATTTAAAGGCATGAATTGTTTGAGCTGGTTTAGATGTCTCCTTGAGAATGAGAAGAATTATGCCCTGGAAATGGCCATTCTTTCCATGGAGAGAAGAGGGACTGAGTAGTCCTGACATCTGTATTGGATCAGATGGATCCCCTTCTGTGTGTCTTACTCCTGATGTCAATGCATTTAAAACAGAGGAAGGAAGCACAGAGCATTACTGGTCTGTAAAGAGCAACATCCAGAGAAGGATCAGTAACACATTTACTCCATGGGTCACAATCCAAATCAATTATTAAGCTATAATTTAAACAGTCAATAAAATAAAAGTAATAAAACTAATAAATAATTAAAATAAATTATTTTGTTATATAATTACTTTACTCAGCTGTATTCTACAGTGAAACATGTAAACGACTCTGCCAAAAAGTCACAGTGAAGAAACACAAGGTAAACAACAGCCAGAGACTTCATTTTTGTTTTGGGGACATTTTTGTCGCCGCTAAAAGTGAAATTAGTACAGGAAAAAAAAGATTAGAATTCATCTTCCCATTCTTATGTGGCCAAGGAGATCTTCCATTGCAGATCACAGTCCTCCCAGAGACAAACTACAACAGTGTGGGTTTCCCTCAGAGTCATGGCCTTCTTTGGGAGCAGTCATCTGACAAGCGTGGGGTACTCCACAGTCTGCAGGTGGGCATCTGCTCCATTGTGGACCTCCATGGGTTTCAGGAGGACAGTCTGCCCTCTCACCAGGGGCTGAACAGGATGTGCACGAGTCCATGTTCCCCCTTCCTCGTCCTCTCTTTCACTGACCTTGGTGTTTGTATAAGTGTCTCCCTCACAACTCTTTCTCCCAGGTTCCCCTTCTTAAATATGTTACCACAGATGTGGGGCCACTATCACTAATTGGGTCCCGCCTTGGCCAGATCTGGGTCCTACTTGGAGCCTGGGGAGCTTTGAGAAGCTTCTCACAGGGGGCCACTGCTGTAGCCCCCTTCCCTGATACCAAAAATCCCCACCACATACACAAACTCAACACAACAGGTAATTTCCAGATTCAGTTCAAAGAATGAATGATGAACATTCATGGAAGGATGAACAAAGAGCTCATGGACAAGCTCAAGCATAAAAAGGAAGCCTACAAAGGGTGAAAGGACGGACAGGTAGCCTGGGAAAAATACAAAGAAACTGTCCAGGCAGATCAGGTTAGGAAGGTCAAAGACCTGAGAGAATTGAATCTGGTCAGGGATGTGAAGGGCAACAGAAAAAGCTTTTACAGGTATGTCAGTCATAAAAGGAAGAATAAGGAAAATATGATCCCTCTCCAGAAGGAAATGGGAGATTTGCTCACCAGTATATGGAGAAGGCTGAGGTACTCAGTGACTTTTTATCTCAGTCTTCACTGGGAAGTACTCCAGCCACACTGCCCAAGACACAGAAGATAAAGTTGGGGACTGGGAGAAGGGAGAACTGTCCACTGTAGGAGATCATGTTTGAGAACATGTAAGAAATCTGAAGGTGCACAAGTCTACGGGACCTAATGAAATGCATCTGCGGGTCCCGAGGGAACTGGTGGATAAAATCGTTAAGCCACTATCCATCATATTTGAGAAGTCATGGTAGTCAAGTGAAGTTCCCGCTGATCAGAAAAGGAGAAACATATCTCCCTTTTTTAAAAAGGGAAGCAAAGAGGACCCGAGGAATAACAGCCCAGCCAGTCTTACCTCTGTGCCCGGCAAGGTTATGGAACAGATCGTGCTAGAACTATGCTAGGGCATGTGGAAAATAAGGAGGTGAGTAGTGACAGCCAACATAGCTTCACTAAGGGCAAAGTGTATCTGGTAAATTTGGTGGCCTTCTACAAGTGGGTTACAGCTCTGGTGGTTAAGCATAGATCAACTGATGTCATCTACCTGAACTTTTACAAAGTTTCTGACACTGTCCCACAAGACATTTTTTTCTCTAATTTGGAGACACATGGATTTGATGGATGGATCACTCAGTAGATAAGGAACTGGCTGGATTGTTGCGGTCAAACAGTTGCGTTCAACAGCTTGATGTCCAAGTGGAGACTGGTGACGAGTGACAATCCCCACAGGTCGGTATTAGGACCAGTGCTGTTTAATAATTTTGGGGGGCATGGATAGTGGGATTGAGTGCACGCTCAGCAAGTTTACCGATGGCACCAAGCTGTGTGGTGTGGTTGATATGCTGGAGGGAAGGGATACCTTGGTAGGCTTGAGAGGTGTGTCCATGAGAACCTCATGAAATTCAACAAGTCCAAGTACAAGCTCCTGCACATGTGTTGAGGTAATCTCAAGCACAAATACAGACTGGATGATGAGTGGATTGAGAGCAGCCCTGTGGAGAGGAACTTCGGAGTAGTAGTGGATAGTAAATGGATTATGAGCTAGCAATGTGCACTGGCAGCCCAGAAAACCAACTGTCTCCTGGACTGCATCAAGACAAGTGTGACTAGCAGGTCAAGGGAGGTGAGTCTCCCCCTCTATTCTGCTCTTGTGAGACCCTACCTGAAGTACTGTGCTCACCTCTGGGACCCCTTGTATAAAAAGGTTATAGACCTGCTCAAGAAGGTCCAGAGGAGGTCCATGAAGATGATCAGGGGGCTGAAGCATCTTCCTTATGTGAGGACACATTGAAAGAGTTGGGGTTGTACAGCCTGGAGAAGAGAAGGCTCCAGAGAGACTTTATAGCAGTCTTCCAGTACTTCAGGGGGGCCTACAGGAAAGATAGGGAGGGACTCTTTATCAGGGAGTGTAGTGACAGAACAAGGGGCAACAGTTTTAAACTGAAAGACTGTAGATTTAGATGAGATATAAGGAAGAAATTCTTTACTGTGAGGGTGGTGAGACACTGGAACAGGTTGCCCAGAGAAGCTCTGGATGCCCCCTCCCTGAAAGTGTTCAAAGCCAGGTTGGATGGGGCTTTGAGCAACCTGGGCTGGGGGAAGGTGTCCCTGGCCATGGGACAGTTTGGTTGGAACTAGATGATCTTTTATGTCCCTTCCAACCCAAACCATTCTACTATTCTGATTCTATGAATGAGTTTTGGTATAGACAAGTTTGAAATGGCACAACTCTGGTTTCTTCAGAACTCGGCTGGAGATATCTGCAACTGCTCTTTTTTGCCATGTTTCTACTGAAATGACTGACTGAGCCACCTAAATTTTACAACCAAATAGAGCCAAGTGGGAGTAGTTGTTTCCATCAACTACTGTAGAAGCAGTAGAATGGGTTTATTCTGCAAGCTTAAGAAAAGCCCTCTTCCCTTGTTTTTGTTTAACACTCAAGACAACATAAAATTCAGATCTCAAACTTCTTTTCTGTACACATCACCCCTGTTAAAATCCCACACAAATGGTCCCACAGTAAGTATATTAAAAAGTTTTGTTTAGGGATCTATGGGGTCCTATCTTCTGGCTTCAGCTAAAGCAAGAATAGATAGCTGGTTTTGATAGAAGCTTATATCAGATTACAGGAAATAATATCTAGGGAAGAAAACAGAAGAACATTTCTCCATAAGTTGTTAAAGTCAGAAGAAAATCGGAGAAAATATTGTTGACAGATTAATGGAATTTTGCCTATGATAAAACCTTTTATGGCTTAATTACACTGCCAGTCTAATGTAGCTGATATATATATATATATGGAAATCTGTATGTACAGTGTTGTAATCCACTCCTTGTCATATGGATCATGTGCTGTAGAAGGGAGAGCTTAATCTTTCCTTTCTTCCCTCCTCTATATAAATCAAGCTCTTTTTTACTATTGTCTCTTCTATTTTCTTTCTAAAGTATTAGATCTTTATAATTAATAAACCTGAAATTCAAGTCCTGCCAGCTTTTCTTGTACATCATTCAATAGAAGGATGTCTATACCTTTGTTAACACATTTATGAAATGCTGATTTTGATGTTCATTTCATTGATTAATGATTAGGTGATCTAAACAAACACATTCCTTTTCTGTAAAAAGCAAATTTTCTGAGAACTTCCCAACAAAAGAAGTCACTCACAGAAAACTACTGCTTATGTTTTCAAAATTAATCTGAAATACAGGAAGCTTTCAACATAGTGATTGGGAAAAGAGATTGCTCTGTAAGAGAAAAAAAATAAAATCACTGAAACTGATTACTCCATGCAGAGCATCCTTTAGAAACACAAATAGAATGTGAGTCAGTACCAGTGGAAAGAGAGAATTCTAAGCTGAAGATTATACTGTTATCATATCACTCACTTGGGAGTCCTCTGGTACAAAGCTTTGTGAACAATTGCTCACTGATCTATAGAGAGGATATTAATGTTTTTCAGAAGGTACAGCAAAAGTGTTATTGAGAATCAAGGGTTTAACTTCTGATGAAAAATTAAGGAGCTTCCAATTATCCCTGATTGAATGCAGGAGATTTTGAGGTAGCAAAATGAAAAACTTTGGAACCATGACTTGGGATGATAACATTAAGAGGGAAAGGTTTTCTTACTTCTGTGAAGCCAAATGCCCCCAAAAACTAGAGGATGTAATCTAGAAGATAGGAAATTTGAAGTAAATAAATGGTTCTGGGAGAAACAGTTCATACAAAAGATAGTAAACATATTTAAGAATAGTGAATATCAATAGAAGCGGAACATCTGCCAGGAGGATGAAACTAAAGGTGTTCAAGGAAAACACACTACTTTGGGTGTTTTTTCCCTATGTAGCAGTCATTAACATTAAGATCTAAAAAACAGACAAACAAAAAACACAGAAAAAAACCCCAAGCCTACAACAACAGTATCAAAAATGAAGAATATAGCACTCCTAGGTGGGTTTTTTTCACAACTATGTTTAAACTGTAATTTTGTAAGGCTTTTCCATGCCCACACAACTCATTCACAGGCTGCATCTTTCTCCCATTGTGGGCATGGCTTCCAAGCAGAAACATGCAGCAGCAAGTGAAAGCTGACCTTTTGTTCCATGTTCCTCTCAGACCCATGAGACGTGGGAATTTCTTCCTAACCATACTTGAAAACATGTCTCTGATTTGAAAACAAATCGAAATAACAGTGAAAAACAATATCTCCCTGCTTTTAACTTATCTAAATACACAAAATAAAACAAAACAACAGAATAATATTAGCAAAGCCTAATGTTATAATTAACATATCTATAAAATTTACAAAAATTAAGAAAGATTTGTTTTGCTTGTATAACTTTCAACGCTGACCTTTAAAGAACAGAGCTGACTGTGTTGGACATTTTCTTTTGATATAGCAGAGTTTATTATTTGGATGTTTTGCTGTTAAAGGTACAGATACTTCAAATCCCTTCTGAAGTGCAGGGCACTGATTTTGTGAACATGGCAGGGAAGTTTAAATCATACCAAAAGGTAGATTTTTAATAAGATAAACATTGGTAATTTTTAACCATGCTTAATGGTGGCTGTACGATGAATTCAGAAGTCTAGATGGGAAAGGAATGCTTCTCTCCTTTTTGGATTTACACCATGGGCATACCCAATAAAGTCTGGAGGAATTTCTTTCAGCAATGTAAGTGAATTAATCAGGAAGCTATTTGATTGTCCTAGGAATCTTTGGGATATAACTATTTCACATGACTAGGATGTGGGCATATCCAAGCAATCCCATGTTTATTTGGGTTTTTTGTTTGTTTGTTTGGTTTTATGACCTTGGGTGTTTTGTTCATCAGAATTCACAGAGGAGTCAACCTATATCATTAGTATCTTCAAAATAAACTGTAGCTTGGAATCAGTCATTTTGTGCAGTTAATCAGGACCCTCAGAGGAAGGAAAGGATGAGCTTGATTAAAACTGCAGATTGAATTTGAGACGTTATCTTCATTTCCTCCCTCTGCCACTTCTGGTATTTATGTCACAACCTTCTGCAAAAATCTCAAGTATAGGATCCATTGCTCAGTCCTCTGTTCTTTAGAAGAACTGATACTACTTGTAGTTAGGTTTCAATTCTTTGAGGTAATAATTGCTTCTTTCTTCCTTTGTATTTAGAATCTAATACAATGGAATCTATGTGTGGATGTTAGTTTTGGTTTGTTGTTGTTGTTTGTATGTTTTGTTTTGTCTTTAAACACAAAACCAAGCCATCATTCTCACAGTATAAAATAAATCCTGAGATCAATTGTATTCTACATTTGCACATATATCATTTGCCATATCTTGACTCAGCACACCGCAAAATTTATTTGTATTTTTCATAACTCAAATCTGCATCTGATTCCACCTCACAGCCAGAAATTAGTACTGTTCTCTCTACTGTAGAAAGGCTGATATTGACCCAAAGATGTCCCATGGGAAATATTATACTAGAATAGAAGAAAATCATAATTCCCCCATTTAAACAAACCTTAGGACTTTGCTAAGGTATGTAGGTTTTGAGGCGGAGTGTCAATATCCTCATCCCGAGGTCTGGGGATGGGCAAGACACTTCCTCAGTCAACATTGTTACTGGAGCTAGGAAGGGGTGCTTTGGGAGTGAGAGTAATTAGAGAAATATAAGCTATTAGATTTAGTATTTGAGGGAAGGCAATTTCATTTTGGAGCCATCTCTCTGTTGGAGGTAACTTGCTGTAGGGAGCCCAGCTGCGGGAGAGAGGGTTGATACTGGATTGTGGCGTACCCACTAAACTGAGAGTTTTTGTTTGCACTGACTGTGGTACAAGGAATGTGGCATCTACTTCTATAACAGCACAGATTACTCCTGGCAGATATTAAATAAACTGTGACTTCTGCCAGAGCTTGTGCCTGTGGAATTCAATTTAGACCCCATCATGAGTGTGAGCAGGTGATTTGGTTGACTCTTCCTGTGGAGACTAACTAGTTGCATTATAGTGGCTGGATACTTCCAATGGGATCAATCAGGATATGTTAATTGCACCAAGATAATTTTAAAGTGGTGTAATGGGAAATTTGTTAACTTGGGAGAAATGCTATATTTTTAACAGTAAGGGGTATTGTTATTATTATTCTTTTGAACAGGTGGTCTAACAGCATGGAAGGAATCATGCTGCTGACAACAAGAGAAAAGAGAAGGATGCAGAGAAATGAACCAGCAGGAAGTTCAGAGTTTGGTTGGATAATTTGAAAAACTTATTAGTGGATGGCTCATCTGCACCAAGAAATACAGTATGCTCAAAATAAAGGGATTACAGCAGGACTTTATATTGCTTTCTCAATTGCTTTTTTCTTTAGCTGCAGAAAGCTTTAACAGAGGGGAGAACCCTGTATGGCCATCTCTTAGACAGTATTAAAAGTAGTAAAAACTGTTCATTTGAGAGAAAAAGAGAAAAAAGTTAGTGAAGATACTCTGGAACTGATGTTGTAGCTCTTGTTAAGTAAGATCCTGTCTTCCTAAAACTGAGCACTCACAAATGAAGAGAAAACACAATATAAAGGTAATTTGGTCATCTGTTTCTGATGATGATTGTTATGAACAATTGCTTATCAAGAGAAAGGCAACCCTTATCCAGGGTCAGTACAGCAACTCCCATTGCTAGTTGGAGGCAAAATACGATTCAGGAAGAATGGGACATTGTTGAATGGAGCTTCTGCTGGTAGGTGCAAACTGCATATAGTAAGCAGTGGAGAAGAACAGATGAGGAAAGGCGTTTAGGGAGCAGAGGAATTGGAAAATGAACTCAGTGTTGTTGGAAAATATTAGACAGTCCACAGTAAACTGTGGCTTAGCAGTATGTTTTCTTCTGTGGTGGCAGTAGCTGTGGGTTAGACCTGGAGGGAATTATAATTCCTTCCAAGGACAGACAGAAGTGAATGTGTATTAGTGCTAACTTCTGGGCTAGCATTATGACTGCTAAGGGAAGGACAAAGGGGAATCTCATCACCTCAGGCCCTTCTTCTTGCCATGTCATTAAGGATAGTCAGTTCTCTCTTTGCTGTCTTGTAAACAGCTTATTCTCCAAGTTTTGGGACTGTTTCTGACTGTAAATCCTGGTTGGAAGTGCTAGCTACTCAGCATTGTATTAAGTGCTTGTGCCATGGATTAGGACATAGCTTAAGATACACTCTCCATCCCATTTTTTTATTAGTCAGCTCAGACAGCTCTTTTTTTCAGCGTGTTCATTATTGCAAATCCAGCATGGAAATTATCATCTCTTTCCATATGTGGTATAGCGACCTTCAGTACCTGTCCAGGGGTCATGGATTCCACGTTGGGAGCAATGCATCTAGCGGTTAGCTGACATGAGACAGAGTGATGTGGTGCCAAGAACTTGCAGAAGCTTTCTCTTATATAAAAGTTATGTAGGTGGAAGATGGGAGATGAAGACAGGAAACTAGTAGTTTTGAGACATAAAAGGAGTTGGATTTCTGTTGCTGTTCAGAGCCCTGCTCATATCATGGTTATTGGACTGGGCCACTGCTGTGTGACATATCTTTATGCTTGTTCAGCCACTGAGAGAAATAAAGCAAATATGTGACATGAAAAAAAAAAACAGTTGAGTGTACAGTTCTCATAATAAAATAAATATCACAAACTATAGAATAAGTTTGGTAAATTCAGAAAGTAAATTAAATAACAGAAAAAAATGATTATTCTCTGACCTATTCTATTAATTTTCCACACTATCAAAATAAATGCTAATTACACAGTATATATTATCAGCATAAATCATAATTTTGCATAATGCTTAAGTCCATGCTAGATCATGATCTGTTCCAGTGACTTGCTATAAATGTGGGATAATAACTACCATTTAAAAAGTAGTTTATTTGCATTTTAATCATTGCATATAGTCTAAGTTGGCTATTTTACTTGAGGGGATGCAGCACAATATGATACAGAAATGCCTTTAGAGGGGCAAATCTGCAGTCAAGGAGAAGCTATATATGATGGGCTGGGATAGAGCAAGTGGCAAATATGTCCGGCAATATGAATACAGTAGGAATGGCAGACTTGGTCATTCATCATTGGAAATAGGGACACATTCCTAATAGAGGAATTTTGTTTGTCAAGTTTATCCAACTTTTAGAATATTTTTCTTACCAGGATGTAGCCATAGTTGACTAATAAGTCTAATTTATTAAAGTGTACAGTGAAATGGCTATTGACAAGGTTATAGAACTGTCATATAAAGCACCATTTAATAATAATAAATGATTAGAAGATATTATTATGACAACCTTAAAAACATGCAGAGATTTAAATGGGGCCATACACAACATGAAATCATATCAAAATTTATGAATATATCAATGTTCTCATCTATGCTGTTATCTTTATTGGTGTTAATATATGCTTGGGATATTTACTGTAGCACAATGTATTTCTTACTCTGTGGAGATCTATGAAAGCTATTCCTCCCCTTATCACTTTTTCAATTTATTCTGAAGAGATACCAACTCAAAGATAAGTCAGATTCAGGTTTGTATCAGAATGAGGACTCTGTTTTTGAAATGGTCTGATGCCCACTGAGATATATTTTGGGCACTTAGAACTATCTGGGTTAATGATCCTCTAGGGACCCCAGTCCTACCTCTATGGTAAATCCTAACACTGACCTCACTCAGGTGAGTGAAGTAACTCCTGACTTCTGCATTGTGTGACAGAACTGTGCAAGATGAGGAGCACTGTTTCCCCTATCTTTTATTGGAAGAAACTTAGTTCTATTAAACATCGTGCCAGAATCTTAAGCATGGACTGAAATTAAAATTTTGAATAATATGGAAAAAATTTAGCTGAGGCACTGGTTCTGTCTCACTGACAGCTCATAAAATATTATGAAGGTGTTAATATATAACTTTCTTATGTAATGTTCTTGATATTCCAAAAATATTTTTATGATTGTAAATAATAAGATTTTCTTTGTTTATCACAAATGTGATGAAGAAATATTCTATTTTTCCTTCTTGATAAGTATTAGTCTGATGAAATGTGAAATGGTACATAACAATAAAAAGTCCCTATCTAGAAGTGGACAGCATAGAATAACTTTATCAAATATGTGGAAACTGACCTTATCAAACATGTTAAGCATTCTACCATTATGCTGGGAGAATCTTCTCCGTTAGCTGTTGTAGTCATTTAACATTTCATCTTGCTGTGGTATTATGGTGGTCATGGTCACTACTTATGAGGGTTACCCAGCTGGCAGGTGTAAAAAATCATAACTGTGGGAATCCTCAAGGCTCCACAATACACAAGGACATGGAGGTCTGGGTTTCTGAGAATTTCTTTATTACAATTTACTACAAAGCTACTATTAGTAAAAACAAATATATAGTATAGATGTACAAGACAGTACAAAATGACCACTAGGAGAACAAGCATATCTATATTACAAGAGCAAAGCAAATATATGTATATTATAAACTATTACTGAATTCCAACTACTGAAGCAAATTTATACTTATGATCCTTTACCTGTGTGTGTGCAGCTAGAAATATATTATATGAGGTGTTACTGTTACAGCAAGCTGCTCCAGTAGATGAAGGAAAAAATCAAAGATGATCTGTGTCGTGGAGTGTGGAATCAGCCAGGCATCCTCAACAAGGGTCAGGTATGTCTGGGAGATCTTGTGCAGGCTGAGCACTGGAAAAATGTTCAGAGAAGCTCTCTTTGAGTAGGTAGCAAGTTATTTTTTGTACCTTTTTAGTGTAGATACATAAATGGGCATAGGACATCAATATCTGGAATAGTTGTTGCTGACTTCTTTTCCTAGAAGGTCAGTTCTTTATTCCAGTTTCTTTGTCACACACCCATCAAGGTTTCTTTGTCCTGCACCCTAGTCCCCATCATGGAGGTGTTGGGCGAATTTACCAGAGTTGTCTTGGGACTCCAGCTAAGGTTATACCTTTCTTTGTCAGTGTGTTTACCAGATCACTTTCGTGGTGGCTCTCATCAGGTGTACAAATTATTTCAACTGTTAAACATCAATTCTAAACATCAATAGTCCAGCTAACTATCCGTGAAATACTCTAAAGAACAAGAAGGTGGGAGAAAGCTTTTCTTCAGTGTCAAGGAATCTATCTGTGTGCAGTGTGGGATCATTGTGAGACAGAAGGGAAAGTAGGATGTGTAACATAAAGATTTGTCTGAATGACAGTTAATGCAACTGATTACCATCTAATTCTTCTTATTTTTGTGTGTTTGTGGTCCTATTCTCTTTTATGGGGAGTATTACGTGGGGGATCACTTTTTATTCAGAAAATATACCTATCTCATTCAAAGTCCATGAACTATTGAACTGGATAAATATTTACAAAAGGGAATGAGGACATCCTTGTTTCAGTACATGTGAGAAAACCCTTTCAAAATAAAGAAAGAATAAAACATTAAATATATATATATGTAATCTCTATGTTTCCTTATGGGAAGATTTTATTTTCATAAAAGGGAGAGGGGCTTTCAGCAAGGAGACAAAAATAAGTCAGTAACACATATTAATCACATTTACTTCCCCCCCATATTCAGTCTGGTTTGCCTTTCTAATCCATACTGGTTTATACACTGCTTTTCCTCCTTGCCTGTTTGTCAGTGCTTGCAAACCACGTCAGGAAACACCGGTGCTCTAATACTGTTGAGAATTTGGCTCACAAAGGAGACAGTTCTGGAAAAAGTGATGTTACTGACTAATTTTCAGTCACCTGATGAATAAATAGGAGTAGGAGATACAGAGCTTTATCTGGTACTGAAATAACAGGTTCTAAGCCTTTTTTTCAGCTCTCCATGGTGACATTGTAAACTTGAACTTCAGCAAACCAAAAGATGTAATTTTTCCTGAAAATGACAAGGAATGAATATCAATTAACATGACAAAATCACATTGGAAATACTTTTTGCTGTATCATGTGTCTTTTGTTTCTTCTTTCTCACGGAGAACAAGGCTTATTGCAACCCCAAGGCAATTTTATCTTTGTCTCCAGAATGTCCTGATCAATATCTCTTTGTTGGTACATATGTAGCAATCAGTATCATCCCTAATATAGAAAGTAAAAAAAACACAGCAGCAAAATTTCTACAATGTAAAAGATATTGATTGAAGCTACTTGAATTTTTGCCCCAAATAGTGACTACAAATACCAAATTACCATTTTTCTTGTGCTTTTCTAAGCTCTGCTACACCTGTCTGAAGCAGTGAAAGGATCAAAACTCCTCTCTTCGTCCTGTTTGCCAATTAAAGGCCTCAGATGTGGGTGGACTGTATCAACATTTTCATATTTTTAGCTTTTCAAATGGGGACTGTTAGGAGATGCATGTAGGAATGGATGTTGTGATTTAACCCCAGCTGGCAACTATGTCCCACCCAGCTGCGCACTCACTCCCCTTCATGGGATGAGGAAGAGAATTGGAAGGGTAAAAGTGACAAAGCTCATGGGTTGAGATAAAGACAGTTTAATAGGTAAAACAAAAGATGCACACACAAATAAAGCAAAGCAAGGAATTCACTCACCACTTCCCATGGGCAGGCAGGTGCTCAGCCAGCTCCAGGACAGCTGGGCTCCATCACACATAATGGTTACTTGGGAAGACAAAGGTCATATCACTCTGAACATCCCCCCCCCTTTTTCTTTCCCCAGCTTTATATGCTGAGTATGGAATATCCCTCTGGTAAGTTGGGGTCAGCTGTCCCTGCTATGTCCCCTCCCAACTTCTTGTGCACCCCCCAGCCTACTCACTGGTGAGGTGGTGTGAGAGGCAGAAAAGGCCTTGACTCTGCAGTAACAAAAACATCCCTGTATTATCAATGCTGTTTCCAACACAGATGTAAAACGTAGCCCCATACCAGCTACTGTGAAGAAAATTAACTCTATCTCAGCCAAAACCAGCACAAGGGACTATTAACAGAAGCTTCAAACCTCTTTCTGTGGCTCTATTTTTAAAAAAGGTTCACAGATGTCTGCTTTAGAAGTCCTGCTATATTTATGCTATAACAAGTAATTTTAAGATGATACAGGAATTGCTATTCACCAACCAACTGAAGTGACTACAGGTACTGTAGTACTCCATTCATGTGGGCTTCCAAAGAAATGCTAACATCCTCTGAAGGAAGGTTTTGAATTGCAAATTTCTATGGTTCTTGCACTGGGCTATGTGTTTTTTGTAAAACAATGTGGCACAATTACCTATATTACAAAGCAAAGTCAGATTCACCATGGCACAATACAGCAACAAAGATCTTTCAATGGCGGTAAGTTTTTCAGCTGACTGTATTTATTAATGTATGCTTTCCTACATTTTCCTTCTGTCATCTTATATCTCAGAGATCTTGTAAAGCTGTAAATATTAAGACATTATGAAAAATACAAATGGGAGAAACATAATTATAGGCAATATATTTATATGGGTAAAATCTTACTGAAAACATAAAAAATCCTATAAACTACTTAATAAATTACTGAATCTCTACAGATATCTGAAATTTCGTATTATTTTTTAAAATACTGCTTAAAAATGTGAAAAGGATTATGGTGTAGATCATAGGTAAATCGGTAAAATATCTTACTTGTAAGTAAGAGTAACATCATCACAGTTACTAACAGTGTGGAGGGGATGAATATCTGGTCAACATGGAGGAGAAAAGAAAACTGTCATGCAATATTGTTTTCATCTGCATGCAAAACTTTGCAATATAAAAGGGACCATTATAATAATGCTCTTCTATATGCTAGTAATGGGTGGTGCCCACAGAGATTTATATATCCAGCAATTCCCAAAGAAAACAAGAAGATTTCAGTTTCTAAACCCCTTATTCAATCACTTTATCTGGTTTCTCTGGTGCATGATCAATTTAATGGAATTTATACTTTAAAATTGTACTATTGAAGAACTGCTTCACAGTCCAGGGAAAAATGACATTGTCATTATGTCAGCAAAATAGATATATTTTTCATATCTTATGCTTCAATTCAAACTTACTATTTTATGTGCATACAGGATAATTTATAAGTCTAAAGCCTTCTGTAAAGAAAATTCTGTGCAGGCAGATTCTTTGCTTCATTTATATCACTTCCACTATCAGGCAACTTTCAGATTCTAGGCAAATAAATTCATAACATCCTTACTATAAGCATTTATAATCATCTCATTTCATTTTATTATTGGTAATTGGCTGTTATTCCATGCAAAGTTCAGTACATAATATTGCTCTCGCGTATACAAGTTCAAATCAAATAAAAATTTGTGTAATGCTTATAGGTTTTATATCATTATAAACAATTTGTATAAGGATAATTTTTAGTATAATGAGATACAGGAAACATTTTGAATTACTGAGACATGACAGACATTCAAAAGTGCTGAAAAGTTTTGGTCTGGATACTCCTATCTCCCCAGACTCCTGTGCCTGCAATTTTATTACTAGATTGTCCTGTATTTGTCAGTTTTGTACTGAATAAAAAATAAAAAGGACTGTAAGTTTTGTTGCCTACTTTCATAAATAATCAAAACCTCAGCTCTGTTTTTTGCTTGGTTTATTCCTTGTGTTTCCAATCTTTCAAATAGGATATACCTGTTTGTATTTTAGTAATTTGTATTTCTTACTATTTCTTAAGATTAGATCTTACTTGTCTCCTAAAAAATTACCATTATAAACCCAACCAAATAAATGAATATTGTATAATAACTTTTCTGCAGAACTTCTATTGGCATTGATATGAGCTTCTATTATATTCTATAGCACTTTTTTGTCAGTCATTTGCTGGATCCAATATCTACAGTACCCCTTTTTTCAATAGCACTTTTCTATAAAGATACTTTGATAATTTTGGCCATGAACCATTTACCTGTGCTTTGCACAGAGGTTCCCTCTGAATTCTTTAGACTGTGGATCAGAAACTTGGCTTACAAAAATTCATTAGTAGTGCAAGAAACTACTCATATTCAGCTAACTCTAGTAAAGTCAGTAGGAATCAAATACATAATTATGCTTAAATATGTGCCTGAGTGCTTCCCTGAATTGGCAATTTAAAGCTTGCCTTATTTTTCAAGTTTTAGGGCCATTTTTTGGGTCAAGAGTTGAATGGAAATATCATGTCACAGCTAGAAATATCAAGAAAAACTGAAAATCACATGAACAAAGTATTGTGGATCAATTCTAACACTAGGTAAAAGAAAAGTATTTTCAGAATTATCAATCTCATATTTTTCAAAACCATTAAATGTACAATAAAAAGATGACTCACTAATGGTCTTTAATACATCCTGCTGTGTAAAAAAAGTCACAGCATGATGCAGTGAGTTACACTGTTGAATACCCCTCCTTTCATTAATATTTATTTTATAAATTATAGGTACTAGCTTTTCCAAGTAAGCATGCAGTCTGGCTATTTGTGAATGGTTTCTCTGAGTAAAAAATAATAGTGTACAAATGATGGCTGAACTTGTTGATCATCAAATTATTATAATGGAATGTATTTTTTAAAGTAATTTTAATGTATTCTTGTGTGCTGTTTACTTATATTGCCTCTCCTGTTCTCAGAGAGAACATGTATTTATAATTGTATTTTGTTAGTTGAATCAAGGTTAAAGACAATAGTGATTACCATAGAACACTTGATTTTACAAATAGAATGTGTGTTATGTATATTGCTCTCTTTAAACAGCTTTCTAAAGCAATTGGTGATAAACAGTGATGGGCGTTACTATTTGTGATAAATCAGTGTGTTTCTGTCTCCTTTGAAATAGTCGATAGCCCAATTGTCTCTTTTGTTTTCTTGTGAAATACCAGATGTTCCTGAAAATCTTTCGGAATTAATCACTAAAGCTCCATTGTTAGAGTTTTTGAGTGAATATTCAATATAAATAATGGAGAATTAGATAAACACATCCCACCACTGTTCATAAGAATTGTACATGGAATTATCTACTCACTGTTCAAAACTTTCCATTTTGCTCTCCTGGGTTCCTTGAATATTAAAATACATGGAATGAATCAAATCACATCTAAAACAAGTATACAAGAAAGTTTGGTGAACATGAAGTGTGCAAACATTATTGCCATTTGGCCATCATACCTCACAGGAAATAGACAATGACATTCCTCATAAATCTGAATATATTTTGCCTCCTTAATATCTATGTATTTCTAGAGCAAGCGGGAATGTATAGCTTTTATAAAGTGACAACAAATAGGGTTCTATAATACATTCTAGAACAACTACTTTTTGCTACATTTGATGTTATTCCCTTCTGTGAAGCTTTGCCTATTTCCTTTATAATCCATCAGCTACACTTTTTCTATAGTCTTCTGAAGTAAAACACAGAGCATTAACTAAAGAAATTACATTATATAAAAAGATACTATCAGATGAAAGACTCCAGTTTTTAATTTACTTTGTGTTGACACAGATCTCTATCTGCTATCACTTTTCCTTATCAGACTGACAAAATAGAATTTGTGCAGTGGATATATAGAAAATTCACTGAATGGCTATCTGTCATAGTCAGAAAAGGTGCTATCTGTCATCAGTGGAGACTTTATTTACTTTTAAAAGTGTTTGCCCATACACAGAATATCAGCCATAGTGTCCTTGTCCTTTGCTTTGAAGAGTGTAGTTATTAGAAATGAGGGAACGAACACTAAATAACATAACCTGACTTTCTGCTCACAGATATTCTTTTGAACACCCAATCTGTACACTGAACTAAATCTCAAGAGTGGAAACAGTCCCAGGAAATAAGAAGTATTTATTCAACAAGATAATAAGGTAAATACCTAATTGTAAGCACATTTGTAACAGTGTTCAGCTTGTACCATTTCCAAATAAAAGAGGTACCAAGCATTTCATCAACTTTACCCATTGCTGTTAAGTATTTTATCTTAGTATCCTAAATCCTTCAGTTATACAATATGTTATATGTACAAATTCACATGAAGTTTTTTAATTTTAATATGAGTTTTTCTGCACTTAAATTAAAGACCTTAAATGAAGGTTAAAAAACACTTCCTGAGTAGTTTTTCTTCTCATGAACCTTAGTGGTTAAAAAGTCATGGGCTGAAGTGAAAGAGTTCAGAATGTCACAATAAAATTTCTTGTCTCTGTTTTATAACTGTGTTCTCTTTGAAAGAAGAAAATGAAAGAGTAGCTGTAATATGTATTATTGTAAAAAGTATTCACCAGATAGGGAGGTACTGGATTCCCTTAAAATTAAAGTCAGGGCCTGTAAAGAAATACAGTTTAAAAATGTATATACTGAGTCTGCTTTGAGATGCCACTTGCAGTCCAAGACACAATGCACAGTTTCCATCTATGGGTTTTTTGTATGACGCATTTAGGCTTTTATCAGAGCCCTATACAAATGAAAAAGTGGTCATATGAAGAAATCTAGTCCAAATGAAAAGAATTACATGATGGATGTTCTCTAGTTATGTATTTCCCTTATATTTCTAGTCTGTTAGACAAGTGACTTTTTTAAAAACTCTACTTCAAAATTAGAGAGATTTAAAACTCTTCTCTTCTTAATATCTTTTGCAGTCCAAGAGAAAATTATATTTTAGACTTTGAAAAATATTAGAATTTCATCTTCAATCCCAGACCTGGAGTGACTTCTTGTCTTAAATGTCAAGAATATCTTAAGCATGAGCAGAGGCATTAAAAAGAAGTAAGAACATCAAGAATCTCAGAATTTGAAGATTACCTTCATAATATATTATGTTTAAAACTGTCCAATGATGATGAAGAATAACTTATTTTAGAGAACCCGTTAACATGGAGGCAGTAAACCTTGATGAATAAATCACTGTGCTAAGAATACAGAAGAGAAAAACAAATTAAATGAAGGAGGAAAACTAACCTCTCTACCTCAAATACTGTAATGGCACAAACATTTGATTTCCAAAAATGCTGGATAATTTTAAATCAGCAATTATGTAAAGTAACTGTGCCCAGCATGAGACTAAATGTGTACAGATGACAAAGGTAAAAATGTGTGAAATGCATGCTTACACCTCTGTATGGCTGTGCTTCTTGGCACTTGGTGTTTCTAGGTCCTGGAGGAATCCCTTTAATGCATCCTTGGGGAAGATGCTGCTCTTTAAGGCATATTGTTCCCTGCCAACCAAGTGGTTACTGTATTGGTCACAGCAGTGGCAATTCTGCAGTAGTGAGAGCAGTTCTGAGGGGGAACTACTGGTTATCCCTTTTTCCAGGACTGAGGGCAATTCTCTCACATGAAACAACACAAAAGGCAGCTGTTTCTAACAGGAAAAACTGCTGTAAATGAATTAAGATTAACTGTTTGTCCTCATCAAGGGCAAATCTGGAGAGTAGATTGCAAATATCCAAAGTACCATCATGGCCTTACACAGACTAATAGTGTTCTGCCATTGGCTTCATTCTGCAAAAGTGAAGGCCAAGATTTCATTCTGTATGTGTACTGCAAGAAACATGTACAAATCTCTTGGATTAATATCTTTGTGAAGCAAAGTTACATGAGTCTGAAAAGACAGACACATTAGGTAACAGGATAAAGTCTGCCATACCCTGGAGTCTCTTGCACAGTGAAGCAAGGATTATTCTTTACAGATATGTCCCCCATAGTCTACTTATTTGTTTATCAGAATTTAACAACTTTTTTTTTCCCCAAAATAGCTGAACAAATGGCAGTACAGAAACGGTAAGGGCGAATGGTGCACTGAAATTAAAAAAAAAAAAAAAAAATACCATCCTACTTAACAAATGAAAGGGAAGATAATTAGAAGTAACATCACTGTCAAATAATTGCAGTGATCAGCAAGCTTGGCATGATCACTAACTCTTTTATTTTTCCTAAGGAGAGAAAGAATTAATTGCAAAATAAAATTCAGAAAATAAGAGTAACACAGTGTACTGTTTAGGAGGGAACCTATTGCTCCAAGATTATTTTCTTTGGAACAGATTTTAAAATAAGGGAATTTCAAATTAAACATAAATGAATGTTGTGATTCTGACTGCCAATTAAAAAGGGAGCTATGAAACTCTAGGGATAGATTCTTAAAAAGATTATGAACTAAAACATCAAGGGGTTCTGCACTGGCTTGAAAAAATTAGAAGAACGATGTTGGGGTTTTTCTAATGCATGGATAACAACAGTAGCAATACTCATTGAAAAATGGACTCATCTGAGCTATAGTTTTTTTCTGGCCACTGCACATGCAGCATCATGGTATTCCAGAGGTGGTGTGAGTTTTTTTGTTCTCGATTTGGAAAATCCACAAGGATAATACAATTATGTTGGGATCCATCTGGCTGTTGGGAGACATCTGTGTTTGAGCTACTCCCCAAAAGCTCCCTTCTTTGTCCATAGAAGACTATCCCTTCTGAACTGAGGTGCTAAAAAGTGAGTGACTATTAGAGATCAGATTAGCCTGTTTTTTTCCAATGTATATAAAGACAGACTAAAAAGACTGTTGTGGGTACAAACATCTATAATGTAAACTTCTAAAGTCAGGTGAAATGTCTCTTTCCCTTACAACTTTCATACCATCTGTTCAGCTGTTTCCGTCTGTGTACTCCTCCTTTCTTCTTGCAGAAGTTGGTTATTTGATGTTATCTTGCCAAACACTAAACAGTTGCTTTTGATACTCAAACCCTTCATCCAGAAAGGAAGGTCTTACACTGACTTATCAACATGAGAGAAGTGGAGAAAAAATGAGAAAAGATAGAGAGCTGAAAAAGGAAAAAAATAAGAGAAGCAGCCTTGCTCTGCACAAAGACTTTACAGGTAAGAAATACTACAAACAAAGTGATAACTGAATAAAGACAAGCTACACAGCTGTCATGGATACTTTGTCTGATGACATACAACTCATTATTGATCATGAAAATATCAGCTATACAGCTAGTCTTTGCTCTGAGAAGTAGTCTGATTTCTCCTAGTTTCTATATGTTCAATAGCTTTATCAGTATATAGATATTCCTGGGGTGTTTGAAACACCAAACCACATCTCAGGATTGTTTTAAGTGGGCCATATTTGAGGCTGCGGATTGGTACTACAGCTCTCCTCTGTAAATAGTCACAGTTCAATGACCATGAACATTTCTGTACATACTGAATTTACTAGTACTATGAGTCACTAATATAACATTCATATCTGAAGTACTTGCTTGATCTACAGCCTTCAGGAAGAGGAGAAATCACTGGAGAAAATCCTTTCCTAGCCTGCAACTAGGTTTGTCTTTTGATCAGATGGATATAAAAAATCATTCTGAAGTCATGGTGAAGTCAAGGAAACTTACATGTAACCCCAGTAATGAAACATGGGTGAGCTGGGCATGTTAGCTGAAATCTACTAACACAACTGTAGGAAATCTGGGGCTGATCAGTATTGACAGTTTGCATGATTTTAGGGCAAGAGAAGAGGTGATGCTGGCTGGTGGTTGTGATTGGTGGAAGGTTTATTTGCATGGAGAGCTTGATGTTTTAAAGGATCATCTCTTAGGATAATTTAGTTGATTTCTAATGTTATGAAAATATAAGCATGCCCTTTATAAAAATATAGGATGTTGTGGTGCTTTTATCCATATGCCAAATGAGGAACAGTCATTTGGCATGTAAAGTAGTTGGGTTAAATTCTCAACTCTGTTGAGAAGCTGAACATATTTCTCTTAATGATGAGATGCATGTACCAGTCACCAACCTGGAAGTTTTTCTAGAGGTGAAGTGAGATGCCATTTTCTCCTCCAGTGAATATTCATGTTCATGCTAAAAAATGTGAGATTCACTAGAAAGTGCTAACTAAAATAAAGGGATTGCTGGTGGATGGCCATGTAATGTGTTAGAGATCTATGTTCACTATCTTCATAAAAAATTGAACACCAAAAGATATGCAAAAATCAAGATAATTTGTGACTGAAAAAAATGTTTTATTTCTGATTAAAATCAATAGACTGTATGAATGAATCAATATTGACTTGGTTATATTTTTGTCATAATCGACATGAATTAGATGCTGTTCATTTTGATACACAAAGGGTGACACTGGCATAAAACCCACATAAAAATTGGATAATCATGCCCCTTGATTCCTCTAATTTTAACTTGTTAATTCAGTTTCCTGGTGTCTTTGGAACTTTGAATTTGCTTGTTGACCAGCGGTACAGTGAATTTTGTCTCACAACAGAAAGATATGTCTGAAAATTAAATCATATGCCACTGAAGTAAAGCCTTATTAAACAGGGAAATAGAACAATAGTCCATAACATTTAAGTGTTCTAGCTGATTCTATAACAACATTTTCTATGGCAGTTAGGACTAATATTTTTCCACTGTCTCAGAACATTTTTAGAGTATTGATTTTATTATTACTATTTTATGCTCAATAAACTTTTAGTTTTTTTTTTTTTTTAACAATTACATGTGATTTTCCTGAACAATAGATGGTCTCCCAGGAAAAAGAGGCTTTAAACAACTCTGAATGTGCTGTGGCACATACCAGAGAGATATAGAGTCTATTATGTAGCTATTTCATTTTGCTGTGCACTAAGCAGATACAAGAGCATTTGGTTTGATTAATACCATGTAAGATCTTATATCAAAATATTAATAACCTTTAAATAGGCATATCCACTTAGTAAATGAGATATCTTCAACTTTCTCTATTGACAACATTACAATAATTATCTGTTTCTCTGGTAATAGTAGCTATAACTCTATGACCCTAAAGAATTAAAACATGCATATGACAGTACAAGGGACAAAGTTTGCACTGTGTACATCCACAGATTTCTTTCTTGAATTTATTGTCTTAGGTACGTAAGAGGACTAAAATTGCAAAATGACAAAACTCAGAAATAACTACAAACAGACAATCTAGAAACTGTCCCCTGGAAGTCAACTTAAAGAGGAAAAAAATGCACCCTTCTCAAATCTCTACAGAAATGCTGTTAATGTAATACTGTGCATTGGGAAAAGAATCTAATAATAAAAACATAATTACCTCTAAATTTACAATCCATGTATTTGCAGAATTCCCATGATAATCTTATTGCTTCAAATGATATATGCACTCAGAATCTGGGATTTGATTGACTGTAATTAAAATTCAAGGCAGAGTGTTGTAATTGTTCATATCACATTCATCAGATGACTAAGCACCAGGGAAAGAGAAGATTACTTCCGCTAAAAGGATAGTCATGTTGCACAAATGAAAAGCTACCAACTGGTCATTGAATTTTGACTGAAAATCCAAAAGACTATATGTACCTCAGTAACTTGTAGTTGCTATTCAGAACTCAGAAATGAGAAAATGGCCCGAGGAAACCTTGAAACACAAAGACTGTTCCCATGTATTTGGGACACTTGTCCCAAATTTTCATCCAGAACAATTTATTTTCCTTTAGTAGGTCTATAAAAGGACAAAAGGAGTCTGGTGATCCAGAGCCTTGTATTTGATTTCATAGAAGTCACCTGTTTGCTGATACCTAGAGGTGTCAGTGGTTGGTAGAGAAAACCTAGAAATATTTGGAATTAACCAAACTAATGTCCCTGCACTTAAAGCTGTGAGTGTTGTGTTGTCTAGGTGTGCTCTGAAAGTTCACATAGTGTCTGACAAAACGAAAGCAGAATACTTTAGTTTAAAATAGTCCCTGAAGATTACAAATCCCCGGGTTCTGTTCCCAGGATAGCCTATGTAGATTCAACATGACACTCTTTTTTCCACTTCCACGTGAAACACCTTACTGCACAGGACAGAGAAAGCCAATTTCTAGTGCTTATTGATGGGAACATTCTACTGCAGATTTGGATTTTGAACCCATGCTGGCATGGATATGACTCTATCAAATCAGACTAAAAATACCTTTATATTGGACAATGTATATGAAAATATAAACTTGATGACTGTGATGTGATATTTCCCTGAAACATTCTTCTAGTTTCAAAGTACTTGTTTCATGGAATCTAAAATGTGTTTCAAAGGATTTCTGCTCTATTAGTTTGTCCCATTGGACATCGATAATCTTACAGTTTCTGCAAGGTACAGTGATTATAAACTGGGTGAAAGGATATATAGTTTTGTTCATCTGAATTAACCACCTTTCAGTTTCACTGTTAATGTCTGTTTAGTTTTGCACTGGAAAAGAAACAATCACTATTCATCTTCTCATTGTCACTCATGATTCTGCAGTCTTTTATCATATTTCATTTTGGTCATTTTTTTCCAGGCTGATGAGTCCTGGTCTCCTTAGGTCAAAAATCTTATGGAAGTTTTGTATTCATCTGATCATCCTTTTTACCCTTTTCTGAATATTTTCCAGTACTACTGTGGTAATTCACTCTGTATTCAAGACTGTAGATTTATAACTTGATATACTGATGATTTGCAGTTTTGTCTTCTATTCCATTTCTAATAATTTATAAGGTTCTTTTTGCTTTTCTGACTACCACTCAGTACAAAGTTAACATTTTTATAAAGCTGTCTTTATAATCTCAATATTATATTTTCCCTGTTCTTAAGAACTAATAATCAGTTCAGGAGTCCACCACTGTATTGGTGAAATCAGAGATTTGTCTTCCCATGTCTTTAATTTTATATTAAAATTCTACTGAATTTCATTTATGCTTTTATTGCCCTGTCACTATCAGAGTTCTTTTTCAGAAATTCCGGATCCTCACATTTATTAATCTTAACTGCTAGACTCTACATTACTTTGAATACCTCTCAATAAAAACGCTTCTTCAGATCACTTATAAATGTCTGGGAGAAACGGATTTCAATGCTGTGTCCTCCAGTCTGAAAGTTAAACAATTCTGCTTCCTATCTTTTAATTTATAATTCTATATATTTACTGTTCTTTTTTTTTTTTTTTTTTTTTTTCCCATTACATTTTAACATATTACATACTTTAATGTAGACTCTGATCTATGGAACACTGAATAAAACACTAGATAACTCCTTTTCTGGGGTATATTCCATGGAGACAGAAATAACTTCCCAAATGTTCATTCTCTCACTGGTTCTATGAATCTTACAGTCACTACTCCAGGCACTTTACCTTGAAAAGACACATTCTGTTTTGTTGTTTAGTTTAATTTATAGTCTAATGAAGATCCCAGTCCTATCTCCAAGAGAAGTTTTCAGGCCAGGAAAACTGATGTCTATATGGTGTCCGTCTCAGAAGCCCATTCAGATCACTATACAGAAAAGTTAAACGAGTTTCTCCTTTAGATTCTTCCATCACTCCCAGGAGCCATGAATTAACTATGGTGAACTCTGTTCCTGGGCTCCATAATTTTCTGCATGCTGAAACAGAGAACATATGTATGCTGCACAAGCTTATGAAGTCCAGCAGGTGTTGTGTTGCCTAAATCTGTGCTCAGTAACACACCAGTTCATTTCTGAAGCTGACCTTCACAGATAAAAGAAGTACGAACTCCTATCTTTTTCTCATCAGTAATGTGTTCATACCTTCTGGTAAGTGCATTGGAGATCTTGTTTCATAAAAGCTCTGATGTCATTCAAATTTAGTTTTCTTCATTCCTGAACCAATTTAATGGCTCACCAAGTACAACAACTTAAATAAGCCAAAAACTCAGAGAAAGCTTATGAAAAAGAAAGCTGGAAACACAAATCACAATTGACACTCAGAAAAAATTAACTTTTTGTGATTTGTTTTTATAGGCCATGTTCAAATAATTATTGGTCTCTCTTGAGACTAGGAGGCAGAATTAACTTAAGCTGATAGAAATTTCTGATCTCGCTATGTGTCATTCCTAAGCAGCTGTGTAGACAAAACTTTCATTTAACAAGCACTTTGTGCATAAAAGAGTGACACTTAAAGATGAATGGAACTATATAAAAACAAGTACATGGTCATTGTAGAACAATATGACAGTTGTCTAACTAATGAATAAAACATTCTCAGATAGAATAATGTAATTTTGGTGTTTATTACTTACCTTTGTTCTTGCCCACAACAGACCATGCCATTCATTACATGCTTTCTCCTTTTGCCAAGTGCCACTCCTGTTATTTGGTACTGTTTAACACAGTACCTTAGTGTCCTTGGGCAAGCATTCTTCCTATCCCTCTAGAAGAATTTTTTGACTGAAAAATGTCTCAGTCTTGCTCAATCAATTGTGCCTCTTCCTCATGACTTCAGAAAAAGCTAATTTTGTATAATTTCCCTTCAATCCTCATAGTTTTGTCAGTAAATCAGGTCACTAAGACAGCTCTTATGCCCAAATCTCCTTTCACTCTATTCTCAGTCATATGAGTATTACATCACAAGCAGGTTAGAGCTCTACAAGCTCTGAACTGGCAGGTTTTATGGTAAATTTCATATGACTTGAGGAGGGATTTGGTCAAAGAATTGAAGGAGAACATGCTCATGGTACTTTACCTGTTCATAATTTTATGAGAGAAAATAAGCTTGGTTTTGCATTGTACACTATCTGAATTCCATTTGGAATGAGGTTCCTTCTTCCTCCAGTGAAAAGGGTCTGAGTGAGGATCAAAATCTGAACCATCATCTGGAAACCTGTTGTAAAATATTAAGACAGAAATCTTTTATATTACCTAAACCTTAGCCTTTACCCTAGCTAATTACTTATTTACTACATATTATATAGAAATCTGGAATGCTTAAAATAGCTCTTCACAAGTGTTTTGATTGTTCAAGTGGTCTTAGACATTATTAATTGAAAGCGTATCACAAAGCCTTAATATGACATGTTTTTAATCAGTGCCATGAAAAAAAACATGTATTTTTTTTTTTTCGAGTGATAGCAAATTGTTACTTTCACTGCAATTAAATGCATATCTAGGAGTTTTACATTATTTACACTTTAAAAACCCTTACTGCCATTTAGTGCAATTTTATATTACAATACTGATGTTATGCCAGCACTAAAAGCTCCTTTTTGAAATGCAGCATGGAATTGCTCTCATTTCTGTTAAGTCATCTTTCTTTAATATCATTTTTAATAATTTCTAGTAAACATTAAGTATGCTACTGCTGCTTCCACAGAAGCACTTGTATGACACTTTCATTCTGGTTTTAGACTAATAATCTGACTTAATTATGAATGATGCTGAGATTATAAATGATTTGGTTGTCTTCAGAAAATCTAAATTGCTTATATATGCTTTTTCTCCTGACTTTCTAAAATAGACTTAATATTCCAAGCTGGAACATCTGCTTTCAATAAAATCCTTATGTATTTTCCCCAGTGAATGCACTTGTAATATGCAATTTCTCTTTTGTTCGCAGCTATTTCCATAGTTTTTTCCTCATCTTTTTTTTCAGACTTATAAAAAGGGGAGTTAAATCCCTTGTCCATCTGATGCACTTTGGTGTTTTCCTTGGGATGATGGACCACAAGACTTGGAGTAATGTGCAATAGCCATTCATGACATGGGACGAGAATATCACTCAGGAAGTGTCAAGTCTGAGTGAGATCTGCCACTGCAACTGTAGGTTTGTTCCTGCTGGGAAGGAGGA
The DNA here is from genome assembly GCF_018691265.1 of Tyto alba. Taxonomy (NCBI): domain Eukaryota; kingdom Metazoa; phylum Chordata; class Aves; order Strigiformes; family Tytonidae; genus Tyto; species Tyto alba. Next base: position 3,424,038 of record NW_024881316.1, read on the forward strand.
AGGAAGAGGTTACATGCCAATTCCTTTGGCCTCGCTTGATACGGGGAAACCTGTGTGTCACTCTAAAGCCTGCCTCTGCAGTCATTGTATGTTGTGCATGAAGAGGGCACTGATACAATAGAAAGCAAAGACTTCTGTATAAAGCAAACAGCATAGTGACCTGTTTTCCCATGGCACAGAGCAAAGGTACAGAAGTTCCTTTCATCTCTTCCCGTTTCAACCACTTTTGCATTTCAGTGAGAAAAATCAAGGACAGCAGGTATTTCTGTTTCATTAGAAAAGGAAATGGAAGAAGCTTTTCTGTTGCTCCATCTGACCAGTTACGGTGTCTCTGGGGGTTCTTTGGCAGAATTAAAACAGGGCTAAGACATATTTCTGTTCCTTTTTCACAGAAAAGTCTTCCAAACCTTCTTTGCCTTCTTACCCGTGTCAAAGCTAATAAATAAACCAGACAGTGAGAAGGGGTCAAACTGAATGTGGCTGTGTGTACACATAGACTTTTCAAGGGATTCCAGGAACCTTAATATATGAATCTCAGAGAAAAGCAAAATGCTGCCTCCCAGACAAACAAAAGATGGATTTCAATGAATTTTTTTTTTTTTTTTGCTATATTATCTTCCAGTGAAAGTAGCTATGCAAATAAAGCCCAGAAATTATTTAGACTAGTGCCTGAAAGTGACAATGTTCCTTTATTTTTCCTTTTTATTTCCTCATGGCTTTCACTCCAAACTTTTTTATTAACCTAGATGAAGGCTAGGTAGGCAGTTGCCTGGGGCAGCAGCAGCTTTAGTACCTACATTTCCTTTGAAAAGCTTTGCAGGTCTTTCTGTTGAGGAGAGCAAGGAAATATTCAGTGCAGCAGACACTGAGCAGCAGCTGCTAATTCCCCCTCCTCCCCCCATACAGTCCCAGCAGGATGAGCAAATTAGGTCTTTAAACCATGTCTCCAATTTCTCCTCCCCTTCCCTCCAAACATTATCAGCTATTCAACCAGCAACAGCTATTCAACCCAACTCTCTCCCTAACCTTCCCATAGCAAGGAACAACTTTAACACAACACCCTTGGAGTCAGTAAATTTGATTTTTCTCATGCTTTTGAGAAGCACACAGCCAACACAAGATCCAGGTAAATATTCGGCTTTCCTGAAGACCTTTAGAATCCTGTAAAGGAAAAAAAAAAAAAATGTTTTTCTTTTTTTTTTTTTTTAAATTCCACACTATTGAGGTTCTGCTGTGTATTAGCCTTTTGTTCTGCATTCAACCAGATGTTTTCACTCTCCAAAGCTGCACTCTAGAAACTATCACAAACTGTAATATTAGTTTAAAAATACTTCCAGTATTTCCTGCTAATCAGTCCCAAATCTCTTGGTGTATATTTATCACCCTATATTTGAACCATGTAATGCAGTTGCGATGTTTGATTTCATCCGTATTACTCCATACAGTTGTAGTCTCTATGGTGTATTACATTTTTTAAGACCTTTATCCATAAACATTCCTATAATATACTATCATTTTCCAAAAAGCTTAAATTTACTTTTTTCATTGTTCTTTGTATGTATAAAAAGAAATCTGAAGAAATAAGCTATAAGACCAATGAATCAGCAGATGAAGAAAGTGTTAACATGAAAATTTTTTCAGTTTTCTGGGAAAAGTCAGAAATTACAGTCCTGGAACTTTTGGGAGATTTTGCATTTAAAATTAATAATAATCAACAAAAAATATAAGACATTTTAATTGCATTATTGGGATACTCTCCTAAACAGAAAGTTTAAACGTGAAAGTTTCATGACAGTGCACTGTATAGTGTAAATGGATTATCTTCAACTCATTTGTACCATGACCACCTTTTCAATTCTTTTGTGTTGCATCTAAATACCAGGAGTTACTGTACTCATCATTTCTGGAAGTGACTGAAATGGCACATTCCCATGGAAAATCAGAATACAATGAGCAACCTGGAGACAGTAGTGCCCCATCTGATGCTTTTGATATTTTTGATTTTCCTCTACTGGTAACTGTTTTTCCATTTTATTTTTCAACAAATTAAAAAGGATCATTTGTGGTTATGCACCACATTTTCTTCCAATGTTATTCTCTTTTATTGTGATTAGAATTTTACATTAAGTGTTAATGCTTTTTACTAAGAAGCAGGTTAATTGTATCATCTAGTTTCAATTAGCTCTAATAGAGTGCATGTATAGTTTCAGAGTCTATTGTGCATATCCTCACATAGATGGGGAAATGGAGTAAAAGCTATTATTCTGATGTCTTGATAAATTATATTCCATATTATGTTAGATTAACAAAATGCATGACTAATGTCCCATGTACACATGAGCTGTGACAGCATTTCTGAGTGTTAATAAATCTGAGCACTGGATGATGTCCAGTTCTTTTTTTATGGTAAATGCAAATTAAGTCCACATCTTCTCATTATACTTAGTAATTTACTTTTAAATGCTCAAATCTAGTCATTATTGTTGGCAACCTTTATACTGTAGCTCTCCAGATTGAATTAAAAATAATAATAAAAATAGAGTAATGATTATATCTAGATTGGGGCCTGAAGATAGTTGTTCTTTCTGAAAGCACATTGCAGTCATAATAAACAGATTAATGGTTACAGGCAGCACTTGTTTGAAGCACGGTTGACTTGGAGATACTGAATTTGTTTGCAAACTTCACCAGTATTCAAACTAACAAAAAGCTTTTTCTGTGCAATAGAACATAAATATCAGAGGTATTACTAAGGACATGGAAGTGTGCTGGGAGCACTGGAGTCTGAATAAGGATATGGTTGCCTGAAACCTGTCAGGCCCATCAAACAGAAATTATAAGAGTGGTTTAGAGTTCCTCTTGTGGTTCAGACTGCTCTGTTCCCTGACACCAGTACTAGGAGGGCCATGATGCTTTTCTTATTAGTGAAACTGGAAAATTTTCTTCTTTCTTATGTAGATTTGAGCTGGAAATATTCTTCCAAGCCTGGATGGTACTTGGCTTGCAGATTCAGTTATGCATAGAAGCAAATTCATCAAGTGGATGTCAGCCTGGGCTGCACAGAGTTAACTCTGGCCCCAGAGATGATGTAGATCCAAATATAGTCAGCACAAGGAAGAAAGCTTATATGCTACTTGGAATATTTGGCTTCTAGAATGGATAGCTCTTCATGGAAAATAGTATTGTCCTTAGTACATGCTGTTGGGTTCAGAATTGTGATTTAATGTCATTCTCTTATGTTGCTGATGTGACTACAATGCTGGAGAGATGTTCTTAAAATATTTGTTGACTCCCAGAGTCCTTGTGCAGTAAATAAGTGTAACACTGTGGGAGCAGAAGACAACATCATTTGTCTGAGTGGCAGACCACTTCTTGCAATGACAGGGGACTGTAGTCCATATTTGTATGAAGAGAACAAGCACCTAAATCTTTCAATTCCTGCAAATGAATATACAAATCAGGGCATTTTACATGAGTTGAGGAACCGGGATTTGAATCTACAGCTGAAGTGGTCCTGAATGCAGTATAGATGAGAAGCAGATGCGGTGGGCACAGCATGATTGGAAAGCAGTGCACCTATGATTGTGGCATAGGATACAGAAATAATTCATCCTGCCCTGTATTTTGCAATCCAGCCTTCAGTCACAGAAAAGGCTGCTTCCTTTATGGTGTGGTACACATGCTCAGGATGCTTCAGAGAATATTTGTGATCCAAATATTCTAGGTGTGTCATAAATGAAAGGCATAAATATTCATAGTGCTCTGTCTTGAGTATAAGTCTGGTAATGCTGAAAGAAACCATGTTTAATGGGACGGCTAAAGCCCTATGAGTTCTCCTGGTAAGTCTGTTCAACTCATGTCTGAATATTTGATGACTGGGTCATAACATAGAGTGACTTGCTATTTACTATTGTTTTGCACCTCTCTAACATTAATGAACATTGCAAATAAGTGCTGCTGCTGCTAACCCAAAGAATTAGGTCAATTATACATATATCTCCCCAAAATGCTTGTCTTTGAAACATCTTCATAGTCTATTGGTAAATGATGAACAAATTAACAAATTGAATCTGACAGAATAATACTTCAGTAGCCATTCTTAACCATTTTTTCATGACAACATGATTCTAAAAAATATAAAATAGTAAGGAGAGAGAATGATAAGAATACAGCTTATCCTAAGGGCAAGTATTCTCAGTTACTTAAAGGATAAGAAGTCAAAGATAAAAATAACTTGACAGTTTAAATAGTAAATATATAGTGCATGTTGTAGAGGCAGCAAGTTCCTTCCAGGCAAAGGTCCAAATTATTTTGGATAAAACACGGTGGTTGAAATTTGATTATTTGACAGAGCTGGAACCTCTGAAGGGCTTCTTTTTGTGTATTGGTGAGAACTCTAATTGAAGCAGACAGTGAACAGGTGAGAGCTTACTGAGACTGATTAACCATATCACCTGCCCTGAAATTATTATTACTACTCTTGAAGTTTTTAACTGTTAGAGCTTTCCTCAGGAGGTACATATGTAGTTTTCCAAGAAGGCTTTTCTTCCCACTCTGCTTAAGTGTCTAAATGTTACCTAAGCATAGACTCATCATCTCTATCTAGGGAAAATAGACCTCTGGAGGGGGCATTTCAACTCCTCCTAAAATATGTGTCTAAGAACTGGTTCCTGAAGGTGTCGTTTCTCACCACTGGCTTTAGAAGGAACCTAAGGTGCTTAATGACATATTTAGATATCTATTGAAATAAAACTTATTATTGGTATATTTTCATTTAAGATTTCTTTGTATGTGAAGAGAAAAATAGGTTATGCATAATAGTAGTTTTGATTCTGTGTCTTTGAAATTATGTGATCAACTATCAGATGCGCAAAGAGTCCCAAATAATGACAGAGGTAATGACTCTACCAGTGTGCTAGGAACTGGTCATTGAGATAAGAATGGACAGCTCCACTCTATTTTCTTTTAGATTGTTCTGTGAGAGAACATTTTCCTGTGATTAAATTCTGGTACATTTCTAAGGTAAAAGACTACCTGATATGTTTTTGTGACAAATACATCCATGAGTAGATAGACCACCATTTTTATTTTTTTTCATACTTTGTATATTCACTAGACATGTTAGAAATTTTAGCATTCTAGTAATGAACATCTCTGATTTGAAAAGCTGTGATAGATTCTGAGCATATGGATTGGGATTATCTACAGTGGTGAAAAGGAGTGCTACATTTTCTTCCTCAGAGATTAGAAACCTGTGTCTGTGTTGGACAAAGTTTTCAAAAGCAATCATTGTAATTAAATCAAGAAACCATACATGGATTTCATTTTATCATTATATGTCCTTAAACTATTCCACACTAGACACCTGAAGTTATTTGTCCCTACTGAAAATCTCATCTAAATAAACCAAATCCAGAGACACATTTCTGGTATCTAGTTCACCTGTAATACAGGTTATCATACATAACTTATATTATTTTAAAGATGCACATTAAAATTATTTCATACCAATTTTTACCCCAAAATTCAATGTTTCTTCCTACCAGCTATCCACAGGATTTAGGCTCTGATTAGTCAGTGGATTGGTTTATACGTGCATCCACATGACATTCCTTGAAATAATTTTGAATACTTATATTTCATTCCCATATTACGTATTTAAATTCTTTAATTCCATTAATTTTATGAACTTCACTCCCCTTTCTCAAACCTTTTTTTGCATATTTTATTACAGAGCTTACTTTCCTAGTTAGGCTTCAAATATCTATCACAGCAAAATATTTAAATGTTTAATAATCACAGTCTAGATCTATAAGAATTAATGAGCTCATTCCTCCAAATCCAAGCACTGCTTTCTTTTTCTTCCTTTTTCTTTCCCTGTAAAATCTAATCAGAGTCAGAACTTCCTAAATCCTGGTCTACAACCTGATTTTTTACTGATTTAAAATTACATCTTGGACTCTATGGTGCTAATCCAATTTTACAGTTTTATGCTTTTTATAGGAGCAAGTGATTGTGATGTAGGTTAAAGTGCATTAAAATTCTGGTTATGTCAAAAGTTGTGACAGATCAGGTAAGGAGATGAAAAGGGAATTCTTCAGGACAGAAAGGACAGTCTTATCTGATGCAGGTGAACCAGATACATAACAAATATTTCATCTTTTTTGAATAGGAGGATATCACAGTCATGTAAGAACACTTCCACTGGAAGTTCATTAAAAGCAGTACAGTATGATTTAGCTTTCAAAACTCGAGAGTATGAGAAGTGATAGTTTCCCACCACAACCAAATCTTATTTAAATGTATAAAATGGAAAGAGAGGATTTCAAGTCATTTCACAGCAGGCTTTGTTCATCATCATATTTTAAAAATAACGACCTATAATAGCCTTGAAGAAACAAAGTCATAATGTTGTTTTCTCATCCATTGAAAGGTGGAAAACAGGCCACCAGGAGTTAGTTTGATTTGTAGCAAGAAAGACAAGAATGAAAGGACCCTTTTCAAAAAAATCAAAACCAGTAAATCAAGAAAAACATTTGCAAATTCTGTATCAGTAATGATATTTTCTTTTGATCTACCTTTTCTATTTAGGTGCTCAGGACAGACTTCTGAGCAAGGCCTGTCTGTTTCTGTATGTTTATATAAAATCTAACCCAATGTATCTTCTAAGTGCTGCTTTTAACAAAAGTAGTGAACTGTTGTTTAAAAACCTATATTGAAGCCAAATTTTAGATTAGTGACTTGTCTTGATGATATTCTACAGTAAACTGATTTTGGAAATTTCCAACATAATCTTTTAATAGATTGAGAAAATTAAGTTTTCTACTTTGTGTTTGAGCAGCTGCAATGACAAATGGGTACAAACTGTTGTGCAGGACTCAGATTGTTCCTTCTTCTATCGTCAGATGAATATTACTGTTCAGTATTTTAACTGTCATCACAGTACTACTTTATTTTAGTCATACATACACTCCATGAAAAGAAGCATCCATCCTTTTAAGTTTGGGAATTCCTTGATATGACTTAGAAATACAGTAAAATAATACATTTTCCTCAGTTATTGTCCTGAATCAAACCCCAGTGACCAAAGGTATATTTCTGATCTTTCTGGTCAGCCTTTTGAAACTATCCCTGTTTCTATCAGCTCAGAAAGCACAATTAACCACTCACTCAAGATCAGTTACCTATGGCCATTTTTCCATCCAGCTGTCTGGGGAGAAACTGATAGACACAGCTGAGTGGGAGGGATTTTGATACTGGACCAAATTTATGCCATATTTTGCTACAGTCAGAAGCTCGGTTTGTTCAGACAAGTCATGGGCAACAGTCAGGTGTTTTAATTTAGGCAGATTAGTTTCCCTTTATTTTTTGTAGTGTATTGATGTTACCATCTATCTTTGCCTTTTCTGACACTATGTAAATATAAATCCTCACACTAATTCTTTGAATGGTTGTTCTGGGTTTGAATGAGTAGTGGGGGTTTTTGGTAGCAGGGGAGGGGGCTATAGGGGCGGCCCCCTGTGAGAAGCTTCTCAAAGCTCTCCCAGCTCCAAGTCAGCTCCACCTCTGCACCAAAACTGAGCCAATCGGCTGTGCCTCTGCGATAACGTATTTAAGAAGGGACGTGGTGAGGAGCAGTGGGACTTGTGAGGAGGAGTTGCTGCAGCTGCATGAACACCAAGGTCAATGGAGGAACAGAGGAAGAAAATGGGGGGAAGTGTGCCAGAGCAGAGACCCCCCTGTAACCTGTGGTGAGATGTCAGGGCGGCCCCCCCCCGCCACCCAAGAAGATCTACGGTGGAGCAGACATTGATTTATGGCCTGTGTTTTTCTCCTGGATGATCAAGGTGCTGTGCCCAAAGAAGGCCGGGGTCTTGTGGGAAAAGGTAGCCCCCACTGTTGCAGTTTGGCTCTGGGAGGATTGTAGTATGAGGGGGTGTCCCATGCCAGAACAGTTCAGGAAGGGCTGCAGCCTGTGGTAGGGACTCCAGTTGGAGAAAGTTGGTGTCCCACAATGGAGCAGTGCAAGGAAATGCTGCAGTCCATGGGAGGGACTCACATCGGAGAAAGTTTGTGGAGGACTGTTTCCTGTGAGAGGGTGACCACAATGGAACAGGGGGAAGAAGTTACAGAAGCTCCCCCCACTGAAGATGGAAGAAGCAGCAGCACTGACTGCACCCCCCATTCCCTGCCCCTGTACCACTGAGGGCAGGAGGTAGAGATATCGGGAGCAGAGCTGAGCCTGGGAAGAAAGGAGGGGTGGGGGGAAGGTGTTCTCAAGATGTGGAAATGCTTCTCACTGTCCTACTCTGTTATGTGTTGTTAATGTCTGTAATAAATCTACGTTCTTTTTTCTTCCCCTAATGAGTCTGCCTTTTGTTCATGACCATAATGGGTGATCTGCCCCTCCCGGTCCTATCTCGAATCCCAAGCCTGGCTCACTTGTCCCTTGTCATTGCTGGAAGAGAAGGGGGAGTGAGTGGCTGCGTGGTGTTTGGTGGCCGAACAGGTTCAAACCACGACAAAAGCTTGTGAAGTTCTCTTGTGTTTAATTATTGTGCTCTATACACTAATGGCAATGGAAAACTAAAAAACATTTTGGTCATATGTAGCACTGGAAATAGTTTAATGATGTGCACTTAAAGTTGTGGGTGTATCAGTTAAGACATAATATGAGTGAAACCGTTCTTTTGAAGAGACCATCTAGACCACACCCTGATACTAAATTTCCTATTTTTTGTCATCTCACTGATATCTTAAGAATTAAAAAAGAAGATTGCACTCCATGGCTTTGATATCATAATTATCTCAATTATTTGGAAAATGTATGTCTACTAAAATGTTTCTTATTTAATACACAAAATAAAATGGTTTGGGTTTGTTTTTTTGGTGTTTTTTTTTGGTTGGTTGGTTGGTTGGTTGGTTGGTTTTTGTGAGTGTGGGGTTTTGTTTTTTGGTTTGTTTTTTTTTTTTTTTTTTTTTTTTTTAACATAAAAAATGCTTTAGCACTAGTATTAAACAGTTTACTAGGAAGTCAACGTATTTTCATGAATCACACATAGAACATTTATGGAATCCTTTATAATGATACTACATTTATGAAGGATTTTCCTAAAAGACTTTATATGTGAGCAAAGTAATACTGAGAGTAGAGCAAAAAGAATGACTTGAAAATTTATATTTGGTGTTCAGTTATTAGTTAAATTGGAATTAATTTCCTAGGTTGATCATTATTGAGTTAAAGCACGACAATCCAAAGACAACTTTGTATTTATGCTGTCTTCCTTGCAAGTTGTCACTCTATAATTCAGAAGCACTAAGTATTTATATAAACTAGTTTAAAGTAAATTCAGTCATGGAGACTAGGAAAATAGACAGGTTTTGTCTTTGCTAGGAAATTTAATGACTAAGCTGAAATTCACAGGAAAATAGTTCAAGCATTCCTATAATATCAAAGAGCACTTGAGCCATCAGAAATTATAGATATTAAACCTAAATCATTGCTTAGGTTTTTGTAATGTAAATTCACTTCTGGGAGTATTTTAAGTGGCATATAGTATTTACTCCAAATTTTATTAGATAAAGTCATGGACTATTACACTGTTGTCATTCAGTTAATTTTGATGAAAAAGCAATTACGTATGGCAGATTAATGCAAAGAGTGACCATAGTCACAGTAGGTTAGGCTGAGTTTATTAGAAAAACACAAGCCATTTAAATTAACCCAAATGGCCAGAATGTCAGTTCAAGAGAAACATGTGCTTTAATTTGTTAAACTGTAACCTTTGCTATATTAGAAAAATACTTTGACACAAACACTTTACAAATGTCAGCAGAAAATCCATACTCCATTTCTTCACATTGGTTTTGTGACACAATGTTTGCTGATATTCGTCAAGGGATAAGTTACGATTGATTTCCTTCTACCCTTACTCTTTTCTCTTGTATTACGGGGAATTAAAGGGCAAAAATGACCTATTTTTTTTTTTTTTTTCCCCAGACCATTCATATGGATATGCTACAGTAGGTAAACTTGACTGTTGCCCGGAACTTAAAGGTCAACAGAATCTCTCAAAAATCTTTGAATGGTATCAGTTAGAGGAGGCTAGAGCATCCTAAGATTGGGGAGCAAAGCAAGGCAGAAAGTGGAAGAGCTGGTGCAGAAGGATATTCTAATGTACTTTCTTCTGTGTCTTTTCTCTAGGTATTGCTCCTGTGTATTTACACACCAAAATAGAATTGCTGAAAACAGCTTGATTTAAAAAAATCAGTAATATTTCTTGCTTTAGGATAAAATCTCTTCATTTTCCTAACTCTGTTTCCATCTGTCCCTTTCAAACACCTTTGTCATCATAAGATTTAAAGATTGTGTTTATACACTGGAGGTTTGTTGCCCTGTTGAAAGAACATTGCTGTTTTGCTAATGCATTTTGAATTGGATGGGAAAGTGAGATAAAGACACTTTGAAAATAACATTAAAGCCAGATCCTACAAATCACTCAAGCACAAGTTGCTTCATTTGGACACCTATAGTTTCAAATATTTGAACATGAACTGTTAATACACCTGACAAATCAACACACATATATATATGTACATCTCAGGTGGCTTACTGCATTGTTTGAGAAATACTTTTCTTGAAGAAAGGTTTTTAAGATGCAATAAATGTTTCTGATGATGTTATATCAAGAAACTGCAATAGGGAAGATGACTGGCTTTTACAGCATAAAAGATACAAACCAATAAAGTCATGTATTTCATGTGAGCCTGGGTCTTACACGTGTACTTCTTCAATGTCCTTTATTCCCCAAGAAACAATGTAGCCAAAATTAATACTCAGAGAAGATATCTCAGCCCATACCTTCACATACTTAGCAAAACTTCAGTCATTTAAATGGAATTATGCCTTATTGCTCCAGAAGAATTTCTGGAATGATTCTGTAGATATTCTGTCTCAAGGATATTTGTCTTTCCTCTATTGAAAAAAAATGGGCATTAAGAACATTCTGAACAAAAGTTGTGGTAAATGGAGAAATAAAGGAATCAGAGAAATATCTTTGATCCAATCATAAAAAAAAAAAAAAAAAAAGTATTTTTTTAAAATAAGCTAACAAAAAAATGCTGTATGTATGTCTAAAATTACTAATGAGGATAAGAAGAAAGAACACTTAAAGGGCAGTTATGCTGAGATATGTTATATCCTGCATCATTTTGTGGGGGAGATGAAGAATGATTACTTGTTTCTAAAAGTTGCCAAAAAGTGGTAGCACAGGTCTTGCGCTAGCTTTTCCTGACATATGAACATCATGTTACTAGGTATGTTCCTTACCGATTGTAGAGAAAGCCATCATATACTTGTATTTTTGTATGTGATTTAACAAAAGGTTAGACTGAGTTGAACATTGATCACAATTAGGAAAGAAAATTAAAATATTTCCTTCTGCTGATGTACATGTACTCAAAGGAATGTAGCCTCTTAAGTCATCTGTGATGGGATAAGCCAAAGGGATTCCCACTCCTTGCATGGAATACTTTTTCTATGCAGGAATAACAGCAAGAAAATACAATGCAAGTAATACAGTTTGCAAGAAGTTTAGAGATCATCACAGACAGTACATTCGTCCAGGTGACTACCTCACAATTGAATTCACCCAGTTTCAATCTATTAGCTTTCAAAAACCATAAAGGTAATAACAAAAAGTCTTAATGAGACAACATTCTGCACTTTGGCTTTTTGAATGTCATTATTGTCATTGCAAAATGGCAAAGACCTTAAAAAAAATGAAGAAATCCTCACTGAAAAGAAAGAAAAATTAGTTTTGTTCCTTGCAACACAAAGTGACACAAGAATTTCCAGTGCTCTTTTCAAGAGGGCAATGGACCTCTGTAAAAAGTTTACTTTGGTTGAGAGACCAAGTAGCTTAAGTATTTATTTCCCAAGATGTATATTACCATATTGCTTAATAGATGTCAGTGATGTGATACTTGAACCTTTTTGATTAAGCTCCTGTTGAACTTTAGATTGCAATAATCAAAAGTCTGTACAATTTAAATTTTAGATTATTTAAGAAGTCTTCAGAAGCACAGACATTATAATATGAGATGATTATTGTCGTTGTTATGAAAGAGGCTGCTAAATCCAGTGGGAATGTTCATCAGCATACTGTAATCAGCAGCTACGGAGAATGCTTAATTACAGTTATTTAGGTGGCATGTTGATGCAGTAGTAGTGGTGTTGAAAGCAGAAAAGTTGCATGAATTAGCACTTGTAGCCATGTGAGAGGATATTAAAAGGCATCGATATCAATGTAGAATGACTGATTATGTGGCTGTTTATACTAATTTGTCTTACTATTAAACTACAGTGCTCAGCATAAAAGACCATTGGGCTTACATTTTCTCTTCTCTTTGATACTTATTCAAAAGGGAAATTATTACATTGTATTGGATTGTCCAGAATTAAACGTTAATGATAGATTTAAATAGTTTTAAATGAATAAACTATACAAAAGAAAATTAAGTACATGTGTGGATAATTCTTGCAACTCTAAGATTCATATTTATCATCATGTTTCTGATTAGATTAAAAAAACTGGTCTGTAAGAAATTATGAATGCACAAGTTTGTATATTCATGAAAGTTATGTAGCTAAATTCATATAGCTTAGTAACAATTATTGTTCTGGGTTACTGCTTAATAGCTTCTGGACTTGTGATCTTTTAAGAATTAGGCTCATCAGCCAGTAATAAGTTTTGCTTTGACTAAGGAAATTCTTATGATTTACCTATTACATCCATAAATGAACAAAGTTGTTTATATTCTACTTCTCATTGAACCAAACTACGTTTTCTAGTCTGATAAATACCAATCTCTTATTATCAAATTTGAGTTCCATATAAAACCAGTGTTAAATGTACTACAGTCTAAATATTTTTTCTTTTTCTATGTGCATTTCACAGTTCCATTTCACCATTTAAATCTTTGTATCTTTATAAATTATATCTTTAATTTTATAATAAACTGTAAATATAGTTAAAAGGGAACTGGCAACTAAATCTGAAATTTCCTGACAGGCATAAATATTATGACTATTGATTCATAAGCGTTGATTTTATGTGTGCTCTATGTGGCATTTTGCAAGAATTCAAAGAATTTAATCTAGGCTGAAGTAAGTTGAAACATTGTGGATGTCATGACCTTCTAGTGGTTTCCTATACATCAGAGTAGATAACTTGTGAGATACTTGCTGAAATCTTAATCTTTTTCTGGGAGTTGTCTTTAAAGCAAAAAGTTTTCTACTTCATGCAAAACAAATTATGTTTTTCTATATTTATATATTCAACTCAATCTCTAGGAGGGTTTTTTCTCCCCCGTTATATGATTAACTATACAAAGGTCTTAATCTGTCATCTGCATGAAGAATACCTGAGGATCTGAAACTGAGAATGCAAAGTAAGTGACATTTTCTCAGAAGGTACTAAGTGCATGCAACATATTGTAGGAGAAACAGGGAAAGCTGCAACCTCTCCCTGCTGTTTTAAGTATCTGTCTACTCAGGGATCATAATGAGAAAAAGTACCTGAGTAGATTAATAGTTTTGACTGTTCCGAACCTTTAACCCTTGTCCTTAAGTAGGCTTTTTTGCCATCAAAATACAGATACATAGTAGCTTATTGATTTTACATTGCAGTTCAATTTCAAAGTTGGCTTGTCTAAAATTAAAATAAAAATGTTTCTTTATATGGCGTTTATTCATACATAAAAGTTTGGGAAAGAGGGAGAGGGTAGAGGTTTTCTTTCTTTATGTGCTTGTTTCTTACATGACCTCTGTTGAAGAAAGAACTAGTGAAAAAACTTCAGGACAAGGATGAAACAATGAAGGTAGGATTCATATGTGTAGTGATAGATACAAAGTGATTTGTTTCTCTGCCTGTTCAAATTGAGAGAGAAAGCTGTTCCACACATCACAGAATCACAGAATGGTTGAATTTGGAAGGGACCTCTGGAGGTCATCTGGTCCAACACCTTGCTCAAGCAGGGCCACCTATATCCAGTTTCCCAGGACTTTGTACAGATGGCTTTTGAATAACTCCAAGTATGGAGACTCCACAAACCCTCTGTGCTAGTCACCTTCACAGTAAATAAAGTGTTTCCTGATGTTCAGTTTGTGCCCTTTGACTCTTCTCCTGACAATGGGTACTGCTGAAAATAGACTGGCTCTGCCCTCCTTGCACCCTCTGTCCAGGTATTTGTATACATTGATTAGATCTCCCCTGAGCCTCCTCTTCTCCAGGCTGAACAGTCCCAACTCTCTCAGATTTTCATCATAGAAGAGATGGTCCAGTCCCTTAATCATCTTTGTGTCCCTTCATCATCTTTGTGTTCCTTCATTGAATTCTCTCTGGTATGTCCATGTCTCTCTTGTAGTGGAGAGCCCAGAACTGGCTGTATTATTCCCAAGTGTAGCCTCAGCAGTGTAAGTGGAGGGGAAGGATCACTTCCTTCAACCTGTTGGCAAGACTTGTCCTAATGCGTCTCAGGACCCCATTAGCCTTCTTTGTTGCAAGGGCACACTGCTGGCTTGTGTTCAATTTGGTGTCTACCAGGACCTGCCAAGCTGCTTTCAAGATGGGTGGTCCCCAACATGTATTGTTGTATGGGGTTTTTCCTCACAGATACAGGACTTTGTATTTCTCCCTGTTGAACTTCATGAGGTTCCTTCCTGTCCACCCATTTCTCCAGCACTTTGAAGTCCCTCCAGGTGGCAGCACAATGCTCTGACATATCATTCATTCCTCCCAGTTTAGTGTCATTAGCAAACTTGCTGAGGGTTCACTCCGCTGTGTCATCCCCAATCATTAATGAAGATGTTAAACAGGACTGGACCCATCACCCCTGGGGTACACCACTGGTTACTGCCCTTCAATTAGACTTCATGCCACTGAGCACCACCTACCTTGTTGATTTTGTGATCCCTTATTGTCACATCACCCCATGCTCAGGTACCCTATCTGTCACTCCCTGACAGGACTGTTGGTTACTTTGTCTGTCCCCATCGTTCTTAGTTCAAATCCCTCCTGATGATGTCAGCCATCCTGTTGATGAAAATAGCTTTTCCCTTTCTTTGTGAGGAGGCTCCTGTCTCTCCCAAACAGACACTGATCTGCAAACAGGGTCTTATGGTCATAGAAACAAAAACCTGGTGGCAAACACCAGTTCTGCAGCCAATTATTGACTTGTCCTATTAGTGCTCTTCTTTCACTCTTTCCCCTTGGTGGCAAGATTGAGAAAAAAACCCACATGAACTGTCATGCCCTTGACTACTGGTCCCAGATCTCTGTAGTCACTTTTGATACTGTTCAAGTATTCTGTGGCAGTATCATTTATACCCACATGGAATGAGTCAGAGGGACAGATGGGCTTTATCAGTCCCTCTACAACATCCTGGATCCTGGTCCCTGACAGGCAACAAGCCTGTCTAGATGTTTGGCCAGGTTGACAGATGGGTGCCTCTGTCCCCCCATAGCAGGGAGTCACAATGACTCACTGTTTCTTCCTGGTAGACTTGGATGGTCTAGAGTTAGGTGGATCAGGTTCTTTCCTTGTAGGCACATCTGACTCCTTTTTGACTTTGAGAGCAGTGAATCTTTTTGATGATGCTTAAGTAGGTAGAACAAATATAGTTCAGATTTTTGCTTGTGCGCAAGTAAGTAAATAAAAGCAAATGCAAATATTCTTAAGGTGTCTTTAAAGTTACCTTTGTGTCCTGTTATTCCACTTCCCCCATACATTATGACTATTTTTAGTGAGTTGTAGTGATACAGGGAACATAATAAATGTTTAAGACCAAACATCATAATCCTTGCGGTTCTTCTATGGTCTCTGTGATTGTGAAATCATTGCTACTGAAGGGTCAGACCTGAAAAGCAATGTGCTGAGGAGACTGCCTATAAGGGAATAAAAGGACCGGGAAGGTGCTGGGACTTTCTCCTTAAGTAGTACATTTGTTTTTAAGAGACATTATGATTTTGCTTCCTGATAGGTTATGGATTGAGCTCACTGCCAAGGAGTATGAACCTTTGTTCATTTTAACACTTGGGATGAAGATTTCAAATCACAAGTCCTATATCCCACCTGGTTATGGAATGTCCTTCTGGGAGAAGATATCAACAGAAGGGGAGTCTAGCAATTTGGCCGACTGATCAGGGTGAGGAAAACACTGTGTTCTAGTTCTTGATTCACGTTTTTGGGTTGTTTTTTTTTTTTTTTTTTTTTTTCAGTTTTGTATCCAGTAACTATATCAATTTACAGATACTGCAAGGGGAAGGGAGCAGAGCCTCTCAGCACTGCCATGGTTAATAGGGAAGTCCAGTTCTGTTCATGAATTTTGGAAGTTGTGCATCACATAGATGTAGACATATAGTGGAAAATTACCCAAGTTACAATAGAATTTTAGACCACATAGAGGAGCTTGCCTTTCTAGACCAGTGTGCATCCAGGAGACTTCCAGTCAGACCGGAAAAAACTCAGCAAGTTCCACCAAAATCAGACACCACTGTAGATCTTTCAGATTGCATTCTCAGATGGAAATATCTAAATCTTGGTGCTGGGCTCAAGGAGATTTTCAAAGCCTCATGCTGTTAAAACACAAAGTAAATCACAGGAGTATAGGAAATACAGCTATGTTATGGTTAAAAATTGTAAGAAACTGTATTGTTAATCTAGGTTTTAATCAACAGACAACTATTTATTTTACTGTAGCTAGTGGTGATATTCAACCTACACTGGTAAATGTAGGTCTTATCAGGAATACTTGCTTTTATAACAACGTTCTAACTTCTTTTTTATATTTTTTTTTTCCCCTGTCCTTATGCTTTTATTCCATAGTGGGTATAAAAAAGGTTGTTTCTCTTTATAGTTATACTAAATAGTTATGAAATCGTAATTTTATAAATATGGGACCAATGGAGACCATTAAAACACTTAGGCTGAATGATGTTTTTATTCCATTATGGATTTGTGTGTTGGGGTTTTTGGTAGTGGAGGAGGGGTCTATAGCACTGGACTCCTGTGAGAAGCCTCTTGAAGCTGCTCCAGCTCCAAGTTGGACCCATTAGCGACAGTGGTTGTGCCTCTGCAATAACTTATTTAAGAAGGGGAACCTGGGAGGAAGAGTGGGTGTTGTAAGGAGGATTTATGAGAACATCTATGCGAACACCGAGGTCAGTGGAAGAGAGGAGGAAGAAAGAGACGTGTGCTGGAGCAGAGACCCCCCTCAGCCTATGCTGAGAGGGCAGGGCTACTGCCCCCACCACCCATGGAGGTCACCGGTGGAGCAGATGCCAATCTAAGGTCTGTGGAGGACCCCACACTGGAGCAAGTGGCTGCACTTAAGGCAGCCTGGGACTTTGTGGGAAGAATAAGTCCCCACTGTTGTAGTTTATTGCAGGGAGGACTGCAACACATGGGAGGGAACCATGCCAGACCAGCCTGAGAATAGCTGCATCCTTTGAGAAAAACTCAAGCTAGGGAAAGTTCATGGATGACTGTCTCCTGTGAGAGGAGAACCATGCTGGAGCAGGGGAGAATGTGAGGAGTTCCCCTCTGAGGAGGAATGAGCAGTGGACTGATTAACCCCCATCCCCTCACCCTTGAACTACTGGGGGGAGGAGGTAGAGATATCAGGAACAGAGCTGAGACAAGGAAGAAGGGAGAGGTGTGGAGAAGATATTTTTAAGATGTGGTAATGCTTCTCACTGTCCCACTCTGTTAAGTGTTGTCATTGTTAGTGTTTGAATTAAAGTGATGTGCTTGTTTTTTTTTTTGTTGTTTGTTTTTTTTTTTTTTTTTTCCTTCCCCTAACCAGTCTGTCTTTTGTCTGTGACCCTAATGGGTGAGTCACCCCTCCCTGCCCTTATCTCAATTCCCAAGCCTTTTACTTCATTATTTCCTTCCCATTCCCGAGAGGCAAGAGGTGAGTGAACAGCTCTATGGTGCTCAGTTGCCCTCTGGGCTCAAACCACAACACAAGACATCCAGAAAAAATATGAAAACTTAAAGAAATGACAACTCACCACTTCCTTTGGCCATCTTTTGCAACTATTAACCGGAAATTCTATTTGTACTTTCTGTCTTTACCATGGCTGAATATTTGCCTGGTGATTTTTGAGCCTTCTTTCTAGCATCTTCCAAACTTTGTTGTTTACTATGTTTCTACAAATTTTCTTTCAGTAAATAATAGATAACATGATCATAATATTAAATTGAGTCTCCAAGACTTTTCATCACCAGTTTTACCCTCTTTCTCTATTGGTATTATTTAGTTGCATCTGAAAATATAAAAAGCAAAAACTGAAATGATCAATGCAGAATAAATAAGAGACAATGGTCTCTCAGACACATTTGTTAAGGGGAAACATCAATTGTATAAAACATATTTAAAATAAAATGGACTCCAGATGATACACAGTCAGAATGTGTTTACTTTCAAAAGGAGAAGACAATCACTGAGGAAGAGCCCTATTGAAATATCTTTATTTCTCCTTTGTAAAATGACTTTGGTAGATATAATCATCTTGTTGAAGGATGTTAGTCATGGTTGCTCATTCTACCATTATTAACTCAATGTATTCAGAGTGGTTTGTGTATCAAATCCATTGTGTATCTGTGCTAATCAAATATCTGATCATATGTAAACCGCAAGTTGATACTTTATTATGATTTCTGATAAGACAATGCCCATAATGTGCTGAACTCATATTTTTTCAATACTGAGGCCGGATATTGAACTCTGTATTAAGGCACAAATATTCCCTTGAATTGTTCAAAAGCATGCCATCTTTTTAGATTTGTATTTGTGGTTAGGTTCAGATATGTTGCATCTTCTCCAGAGCCATAAATAATGACTATTACCAAATCATATAAAGTGTTGCCATAGATCCCATTATATATTGTATATGGTAATTAAATGTTCTGAGGCAGTATGTTGTTCATCATTTACTAGAAATTCCCTTGCATATATACACTCTGCAGTCATACAACTATTTTGTAAGTATTTGTTTTTTAATTCATTTTCTGTGACCATGATCCAGTAAAGAGGGAAGAAATGTATGCACACAAAAACTGGGGAATTTCAACAACACTACCTACACAGAACAGACACGCTTCATCAAATCTAAGATATCATTAAATAAAAATTGATTTTTTATAATAGTTTATTCTATTTTCATTCAGCTTTACAGATGTGGTCATGATGATTCAGTGATTACAACGATGTTTGTTGTATTACCATTTTTTTGGGGTCTTTTTCATTATATTTTCCAGCCCAAGGGAGACTTTTTACATGTCTGTCAAACATGAGACAGAACTTGATTCTCACCTTATTACTCAGAAGGGAGAGTTTTTAAGGGAGAACTAACAAACAAAATACCACAAATCCTACCCTGAGCTGCTTCTGAGCTTTGGCTGAACCTACAGTCACTAGCACATTTCCACCCCCAAGCTCTTTGACTAGCTCTCTGAGGATATCATTAAAAGTACTGTATACTGTGTATAGAAAAGTGAAGAAGCATAAGATCTAGTCTGCAGTAGGCTGTATGCCTTATGTATATAATAAACCAAGTCCAATTACATGTGAAGTGCTTGGGAGAAAGTGTCTGCAGTCACAGAAAGAATAAAACTAATTTAGAAAACCAGTGTTTTAAGAGTAGATGAAAAGTAGGTGGCAACATTTTCTAACAGTTTTCTGGAGAGTGCAGGCTATTAAAAGTTTTCAGAAAACTCTTTGAGTTTTTTCATTAAGATATATTCTGCAGAAGGTAATGACTAAGTCACAGCTCTAGTTAATGGACCAGACTGATTGCTGATGGCAAAGCAACAAGTGTTGATATCACAGAGGAACTTTTCAGCATGCAAATATCAAAAGCATGTTAGAGAGTAGAAGTTTTGATCCTTGCAGATAATACAGATTTATATCAAAATTACAGGAATCTAAAGTTACAGAAAGACATTCTGTTACCATTATCCTGGGTTTGAGTGAGTGATGAGGCTTTTGGATAGCAGGGGAGGGGGCTCTAGTGGTGGCCCCCTGTAAGAAGGTTCCAAGTCAGACCCACCTCTGCACCAAAGCCAACCCAATCAGCTGCACCTCTGTGGTAACGTATTTAATAAGGGAGCTGGGAGGAGGGGTTGGACTTGTGAGGAGGAGTTGTGGCAGCTGCGTGAACACCAGGGTCAGTGGAATAACAGAGAAAGAAATGGGGTGAGGTGTGCCAGAGCAGACTCCCCTGTAACTTGTGGTGAGATTGCAGGTCTGCCCCCCCTGCTACCCATGAAGGTCTACAGTGGAGCAGATACTGATTTATGGCTTGTGAGGGGGCACTACACAGACTATGAAGGTGGCTGCACCTGAAGGCAGCTGGGACCCTGTGAAAAGAATCAGCTCCTGCTGTTATAGTTCAGTGCTGGAAGGATTGCAATGTGTGGGCATGTCCCAAGCTGGAGAAGCTCGGGAAGGGCTGCATCCTGTGGAAGGGACTCATGTTGGAGAAAGTTGGTGTCCCACAGTGGAGCAGCTAGGGAAACACTGTGGCCTGTGGGAGCAACTCAAGTTGGAGAAAACTTGTGGACGACTGTCTCCTGTGAGAGTGGGACCACAATGGAGTAGGGAGAAGAAGTTCCAGAAGTTCCACCCCCTTGAAGATGGAAAAAGAGGCATCAGCATTCCCTGTCCCTGCACCGCTGGTGGGAGGATGTAGAGAAATCGGGAGCAGAGCTGAGCCCGGGAAGAAGGGGTGGGGGGAAGGTGTTCTCAAGATGAGGTAATCATTCTCACTGCCTTACTCTGTCTGTTAAGTGTTGATGTTGTTAGTATCTGTAACAAATTTATGTTCTTTTTTTTCTTCCCTTAACAAATCTGTCTTTTGCCTGTGACTGTAATGGGTGATTCATCCCTCCCTGTCCTATCTTGAATCCTAAGTTTGGCTTATTTTCTTCTTCTCAGCGCTGGGGGGGAAGGGGGAAGTGGGCAGCTGCATGGTGCTCAGTTGCCCTCTGAGCTCAAACCATGAGACCTTACATTAGCTATAGGTGTTAAAGACATTTTTGGGGAACATGCTGGCCCAGTTGAAATCAGTGGTTCAACTTCCCCCTTTAAATTCCTAGTTCACCAGGTGATCTGTTTTGTAATAAAGAGAAAACCTTTCCTTTTGAATTAAGGACTTGAAAAATTTGTGCTTGCCATTGTATAGCTATATTGCGACCAACGGTTGAATAATACAGTTTATGTATTCTGAAAAAAATAAAATCAGGTCAGTCATTATGTAAAAATGTGTACCAATATTACTTGGAATGCAGAGAGTTAAGTAGTGGCAGAAGTATTTATGTCATTTCCTAAAACTTGTAAATTGTATTTTCTTTAGAAAAAAATCCAACAGTGCTAAAGTCAATGAACTTGTTAGATAAAAATTTAATTTGTAATAATACTCGATGAATATGCTGATTTTCATGCCAAGCTTGGCAAATAGACTGGGATTAATCCAGTATTAGTTTAGTTTTCTAGGTTGTAAATATCTTAACCTAAATTAGTTGTTTAGGCTGGCTCTGAAATCAACACAGAAAAAGAGAGGAGCCCAGGCTGGAGCAGGTTTGTTGGCAGGACCTGTGACCCTGTGGGAGACCCATGCTGGAACAGTCTGCTCCTGAAGAACGGTAACCCATGAAAAGACTCATGCTGGAGCAGTTTGTGAAGAACTGTAGCCCATGGGAAGGACTCCCATTGGAGAAGTTCATGGACGACTGTGTCCCATGGGAGGGACCCCACGCTGGAGCAGGGGAAGAGTGTGAGGAGTCCTCCCCCTGAGGAGGGAGCAGCAGAGACAATGTGTGATGAACTGATCACAACCCCCATTCCCAGTCCCACTGTGCTGCTTGAGGGGTGAGGAGGTAAAGAAAATTAGCAGTGAAGTTAAGGCCAGGAAGAAGGGAGGGGTGAGGGAAAGCTGTTTTAAGATTTGTTTTATTTCTCATTATCCTACACTGATTTAATTGACAATAAATTAAATTAATTTTCCCCAAGTTGAGTGTGTTTTTCCCATGACAGTAATTGCTGAGTGATCTCCCTGTCCTTAACCCAAGAGCCTTTCAATATATTTGATCTCTGCTGTCCATCCAAGGAGTGTCTTTAGTTGGCACCTGGCATTCAGTCAGGCTCAACCCACCACAATAACTAATTTCTCATCCTTCACAGAGTCTTTAAAAATACAGACATTTTCCATACTATTGCATGGAACTGTCAAGTGTGGTTATATATTTTAATTTTGAGCATGAAATGTGCTCGCATGTTGGAACATATGATTTTATAGATCAATGTTAGCAGAGTAAGCTTTTTGTGACAAGCTATTAATCTCTGAAAAACTTTCTATAAATGCAGAGAGATATTTTCAGCAAGCAATTGTTACCATTGGTTCAAAATCTGACTCAGAGAGAAAATATGATATAGTCAGATATTTAACAGATTTTGCTTATTACCACAAGCAAAGTTACAGTAAGTGTCCTGGATTAAGACATAAGGTTGGAGAAATTAAAAACATTTATACTATATTTACAAGAATCAAAACAGTTTGAGTATTATTTATTCAAATTCATCGAGATTTATTTCTCTCATGTTCAATAGGACACTGAAGAAGAGAAGGTTCCAGTGAGACCTTAATGTGGCCTTTCAATACTTAAAAGGGGTTTATAAGAAGGATGGGGACAGACTTTTTAACAGGACCTGTAGTGACAGGATGAGGGGTAATGGTTTTAAACTAAAAGAGGGTAGATTCAGAATAGATATAAGGAAGACATTTTTTAGGATGAGGGTGGTTTTTATGACCCCAGACTGGGAGCCCAGGGAGCCATAAAGTTTTGTGATACCCTCAGGTTAAATTAATATGAAATGATACCAAATGACCAGTTAAAATGTTTTACTTGTGGTAGACATGTTAGTGGTCACAATCACAAACAGAACTATCTACACAAAG
Organism: Tyto alba; assembly: GCF_018691265.1. Taxonomy (NCBI): domain Eukaryota; kingdom Metazoa; phylum Chordata; class Aves; order Strigiformes; family Tytonidae; genus Tyto; species Tyto alba. The sequence goes on from NW_024881316.1 coordinate 3,447,059, forward strand.
CAGATAAGCAGGCACTTCTTTATTCCAGCGCTAGGGAACACGAGGGATAGCTCCACCAAAGATGTGTTCACTGATGGGTACAAAGCACAACATGTTTATACACTTTTTCAGCAGAGTCATAGTTACATAATGTCAACAAAATTCATAAAGTTTAATTTGACCTTAATAATGATTTGCTTTCAGTTACCTCACCCTACCTATATTCTTATTCTACAGAAATCATTGGTCATCTTTACTGATTTATTTGAATAGAATGAGGGGAGGGTAATGATTAGCATATTTATATTATTTCCTGGAAATCATTATCATATGCAGATGGGACTGGGGTCCTCTGGTGGTCATTGATAGTCTTCCTCACTGTGTCTGCTGATTGAACTCCATCCTTGAGCATGCTCATTTCATCTGTGGCTGATCTTCCAAACCAAACCCAGTATCTTCTAGTACCTATTGTTTTGACTCAAGGTCCATAACCAGTACCCATTGTTTTAATTCAGAGTCCATAATGATTCGTACAGTGTTCAAGGCACACACCATACTAGCTACCTATTCCTAAGGGCCTTAGTGTGTTTTATATTCTCGTAGCTGCTATAACTTCATTTTAAAATCAAAATCATATTCTAAACTAAAATCAAAATAATATTCTAAGATTCAAACTATTTGATTAAGGTAACTGCAACAGAAACAACTTAAACTTGGAAGAGGATAGTAAGCAATGTGGTGTCCTATAAATATGTAAGAAAGAAAAGAAAGGAAAGCAAAAAAAAAAAAAAAAAGAGAGAGAAAGATCATCACCTCAGGTTCCAGCATTGTCTCAGGTTCAGTAATCTTGGGTGGTGGATGCACACACAGCAAAGTTTCCTAAAGTTTTCTGTCACCTTTTAAATTCATCTTATCAGTTTATTTGCATTGTAGACAAAAAGAGGCAGATCTGGTACTGAGTGTTTAAATCTCTTATCAGCTTTTTAACCGGAACATATCATTTCCTTTGAGGCTTATCTAAGGAATTTGACAATACATCAGCAAGGAAGGGAAGCCCTTCTTCCTTCCAAACACTCCCAGCTTCCTTGGGCATCATTCCCTATTCTAATCACAAAGGCCACACCTTGTCCTTGAGGCTTTCTGTGTCAAGGAATGTTTGAGGCATTAAATCCTTCAGTTCCTTACAGTGGTGAAACACTGGAACAGGTTGCCCAGGGAGGTTTTAGATGCCCCATCCCTGGAAATATTAAAGGTCAGCTTGGACAGGGATTTACACAACCTGATCTAGGTGAAGTTGTCCCTGCTCATTGCAGGGGAGTCGGACTAGATGACCTTTAAAGGTCCCTTAAAACTCAAACCATTCTATGATTCTATGATTCATTCTATGATTTATGAACTTTAACCCTTTTTATATTTAATTCAATCTTCAATTCTGGGAAATTCTAGAAAGAGAAGACTCATATTTGTAAGGTAACTAGATATTACTCTTACTAAAAACTCAACCACTCTCCCTTGGTTGAGATGGATAAATAATAAGAGTTGAATCCATAGTTTAGATGGCTGACAGTTAAACATCTTCTAAGCTAGTTGTTTCTGTTATCAAGAGAGAGGTACCCCTTCAGAAGATGAGTAGTATTGCATATGCTGGACTTTAAGATCACTCCTTCTAAATCTCTATCCATTGCATTAAATGAACTCCATTATCCACTGAACAGGGCATAGATGACTAGAATGGGCAAAGAAAAAAAAATGGTTTAAAAATATACTATTGGTATGTGGAGAATTATCAGTATTTTTTTTTTTTTTTTTAATTTCAAGGAGAGGAGCTTTAGAATAGAACAGTCATTAATTTTTCTGTTTTTTTCACTGAGATTTGGAATATTTTTAGTCAGAATACAAATATCACAGGACAGTCGTCTCTGAATTATGCCTGCTCAAAATACAGTATTTGATCTATCCTGTCAAATCCTGGGAGTACTTGTGTTTAGGAAAAAAAAAATATATAAATTTTTAAGATATCAGTTATTTTTTTTTCATTACTCATGGAGTGTTTTTGTTGTGGAATATACATTGATTCAGATAATTCTTTTACTTATTTCAATATGTTCACTTAGCTCTAGTTACAATTCTAAGTTACAAGGAATACTGAATGAAATTATACTTTGAACTAGAAACTTTTCAAAGGAGTATTCTCCAGAGATGTTTTTCTATGTTTACAAGCCCTGTTTTAGAGGGTTAATTACATTTAAGTGTATCTTTTTTTTCTAGGCCCTCCTCTACAAAGACTGAAATATCCTTACAAAAGTAGGGTTCAGAGCTGCAACCTCGGTTTCTTGATGAGGAGTATAGATACATAGATATGATACATATAAATATATATTTTTTTTCCATAAACAAATCTATTACAGCAAGTGGTTTTAGTTAATGTAGACTTGCCTCTGACTGAACCTATGAATCTGTCTGTCTTACTTAATACATAGTGAGCAGCATAGATTTTAGTCTTCTCCCACTGGAAAGATAACTCATAAAGGTTTAAAGTTTTTACAGACTTTGTGTAGAGGACCAAAGAAGATTTACTTTAACATGTCTAGGATTGTTAGTTAAGCTTAAGCCTTTAGATAGAAGAGCTGAAGTCTCAGTCACTTGAAATGACTGAAACAAATGTGAACTTGCACTGAGGCATGTACATGTAAGCACAGAAAAGATATCTTGTCTTTTTAAATCAGCCATATTGTTTTACAGTCCAGCTATGTAGTAAACTAATTTCTTAAAATCTAGTCATATATTTGAGGTGCTTATAGCCAAAAACTTACAGTGGCGTTCAGGCTGAAACAGAGACATCTGGCTTTGGGTTGTCTGTATTGTAGGAGTATGCTTCAGTTACTTAAACATAATCCCTTCCAACATTTAAGGCACCCTCATGAATGCCAGAAAGTCTCTAGGTACCTCTTGACTGGACAATACAGATCTCCCATGAGTCATGTGCCATATTTGCCATCTCTGTGATGATGTCTCAGATATCCTAAGTCATCCCAGATGGCACTGGACATACATTTTTAGACATATTTATAATTTAAGAATTATATTCTAGTTGTCTATAGGTTCACTAGGTGTTTAAACTAGATGCTGACTAGTCCATACAATCCATGAAACTCAGAAGGTAATTCCACTGACCAGCCAATAGCTGTTTACTTCAGAGGGAATAGGCTATAATCCGAGAATAGGCAAATAGCACTTATAAATACACTTATATGCACATCTTGAACTTGAACTGCATTTTGACCTTATAGATTCAACTCTATCATCTGCAAAAGAAACATTGATTGTGAACACTGTAAACTGCAGTGGCAGAGAGCATGAGATTTCATCATGCATAGGGCTAACCAGAAAGTCATAATGATTCTCTACTGTTCTAACGAAACTCGTGTTTAGAGAAGTTTAAATGCTAAGAGTCTTTTTACTTAGAACACTCAAAACTTCAGTCAAGAGTCTTTTTACTTAGAACATTAAAAATTTCAGTCATATCTTTTATTGTTCATAGAACTGATGAAAACAAGAAGTTGTAAATCATCTGATAAACGTATAAAATGTTCTCAATTCATGAGATTGTTTCCACTGAACTGCTAAAATAATCTATTGTGGCATTTACAGTGCCAATGTATACATATTATGGGGCTTGAAAATCAATATAATAGTTGCTGATATAAGGGTTTAAAAATTTACAGTCTAAATAGTAGTTTTGAAACATGTATGTCATATAAGTGTATAGCATACAGTATACTGAATAATGACTCTGGAATTTCCCACTTACAAAGTAAAACAAAAAGCATGTAATTGGTAGTTTCAAGAACAAGTGAAAGTCTGAAATTTTGCCTAAGATTTTTGGAGAAAGAAAATAAAGGCTTTCATACCTTTGTCCAAAATTGTTACTAAGTCTCATGAATTACTAATAAACACTTATTTTCAGAATATTCAGGTAAAATTATATTCTAAAGTATAGGTAGTCTTGAACTAGACTTGGCATTAAACCAAGCAATTAGAATAACTTTAAGTAATATTTCTAGTCCAGCTGAATCATAGTCTTTAACATAAACTGAAGTGTCTTCTTAGAGCAAATGCTTGACTATCCCTTTTGTTGTTTTCTGTGGAAAAGAGGAGATCGGGTGTACCCTGACACAATGTATTTAACTTTGATCGTGAACTTAGATGGCCAGGTTTAGTATAGACTTGTTGAAATTACTAAATATATCGTATTTTGTTCAGTGACAGAGAAATACAGAACACAGCCTTTGCAGTCCCTGAAAACACTCATATTTATTTCCTGTAAATGGAATTTCTGTTGTTTCATACATGGAAAAATTAAAAAATAAATTCAGTTGAACTATAAAGTTTGAGCCTGTATAGCTAAAGTGAAATTGTGCAAACTACCATTAGCACTATAAAGGACATAATTAACTGAACTGCATGATTAAAACTCCATTGAAATACTGCTTGATTTTAAAGTTTAAGACAGGGATATGCTTATTTCCATAATGTTTTACAACAAGATGACCATGTATTATCACTAATGCCCACTTACCACTTTTACAACAGTAATTTCAATAATATATGATCTCTAAAATTGCAAGAAAAGAAATTCTAAACATTAAATGATAAAGTATAATTCCAAACAGAGTTCATAAATGTGTAATTGAATGACAAGTTAAGACTTAAAGAATGGCTAACATTTTTAGTAGCTTAAAAACAAAGTACTATATTCATTTATGGTTTAAGATAAGGTTTCCAAGTCTTATGGTGTTTTAAGGGGAAGGTTTCTCTTTAATTAGCTGATAAGTTCTGTAATATAGCAATAACTTAAGAAAGATAATTTAAATTCTGCATTTTCATTTAAATAACTAATTACATCCAATTCAGAAGATATATTTAATCATGGAACTTTTAAAATTCTGCTTAAAATCACATTTAAGAACAAAATTAATCTTTCTTTGCCATGGGAGAAAAGTTGTGACAGTGAATTAAGAATATTGTTTATTTTTATGTGTATTTATTCTGATATCATAGTAGTTTTCCATTAGGGTGATTTAGTTAATTTTTAACCTTTAGTTATACCAGAGTGAATGAGAGCAATACAGAACCAGAAATAGAATATTTATTTAAATCAGAGCATGTCATAACTTATTTCATTAGTTTTCAAAATTTAAAAGGGATAAATGTGAAAAGAGTTTTCAGTACACAAAATAGTTAATAAAGAAATATGTACAGATATTTAAACAACAGGAGATACATTGTCAGTTATGGCTTCCTTTCAGTTACTCTACATCTTAGATGAGAATGGAAATCTTATGTTTAGGATTGCACTGTTATATATCATATTCGTATCATATCAATAAAGCATGGTGCACAAAATTTTGCCCAGACAGTAAAAAGATTACTCAAATCAGATATGTTCCACATATCCTGAAAATTCTGCACAAAGGCTGACCCAAGTCAATTAAATATACAGCAGATGTCCACTGAGGTAATGCAACTGGGACATGCAAAGTCGACTGTGAAGGTACAGGATCCTCTGTACAGCACAAGTCCTGTAGGTATGGTACATATACATCATTTGTACACACACTTCACAGAGGGAAATCCTATGAAAAGTTAGGACAAGCTGCTTCCAGCCTGATTTAGGGAGTGCTAGAACTCAGCAACTACTGAAAACTAGTTTCATTAGTAAAAATCACAATAAAGATGACTCACCTTAACTCGGATGTTGTGAAGAGGGCCTAAATCACCTTGACTTATCTAGCAGTTCTTCATGCCCAGCATCTTCCTTGCTGTCTGTGACTGGCCAAAGGGCTCGACAGCCATGACAGTGGTGATACCAGGGTGCAGGTCTTCAGTGACATTTCAATGACACATGGCTTCCCTATATGTCACTTTTCTAACTTTGCCAATTAACTTCTCTTTCTTATCCCTAGTTTTGAATAAACTATTTTATGGCACTTTACAGTGATCAGGTTTGAGCTTTGTTTTAGTGTTTCTGCTTATACGGGAGGCACAAGATTAAATAGACACTCTCAAAACACCATTGTTTTGTGCTATTGTATTTAACATAGGAACAGACCACTGTGACTTCAGTATAAAACCTGTTCAAAACTGAGAAATCCTGCTGAAAACGGGAATTGAAATGTTCAGGATCTCACTATTGTATTTTAGATAGTGAAAAGTATTTGGTGTTTGAAAAGAATATGAAATATCTTCAGAACTAGAAAATATGTGGTATATGATTTTGATTCGAGATCTCTTAATTTCTTTAAATCTGAAACAGAAGGTATACTATACTATATATATCTACTACTTTCTGATCTTCGAGAAAGTAAATCTTTCTTCTTAAGATTTTTTAAATGTATATTTTTGTGAGAACTTTTTTATGCTAGTTATTAGAAATTCACCGGAGATTTTTGGAAATCACGGTGAAAGTAATTTAAGGAAATGTGAATGATAATTTAACGAAAATTATATGCTTACAGATCCAATTCTTGTTTATAGTCTGGACTTTAAATTTAATTATAACCATTTATAAACCAGGAAACCAGAAGTTTTATAATAAATATTCATCTTCTATCAATTACCCATTTAGTAGAAACATTCAATTTTTTTTTTTTTTTTTTTTTTTTTTTTTTTTCTGGAAGAATAAGGTTGAATTGCTTTTTTTTAACCAGTTATTCAACAGTATTATTGACTAGGTTGATAGAAACATGCAGAGCTTTACACAGCATATTTAAATATGAATGTCAAGCCTTATGCAGAGCTTTAAGTGTCTAATGCAGACATGTAATTCAAAATCTATTTTTAGCATTGCAATAATAATAAAAAAGTTGATTTCACAACCTTTGCACTTTCATAATACTAAGATCTGTGAGGTGATAGAATTCTAAGTATCTTAGAATTAAATGTGAGCTTGATCTGGAGCTACCAGCCTGCAGAAAAATTGCATTAAAAGAAAAGTATTTTTGCTCATTCTATTTTTGCACGTAAGGTTATTGTGTTTAAATAAACACAATGAAAGATTTCACAAAAAAACACTGATTCAAAAACATCACAACAGTTACTGAAAATGTTAAAATATTTTACATTCACAAAATATAATCACATTTTGTTTTCTTGTTAAACTACCCAGTGGGCACAATATTAAGCTTCACTTCCTGATGAGAGGTGTTAACGTTAAGGGTCTTTTTCTCCGTGGAGACAGATTTCTGCATGATGGCTCATTTGCAGTGAACCAGATAGCATCAGCTTCAGAAATCAGCAAAGGAGAGCTAGTTCTCTAGGATTCCACCCCATGCCTTACACTGACTTTATGGTCAGTGGCAGGGAAAATGCTGCTTAATACTGAACTGACACAAAAGGAAATTTCTGGATCAGTTGCACTGTGATTAGACTTTAACAAATCAGAAATAAAAGCTTAAGGTTTGTAGTGGGTTGGTTTTAATTCTTTAGAAAGGAATACAGAAATATTTATTGGCAAAAATAAAAGTTTTTGTGAGAAATAACTGTCATTATAAAAAACACTTGGACCATAAATCCTGTACTCTGACACAGATTCAGGTTTTTAATGCCTTCTTAACAGGTTTCTGAAACAGCAGTTTGCCTATTTTCTGTCCATTACTTAGGTACTGAGAAAGAATCAAGCACATTGACTTTAATGGGTCTTCACTCATTTTATTGACTGTGCTTCATCCAGTCAAACCTGTAGTCCAGAAATATTCTCCAGCTGCTCTGTTTTGCCTTTAAGATAGTAGGTAGTTAATACAGTTTCTTCCTACACCTGATTTTTTTTTTCTTTTTTTAAATATCAGAGACATTTTGAAGGAAATTAGGTAGAGAAATCAGAGGAAATGCTCTAGCATAATATTACTACCTTAATGTGGAGGTTTATATAGCATTTGACAGGATTTATTGCATATAAAATTTTGCAGCTGAGCAGGTATGCGTTTCCTACACTAAACTGAGATTCTGCTGTCAGCTGCTGTGAATTCGTACCAAGAGTGCAATAAAAGTAACATAGATTTCTGTTTACATGTGTTGCTGTACAATATTTAAAGTGTAAAGAATTTGAAAGGTTGTTAATAGATGGAAGTGTTTATGCTAGAGGAGATGGAAAAATAGAATAAAGAGTAGGAGGCATATGGTAACTCAGATGAGAAACATTTCATGCTGGGACAGACGTTCCTCTTCTATGGTGTGCTGAATAATCTGGTGTGGGTGTTTTTCTTTGTTTATATGATGTCCTAAGAGCAACACAGTTCCTGTGAGGAAATGAGTATTTTAATGAATTTCAGACAGTCTTGCCTGAGAGAATTATGTATCTAGCTATAAAATATGCAAAGATAGCCCCAAATGATGATGGCTTCATTTTTAATGTTCTATGTTTATTGTATTAATATTTTGAATAACTCAGCCAAGATAAGGAGCTTCCACTTACATGTGTATAGCTATATATTTTTAACTGACTTGTTTCTCTAGGACAAAACTTCAGCTGTTGAAAAGGCATTTAAAAAACAGATTGTGAAATGAGTTTTTCTACCTATCTCTTGAAGCGGTGTGTGTGAGTTTGGGAAAAATGGGGAATTAAGAAGAGTACAATTCGAATCTTGGTCAAATGAAAGGACTTGAGTGTAGTGACACGTGGCATACAACACCCCCAACCTCAGAGCCTGTGTCTAAGAGCAGAATTTGCAAAACAAATTTCAGTTTGGATCAAGGTAAGACTGACAGCTGCCAGTACACTAAGTGTTAGGATGCCCAAACCAATCATTAGGAAATGTAGAAGAGCAGAGCATTTCTGAGATGCTGTCTCCTGCAGGGACTGCACTCCCCAAAGCTGGAAGCCAGAGTTCTGGTTTTTGCACATTCGCCTGTTAAAAGCACATGCCCAGTAAGTGGTGTTCTGCTTCCCGGGATGCTGATGGAGTTTGCATTTGCCACTTGTTGGATGGAGGAAGAAAACCAAACCAACAATCATTCTGAGACCACCACTTAAGACAGCATCTTTCCCATTGGACTAGCTGAACTGCTAACATCTGCTCTCTTTTGGCCTGGTGTGGCTTTTGCACTTCTTGCTCACTGTGGCACAGTTATCTACAAGCAGGATAAAAAGCAGCTGCCTCCCATATCTCTATGATTAGCACATTCTGCTATGATATACAGCTCCAGTCCTAAACTTCCTCATTCTTTGTGGGGAGTGGGTCTCAAAATGGGTCACCTGGAGCAGAAGTTCTGACAAATAAGCCATTGGAAGTAACAGTTAAAGTAAACTTTGTGTGTTCTGTGAACCCTGAGCAAAACAGCTCAGTTGATATTTTCTGTAGAGATTGGTGGAGGAATGCCTGTTTTATGGACATTGGAAGAGGACAGATCTTGAGGAGACATGCACAGTATTCAGCTCAACAAAGGCTATACACAGTATAATCCTTGTTCAGGCATTTTGAGAAGTTGCTGTTCAAAACACTACTGTGTCTCAGGTATATGTGGATGTTAGTTGTCGTTCCCTCCTATGTCTACTTTCTTTATTTTTTTTTTTCCTATTGTTCCTCTGAAATTCAGCATCTCCTCTTGTTTAAGTGAGACTCAAAAAACTCCTCGCTGTAGTGTTTATAACAAGTCCAGATCCTCCAGTTAACCAGAAAATGGACTTGTAATGTCGTTTGCCATTGCTGCAGATATGTGCAAGAATGTAAACATTTTTTGCTCAAAATTGACTGCAAGGATTTATTTCAGGCAGCTCCAGATGTGCTGCATGTAAACTGGTGATCCTGAGACAAAAAATTTTCTATCCTTTTGCCATATTATGCCACTCTCCAAAAGGGCCTCATGAAACATGTCAACAGGAGTCTTTTACTAGCTTAGAGCATTAAGGAATACATAACAGAAGCTGCAAAATGCGTTCATTTCTGTAATAATTCCTTCCCTTAGATTTAAAACAATGTTAAAATAAAACTCAGTAGGTAAGTGACAAGTCTAGAGATAATATCGCCCCCAGGAACAGACCAGTGATTGATTGATGTGTTATATATTAGCTAAAAATAATGATGGTCCTCACATTTTTCCTCCTCCAGCATAGTTGTTAATCTTAGTTGTAGTCCAACCTATCCCCCTCTCACAGAAATATTCCAGAATGATTTAAAAATTAGGAAACAATCTTCTAGTCTGTTCTTATTAGTAGCAGAATGTCACCTTTTCCCAGTTAGCTGCAGAAATACATATTTCTCTCATACAGACAATATTTTTTTTCAAGAAAGAGGACACACCCAAAATAAAACAGAAGCAAAAATGTATTATATTTAGTTGGTATGAAAACCTACGTAATTTTCAACTTGAATTATGTAAGTAACAACATGCTGAAGATTTTAAAAATAATATTATTTTTCTTATTAATTTATTATCTCTTTACTTGACAGTCTCTAAATGAAAGCTTCAGTTCCAAATTTTATTTAAAACTACAATATCCAGGGAAGTAACCTTGTTTATCTGAAACTGTACAGTGTTCATATTTCTTTTCTCTATCTCTGCTTAAAGTTTGAATCCCTAGTGAGTAGTTTTCCAGCTCTGTAGTGAATATGGTGCAACTGTATGGAATAACATGAGGACACCACTGACATTTTGTTGATAAGATTTGCATTAAAATATATTCACAGACAGCCTGTCTTGCAAATATGCATTACTGTAGAACCTTTATCAATTTCAGACACACTTAGCCTTTATCACGCATAAAACTTACAGAAAGATTTGCCAAGATGAGTTATCCAAAAAGATGGAGAGAAAGAAGGTAAAGTGTTTTATAACAGTTCAGTTCCCTCTTGTGTCAAGATGGAGAAAAGAATCAAAAACCCAGTAATAAATTCTTGTTTTATTCATCTATGTTTATTTCTCTGCAAATGTCTTATGCAAATGTAAACCATTAACATGCTCTTTTTAGACAGGCTGGCTCATATATCTAGGTGTTTTCTCCTCATCTTTCTATTCCATCTCTTCTGAAAAACTAACTGCAAAAATGTCTTTTCAGGTTGTTACTGTTTCTATTCCCTTCAGAGTAAATTATCTTGTTTTCTGGATTATGCAAAACACAGTAAAAGCTACAGTTTACCATTTTATTTATCAGTTCTGGGACATGACTTAGTTTTACAGAGGAGATACATAACCATGGACAAACATACAAAAGCAATCACAGAATAGTCTGTTGTTGTCCAGTTGATTACATGGAGGAATTCTGATTTCACAAGATTCAGTCGGAAAACTGTAATTTGTCTCCACTGAAATGTGATATGTGTTAATAGGATGTATTATTCTGGTCACTAATTAAATGAAAATTTAGCAGTTGCCAAGTTCTACTGTAGTATGCTTCAGCTGGTGGCATGAAGTCTACATGTGGACTGTGGATCATTTCAATCTGACCTTTGCTTCTTCCTTAGTCCAAGCAGCAAATAAAGGACTGACAGCTTAATTCCCAAACCCTACAGGAATTAGAAGTCTGGGTCTTCTTGCCGTGATTCAGTTTCCCCTTGAGCCAGCAGAATTTCGTATAATGACATTATTTTCCTTTGTAGTTTTCCACTCTATGGTTTTTTATTTGCACAAGAGAGAAAACCTGGCTGATAGTTTCTTTGGTAAATACCAAGATGGAGTGGCTACTCCTAGAAGTGCTGCCTGCACTCATTTTTGAGGTCAATATTTTTGAGTCCAATATATGATGTTTTGTGGTGCTTCTGTAGATTCAGCTGAACCACCTAACACTGGACTTCCCAGTGCACAAATCTATTGTAGATCTGCATTTTACCTTCTCTGCCCTGGAGACAGCTCAAGTCCTGAAGTAACATGGCTGTGTTGATACATTTCTGAGCTGAAGCGAAGGTCCAAGAGGAGTCAGTAACTAGCTCCAAAGAGAGGAACTCTATTTTCATATTCTGCATCTGCATGTTACTTGGATGTATTACATTGACTTTTAGGATCAGGTCAGCATTGGTTTGCAGATCTCTTCAGAGTATGCTGAGACACAGCGTAGATGCTGCACAGCTACTCTGCTCAGCACTAGGACTGTCTCTGTCCTAGTAAATGGAGTGTTTCTGGGACCACTGGCTGACACTGAGGACAGCTACAACAGAACTGCATCAGAATGAAAGGACTCTTGCCTTACAAGACAGGGCTGCTGAAGGCAAGTTTCTTATTGGGAACTGGTCCTGACCTGTGGTAGCTGCTGAACTGTACTCACCAGTTGTTGGGGACTGCTATTAGTCACTGCCCAAAAGCATGCTAGGGGTAATTCTAATAAGTTACTAATGGAGAGAGTTGAGTTCATGTGCCCAGAAATGTTTCCTCTCCCTGGTATATTTGTGCCCTTGTAGCACAGGCTGCACTCCAGCCTGGCTTCCTTTTGCCCTCAGCCTGCTGCTGCTTCTCAGCTCCTTGATGGGGGAAAAAAGGGATTTTAATTTTTTTCTTTCTCTCTTCTTTGATTTCAAAACAAGGCATCATACAAAGGTTTAACCAGCCTTTTGAGTTTCTTCTCTTTTTATTCCCCTGGGCAAGATCTTCCTCTCCAGTATGTATGTACTGCAGTCTGATGCTAATAACCACAATATCATTGCCTATTTTCAATGTAAAGTTGATGGCCCCAAAATCCTGCTTTCATGTCTCTCAAATGTACTCCAGGGGCTTTTAAGTCCTAAATTGCTTGTTTTTTTGTGGGTTTAATTCTTTTATTTGAACATAAAAGTTTTCTGCTTATTAAAAATACAAATGCAATGTCTACAATTTCCAAAAGCTTTGCTAATCATGGAAGGGTCTAAAAAAGCTCCAAAGTAATTATATCTTGTAATTATAAGAAAGAAAGTTCCCAACTACTTCTTAGTGAATCACAACATTTACCAGTTTGGAGCCTGCAGCTATATGGATGAGATTAGCTGCTAATTGGAGGGAGGAAAAAAAGAATGAATAGAAGATGAATTTTATGTTTTAAAATAACTTGGATTTGTATCTGATTTACAATGAGAGAGTGCCTTTTGTGTGGCTTGCTTTTTTTTTTTTTCTTCTTCTTCTCCAGAAGCCACAAAAGGAGATGAAATATGACGTTATATGTACAATAGGGTGTTTGCAAATCACAGTTATTTTTTGAAAAGGAAAAGTGCAGAAGGCTGTCTAAGGTCTGTCTACTGTTTGTAGGGACTCTGGCATAACAATTCCTCTTTATATATGCTGTGTCCTTGCTGCTGTCATGAAAGTGAGTCATCATGGAGACTAGGGCACATCAGAGCTGGAGGCATAACAAAATTGAGTGGGGCTTCAAACTTTTACCAGTACAAAGTCCCTTGAAATTCTTTCCTCAGCTATACAAACTACTCTTGGGAACCTCTAAAGGTCACATTTATGAGATGGACCGACATTAAGTTTCAGCGATGGGAGTATATCCCTTAGATGTTATGCAGTTCCAGATCTTGATCCCAACCAAAATTCTCTTATAACATGCAGTGTCAATACAGGAAGCCCGTGTAGCTTGTACAGGCTGCAGATGGCACATTTGCAGAGTTGTGCAGTAACTGGAAAACTCAGTTCAGATGCTGAAAGTGACTGAGACATGATAGCACGGTGCCAGCCCAAGGTAAAAGGGTGTACTTCTCACACAGGCTAATTAGCTTCAGTACAGACCTGTGCATTTGACTGTTTCCATTCTGGTAATAGTGAAATCTTCACTGATTTGGGGTGGCGGGGTGGTGGGAGTAGTCCCTGTACTGATTTCTACTGAACTGTATAGGTGCACTTAAAGATGTGACCAAGAATTTCCATGCTGCTTCACATATGCAGAAAATGTGGGCCACAAAATTAAAAGCTTTTTAGAAGGATCTGTCTCTTGTTGTAAATTTGTTTCTTTGTAACATTTTGCAATATTAATTTATTTAACAGATTTTGTGTGTTTAAATGTTGATAGCTTGAGGTTCGTTTCATCAGCCCCTCTTCCTTACAGCAAAAGTAATGCCTAATTAACATTCAGCTGCCTTGCTGTAAAGTTGATTGAGATGGTGGATGATATTTTAGCTGATTGTCATGCAGTGGAAATGACAGAAATAGCAACTATCTGGGGCTAACTGGAATTTGAAAGTGGGGTTTCTTCCAAGCCTGGCAAGTCTTATCTATATCATGCCTACAGAGAAGTGCAGTAACATATTTCACAGAAGATAAGATTATGCTAGAGGAGAGGAGTTATAAACAGGTGCTTTTGGCAACTGCTAGATTTTAAATCTAAACTCACATAGCTCTCAAAGACTGAACTAACCATTTCTTCACAAATAAAAGTGATTGCTTAAATGAATTAATGCAAGTACAGGTAATTTTCTTACCAAAGCTAGTAAATTAACACAAATATAGGTGAGTGTTACTTTTTAAAATGGGTTCAGTGACTGAATTATATGATTAAAGTATTACAGTACCAGCATACACAAATTCTTTGTCTGTTATTTTTATCTTGGGGGAACATATATGTGAGCAATGAGGAATATTTACTGATGATAAACATTTAGATTACAACCTATTAGTGCGTCAAGCTATGAGACTTTACTGTATTTTAGAAATATGGTTTTTTACAACCCTACACCTTGGCAACATATAGGTCTCTATTCCATGTTATGTAGGTTGTTTTGAATTGGGTTTGTTGTACTGAGCCTGCCTGGTCTGCTCTAGTGTTTTTAGATTACCTATCCTTCTTGTTATCCTTGATCATTTCAGCACAGTTTGAACTGGAACAGAACTGCACAAATTATTTTTTACTATTAAAGATTTCTCCAGAAATATAATTCTCAGCCTTCCAAACTGCTTTTGTTATCAAGTATTTTACATATCTTTTGGTCCAAAGAACAGGGGAAGATACAGAAAAGTCAAGGTGTTTCTGCTCTTTATTTTGATATAACATTGTCTTTTCTAAAATGTGTGTGTGTGTAGATTTGTAGGCTGTTCAAACCTGAAGAAATCTTGATCAGAACAGACATTTCAGTTGCCCACTAGTTTGGCTACACTGCTAGTTGAGTAATTTTCAGATAGTTTGTGACTTGCATGTACTAAAATAATGTTGATGATAGTAAAAATGCTGAAGTTAGAGTATACTTTAAAAAGCACCAAAAACATAGTTGAACTTGTCTGACTTCTTTGTCACGTAAATGGAACTTTATAAATGTCTGAAGAAGAACAAAAATTTTTATTCCTCTAATATAAATATCAGGATGTCTGGAAATGTAAGAAGTTTTTCATCACTACTTATATCATCACCTTTATTATTAAATCCTGTATGAAATTTGCTTCTGCTTAGGCAAGGGGAGATCATGGGTTTCAGTGAGAGAGAGAAGATGACATGTAGGTATCTCATTTCCTTATATCCTTTGAAACTCTCAGACCAAATATCTAAACCAGCAATATCCTCTTGGAATAGGATTAATTCATCACAGCTGTTTTCTCCAGCACTGTTACTGATTTAGAATAAATGAATCTAGAATAATAGTTAATTATCAAAATCATAATATTGTGACATTGGAATTTTCTAGTAAAAGTTAATCTGTAGCTCATACAGATTTCAAAATATTTTAGTCATTATTTTTGTTACTGAAAAGTTTATACAGATCTTTCTTTCTAATAGGTAGCTGTGTCTGTTTTTTTAAGGTATTTTGTTCTTATTTTGTTCTTGGTACAGAAGTAGATGGTTACTTCCCGGTACACTTCAGGACATCAGCAGAGCTACTCTCAACATCATTCTGTGTTGCTTAAGTTTTTTTGGTAAATTTCAGTCATTGATATTGCATCATGATCATCTTAGTGTTGCTTGTATCATTGTCGCTTGGACAATATTGCATCATATTAGATATGATCAAGGAGGCAGGGGCATGGAGCATTATTCTGAAGCATTCCCTATGTTATTAAGTTCTTGCAAATATTCTCCTTTGTTGGATTCTGGAATATGTTTGTGTATTTTATGTATACATATGCATTATGACAAACTGTGTTTGGAAATGCCAAGAAATGTCACTAGTGATAGCTCATTAGCCATGGTATGTCAACTTTTTGTTCAAAACCAAACTGAGAAATCAAGAGCTTTTCTATGTCAGGATATGCCAGCTAGATGCATTTATGCCTGTTACCTCTCAGTAGGAAGTCTGGAGGGATGGGGTTGAAATTAATGCCAGGACGTGTGGTATTTAAAAGCAACATAGTTATTCTATCACCACATCAACTGACAGTGAAATCTATGAATTATTTGCAGCCTTTATGAATAGCCACTTGAAATATCTCTTGAGGTTCCTACCACAAGGCTGCCTATTACTCTTATTTAGTTCCTAAGACATCAATTAAGTTTGATAAAGCAGAAAAAATGAATGTCACATTTGGTATACTTCTGGCTGACTGCATTGATTTTTGGCTTCTGAATAGATTCAATTACATGCTGTAATTCAAGCTTGTCGTGATTGTAATTCTGTTGGATCTCCTCCTCCAATAACTTCTCCATTTTCTAATTTCCCATGGGAGGTCATAGGTCACCCTAGAAGCTACATTTTTAAAATAGCTGGACACTAGATTTGTTAAAAACACTTAGTAAAAATAATGAGTTTAGTAAATGCTTTTACACACAGTTGTCAGAAATCTGAAAAAGTTAGAAACAGCAGGTATCTGAGACACCTTCAGTGCCGGAGAACATCGTGGCTTTAAACAACAATCTCTCAACATTTTATGGAAATCAAGGCTTGGAATTAATGATGTTCAAGGTCTTATTCTCTTTTCAGATTCTTGATGTATGGACCTGGCTTCATGTGTATTCTGCTGACATTCAAGACCATTTTCCACCTGTCTCTTGCATTCCAAATCTCTTCAGATATTGCATATGAAAGATGAAGCAAGAAATGAAGTATAATTATTTACCTTAAGGTACTCTCTCTCAATTCACTCATACTATCTTTGGTATGGAAACACTGACATGATTCCAAATTTTAATGGATAATTTTTTGGATTGGGGGCAGCCGATACAGTTCCTATATCTTCACCAGCCAAGTTCTTCAAAACAGCCTTTTTATTGTGTGTCTACTAAAATAGGCAAATGTTCTTTTGTGTCAAATTAGCAACATCAAAATTCTCAGTGAAATAAGGATATATTTTCTTCTGAGAAAAAAAAAAAAAAGTTAAAATCTTAATTTATTATAAAAACAAGTTTGTTTGTTTTTTTTTGTTTTTTTTTTTTTTTTTCATTTGTATTAATGATGGTGATCATGATCCTGAAAGAATAAGTACAGGCAAGGAGTCAGTGATAATTTTTTTTCCTGTAAGAATAATTGACATAATAAAATTATATGTTTGACTAACAGTTCCTTATTCATAATTCTGTTTGTTGGTTTGTTTTCACTCTGTTTAACAAGTCTTTTGGGATGTATCAAATTCAGGGAGCCATTGTACTGAATATTCTATATTATTTTTTTTTCTTTTAATATTTTTTTTTTTGAAAACCAGCATTTTTGCTGAAAGCAAAGTACAAGAAATGAGTCTGACCAAAAAAACAGAAAAAACAAAAAAAAGAAGAAAAATCAATCTCATTCAGTTGGACTACCTTCTTTATTCTTTAATAGCCTTATGTCATGTTAATATTTATTAAATAAATATGCAAACAAGATTGTATTTTACTTCAATTCCATTTTGATTTACTAAGTCACAATGAACTGTGCAGTAAACTATGTTGAAAATGAAGAGGACTTTGAAAGAAATATAGCTTATTTAATGGGAAAAAAAACAAAACAAAATAAAAACCCAAAAAACACAACAAGAAATACAGTAAGAAAGTATGGCTTTCTGAACCTGAAAAATGTGGATTTAATGTTATTTCAATGCCAAAATTCATATTAACAAATCATTTAAGCCCTTTGGCTGTAATGAAGTGGAATCCCCTCCTTCAAGGCTCATCTATCACTTTCTCATCTTCATGTAAGTAAAGATTTCCAAGTTACCCATGACTGAAGTTTTATGTTGGGCATGGGTGAATAATGTAGCATGAAGCTTTTAAGGAGCCATCTGGCTAAAGAGTGAGAAGTTTCTCCTTTGCCAGAGAATTCCCTCCTCTGAGCTTCCTCTGGGGGTTGAACAGCTTAACCTCATCATCCGGTAAAAACCTGGATGCCAAACCTTGTCCGAGAGACAGGAACATATACAGAGAAGGTGACAGCAGGAGGAAATGCTTCCACCAGGGTGGAGCTGTGCTGGAAGGACAATTCAGAATAGTCAAAAGACAGTGATTATTTATGCAATGGAATTTGGTGCTACAGGACACGGGAGACATGACATATTTGCTGTCAACCACTGTCAAATACAGAAGACTATGCAGGATTTTTATATTGAGTTTCAGTATAACTCATTACAAGGGTTCTTATGATCATATGAGCAGGTTTGTTACCTCCAAAATACAATGATACTGTGGACATCTCAAATACAGTCTGATTAATATTTCCATATTACTTTTGCATGTGTTGCATAAAGGGAAATGCATAGTAAAATGCATGAAGCTGACCAGGTGATACTCATACATTGTTTAACTACCGTAATGACTTGGTTGAGTAGCAGCACTCAGTTTTTGCAAGCTGTATGTGCATTAGGAGGACCCTAGAGAACAGCATACACACATGTGAAAAGGCTTTACATGACACTATGCCTGCTTGAGTAAGTTTCCCACCTGAGATCCTGTAACACCTTGCAGTAATGTTACATGATTGACATCAGTTGATGGGGATGTTTCCTAGGAAGGTCTTCACAGCCCATTCTGCAAGACTAATTGAGTCAAGACAATTCTGGGTTCATCTGTAGTACACTCCTTGCGGTTGTCTCTTCAGCCACAGCTCGCTCACAGCAGATTGTTAAGTGTAGCAGTTTACGTAACAGCATATCACCCATGTTCTTGGGTTGTGTTGTGTTGTTTGTCCTTGTTTCATTAAAATAAATCTTGATTAATAGAGCTATTTTCATAAAAGATATTTTGATAGCATAGAAACCATTTACTTAAGAGGCCTTGATGCTGTAGACTGAGACTAATGAAAACCAGGGTAGTCTTAGGAGAGCAGCACAGGTGACACATTAATACAGGTATTTTGTTTCATATTGTGATTTTGTGGGGAAAAATTTATGGGATTATCTGGCAGAAAAAAAAACCCAAAACGTTAATCTTCTAATTTTAAGGTGTAACAATTAATTGTTTTAAATGAAAAGAAATTAACATTAGTGAAGCTAACTAGTTCCTTACCCAGGGAACCTAATTTAATGCAAGAATGGCAAGGAGAAGGGGAAGTGGGAATATTTATTCACTATTGCTCATACGAAAACTAAAACATCCAATTAAATCAGCCTGCAATGGGTTTTAAAGAAACAAAGGAATGCTTTTTCATACAAGACATAATTGAATAATGGATTTCATTGCTACAATATATTTTGGATACCAAAAATACAAATTGGATTAAAAATAGAGAAGTTCAAGAGAAATAGCATTGTCTGTTTGTGGCTATTAAACATTGTGATCCAGCTGCAACCACAAATTATAGAAAGTAAAATTGTGTTGCAGGAGAGGGCTACTTTATCTTTTTTCTGTTTCTTCTTACCTTCCCTTAAGCACTGCTACTGATTTCTGTCAGACACAATACCTAAAGGTTAAATTAACTTCAGGGCTGACTCAACGACAAAAATTTCACTTTTTTATCCAAGAATTAATCTCTTATTATCATAACACTGGCATGCCATGTGGTCCTATGCTATTTACCCCATTGACTGACACATAGTTCTGGAAAGGCATTCAAGGAGTGTTTTCATGATTGATGGTGCCATTGCTGTTGGGTGATTGATTCTTCTTTTCCTTTCCCCCTCCCCAATCCTGTATGATCCTGTAGGCTCCCCTGAACCAGTTCCTTGGAGCTTGCATGGCAACATTGTCAGTCAGATCACCTCACCTATTTGACTCAAAAAAAAAATTTCTTCTCTCCTAGATTAATTTTCAGAAAAACTAATGAGCTGATCTGATTTGCAGTACGGTGACACAAACTTTAGGGTTGTTGAAAAGGGTAATGGGGCAGAGGGTTAATATTTCTGCAGTTTATCAACCCTTAAATCTTTTTTATGTTTTCCTTTAGAATATATTTTACTGCAACAAATTATAATTCTTGTCCCTGTTCTTTTAAATCTCATGTAAGAAAGAAATACCTTTTAAATTGGAACTAATTATTACTTGGGTGTATTCTGACTGGGATCTTATCTTCAGAAGTAGATTTTACAGCTCTGTCAACAGTTTTTTTAACACCAAATGGGGTTTTTCATTTCTTGTGACTAAATTTTTATACACAATTTCTAAATCTGGGCTTTGACTGAAGTACACTTCAAAGTAATATCTTCAAGAGAATGTCTGAAATCAGCACATCACATGTTAGTATTCAGTTTGTGAATCTGTTATGATAGTATTGTCAATATGCTAAACTGTCTGTTACACATAATCACGTTGTTTGATCTGATTCTTTGAATAAAAAATCCCTTTTTTATTTGAAGTATTTTCATTTACTTTTAATGATCAAAATACATAAACTACTCATCAACCATTTTGATCATTGGTTCTTGGCCACAATTTAGCAGCTCTTCTTTGGAATCACCACCGATGTACACCTTCAGTTGTGAATTTCCTGTCAAAACAGCTCAAGATTAGGGCTCTACTATCAAACTCTTTTAGGTTGCTTGAATTATTTATTGGTGCTTGCATCCCATATCCACCAGACATCCTTTTAAAATAAGATTCTCAAGTTGCTGATTTGGGCATCTATATTGCTTGCATATTTCCCTAGAAATGTCTGTATTTTGAGGATTCATTATTCTTATTTCTCACATGCAGATGGTTTCAGAATTTTATGTACCCAGTTTTAAAATTCTATCAGATATATTATTTCTATTGTTTATTTAGCTTCAAGATAAAAGATTTAACTATTTTCTTCAGCTTTTCCTTAAATGAAAATATGAACTATGTGATTTTAGTACTGTGTTATATGATGAACTATCCAATATATTTTCCTGTGAACCAACATGTCATTGTGTTCTTAAATTGTGAATTCTGAACTGGATTTTATAATTTTGATGAAGCTTTAGTGTAAAAACAGATTTATCAACAAATTGCCTCTGTAGGAGATGGAAAGAGTCTGTGTGTCTTTTTGTCAGTCTGCTAACACTAATTCACTCCTATAATACCTGGTCTGTATTAGAATACTCCTTGTGATGTTAAATGTCAGTCACATGTCTCTAGGTTATAAAGTAGAGGTACTGGTCTAATCCCAGAGGTAGTTGTGTAGGCTCTTTTACGGTCAGTCGAGAAAAGAGCACTTTCTGAGAATAACTCATTTGACTTGCTTTAAATGTCTACCTTAAGATTAATTACTTTGTTGTGCTCCACTGAGCATAAAGGAGTCCAGATGACTACTAGTTCAGATGCAGACATCAAAATTAAGCAAAACAAATCCCATCTCAAACTTCTATCAGATTATTAATTATTTCAGATTGTGAGACAGTAATAATTTTTACTTATTTAATTTTTCTCTGTACATTTGGTAAAATTTCTCTCTCTTTAGGTAGGGTGTCGTATTCTTTTTTCTCTCTTCCATGGTGACTAAAAAGCATATACGATGTAGATCTATTTATTCTGTGATTTCCACTACAATGGATACATCTACCTTGCTCTTTAACTTGATTATAGCTTCCATCGTTTCTGTACTCATCTGAGAGTTCTCTGACACTTGAGAAATATTCTCAAATTCAACATTCAGTTGTTTTTTTCTCTAATGGTTTGGCAATACTCACAGAGTATTATGAGTACTATTTCCAGAGTAATATTAGAAACTGCATTTTTTTTTAATAAAATCTTCATATAACTCACTCTTTAGTGTAGATAAGGACAGTGAAAGTTGGGAGTTCATTGCATTTACTTCTGCCTGAATATTTCTCTAGTATCTTTTCTGTCATTCCTTTGGATCATGTACCTTTGCCCATTTTGAAAAAGATAACTATTTCCCTTACTTTCAGATTGGTAGTTTATTTTATTTTCTGACAAAATTCAGTACATTTCTGCTCTGCAGTATTCCATCATATTGTCACCATTCTCCTGTGTGGTGTGTGTACAGAGCTGGTATTTCCAAATTCTGTAATGACATATCAGTCAGGCTGCTCTCTGGGGTCCAGTCACTACATTGGCATGTGAAGCAACTGCTTGAGAACAGATTAGTCAGGAGATCAGTCATCAGATGCAAGAGCATCTCATGTCCACGTGGGATATCCTAGATGATCGCCAAGGATGCTATACACCTATTTCTAGTATATTATGTTGTACCTCATATCTCTACTGATTCTAATGAGATTTTAGACCAGTAGGTAATTAATACTGAATTTCATTCTTAGTTAGGTCTTTCAGATAGTTCCACGAAACTTTTCTCAAACTTTTAAGACTTGATTTTTTTTCTGGAATACTGGCTCAAACCTTTGTTTCTTTCTGTGTCATCCTCTCTTTCCTCACAAATCAGATACATTCAGATCTGCTTGTGATTCATCCTGTTAACTCTGTAATAGTTAAATTATTCTTATGGTTGCCAAAAAGAACATTTATAGGCAGGTGTCATCATTTGAGCCTACACAGCAGTTAAACGCCACACAGTTGCTCACCCACCCTCCCCCCACTTGGGAATGGGGAGGGAATCAGAGGGGCAAAGGGAAACTCATGGGTTGAGATAAAAACAGTTTAATAACAGTGACAGAACAATACACTAACAGCAGTATTAACAGGTAATGTACCATACAGCTGCTCACCTCCCAGCTGAAGATTCCTAAACTCAAATGCCCCCACAGCCACACTCCCAGAAGTGGCAGCCCCTCCTGCCTCACTCCTGCCTTTATATAGTGAGCACAATGTCATGTGACATGGGATATTGGCCAATCCGGGCCCAGCCCGCCAGCTGTGCTCCCCCTGCCCCCGCACACAGGTGAGGGCACTGGGACCTGGGGAGCCCCTGGGGTCTCAGTGTGCTGCAGCTCCTCCCGCTGCCAGACCAACGGGAACTCTAGTCCAGCCCCAACCAGGACAGCAGGAGTAAGCAGCTGGAAGCATCAGGAAAGCGTGTGTTCTGCCCTACCTTTGTGGGGTACTTACTAGAAGGACTGGAGTTATAATGCTCTGATTTTCTGGCATCTGGGTGGCTACCCAGGACACATGGGAAACTAAAATGATTTGTGCATCTAGCCGTAAGTGATTTGCCTAAGGTTATTCGAGAACACTGTGGATGGGAACTGAAGCATGCATGACCTAATCTAGTGTTCTAACCACTTGTTTGTTCTTCCTCTGCACATATGTGCTGAAATTATGTTTATTAAAAATGTTCATTATTGTCATAGAACTGACAACCTCCTTCCTTT
The DNA here is from genome assembly GCF_018691265.1 of Tyto alba. Classification (NCBI taxonomy): domain Eukaryota; kingdom Metazoa; phylum Chordata; class Aves; order Strigiformes; family Tytonidae; genus Tyto; species Tyto alba. The sequence continues at coordinate 3,470,513 of NW_024881316.1, forward strand.
AGAAATTCAGATATAAATTCATGTTGCTTAATCAACACTTTCCAAGACTACATGAATATAAAATGTACAGACTGTGACCCTTCTTCTTGATTGCAGTGATATTTTTAAAATTCACATCAATAATTATGTTAATTAAATCATTCAATGCCAGCCCCTTATCGGAAAGCCTGAACATAGCTGAATGATTGCCTGGCAGGCATTCATAAAACCGCTCAGGGTGACCAAACTACTTTGACATTATTTGTAATGTCCATGTATCATTCACCTCCCAGTGTGCGTAGTATGTGGTTACAGTTTCCAATAATATTACATCAGTATACCTTTCCATGGGGATTTAAGAATTAAGAACAATGCCTCTGAAATGTGTGGTACAAAGAGAAGCATGTTCAGTTTTGTTCCACAGTTGGTCAGAAAATTTACCATTTATAAGACAACAACAAAAACATATTAATCTGTTTATTCCATTATGCAGTGCCATTCTGATAATGGCATACAGCTGACAGGAGACACAGAGTATTTTCTCCATCTGTTCATCTATCAACCATTCCTTGGCATAAAGCATGAAGAATTTTGTCCTTATATAGCACCACAAAGCCAAATATAAATGTGATTTATATTTATCTTAAAATATGGTACCAATTTGACCTTGGATACATGGAAACAATATTATGCATATTAACTGCTAGTTACTCTAAGTATGTAGACAGTGATTAACACTTCTGTTTCTGTTACTCTTACTCTGTTTTCACCTGCTTTAGAAATACAGGCTTTACACTGGTTTTGAGTGCGGAGAAATTGATAAGAAAGGAAAACTGGCAACCTGTTCTCCATTTCAGTAGGGGTTTGTGTGGTTGAGCCTGCTGTGTTTTTTTGTAAAGGATGAATAATTCTTGTTGAGAAGCAGAGTAGAGGGAGTTGTTATTTTCTACTTGCCAGCAGGTGAAAAATGTGATGGATGATTGCATCCAAGAACATAACAAGAACTCTGGAGATAGGGGCTCAAGTCACTTACTTTCTCTCTCTATCAGTTCACCATTTGTATAAAAGGAAAGCAACATTTTCCTTTCTCGTAGAAATGTTGCAAGGGTAAATGTGATGCTATATACAAGTCACACAAAAGCAGCAATGAGCACTGTATTAGGGTAGGTATCAGTAAATGCAGCTGGCCTGACAGAATCTTATAAAAAAATCTTTTCTTCTTCTTCTTTTCTTTTATTTTCTTCCTGGTCTTTGAGGGTGTGTGAGTAAGGGTCACTGAATAATTGAAAACATGAGTCAAGTGCATCTGTGACAGTAAGAGCTGCTGATGCTTAATATCCTGAATCTGCTCTTCTAGAAGGAATATAAGAAGCCCTATCCAACTTAATGGCCTTCTTACAGATGAAGTCAGGTGCTGCAGATGGGGAACTAAGAAGAATAACCTTGTTAATACTTCCTAAACAGAGGCCCCTTGCTGGGAAACGTTTCCAGGTTTTACCATTTTTCTGTAATTTCACAACTGACTAAATCCTGTTCAGTTAGGACTGATCAATTTTCCAGAATAAGCAGATTAGTCAGCTAGTCCTGGACAAGCCTCCGTAGTTTATGGCATTTAACAGTCAGAAATAAGAAAATAAGTGAGAGAGACAATAAGAAAGCTTTTGTCATTATATCATAGTGCCTTCACTTCAAAGAAGTGGTCCATATGTAAAGGAAAATACAAAAGACAAAAGGTATTTGCAGTCTTAAATTTCTTTAACTTTTCCTTCTGGGGAAAGTATCTTGCACAATGGAGGAATGTATTCTCTAAATAACCATTATGACAAAGATTTCTGCTGTAGACATGCAGCTGAACATATGCTCCCAAGGAACAACTGTGGGCATTAGGAACTAGAATAGTAACAGGGACTTTTCTTTTTTTTTTTTGTTACTTCTCAATAGCGTGGGGAAGGGTTAAGTTAGAACAGGACCATTATAGAAAAGCTGGTAGTAATATTTTTAACTGATATTCCCTAAGTCAAGTCTGTTTTGTGTGTGATAGTAACTGGTGAGAAATCTCCCATTTTTCATCTCAACCCATGATCTTGTTATTCTTATTTTGTCCCTCTAAGTGAGCATCTGTTTGGGTGTTTGACTCTTAGTAAAGGTTAGCACACCACAGCACTGTGTAACCTTTTGGAGGGTGTTCTTTGACCCAGCACTTGATATCCATTCACTAAATGGATAGTATAATGAAACAAAGTCCCTGTTATGAGGGAGGTCAGACTAGATGGTGTAATCATCCAATTGTCTTTAGGCTTTGAAACTGTGAAACCTTTAAAGCTTTGTGCACAACCTGGAAGGAAAACAAAGTTTAACCTATGACCTCAACTATCTCAAAGTTTTATAAGGTTAGAGGTGTTTATGGTTTAGTAAGAAGCTTGTTAAACTTGACAATTTAGTGTAGATTCACTGAAAGTGCTGCCCTTGTCATGGGTGAAAAAGGCTAAGTGGTTTAAAGAGTCAGTCTTAATGAAGAGATGTATATGTAAAAAACCTCTTTGGGAATGGACTTTCTGCTCCATATTATGTATACTAATTAGGAAAATGGGAATCTGACCCATGGCTGAGCTTTGGTGACTTTTTCAGTACAAACAACGAGTTCTGTAAGCATTGATCTAATAAAGTCTGGTTTATTATGGATTTATATCTCCTGGTTATTTGGGTACCTCAGTGAAAGATAAACCTGTGTTCAGAACACCAATAAGGCCTTTGTCACAAAACCTATGGTGTCTAATTTTAGTCTTTCTCTATAGAAATAGTTTTGTGACAACTACTGAGATTCATATGGTCTTTCCAATATCAGCTGCCTACTTTTTACAAAGATCTTATATACTTTAAATTGTCTTTATATTTCACATCTTCTTCCACATCTGGCTAAAATCAGATAAGAATCCTACATAGGGTGGAAACAAGAATGGGAAACCTGGGAAGAGTACAGAGAAACTGTCTGGGTAGCTGGGGATCATGTTAGGAAGGCCAAAGCCCTGATAGGATTAAATCTGGCCAGGGATGTGAAGGGCAACAGAAAAAGCTTTTACAGGTATGTCAGTCATAAAAGGAAGAATAGGGAAAATGTGGGCCCTCCCCGGAAGGAAATGGGAGACTTACTCACCTGGGATATGGAGAAGGCTGAGGTACTCAGTGACTTTTTATCTCAGTCTTCACTGGGAAGGGCTCCAGCTACACCACCCAAGACACAGGAGGTAAAGGTGGGGACTGGGAGAAGGGAGAACTGCCCACCATAAGAGAAGATCAGGTTTGAGAACATCTAAGGAACCTGAAGGTGCACAAGTCCATGGGACCTAATGAAATGCATCTGCGGGTCCTGAGGGAGCTGGTGTTTGAAGTGGCTAAGCCACTATCCATCATATTTGAGAAATCATGGCAATCTGGCAAGGTTCCGGCTGACTGAAAAAGGGGAGACATAACTCCCATTTTTAAAAAGGGAAACAAAGATGACCTGGGGAACAACAGCCCAGTCAGTCTCACTTTTGTGCCCAGCAAGGTTATGGAAGAGATTGGCCTGGAAAAACTATGCTAGGGCACATGGAAAATGAGGTCATTGGTGACAGCCAACATGACTTCACTAAAGGTGAAGTGTGTCTGATAAATTTGGTGGCCTTCTAGAATGGGGTTACAGCATTAATGGTAAGGGTAGAGCAACTGAAATCATCTATCTGGACTTCTGTAGAGCTTTTGACACTGTCCCACAAGACATTCTTGTCTCTAAATTGGAGAGACATTGATTTGATGGATGGATCACTCAGTGGATAAGGAATTGGCTTGATGGTTGCACTCAAGGAGTTATGGTAAACAGCTTGATGTCCAAGTGGAGAGCAGTGATGACTGGTGTTCCTCAGGGGTTGGTGTTGGGGCTGGTGCTGTTTAACATCTTTGTTAGGGACATGGAGAGTGGGATAGAATGCACCCTCAGCAAGTTTGCTGATGACACCAAGCTGTGTGGTGTGGTTGACATGCTGGAGGGAAGGGATAGGGATGCCATCCAGAGGAACCTTGACAGGCTTGAGAGGTGTGTCCATGAGAACCTCATGAAGTTCAACAAGCCAAGTTGCAAGCTCCTGCACATGGTCAGGGCAATCCCATGCAAAAATACAGACTGGGCGATGAATGGAATGAGGGCAGTCCTGTGCAGAGGGACTTGGGAGTAGTAGTAGATGGAAAATGGACTATGAGCCAGCAATGTGCACATGAAGCTCGGAAAACCAACTGTATCCTGAGCTGCATCAAGACAAGTATGGCTAGCAGACTACCGGAGGAGATCTTCCCACTCTATTCTGCTCTTGTGAGACCCTACCTGCAGTACTGGGTCCAGCTCTGGGGCTCCCAGCATAAGTAGAGACATGGACCTGTTGGAGCAGGTCTAGAGGAGGGCCACAAAGATGATCAGGAGGCTGGAGCACCTTTCATAAGAGGACAGGCTGAAAGAGTTGTGGCTGTTCAGCCTGGAGAAGAGAAGGCTCCAAGAAGACCTTATAGTGGCCTTCCAGTACTTCAAAAGAGCCTACAACAAAGATGAGGAGGGACTCTTTATCAGGGAGTGTAGTGACAGAACAAGGGGCAACAGTTTTAAACTGAAAGAGGTAGATTTCAATTAGATATAGTGAAGAAATTCTTTACTGTGAGGATGGTGAGACCCTGGAACATGTTGCCCAGAGAAGCAATGGATGCCCCCTTCCTGGAAGTGCTCAAGGCCAGGTTGGATGGGGTTTTGTGCAACCTGATCTAGCAGAAGATGTCCCTTGCCCAGGGAAGGGAGGTTGGAACTAGATCTTTAAGGTTCCTTCCATCCCAAACCATTCTATGATTCTATGGTTTTTGAAGTACTAAGGAAAGAAGTCTATTAGATTAGCTTTTTCTATATCTGTTTATTAATATACAATCCATCTATTTGTTGAACTGATTTTCAGTTCCAAATGTCCACATTTCACAGCCCGTTCTACATTCAGTTTGTCTTGTGAGCAGGTAATTTTTACTCTTAGCAACAATTTTGTATACAGAAGTCATGCAGAGCACATTAGCTAAGTCTAGCTAATCATGATGTATGAGCTGAAAATCAGAGAAAAAGTCACCTTAACTATTACACTCATCTTTCCTACCTATTTCAGTTAGGCTTTTTGATAAAATTTACATAAATTCATCCATCTTTCCTACTGTTTATTACACATGTTCTTGAGCACTACTCATAACATGGAGATATTTCCAGGAAGCTAGAAACTGCGGGGAATTTAGAGTATAAAAATTGTCCTTTTCTTTCTGCATATTTGCCCTGAATTTATATGCCAGAACAATGAATGAATCAAAGCCGTTGGTTGTCACCAGGGACCATCTGTCTCTGTCCATGAAATAAGTATTTTGGAATCAGATCACCTTTGTTTTGCTTATGAAGTGGAGGATAAAATATCTGTTGCTTGCTCAAAATTGAGTGAAAGACAAACCACTGGAATTGGCAGGTCCCCAAAGGGAAAGTTGGGATTTTGGATCAAAAATAGGCAGTGTGGAAGTCCATCATCAAGGATAGTTAGTGGAACTTTTTTTTTTTAATACAGATTTGGCTTTTGTATTTTACTTTCTTATGCCTGTAATATGAGGATGAGTTGCCTATTTTCAAGGCTCCAGTTCTGGTTGCCTTTTTACATCTGTATAATATAATGTAAAATGCCAGAATCTTGTGAGCATGATTTCCAATAGCCCTTGATTCCATAGCTGAAATTCTGACTTTGAGTTTTAAATAAAGAACCCACCATTTGACTCACAGCAAATATGCGTCAAAATGTAAGCAGTGTAGGTGAACAATAGTTTGGACTTTAATTCAAGTTCAAAACCTAAATTGATATCCTAATGTGAACGCAGATTAAAGCATTCTCTGTTAATGGAAATCCCAGGAAAAAATGAAACACTGGGCAAGAGTAAATCTTTTCTACTTCCCAAATAATTAGGCATTCTAGGAGGTCTTTTTTAGCCTCTTTAATGGGGGAGTGCTGGAAGTGGTGGGGAGGTACAAAAACTTTTCTGCACTACTGAGGAGGAATTAGAAGAAGTGGAAAACACTGTTTTTCTTTGTGACAAAGTTTCTCTGATCTAAACTTTAACACCAGTTCTCAAGCCACAGCTTGAAATAATTTTGGGAATTCTCAGGAAGAGAAAACCCCAGGGAAAATCTGTTTTGTTCATTTAACTTTTTTTCTGCCAGACATTTTCAGTTTGCAGTTTGGATTTTGTCACCATCCCTTAAGAAAGTATTTCTGTTCTCTGGAGAAATGCGTGAGAGATACAAACTCCACAGGGATATTTAGGATTAATCTATAAATACTGACTGACTGGTGTACTTGAAACAGCTGCCTTGAGTCTACTCCTGAGCTCACTTTTATTCTTCAGAGTATTATTTTAGTAATGATTTTAACAAGTGTTTTACAGACAAGAAAGAATCTTTCCTTCCAGTTACCTTCAACAATTTTTGTTGGTTGCTTTTCCCTGATTATAACACCAACAACTTCTTATGAGCAGGTATCCACAATTTCTAGTTTAATATCAGCTGGGTGCAAAGTCTCAGTGACCTAAATGATAATGTAGCAAATCAAACTGTAAACTGAACAATATAAGATGAAAAATGCAGTGTCATACTGACAACCTCTTGACTGTAAATCAAAATGAGAAAAATTTTTTACATGTTGTTTCCTTTATTCTAATACATTTTTTACTTCTTAGGTAAAATGATCAAATTTTTTCCAAGAAAACTGAAATAAGAATTTCTGTCATTGAATGAACAGAACTGAGCATTATGAATTAGATGCTTTGATATTGTAAGAAATTTAAATTTTAAAAAATAGATTATTTCATCAATTCAACAGTTATAACATCTTGCTATTAATTTTTTGTGCAAAAACTTCAGCTGAGAAATTTTATACACTCTAAAGACAAAAATATATGTTGACAACAGGTGTTAATGCTAATGAATCTGTCAAATTCTTGGATACTTCTATTTTTTCCCATGGCTCAGGATGCTGTTTTTGTGACTGATGACATATTCAGTGTTCTTGTGACGGGAAGAAAGTATGGAAAACTAATGTCATAAACTTTAAAGATATCTTCTGTGTCTTAAGGGAATTGTCATTGGTTGTCAGGAATTATAATTTAGTGTTGACAAGTTATTCATAATTTACCCTGTGAGACATAGTGACAGCCAAAGGTATATATTATTTTCTACTTATATTGTTTTTTGTTTTTGTTTTTTTTTTTTCTTTCTTTTTTTTTTTTTTTTTTTTTACAGAACCTATTACTTTTGATAGTCAGATTTCAAAATTTGGTATCTTCCAAATTACTTTTAGTAAGGATTAGTCAACGACCAGATTCATCTTCTTTGAAATCAAACTTCTTTGAGCATTATCAAGAAAAAAAAAAAAAAGTGGAAATAATTGTAAGATGATGCAATATGAAAATGACTTTCTATCAAATATTTTATTGCTCATTACAGGACAATACAGGATGGAATGGATTTTTGGAAGTCATATATGCTAGCCTGTTCCTTAAAGTAGGGCTCTCACTAGAGTTAGATCAGGTTTCCTGAGGTCTAGTTGAGTTTTTAAAGACTCCAAAGATGGAGGTCCCACAGCTCCTCTGGGAAGCCAGTTCTAGTGCTTCAGCACATTCAGTATGACTTGATTTATAATCTTCCTTCTTCAGTCACGAATAAGTTAATTTATTTTTTTCTTACATTACAGTCAGCTTCTTTATTTTATTTTTTTTTCCCCCTTGTATATTTTCTAGATTGGCTAACCAATCTGCTTCCTTACTGGGTCTCATCTGGTCAAGATCATCCTGTGAGACACAGGTACAGTACACAGTAGAACTAATATTAATAAAGGTATGTGCAGTTTAAATTTGGAGATAGCAAGGTCTGCAGAAGGCTAAGAGTAATAGTAATATTTTAATGAACTCTGTATTTTAACTTTGTGTTACAGCCTTTGAAAGATATTCAAATTTTGAAACCTTCTAAAAATTTCCTGATAATCTGAATGAAGAACTGAGGAGATCTAAGACTTTCTCATTTGCCAACTTGCACAGAATAATAAAAAATATCACAACAGGGCTAACACATGGAGAAGCACCATCTGTATATGTTACTAAAGTAATGAAATGGCAATGTCAGAGGACTCTGGGATCGTTATTTATCCAATCATTTGTTATTTTGGAAGCTGTTGTTTGTCTTTTTTTTTTTTTTTTTTCTTTTTTTGTATCAAGGATTAGTCACTGAGTTGATTCAAGTTCACTTTTGGGCTACTTAAAATTATGAGTTGCAAATGAGTTGCAAATGCCAGTGTGAGTATTTGTACGTATGTAAGAGAGAAAATATATGCATAGTTCTGTGCAATGACAGACAGAATTACAAGGGGCATAATAATCATGGTAGCTGGAACAATTGGTTGTCATGGGTTTCTTGCTCTGAGAGAGAGGCTTTGGATATCTTTTCAGTGTTGTGCTATGTTGACATCCCAGACAGAACTTGAAAATGACAGCCCAGATATTTCTGTTACTCTTTGGAGGAGATATATGAGAGACTTCATGAAGTCTAGGGTCCTTGCTACTGCTACAGATTTTATGTGAAAGGCACAGGTTTTTTTCTTGCTTTCTCATTTCTTTTACAATAGCTGGAGTGACATTTACTGTAATTAAGCTTTTGCAGTATGTGATTTGAATATTCATAGTTGTGGTGATCCTTCCTCTTAATAAAAATATCCCTTCTCCTTAAAAAGAAATCATAAAACATCATACTGTTAGGTTCCCAAATCTTATGCACTAACACCTATACTCTGGACAGAAGCAATTATTGTTTTACTGTGGGGATACCATCATCATCCAAGGTCCAAAATTACTGTAACTATAAAGCTACTTTTTTTTAAAAAAGGTGCTTCATATTTGGTCATCTCTTTTTAGAACGATTGTACCTATTAATGAAATACTAAATGCAGAAAAAGAATATTTGTCAGATAACATTTTGGTCTGATATATGACTAGTCCTGACATACTGCAAATGAGGAATCAAAACTTCCCAGTGATTACTGCCACCTACAAGACACAGAGGAAGAACAAGGAGTGGGCAGAGACATAGCTAATGAGATGGTAGCCTACTTTTCCTTATGCACCTATCAATGTCTAAAGGAAAAAGGTCAAGACTGTGGTAAATGATATCTGGAGTCCCAGAGCAGGAGGTGGGTTCAAGAGGGGAATTGGGACTGAATCAATGTACTTTTTCAACAGTTTCCTGAAAGTTTAGTAGTTCATGCACTGACTCAAATGCAGAACAGTGCCTTAAGACAATGTCTAACCAGCTGCCACTAGATCTAGTTTGGTTTGCCAATTTCAAAGATATTTGAATTTCCTGAAATGTTATTGTTTTTACTGCTCATGGAAGCTCATGCATGCTGGGAAAGAGAAAAAGTATATTTTATCAAAATAATTTAAAACTGGGTTTGCATGGCAAATATTACACAGGCAGCATGACCAAGCTTAAAGTTAGGCTTTGTTAAGGAAAATGAGCGGGGTAATTGTTATCATACTGGCTAATCATGCCCAGTAATTGTGATTACGAGAGACAGTAATCTCTCTCACAGTCACTGATAATAACTTTATGTTTAGGACATGCAGAGTCATGGGTCGTATTCATAGTAATGAATGAATCATGCCCAGGAAGCGAGGCACAGAATGACACATCATTAATAATAAATTTCCCTACATCTGAGAGCACAACATAGAGCACCCAAATTGCCTGTTGGGAATGGTCACTCCAGCCATGATGAACTGGGGTGGAAGAGCTACTTGGCCTAAACTGAAACCCATCCATGGACTATTCTTGCAATTTAGCAAAACAGACAGCTGATTCCCAGAATCCAGGAATCCACCACTGGATCAGTTTACTAATATTTTTGTAGCCACAGATGTTCTTTCAGATGGTGTAACTGTTTCTTTCCCACAGCAGCTTAGTGAATGGTGTATTACAAGCACCCTGTTTCCCAAAGTGTATGTTGCTTGAAGTCCTCCATTTGCATTGAATTTATTGAGTTTGAGGACGTTCAGTAATGTAAAGCTTTTTGGACAGAATTCCAGATTCTCCATTAATTTATTTCTATCTATTCTCTCTTTCTGTTTCCCCCTACCCCTTTAGATTTTGACAGAATCTCCAAAGACACTTGGGGTTATTTTGAGTATTTTTCACTGAGTGTGTAGCCTCCAGAGTGATGCTGATGTTATCCAAAGAAGTAAGCAGTCACACACAAGCTACACACAGTTTTATTTAAAGTAACCAAGTGAAGCACACAGAAAGGATGTGCCCAATTCAGGGAAAACACTCACACAGAGCCACACAAAATCAGAGATGTATGGGTCTTGGGTGCTCAGCTGGCATTGCCAGAGGGTCCTCTTAGCGTGGCGGTGTCCGGGTGGTGTTGCACAGCTGCAACATGGTGTGTGCAGTGGGACTCATCCTGCTGGAAGCCTTGGGCTTTGCCCTGCCACAGCTTCAGGGTCTCAAGCTACATCCCTGCTCTAAGCCTCTGGGGCTGCCAAGCCACCCCCTCCTTGGAGACTGCCACCTGGCACCCCAGCCTGGCCTAGTGGGACTTTGTGGGCTAAGCCTGAGTTTTCCTTGACTGGGGCATTCAAACCCTTCTTCCACTGCTCTTTGTTGACTCATTGCAGCCTTCTCCAGTTTTCACTCTTACACCCTGTAAGCTTCCAAAATTTGCCTCAGACTGAACAGCAACACTCAGAGTTACTATCCCTGCTAATGTCTACAAACTGCATTTGACTTCCTTTATAGTTCACAGAAAGAAATGGGTAATTTTTCTGAATTTCTTAAGTGTATATTAAAATGAGATTAATACTATCCTAACAGTATGTTAAGCTCCTCTGACTGTAAAAAGAGCTTATAAGAATAGCTCAGCCACAAGTGTCTATGTTCTGGGTGTCTACATGGGATAAGGAGAATCCTCAAGAACCTCTTCAGAAGTCATCTGCAGTTCATAGCCCTTGGTGAGTTATGTGTTAGAATACACAATATATCAAGAAATGAGCTGAGTCATTCATTGCTTGTTATTCTGAGACACTGTCCTCCTGAAATCTATAATTAGAAAGTCCATATAATTGATTTTTGCTACTACCTTTTTCTAACTTTTCTCCTTTAACTGTCTCAAAATTAAAGCTGGAAAATTTGTGTTTGTGCAAAGATTATGAACATTAGGAAGTTGTACCCTATGCACCTGGGTACTTAAACCTGGATATTTGTAGCATTAATATCTCTCATATCAGGCTTTACTCCACAAAAGCAAAATAAAATAGAAGAGAAAGAAGTCACATTATGAGCTTGTCATGTTAAAAGCTAAAATTAGGCTTCTTCATTATGTCTTTCTTTGTAGATGTGAAGAAAAGAGAAAGGTCCATATATTTACTTTTAAACATTATTATTATTATTATTATTATTATTATTATTATTATTATTATTATTATTATTATTATTATTATTATTATTATTATTATTATTTATTGTTGTTGTTGTTGTTGTTGTTGTTGTTGTTGTTGTTGTTGTTGTTGTTGTTGTTGTTGTTTGCTGTAGCTGCCAAACAAGATAAAAGCCACAGAAAACTTTGGCTGTAATTCTCATATTCATATGGAGAGAAATAACTTCTCTCTGTGGATTAATTTATTTGAATGATAATATGTAGAAGTTCCATCTTCATAAAATTGTTTTTGATATTTCTTGTTTATTTTAATGTTCAGCGCTTGTTCTGAATCCTTAAAAAAATCAAAAACAAAGCTGAAGATGCAATTTGGAGTTTGTTTCAGATTTCAAAGCAAATGACTAAGTTTGTCCTTGCATTAGAATTAATTAAGCATGTCTCTATTTTTGTGAAGTATTTTCAGGGGAATGCTAATTTCTAGACACTTGTAATGAAAACAGTTCATAACAAGATCAATAGCATGACTTTCTAATTACAAAGTTTTTGCTATTATTCAAGTACTCACTATAATCAGTTTAACTCATTTACCAGCAGGGGGCTCACGATTAAAAATTCGGTGGGGTTGAAATGCAAAAGCAAACTGCTGTCTTCTTGTTACAAGAACATATTGCTAAGTTGCTTGGCATCTTAATACAGTAGGCTATCAAAAGACATCCAGCAATACCGCTGCTACACCAAAGGCTGTTAAAATGAATTGCTAGATGTCCCTCTAGGAGCCTCACTGATTACAGACATTAGATGATTTTCAACTTAAATACAACTTTAACAGATTTAACATGTAGCAGAAAAAACAGCGTGAGAAATACTACAGGCATCAGGAAATTTGTAGTCCATCACTGTAGGTACACTATTCATATGGTGCTGGTATTCTAGCACCCACTGCCTAAGGTTTCACAGGGCATGGGTCATTTCCCAGTTAACTACAAAATCAGTTGTTCAGCTCTTGCAGGAAAAAACCTCTGGGATGATGGTAAAATTTGTATGTCACCGTTATGGGATAGATCTATTTCTGGAATTTTTAGTGCAGATGGGTCTTTTTTCATGGACTATGAATGGCAAGCTTCCAGTCTCTCTGGATCTGCCTTAGTAAAACATAATTTAGTGCCTCTATGCTGGCAACCTAGTAATTAACACCATACATAGAGTGAGTCTATTTGTCTCCCTGTGATAAATATAATGTACACAAATGGAGGATACTCACATGAACGTAAATATACGTTGATAGTCCTATAATAAAGATTAACTAGTTTTAACAAGTCCAGTTGCATGAGAAGTTTTTCTGACCAACTTACAAGCAGTGATATATAAACTAATTGAGTAAGCATTTGTGATAAAACTGAAAATGTAAGAAAATATATGGAAGAAAGTCAAGTAACATAAATAGAATTTTATTTTCACCATATAGTAAAAAAAAGGGACATATCAGTTCCTTCCAGTGTGTCCTAATTTTGTGACAGGTTATCCTGATCAGAATCATGCCACTATTTGATTGTTTGCTTTGTGGACTGAACCAAGGACAAATTCAGGTACAGTCATCCCTGATTTACTTTTTGTTTGTCTTATGGCAATTACATGTGAATGTGTAATGGAAAATACTTTTTGATACTAAAATACAATGATTTAAATATGTTTTTGAATTTCTGATATAGTCCAATAGCTATTTAATAAAAGTAAAGGTAATGAAAGAGTGAAATCAGAAACTACAATGGATAGTAGAAGTATTTCTTACATTGCACAGTATGGCAGCAGTCAGAAAACTCAACCAAGCATGATGTAGAATCCATCTTTATGGATTTAATCTGTGGGTTTTTTTCCCCTGCAGTAAAGGAGAGATTTCAGTTCTTCTCCTATAGACAAAGTGCATTCCCAACACTATGCATTTTAAGACAAACCTTAGTCTCTGATGTTGATATTATTCTTCTCTACATTAAATATTTAAGTGTTCTTTAAAACACCAAGCAAAAGCTTAGGTCTGTAGTTCGGTTCTCCAGATCTGTACCTACCTTCCAAACCTTACTAAAATGACTATTAAATATTTAGTAAAGGTAGAGCAGAGTCCCTGGGAGAAACTGACAGCATTCTTTCTCAAAGCATACTATAGGATAGTAGGATATTCTCTCTCGATATCTTGCCTGAGATCCCTGAAGAAAAGCAAACGAATACTGTCATGGACTTCGGATGAATGCTCTAGTCACTAGGTTATTGGGTAAAGCAACAGTCAGAACCTGTACTATAGGGTTGCAAGTATTCTCTTGTTCGTTTTGTTTCAGGGATGGAGTGGCTTTTTTTACAAAGCTTTCCAAAATAGAACATTCCAAAATAGGGAAACAATTAATTCTGTTTCCCTAAATTTCTTACTGCTTTGGGAAGAATTTTTCATTATAAGGGCATTTTTTTTTCAAATAATCATAGAATAAAAAGACAGAATATAGCATCTGATCATGAAACAAACCTCCTGTGTTATTGATATTTAAGCATTTAATTTGTTTGTCTTGGTATGAATAACAATAATTTGTGCCTGGCAAAATTCTTCAACCCAAGAAGACACACTGTTTTCTTTTTGGTGGTTTTTTTTTTTTTTTTTTTTTTTTTTTTTTTTTTTAATTATTTTTATTTTTTAAAATTTTTATAATGTAAAATAAAAAAAAAAAAGATATTTTATTCCTTCTGGTAATTTTTTTCAATAGTTAACTATTAAAGTAAGTTAGAAAAAAACAAAAATAATGCTATTTTGCAAAAATTCAGAAACTTTAACATTTATTTTAATGCTAGAATGAAATTTAGATCTTCCAAAATCTCTAAAAATATAGATATAAAGTGGAAGACTCCAATTCCTGCTTGGACAACAGTCCAGCTTTAAGGGCTCTCACAATTAAGTTTTTTTTCTCACAGCCAGACTAGAAACTGAAATACTTATATCACATAAGATGGTCACCTATACATTCAGCAATCCATGTTGGCTGTGGCACAAATGTCATTCAGGAACTGAAGAGCACTTCATGTAATGTAGAAAGTTCAGGGTATCCACAAAGAAACATGTATTTGGGAAAAAAAAAAAAAAAAAGTTAGAATATTCTATACTTCTCACTGCCAAGGTTAATGTCTTCATTTATTTTAAATTTGAGGGTTTTTGATACTTTTAGTTACTGTAAAAGAGCTATGTCTCAGTACTTTCTTTGCTAAGCTACAGAAATAGATCTCTTGAAGATTCTTGGCTGCATCTAGTCTTCTAATTTTTCAGCTCTGTTCTTACTGTTTTGTATATTTGTGCTTCAATTTGCCAATAGCCATATTTAAGTGTATACACACAACAGTCACTCTAGTTAAAAAATCAGTTTCTACATACTAAAATTGCAAATAAAATTATTTTCTATTCTCACTCAATGTAATTTGTTATTTTTCAATTGAAGAACAGCTATTTTCTATCACAGCTATAATGGATACTATCATTGAATGTTGTTTTTAGCAGTTCATAGATCTTTCCAGAATCTTTAGGCTCAATTTTTCCCTTCCTCAACTGTGCAGTTGGTTATATTAAAACATATTTAATGCAAATATGAATAGTTCATATTTCTATGAATAATTGCCTTCTTGAACATTTTTTTATTTTCTGCCAATCTTTTCCTCTGTAAATTTCATCAACTCTGTATTTATGTTTTTACTTTAGATCACTGCTAAAATTCTGAAAAACATAAGGCTAATCCCGATGGACCTCAGCTAGAAACACTATTACTTCATTGTAATTCCTGATGGTTGCTGTTATATTAAATCTACCAGCAAGCTGAATCACAGTATCACAGAAAGGTTGAAGTTGGAATGGACTTCTGGAGATCATCTTATCCAACACTCCTGATCAAGCAGGGACATGTAACAACAGTTGCCCTTTTGAATATCTCCAAAGACGGAGACTCCACAGCCTCTTTGGACAGCCTGTGCCAGGGCTAAGTCACCTCCACAGTAAAGAAAAAGTGTTTCCTGCTGTTCAGGCAGAACCTCCTGCATTTCAATTTGTGCCCATTGCCTCTGGTCCCGTCAATGGGGACTACTGAAAAGATATTGGCTCCATCTTCTTTACAACTTCCCTTAAGATATCTATATACATTGATGAGATCCCCTGAGCCTTCTCATCTCTAGGCTCAACAGTCCCAAGTCTCTCAGCCTTTTCTCATAGAAGAGATGCTCCAGTTCCTGCTTCTGCTGAGAGATGACTTTAGCAGCAGCAAAGCTGTGGTGTTTGCAATTTATTACTCAAGATCTGCAATCAGCTTAGCCCTTTGTTAGATTCTCTCCAGTATGTCCATGTCTCTCTTATACTGAGGAGCTCTGGACTGGACAAAGTACTCTAGATGTGACATCTGCTGAATGGAGGAGAAGGATCCACTTCCTTGTCCTGCTGGCAACACACCTCCTAATGCGGCCCAAGGCACCATTAGCCTTTTTTGCCACAGGGATACATTTGTAGCTTATGTTCAACTTGCTGTCTAACAGGACCCCCAGGTCCGTTTAGGAAAAGCTGCCTTCCAGGTGGCCAGCCTCTAGTATCTACCACTGCCTGGCATTGTTCTTCCCCAGGTCTTTGCGGTTCTCCTTGTTGAACTTCATGAGGTTCCTTCCTGTCAGCTGATTTCTCCAGACTGTTAGGGTCCCTCTGGATGACAACACAACCCTCTAGTGTATATACCACACCTCCCAGTTTTGTGTCATCTGTAAACTCTCCAAGGGTACACTGTCACATTGTCAAGATCATTAATGAATTTGTTGACCAATATTGAACCCAATATCACACAGTTATTGCACAAGTTAATGGCAACTTTACTCGTAGTATTTGACACTTATTTTGTGACATCGTGTACACATTATACACTACCTATTTTATGAAACATATTACATTTACATAGCTCTTTTTATCTGCTAAATCTGTTCTTTCAGTGCGTGAAATACAGTTGCTTCATAGGTCATTTTCCATAAAACATTCTTCTATTCTGTAATTGAATATTGTACTAACTTTTTCATTATTTTGTGTTGAATTTAAGAATTTTAGTCTTCGGGGAAGCAAAATGTGATATTCCACATCCTGTATATAACCTACACATCAATAAATCAGCACAGATTTGGGATTTTAAACAGTGAATATTGAGAATAAACTATTTGTGAACAGTCTACGGCCTAGTAATTATTCATGTAAATTGAAGAATAGGAAAGATTCATTATGAATTATTCAGCCAACTCTCTTGCATGAGTGTGTGTCTAATCATTTATTAAAATCTGTATAGTATATTGAACAAGTAAAATATTATATTTACTTTGTCTAAAAGATGATAGTATTCTAGGAGTAGAAAACATTCAAATAAATGAAAGGAGAATATGTATGAATTTAAAATAATCAGAAAACATTTTGAGACACAAAGGGAAGAATGGAACAATAAGAACATGTGGATATATGAATTCAAATATTATAAATTATATTTTATGATGTGGTTCAAGATTAATGAGTTACTTACAATTTTGCAGAGTACCGAGATGATTCAATACAAAAATAAAACATGTGAACTCCCCCCAATTTTTATTAAGTTCAGTGAATTACTATCAGAAAACAAATCATGACATTTTTTAGTTGAAGATACAAATGAACAAAATACATAGCCTGGATAGTTAAACTGAAGCTTGAGAAACAAGATATTTATCATAATTTTCCTAAATATTGTGTGGCAGTATTAAAAATAGAGTGTTTCTGAAACTTATTATGCATAGTGTATAGCACAAGAAATAACCTAATAAATTCAAAATCTATTTGAAGAAATAAAAATGAAGATTTCCTGGCTTTTTCTGCCACATATTTCCAAAGCACCAAATGTGTGCTGTTACAAGGAGAAATGAAGTATATTTTTATCAGGTATATTTTTCGATTCTTGTCCTGAATGAAAACAAACAAACCACTAAAACAACTCTTTCCATCAATCCATAAATGAAATAATTGAAGCCACGAAGTTTATCAACCATTTCTTCAGGTAAGGGAACTTTTTTTTTCTTCCTTCCCTCCCCCCACCACTTCACTTTCAGTCGACAGGTTCAGAAAGAGTTGTTTTGTGCCCTGGAAGGTTGTGCTGGGTTTGACTGAGTGGTGGGGTATTTTGGTAACAGAGCAGGGAGCTACAGCCATGCCCCCCTTTGAGAAGATTCTCAAAGCTCCCCCAGCTCCAAATTGGACCCACCTCTGGCCAGGACAGAGCCAATTAGAAACGGTGGCTGTGCCTCTGAGATAATGTATTTAAGAAGGGGAACCTGAGAGGAGGAGTGGGACTTTTGAGGAAGAGTTGTGAGGAGGACACCTATGTAAACACATAGGTCAGTGGAAGAAAGGAGGAGGAAGTGAGAGGAGATGCACCAGAGCAGAGACCCTTTGCAGCCCATGATGAGATGGCAGGGTCCACCTTCCTGACACCCATGGAGGTCACTGATGGAGCAGATACCAACTTTCAGCCTGTGGAGAACCCCACATCAGAGCAAGAGGCTGCACCTGAAGGAGGCTGAAACTTTGTAGGAAGAAGCCCTCACTGTTGTAGTTTCACACTGAGAGGGCTGCAACATGGTGGAGGGACCCATGATGGAGCATCTTGGGAAGAGCCGCAGCCCAGGGTAAGGACTCGCGTCAGAGAAAGTTCATGGAGGACTGTCTCCCATGAGAGCAACACTACACTGGAGCAGGGGAAGAGTACAAGGAGTTCCCCTCACCTTGAGGAGGAAGGAATGGAATGGTGGACTGACCATAACCCTGTTCCCTGCCTCCCTGAGCTGCTGGTGGGGAGAAGGTAGAGAAATCGGGGGCAAAACTGAGCCTGGAAAGAAAGGAGGGATGGGGGAAAGTGTTTTTAAGATGTAATAAGGTTTCTCACTGTCCTACTCAGTCTGTTAAGTGTTGTTGTTGTTAGTGTTTGAATTAAATTATATTTTTTTTCCCTAAGGAGTCTGTTTTTTGCCTGTGACCATAATGGGTGAGTCCCCCCTCCCTGTTCTATCTCGATTCCCAACACTTTTGCTTTATTTTCTCCTTCTCAGTCCTGAGAGAATAGGGGGGAGTGAGCAGCTGCATAGTGCTCAGGTGTTCTCTGTGCTCAAACCACAAAAAAGGTAGAAGCTATGTGAGATGTGTGGTAATAAGGGAGTTAGATTATTCTGAAATATTATTAAACAAGCAGATTCAATTAATTTGAAAGCAGAGACACTTCAGAGAGAAGTTGGAATTCCATGACACGTGGGACAACCACAGGAGAGTGCAGGTCTTCAGATTCTTCTCCAAAACTTATCTGTATTTAACAGATCACCTTAACATTAAAAGTCTAAAAAAAGATGTAAGTTTTCTCTGGAGATGATAAGTACATAAGAAATGAATGTAAAGCATTCTGAAACAGAGATTAAAAATCGCATTTACTAGGTGGTTACCCAGTCTCGAAAAATTATAAAATTCCTGGACATCCCTCTGTTTAGCTGAAAGTTTTCCACATGTGCTTGGCTAGTCAGCCCCAACCAAATTCCCTCTGGCTTACAGAAATTAAGGAGACAAGCCCAAATTTATAGATAAAACAAGACCTTTCAGCAGTGCAGCTGTGGAATTTTTCTTTAAAAAGAAAAGCCTAACTTATTAAGCATGTTGAGCTACTATGTGAAAGCTTATAAACAAATATCCATACTTATACATATATCATTTATATATTTTAGATGTTTAGTATATTTTATATACATCTGTATGCATATGTCCATATGTATGTATATTCTGTCTAGGCAGAAGTGTCAAGAATTCTTGTTCTTGCATCCTGGAGGTATTATGTACATGTGCCTTGCTCTAATATTTCTCACTAATTGTTTGCTTTGGCTACTGTAGGAGACAAGATATGGAGCTAGATTGATTTTTGGACTAAACCAGTGTGACCACTCCTATGTTCTCATAGTCAGTGCCTGTTCCCAGCTCCATGGTAGACCATGCTTCTCTTTGAAGTTATTCACCTACTACTAGTGCTTCATACATCTCAGTTTCAGAGTGGCTTCCTAAGTGACTATTTTGTGGGCAGCTACCTAGGGGGATACGGATGCAAAGATTTATCTCCTGAGGTCCTGAGGTGATTCACACCTGAATAATATGCTCTGAACACAAGTATCTAAAAAAAGTGAAGTTGTCCTGATATTTGATAAAGAAACATATTAAAAAAAAAAAAAAAATGCAAAGGCATGAATAAAGAGATGTGAAAAAAATCTATAGTCAGGATTTATTTATTCCAGTTATTTCCTAGAGTGGCTGTACTCCAGAGTTTACACAGATGTGAAGAAGATAAAGAAAGTTTAAGCAGGCAACTATTTTGAATTGCTTCATGTTAATCCTTCCTATTGCTTCAACAGAGTCCTTACTACTGATAAAATGGTAAATTTATTTTCGGTGTCTTTATTCTGGGCGGCAAACCTCTTAAAAATATGTTTTCTCCTTTTTTGTAAAACATCAGTAAAGTGCTTAGGTAAAACGTCAGTGCTCAAAAATGCAGTATTTTGACTGAAATAGGTTATAAAACATAAATCTTAATAAGATCTGAATTTTCTCTGCATTAGGTTATATCTTAATTATCTTAATAGAGCTTTATTTTCATAATTACAACAATAACTTAATGTGTATATTCTCCCAACACACAGTTTGTCCTTAGGAGGATACAGCCATGCTGTTATCTCCATATCACAAAGGGTGATGTGAAGCACACAAAAGCCAAACAATTTGATTAATCGCACCAGAAAACATTTCTGTGAGAACAGGAAATTAAAGAGAACTTTTATTTTCTAAATCCTAGTTTTCCTTCTATTAACCTTTACCTCAATCAAAATATTTTAAGTATATAAATCTGCTTTGTTGTAAATGTGTTTTTTTCTAGTTGTAAGTTTTTTTTTCCAGTAGAGAAGGAGACAAAAATTGCCAGAAGCTATGAGAAAGACATCAGTGTACCTGCAGAAGACAAGTCTGAACTCCAGGCAAAGCTATACACATTTTGGCCAGTATTTAAGTGCACATTTAATCCAAACCCAGACAACACTTCGTAATGCTTCTTAACTTGAGTCCTGCAGGCCAGAACAGTTCTAGCAGCTCTAGACATATACCTACTTACACACACAGGGGAAATTAAAACTCACAGAAAGAGTAAACTGAGAGGAAAGGGTATTGATTCTTCATAGAAATGTTTTATTAGTAGAGATGGTTCTAACCAAATTGTTTTATAAACCCATATTAAGATGACAGTAGTAGCTTAAAATTTTATATTATATACCCAGAAGAGTAACTATTCCATATATAACAGCACTAGGGGAAAGGAGGGCCAGTCAAATAATGCCTGGCTCTTTAGAACAAACATTACTGCTGTCAGCTGAAAGGCTGACTAGAGATCTAAAGGCAGCCAGGAGCATTTTGTTCTTTCTCACCACACCTCCCCTGACAAAACTGCAGCTCTAGCATATAGCTGCCTCTGTGAGCAGGTGTGGGAGCAGGCTGATGCAGCAGTGAATGTAGTTGGTTTCTCATGGACAGACTGTCTCCACTCCCTCCTGTTCTTACTTCTACCCTTCCACCAGAGGATGTAAATCCTACTCCGTAGCTATAATAACATCTTGAACTGAGCTAAGACACAGTTTCTTATCTGGACCAAAGCTCTGCTCAGCCAGCTGAGAGAAAGGAGATGGAATAAAGTGGTTTTTAAATCTAGTTAGTGACAATATTTATTATTATTTTTCTTGGAATATAAGAACTGTCAGTGAAGTGTTTGAAACTCACTAGGGTAATAACTTTCTCAAACTTCAGAAATACCATTCAGTTGCTATAAATCAAAATGCTGTGTGTTTTCATTTCCTTTCATGCAATTAAAAGTTTTCTTTGATGTTTAAAAGCACAAATATACCCAAGAGTAGAGTAGCTAGAAAGTGTTCATATTTGATGCTTCTGTAAACCAATGCAATTTACCTCTTATTAATGATAGAAATTAAAAAAAAACAAAACAAAACTTGTGTTAAAACTGTTTGATATAAACAAAACATTTATATCCCTGTCAAATGCTTGATATAAGTCTTTCCTTGCAGCCAAAAACAAACCATCAGAAGACAAAACTAAGAACAGAAAACGCTCTGGTTTACAAGACTTTAAAGTTGTTGGACAGTGCATAGCTTGTAAGATTCTGGCAAGCTAAGAAAAGGACACATTTTTTTGAATTAAACCTATAGAACTAGGAAAGAATTCAGGAGGACGTACATAAATCTACACTGAAACACTTCTGGGCAATTATGTTATTCTCTATGTCAAACGGTAAATCAGTTTGATTTAGTAGGGTGCTGTCGTGGTTTGATCTCAGATAGGAGCTGAGCACCACACAGCCTCTCACTCCTCCCTTCTTTCCCAGCGATGATAAGGGACAAATAAGCCAGATTTGGGATGTGAGATAGTTTCGGAGGGACAAATCACCCATTACAATCACAGGCAAAAGACAGACTCATTAGGGGAAATAAAAAAGAACATACACTTATTACAGACACTACAAACAACACTTAATAGAGGAGGACAGTGAGAAACATTTCCACATCTTGAAAACACCTTCCCCCCACCCCTCCCTTCTTCCCGGGCTCAGCTTTGCTCCCGATATCTCTACCTCCTCCTCCCCCCAGCAGTGCAGGGGCAGGGAATGGGGGGTGCAGTCAGTGCTTCCGCTTCTTCCAGCTTCGGTGAGTGGAGCTTCTGGAACTTCTCCCCTTGCTCCATCATGGTACCCCTCTCACAGGAGACAGTTCTCCACAAACCCTCTCTGATGTGAGTCCCTCCCATGGGCCACAGTGTTTTCCTACACAGCTCCAGTGTGGGTCACCAACTTTTTCCAACTGGAGTCCCTCCCACAGGCTGCAGCCCTTCCTGAGCTGCTCCGGCGTAGGACATCCCCACATGTTGCAATCCTCCCAGAGCCAAACTACAATAGCGGGGGTTGCTTCTTCCCACAGGATCCCAGCCTCCTTTGGGTGCAGACACCTTAATTGTCCTTATGGGGCCCTCCACAGGCCATAAATCAATGTCTGCTCCACCGTAGATCTTCATGGGTGGCAGGGGGGGCCGCCTTGCCATCTTACCACAGGATACAGGGGGGTCTCTCCTCCGGCACACCTCCCCCCGTCTTTCTTCCTCCGTTCCTCCACTGACCTTGGTGTTCACGCAGCTGCCACAACTCCTCCTCACAAGTTTGAGTCCTCCTCCCAGGTCCCTTCTTAAATATGTTATCGCAGAGGCACAGCTCATTGGCTCATCTTTGATGCAGTGGTGGAGCTGACATAGAGCTGGGGGAGCTTCAAGAAGCTTCTCACAGGGGATCACCCCTATAGCCCCCTCCCCTGTTACCAAAAAACTCCACCACTCACTCAAACCCAGGACAGGCACTACTAAACTGCAGGATCTGAGAGTGCCTCTTGATTCTGGGCTATATTTGTGTCCCACCTCCATGTCCACATAAGGCATCTTCCCCATCTGTTTTTCTTGGTTTCCTACAGGATGAAACCCTGAGACACAGGCCAGAAGACAACAGTGACGATCTCTGGCTGGTTCACATATGGGACTGAGGTCTTAGTAATTCAGTCTACGTACATCATGATGCAAACATACAGAAAAGACATGGTCTTGGGTTAAATTAAGACAGTTTCATATCATACTTTGGAATTAGAGAATTTGTAGCATGGTGAGGGCCTGATAGAGCTGGGATGGTTTAGCCTTAAGGAGGATCAGGGGGATATGATCTATGTGTATAAATGTTTGATGGGAGGGAGTAAAGAAGACAGAACCAGACTTCTCAAAGGTATCCAATGAAAGGACAAGTTCTAATGGGCATAAACTAAAATAATGGAAAATTCTCTTAAGCATGAATTTTTTATTTTTTTTTTTTTTTTTGGTGAGAATGTTGGAATATTGGCATAGGTGTCTCAGAGAGGTGGTGGAGTCTCTATCCTTGGAGTTGTGCGAAACCTGACAATCTGCTCTAACTGAGCCTGTTGTGAGCAGAATTGCTGGACTAGACAATCTCCTTTCAGTCTCAACCATTCTCTGATTCTTCTGCTCTGTGATACTAGCACGCACTAATATATCATATATCATATATATACATGTCTAAATATATACATATATGTAAGTATAAACTTGAATGTAGATTAGTCATCTTTAATTTACACATGATGTTGTTATATATGTGAAAATTCACCCAGGAAAGACTTGTATTTGTTAACATATATTTTACTTCTATCCTACTGTATAGATTTCAGTAAAAGCTCTCAATTAAAAGTGACTGGTTAAAGAGATGGTGGGTATCAGTAGTAACAAACTACTTCTGTGTGTGTGTGTGTGAACCTCAGAGATCTAATTCACAGCCTGAGTGAAAGTAAATGAAGAATTACAGACAGAAAAGTTATGAACTAAAATAAATAAGTGAATTCTGGGAAAAATCTTAAGAAATGTAGTGCTTGGTCTGGCTGGGATGAAGTTAATCTTCAAAGTAGCCCTTATGGTGCTATGTTTTATATTTGTGACCAAATTGGTTTAACTATTGCTAAACAGCACTTGCACAGCCCCTAGGCTTTCTCTGTTTCTCACTCTGTCCTCCCCCAGAAAGTGAGCTGGGGGTGGACAAGAGTTTGGAAGGGATCACAGGCAGGACAGTTGACACCAATTCACCAAGGAGGTATTCCACACCATATAACAACATGCTCATCAGTAAAACTGGGGAGAGAAATCTTTCCAAAGTGCCTGTTGCTTAGAGACTGGCTGGATATTGGTCTGCTGATGAGATACGAGGAGTGATTGTGTGTTATCATGGTTTAACCCCATCTGGCAGCTAAGCCCCACACAGCTACTGGCTCACTCCCACCCTGGTGGGATGCGGGAGAGAATAGGAAGGGTAAAAGTGAGAAAACTCCTGGGCTGAGATAAAGACAGCTTAATAGGCAAAGCAAAAACCACACACACAAACAAAGCAAAACAAGGAATTAATTCACTGCTTCCCAAGGACAGGTAGGTGCTCGGCCGTCTCCAGGACAGCCAGGCTCCATCACATGTAACAGTTACTTGAGAAGACAAATGACATCACTTTGAACATCTCCCACATCCTTCTTCTTCCCCCAGCTTTATATGCTGAACATGATGTCATATGATTTGAAATTTCCCTTTGGTCAGTTGGGGTCAGCTGTTCCAGCTGTGTCTCCTCCCAACTTTTCATGCACCCCCAGCCTCCTTGCTGGTGGGATGGTGTGATAAGCAAAAAAGTCCTTGACTATGTGTAAGCACTATTCAACAATAACTAAAACATCTCTGCATTATCAACACACTTTCCAGCAGAAATCTGAAACATAGCTCCATATTAGCTACTCTGAAGAAAAATAATTCTATCACAACCAAAACCAGCACATCTGTACATCTTTTTTTTTTTTTTTTTTCTTGTCCTTATTTTTAATTCACTTATTTAACTGTCTTTATTTTGACCCAGGAGTTTTTCTTGCTTCCGTCAGGAGGTTGGAGTTATTGAGCATCTGGTGGGTGCTTAGTAGCTGGCCAGGGTCAAGCCTTCACAGATGTATATGAACAACATATACTTATCACTAGTAATTTTTCTTCACTGATGTACCCTTACTGATACCTGCTGATGTGGATGTACGCATTATTCTCAGGATGTGATTCCAAGTTTGAACTTAGTCTGGATGCATTATTTGTGACTGAACTTCAAAGAAAAGGTACCGTGCTAAAAATACAATGAAAGCAAAATTCAAAAAGAATTTTATTTTAAAAATAAAATGTAAGAACTTTATCTATACTTCAGTGTGATATTGTACAATTTAAACAAGAGTCTAGAGGATCAGATGATGTCAAAGTTTAACCAAAGTAATAATAGTTGTTTATTTTTATTTCTTTTCCAGTTGATTGTTTTGTAGCATGACAAGAATTTGTTAATGAGATATATTGGTTTCCTCATGTTCTTGTTGAACTCAAATGCCACTGGAGCTGGAAATAATTGGCAGTTTCAGCAGGGATGGAA
This sequence comes from Tyto alba, assembly GCF_018691265.1. Classification (NCBI taxonomy): domain Eukaryota; kingdom Metazoa; phylum Chordata; class Aves; order Strigiformes; family Tytonidae; genus Tyto; species Tyto alba. The sequence continues at coordinate 3,496,137 of NW_024881316.1, forward strand.
AGGGTTGAAAAGAAATGGAAAATGATCACTCTTTTTTCTTTCTTCTAGAAACAGACTCCTGAGCTTTTGAGGCCAGTAGCAGGACACTGTGAACACAATTACTTATGTGGCTCATACTGCAACTGGTCTGTGGATAAAAAGAGGTTCTTTTTTTCTGTCAAGTCTATCAGTATTGGATAAATAGAACTTAGGAGATGAAACAAAAAGGAAAACCAGCTGTAGACTTTGGATGAGCTATTAAAACAGAGCATTTTGTTCTTGGAGTTTCTAGCATTCTAGTACGAATTTTATTCTTACATCTGCTTCAGTTTGCCCCTAACACATTCCAGTTCAGAAAGAAATTGAGTGTAGTTATAGTTTTCTAGATGCATCCTGTATTAATTGTTTTTGAAATATTTCAATTTCTTTCCTGGAATAAACATATTCTCCAAAGTCCCCATGAACAGATAGATTTCTTAATAAGCCTAACTCCAAGGTAAGATTAAACCTTTCAAAATTACTAACCACAAATAAAAGTGCATTGCTTGGATGAGGTATTTGAAATGAGATCAAGTCCTTCCAATATAACCATCTGAACTGTAAGAACTGTATGCTGAAGTAATTGTCTAGGTGTTATCCATGGCTACTCTGTGGATTAAATGGATGAATCATTGTCTTGAAGTCCTTCTCTCTTTTCATGAACGGGAGAGGACATTGTGATAAAACAGTAGTTAAGAACAAAATTTCTACTCTGAGGAGGAATTTTTTGTGTTTATATTACGACGAGATACATATACAAGGCATGGGTGTCAGTAAGTATTTCAGTATTGTTTTTTTAACATGAGAAAATGAGAAAATGAGAACTTTTATTATTTACAATCACAGCTGTTGTCTTAATTTCATCAGTGTATGGTTACTAAGACTTTTGTCTGCAAATGTGACAGTTTATTTATGTACTTTCCAAAAATCTTACTTAGAAGCTTCTTGATTTGGTTTGATTGTAAGGGGGTCTGGAGGCCTGTTTGGTGGGCAGACCTTTCCATGTGTTTCCATGTAATGGAATGCTTTCACCATGCAATGTATAGATATATGTTAGACACATATATCTATCTAGATAATAGTTGTATAGATCTATATAATATTTATATGTAATATAATATAACATAGTAGAATATATAAAATATGCCTATATGACTTACCTTTTAGAAGCATGTGAAACACAGGAACAGATCCTTAAAAAAAAACCAACCAAAACATGGAGAAGACAATTCTAAATAATTTATAGAAAGCTGGTGCTGTTATTTCAGAGCCCCACAGGCTGCTGCTGACCATATCTATCTTGCATTTTAGTTCAGATATATGTTAGACTTTGATATAAATATCTGGAGAAGCATGGGATTAACCAATGGAGATGAATTTGTGATAGAGTAGGGTAAAAAAAAAAAAATCCATATACTTCTTAGATGAGAGGCAGAAATTAGCCATTTTTCACCAATAATATTTGCCATTTACATTAGTTTTTCACTTACCGTATTTTTCATTCTTTATAATTTGATTTTCCATAACCTTTTCTCAATATTTGTTAGTCATGATTTAAGACTGTAACATGAAAAATCTGAACAGAAAACATTTCTTACAGGTTGGTGAAAACAATTTTTTTTCTTGCCAGATAAGTGATATAAAAGCACGATATCAGAGATTCCTATTTTGAGTTAGGTTAGTGTTATCTGAAAGAGAAACTGCTGAGTACTATTAACTGCTAGAGTTCTCAACTGGATTATAGTCCCGTTGCGTTATGCAGCAGAGTGCTTGAGTTCAGAAGGCTATGTAAATAACTAAAACTGTCAGTCAATGTGAGGGAAAATTCAGGTAGGTATTCCTATCCCAGGATTATATAGCAGTTGTGTGAGAGAAGACTTGTAGCTTCCTGAAAACAGTATTAGGAAAAACAGCCTGAGACAAGAAACAAGACTTGGTAAAGATTAGGGAAAGTGGGGGAGCAGAGGCCCTCTGAGCCAGGGAATGTCTCCAACACTCTCAATAGCAAAACTATAGTCATGGGGTGGATAAAGGCGGAGTCTGGAGCTCATAAGGCTGCCCGAATAGCACAGGGTACAGCTCGGGGAGGGAGCCCTGTGAAGGCAGGAAGGTTTTGCTCTGGTGCATCTTGTAGAGTTTCAAGGGCCATCTGTCCAGCGAATGACTTTTTTTCATTATCCTTGAAATGCATATTAAAGTTGACATCCTTGAATATGCTAATGAAGATTAAACAAGATCATGCTAATTACATCATCCTATGAAGCTTCTTACTCTTCCCAATACTTGTGATGTGTAGGTATGTGGATTGACGTAGGGGACAGACTCAAGGAAAATGTGTATAAATTGAGAAGGGGTGAGGAGTGAAAAAAGCAAGCAATCAATAGAAAAAAGAAGATGTGAAGAAGACAGATGCATTTCTGATAAACTCAGACAGGACCAATGCAGGACCCCAGACCAGTGATCTCTATTTCTCTGTTCTCTAGCTCTCTTCTTTTTCCCTTTTTCCCTTATTAACATTAAGTAACGTAAGACATACTATATTGCCTGCCATAATTAATCATATATTTAGCCAATTATTGTGTATTCAGTTAGTACATTGTGGGAAATTAATCAATGTACATGGACTTTGAGACTTATCTCACCATTGTCCACTCCATTGGTCATTTACGAATCTAAGTCACTTGTCTCCCTCGTCTGAGAGGGACACAACAAGTTGTCAACCAAATTCAAAGTCTCTGGGTTTGCTAAACCTAAACTTGTATCAAAAAACCATTGTCTTTTAACTCATATCCTAGAAAATTAGTTTCACTTCTCACTGATAGAAGCATATTCAAGTTTTGTGCTATTCCAGTTTGGAAACTCATGCTAATCTGGCTTCTTTAACTAATCCCATGGCCCTCAGAAATAGCAGCACTTGTGCTACCTGATAAATCAACATGAGTATGTTCCACAGCTGCATGCTGAGTATACCCACAACAATGACAAACAGCTCTCTATCATGATTGCATTTTTACTGCTTTAAATACACAAAAAATGGCTATATAACTGGTATTTGGAGCACATATGGTAGCTTGTCAGTTATCATCACTAAATATGATATTTTTCAAAGCTGATGATTGTCTAACAAAAATTAAATTAAAATAATCCTGCCCCAAATGGGAAAAAAAATCAGAACACTTTAAATTAAGACAAATAGCTTCTTGCTAAAACATGTGTAAATTCAGTAATCTCTTTGCTTAAAAACCACCTTAGTTTCTGTTTTACAAGAACAATAAATTTTAGCATAAATGTGGGGTTTGTAGCATGAAATTTACACTTGACTTTAACTTGTAAATATTTCATTGATTAAATATTGCATAGTCAATGACATTACAGATATGACTCATAAAACTTCCTCAGTAAATCATACAAAAACATTAAAGCTTAAAATTATGAACTGCATAAATCTTGTATTTGTCATTTGTATCTTAGTTTGCTTATGATTTAACATAAACTATGCAACACACAGAACTTCCTAGAAGTAAACTGAACACAGTAATTACAAGATGAAGGGTTATTATTTTTAGTAATTACTAACTTTATGCTGCTTTGTGGGAAAGAGGCTGGAAAGAAGTGTTCATGTGACTTAAATTTCTCAGATGTATCCATTACTATGGATCACAGTAAAAAAAAAACTGTACATACACAAGGATGGACAAATTTATTCCTAGGTATCTGTGTGAGCAGGTGCTGTGGCCACCTGGATCCAAGCACGTACATACAGGCTTGTAAGGTTAAACAGATTATTTTCTGGAATTCAGACATACTTGTGAGTCGGTAGAAGAACATGTATCTCAGCCAAGGATTCTTGTTACTCTGGAAACACCTAGTGCTTTTTGTAGGCCTTCCAAGTCTCTCATCTCTGAGCAGATGGGCATGATCTCCTCACCTACCCTGCTTTTTATGCAGCGCCCTCATTACCAATTGTGTAAAAAGACAGAAAACTATTACATTTTTATGTGAGTTAATAGGTTCTCCTACCTTGGTATAGTCTCTTAAGGACTTGGAATGTGGTGCTGGGTCAATATTGCCAGTAAAGTATGGAGTATTTCAAGCTTATCTCCTGTCTCTCTTCAACATGTCCACAATTTTACTGGATTACACTACGGAAGTGAATGTACTGCCTACATTCACTTCCACTGATTATGTAATTCACACCAAAGAGTCACCAAGTTAAGGCTCATTACCAATCATCTGAACTATGCAGTTCTCCAACCTAGATGATCTCTTTTACTGTTTGAAAATAAATGATGGATTTTCCTTCATGTATTATAAAAATGCCCTTCTTTTTCAACACTACTTCAGATAAAAAACCATCTTTTGGAGTGAAGGGCTTTTTCATACCATATACAAGTTTAATCTAAGTTAAGAAAGGAATTTCCTTTTTAAGTCTGAATACGTGCACTTAGAATGTGTTTCACTCCTTGTGTGGCTGAGACTTTGCAGGAATTGGAGATAAGGTAACAACACCTAGGAAATCTAAGTAATAAACCCTCACTGACATCAAGTTTACAATGTCTTAACCTTTGATGGTTTTGGTCTAATAAAAAATTAGCATTCACTGCCTATACTATCCATAGGCTGTGTAAAGGGGTAGCAGGCATTTCAGAAAGGGAATTAAACCCCATCAGATGATTAGGAAGATGTTCAAGTTTATTTGTTAGGAAATGCCAAATCCTTTATGCTCTTGGGAACACAGTTTTATAGGTCAGAGCAGCCAATTGATAGCTCTATCCAAGCTGCTCCAGAACTTCACAGTAAGCAAGTGGTCTTCTAAATTTCTTTGATTTCTGTGCATAGGTGGAAGAAATGCATTTAATAGTAAAAGAAGAGAAAAACAAGGCATTTGTAACGATTTTGTAGTGTTGCTCAGGAACAGAGAGGTCTTGAATGTTTGTCCTTGCTACAGGAATTATTTAAGACTTCCAGGCAGTGATTACAAATTATAGGGGTAGGACTAGGACTAGGACTAGGTGGAAAATACATGCCTACTACTGTGAATGTGTTGGGTTCAGTCCCGTAAAAAGGAGTTTTCTGCTGCTAAGAAAGCTGAAATTCTCATTTTTCATTAGGTATGCCACTACAGCTCCTTCTTGACCAGGATGTTGGTCCCTATGCAGGATTTATGTTTTGCTGCTGTTCCCAGCTGTCAGTGTCCCTGTACTTCTTGCTGCATTGAAGGAATGAGCAAATTATTGATCACAAGCTACAGTAGGGATAGCAAATGGCTCAGTGGAGAGGTGTCATGTATTTTGCCTCACCCATCCTCTTCAAGCCAAGAGGGATCTTTCTGCATGCATGGGAAAGTATCCTGCTGAAGCAACACTTCCCTGCATTTATCCATGTTTTTTCTCTCTACTCCTGTATAGCTTAGTCACAGAAATATGTTATTTAGCCTTTATGTATGGCAACTTTGAGGCATTATAGTACAAGGGTAGTTTTTAGCATGACATGGAAGTGAAAATTCAGGACTACAATTTAGTGCATTAAGTGTCATTAGACCTCAGTAGAAAATCAAACTGAGTACTGTTGCATATAAAATCACAAGTGTTCATCTCTGAAGAAGAAGGAAAAATAAGACTTTGCAATTGGAACACTTCTTCTTTCAAACTCAATATACAACAGATCTGGATAGAACATGAACTGACTATCAATTGAGGTTTCTGTGTTTCTTTCTGTTCTACGAGTAACAGTAAGAATTTTTTACTTATATTAAGAAACTAAAGTATAAATAGTAGTACATATAACAAACAATGGAAAAGGCTGAGACTCAGAGGATGCTGAAATATTCAGTTGTTACTGATTGAAAGCAATCATTCATAAATAGGTTATTTTTGTCTCTGGTGGTGAGGAATATACTCAAGGACTTTCTGTTATATCAGGAATCTGTAGCTTCACACTGGCATTTAGTTTTCCTTTTAATTATGACTAAAAAAATTCAATACTAAAATCATTGGCTATTTATCTGTGTTTACAGTCATGAGAAGGTTTGTAAAGAGTTCATACTATATACATTAAAGTAGTTATATATAATTACTTTTGGTGATGACTGGATTCTGGGTGGATTTCTGGAACTGTGTAGAATTGTTTGTGTAGGTTTCTGCCTGTCATCACTATAGAGGCTCCCTGTAATATGACTCAGCCCTTCTTCTTACTTTATCTTTTTTATACTAAATATTTGATAAAATTTCCAATTTGAAATAAAATCAAAGGAAAACCCAATATCAAATATCTATCGACTAGAAGTTTTAGCCAATGCTCTACATTATTAAGAATAAGATATAATTTATAACATTGAAAATATAATACAAAGAGAATACATGTTTTTTCACTCTGAGCTTTGGCCTTAAGAGTTGAAATAAATAGTCTTTATTCACCTTATCAGATTTGTTTTTCTCTTTATGAAATAACTGAACTACAAGTCCTTTCCCTTATTATCTTTAATTTCGGGTGCTGAAAAAAATGCTTAATCTGAGGTTTTTGTGGGTTTGCTTTCTGTCTCTTCTTTCTCAAAAACTGTCTTGTTTGCAGAGTCAGGAATCCAGCTTCTTTCAGTTCAAGCTAGCTCTGAAGATAAGTGTTGTTTGTTCTTTTTTTATTTAGTTTGGTCAGTTTATTTTTCAGCTTCTGTTTTTCTTTTGTCCCCAAGCACTGAAAATATACAAATACAATTCTATTATATTTAGTGCTACTTGTCCTTTAGACACTTAATCCTTCCTTCTGACCCTTTCTTACCTTTCCTCAATCATCTTAAGTTGCACCTGCCTCTTTTGTCTTTTTATCCCTGAGGACTTTTATTTATCCTGTGTTCATTCACTACTTTTCTGTTTTCCATCTTTAGCAAGTTTCATTGAGAAGACACTTGCCTACTTTTATACTTCTAATTTTTCTTTGAATTTAACCCTTTAGGAAAATGGGGAAAAGCAGCTCCTGTGATGTTGAGCTCCATATCAGATGAGAGAAATGCTAATCATATAGCAAGATGGAGAATTTTAAATAATATGCCAACAATACTTGGATCTTAAAAAGAAATTGGATAGTCAGTGCCTTCGTATGCAATGGAAACCTGATGGTAAAAACTCTCGTCACAGCTAGGTGGAACTACTCCATGAGATAGTTCTTAAATTCCTGTTGAATCAGTGAGCTCACAGAGAAATAAACTGTCCTCACAGCACCAGAACCTCTTCATACCACTAAAGAGAAGAGTTTTGGGGAAGGCAAATAATAGCTATTAGGAAATTAGTGATTTGACTGTATCTCTAATACCATTTGCAGATAGTCAATTTTAATAGCTAAAAAATTTCAATCGTGTACAAAAATATAATAATTTATAGCATTTATTTTTAAATTATTTCCTCCACGAATAAACGGAAAAAAAACACACTACAACCAGAAATATAGTAGTGCCCTTGCAGATACACATAATTTGTTATTTCATGACAATATCAGTGTTTTAAACTGAATAAAGAAGCACTTTCTTCTAGAAAAAATCTATTTCACGCTTTTTGTGAAACACAGGTGGATTTTCTGGTGGGGTGTGTCAGCTCATTGAATCTGACTCTTTTCATGGAGTGGGGTGGAAAAAATAAAGTAAACCTTTCAGAGGTGGGGAAAAATACAAAATGAAGAAACTAAACAAAAAACAAGGTAGAAATCTCTTAGTACAGAAATGTCAATACTTCAGCCTTCAGGGCATTTACCAGGAGTATTGATACTTCAAACAGATAATCCAGGTTCCTTGCTGTGTTCAGCTTAAAACAAACAATTTTCCATGCATCAGACAGGTGTTGCAATTAGTTGTTCATTCTGGGATGAATCTCTCTTGCACTTTCTTTAAAATGTTTTCAAGAATACTTTACCATATGTAATCAGTCTCTCATTTGCCTTTTTGACACAAAGTTTTGAAAGGCCTTATCTAAAGGTATGTGGAAGGAGAGTGTCTGCTCCTCTAAGGGTATCTGGTCAAGAATCTTTTTCATTGCAACAAGGAGTAATAAGATGCACTAGTTCTGGCTGCGCTAGAGTTAAATTTCTTCATAGTAGCTAGTATGGGGCTATGTTTTGGATTTATGATGAAAACAGTGTTGGTAACACACCAGTTTTAGTTATTCCTGAGCAGTGCTTCTACAGAGTCAAGGATTTTTCTGCTCCCCACCCCACCAGCGAGGAGGCCGGGGGTGCACAAGGAGCTGGGAGGGGACACAGCTGGGACAGCTGACCCCAACTGACCAAAGGGATATCCCAGACCATATGACATTGTGCTTAACAAGAAAAGCTGAGGGGAAGAAAAAGGAAGGGGTGACGTATGGAGTTAAGGTGTTTGTCTTCCCTAGAAACTATTATACATGATGAAATCCTGCTATCCCGGAGATGGTTGAACACCTGCCTGCTGATGGGAAAGGCTGAATGAATTCCTCATTTTGCTCTACTTGCGTGTGCAGGTTTTGCTTTATCTATTAAACTGTCTTTATCTCAATCCATAAGTTTTCTCACTGTTACCCTTGTGATTCCCTACCCCATTTCAGTGAGGGGGGAGTAAGTGAGTAGCTGTGTGGGGCTGACCTCTGTACTGGGGACAGAAGAAAAGAAGGAAGTATAGACAAGAACACCCAGGGACACAAGCGTGATTAGCAAAGGGTAAGAGAGCCAGTGATGGGAACTAAACCCGGTCAGTCACACTAAGTGATGAGGGCATTTGAGAGTGGTGTGAGGATGTTTATTCCAACAAGGTTATCTGACTGGGGATCTTGTCAATTGGGGAACTAAGGGAAAAGGAGGCAGCCGGAAACCAAAATATACCAAGACACAGACCTGACAAAGCAAACATGGAGACAATGACAAGAAACAAACCTCACCACTCACACTAGTTGATGGGCTATCTAGAAACCACAGATGCTACTTCCAGGAAGATCAACATGGACTTTGTTACTGACAAGACTGTAAAGCAAGGGAGACCCTGGAATGTGAGGGGTAGAGTAATCATAGAGCTGTACAGACCCATGGGGGAACTGCAGGGGAAGAGGGAGGAAGGAGGAACAGAGTGGGAGTAGACAGGAAAGGGTATAAAAGGGTATGGTCCTGTGAAAAACAGGGCCAGTTAGTATACTTGTCTGGCTGAGCCCTACGCCTGATCACTGAAGTCTGTCCTATCCTCTTAATAAATCTTAACTGTCTCTGCATAGTCTCACTCTCTGCCCTGTCTGTGTGTGTTCTGCAAGAACTAAGTACCAGCTGCTGGTACTGATGTGAGTGAAAATTCGTGCCAGCTACTGGAGTCAGAGCAGGGGTGTGGGCACCCATGGCCTGTGGTGCCAGCTACTGGAGCAAGTAGGTGTCTTTAACATCCAGCCACTGGAGTAGGAACTGTGTGGGTCCCAAAACCATTTACTGAGGGGAGGATGACATGAATGAGGTGAGTGAGGGGCTGTGCACCAGCAGCTGGAGTGGGACCTCAGATCATCGTCTGTGTGCCTGGTGCTGCCTGATGTGTGGGGGGGTGAGTGTCTGTATCTTCCCCAGTCCTGATACGTGTGAGGTACGCATGTGTATTCACTAGCAAACTTTAAGGTCGACTAGATGGTGAGTAGGGGGATGTTGGTTTTGGGTTGGGGTATCAGTAGGTTAGGAAGTTAAAACTGAACAAAGCCTTTCATTGGCATTCATATTTATTTCTCAAATAATACGTATTGTTAATTTGTATTGTGATTACTTTTCCTGTACTCAACTCTTTCAGGTCAGAGGCTTTAAATTGATAGCTATTTTCCCCCTAATTTGCACAGAAAACACTAATTAATGAGTCATCCCTATTTCAGACTTTTGTGATAATTTTACTTCCTTCCCAAGCAGCCTCATACAAATCTACCTTTGAAATGATATGTTTAACTGTAGCATTGGGGGAGATACTTCCATATGTCTTTGACCTTTCTGTCTTGAGAAGCACAGTAATAGTGCTGTTTCATGAACTAGGAAAGCCCCTCAAAGTATAGAGCAGATATGGAACAGATTATGTTTGCTTTAGGCTTATTAATTTTTGGACAGATTCCACATCACTTTATATATGGCATTTCTGATGAAAATAATGGAATCTCAGTGGGAGTTCTGTGAGTATTTTAGCAAGAGGTGATAAAAATGAGGAAAACCTCAGGTACAGTGAAGTAGAGTATTTAGATTAACTGCTATAAAATATTAAAATTTAGGCCCTTACAATGCCATATTTATCTGTGGTATATTATTCTGTCACTAAACAACTTCTTTATAGCATTCAAGAGGGTAAAACAATATATTTACCAATAATTGAAGGAGGCCAGATGTGAACTCCGGTCACATGGGATTCTCACTATTTTGTACATTTTAATTGTATTCCTTCAATAAACACATCTAATTAAAAAAAAATATTATGTTATATAATATAAACACAGTTCCTTTTTTCCTTACCTTTGAAGTTCTAGTACTGTGCAGTCTAAAGATGATCACACTCTAGGAGTTTTTCTATAGAATCCTGTTTGGACAAGGTTTAACTCATATTTATTTATTGACCAGTTCACACTGAGAGCTTTTCCTCACAGGGCCCGTAAAAAGTCACTCTCCTCTTTGAAGATCCTTCAAAGATTAGTAATGTTCAGATCTGTCCTTCATTCCTGTCCTCTATTATTATCTTCTCGAGTATTGCCTGATGTAGAACGTTCTCATCAATGGAGAAATATAGTGAAATTAAATAAGATTTTTCTTAACAAGCCTTTTAAATACTTGCCTAAAGGTACTCCCATGCTTAGCACTGAAAGCTTATGTCTTGGTCTTACAGCATGTCTAAGTGGATTTACTAAGGAAGAACAAATCATATTCTGAAGTGGCTAGCTTTGGCTAGCTCCAGTGTGTGCGCGGTGTGCCAAAATATGGTTGTTTGCCTGACATTAGAAGTCCTAAAAGGATGCTAGGTTTCTAAACTCAAGTATGGTGCTGCTAATGTGTATATGCAGCCGTATATAGACCCAGTCTGATTCAGAGCACCATGAGTGAAGCCTCCATTTCTACAACTGCCAGACTTGATACACCTGGGGTACTGCTTTTTTTGAGTATCTTTAAGATGAACAATATAAAATCATTGTAATTTTCTTTATGTACAAGAAATCAATCATAATTTAACAGTTGCAAATGCGTCAGTAATCCCATTACTTGCAGTTCTGGTTCTGTATTTGATTGCCACTTTGGCTTCATCTTGACTGTATGGCAGATGTATGACATGGTGTGACTAGGACTATAGTTCTCTACAGATACATCTACAGCAGAAAATTAAACAAAGCAGAAAACCACAGAATCATGGAATCAAAGAGACACAAAATAGTTAATGTTGGAAGGGACATCTGGAGATGTCCTAGTCCTAGCCCATTGCTCAAAGCAGCTTCAGCTAGAGTAGGTTGCTCAGGGCTGTGTCCAATTGAGTTTTGACTATCTGTCCTGGTTTGGGCTGGAATAGAGTTGTGTTCCTTTTTGGTAGCTAGAATAATGCTGTGTTTTGGATTCAGTATGGGGTTTGACATGAGAAGAATGCTGATAGCACACTGAGATTTCAAGGACTCTCCAACTCCCTACGTCCTGCCTATGCACAGGCGCAAAAAAAGCAGGGAGGGAACATGGCTGGAACACCGGGCCAGGATTGGCCAATGGGATATTCCATGTCATGTGACATTATGCTCACCATATAAAGGAGGGGTGGGTGGGAAGGGGTGTTCTCTCACTTCTGGGATTGCGACTGCGAGGTCCTGTTATTTTGGGGTTACTAGACAGGAATGGGTTGGGTGTCGGTCAGCGGGTGGTGAGCAATTGCATTGTGCATTACCCATTTGTACTTTCTATTACTGTCACTGTTTTATTACCATTATTAAACCTTTTCTATCTCAACCTGCTAGTCTCCCTTTGCTTCTCTGATTCCCTCCCCCATTCCCAGGTGGGAGAGAGTAGGTGAGCAGCTGCGTGGTGTTTGGCTGCTGACCAGGCTCAAGCCACAACATTATCTCCAAGGATTAAAACTCTACAGAGTAACCTGTTTTAGTGTTTCACCACCCTCACAAGAAAAAAATTAAATTCTTATGCTTAAATTGATATTTCTGTATTTCAGTTTGTGTCCTTTGCCTCTTGTGTTCTCATTGTGTGCTGTTGAGAAAAGTCTGGCTCCATCTTCTTTACTCCTCTCATCAAATATTTATACACATTGATCAGTTCCTCCTGAACCTTCTCTTCTCCAGGGAAAACGATCCCAGATGTCTATCCTTGTATGGCACATGTTCCAATCCCTTTATCATCTTCATGTCCCTTCACTGGACTCACTCCTGTATGTCTGTGTCTCTTGTACTGGGGAGCCCAGAACCTGATCCAGCACTCCAGATGTGCTTCACCAGGGCTGAGCAGAGGGGAAGGATCAGCTTCCTCAATCTGCTAGCAATGCTCTCTGCTTAATGTCCCCTGGGTGTTATTGATCTTCCAAGCTGTCAAGGCACAGCACTGGCTCATGTTCAGTTTGTTGTCCACAGGGAACCTCAGGTCCTTTTCTGCAAAACCGCTTTGGCCCTTCAGCTGATTGTCTCCCAGAACATACTGGTATACAGAGTTATACCTGCCCAGGTACAGAACTTGGTATTTCCCTTTGTTGAACTGCATGAGGCTCCCATTGGCCCATTGCTCCAGCCTGTTGAGGTCCCTCTGAACAGCAGTACAACCATCTGGTCTATCAGTTCCTCTTCCCAATCTTGTGTCTTTTGTAAACTTGCTGAGGGTGAACTCTGTCCTGTCATCCTGATCACTGAAGAAGTTTGTCAGTGTGAGTCATTTGCACTGCTAGTTTGTTAGCTTTGTCTTCTACATTGTTCTGGTCCAAACCAGAAGGCACTGTGCTAACTACTACCTGCCAGTTGTCATTGGCCCTGGCATGGAGTCATACAACATGGATGAGGCCATATCACCTTAGCAGTGTCACCCAGACACAGTTTTCCAACAATATGGTGGAAGGCTACACATCTGTCCATTCCTGATCTCCTTGATGTTTCTGAACTGCCCCAGAACCACTCTTGCTATTGTACTATAAACACCCCCCTCTAAAGTGCTGCTTTTTAGCCCTCTGTTATGGTTTAAACCTAACCAGCATCAAAGCACCACACAGCTGCTTGCTCACTCCTCCCCCTTGGAACAGGGTAGAGAATAGGAAGGGTAAAAGTGGGAAAACTCATGGGTTGAGATAAAGACAGTATAATAGGTAAAGTAAGAACAATTAAAGCAAAGCAAAGCAAAACTAGGAATTCGTTCACCACTTCCACTGACAGGCAGGTGTTCAGCCATCTCCAGCAAAGCAGGGCTCCATCACACCTAACAGTTACTTGGGAAGACAAATGACATAACTCCAAACATCCCCCCTTCCTTCTTCTTACCCCAGCATTGTTTGCCGAGCCTGATGTCATACGATATGAGATACCCCTTTGGTCAGTTGGGGTCAGCTGTCCCAGCTGTGTCTCCTCCCAACTTTTCATGCACCTCCAGACTCCTTACTGGTGAGACGGTGTGAAGAGCAGAAAAGGCCTTGGCTCTGTGTAAGCACTGCTCAGCAATAACTAAAACGTCTCTGCATTATCAACACTGTTTCCAGCACAAATCCAAAACATAACCCCATACTAGCTACTATGAAGAAAATTAGCCAATATCCCAGCCAAAACCAACACACTCTCTCATTATCTTACAGCTGGAGAAATAGTGAAGTGATGCAAGGTCCCAACAGGGTTACTGTTTGCAAGGACGAAGAACTAGAAATCAAAGAGCTTTATCTAGATATTTGCATCAGGCATAAATGGGAGGTTTGGGTAAGGAGCTGCCAAGATGCCATGTATGGGAGGTGGTCAGAACCTCTCTTGTGCTGGGTACAGTTGGTCCTGGTTGGATCTGACACCAATGCAAACAGCCCATCACACCCCAAAACAGCTGCAGCTGGGGGAACACATAGAACCTCTGCTCAGGCAGTGATGAGAGATTGCCAGCCACTGTGGGAGAAGAAATGGAGGAGCTGCCTGAGTTGCCTACCAGGAGCTTGCATTTGTGACACCACTAAGAGGCTACTGGGCCTGGTGAACCCTGCAGATTATCATCTGCTCCTATTATTCCATGTAAGGTCTAATAATAGTGCAATGAGGCAACTCAGAGCCACCAAAAGAGACTACATGTCCCTTGGAGCAAAGTTAAAAGTATCTGGTGCACAGGTGGTTTCTCCTCTATCCTCCCAATGAGAGGGAGATGTTTAGGAAGGAGGAGGTGAATTGAACTGGTGAGTGCCTGACAGCTTGGCTGGTACAGTACTCAAGGTCCTAGTTTGTGTGATCATGGATCTACCTTTGAGAAGCCTGGTCTGTTGGAAACTGATGGGATTCACCTGACCAAGGTGGGCAAGAAGGTCATAGTTAACAAGCTGGTCAGACTTATACAGAGGTCTTTAAACTGGAGTTTTGAGCAACAAAGAAGGGGCAGGGGCTGCTGATGTATTAGGAACCAGAAGGGAAACATCTGTGAAATGCCTCAAAGGGATTAGGGCGTGTTCCTCTAAAAAGGTGACAAGGTCAACATCCCAGCTGAAGTGCCTCTGTATCAAAGCACGCAGCATGGGTTGCAGACAGGAGAGGGAGACTATTGTGTAGTTAGAAGGCTGTGATTTAATCACTATTGTTGAAACTTGATGGGATGAATTACAGGACTGGACCACTGCAATTGATGCCTCTAGACTTTTCATAGTGGATAGGCAAGGAACAAGGGGTAAAGGGTTGCCCTCTGTATAAAATAATGGATGGACTGTAGAGAGCTCTCTTTGAAAAACAGTGGATAGTATATGGGTGAAATATTAGGGGCCACACCAACAAAGGAAACCTCATGGTAGATGTTTACTACAGGCCGCCTGATCAAGGGAAGCCTGTTCAACTACAGGAAGCATCACTCTTGCAGGCTTTGATCCTTCTAGGGGAATTCAATCACCCTGACATCTGTTGTAAAAGGGGCACAGCAAGCTGTAAGCAGTCCAAGAGACTCTTGGTGAGTGACAAAGATAATTTCTTAATCCAGGTGATAGACAGCCTGACCAGAGGAGAAGTGTTACTGATCTGTTGCGTATCAACATGGATGAAATAACTAGAAATGTCAAGATCAGTGGCAGTGACTGGTGACAGCCTGGGATGCAGTGATCATGACCTGGTGGAGATCACAATCTTGGGGGATATATCCCAGGTGAAGACTAGAGTCAGGACATTGAAATTGAGGAGAGCAAACCTTCAGCTGTTTAAGGAATTGATGGATAAGACCCCCTGGGAAACTGCACTCAAGGGCAAAGGAACTGAACAGAGTTGGCAGATCTTTAAGGGTACTTATAAGAGTACAAGATCTCTTGTTTCCCTTGTGTAAGAAAAAAGGCAGGGAAGGTAGGAGACTAACATGTCTCAATAAGGGCCTCCTTGTCAAACTGAAGTATAAGAAGGAAATGCACAGGCAGCAGAACTAGGGATGTGTATCCTGGAAAGAATATAGGCATGTTGAACAGGTGTGTAAGGATGGGACCAGAAAATGTAAGGCACAGTTTAAGCAGAATTTAGCCAGGGATGCTGTGTTGGGTTGGGGGGGGGGGGTGGGAGGGAGGGGGCTACAGTGGTGACCTTTATGAGAACCTTCTCAAAGATTCCCCAGCTCCAAGTCAGACCTGTCTCTGGACAAAGATGCATCAATTAGTCATGGTGGACACACTTCTGTAATAATGTATTTAAGAAGGGGAAACTGGGAGGAGGAGTTGGAGTTGAGAGGAGAAGCTGTGAAGGAGACACTTATGCAAACACTGAGGCCAGTGGAAGAAAGGAGTAGGAGGTGAAGGTATACCAGAACAGAGAGTCCCCTGCAGTCTGTGGTGAGAGGGCAGTCTGTCTCCCTGCAGCCCATGGAGGTCCATGATGCAGCAGATGCCCACCTGCAGCCTGTGGAGGACCCCATGTTAGAATAGGTGGCTGTGCCTGAAGAAGTCCATCATTCTGAGGGAAACCCATGCTGGGGCAATTCATTGCTGGGAGGATTGCAACCTGTAGGAGGGACCCATGCTGGAGCAGTTCATGAAAAGTTGAAGCCTGTGGGAAGGACTCACATCAGAGGAAGTTCATGGAGGATGGTCTCCCATGAGAGGCATCCCACGCTGGAGCCAGGGAGGAGTGTAAGGAGTTCTCCCCCTAAGGAGGAAAGAGCAGCAGAAAGAAGGGACAATGAATGGACTGCAACCCCCATCCCCTACCCTGCTGGGGATAGGAGGTAGAGAAACCAGGAGCAAAGCTGATCCCAGGAAGAAAGGAGGGGGTAGGGGGAAGGTGATTTTAAGATGTGGTTATATTTCTCACTGTCCTTCTCTGATTGGAAAATTAAGTAGTGGTGGTGGTGTTTGAATGAAATTGATGTTCCTTTTCTTGTCCTAATGAGTCTGTCTTTTGTCTGTAACCATAATGGGTAAGTCATCCCTCCTTGTCCTTATCTCGATTCCTGAGCCTTTTGTTCTCTTTTTCTCCTTCCCATTCCTGAGGGGTAAGGGGTGAGTGAGCAGCTGCATGGTACTCAGTTGTCCTCTGGGTTCAAATCACAACAGATGTTAACAATAATAATAACAACAGGGTTTCTACAGTTATGTTGGCCACAAAGGGAAGATTAAAGAGAACATAACCTCACAACAAATAAGGCAGGACAACTAATATAGAGAAAACTGAGATATTCAACATTTTTTTTGCTTCGCTTTTCAATTATAATCTTTCTTCCCACACTTATCAAATCTTTTCAGTCCCAGAATCTCAAGGCAAGGACTGGGGGAATGAAGTCCTTCCCATCACAAGAGAAGATCAAGCTCAAGACCATCTGAGGAAGCTGAACATACATCAGTCCATGAGATACAATGAGATACATCCCAGGGTCCTGAGGAAATTCACTAGTGTAGTGTCAAGCCACTCAGTCTTATTTGAAAAGTTGTGACAGTCAGGCAAAGTGACCAGTGACTGGAAAAGGGAAAACATCATTCCCATTTTTAGAAGGGGTAAAAAGACCCTGGAAACAACCAACCAGTCAACATTACCTTTGTGCCTGGTAAGATTACAGAATAGATCCTCCTGGAAGCTTTACCACGGCATATGGAAGACAGGGAGATAATTAGAGACAGTCAACATGGCTTCACCAAGGGAGAATTGTGCCTGGCTAATCTAGTGGCCTTCTACAATGGAGTGACTACATTGGTGGACAAGAGAAGTACAACTGATGTAATCTACCTTGGCTTCTGTAAGGGTTTTGAACAACCTGATCTAGTGAAAGGTGTTCCTGCCCATGGCAGGGGATTTGGACTAGATCTTTAAAGGTCCCTTCTAACCCAAACCATTCTATGGTTCTACGAGATGTGGAAGGAGATGTTGCTGGGGACACAGGCACCCCATGTCAGAGCAGAGACACCCCTGAGGAACTGTGGCTGTGGATGACCCATTCTGTGTCACAGGAAAACAAGGAAGAAGCCAGGGGCAGTGGAAGAAAATGAGTAAGATACAAGGAATGACAGAGAAGCCATTATTCACCAACCCCAACATTCTGCACCCTCCATCCCATCACTAAAGGAGCTGGGCTGGCTGAGCATAATCTTCAGCAAAACCAAGGAAAGTCAGGACTGAGAAGTGGGGAGGAAATATGTTTTGCTTATGTTGAGCCTGGGGAAGGGAGAGGGAGGTATTTCCTTAAATATTTGTTTAATTGTTTATGTCTCTTTACCTCTCAATACCCAAATCAGTAATCAAAAATTTGTGCTAAATGGCAGCAAGCTAAGTTACAAAAACATAAAGCCCTTAGTCAAGACTGCTTTGCCTGCGACAATCTTCTGTTTGGTCTAAGCTGAGGCAGCAGTGTGGTCTGTGGCAGACCATGGTGCTTGGCAATGCAACGGTGAACAAAAATGCCCTCCTGCATGCAGACTGGGGGCCTCTCACCATGTAGTTCCCCATGTTTTATCATACTTTACGCTGCAGTGACCATTTAGATGCCAGACTGCTGCCTTTCTGTACAAGGCAGGCATCTGAGGTCTGCAGTTGCAGCGCCCTCCCCTGCGAAAGGAGTAGCCCATCACCCCACAGCAGGGCTCCTTTCCTAAGCCTGTGCCAAGGGCAGACACCTACCTATGCTGTCCTGCCACTGCTGCCATCACTGTCAAGTCCAGGAGCAGAGGGAAAAGCTGAGGAGTGATCTTGTGAGCATAAATTGTATTTATGCTTTTGGCAGGGGAGGGAAGAAGGGGAATCTCAAGATTAGTGACACTGAGAATGGCATATACAGAGAGGAAAGATGCCTGGGGGGAGGGTGAACCTGCCATCGATGCAGCTTGAGTCTCCCATGGCAACTCAGTGGAAAAGAAAGAAAAAAATCACCAGCTAATGGATTATGTCTGCGTAGCAACCAGCTATGCCTCAGAGCAGGGTGCCACCCCAAAGGGTGTGTGGTGTGGTAACAGCAGAATCAGTCACATGCTTGCATGTCCTGAACAAGACAGATCCTGTCAGGACTCCACACATGTCCACACACGTGATTGATTGTTTGTCCTCTGCATGGGGAAAAAGAAGCAATGCTACTCACAAAAATGATATTGCACACACTGCTTGCCCAAAAAACCCCATGCCTCCCACATTCCTGAAAGCAATAAATGCAGCTTTTATTACCAAATGTAATTTCATGTATGAAGCATTATCTGGAGGAACATGCCACCATTGCTCTTTTCTTGCATCTCCCATCTCCAATGACCCCAACTCAGCCTAGGCACACTCAAAAGAAATGTTCAGCCATGTAACTTTCCCTGCTCTCCTACTCCTCCCCCTTCTTGACACAGGTCTATTTTATAGTTTCTCTGAGGCCTTGCAGAAATCTGGAGCATGCCTTGTTTCCAAGCCAGCCTTATCAGAGTTCTGCAGGAACAATGTTTAATCTATTATGTTGTGGACACAACATCTGTGTCTTATCTGACTTTCAGGGTAAAAATTAGCATCTTTTGGTTTCTCTCATAGGACAGGTTCTGGGTCCAGGTAATGTGATTCTGACAGTAAGCCTTCTACAAAATATCTTTATAGCTCTCCTGGGACACTAGGTATCCTTTCTGTGCAACAGTTGTCATTGCAGGTATAAGTATGCCTGCTGCATAGCCTGTGGAGATCACAGAAACCCTGCCTGACTACTTTTGTACCTGACAGGGCAGCAGCATGGCACAAAGAACACATAGCAGACCAGCCAGCACCCCTCCATTCTGCTGGGAAGCATCCTCCATTTGCAGCACCACTGGTTAAGTTTTTTCTTGCAGCACCACATGCTCAATCCACTTCCCATATAAAGCAGGTTACAAAGAAAGAGCAAGGAAGTCTGATGCATACAGAATCCATCTCACAGCAAACACAACCCAAATCCACATCACGTCTCCTTTCCCACAGCTCGCTCCTGCTGCTATTCAGATGTCCTGGTTGTTACACTCGAGTCCAAAACACTGTCATCCCACCACTTTGAACATAGTCACTAGAATATTAGGGCCATTTTACTGAGAATCCTTCCCTGTTTTTTCCCCAGCATCTGCAATGGGTCCAAATCAGACCTTTTCAAACATGGGTGTGGACCTGGCCTTCTGATGAAGGCAGTTATAGGAAAGGTCCTATGGGATACTGTGCACTGTGCCACATATTCCCAGCTGCTAGGAAGGACTTCACTGACACATCTGGTGATAAAGTCTGGAAAGCATCTCGGGAAGCACAGAGGCATGAGGGGGTCCACAAATACGGGTCTGAAGTCCTTTTACTTAGAATCATAGGCTGAACCAATGCAACCCTCAGCTGGCCTTCTTGCAGAGGGCTATTGACCTCACCCACTTGTGGGAGTGACTTAGGTAACAGGGGAACAAGGAGGACCCTCAGCTATTCTTGAGTGTTTAATCTACTCGAATTTAACCCTCTCTTAGGGTGGGACTGTCTCCTGTGCCTGTGTGAGTTACGTTGCATCTACAGTGCCTGTGGTGGCAAGTACATGGGAGGCAACACAGCACCTCATTTATTTATTTGTTTGGTTGTTTTTTGTTTTGTTTTGGTTTGGTTTTTAAAAATTATTTATTTTTTTTCCTGCTCTGTTACTTCCCCTCTGCTTTTGTAACTACTTTTCTTTCCTTTTAAAAACATCTTCTGAACACCAGTTTTATACAGTAACCTTTGTAATAGGTTTATGTTGTCTGTTAATGTTGTTGCCTGGTGACTAAAGGATATTTAAGTGCCTGGATAGACGGCATGAGTATGGAGGACAATGTAATATTGGGAAAGAATAACCAGACTAGAGGTATCAAAACCTTAAGTGTGATCTGACTGTGACAGGGGAATAAAAAACATTTTGCGACACTTTCTGCCTGTGTAGAGCACGGAGAAGAAAAGAACAAAGACATAACTGAAAAAGAGCAAGGCAAAGAAAGAGCAAAGAGAGGATACCTGAAAACAAGACCTGAAGCTGCAGTTCCCAGAGAGAGGAGCTGTGGCTGTCACTGCACTGTGCAGCAAGACAGAGCTAACAGACCCAGGGATGGAGAGAAGAGGGTGGGGATGGGTATGGTTGATCAGCAAAGAAGGTGAAAGAAAAACTGGATCTATTTTTAGCTGCTGCTACAGTAAAAGAAAGTGAGCCATGTTGTTTTTTTTTTTTCTCTAATGGAGCTGGCCTGGAGGCAGACAGGCACAAATGGTCTCACAGAATTCTCTGTCAGGGGGTCCTATGGGGTCAGGCACTGGAGGACCTGATGCAGCTCTAGCAGCTCCTGCTGGAGCAGATCACTGCTCTTTGTATAAGGCACATAGGGCAGACATGGAACTGATGGCATGGAGGCTCTGGTGTCAAGCCTGCTGTTGCACGTTCACTGCCGAGAAGCCAGCTGGCTGAGTATCTCCTGTGAGATCCTGCAGGAGGACAGCAGGGCCCAGCTGAAGGAAACATATGGCCCATAGCTGTTACCAAATGTCCACATCATCCAAGATCACATCAAGTAAAGTGTTCTCTGCCAAGATGTGGCACTTGACTTTCCTCCAGGAGGCCTTTGTTTGTAGATGATATCTTTAAACTGTACAAATGTCACAAGCCCTATCAAGGGTTTTACACAATGTAGTGCCCAGTTTTCCTTTGGAGATTTGTGCTAGAAATCCTTTAGCACTCTATGTTTGTTTATATCAGATTTCATGTCTCCTTTTTCAAAGAAGTGACTAAAGCAATTCATTCTTTCAAACCTGACTGGCACTTTGCTGAGATCTGGTTTCAGGTTGCACTCTCTAAATTTCTCTACCCCTTCACACATTTTTCTGTTGAGTTCCTCTTTGGTACAGCTACATATTAAAAAAAGAAGCACACTGACAAGACTTCAGCCCTAATCAGGTCTTCCAGTATATAGTACATCTTTATCTTAGAACATTTCTTACAAAAAGTATTTACTAGAGTGGTTTTTTCTCTAGAAAGAATCATGAAGCATGATTCTTCCATATTGCACTTAAAGTAATTAGCTTGCTGATTGTTTTGATCTATCTAATCCGTCTGTAGTCAGAGAGAGAATCTAATAAATTGAATAAATTTGCCAAGGAACTTTTCTAGGTGATGCATCTTCTGTGGAAAGATTAAAGTGTTTTTCCATCACTACTGTATTTTGTGCTTTCTATTTAGTCATCTGTGTATCCAAATCAATTATCTTCTCCTACAATCATCAAATTAATTTATTTTGAAGGTTATTCCATCTTTTTAATTCCAGCTATTTATGCCACATGAAGGAATTCCATCTTCATTTTTGGACTTACTGTTAATAACACTTCTATAGAAAACATGTTTCACATCAATATCTTGCAAGCAATCTTTAATAGGATTCATCTTACTGAGTATTACAATTCAGAAGTTGACTAAGATGAAGATAGAATAACTATCAAAGATGATAGTTTATTTTTCCAGTACTTGACAGCCACTTTAAGTTGAAGTGAATCACCTATATCCATTCATTGACTTTAAAAAGACTTGAGTGGTGAGCTGAGATTTAGATAATTGATGTTCAGACATCTAATTTAGGTAAATTGAATATGAATATCTTTTTTACTGATATTTCCATACATGAAAATTTTGTCCAGGATTTTTACTAAATACACTGATCTTAATTTTTTTCCAGTCCTGGAATTTTCACTCCTAGAATATCTTACAATATAGACCAATCTTATAGTTAACCTTGTCCATGCAAAAATTTTTTGTATCATGGCACGGCCTAAATTTATTCCTATATTTGTTCTCAAAGATGCTTTTTACATATATTCCAGTGTCAATTCTGAATGTTATAGGATATCTTGCTCAGGAGCTAATGAGATAATTAGATTTACCTCATTCATTTCTTTTGCCTTGTTCTGTATTTTAGGGAAAAAAAAAAAACCCAGAGTAACAAAAAAAAATAACTCAAATAAAGCAAACAAAACCATTCAGCTTTCTATGTGGGTTTCTATTGGAAAAGGTGAACTTGGCAGGTATTGACTCCTATAAATTCAGAAGCCTATCTGAAATAGGACAGAAGTGCTCAAAAACATGTCTTACCTGTGGAACTATCCTTCCTGTTCTTCTTTCATTTGCTGTGTGTGGGTTATTCTTAATAACTCTTACTTTTTGGCACTTCACATTTTTAGAATAGATATCCACTTCACATATCAAGATTCTCTTTATCCAGAAAGTTGCTCTGTTTTGTATTATATGTTACAAATTGTACAGACTGCAAACTCCCTGTTCTACTTCCTTTGCTATCCACTTTTCTTTTGTGGACTGCTTAAATGACATAAATCCATGGCCTATAAAGAAGGCCAAGATAATTAAAAATAAATTATCATAAATATCAGAAACACACATAACTCAGTAGCATGGCAGTCTGTTCCAGGCTTGTATGACTTTAGGTTTGCTTTACTACCTTTATACTTCATTGCACTGGAGTAAATAATCACCCTCTTAATTCTTTTTGTAGATAATGCCACAATTTTGTCTTTGTATGAAACTGCCTTTGGAAAACTACTATTTTCAAATGATTTAAACAGCCCTTTAGTATCTTTTTCCACCTGCTTTGCCCAACTTGTCATTAGAGTATAAGCTTTCAGCTAATCCTGTACATGTTAGACAAAGAGCCAGATCAGTCATATCTGCCAGGTCCTGGACAGATTTGATTTGTTTATCTTTTTCTAAACCATGTAGATCTTAGAAATATTTCTGGTTTCAAATTTCAGTGGCTGAATATTTCTGGCATTATTCTGTAGGAAAGCCATTCCTGAAATCTAATTTTCTTCTAATACCATGATTCAACTGGTTTACAAATTTTTTTCAGATGCACTCTGTCATATATTCAGCTCAGCGCATGTGAGTTGGACTGACCAATATGTTGCAGTAGAAAGTTATTTAACTGTGTCTGAGAATAAAACATGTTTTTCCATTATGTATTACAGATTATGATAATAAACTGTAATGCAGGACTAGAGAATCTAATTAATTGGAGAACTCAGTAATAATCTCTGATATATAAAAGACATAAACCTGCTAAAATCTTATAGGAGTCTTCCATGGGCTTTCATAAGTTCAGTACCAGGTAAAATCTTCAGAGACCAATTTAGAGTAAAAAGGAGGTATCAAATTGGAAAGAACTCTTTCAGCATGGATACCATGTAGTCACTGGAGCACCATGTGCCCTGAATAGCAGCACTAGCAGTATGAAAAGCAGCTCTCCCCCCAAGAGAGTTTGGGCATGTCTAAGGTCTGTAGCAGGAACAGCTGAGGATCCCAAGCTGGGTGCTCTAGAAGGGGTTTTATCAGTCCACTTTCACTGTGTCTGTTAAAGATTTACATATTCCTAGTGAAGGTGATTTGGGATTGTCAAAGCATGAGCACCCTCACCAGACTGCCCAATGGTTACACTACATATCCTTATACTAGAATTAAGAAACCTGAAATGTTAATTTATGTCTTATGCTTATTATAGTTGGTGCAGATTTTTTTTTTTTTAGAAACTGCTGTGACTCTGTAGAATACACAGCTCTCTCAAATGATGATTCTCTTCTTAGTCATTATATTTGTTTGCAGTTCCCAGTTATAATTTTATGTGAAGTCTCTAGTCTATTTTTTTTATATCTCAATCCTCAGCCTGGGGATTGGATACACTTTATTAGGTAATATGATTTTGAAGACAGTCTTTACCTTTCTCTAATAAAATTACTACAGCATTACTTCTCCCTGCTGTATGCTAAAAAAAAAAAAAAAAAAAAGGGAGAAAGGAGTTGAGAAAACTGCATCACACCATCCTTTAATTCGTCTTTCTCAGATACTTACATAGAATGACATATTTTTAAAAAACCACAAACCCAAACCCCAAGTGAATCATAGCAAAACAGTCTTATACATATATATTATAACCTTAGAGTCACTTCTTCTCCCTCAAAAAGAAAAATCAGCACTTTTTCATTTGTAGAAAACTGCACTGACCTGCACTACATGATCAAAGGAATGGACCAAGACAATGATCTTTACTTTGGCATTCCAGGTGGCCATGAAAAATGCAAGATTGGATTTCTCAAGGTCAAAGAAGTAGAGAAGTGGAGTCTATTAGACTAATAATGCCTTTCTAGAAGTTGTGCTTTAATGGGTAAAGGGGGGAAAAATATCTTATTTCGTATCTTCCCTGTTCCTAAAAGATAGAGTTAAGAAGGAATTTTTATTGAGGGATGTGAACCTTGGATCTTAACCTCAGACATACCCTGCCTTTTTTACATATTAAACTGACAGGAATTTGAAAAAAAATCTTGGCCAGTATTTGCTATAATTCCTGAAACAGTAAAAATGAAATAGAGTCAAATTACCATGGCAGCATCCACAGTTTGGCAGAATGTCGCTTCTTCCAAAATCTTGCCTACTTCATGAGCCTTTGCTTTATATCTTGAAAGATATTTACACTTCATCCTGCTCCAGATTTTGCCTCAGCATATGTTTACTTCAACAGGGTCATGTGGTAGGTTGACCCTGACTGGACACCAGGTGCCCACCAAAGCCACTCTATCACTCCTCTCCTCAGCTGGACAGGGGAGAGAAAATATAATTAAAGACTCATGGGTCACAATAAGGAAAGAGGTAGATCATTCAGCAGTTACCTTCACATGCAAAACAGACTTGACTTGGGAAAAATTAATTTAATTTATTACCAATCAAAATCAGAGTAATATAATGAGAAAATAAAAGCTAAATATTAAAAAACACCTCCCCTCCACCCCTCTCTTCTTCCTGTGCTTAACTTTACTCCAGATTTCTCTACCTCCTCCCCACCAGCAGCATAGGGGGACAGGGAATGTTGGTTGTCAGTTCATCACACATTGTCTCTGCTGCTCCTTCCTCCTCAGGGGAAGGACTCCTCACACTCTTCACCTGCCCCAGCACAGGGTCACTTCCACGGGAGACAGTTCTCCATAACCTCCTCCAATGTGTGTCCTTCCTACGGACTGCAGTTCTTCAGGAACTGCTTCAGTGTGGGTCCTTTCCATGGGCTGCAGTCCTTCAGGAGCAGACTGCTCCAGCATGAGTATCCCACAGGATCACAAGTCCTGCCAACAAACCTGCTCCAGTGTGAGTTCCTCTTTCCATGGGTCCACAGGTCCTGCCAGAAAACCTGCTCTAACATGGGCTTCCCACAGGGTCGCAGCCTCCTTCAGGCACAACCACTTGCTCCATTGTGTGTTCATCCACGGGCTACAGGTTGATATCTGATCCACTGTTAACCTCCATGGACTGCAGGGGCACATCCTGCCTTACCATGGTCTTCACCAGGGGCTGCAGGGGAACCTCTGCTCCAGCGCCTGGAGCACCTCCTTCTTCTCCTCCTTCTTCACTGACCTTGGTGTCTTCAGAGTTGTTTCTCTCACATATTCTCAATCCTCTCTCTGGCTGCAGGTGCACAGTTTTCTTTCTGCCTTCTTAAATATGTTACTACAGAGGCGCTATCATTGTTGCTGATGTGCTCGGCCTTGGCCAGCAACATGTCCATCTTGGAGCCGGCTGGCATTGGCTCTATCAAACATAGGGGAAGCTTCTAGCAGCTTTTTATAAATTCCACCCCTTTAGCTCCCCCAGTACCAAAATCTTGACACACAAACCCAATACAGGTCATTATAAGAACTTCTGTTTGATTAAAAATGTTATCACTTCAAGTTTTATGCAGTATTTAAGAGGTCAGGTCTGTGCATTAGAAACAGCTTGATGAGTTCTTTTCAGATTATCTGAACAAGAATGAGACAAAAACTAACCACCAATATTTTAAGAATATTCTTCTAGTTCTGCTCTGTCATGGGAAAACTGCATGTAAAACTTGAGAGAGCCCTAGCTGTGACTTGATGATTTAGTTGAGGACTCAGCAGTGATAGGTTAATGGTTGGACTTGATCCTAAAGGTCTTTTCAAACCTAAATGATCCTATGATTTTGTGATCCTATGATAAGTATGACTAGATTTTTTTTCATCTTGTGATCAGTACCAAGCCTGTCTCTTCTTTTCCTTGACCAGTGCAGATTTCCATATCTCAGTTGTGTCTTGTTTCCTCATCAAGCATCCTCATAATAAAATCTCAGCTGAGCTGCTAGACTCCTCCTGACCAAGTATGTATCACATAGGAGAAAGACAATGTGGAAACAGACAATGCTTAGGTGGGCCAACTCATAGAAGAGACAGAAACTGCTATGTGTCTAGAGCACAGCAATAGGAAAGGACAAGGAGATAAGTACTAAATTGCCTGTACCCCTGGGGTAAGCATACCTCCTATGAATATCCTAGGTGGCTCCAATCGTTTTTATCTTGTATAGGCATAGGTTAAGCTGGCCAATTTCATGCCTAGCACTGAAACATCTCATATCTAAAAACAGAGTTATGGGCTGTCTGGGAAAGATGAATGCTGGGAGCAGGTGTTGGTGCTGTGGCTGCCATTCCATGGCCTCATTTATTTTTTGGTCCCCATGGAACTAAAGCATTTTCTGTTTCAGTACTGGCAACTTACCTAATATCTTTTCATGAAAAATATGACAGGGCATTAATTTCTGTCTTGTACAAGGAAAGTGCCTTTTGTCACACACAATATTGCTGAAACAACCATGCAGTCAGCACAATAAATGAAGGGATAAGTGTTCCTGTTGTCTATATTAGAAAATGAAATAGTGAATGGAAATGGTCCTGAGTAATGTAACTGCATCATCTCTACTGTTAAACATGCGACCCTATTACCTTCTCAACAATTCCTTTGTGTGGCTCAGGCTAGGGACCATTCCCAGTAAGCAGGATCCATCACTGTGTTGTACAGAGTAAGCACATTAAAGGGCTTGATAGTCAGCTCAATCAGGCTGAGCCTTGTTGGTAGTCACAGGACTTTCTAAGAACTGGTGCTACTGGCTTCTAATTTTCTAGACTGCTTGGGAGAACATACTAAAAACTAGCCTGGAGTTTTCCTGTTTCATGATGTCCTCAAGTACCTGCCTAATGTTACTAAAGGTGCAATGGTTTGTAATTGGACAGTGTAATTCAGCCAAAGAGATTTACTACAAGCACATTTTTATATTTAAATTTTCCAAATCCCAACCAGTTTCTAGACCACAGCTTTAACTCTAATACATCTTAAACTACAATATTCTTAAAATACTAATTAGAAGATTGGAAAAGAAAATATAGAGACATGCTAATACATATAAAAGCACAAATGCAGTGTCCAGATTCTCTGATTTTCTTTACAGAGATCTGGAACCAGTGTTTCAATGTGCATCCACTAAGCCAGTAAGAGTACGTTTTTGATGAAAGCTTCCATCAAAGAATGAGGTAAAAAGAAGATAAAATCATCACTGTTCTTCATTCAAATCAATCTGATAACTATGGTCTTATTTCAGTGTGGCTAGAGAAAACGTTGTTTTATGAAGTGCTTGTTTGGATTGCACTCTAAAACATAACTTCATATCAAAGGGTGACAAAGATTTTAACTAAGAGTTAAAAACACAGAAGTTAATAACATGACATGAACTCTACTTTAACTTGCACATATTCTATCATTACATTACATATTTACATGATATTTTGCTTCAGTTTTCAATAGCAATTGCTCTTCCCAAATCTTTTCAGTCCCTGAATCTCAAGGCAGTTACTGGGGGAATGATGTCCCTCCCATCACAAGAGAAGATCAAGTTCAGGACCATCTGAGGAACCTAAACATATGTAAGTCCATGAGACCTAATGACATGCATCCCAGGGTCCTACAGGAATTTGCTGATGTAGTTGCAAGCTATTCACAAACATATTTGAAAAGTTGTGGTGGTCAGGCAAAATCCCTAGTGACTGGAAAAAAGGGGAACATCATGACTACTTTTAAGAAATGTGAAAAGGAAGACCCTGGCAACTACTGAGAAACCATCCTCACCTCCGTGTCTGGATTATAGAACAGATCCTCCTGGAAGTTATGCCAAGGCATATGGAAGACAGGGAGACGTATAGAGGCAGCCAACATGGCTTCACCAAGGGTAAATTGTGCCTGAATAATCCAGTGACCTACGACGGGGTGGCTGTATTGGTGGACAAGGGAAAAGCAACTGATGTCATCTACCCTGACTTCTGTAAGGCCTTTGACATGGTCCCACAGAACATCCTTGTCTCTAAATTGGAGAGATATGGGTTTGATGGATAGACTGTTAGATGAATAAGGAACTGGATGGATGGCCCCGTCCACAGAGTTACAGTTAATGGCTCAATGTCCAAGTGGAAAACAGTTGCAAATGTTGTCCCTCAAGGGTTCATACTGAGATCAGGAGTATTTAATATTTGAACAAACCGTTGAAGAAACCATAATATTTAACCCAAACCATGCTAGGATTCTACAATAGTATGATGGTCAGGAGATGAGCAAATAACACACAAACTCTTAATATTAGTTTTCCAGCACAGAAATTTTATTCTTAGTGTCTATCCAGTCCATCTGACTCTACTCCATTTGCAAACAGATTATTTGGAAATAAAAATTTATTTTTTCAACTGAAATATAGTTATTGTCAATGAAACCAAGGAAGACTTTTCTATTAGGATTCATGAAATAGCCATATTAGTGGGGAGAAAATCATATATTTTCTCTTTTGACTCTGTCTTTTGAAATACAGAGAACTACATAGTATTCATGGCTTTAATACTTTAATGAAATTGTTTGGAAGCTTATAAATGTCGTTATTAACATTTAAAAACAAACTAAAAGTTCATCATTATTATTATTATTTTTACTATATCTCAAAACATTAATTAGCTGCTGATCTCCAAATAATGATGAAATTAAAGATTTAGCTAAGAGCTAAAATTAACACTACAGTGTTCAAAAATATAAATAACCATGTGCTATGCTATTCATAAGAGAATTATTTCAGCTTCTTCTGAACCCAGTGCTCTTCTGATACCAGACTGTGCTTGTGAACAAGAATTAGTAAATCTGAGAATCCTGAAATCTCCACAGAAGGACAACCTATGGCAGTATGTTTAGGTCTTTTGCAAGTATCACCTGCTTTAAGTATCTCTATATTGCAAGGAACCTTTCACACATTTTTTTTCAAGACTAAAAATTGTGCTTAATCTCTGTGAAGAAATATTTAGGAAGACTATGTGTAACATCTTGTGGTTTGTCACACACAACAAGACAGTTCCTAGAGTGCTCTCTTTCATCTTGTCTCATAGGTATGAACCCTCAGCACACTGTGCAATACATCCATCCTTAGCTGCTTGAACTCCTGTTGAATTTCACCCAATTTGAGTTTCACCGACATCAATGTTCATTTCCAGAGTACTGAAAATCCAACACTGTAAGCTAAAGAAGAAATGTCAAGAGGTACAATCAGTACAAAGAGAGTTCATTTTAGTGTTGTAACAGAAACCACTCAATAAACTTTTTCTCCTCTCAATTAATTTATTTTAGAAACCTATTTGAGTTTGAATAAGTATCCTAGTACTTAAAACACTTAATGTTTTGAAGACACCGTCGAAATGTTAATACATTCTCCTAGTAACTGTTATGGTAGTCTCCATGATAAAATATTTCCTAACACAGACGGAAAAGCAACTATATGAAATGAGGTTTTCAAATATACTGAGTTGATCTAGGAATATAGGGCATCAGTAGCAGCTATGTTCTTTAGTCAGTTAGCACTCCTTGGAGATTCCTGTATGATTCTCTGCAGATCTGGTATAAAATAATACTGCTTAGGTATTATACTTCCTTTCATGAGATCTGATTTTTGCTTACTGGAAGGGTAAATGCCATGGTGTAGATTTTTGCAGGGCTGAAGTAAAAGCTTTGAAACTTGTACTGTATTCACCTCATTTCATAAAGTCACCTGTCTGCGAAAGATTGAGGTTAAACCATAGAAGGTGTAATTTTAAGGTCAAAAAACACCTTGAAGGCATATCTGATTAGTTGTTTGCATTTTATTTAGTCTGAAGCTCTTTGGTCATAGGTATAAAAGTTATTCAAAGCTCCCAGCAGCTTTGGCTTGTTGCAGAAACACTACAGATGCCTTGTTTTTAGTTACTGCATGGTGTTTTATATTATGTATCCCCTTTTTTCTTTCAGATTTTGTCTTCCAATGGGAGTTTTCACTTTCAATTGTGTTTTCACTTGAAAGGCCTCAGTGGAAATAAGTTATTGCCCATAAAATGCTATCCACAATAAACCTCCATTGTTTGCAACCCTGTAAAACTTGCACCAGTTAAGTGGGTTATTATGTCCGATTCTTGTTAATTTACAGTCTCAGAATTTGTACAAAAATTATTCTGGTCCCTGAAGAGCTAGAAAAAAGGATTCATACTCCTTATACAAAAGGTTTAATGCTCCTTAGATTTAACTGAAAACGGATAAGTCTTTACTCTATTTCAAGCATTCCAACAGGAACTAAACTAGCTTGTGTTTTCACTCTTGGCCTTGGAGTATTTGATCACTGCTTCATCTGTGTGCTTTAGCCCTTGGAGGGTTTATGGTGCCCTTTCTAGCTGATATGGAGGATGGTGCTTGCAGACCCCAGAAAGAGTAATTTCCAGGCTTCATGTCCTAGAAAGACAGATTGCTATGGTCAACCATCTTTGTAAAAATGAACCTGCCGAGTACCCAAGGTGCTATCAGCATGTAAAGTTTTAAAACTTTTTGAGTAAATTTCTGCTGCTATTTTTTTTCTAGTATAATACAATTTATAATTGATCCTGGAGTTTAACAGCATCACAAAGACATAGTTTGATGTTGCAAATAAAATGTGTCATCTCTTCTTTCCTACTGGATGCAAGTGTTAATTCTGCTTGATACTTTTAAGATGCTTGGGAGAAACAAATAAAAAATAGATATATACATTCTGCATAACAAAAAAAAATCTGATATTCACCTCCATAGTTTGTTCTATTTAATAGAATTGAAATAACTTCTGACAAACATAATGTAGCTTTAGTACTTCAAACAATATTAAGCTGCAGAAAAAGACAAATTATAGACATGCGTTATTAAAATGTAAAATGGGAGCTAGTACTGAGGTATTTCTGTTAATTATAATTGTATATATTCTTTAATGTTTTAATGTGATTGGTTACTATTAATAAGGTTGTTACTGGAACAAGCACACAAATAACAAATGATAGGCCAAACATAGTAGTATACAGTTGTAGCATTTATGTCCAATGGGATCTAAGTTTAAAGCAGTATTGTATTACAGTATTATAGAACTACAACAATATTTTCTACATTGAGAGCAGCCCTGTGAAGCAGGACTTGGTGGTACTGGTTGAAGAAACATTTTATATATGCCAGCAGTGTTCATTTGCAGCCCAGCAAGCCAATCATATCCAGTGCTGAATAAGAAGAAACATAGCCAGCACGTCAAGGGTGTTGATTCTCCCCCTCTACTCCTGTCTTCCGAGATCCCACTGCATCCAGCTCTGGAGTCCCCAGTACAACAAAGATGTGGACCTCTTAGAGCAGGGTCAGAAGAGGTCCGTTAAAAAAAGAACAAGGTGCTGGAACACCTCTCCTATGAAGGAAGGCTGAGAGTTAGGGTTATTCAGCCTTGAGAAGAGAAGGCTTCAGTGAGACCTTACTGTAACTTTTCAATATACAAAGAGGGCTTATAAGAAAGACAGAGAAAAACTTTTTACCAGGGCCTGTAATGACAGTATAAGGGGCAGTGGTTTTAAGCTGAAGGAGGGAAAGTTTATATTAGCTATAAGGAAGACATTTTTTCATGCTGAGGGTGGTGAGGCACTGGAACAGGTTACCCAGAGAAGTTGTGGATGCCCCATCCTTGGAAGTGTTCAAGACCAGGTTGGATGGGACTTTGAGCAACCTGATCTAGGGAAAGAGATCCCTGTCCATGGCAGGGAGGTTGGACAAAATGACCTTCAAATGTCCCTTCTAACCCAAACCATTCTAGGATTATAAGTTTATATGATTTTTTCAAAGCAACAAATATTATTATTAATATTATTATCATAGTTGTTATCATTAGAAATTTTGTAAAATATTCCATACATAGTGTCCAGTGTTTGCATCCCCATATGCCTGAGGTGGTGTTGCTAATGAATTTAGTTATCAGATAATTTGCATACATACACATTGCAGAAAATACTGTGCCTGAAGAAGTGAAAAGGTAGAACATGAAATGCAGTGTTCATTAAAAACAAAAGGCAATTGTTTCAAGCTCAGTAGAAATGCAGAAAAATGATCTGACTTTTTAAAATATAATTTAATAAATTATTATGGTTAATGACCCGCTGTAGCATTAGATTTTTATATATCTTTCTCCCAAAATGACAATTCAGAATAACATCAATGTTTTGAAATATCTTTTTTTTTTTTTTTCTAGAAATCTTGTATGCCAAATTCCAATTCATTGTAAATTAGACTCTTAAGACATGACATTTCTTAGGAAAACACTTTCACTATCAGCAGCAAGAACTCATACTACTGATATTATACCAAGTTTTTGCAGCCAACTGCATGCCCATTAATCAGCAAAATGTAATGAAATGTTTTCTTTCTAAACTGTAAGTAAAAATCACATGTACACACAAAGGAATAGAGAAATAACTTGTTTATTTAAACTGCTTTTAATGATTTCCTTAGAGATTTCTAGCAAGAAAATAAGATAGGATACTCTTTCTATCTGTTTGTCTGTCTGAAACAGACTTCTGAAAATTGCTAAAAACTAGGTTTCACTGCAGATATGTATCCATATATATATCTGTAATCTTTACAAATAAGGACCTTTATTCTTGAAAATCTCCTGACTCTACAATTAAAGTATGCTTAAATATGAAAAGAATGTGCAATACAAATTAAGAATATAATTAATACTATACTATGCTATACTGTACTATACAAGTTTGAACACTCTGAAGATTATCTATGGGCTCAAATGGTTTCTTGCACCATGGTAAGCTTCATGGAATAATGAGACTTCTGAAGTTCTTGTGATGCATTTGAGCTTAGGGGCTATTCTTCCTGACGTGTTAGTAATACTTTTTTTAAGCATTAAAGTTAGTGTACTGGAGTGTAAAGTGAATCATTTAAAGTTTTAGTTCAGGTTCTGCAGCTTAGCTGCTTGATGAGCTCAGAGAAATCACTCTACCTCTCTTATGCTTAAAGTTTCTTATCTGTAAAAAAAGTCTAATCAGATCTGCTTCTTTCATTTTTCACTTTGAGGACAAATTTTTCATCATAAATTTTGAAAAGTGGTATAAAATAGGTGATACCCCTTTGCTGTCACTAACTCCTTTCAAATTACCGATGCCAAAAGAAAGAAGGGAAGTAGGCCTAGGGGAAAGACACATCATTTTATATTTGTTAGGAATACTTATCTATTGTTTTCAGGTTGCCATATTGTAATTTCAGGTTGTTTTAAGGCCAGATTTCCAGCATGGCTGCCCACACTGCTGAGAAAAGCAAAAGTGGTGGTGTTCATGACTTTAGAGATAATTTTGGTAAAAGTGCTGCCAAAATACCAATTCAGCAAAATTTTAAGAACTCAGCACTTTTGCATAAAGTTCTGTGAGATATGTTATGAAAGATGTCAAACAGAGACAATTTCTCTACTAAATCTTTTAAACTTAAAAATATAAATATTGTTTTATAACTAATATGCATAAATATTGCACTAAACAAGTAAACAATATAATCTTATTAATTCTGATTCTGTTTTTTGTCAGTTTTCTGGCTAGGTAACTGAGACTTAACTTCAGTAACCTGATATATGCATTCAAACTTTTTCAAATTCAGGATTAATTACTTTAACATCGTGCTTACTCTGAGTTAAGAACATGCATGATATGTTCCCATATTCCCATGTCTTAGTGGACTTTTAGGACTTTTAAAAGTAATAATACTTCACTTCCTATTTGATTTCTTAGTAAAGCCTACGTTAATAATCAAAATAGAAAGATTTAATTTTGCAGCCAGACCTTTTATCTAATTTCTTTTTGTTTGAAGCTATTAAGGTCATTGAATTTTGAGAGGAAACACAAAGTTAGGATAAAGATACAGAAATAACACATTAAAAATCCTTTAAATTTTTTATTCCGTTACCTTTATTTTAATTTGTTATCTATTAGAATCATACACAATTGTGGAAAACTGTTGTTAAAACTCTACTGGATTCTCAGGTGGTAAATGCTTAGTGAGTTTTTTCTGCAGAGATGTAAATGACATTGTTGAAAACGAAAAAAATAAAATAGGTCCGAAGATTTTTTGTCCCACACTTATTAACTTCACTTTGAACCATTCTGTAGTCCTTATTTTGTTTACTTTCCCATCATTAGTACTGTCTCCAGCCTGGCATATTAATGC
This sequence comes from Tyto alba, assembly GCF_018691265.1. Classification (NCBI taxonomy): domain Eukaryota; kingdom Metazoa; phylum Chordata; class Aves; order Strigiformes; family Tytonidae; genus Tyto; species Tyto alba. The sequence goes on from NW_024881316.1 coordinate 3,531,132, forward strand.
AAACATCACTAAGTAGAGTCCATTAGCTTGGTTATCCTCTTTAATGGTATTTTATTCACTGAAAAATTGTTCCTTGAATTGAAGTAGAATTTAATCGAATCAGAAATCAGCTGAAAGTTAGGGAATTAGATTTCTGAAAGGTTAAGCTTGACAGTAAGATATGCCTTTTCTGGATTAGAAGCAGCTACCAGAACGATTACAGTACTTTCAGTCTTATAACTGAAAACATGCCTATAAGCTAATTTTGACATCATATAATTGTTTATTATTACATTTAAAAAGAACTTCTGTAGGTCTACTGTTATACTGGGTTTGTAAGAGTGTGGGGTTTTGGTAGAGGGCAAGGGAGCTACAGCGGTGGCTCCCTTTGATAAGCTTCTTGAAGCTCCCCCGGCTCCAAGTCCGACCTGCTTTTGCACCAAGGCTATGCTAATTAAAAACAGTGGCTGTGCCTCTGTGTTAATGTATTTAAGAAGGGGAACCTGGGAGAAGGAGTTGGAGTTGTGAGGAGGAGTTGTGATATTTATGTGAACACTGAGGTCAGTGGAAGAACGGAGGAGGAAAAGAGGGGGAGGTGCGCTGGTGCAGAGTCCCCTGTATCCTCTGGTGAGATGACAGGGCAGTGTCCCCCCTCTCCACCCATGGAGGTCTACAGTGGAGTAGATGCCAACCTGCAGTCTGTGGAGGACCCCACACTAACACAGGTGACTCTGACCGAAGTAGGCTGGAATTCTGTGAGGAGAAGAAGCCCCTGCTGTTATAGTTTGGTGCTTAGAGGATTGTAACAAGCAGGGGTGACCCACGCTGGACCAGTTTGGGAATAGCTGCAACCCATGGGAGGGACTTATGTTGGAGAAAGTTCATGGAGGACTGTCTCCTGTAAGAAGGGAACCATGAGAGAATAAGGGAAAATGCAAGGAGTTCCCCCCATCCTAAGGAGGAAGAAGCAGCAGCACTGACTGTGCCCCCCATTCCCTTCTCCCTGTGTCTCTGGTGTGAGGAGGCAGAGAAATCAAGAACAAAGCTGAGCCCGGGAAGAAGGGAGGGGTGGGGGAAGGTGTTTTTAAGATGTGATAATGCTTCTTGCTATCCTATTCAGCCTGTTAAGTGTTGTTGTAGTTAGTGTTTGAATCATACGAATGTTATCTTTTTTTCCCCTAAGGAGTTTGTCTTTTGCCTGTGACTGTAATGGGTAAGTCCCCCCTCCCTGTCCTTATCTTTATTCCCAAGCCTTTTGCTTTATTTTCTCCTTCCCAGGCCTAAGCGGGAAGGAAGGCTGTGTGGTGCTCAGGTGCCCACAGAGCTCAAACCACAACAACTTCTTTTGTTACCTTCTGGAAACTTCTTTAGAGGAAACTTGTTTCTCTTTCAGTAGAACAGAAGTAATGGAAATTAGTAGAGTTATATCACAACTGAAACGGACCTTCTGTTTCTATGTGCTTGAAGGGGAAGAAAGGGAGTTTTATTTATTATTATATAAATATGAAATCATATATTTTTTCAGAATGACACAATCCATTATCCCAATCCAAAATTATTTTTTTATTTTTGAGTCTTGTATCTCAGTATGTTAAGTAAGCTGTAGTGAAATTAAATATAATGCACAGCTTGTTCAAAGCCTAAGTATTTTGCTGCAATTTTTATCCATTGACATTTTCTGTCTTTTTTTTATCTCCTTCCCTTCGTAAAAGAATTATATGCTTCTAAATAGAAAGATGCTCATGATATGTTACTTTCATAATATCTAACTCTTAGAAATGTCAAGAGAAGAAAGGTTCTGAATCAGTCTCATGTTCAATATTCATTACAAGGGCTGAGTTTACATTTGTCTCATTTAGGAGCACTAAAGCATAAAAAGGTATCTAGGAGGAGGAAAGGAACATATTTAAATACCTCAGTAAAAATAAACATCGTCATGAATTACACCTTATGAATGAATTAATGGTAAGGATCCTTGGAACATATTACAGCTTTCCATAGCCCTTTCAGAAAACCTCCATTCCTTAAGCTGTTAATGAAAGACTTTCTGTAACAATATGGAAGATGATAATCCTATTGTTACTGAATGTATCACCTGATATAAATATTTACTTAAAATTCCAGTATACTGAAATAGGCTATTTCTTCTTTATCCTCCATAAACATTACATGACATTTTAATTAGGTAGATATACAGATGGATATGAGGAAAAAAAGATATTTGATTTTATTAAAATTAATTTAACATCATATAATTACCCTCCACATCAAACAAGAATGGACTATTAATTTTGATAAGAAGACATTTACATAATAGAATCCCTTCCCAAGAAAATAAAACACCATGAAAATGCTCAAGTGAGCTATATAAACTATATAGATATTAATGTAAAACTGTAATTATATTGAAATTATCATAAATCTGTTACATAAGTACTATTGCTATAGTGTAAATAATAAAACTAATTATCAAAAGTGTTTGGGCAACAAACTATATATGAACTTACATATCCTACAACAAAGACTTAGGGCATTCAGTGGAGAGAGTAGCAGCTGCCTAAATTAGATGGAGTGTATCATCTCTGTTGGTATAGAATTTACTTCTCTTCACTGTCTGGATAGGAATTACAAGTGCTTGATTTATGAAGACAGAACTGATAACCAATGTTAATCAAATGAAATTTAGAAGAAACAAAGACCTAAACTGTGCACCCTAACTCTCATCAGGAGATCTGGATACCTCATTAGGTTAAGATGTACAAGATAAAATCAGAAGACATTTCCACTTAAGCCCATGCTTTCCTGTAAGCTGAATAAAAGTCCCCCTCAAACAAATTGAAGATAAAACCCAAACTCAAGACTCAGAAGCAATCACACACACAAAAAAAAAAAAAAAAAAAAGAAAAAAAATACAGAAAAAAAAAAGTTTTCACCCATAGGTGATTTAGACAAAGGGACAAAGGTCAGTTGCAGCTGTTATCTTAATTCAAGTAGTTTCACCTAACATTGTTGGACACAAGAAGATTCCTTAGGACAGTTATGGCAACACTGTTAATGAAGACTTGTTTATCCCACTAACGCTCCAAAAGTTGCATCATTTACCCTACCAACACATACAGTTTTACATGTGCCTTAGTGGGTCATTACATCATAAAAAGAATGCCTGTAAGAGTCAGAAAACTTACTGCCAGGAGATATTAATGGTTTTTTCTCCATTCATTTTATTACATGAAATTTAATTTTTATTCCTTGACATTTCAAGAGAGGTAAATCTCTGAATTTTTTAACTGAAGTGTAAAGTGTGAATTGATTTTTCTGTCTTCTTTTGAAGCTGAATTTCACAATAGTGCTGTGTAAATGCTGTCTCAATAGACAGGGTTCTTGAAAAGGGTGAATCTTTCATTTCAGAGGCTCTTGTAAGAAAGTGTATAATAACCAACAACATTGCCAGCTTGTAAGATTGTGCAGTATACCTCACATTTTTGTTGCATTCAGCATTCTTTTGGCATTTTATATCAGACACAGAAGAAATGGAAAAATCATTTCTGAAAATTAGCTGATACTAAGTAATGCATAAAAATTCAGTCAAAATGTAGAAAGTTTATAATATACTAGTATCTGATCTTTGAAGAAATTCAATGACTAAAAAGATAACAGGAAATATCATCTCATTATTCCTACTATGAGGTAACTTTTCAAGCTGGTGACAGAAAACAGCTTTCAGTCTCTTGTTCTCAAAAAGCTGAATTACAAGCATATCTGGGATCATGTATGAAGCATTCATTTGCTTGTTTTGAATTGACTGTGACATTGCACAGAATGAAAGATTTGTAAGAGAGAGTCCTGGCCTCACTCAGTTCTCCTATGTGGAATTATCTTCTCCTGACTTCAGTTGTTCCACCAAACTAATTGCAGGTTGCACCAAAGGAATTGTAGGTGACAGAACTGCCAGTGGTTCAGTTCTGGATATCCTGACATGACTCAAAACCTAGCTGAAAAAACAGACAAACAATATTTAGGAAGACCCTAGTTAACTTTCCTCTTACTTTCATGAAAAACCCTAAAATATCCTTTAGTTCCAGGACAACCTGTGGCATTTAAACAATCTAAGCATCTGGAAGGAACTTTCATTTTTCAGGTGAATAGCCAAAACAATATTTACTGCCATAAGGTGTAGCAATCCAATTCTTAGCTTCCTAAGCATTGTCATTTTTTTACATTACTGCAGCAAAGGGAATGCCTATAGAATCACTACTCATAATTCTCCTTGTCACATATGAATTCCAAAGCTGAATAGTGATGATTGCAAACATGCAATTCCTATTGAAGATGTTCATGCAAAGCTGCATTGGGGAGGAAGTACTTCATAGCATCTCTGAAGCCTTCCTCTTTGGGATTCTTAGTTCACAGGACAGCTAAAAATTTACTTCAAATACAGTGATAGGGAAGTAAAATGATGCCTTCTAGTCATATTGATTTGGTCAGCATGCACCAATGAATTGCATGCAAAATTTATCGTCCACTTAACACATCAGTATATCATCTATATATTAAGATAATTCAAGCAAAATATTGAATTATGATTGACAAGTATAATGATATCTGGCCCTGTAAAGACTGGAGTTGAAAACCATACCTTTAGTGCCTTTGTACTGGACCAGTTAGCAAATTTACTTAAATTTACCTGAATGTAAAAGTGTTTTTCTGAGCCATTTCTAAGCTTACCTGCTTCTAAACTTCTGGGAAAAAACAGACAGTAATTTTTTTAAAAAAGGTATGTAGTAATGTACTAATAGTTATATCTCTCAGTGCTCTTTTACATCCATTTTCAGTCCTCTCTAAGAGCAATAACATTTTTTTTCTTTTCCATTTCCTGGCATCTTGTTCCTCCTTTTCTTTTGAAGACATAAAAATGTTTTTCCAAAAGAACAATAGTTCTTGCATTTAATCTTTTATGTGACACAAAACTGCAACTGCAGAGTCATCTTTAATTATTTAATGTGAAATCTCATGGAACATAAGCATAAAATATAAGTAAAAGACTTTCAATAATGAGATGTAAAAATGCAACTGTACATGTCTGGTAGCAAATTACATGTTGTAGTAATTCAGAAGTTTCTTTATTTATTTCATATCACATAAATAGCTATGCTGACATCAGGTAGATCAATATACACATACTAATTTCATATCCAGCTAAGTCTTCCTCAAGAGCATTGCAAAAAAACCCACATATAGAGAATTTTTTAAAAATTCCATGTTTTGTCTATATTGACTGTTGCAAGAGGAAGGTAGAAAGAGAATGGTCTGAGTGTTAAATTTTTGTACCAATTTTGATCCAAATAGTCTACGAAACAGGTGAGAAATTAGAAGCTGAAAAATGTGGTTTATAATGGAAATGCTAAATGGACCTTAGCTCAATCATCGCGGTTCTAGTGAGTGCTACTGCAACACAGGATATATTTCTCTAAGTTGAATTTCTATGTGTGGCAGGTTCCTATAACCATAACAGAAGGTACACTAATGGGCTAACTTCAACAGCTTGTTATGTAATTAATTACTAATCCATTATTTATAAAACTTACAATTAAGTCACCTCTAAAAAAAAAAAGGACAGATAACCATTAATTTTCATGAAGTAATTTACTGTTGCCTAGCTTAGGATGAAACTATAGTCAAGATAAAAGAAAAAATTATTCTCACCTTCCATCATTAAAACAACCTTTCATATGAGAACAAATGACTAAAACATAATTGTCTAGATTCTGACAGTGGGTAGCTCATGATACAAGAAAGTCTAGGCATATCATTTTGGCAATATTTGTGGAAGACCATTCACCTGGCACTGAAACAACAGAGCCAATGCAGAAATTCTACACACAAAAGATTATAAACTCCCATATACAGATACATGATTATAGACACACTTATTCTGGTAGAAATAAAATTCAGTAAGAAAAAAAAAAATATTTAATCCTTTTAAATTGTGCTGGAAAATGACATTTAACTAAAGGTAAAACATAGACAAGAGATTATATTAATAGTTCATTTAGAATGTTAAAATCTATTGCTGTGTAGAGCAAAATAATTGCTTTCCTTCTTTGTAGATAAGTATATGTCTATATATTTTTACATAAAATTATAAGTACAGACCTGGTTTACTGCTCCTCACTGTACATACATATCTGTGAGCTAGGTTGTGATTCTTTTCAGCACTGCTTAGAAGATATGACATTGATAGATGAACAGAAAAATTGCCATTTTGAGTTGGCCTTATTCTTCTAAAAAAAGTCTGCTTTAAGGACAGCTAGGTGACTGTCCAAATTAGTCACTGTGAGAATACAACAAGCTCTGAGAAGTTTGACTTTAAGCTCCAAGATACACATAAGTAACCTTTTTTAAAGCTGAGGAATTCCAAAAATTAATCTTTTTTTTTTTTTTTTTTTTTTTTTTTAAACTCTCAGAAAGTAGTATAGTATGTCTGTAAGATGTGGGTAGTTATATCTTAAAGTTTTATTGCTCTTTTAGAGGGAATGTTTCTGATTTAAGGAAAATAGGAAAACAATTTTCAAATAGATAGAGAGCTGACTAAATGGACCCTCATGAGAACACATAAAAGAGTTCTAAATAGCAACAGGAAATCTGGAACTTTCATTGACTCTCAAACCCCAAACTTTTAGTGTGTTAGAGAGCCAAATTCTATGTCAATTATAAATCACTGTTTTCCATGAAGAGTACTGTTTACAAATTAATTAGGTATATTTTAATTTAGACATAAAGAAGGGTCTGAAGACTGTATCATCCACGTCCCACATGAATTACTTTAGAAGGAAAATATGACTACATTTTCATGTCTAACCTAATGAGTATTAAAATATTTTTAGCAAATGAAAAGTGGCTAAATGGAGGAACTCATAGACTATTTATACTCTTCAGATTCTCAAAAGTAAGAAATATAGGTTCATATCTATCCAGAGAGATGAAAACCAAGTTTGAATCTGACTTTTTCAAGAAGTGGCCTAGCCACTGTATGTAAGATGGACACAGCTGTATGCATTAATCACATATCTTCAAAAGTCATGCATTCTGAGGCCTAACAGTGATATGTGTTAACCAGTTTGTCATTCTTCAGTCACCAGAAATGTCCTCATGATGTGGGCCACTATCACTAACCTGGTTCTCCATAGGTCAGTCTCAGAACCTCACTGAAGCAATAGCCTGTCTGTTTTGCACAGACGTTACCTTGTGGATCTTTACCAGTTTTTCTTCTCATGTACAGACAAACTCTTTTGCAGTTCTGCTCATCTCACAAGGCAGAAATGTAGACAGATAAAGACTAGATACTTCCAAGTTTACAATGAATTTTGACATTTAAAGCTTGGATGTGTTACCTCAAAGTTCTCTTCTAACACCTGTTTCCTAGGATGCCATTAGACATCTGTGTTTCAGCTGCTGAATCCCACTCTGTTCCTCTGTGAAAACTTAGTCCTCAATTGATTATATATTTTAAGAGAATATTTCTTTATTCTTGTACATCAAGAACATGTAAGATAGTTTTATTTACACAAAGAATTTTAAAACACTTTCTACATTTTAACTGAATTTTTATTTCTATTTAAATAAGTCGAATATTTATCTTCTAATATGTAAGAAAAATTCACTGTAAATAAAAAAGGGCTTCAAAATAGAAATAAATTATTAAAATATATTATACAGATGTGTATATCCTTTTCTTGGTTAAAAAAACAATTTTATGCATAGATGGTGTGTATTTCATACATATTGTTTAATGGAGATGTTTTTGGCATAGGACAGAGAGGTGTAGCAGAAATACTGAAAGTTGTACACATGAAAGGTGAATGGAAATCTGTGTGTGAAAATACAAGAAAAAACAGTAGCACAAGGATTAAAAGGATGGTCTATATTGATAATGATGGACACCATTCCCAGTGCCTTTCCTAAGGTACCATTCCCAGCAGCAAAACTGAGGAACATGTCCATTATGTGAAGTCCAGGAAGGCCTGTGCTCTTGTAAGACTGAAGCATAAATGACCCATCACAGAAGACCCTGTGCTGACAATAAGAGGATGGCAACAACGTTGCAGTGTATCATCTATGCCATGCCTTTCACTGTTTCCAGGAACACATCAAATGCAAGGATATTTCAAACAATGTAAACCAGGCAGCTTGGCTAAGACTTGTGGAAGATGAAGTAAACAAAATTCTGAGGTAAAGGACCACTCCGTGCCAAATAATGACACTTTAAGAACATAAATAATGCATTTGTCATCACCTAACAAGAAAAATCCCTGAGACATGGTGAGGACTTGATACTGGTATCACTTGAACTCTGTGTCACATACAGTTGATCCCAGTCAGACCATGCAAACTTGAGTGTTGGTGCTTGTGAGTATGTGAATAAGAGAATATGAGAATGAAATCTATAACAAAGAAGATGAGTGGATAAAATAATCTTTGAAATTTGTAAATAAATACCACCTTCCACATCCAACTATTTCTAATAGGCTCATTCAGGCTATGACTCATCTCATCTTGAACAGATATATAAAATAGGACAGATAAAGTGTGACCAGAAACAATTTTTTTCTCATCTTTGATTATATGGAAAATCTATGCTGACTAGCTCAGATATAAACGTACCTAAAATTAGGCAACATAAATCCCACTGTGTCTCATTCAAGGTAAAGAACAGTGCAAGGGAGCATGAAATACAATTTGGGCTCTCTTCATCTTTGCTTGGCTACTGAGATCCTGCCCTATGATACCTGCCCAGCATTGCCTTCTCTCAGATAACCAAGCTACCTCTAAGTAATTTCTTCCTGTCAGTCACAGAATTTGCTACCTCTATACCTAATTTTGGTACTTCTGATACTGCTACCTAGGTCATATACTAACTCAGCCTTAAATAATATTACTGATATGTTCACCAAAACATTGCTGGCCTTGCAAGACTCTGCTCCTGAAAAGGCCCCATGGATCTGTGATGTCCCAGGGAGGGTGGGGGAGGGAAGGGGACGTGTTCCAAATCTCTCGAGGTTTCAGTGGTGGATGGTGACGGTCGTGGTCCCACACACGTCGGGCTTGTCTGGATGGCCTTTTTTATACCCATTCAAGGCTTCAGTTTCCTTGATGATGGCACATACCTGCATCCCCCCTCACACTCCTGCACATGGGCACACACCTCACACCTGTCCTGCTCTTTACGTGATGTCGCATGGTCTACATTTTGGCGGGCTTCTCTGTGACCTTGAAGTTGTCCTGTAAGCCGGCAGGCCTTGAGGTAGGCAACTTAAAGCAAACAGTACACGGTTCGTCTTCTCACAGTCCTTGAGACAAACAGTTCATAGTTCAGTCTCTCCCACTCCTCCGCCCAACAACGCAGCACTCCGAAGACAGCACACTTCCTGCAGTATGGAGGGCTGTGTCTCCTGACATTAAAGAGAGGCCTCAGGAACTCCCTGCAGCCTGGGACTTGCAGGGCTGCATCCACTCTCTGAACCTCCATCTGGGTGGAAGCCCCTGGCCTGACAGGAGCACCAGGAAGGTATTCTAACACCTGCTTGTTATTTGTTATGCCCAGCAGTTTTTCCTGTTGTACTCAGTAGTTTCTTGTGGTCAGCTTGCTAAATCTCAGGACAGCGCCTGGTCATCTGCCCGCTAACCTTAGTAATATTAAGCTAAAAGTATGACAGATTCATGCACTTCTCAGTAAAATATTAATTAATGGCCTCAGCAATTTAAATTCATCTGCTATTTATTCCAGTAAAATCGTTCATTTGATATTAATGTGAATATCACCTCATGGGCCCTGTTATGTGGTTTTCTTTCATTGCAGTTTAATTTTAACTCACCTTTTAATTTGCCTTCAATAGCTTTCACATTATTTAACTCATCAGCCTGTATACATAAAATAAAGAAAAGAAGGTCTATTTAAAACCTGAAATGATCTGAGAAGTCAGTTCCTGAGAAATTGTATTCAGGGGAACTGGAGATGATGATAAAAAAATAATAACTTTGTAGTCTCTAAACTATTGTAGTTAATTAAGTGAACCTCTGGTTAATCATGGAGTCTGGAATAGATAATTGGAATACATAAAGTTAATTTTATTTAAACAGGAATTACTTTTCTTGGTCTTTAAATTGTAATTGCTGTTGCTTTTAGCCAATAAACATGATAAATACCTATACTGTAGTTTTGGGCAATGACACCACATATATATATAATTATACATGTGTATATCATGTTTAGAAATCAATGAAAGTACTGCATGCTGACTATTCCTGATAACTGAATGCTGAAGGCTGACATCTGAAGAAGGAAAAGCATTGGAATAAAGGAATTTTATTCATGATCAAAAAACTGTCATGACACAGTAAAAAATCAATGGATTTCTGTAGAGACAATTATATTACAGCACTGAGCCAACTAACTGGCTAACCTTAAATCTCATATTGTTACCAAATTCATCTTGGATACAGTAAATCAATACAATATCCTGCTTCTATTATGCTACATTTTACTGTTGGCTGGTATGTATTTTTTACAAAATCATCACGCAAAAATCTTCTTTAACTTTGATTTAAGTTTGCTAAACTACATGATTTCTTGACACAGACTATGACAAGTAATGAAATAACAAGTTTGTGATTTAATTATTGCTCCTTTTCGCGATCACATCTGTCTGTCCTTTGTCCTAAACCACTGAGGTTTTCACTTCTGTTCTAAAGAAAAAAAATGTTCATCTGGAGTTTTTGGCTTTTACTAAACAATATAATATCAGATTTTTATAATCAACAGGTCTCATTATTCTGAATAAATTGCAGAAACCTGGTTGGTGAATACATCAGAGTTATATTAGCAGAGATGGCTCCAGGTGTGCCTTGGACTATGAGCAGCAGAGAAGGTGATGGGAGGAATACCATGGCTGTGGTATTTATCCAAACTCAATAAATCTTTCATGCAAACTTGGACTGCTTACCCAGTTTATATGGATCATTTCTTTTTCCTTTGTACTAATGCTTTGGTGCAAAAGGAATACCATGTCTGCACATTTCCCTGAGCTGGGAATTACTGTTCCATGAACTATAAAGCTTTTAAAAGCGTATTTCTGCCTCTTTTGCTGTCCTCCAACGTAAAGATGTCATGGTAAATATGTGTAAGGATTTGGAGCAGACGCATAGGTTAAGAAATACAAGTTCCTGAAAACCATTGATGACATGCAAAAGTTTGGCAGTTTTGACATGCAATTAGTGTCTTTTGAATAAATCCTGTGGATCAAAAGATTACTACCTCCTTCTTGCAGCACATTACTGTATATTCTACAAATTGAATCAATTAATATCTATTAGTGAGGTGGGTTGACCCTGGCTGGATGCCAGGTGCCCACCAAAGCCGCTGTATCACTCCCCTCCTCAGTTGGACAGGGGTGAAAAAGTATAATGAAAGGCTCAAAGGTTGAGATAAGGACAGGGAGATCACTCAGCAAATACTGTCACAGGCAAAACAGTCTCAACTTGGGGAAATTAGTTTAATTTATTAACAATCAAACCAGAGTAGGGTAATGAGAACTAAAACCAAATTTTAAGAAGCACTTTCCTTTCCACCCCTCTCTTCTTCCTGGGCTTAATTTCACTCCTGATTTCTCTACCTCCTCCCCACCAGCAGCACAGAGGGAGAGGGAATGGATGTTGTCAGTTCATCACACATTGTCTCTACCTCTCCTTCCTCCTCAGGGGGAGGACTCCTCACACTCTTTACCTGCTCCAGTGTAGGCTCCCTCTCATGGGATACAGTTCTTCACTTTCTCCAACATGTGTCCTTCCTATGGTTTGCAGTTCTTCAGGAACTGCTCCAGCGTGGGTCCTTTCCATGGGCTGCAGTCCTTCAGGAGCAGACTTCTCCAGCATGGGTCTCCCACAGCGTCAAAAGTCCTGCCAGCAAACCTGCTCCAGTATGGGCCCCTCTCTCCATGGGTCCACAGGTCCTGCCAGAAAACCTGCTCTAACATCGGCTTCCCACAGGGTCACAGCCTCCTTTGGGCACATCAACCTGCTCCAGCGTGGGGTCCTCCACAGGCTGCAGGTGGAGATCTGCTCCACTGTTAACCTCCATGGGCTGCAGGGGCACCTCCTCTCCCTCCTTCTTCACTGACCTTGCTGTCCACAGAGTTGTTTCTCTTACATATTCTCACTCCTCTCTCTGGCTGCAGTTGCTGTTGCACAGCAACTTTTCCCCCCTTCTTAAATATGTTATCCCAGAAGCATATCATTGTTTCTGATGGGCTCGGCCTTAGCCAGTGGTGTATCTGTCTCTGAGCCAGCTGGCACTGACTCAATCAGCCACGGAGGAAGCTTTTAACAGCTTCTTACAGAAGCCACCCCTGTAGGCCCCCCTTATATATAAACCTTGCCACGCAAACCCAATACAATTAGGTAGGTGATCTCTGACAATACTGCTTCACTAGAAAGTCCCAATATGAGCTGCTGAAATTTTTAATCTCCTGGATATAGCTGTGCCAGTGCTAATAATGATTGGTGATTTCTCTTGATATATGAACTACTGTAATGATTATAAGACAAGAGAAATGGTATCACCTAGCTAATTTTTCACTTGTTATCATGCTCTTGCAAACTGAAGATCACAGTGCTGGAAATATTTACTCATAAAATATGGTTTTCTGCAATTCCATCTATCAGCTCTCTTCAATCTGCTGAAAAGAAGATTTACGTTGATTTATTTTCTTTAGAAGCATTTTGAGAGTTGGACCTGTTTTTAAGTGTCCTTCAGGGTTGCACAATAAATGTCTTAGAGAGACTGCACAATTGATTCTTCAGGAATCCAGCACTGTTTCCTCTTTTTAGCTCATGGTGTTTCTGAGAGTATTTAAGCAGGAAGTGGACTCTTATGATTGTTTAAAGATGGCGACTTCACATGGTTTCTCTCTCAGCCAACAAATAGGTCACTACATCATTGACTCTTTTAATATCCAGATCACTCTGAGACCAACAGTATCAGTGACCACAAAAAATAAATATCTTTGGCAGGACAAGCCCTAAACTCTAGAATTCTTTCTGTCATCCAGTCCAAAATACCCAGAAGGTGCTAAACTTGTGTATGTGCTACCCAGACTATCCTGAGGACGAGGATATGTGCACAGAGAACTGGATGCTATATATTTTCTTTTATTTCTGTGTTTAAGGGAAACAGTTACATTTCTGTTTGGTTTGCAATATGTGACTGAGGCATTTGAACTTTTTATACAATAAATATTTTTTAATGGAAACTAAAATCAGTAAATAAGTACCTATGATGGAGAAGTTAATTCCTCCTGCAAATAGAATACAAACAAGAGTAACTTAAATCTGTGAAGTATTCCCAGTAGGATGATGTTGTGCCCAAGGCATCATATACGTTGAGCAATGATTCATTTTCTCCTGCTTTATTTTGCTCACTGAAATAAACAGTGAATCTCATAAAAGTGAGAGAGAAATGGATAAAATAAATATACCAGGAATGAGAAAGTTGGAAATATTAAGATGCATGTCAGTACAATGTTTAAGGAGATAGAGTTTATGGAACCTTTTTCAACAGTATTTATGACTATAAAGGCATCTTAAAAGTTGGATGCTGTTTCAATATCTGTAAAATGTCTTTATTATTTATATAGTAATTCTACAGACAAGTTAATATCAGTACATTCTTGGGATGTATGACTCCCAAACATCAAACAAAGCTGTATACCCTTCGGGAAGAAGGGTAATCGTCCATGTCAATAACATTTTATTTAGCAACATATACCAATAAGGAAAAATGCATTTTATCTAATCTATCTTGCAGGTTTAAATGCTTTTTGATGTTTGAGACAAAAGTAGAAGGAAATCCTGTCATGTTTAGCTTCATGAGTCTATAAAAGTGATATTAGATATCAGCACAAAATCTTGTATTTTAACAATATCAAGTTCTAATAAAATGAAGGAAAAACAGAAGCAAATTATTTTATACTGATATTTCATAGAATCATAGAATCATAGAATAGTTTGGGTTGGAAGGTACCTTAAAGATTACCTAGTTCCAACTCCCATGCAATGGGCAGGGATACCTTTCACTAGATCAGGTTGCTCAAAGCCCCGTCCAACCTGGCCTTGAACACTTCCGGGGAGGGGGCAACCACAACTTCTCCGGTCAACCTGTGCCAGTGTCTCACCACCCTCACAGTAAAGAATTTCTTCCTTATATCTCATCTAAATATATCCTCTTTCAGTTTAAAACTGTTAAAACTGTTATCCTATCACCACTACACTCCCTGATAAAAAGTCCCTCCCCATCTTTCCTGTAGGTCCCCTTGTACTGGAAGGCCACTATAAAGTATTCCTGGAGACTTTTCTTCTCCAGGCTGAACAACCCTAACTCTTTCAACCTGTCCTCATAAGGGAGGTGCTGCAGCCCCCGATCATCTTTGTGGCCCTTCTCTGGACCTGTTTGAGCAAGGCCATGCCCATCTTATACTGTGGGCCCCAGAGCTGGACACAGTACTACAGGTGGGGTCTCACAAGAGTGGAGTAGAGGGGAAGAAACCCCTCCCTCAACCTGCTGGCCACACGACTCTTGATGCAGCCCAGGATATACTTGGCTTCCTGGGCTGCGAGCGCACATTGCTGGCTCACAGTCCATTTTCCATCCACTACCACTCCCATGTCTTTCTCCACAGGACTGCTCTCCACTTGGACATCAAGCTGTTGACAGCAACTGTTTGACCATCCAACCAACTCCTTATCCATTGAGTGGTCCATCCATCAAATCCATGTCTCTCCAATTTAAACAAGGACATCATGCTTGGGGACCATGTCAAATGCTTTACACAAGTCCAAGAAGATGATGTCAGTTGCTCTTTTCTTTTCCACCAATGCATAATGCTGTTGTAGAAGGCCACCAAATTTGTCAGACATGCTTTGCCCTTAGTGAAGCCATGATGACTGTCAATCACCTCCTTATTTTCCATGTGCCCTAGCATAGTTTACATGAGGATCTACTCCATGATCTTGCCTGACACAGAGGTGAGACTAACTGGTCTGTTGTTTCCTGGGTCTTCCTTTTTTCTCTTTTTAAAAATGGGGATTATGTTTCCCCTTTTCCAGTCAGCAGGAACTTCATAGGACTGCCATGACTTCTCAGATATGATGGATAGTGGTTTAGCCACTTCCCTTGCCAGTTCCCTCAGGATCTGTGGATGCATCTCATCAGGTCCCACAGACTTGTACAGCTTCATACCTGGTCCTGTTCTTTAGAGATCTTAAGTAGTGTCATTAGGAAGGAAAAAAACCTGACAGTTATTTCCAAATTGGTTCAGTCCTTGCATGTCAAAATGAATGACCTACCTATTTAATTAAAGTGGTTAAAACCATTTTGAAATAACAAATGGATTCTCTTCTATCCTAAGAAGTCTAAATAATATTTCATCTATTGTTATGTTGCTCAATCTTTATATATAGAAAAAGAATAATTTTAATTAGAGAAAAGCATAACACTGTTCCCCATATTAATATATGTGCTCCACCAAAGTATTCATGTAAGATAAAGCTTTTTTATGAGTGCACTTCTTTCTACACTGGCTCCTGGAAAGCTCTACTTTGCTCAGGGTGAAGACTACAGTTTTAAAAGCTACTTTTTTTTTTTTTTTTTTTTTTTTTTTTTTTTTTTTTATTGTCCTTCTCATAGGATGGCTATACAAAGCTTACACTTTTATTCAGGACTTGTAATGGATTGCCCTGAACTGAGAGAAATAGACTTGCCCTAGTCCACAGCGACAGGATAATCAATCAACTAGGCTTTCCAGCTGTAACATATAATGACAGGAAACTAAAAATAATCTAGAATGCAGAAGGCTTATCTCAGAGCTGCCTTGGTAATGAAACAATATTTTTTTTTTTTGTTGTTATTTCTTTCCATCCTTCAGGATTGTGGAATCTGTGTTGAATGTCATGGCAAGAGAGGAAGCTTGAGTGGCCTATGCTAAAATAGATCTGTTGTCTATTATACTTTCAGCTGATGATGTCTTAGTTTGCAACCAAAACTGATCTGGATGTGGGAGGTACTGCTCTTCTTGTCTTTGCAGTTCTTGCAGTTTCTGTCTTGGAGAGGCTTTTAGTATCCTGAATTACTTTGCTTTTGAATGACAGAAGGGTGTCTATTCTCAGCTTCTTTCTGCTATACCTCTGTGTTATGTACAGCATTTAGAGAATTCCTTAAATCCTGGAGCTGCATAAAGGTTCAGATAAAGCCTGAAATGTGTGTTGGACTTCATGATCTTTTATCTTATATTTTCAAAAATTTCTGCTAATTCTGTTTACAATACCTTGAAATATTTTATGCTTGCCCACTACACTCCATCCTTTCCCTTCACTGCCATGGGACCTTTGTATGTAAGGAGCCATCCTTCCATCTTCATCAGTACTGTAATAGGTATCTGCAGGGGAAAAATGACTCAGCTAGATTTTATTGATTTTTTTTGTTTATATATATCTGTTGACATTTTCCTTTGAAATACAGGGAAGAAACTCTTCAATAAAATGTCCAATAACAAAACTAGTGAAAGTAAATCAATATCAATAAAATGATACATATTATTTAAATATTGCTTCATTTTTTTCAAAAAAAAATGTGAAACTTTAACTGCATTAATAATCTCTTTGAATTCAGTACAGAAATGACATGTCATGAGTAAGTGTTTCAAACATTAATAGACAGGTGGAATCGAAAGTAGTGATTACACTAGCTTTAATAGATTTGTCAACAGATGTTGTGGTTAATTTGTAAATAAACATAGGTATTATAAAATTAATGTATTTTAAAATCTCCTCAAAAAATTTTAGTTGCATTCACCTAATCTATAAAGTGGACCTCAGATGTCAGTCTTTTTTCTCTGAAACAATAGAGAACATACTCAAAAATACTTCTGAATGACTCGCTTCCCATATAATGATGACAAGAATTTCCAGAGAATATAGAACTTCCTCAAAAATCATCTTTTAAAATTTATCAGAAATATCTTTTCCATCCCTTCTCTGCCTTTCTACAATTTCCTTCTCTAGTAGTACTGGACTGTCAGATTTCCAAACTTTCCAATGTGAAATCCAGTAACTAATGTTATAGCAGATAGAAAATCCTCATAACAGTCATATGTTTGTGACCTCTGAAATGAGAGACAATAGTCAGAAACTGAAACAGGAGACATCACATATAAGAACATAAGCATAACATTACATAAGCAGAACAAAATCTGCATCCAAAATGGAAATTAATAGCAGAATTTCTTTACTGTAATTTTACTCAGTTTATTTTGTATTATTTTTCTATACAATTTTTCACTGAAATTGATAAAACACAGGAATTATTGAAAAGAACTTATTAAAAGTTCCTTTAAGCTCCTTAAAACTAAGGAAATAACTTAAAGGAGACAATACATCATGGTGATAGCAATTCTGCCATTCACAATTGATGATACTGTGCATACAGAAAGTAAAGGCCCTTTCTTTCCAAGAGGAAGAAACTTGTCCTTCTTCAGTGTTTCTTTATTTTAAATACTCTTGGATTAATCCATGAAAACAGGTAAACTTCTGTAGTGTGATGTGTAATGATTAATTCTTAGATGTTGAGGGGGAAAGGGTTGAGTATGTAAACAGTAGGATGGTTATTTGTCATCCTAATGTGAAGTCAGTTGTGGAAGACAGGAAATACAGAAAGAACATGTCACTTGCTCTTAGATCAAGTCTGGTACAACTTGCAGTTGCCTTAAAGGAGAATTTTGTCTATAAGGAACAATGAGGAAATTTGGATAACACTCCTCTACCCACTTAGTCATTTTAGACAACTATTGAACAATGTTAAATCAATGTGATAACTGTAGACCAAAAATAGAATAAGTGTAGAATGCTTGAGGATTCTGTTGATTTTAACTTTGTAAACTTGACAATAAGATCCCTCAGGAAAATAGCTATAAGTTTCTGAAATTGCTTTAAATGTTATCTTTCCATGGCTACTGAGTTTGTAAGCGTATCTATAGAAGGGGAAAAAACCCTTCTAGGCTAAGCAGATATGCATATGCGTTATCAGTAAATATATGTGTATACATACAGATTTTTTTTTCTTAGTATAAAATTGGAGGGGAGAAAAGAAAGGGAGATAAGTATGTGCTTTTCACAGTAGGAAAAGTGTTCAACTTCTGAATTTTTCAGGAAGAAATTAAAGGGGGAAGAAAAGTATGGAATATACCAAGTGGAAATCTTCCACAGGAAAATGAGTACAAATACCTTCTCTTGGACTGATCAATCTTTCACAAGTTACAAGTTGAATTTTACTGGTCCCAATGAGGTTATTCTGCCCCCACCACTATAGTCTGAAAACCTTCTACTTACTCAAGGGCTTAGTGGATTTTTTCTTTCAGAGAGTGTTCATTTATATTGTATACTGTGCTCCTGGCTTTTGTACTAACCTTTGAATTTGTTTTTTCTGATAGAAAGTATGATCTGAAATCAGTTGAAATACTCATATTCTTGTAATTATCTTGGTTCTCAAGAGCTTGGATCTTATCTGAATTTGAATCTGTTTTACTAGGGGGAAGTAGGTACATGCTTTCTGCATTTAGTCTTGTTTTAGTTCATGGTGTCTACAGACAGTGATCTCATAGATAATGTTAAAGCCTTGCCTGTGAGCAACTCTAGCCTCATTGAAGGGTGCATCATTGGCTTTTGCAAGAGATAAATGACTGACAGGAATCTTAACTTTTGGGAACACGTGGTGTGTTATTGTTCCATTAGAATCTGGGAATAGCATCATCACAGGTCTGTGATGATGTAACTTTTGTTATTGTTCATTTATTTCAGTACATGAGAAAATCATTACATTGATTTAAAACCAAAGTTACTAGAGTACTATAGACTATACTGTACTAAGGAAAAAATGGTTAATACAATGGAGTGTTTCTGAAAATTCAGGAAAGCATCAAAGTAAAATAAAAGAACAGTTTATGATTTTTTAAATTAGATTTTTTCTTTTTTGTTGAATGCTTGAGATTTTCAATATTTGCCTCAGTTGTTTTCTTATTAACATACTTTTTGCCATTCACAATTATTCTTTGAAAAACAAAATATTATTTTTAAGGAAACTTTTGAAACAAATGAACCAATGTTTTTGCAAGCCATCGTGTTTTTACTCTCAACTGCAAAATATTTCTCATATGCTCATAATGGGCATATAATTTTTTCTAAGAATCCTCAAAGTTTACACATAATTTTGTTTGCAAAGTCATCCAGTTGTTCTGTCCAACATCTTGTCTTTCTCACATCTTTTAGGCCTCATTCTTATAGCTATTTCTGACAAATAAAAACTGGCAACAGTATTATGTTGCACAAGTCAATTTAGTTAGATGCCAGACTGTGTTTCTTCAGATCTGCTGTCATCTGTCTCTTCAAGCTCTTCAGAGATGTTTATGTTAAAGGGAAAAAAAAAAAAAAAAAAGGAAAAACAAAAAAAAAAATAAAAGGAAAGCAAGATTAGCTGCTGTTGTAATGAAAGCTAGACAGTTTGTTCATATAAATACTATATACCTTACAGTAAAATTTTGGTGTATTTAAAGAGATCTATTGTCAAACTCTGAAACATAGTAGCAAAGAAATACTTTGCTGCAAGAAGCAGCATGAAAAATGCAGTAAATCTTGTAGGTTCTTTTTGGCTTTATGGTACTCTCTTTTATAATGAATCTCTCTTTTCCATTTCCATTCATCATAGCTCCATTTGTGAAGGTCTGCTCATGTGTTTAATTGGTTTTAGCAATCCGTGGAATGTCTACTGTGTCAGTTAGTCTCTGATTTTCTTTTAAGTGTTGGACTTTTCCCCCCCCCCCTTGTGTGATAATTATTTTGTGTAGTTTAATCCAACACTCCAGTTTCACTCAGTTCTTCAGTGAATACCATCACTCTAATAAAAATTGGTATTATTTTACAATGAAATTTCATCATATGAAACTGATATGATCATAAAAATAACACATAAAAAACAGGATAAGTCATGCTATTAGTATTCTTTCTAAGACAACAGTTGTTGTGGCATGTGGTCTTTAAGAAGCAGGCCATAGTTCTTCAAGGATGTATGTTTACATTTACAAGAAGCCAGATATGAAATTATACGTGTATTGGTAATAAAAAAGTAACAGAATCTATTTTACCCGAATGTGGTAATGGCTGAGAGATGAAAGCCATAGCTCTCACTTAATTGTGAACATGGACAATTAATCTTTTTTTTTTAAGAGAATTACCTGCAATGAATTTTCACTGAGTAAAGATATATTATTCAGTGTCAGTGTGTACATGAGCTATATTAGTGATCATCTGATTACATATCTTTTTAGAATTCACTACAACGCTCCTTTTATTCTTATATAACCTTCATGTTTATATACATTCTTTCTTGCTAAATCTTCCTCGCTGCTCCAGTCAACATCCATGCATTGAAGAAATACTATGTCTAATCTAGTCATTGTCTTGCTTATGTTATCTAGGAAAGATTTGATCAATTTAACCTGTTCATCTTAAGGGAGCTATACACATCAGCATTATGTGGATAAATTGAAATTAACAGCTCATTTAATTTTTCTTAATTTATTGTCTTCCATCCAAGGATGGCACAGTATTCTTTGAGGAGTAGAACAAGGATATACAATTTGGTCTTAATCTTTATTTTGTTATTTACTGGGGGGAATAAACTATGACATCAACTTCATGATTACTTTCTTTACATGTCTCGGTAAGGCTCACAGCTATATCAAAAGAAAGAAAAACTGACCAAAAAACCTTCTGTTTCCTTTAACATTTTTTTAATTAGATAATATATTTAAGACATTTAAATAATCATGGTATATAAATTACTATTAAAAAAATAACCAATAAAAAAAAAACCCTTGGGTTGTGTCATATTGCAATAATCATTCCACTGTTAAAACCACAGAAAAGTAGTAAATGTTATCTAATTTAATACTATGTGAATTAAAAATTAAAACCAATTAAAAATCAGTAATTAGTTACTATTATATGCTATTTCTAATGTGACCAATTAGCAGATGGAAAGAATAGAGAGGAAAAAAAAAAAAAAAAAAAGGACAAAACTGTAGATATAATGATATTCTGGGAAGCAAGTATGGTCTGCTTACAATCTAGCTGAATAATTGTCTTTAATTGTCTTTTCCATTGTGAGTTGTTTCTAATTTTGAGCAACAATATACAGTGATTTTGAACAATGATATGTTCCATTTGTTCTGTTCCTCTGTTTGTCTATCAGTTTTCAGATGCTATTGGGAAGTCTTCCTATTTCAATCATTACATTTTCAAATATATTCTTCAGTAAGAAAAGCATGAATCTGATAGAGACAACTATGCCATACAGAAAGATTTATTCTGTCAGATCAGCTTCCAATAGGATGTCTTTATCAAGTCTGTGAATATTCATTTATCTATAACTCTTGGTGGTTACCACTTTGAGAGTTTTTCAGTCATTTAGAGAATGGATTGGTAAAGAGAAAGTATTGTCTATTAATAAATTAGGAGAACTTCCAACAGTTACAGTATATGCTTAGTGATAATTCTTGAAGCAGTTCTAGTGAGGAGTGATCATGATTATATTTGTAGCTCAAAGAAGTGTTATGATGAATGCAAAAGTTGTCCTGTAATTTTATTTTGTTGGGCCAAAATAATC
Organism: Tyto alba; assembly: GCF_018691265.1. NCBI lineage: Eukaryota > Metazoa > Chordata > Aves > Strigiformes > Tytonidae > Tyto > Tyto alba. Next base: position 3,552,874 of record NW_024881316.1, read on the forward strand.
TCATATTCTATCAAAACTGAACAAAATTTCAACAAATGCTTTGTTCTTTACTCATCAATGACTGCTTTAATAAGAAAGTATCATCAAACTCTATGAAACTGTGACCGCAGCTTAAAATAAATCAGTAATCTGTGATATTTATGTGGAAGTTGTAAATATTTCTCAAATATTCTTCCTTTTCCTTCTTATGTTAAATGAGAATTCATATATATTTTGGGAAAATTATCTGTTTCAGATTTGATGAAAAGTAAAATTAGCACATACTTGTCAGGATACTGAAGAGGAGCTTGTTAGTGGTAAGCACACATCTTTAGACAGTCAATTAATCTTTAAGAATAAGTTTGCAAATTCCGTTGGTGTCTGTATTCTGCATAAATCAATAGCTTACATAAGCACTGAGGAATTATTCAGGTGCCCACACATAAGATTTAGTACTACTGATGATGTCCTAGGACATTCTCCTAAGTGTCCAGCTGACACTTCAAAAAGGCATGAGTTTTCTGTACATCCTTTACTATGTGTTACTTTGGGACATATGCTCTAGCTGTCCACCTTAGCCTCCCTTGTAGCTTCAAATTCAGCTGCTCAAAAAGCATACAGAGTTTTCTAGGACTTTCTCATGTGACTAGTAGATCTGACAGAAGATCTACAGGGCAACCACAATGTTCTGCACTGGCAGCTACAAGCTGGGTGAGATATTGTAGGTCACCTAAAATGACCCCATAAAACTTTGTTTAGGAAACTAAATCAAGTCCCACATCCCTATTGCATGGTCATCCACAGGACCTAAAGATATCACCATGAAGACATCTCCATTTAGATGTCATAATCTCAAATGTTATTCTATTCCAAGTACTGAAGATTGAAGCTGTATTAGGCATATAACACATCATGTGGCAGACTGTTCAAGATACAAACTAACACTTCTTTGTTGTAGCAAAGCTCCAGTCCTTCCAGCAGGGATGAAAAGGGTCATGGTATTGCATTGCCTTGTACTAATTACTGTCCTCATGTCCTGACAAGATATCTCTGAAACCAGTTTTATTTCTTAAGAAAAAAATAAAAAGACTCTGTAAAGATAGCTCCTAGGTGGAAAAAGTATCGTTTCCATAGATACTTTAAATAATCTTTGCACATATTAGGAAATAATTGTAACTTTTTATTAAGTTTTTTAGAATGACTAAAATTCATGCACTTGCTTTCTGAATTTGTTCTCCAAGATTTTCTTGTAGGAAATAACCTTAATTCTATTAATTTCCATCCAGCTATGATGGGCTGTTGGTAAAGGTATCACTAAGACCACTTTTCTCTGACACGGAGTTCTAAATGTTTTTTGCAGGAAATGATAATGAAATTGATTTTTTTGGTGTTTTTTTGTTTGTTTTCTAAAAAAATAATATTCTTACTCAAAGTTAAATGGCAAACTCAGTAATTCAATACTGAAAATCCTCAGTATTTAATTATGAAATTTTTATTTATAAGCAAAATTGCACCTGTAGGACATGTGCTATGTAATAACAGTTAAACTAATCCAACAGTTCAGTTGAATTTGTTAGTAGTGGTGGGATGCAACTACATTGCAGGGCTAACAATTGTATCAGAAGTATTGCATCAGGTCCAGAGATTTTTCTGTCTCTTTCTGGCTTGGGAGACAATTGATTTCCCAGGCAGTGTGAGTCATACAGAATGCCATGGATAATGTGCAAATTACATGAATGTCATGGAAATGTGCTTTTCAAGCCAGGGTTCCTGTAGCTTTCAGACTAGTCAAATTTCAGCTAAACTTCCAGACTTATGTGTTTTCCAGGTTCCTTTCTTCCTTAACAATCTCTGTAAGAACAGAAAGGGCAGCTGCAGACTGCAGAAACTGCAGTTCTGTTCTCCATACTCACAAAAACTGAGAAATGGTAGAAGGTTCCAACTATTACATAAATTTTGTTTGTTTTGTTTTCTTGTTTTCTTTTCCTGGGAGATTTCAAGGAATCATAATTGACAGGAGAAAAAAGTTGCTTTAGGCTACTGAAAATTATGTTGGTTAACTTAGAGGTGACTAAAAAGGTTCAAGGAAGGTTAAAAGTTCTTGCTTATTGTCTCTACTTTCAGAGAGAACTTACCTTTGAACTTGTGCATAATAGAATTTGATAAGCTGTATTTCAGGAAAGTTTCCCAACAAGGCTTTAGGAAGTCATTCCAGCTAAAGGAATGACATTGAAAAATTGGCAAATTTTCTCTGACCCTATATGCATAATACTTTTAAGAGAGCTAATACTTAGTGAAATCAGATGCCAAATATTTTGCACATCAGAAGTTTAAGGCTTTTCTGGACTTGGAGGATTATAGTTTGTCCTTCTCCTGGGTTTGAGTGAATGGTGAGGTTTTTGGGTAGATGTGTGGTTTTCAGTTGTCCTCTGAGCTCAAACCACAACAGTCCTAGATGGAAGAAGTTTAAACCATACTGTTAAGCATACCATGCCTTTAACTGTTTATACATACAAACCATAGAAAGGCATAGTGTTATGAATTTAAAACCCCAAATTAAGACATAGTTCATCTTCAAGACTGGGATGCAAACCCTCTATATAATTCATACCTCTGTTTCCTCCACAGTGCCCAAATTTTAAACAGTATAAAAGATGTCTTCTGTAGAATTTTCAATGAAAATCCTCATGAGACTACTGGGATCCTACCCTTTCACTGGCATATTGTTCTAGTTTTGCCATTAAAAATCTCTAAAAAGAGGTGGTGTTTGTGCTTTTATGATAAAATGTCAAGCATACTGGATGCACTTACATGTTGAGGTAAAGTTTTCTATCCAACTTCCTTCTTTAGCAATCATTATTTTCCCTTCATTTCTAGAACTGCATCCAATCAAAAGACAGACACCTGTTTTCCAGTTTCTCTCCACATAGCTTATAACTATCCTGAAATAATTTGAAATGTTTGGCATATCATCTTAAACTGAGTTAACTAATTAGCAATTCTAAATGGAAAAGGAACTGGAAGCAGAAAACTACCCTCCCACAATAAAGATGCCTGACAATTTGTGAAATCCAGGGCGTATAGCACTTACAGATAAATGCGGTGAAAAGGCAGAATATCTACATTTGACATTTGGAACAAAAATCATCTCATTATCAAGGCAGTCAACAACCCATGATTCTGATACTCGGACCATCATATACTGAGTGAGGTTATTTACTGATTTCATTAAGACATCAGAAATCCTTCAGACAGATAGAAAATTTCTCTTAGGAGTACTGCTTAATTCAGTAAGCTAATAGAAATATTACTATAACTTTGCTATGAAATCTAGAATAAATAGAATAGTTGCAGGCCAGATCATAGGAGGAGTTATGCCTCAGTGTCAGATTCTTGATGAACTCTGTTTCTTCTTAATACAGTCAAAAATCTTAGTTGCTTTTAGTTTCTACTGAACAGATGTTTCCAGTGAATGGCTACAATGATGCGCATCGTTTATTTCCCTGAAACAAATTCAGGATGCAAGTAATTTTCATCATTTCCTCTAATTTGCATTATATTACATTTTTCTGTTCCAACATATTCTAGTCACCAGTGGTCTAATTGACTGATTTCAGCAGCCCGATGATGAAGGTAGCTGGCCAAGAACTCCTGCAGGATTTTATGTAAATATTAATGGCCACAACTGCCAGATGGAGAATTCTTTACTACTAAGGCTAACAGGCAGCAAGTCAACTACAGTGACTGTGAAAGCCCTATTGAATGCCTCTGGGTCAAGATCAGAGGGGTCATCTCCAAGGGGGATCTTACAGTAGGCATCTGCTACTGATCTCCAATCCAAGACAATAAGGCCAATGAAGCAATATTTGGGTCACTTAAACAAGCTTAGAGTCAACAGAACTTGATTCTTATGGGTGACTTCAACTATGCAGACATTTGTTGGAAGAACAATACAACAGTCCACATGTCATCCATTAAGTTCCTGGAATGTAAAGAGGACTGCTTCCTCATACAAATGTCAGATGAGCCAACCATGAATGAGGCATTGCTGGACTTGCTACTCACAAAACAAGAAAAACTGATTTGTAATATCTCAGCCAGTGATAGACTTGGCTACAGTGATCACAATATTATGGAGTTTGGGATCCTGCTGAGCATGCTGAAGGTTAGTACTAAGACAAAGCCTTTAGATTTAAGAAAAACAAATTTCAGCTTCTCTAGAGCTCCGTTGGAAGGGATTCCATGGAATTCTTCATGGAAGACAAAAGAGTTGTTAGCGAGTGCTCAGTTTTTCAAGAATGCTCTCTTAGAAGCACAAAAACAGTTCATGTCATTTAAAGCTAAGGGAAGTAGACAGAGCAAGAGATCCTCTTGGCTTAACAGTGAGCTTCTGAGTCTGCTCAAAACCAAAAGAGAAATGTACTAGCGATATAAAAGGGGATGAATACCCCACAGTGGCATTGCCAGGGTGTGAAGAGATGCAGTTAGAAAAACAAAATCTCAGCTTGAATTGAAATTGGCCAGAGATATCAAAAACTGTAAGAAAGGGTTATTCGGGTATATAAATAAGCAGAAACAGAAGGAAAACTGTTAAACAGGAGAGGTGAATTAGTCACCAACAATGCTGAAAAGGTAGAGGTTCTCAACTCTTTCTTCATCTCTGTCTTTACCAATACTTTTGGGCTGCAGGTCTTGGGAACAAAAATCCAGATTGATGCAAACACAGAACTGTCATTAAAAGAAGAATTGGTACTTGAACAGGAGCTTGATCTCTACAAATCAATGGACCCTGATGTTATCTACCCAAGGGTCTTAAGAGATCTGGCTGATACTGTTGCAAGGCTGCTTTCCATAATTTTGAGAAGACGTGGAGATTAGGGTGTGTCCCAGAAGACTTGAAGAAGGTGAATGTGAACCCCATCTACAAGAAGGGCTTAATGAAAGATCCAGGAAATTACAGACCCATGAGTCTTAGTTCAATCCCTGGGAAAGTTATAGAACAAAACCTCCTGGGGGCTATCACAATTCAAATAAAGCATGTGACTGGGAAAAGCCAGCATGAATTCACCGAGGGCAAGTTGTGCATGACAAACCTGATCAGCTTCTATGACAAAGTAACCTGCTCAGTTGATGTGGGTAGGGTGGTGGGTGTTGTCTACCTGGATTTCTCCAAGGCTCTTGATATGGTTCCCCATAGCCTCCTTCTAGAGAAACTGATGTGTTACGGTCTAGACAAATGGTGTGTGGGGAGGGGGAGGAACTGGCTGACAGGTTACACCCAGAGAGTGTTGGGAAATAGTTCCTTTTCAAACTGGGAACCTGTCATAAGCGGGGTCCCCCAGGGATTGATTTTGAGTCCAGTGCTGCTTAATACCTTTATAAGTGATCTGGATGGTGGGATCAAGTGTACCTTGATGAAGTTTGCTAATGATACCAAATTGAGTGGGGAAGTGGACACTTCAGAAGGTAGAGCAACCCTGCAGAAAGATCTGGATAGACTGGAAACGTGGGCTAACAAGAACCTTATGAAGTTCAACAAGGACAACTGTAAGGTCTTACACCTGGGAGGAACATAATCTACATGTGCAGCACAGACTGGGATTTACCTGACTCTATAGTAGCTCTGTGGAAAGGGACCTGGGGGTCCTGGTGGACAACAAGCTCTATATGAGTGAACAGTGTGTTGTAGTGGCAAAGAAAGCCACCAGGATGCTGGGTTGCATCAACAAAGGCATCACCATCAGGGATAAAGAAGTCATTATTCCACTCTACTCAGTGTTTGTCAGGACACACCTGGAATACTGTGTTCAGTTTTGGTCCTCACTATACAAAAAAGATGTGGACAGGCTGGAGAGGGTCCAGAGGAGGGTCACAAAGATGATCAAAGGGCTGGGAAGCCTGCTGTGTGAGGAAAGGTTGAGAGAATTGGGTCTGTTCAGCATTGAGAAGAGAAGGATTAGGGGAGAGCTTATCACCATATTCCAGTATTTAAAGGGTAGTTATGAAAAAGATGGTGACTCCCTTTTTACATGGAGTCCCATGAAAAAGACAAAGGGCAATGGGTACAAGTTACCCCTGGGGAGATTCCAATTGAACACAAGAGGAAAGTTTTTCACAATGAGAAAAATCAGCCATTAGAACAGTCTTCCCAGGGAAGTGGTGGATTCCCCAACATTGGACACTTTTATTATTCAACTGGACAGGATGCCGGGCCATCTTGTCTAGACCATGTGTTTGCCAGAAATGTTGGCCCAGATGATCCTTGAGGTCCCTCCCAACCTAGTATTCTATGATTCTATGATCAGGTCAAGGCACCTAGTGCTTCTCTTCTACCCCAGCATTTCCATATATGTTGCAAGACCTGGAGCATTTTACAGACCTCAGTTGATATGGTAAGGGTAACTCATGCTTTTGCTCCTTCTGACACATTATTATACAACTGCTGTTATGGCTGAACATTTTTAAAATGGATAAATTTACTTGTTGCAATAAAAGTCGCATAACTAATGTTTTTGTATCTCTCCTGAACAAAGGCCTCTTAAAAGAGTTGTAGAAACAGAATGTCTATATATCTCATCAGTGGTTCAGCTTTCACTTTAAGGTTGAAACACCCTTACTTCAGTCTGCCCAGTCTGTGTCTATGACACTAATAACATCAGTAAGAATGTTTAACAGTAATACAATCCATGTATTGGATATCAATATGAATCAGTGCTCATCTCGGGAACTATAGCTGACTCAGGCTCATAGAAGATGATTGATGATGCATTGCATGAGTATACTTTTCAGAGCAAACAAACAAATAAATAAATAATTCTTAACAGGCAATTCAAGTGCTTCTTGCAACACAGCTGCAAATACTGCCAACCAGATGGAAAAAAAGGCACAAATGATGATGTAGATTCCAGAAATGGTGTCTCTCAAAAAGCTACATAGAGAGGAATACAATTCCCCTCAGTGACAGAACAAAGAAGACAGTATTCGCTGTTGTTGTCACTATAGGCTACTATGAGCTTATACCTCTGCCATACCTCTGCCTTCCATTTTGATACATTTCATTCCTATATTTCAGTCATTCTAATTTCAAAAGCTGATGCCTCTGGTGGTTGATGATTCTACAACTTTAATAAGGCCAAATAAGTCTGTATGTATTTACATCATCTGAGTGTGATCACAAATGCAATGTTGATTGCTATTCTCTGCCATATGCATCAGCTCACTTTCTTAAGATGACTATTTCATCTTTTCTCCTGTTTTTTTTTTACTGAATTTTCCTCACCCCAAGATACAGATTTTATGTATTAGCTGCAATTTTAGATTCCCCTCTCACACATACACTACCTTTGAACAGTTTTCCTTCTAGGTCTGTTACTTTACTATGAAGTCATGTGTGTAACAGTAAGATACCCTGTGCTCTCATACTAAAGTCTCAGAGAGCAGGATTATCTGCTAAATGTGGGGCTTCATTTAACCTCTCTTTCCAGGCAGTCAGCAAATTCAGTAGGCACTTCAGTGGTTTGATTTATCTTGTTCTAGAGTAGATGTCTAAATGAAGTCAAAAGACTCATGGCCAGGGATAGCTTATTTTTCCTCATTGACTATAAACTAAGATTAAGGTGACTAGTCTAGATGCAAATACTTACACAGTAAACACCTAATTACCTGAGATTAAATCCACTCAGCATCTATGAGCACTAGTGAATAAGTCTATACTATAAAATCAATAAATATAAGAACCTAAATTCTCAACAGTGTTGTTATTTGATGAAAGTCATTGATTCCTCCTGAGATTTTTTACTTTTAACAGTTGTTGGGGAATCTTAAATCTTGACAGTGAAATACTGAATGGAATTTTTTTCACTGATTTTAAAGGTTTGAAGTTTTAAGTGTCTGATTATCTTTCAACCAAAAGCTTGCATGGTTGTCTATAGCTGGGCAATGTGGGTGTTTAAGGCTATGCTTGGTATTTGGCAAGTGTGAGGCAGTGGAAAATAATGCTCTGATATTCTCTGGATTTTTTCCCAGGTCCACATGAGGTTTTTTTTCTGACATACTCATTCCATGGTTACTCAACCTTGAGATTATTTTCTTGTAAAGATATAGTGGGCTGATGATACTGTCTAATTTCAATTTTTATTACCTTTCCATAATTTTTAATGAGATTTTAAACCTTTAAATGTCAGATTTTAGGGTATATTTAGATAAGGTTAATGATCTGGTCTGGAGTTGTTTTCTGATGGGTATGAAAACTGTGAAGAGCAGACGTTTTGCTCTGTTCTCAGAAGAATCACTGCTGTAACTGGTCCTCTAGTTACTTCAAAAGCAAAGACAATCCTTTGTGGTCATATTATTATCACTTTCACTGACAGGACAGCAGAACGCTTATGCTGATGCACCAACTTTACATATGACAGAAACTATAACAATTTCGAATGTGCCTATTCCAGGACCCTAAGCAGGAGATCATCCTGGTTTGCTTTAGTTCGATAAAGGAAATAAAGAAAGAGTAAAGGCCTGAGGGGTTAAAGGAAGAAGTATATAGTCTCTCACATTGGTGCACATGGGAACCTACTTAAAAGAAACAAAGGTGACAGTCACATAGCCATATAACTGCTTAAACAGTATTAACTGCATTTCAGACCTGTCTTGTTACACAGCTGTATCTACTAGAGTTTATTAATCAAGGAATACTATGCTGATAGCTATGGTTGTTGTCATGCATGTCTGTTTTCATGCAAATCTGCCTGCCACTTATGGTTGTGTCTCATTTTATATGAATCAGTCAGTTGCCTCTATTTAAGAAGTTTATGACTGCACTGTATTTAAGGAAGTGTTTCCTCAATCCAGGTTTAGAGACATTGTTTAAGTAGAGTTCAGGAATAAAATAAAGCCATTTGTCTTCATTGTTTGAACAGATATGAAATCATTTTAACATAGATCCAAGCAAATATGAAAATAATTTATAGCTACCCAACCAACTGAGAAAACTAAAGTGACAAAGGCAAATTATATGTTCACACGTATATCTTAATTCTAGGCCTTTTGGATTTAAAAATACCTTTTTTCAGCAATGCCAGAAAATGTTCCTTTCCCTTTTGGAATCCTAATCTGAAAAGCTATTTTGAAGGTACATAAAGTAAGGGCTTTCTTTCTCAGACTGAGTAGAAGCCACTCTGGTTGCACAGCAGTAGTATTCTTGTAAAGGACACTTACATGGGATGGGTAGATTTTCCATGCTAAGTAATCTGAGGACAAGGCTCTTCTGGTGGTGGTTCTTTCAGAAATCCAGGGTCCACTGTGATGTTTGTGGAGCCAGATCTAGTAGGCATGGAGTAGCACAGGTGATGCATGTTGGGGAATTTTTATGGTACCCCTTGAGATGAATTAAACACACATTTGTGATTAAATATAAATATAAAATAAAAGAATAAACAATGCATTAGGCAGAGTCCTACTGCCATAAGTGGTTCTATAATGAGTCTACAAAGACATGTCATAAGCTGATTTCTGCATACACATGTACAACACCAATCCCATGAGCACTTGCATGAGGCACCTACTTCCAGCCTTGGGTTCATCCCCTAGCCCAGCTCTGCTGTCCAAAGGTGGCCCCTGAGCACATACCTTCCAGGATGGCTACATGACAATGCTGTGGCTGTTTCTTATCACCAAAGAAGGCTTCACTCCTATACAGGGAGTCCTCCTATCTCTCATATTCCTTCTTCCAGCTACTTTAACAGCTGTAGTTGAGCCTTCTTTCCTTCCATGCCAGATTGTTCCTTGATCACAACTTACCACTGCTGAGCAGTTACAAATTAAATTTCCCCTTCATACAAGTAGCTGAACACTGGATTTATAAATTATGAGTTACAGGGAACCACTGTCCAGCTACAGCTAGTAGTCATAATTTCACTTTTCAGCATCAGTGAGAGTCATTAAGAACAGCCAAAATTAGTGGGTTGACATATGTTAAAATAGACTAGCATAGCATAGCATAGCATAGCATAGCATAGCATAGCATAGCATAGCATAGCATAGCATAGCATAGCATAGCATCGAATAGAATAGAATAGAATAGAATAGAATAGAATAGAATAGAATAGAATAGAATAGAATAGAATAGAATAGAATAGAATAGAATAGAATAGAATAGAATAGAATAGAATAGAATAGAATAGAATAGAATAGAATAGAATAGAATAGAATAGAATAGAATAGAATAGAATAGAATAGAATAGAATAGAATAGAATAGAATAGAATAGAAAGAATAGGGTTCCAAACCCTCTGTCATGGGCAGGGACATATTCCACTACATCAGGTTGCTCAAAGTCCCATCCAATCTGTCCTTGAACACTTCCATTGAGGGGACATCCACAACTTCTCTGGGCAACAAGTTCTGATGCCTCTCTGCCCTTACAGGAAAGATTTTCTTCCTTATATCTCATCTAAATCTATCTTCTTTCAGTTTGAGACTGTTGTCCCTTGTCCTATCACCACTACACTCCTGATAAAAAATTCCCTCCCCATCCTTCCTGTAGGCCCCCTTGAAGTATTGGAAGGCCACTATAAGGTCTCCCCACAGTTTTTTCTTCTCCAAACTGAAAAACCCCAACTGTTTCAGCCTGTCCTCATATGGGATGTGTTTCAGTTCCCTGATTATCTTCGCAGCCCTCCTCTGGACTTGGTTGAACAAGTCAGTGCCCATCTCATACTGGGGGCCTCAGAGCTGAGCACAGGACTTCAGCTGGGATCTCATGAGAGCATAGTAGAGGGGAAGAATCATCTCCCTCAACCTGCTAGCCACAATTCTCTTGAAGCAGCCCAGGATACGGTTGGCTTCCTGGGCTGTGAACACACCTTTCTGGATCACAGTCCATTTTCCATCCCCTACTAGTCCCAAGTCCCTCTCTGCAGGGATGCTCTCCATCTACTCTTCACCTAGCCTGTATTTGTGCATGAGATTGCCCCAACCCATGTGCATGACCCTGCACTTGGCCTTGGTGAACTTCATGAGGTTTGCATGGGCCCACCTCTCAAGCCTGTCAAGGACCCTTTGGATGGCATCCCTTCCCTCAAGTGTGTTGACTGCTCCACACAACTTGGTGTCGTCAGAAAACTTGCTGAAGGTGCACTCACCCCCACTGTCCATGTCACCAGCAAAGATGTTAAACAGCAACAGTCTTGATACCGATCCCTGAGAACGCCACTCATCATTAGCCTCCACTTGGACACTGAGCTGGTGAGCCCAGCTCTTTGAGTGCAACCATCCAGCCAATTCCTTATCCACTGAGTGATCCATCCATCAAATCGATGTCTCTCCAATTTAGAGACAAGGATGTCATGTGGACAGTGTCAAATATGTTATTTCAATGTTCAATGCTGTTTCATTGTTCAATGTTATTTCATATGTTATTTCAAAGGCAATATGTAGATGCTTCTATCCCTCTCAATTTAATTTCTTATAATTTTATTAAAGAGAAAATACAATAGGGTTATTTCTGTTGTAGAGGATATAATAAGGAGAATACTAAAAATAAGCACACACCACACCACCACCAATCCCTTCAAATATGTATGTGATGTTTTTCAAGAAATGCATTATATGCACATTGCAGTATTTGTTGCATTAGAGGGATAGAAGTGGTATTTTACAGCCTCTATTTATACAGAAATGAGACTATGTGATCTGAAGAAAGCCCATTTAAGTTTATAAATCGCACCCATATTTTTATATTTCTTATGGAAAATACATTATTTTCCAAAAGCAAAGAAGCATTTTATTTCTAGATGCAGAAGAGAACAAATATGAAACTTCCAAGAGAAAACTCTTTTGCAGCTTCTCTGCAGCCTGTACTGCAGAGAGCACAACATGGCCAACAGCTTGAGGGCATTGCAAATTGCCTTTTAAAAAGTATAATAAGTGTAACTATGTGAAGTTCATTGTTGTAAACAGTGCAAACAGGAGCAACTCCTTGTCATAAATGGAGTTCCAAGAGAGAATAACCAACATGGATAAGATCGGAAATAGGCTGTTGAATTAAATTTGTATGTGTGTTTTTTGACTGGTTTTGCTTTCAGTATCTAAATAACGTGGGTTGATCTTGGCTTGCTACCAGGTGCCCATCAAACCACTTTATCACTCCCTGTCCTCAACAGGATGGGGATAAAAGCTGTGGATAAAAGCTCATGAGCCAAGATAAGGTGTCCTGCTTTTGGCTGAGATAAAGTTAGTTTTCTTCCTAGTAGCTGGTATAGCGCTGTGTTTTGGATTTAGGAAGACACACTGATGTTTTAGCTGTTACTGAGCAGTGGTTACACTAAGTCAGGAACATTTCAGCTTCTCGTACTGTCCCGGTGTTATGGACTGTTATGACAGTTGGAACCTGAAGTCATGGATTAAATGAACTCAAATGGACATTTTAGAGGGATGGCCCATAGACTAAGGGAATGGTATCTGTGTGTATATATCAAAAGACAAGAAAGGTGGTGGTCATTAACTGGGATGTATTGGAACATGTGGGACCTGGTCATGATGTACATGTTATAGAATAAAGGGTGGTTTTGGCTGCGATAAAGTTAATTTTCTTCCTAGTAGCTGGTATAGTGCTGTGTTTTGGATTTAGGATGAGAGTAATGTTGAAAACACACTGATGTTATAGCTGTTACTGAGCAGAACTTACACTAAGTCAAGGACTTTTCAGATTCTCATGCTGCCCTGCCAGCAAGGAGGCTGGGGGTTTACAAGAAACTGAGAGGGAACACAACCAGGTCAGCTGGCCCCAACTGGCCAAAGGGATATTCCATATCATATGAGGTCATGCTGAACAAAAAAAACCTAGGGGGCCTTGGTCATGGGGTGATGGCAGCTTCCTGAGGACTGGCTGGTCATCAGTCAGCAGATAGTGAGCTATTGCATTGTGCATCACTTGTTTTGTATATTCTGTTACCATTAGTATTATTTTCCCTTCCTTTTCTGTCCTACTAAACTGTCTTTATCTCAACCCACGAGTTTTAACTTTTTTCTGATTATCTCCCCTCATCCCACTGAAGGGGAGTGAGTGAACAGCTGTGTCGTGTTTAGCTGCCTGCCAGGTTAAACCACAACATAAGGACAGGGATATCACTTGCCATTTACCATCACAGGCAAAAAAAGACTCAACTTAGGGAAAGTAATTTAATTTATTGTCGGTTAGCAACAGAGTAGGATAATGAGAAATAAGAACAAAACTAAAAGCACCTTCCTGCCACCCTTCCCTTCTTCTTGGGCTCAACTTCACTCCCAACTCCTCTACATCCTCCTCCCAAAATGATACAGGGAAATAGAGAATGGGGTTTGTGGTCTGTTCATAAAGATTTATCTCTGCCATTCCTTCCTTCTCACACTCTTCTCTTCTCCAGCATGGTGTCCCTTCTACGGGATACAGTCCTTCATGAACTTCTCTAATGCAGATCCTTCCCATGGGCTGCATTTCTTCACAAAATGCTCCATCATGGCTGGACAGACTGCTCCAGAGTAGGTCCCCCAAAGGCTCACAGGTCCTGTCAGAAGACCTGCTCCTGCATTTGCCCCTCTCCACAGGCTGTAGTTCCTGCCAGAAGCCTGTTCCTGCGTGGGGTCCTCAACAGGTTGCAGGTAGATATCTGATCCACTGTTAACCTCCATGGGCTGCAGGGCCACAGCCTGCCCCCCCACGGGCTTCACAGGCTGAAGGGGAATCTCTGCTCTGGGCACTGGAGCACCTCCTCCCCCTCCTTCCTCACTGACCTCGGTGTCTCCAAAGTTGTTTCTCTCACATATTCTCACTCCTCTCTCCCAGCTGCTGTTGCAACATAGTTTTTACCCTTTCTTAGATATGTTGTCACAGAGGTACTATCAACATCACTGACAGGCTCAGCTTTGGCCAATGACAGGTCTGTCTCAGAGTCAACTGAAACTGTCTCTGTCAGACATGTGATTAGTTTCTTGTGTCTTTCCACATAAACCACTCCTGCAGCCTCTGCCACTACCAAACCCTGACATATTAAAAAAAATACTAAAACAATTTGTGTTTTTCTGGACATATTATAGTTATTTTGAAATTTAAGTGCTAATATGTCAATCAATATTACTAATTATCGAGAGAGCTGAAACTATTTAGCCTAGAGAAGACAAAGCTCAGGGGCAATATGTACAATGTGTACAATATGTAAAATGGGTACAAATACCTGGTGGGAGGGTGCAAAGAGGACAGAGCACCACTTTTCAGTGGTGTCCAGTGACAGGACCAGAGGCAATGGGCACAAAGTGGAACACAAGAGATTTGGTCTGAACGTCAGGAAACACTTTTTTACTGTGAGGGTGACTGAGCACTGTCACAGGTTGCCTGGAGAGGTTGTGGAGTCTCCTTTCTTGTGCATATTCAAAAGCCACCTGGACAGAGTCCTGGGCAACTTGTTCTAGTTGTCCCTGCCTGAGCAGGGGGGATTGGATCAGATGATCTCCAGGGGTCCATTCCAACCTCAACCATTCTGTAATTCTGTGATTCTGTGAATTGTAAAAAGCTAAACAATTTTAGCCAGAGAAGTGATTAAATTAAAGGAAGATCTATGGCGTATCTGCATTCCTCTTAGAAAAGTTTACGTTTCATGACAAAAATTGTTTAAGTTGAAATTACTTCTTGACAAAGTATTTTCTTTATAGTAACAATAATTATTAGAATATAATTCTAAAATAATAATTTATTATGAATATATTACATGCAAGAGAAGAAGATATAATCAATCAAAAGTGTAGTTACTTTTAATTATTTAAAGTATTTAGAGGAGTACTATTGGGAAAGTTAGACTATAAATTAAAATTTTAATTTAAAAATGATACTAAGATCAACTATATTCATGTTCTCATATGATTTTTACTAGACTAGTACTGATCCTTATTTTTTTTTTTCACTATTATACTTTTGTCTTTGATATCAGCATGGAGGTACAGTGGAAAAATTCCCATTTCTGTCAATATTCCTGATGTTCATTAAAATGGAGATTATGACTGATCATCTTTTTAGGTCTCTAAGATCCAGATGCTGTTAATACTACAACTACTCTTTCCCTATTTCTATTGGAGTAATTGCTGAAACATTAAAGCCTATATACATACACATCTCTCTCTCTAAGTACATACTACATTATCCACTGCTGTAGATGTGGGTTTTTTACCCCTATAATCACCCTGAACTGTTCCATTGTATTTTCTTGTAAAATGCCTTGAGTTGACACTAGGCATATGAATGGAGCTTGAAGCTCCGGAGTTATATATTAGAGTATGTAACTATAGCTAGTATATAATTGTGATAACATGATATATAAATATACCTTGGGTTCTCTTATCTACAGTTATGGAATATCTGAGTCTAACACTTGGAATTTCAGATCTGGTCTGAATTTTACACAAGTACAAAAAGTAGGTAATCCCTTTATTAGTTGAAGCATATTCTTATTCTGACTGCATTACACTTTTGCTGTAACCAAATTGTTCTGTAGATAATTTTCAGAATTACCGAGTTCCTCTACATTCCCCAAAAGCTTAAAAAGGCTCACAGATTTCTCCCTTTATAGAGGCATTCAAGCCAACTGTAAATTAATAAATTCATATTACATAATTCCAGTATATGTATGTGTTTGCTACCTGGGGAAGCTCAACTGCTATCTGTTCTGGGAGGAAATTGTTGAGAAGCAAGAAAGCGCAATCTCTGAGATTTCTTAGACCAGTGCATTCAGGTACACGTTAAAGGCAAAGTTATCATGCTTTTTTACAGCAATTCATTGGTACAGAGCTTTAAAGTTAAGATTTCTATTCATATAAAACCTCTGAACGCTTTCCTCACATTGATGGATAATGAAGTTATAAAAATCACACTCAGAGAAGCTAATATCATAGCAGAAAAGGTAAATGAGCTTTTTTTTATAACTGTTCACTTCAGAGAACTTTTAAAGTTTAACACAATAGAAGTCTTCATAGGGGGGAAATATGAAGAATGGTCTCATGTTGAAGTATTGTTAAAAGAAGGTGATCCATCAGGAAAAATAAGCAGCAAGGACTGGATTCTCTTTATGCATAAAGTCAGAAGAAGCTTAGTATGACATTTCCACAGTGGTAACTATGTTGTATAACCTCACAATTAAATTAGTCTTGCTACCATGGGAAAGGAAGACTGTAAATGCAGTGTCATTTTCACAAAGATCTGTAGAAGAAATCTGTAGGAATACAGAAACTGGTCTGAGTCCATTTGACTTTTGTACTAAGCAAATCAGTCAGAAGTATAATAAAGAAAATAATTAAATAAATGTATAATACTATGATGAAAAGTCAATACAGCTTTTGTAGAATAAAGTCACGCCTTACAAATTTTGAAGAGGTCTTTAGTGATGTCAATGAACTTGTCAGTAAGGTTTAGAGCAGTATATATGGGTTTCCAAAAAGATTTTAACAGGCTTTTTTGGGAAAGTGGAAAAGTCCTGTCACAGATAGATAGTTGACTGAAAGACTGGAAACAAATGTAGGAATAATGATCAACTCCTGTAATAGATGGAGGGTAATGATAAGAATCCCACAGGCAATAGTATTGGACCTGTGTTGCTCATTGTATTGATGAATTGTCCAGATCAGGTGTGAAAAGTTACTGATAGTGCTGGCTGATGATGCAAAATTATTCAGTCTATTCAAAAGAAACACAGACTATGAATATCTGATTAATCATATAATGAGTCTGACTGACTATAAAATAAATTTTAAAATACAATGAATCTAATGTTCATAAATAAAAGCAAATATACAAGGAGAAATGTAATCCTAACTGAAGATATACTGCAGTTGATTCAAAATTAGCAACTGCCATACAGGTACTCCATGCCTGTAACATCAAGTCCTTGTGAAAATATCATTCAGCAATGCTCTAAGATGTAAATTGAATCTTAGAGTTTACTAGAAAAGGAATAGTAATCAAAACCCATTCATGTCCTGACTATTGGTGCGTAACTGTAGTCAGACCATCCAAGAAAAAAGAAAGCAGAAGAAAGAATGAAAGAAAGGGCAATGAAGAGAATCAAGGGAAGATTTTTCATTATGCGAATCATTACAAAAAATATTATCAATATACACCTGTGTATATATGATATAATGATAAAAAGCCAATGCAGCTTACACAGTATGTACAGGAACATTTAAACAGAAAGATAAGAGGGGTAGAAGAGAAGTAGATAAAGTAATTAATTATATATTAAAAAACAAACAGGGAAATGATGGTTACCATTTCTCATGTTACAAGATATAGAGAGCACTTAATTTCTTAAAGATTTAAAATAAATAAAACAAATAAAACTTAATATATTTTTCACATGGTACAACCATGCATTCTGTATCTCACTGTGGGATGGGTTTTATGACCAAAATAAACAATTCAAGACAACACTATATTAGGTTGCTAAAGTAATAGAGAACTATTAAAGTACAGCCATACAGACACAACCTGTAATACAGGGAGAGCCTATGCTACAGATTGATGCATGCTGTCAGGACATGCAAGCAGGAATAGCACCCAGTGCTTGTCCTGCTTCTTAGATTAAAACTGGACAACGAAGGAGTGTTACTCTTCTGTGTCCAGGGAACACCCAAGAATCTTCACTTCCAGCAGGAATGGATGCATGTGCTCTTAATCAGTTAACATTATTTTCCTGGCTACTACTGTTTTTTTTTTTTTTTGTAAAAAGATTAGTGGGACAGTGTCTTGACTAGGAAATTCTAGGGACTGCCATATGCTGTATGAGATCATGCAGTCTCCTACTGGTTTATATTGTATGTGAATTCAATAGAGAATCATTTTGTTTTGCGTAGCAAGGTGACCTTGTCTGTCAAACTGCAGGACTAAGTGGGAGAGATGATATGATGAAGCAGTGATTGGTTAAAATTATGAACCACAACAGGATGCATTAAGGGAATAGAACATCTCTTGTCCTTATGAAGGGAACTATATTCCTCATTGAGGCACTGGGCCACAGAGAATCCTTTCTCTTAAGCAAAGCTTATCTCTACTGTTATTGAGCTCATACCAAAACCTAAGGTTTCACTTTGTAAACCAGAATTATAGAGGGAAAGGAACAGGTTTTGAGTACATTCAAATTAAGTAGTCAGCATCTTGTGTGTATGTTGTTTACTACACTTATGGTGTTGGCCTTGTTTGTTTTGTACTGTTACTTCAATTGTACATAACTCCATATAATATATGGAATGCCATATCCATAGAAAAAGTAAATATGTTAGGTTGACATAGACAGTTGTAGCTTAAATTAAAAATATGCTCTGATACTTAACTACATATTCTAAATTTCCTGTTTATAATACACTTTAACATATGAAAAGACAAATTAGAAAGAAAAACAGTTCCATTGTATATAAATATTTCCATAAATGTCTCATCAGAAAAGAACACAATCCTACCATTATAATAACTAGTCTAACAAAAGGTAGTGCTGCACAGTATAAAAGGAACTTGAGAAGGAATTATGAGCATCACTGAATTATTTAAGTTAGATCTGAAATTTTCATATTAGGAACTTCTAATGCCAATACTAACATACCACATCATTGAAACAAAGTACTAATGGCAAGATAGTAATGTAAAAAAGGCAGTGAAGTAAACAAAATTGACAAAATTAAACTGCTTCAAATAATGCAAGCCAAAAGTTATAAAGAAAGAAGTCATCTTACATTCAGAAAGGCAGGTCTGCAGTTATTTCTGTGCCTGCCCCTAATGTGTCAAAGCCTCATTCTTATTTTGCATTGATAGTGATTGTAGAAGGAGCAAGGAAGTTAACAGGTGAAAATGTAAAGAATTTTATTCTGCACATCTTTATTTCTAACCCTGAATAGACACTTGACATGCTGACAGATCCAATCTTTACACAAACCAAGTGTCTGCCAGGGCCTGAAAGACACAATGTGACCAACGTTTGAAAGATCTTTCAAAGCCAGAGTTAGGGTGATTCAAGGTAAAAGAAACATATACCAATCTCCGGTGTGACTAAAACTATCAGTTCAAATAATCCGGAGTTTTAGAGAAAACTGTGTAAATACTATATTATTTTGTACCTGGTGATCTCAAGGACAGTTTTTGAAGCTGTCTAAAAAAAATGTTCCTTATTGCATTCAGTGGGAAAAGGACACTGAATTCTAAAATTCTGCAACTCTTCATCAACTGGGGAGCAAAATCACTACACCAGGTTCTATCTATATGTCTCCCAGTCAAATACTAAAATTCTGGATTACACCAAGGAAATGGTTTTAGCAGTATGTTTTACAGAGGACAGATGTGACATGACATTAATCATGTGTGCCATCAAAACAATGAAACTTGCTCCTTTTCAGAAAACAAAGAGGAAATACATACTGTAAAAAAAGTTGTCTTTGTAGAGAATTTACACTTGTTCCCCTAAAATGACTTCCAGTCACACCTCCATCTCCCTTCCTCTAACAGATCACACCGGCCATGAGATCACCTGATTTACAAGACCACATTATTCATAGCTAAAATCTACTGGACCCGATATTCTAAGGAGTCACCTGACCAATTGTTGTGCTTTGAGCCTGGATAGGAGCCTAACACCATGCAGACACTCTCTTCCCCTTCTCTTCCAGCAATAAGAAGGGACAGAGAGCCAGGCCTGGGGTTCAAGATAGGACTGGGATGGGAAAAAATCACCCTTTATGGTCATGAGCAAAAGGCAGACTCGTTAGGGGAACAGACACTAACAACACGTAACAGAGTAGGACAGTGAGAAGCATTGCCACATCTTGAGAACACCTTCCCTCCACCCCTCCCTGCTTCCTGGGCTCAGCTCTGCTCCCAATATCTCTACCTCCTCCTCCCCCCAGCAGTGCAGGGGCAGGGAATGGGGGGTGCAGTCAGCGCTGCCACTTCCTTCATCTTCGGTGAGGGGAGTGTCCGAAACTTGTTCCTCCTGCTCCATCGTGGTCCCCCTCTCACAGCAGACAGTCCTCCACAAACTTTCTCTGACGTGAGTTCCTCCCATGGGCTGCAGCGTTCCCCACACTGCTCTGTTGTAGGTCACTAACTTTCTCCAACTGGATTCTCTCCCACAGCTGCAGCCCTTCCCGAGCTGCTCCGGCGTGGGACACCCCCGCATGCTACAATCCTCCCAGCACTGAATTACAGCAGCGGGGCTGCCTTTTCCCACAAGACCCCGGCCTTCTTCGGGCACAGAACCTTGATCATCCAGTCGAAATGAAACACAGGCCATAAATCAGTGTCTGGTCCACTGTAGATCTCCATGGGTGGCAGGGGGGGCCACTCTGCTGTCTCACCACAGGATACAGGGGGGTCTCTGATCCGGCACACCTCCCCCCTCCTTTCTTCCTCCGTTCCTCCACTGACCTTGGTGTTCACGCAGCTGCCGCAAGTCCTCCTCACAAGTCCCACTGCTCATCACCACATCCCTTCTTAAATACATCATCGCAGAGGCACAGCTGATTGGCTCAGTTTTGGTGCAGAGTTGGAGCTGACTTGGAGCTGGGGGAGCTTCCAGAAGCTTCTCACAAGGGGCTGCCCCTATAGCCTCCTCCCCTGCCACCAAAAAACCCCACCACTCACTCAAACCCAGGACACTAATGTTCAGTTAAAATTCTTTCTCTAAGCAGGCTATAATGTAAGCTGGGTGAGGTAGGACTCTTCAACTTTTGGGGTTATATAAGACTCGGACCTGGGCTGAGCACATGGGAGAAAGTAAGGGAGAAGGATGAAGAAGAGCACAAGCCTGACTGTACCCTAGTAATTAAAGAACTCATAGGAAGATTTATGGTTTCTACATTCTGCTCCTTGAGCAACAGCTTCTTTATTATTTAAATAAAAGAGCAAACATATAAAATACAAAAACAGTCTTGAAAGTCTGAACTGGAACCCAGGATTCATTCATAGTCTACAGGTCTGCAGTTCTTTGCTTGATAAATATTTGAGAGTTCTTCTTCCACATAGCGGCACAGTTTTATTGGGAAGAATAATGTCTTACTGTTTAAATGCTTACATTCTTTATTGGTTCTGGCTTTGTAGCAATGACATGTTTCTTGTTCCTTTTATCTTCTCACTGGATTTGAATCACTACTGTGCCTCTCTAATCTAAGACTGTAGCTTTTAGTAATGCAGCAGTTCCATTACCAACAACCATAATTGGAATTATGTCTTTATCTTTTTAATGGTGTTGTTTTTCTTCCCTGATACTCCTGCAAATCAATATTAATGTGAATATTTAAATCTACAAAATCTGCACTTAGTCTATTTGAAGTATTAGATGAAGCTTGCAAAGCTGTTCTTTTATTCAGTTCCTCTTCCTAACCTAGTCAAGTTAAAACCATAGAAAATTGTCAGGTTTGTGATTTATTCTCAAAGCTTTTAGCTTTAATAGCCTGGTGCTGTATGTTAAATTATAGTTTTTTGTGAAGTAGTGAACATATATGCTCTTGATGTGCATAGGAAATAAATGCACTATTGGAGTGAATGGCAGATTCTTAGATAGAGTAAGAGAAGGGATAAAAGTTGGAAAATACATTTAACAGGTACTTTTGCAGGGGGTTTCCACCCTACCTTTAATGTCTGTCTTCTTTCTGGAAAAAAAAAAAAAAAAAAAAAAAAGAGAAAAAAAAAAAAACCCAAGGCTTCAAAAAGTAAACCCTGCTTTTTCTGAAGCCTTTTTTTCATCTTTCTGTTCCCTTTTCCTATCTCCAGGAAATACTTTCATCCTTTAAACATACAGGTAAGAAAATAATGAAATACATTTCAAAAGCAAACAGTTTATTATTTGATAGTAATCCTGTCCAGCAAGTTTCTCTGGACAAGTTATTCTTATAGACATGTAGTGTTGTCTTTGTTGCATTTAGTGATACAGAGGATGCCACAGCAAATTCTATGATCAGAAAAATACTTCTCTCATCTGAGAAAGATCTTTGGCTTTTTGGAGGACATTTATACTATGCTTATTTAAACAGCACTCCCAATTAATGTCTTTAAGTCTGTCCTCATGGATCTTTTACCCACTTACAGCTAATTCTCATTTGTAATTTATTCGTGAAATAAATAATGCACAATGGCTCTACTAAAAATTGGTATTTAGTATACAATTAATCCAAAAGAAATCTAAATCTCTCCACAGAAGACTATAGGACCAATTATCCAAAACATTATGTACATTGTGTTCAACCAGGCGTTTTCTTCCCTTAGTCTGAGGGGGATGGTTTATGGACAATGCTGACCACAGCCAAAATCTTTGAAGTATCCAGACTTCATTTAAGAATGAGAATGAGAAATAAAGTGCTCTGAAATGGCCTATAATCCTAGGCTAAAATTTTTGGCTATACATAAGCTAGTCACCATTACTCTGCCCTTTCCAAGTGGTGCTTTTCCATTGCACTTAGTATAGTGATTGCATGACAGCATGGTGAGGAAACTTAAGGAGCTGAATAAGGAGATGATTATTCCTTTTTACATGCTTCATCTCTTCATCAAATGGTCGTAAAATCACTGAAACTTGCTCAAGGAGAGCAGCAAGAGTTTATGGCCAAGAGTGAGAGATAGCCAGACAATGTTAACAGTAGGTCTAGCTGCCAGATCAGCTTATTTGTGACATGAATTTGCACCTGAAATACTGAAGGCATTCAAAGTACTAAAAATCTTGACATATGGTCTGACCAGTCAGCTCATACGAGAAGTATCCAATTACACATCCTCAACTGTCTTTGGCCAGTTCCTAAGGAACATCTGGAGTGTGTTTTAGGGTACTGTTTACAAAGGCTAATATTAACTCAGATAAATTTATTTCTCAGGTATTCTCCTACACATAACGGAAAGAAAAAGAAGAGGCAGAAACTGTCCCCCAGAAGCACAACTGGAAGAACTATATTAAGTCTCTGACTGGACTTTCTCTCCATCATTTTCTATTGATATGTATAATTAACCTTATTTAGCTAATCAGGGGTAGAGCAAGGAGAAGAATGCTAGTAGTAGTAGTGGATCCACAGAAAGTTTTGAGCCATAACAAGATAAAAGCAAATACTTAGAGACAAGCAACTCAGTTAAAATATCAGGATAGTCAAGGCTAAAGAAAAAGGACATTAACAGGAAAAAATAGGATTTGCAGAAAGTATATTGAATAGAAGTCTTAAACTAGAGGAGAATCAGAAAGATTCTGCACATCTACAGGCTACCGATCAAAATTTGTTTCCAAGATATGAAGAATCTGAGTCCTTTCAATTTTCTTGGTTTTGTTGACTTTTCTACAGTTTTTTTGTAAGCAAAACCAGTCATGCTCAAATACTTTTGTGCTACATGATGAATTCACCACATGCCTTAGAAGATGTAACCTGTACCTGTCTCCTCAAGACTAGTACCTTCTCTGAGCGTTTGGGGCAACACTCAGGAAAACTGAAGATGTTTGTGACATATCATTAGTATAGTGTCCTAAATTGCTATTCCCAGGAAGCCAAGAACATGTGAGTTGCTGTGCTATGTGAGTTTTGGGAAGCATTCAGTAAGAGAAACTCGAGCACATCTATGACACTTCTCTTCCCCCTAATGCCTGGTTTCTAGGTAACACAGTTTATAACTCAGCAGACCAGTACTAAGAGAGCTAATTCAGGCTGTATGCAATCTCCTGCTTATTTGATTTTTCCATACAGTTTCAGGGACAGGATACGACATAAAATTCCTTGGCCTCCTCTCCTTCATGCATACTCTCATAAATGATAGACAGATACAGTGCAATGTAGACAGCCAGGACATATCCATGGAGAACAGACTTTCCTATTCACTTTTGAGGTTAGCCCCTAAAAGTATAATCTACATCTTTAATTAGCTACTTTTAGGAATATCAATTAGTAAAAATGTTACTTTTCCTTTGACTCCAAAAAGCATGTTATATTTCTGAACTGTAATTGAAAGAATACAGTTTACATTTAGAGTCTTTTCTATTCCCTCCTGTCTTATTGACAGTCTGTTTTCTATTAGACTCTTAAGTGCATCTTACATTTAACTGCTGCTGTTTGTTACAGATAGTAGGGTCTGGAAAGAATAGTAGTACAGAAGTAGCAGCTGATAAAGTATTTAATCTGTTTACTTCCTCAGACTCAAAATTTAGTAAACTTGCTTTTTGTTCTCTTGGAGGATGTAAAATGTGTTTCATCGTATTTCAGTGGTTCCATAACAGTGCCTATCACTTCTATTTTTATTTATCAATATATCACAAAGTGACAGGATTTTTTAAATGACAGAACATGCAGAACATATTAAAAAAGTACAGTGACAGCGAATAAAGATCTACTTCCCTAGAAGACTATGAAAGATGTGCATTTATTTAGCCAGGCAAAATTAAGAAATAATGGACAGCAATCCTTGGGTTTGTAAGATCTTAAAAATTTTCAACTATTCTGTAGGGGGCAGCAGAATCTAAACAAAATAAATATTAAAGTTGGTAGGTAGGGGGAACAGAAACACTGAACTGACTGCTTTTCACTGTATGTAGGTAGGTAGCAATGTACCTGAATTGCTATAAAATTAGCAACATTCCCTAATTATTATTCTTTACATTAACAAACACAGGTTGCATGCATTTCTTTTTATCTAATCTCTTATTTTACATACAGAACTACTGAAGCTGAACAAAACAAGTGAGATAAAATTAACACACAAATTGTTTTTTCCTCCCTTTGGGCAGAAAAAATGCAATTTACAAGCAAAGTGAAATTATATATAAATATTTATGAAACCAAAAAAGTCAAACAACATCAATAGGGTTTTGTATATGTGTGAGGTAGCAAAAATAATACTAAGTTAGACTATTTGATTAATTATTAACATTTTCACTACATCCCACTGGGGAACTTATTCTGGAAAAGGAACATTTTGCTGTTTGTTGTTGTCCATAATTAATTTTTAAGTGGCAAGCTAAAGCACAAGTAAAAGAAATTTAGTTTTTAATTAACCAATAATACAGATCAGTTCTACTTTTTCTGTCATGAAAAGAGTGGAATTAGAGGTACAATACAAGGACATATCCTTCTTACCCCCACACTGCACCATAAGGTTTTAGTAGAAAGAAATTAAGAAAGCAATGGGGATAAATTATTTTCTTTATTACTATGTGGGGAGAATCCACTCTAGTCACAGGTTTAAATTATATGACTTTATAGAAGGTAACTTTTTTCATTTAATGAGATATCTGGATCAACCCTATTTAATCATCTAACCTGAAAACTACAAAATACATTATCTTTCACTATTATAGCAGTGAGTCTTTGACAAAATATGTTGACTATGTAGCTGGAGATAATTATGTGTAAGTAGTATTTGCAGTTCATATCTTTCCATTTTAGTCTTAATATACTGTTTCACAGTTTTTTACAGAATAATGTATTAGACTTTCATTGTTTGAGTTCCCTGGGTTTTATTTGTTTATGTCTGCATCACTTAAGTTGATGAGAGACTTCTGAAAATCTTAATGAGAAGTTGATAAAATTATGAATACTACCACAATTTGAAAACAACAGCAGCAGCAACAACAACAACAGCAAACTTGTACACAGTAAAATATCATCAAGGTGGTAAAATATCATCAGGGTAGTAAAATATCATCAAGGTGACACAGTGCAGCTACAAGACAGTTTACTGACACTTTTTAAAGCAACATAGCACAAACATCACCCCTAATTGTAAATTAAAACAAAATTGTTAAGTAGTGATCTACCTATAAATTGACAAACAGTGCTGAGCATGCAGTTGGAAGCAGATATAAATGCTTATATCTCTGTTTAAGTATCTGACTCTGAGATGACTGCTAAACTGCCTTCATCCGCTTACTATTATATGAAATTATTTCATTGAAGCCCAATAGCTTTCTTTTTCTCACACTGATGAGATATAAAATAAAACATTAAGCCGTCTTGCATTGCAGTCATTTTATAGTCCAAGGCAGTGATAGCAAACTTCAGAACATTTGCAGAGTCTGTTAGCGTAATCATCACAAAATATTTTAGTTTCCCTCACAGAACAGGTATTTATACAGCCAGAAATTAACTTTGAAAGGAATAATAGAATGAAATGATTTCCACAGAGCAAAGATAACATTTTTCTCCCTCTGTATCTTGCATAAGATCAGGCAGACATAGCCACTGTAGGCTCAAATGTGTTTTCAGTGGATGTCTGTATGGGCAGAGTAGAGTACTGAGTCCCTGGATTCTACTATTCATTAGTGAGAAGAAATACAAATTCTTCTCCTTGTTCCCAAAATGTGATATTCCCTGAACTGTCTATCAAATTTGTATGATAAGTACCTTGTTCAAGGACAAGTCTGTGTCTTAGAGAAAACTATAATTTTAAAGTGTTACCAAGATTTCCAGTACAGAAAAATCTGAATTTTATGTAAATTGCTACATTAGGTACCCAGACATGTTTATGGAAAAAAAAAAAAAAAAGGTGGTTTTTTACTTATGTGAAGCTTAAATGTTTCTATTGAGCATTTAAAATCAAGATAAATACTCAAATGAGACAAATGGGAATTTTCTAGTCTCTAAAATTATTTCTTTTTCATCTCACCCCCTCCTTTTTTCTTTGGTTTGGTATGTAAATCCTGTAAAAATCTGATCTAAGAAAAATATAATTTTTGCAGCTTGCAGGTTTTAAAGACTGAAAGCAACTAAATCGTTATCAACACTGATTTCCTGGTAAATATATTTCATAATCAAATTGGCAGGAAGGGGTTATAATAGATCAGCCTCCCCAGTTAAGGACTTCTTTCTGCTGTGCACACAGGAAGACCATAATCTTACATCTCCAGAGGAATGCACTCATACTCTAATGTGAAAGAAACACAGTAAATGTTATTCTGGTCACCAAACTTCCTCATCTTCTAGTAATCACATACTAGCATTCATGTATGGCTGATAGCATAAGGTTCACTTTACCTATCTCAGAAAGCCATGGGCAAGAAAAAAACTCTACAAATTGGTCATATACAGGAGATACTTTGGCTCTGTTAAGGGCTTCTTTACTCTATTGTAGGATAACACTGGGCTAATCATCAAACCTTACTGTCCCCATTACCTCACTTCCTTTCACATGAAGGAAAAGACACATCTTCACTATCACTTGCACAATCTAGCATGATCACCAGAGCCATGTAGACATCAGGAGCGCTGGCCTAGCTGTGTGTGATAGTCATAACTGTAAAGCCTAACTACAACTTTTGGGTAGTGATCTCTCATGAAGGGCAAGGATCCTTGTAGCCTTTACCTAGGGAAATGGTAAATTGTACATAATAACTTATATCATATTGTTTCATCTTTTTCCAACACCCATGTTTATCAACAAGACTATTAGGAGTCTAGATACTCTATATATGTAGCAGGCACTGAGCAAGACTCCTCCAAAGGTCTACTATTAAGCATCTTTATAGTTTAATTTTTCCATTCCTTGTATGCTCTTATCATATTTTCACAGATTGTAGTGACAAATAATCTAAATTGTATTTCTGAACACTTCACATTCATACATTTTATGAACAAAAATAATAATAAACTGTTCTTGAAACACAAGTTCAGTTACCACAAATCAAACATAGCTCAACAGATTATTTCCAGTGCTAGCTAATAGTAGCACTGGAATAGCAGTGGCAGAAAAAGAGCTAACCTCTTAAAGGGTATGTATGAGCCAAAAGCATTTGAAGGTTTTCAAATAACTTCTGGTTTATAAATTGCTTGCAAAGAGATCATGGAGTGTAGCCAGCCTAGCATGATTAGTCATACTTAATATTGCCGATACATGAGATTAAATGATTACACTTTTTCTAATGGTCTTTCTGCTTTTCATTTGTTTATTTTGTTTGTGTATTTGTTTAGAAGATTCATATCTAATTTGTGTAGCAATAAAGCATAAAAATATATCTCTGTGATTTTTATTTTTCTGAAGCCAGTATATTTGCAGCACAAGATCTACCGACCTTAAGATCATTAAATATCTCTTTCTTCTCTTGTGCTGTGCTCCAGGAAATGAGTCAAATACTCAAACCTCACCATGTGTCCCTGTTTAGCTGCTCTTGTACTTTAAGCTAAGCACATGCTTATCTGCCTCAATGCATCAGGGCCAAGTGCTTAGCTTTAAGCAACTGCTGACATCCTTTGTATCTAACATAGCACTGAAGCACACAGTATTCTGTTGGACGGGACCTCATTTCAAACTGTCAAAACAAATAAGGAGGAACTATTCGTTAAAATGATTTTTTACTGTCCACAAGTAGGATCCTGCATTTGATATATGGTCATACAGTATTTTATATGCAATATTATTTCTGATACAACACTGAGGGATAAAATTTCTGTTTCAACAGGTATTTATGAGCAGTTAAAAAAAAGTGCCAAAATATTTGAGAAAGGAAAACACAAAAGAAAAAATGTATGGGAAGTTAACAAAGCAAACATATATATGTTTTTTTAAATTGTTATTCATCCATATTAAGAGTGCACAGGAGGTATTAGAGAATTCTTCCAGCTGACATTTAAAAATAAAACATGAGAAAGTTTGTGTGCATAAGGACCTGGAAATGCAAACAATGACATAGGAGAAGAGGTGTAGCAGTGACTTCAGAACAAACCTACAAGAACTTCACTGACATTATCTCCCCCGGCTCTTTTCTTCCTTCGTTCCTTCACTGACCTTGGTGTTCACGCAGCTGCTTCAACTCCTCCTCACAAGTCCAACTCCTCCTCAACACGTCCCTTCTTAAATACACCATCGCAGAGGTGCAGCTGATTGGCTCAGTTTTGGTGCAGAGGTGGAGCTGACTTGGAGCTGGGGGAGCTTCGAGAAGCTTCTCACAGGGGGCCGCCCCTATAGCCCCCTCCCCTGCCACCAAAAATCCCAACCACTCACTCAAACCTAGGACACTCTGCCTCTGGAATAAAATATGGTTTAATGAAGTATTCAAAGATTCTTTCTATGTCCAACCCTCTTTCATTTAATATCTTCTTTTTTAATCTGTACTGAAGGTTCATAGAGTCATAGAAACCCAAGCCTGAAAGATAGGCCTAAAAATGAGCCAAGTATATTCATTAGGGTGATATTGCTGTCATTCTATCTTTTTGTCAGCCTTTGAATTCGTATTTGTGAGAAATGTAAATAAAAGAAGAAAATGTTAAGGTAGAAACGGAAGCTCAGGTTGGTTTGCATTTGCACAAACAGAAGGTCCTTTACAAGTAGAACTTGGTGTTTACACAATAAAATTTTATTTTTTTTTTAAACTGTCAACTGGCCTGTCTCAACATCTATAACTATTCAGGGGGCAAGGAGAGCTTTAAGTGTTGAAATAGTGCATTTTTCTTCCCTATTCACACATACATTTCTATTCAGAAAAGTAACTACCTTATGCCTCATTGTTTCCCCCTGCATCTTTCACTTCATTAAAAAGGTTGCAGGGTGGTTCTCTACTGATCAAATGTTCCCTTGCAGGTATGTTATTGCACAGTGGTCGTTTCTATTATCAGTGTTTTTCTGTCTGCCCAGAACTAAGATACAACAAAAGGAACACAAATGAGACAAAAGGGTTTCATGAGAGCCATATTCAGGTCCCTTAAGAGCTATAATTTGAGAACTACTGCCTTAGAACATGGTTATCTGAGGCCATCAGTTTTCTGCATGTTGTTAGAAGGCCAGAGGATGCATTAAACAAGTGTTCTGCTTTGTATTTTCACTACAGTATCCAAATCACTGAAATAGAAATTCTTGACCTAGAAATAGAAACAAACAGAAATAAAACCATTACAGATATTTTACAGTTTTTGAATTTTCAGTTAATGAACTTGTTTTATGGAAAAGAAGGACTTCATTGTGAATTTCCAACACTGGTTAGGAGGACTTTTTTCCAAAATAGGTAGAAAATACACCAAAGGAGAGAAATCTCTCTTCTTTAGAATGCACAAAAGTAAAAGAGTCAGCATAAAGGCCCATTCACAGTGACATTTTCTTCCAGATTTCCACAATAATTTACTTCAAAGCAATATATTGATGATTTTAGAAAGCAAGATGCTGTATATAAATTTAAGTTAGTGTCTTACCTTCCTGAGGAGAAGTAGCAAATATTGTGGCTTTGACAGATGTCTTTAGAAGAAATGAGAAAATTATTAGACAATTCTTATCTAAGTATATTTTACTCATCTATACTTTGCATATCTCTCAGATGTCTACATGACAGATTAAACTATGCACATATAGATATATTTAAACAAAATTGGCCTGTTTTACAAAGAGAAAATATAATTTAACATATGGACATAAAATCATCTTTGATGGTTCAGAGCAAGTGTCCATCTAGCATAATATGTTGTCTCTGTCACTGGTCAAAAGTGGAGTTGTATGGAAGAATAGGAATAAGATATGGCTATATCGTATTCCCTCTAAGCAGTTCTCCCAATCTTCTTTTTTTCAGTTCAGAAGATTTCCCAAGCTTCTGAGTTTTATCTGATAAACATCAGTAAATTTGTCTTTCAAGAATGTCTCCCATCAAACCTTTATAAATATCTCTCAACCACAGAATTCTTTGGCAAGGAATTCCATAGTTTTGTTAGCTGTTGAGTGAAGCACCATAGCCTTTGTTTTGAACCTGAAGTTAGAATTAAGCTATTAAGTTCCTGTCTTGGACACTAGTTCTGTTGAGAAAGGCGGTGAACAGTCAGTGCCAGTCTGTCTTCTCCAGATCACTGATGATTTTATAAACCTCTATCATATCTCCCCTTTCCATTTCTTTTCCAGGCTGAGTCCCACCATACTCAATGGTTCTTCATACAAAGGTCAATACATGTCTTTGATAATTCTTGTTGCCTTTCTCTGATTTTATTTTCAAGTTCTCATACACACTTTTTCAGATGAGAGAACCAGCACTGTATACAAGGTTCAGGGAATGAGTGAGCCATGAATTTGCCATCATATTTTCTGTTTGGTTTTCTATCTCTTTCCTAGTACTTCCTAATATTTTTAATTCTTTTGATTGCTATTTGGTACTACCAAGCCGCTTCTATTTTCACAGAGCTAGCTGTAGTAACACTAGTACCTTGTCTTGGGTTTGAGTGAGTAGCAGGGGATTTTTGGTAACAGGGAGGGGGCTAAAGATATGGCCTTCTGTGAGAAGCTTCTCACAGCCCCACCAGCTCCAACTCAGACCCACCTCTGCACCAAGGACAAGTCAATTACCGTCCATGGCTGTACTTCTGTGATAATGTATTTAAGAAGGAAAACCTGGGAGAAGGAGTTGGACTTATGAAAAGGAGTTGCAACATCTATGTGAACACCGAGATCATTGGAAGAATGGAGGAAAGAGGGGGGGAGGTGCACCAAAGCAGAGATCCCCTTGCAGCCCGTGGTGAGAGGGCAGAGGCCAGCCCCCACCCGCCACCCATAGAGGTCTGTGGTCTGTGGGGGGCCCCATGCCATCTTAAGTGACTGTGCCCAAAGGAGGCCAGGACCCTGTGGGAAGAAGCAGCCCCCGTTGTAGTTCAACACTGGAAGGATTGCAACATATAGGGGTGTCCCATGCTGGAGCAGCTCAGAAAATGTTGTGGCCCATGGGAGGCATCTGAGTTGGAGAAAGTTTGTGGAGAACTATCTCTTGTGAGAGGGGGACCACACTGGAGCAGGGGGAAGAGGTTCCAGAAGTTCCTCACCCAAGATGGAAGAAGCTTCATCTCTGACTGTGCCCCCCATTCCCTGCCCCCTGCAGCGCTGTGGGGAGCAGGTAGAGATATTGGGAGAAGAGCTGAGCCCAGGAAGAAGGGAGGGGAGTGGGAAAGGTGTTTCTAAGATGTGGTAATGCTTCCCACTGTCCTACTCTGTCTGTTAGGTGTTGTAGTTGTTAATGTCTGTATCAAATTTATGTTCTTTGTTTATCTTCCCCTAACAAGTCTGTCTTTTACCCATGACCATAATGGGTGAACATTCCCTCTCTGTCCTTATCTTGAATCCCAAGCCTTTGCTTATTTTCTCCTTCTCAGAGCTTTGGGGGAAGTGGGAAGCTGTGTGGTGCTCAGTTGTCCTCTGAGCTTAAATCATGACATACCTTTACTTATGAATGAAACAATTGGTTCGGAGCTCACCACATAGATAGATGACTGATTATGTGAAAGATTTTTTCTCTATTTAGATAATTACATTTATCCAATTTAATTTCATTTGTCATCTCAACTGCCAATTTTTTTTCTAAGTCTTGCTAGGTTTCTTCTGAACTTCTTTAGTTTGATCTTGCCCTTATTACTTTGAATAACTTTGTTGCCATCAGCAAACTTTGTTCCCCATATTGCTTGCCTTTTTTTTCCAAGTTACTTCAAGTGTGTTAGAACCAGGATTGTAGCCCAGATTTTCCTAGAACTCCACTGCTAAACTGCCCCCATTGCAAGACTGTCATTATGCCTACTATATTCCTAAAATATTACATGCCTTTTAAACAGCTATGCCAAACACTTTCTCTTTATCCCATCACTGCCTAGATTCCTTGAAGACCTTTGGTGAGGGGTTTTGACAAAAGACTGGATATTTAAGTAAGGTATGTATGTTGTAACTTAAGCTCAGCAAGAAAGCAAAACTTTGAAACTATACAAAAATTAATCTTTTCAAGGACTGCTGTATCTGCTTGATACACTATACAGTATCAAACCACCAACACTGGAAACAATTTGAATTTTTCCAAGACAGAATATTTGCTTATAAGCAGAGAAAAAAACCAACCAGGTTATTTTGTGACAACTGCCATTACAGTGTAAGGTTATGTCAAAGCTTGTTATTGCTATGTTTGCACTGAGTTTAAAGTTTATTTGGAGTTGGGTTTGGATAAATAACTAAAGTCTACAGAAATATTTCACTGTATAAGCAGGTGAAATCAGAATCAGTTCACAGCTCTATCACTCAAATTTGAAATGCATATCTGTATTTGCTTATTATAGCAACATCAGTCAGACTAATCCACAGCACATTATTTATTTAACTAAAATAATGTTTATTTTTTTACTATCCAAGCCTAAGTTCTCACAGTGAAAAAAATGTTAATTTTAATGTAACAAAATGAGAAAAATCTTTGTAAATGGATCAAAAAGTTTGTTTTATTTGAGTTTATCATACTCAGTGTTCTATTTTCTAATGTTTTTGAGATATGGTACTAAAGTCATACAATAATAACTTAATTTTAATGTGTTTCAAACAAAAGAACAGCTCTTAAATTGGATGGAAGACATTAGAGATGTAGAGAGTCTGAGGACCCAAAGAACATGATACAGGAATAAGAAATCTCATAAAGCTCTTAAAAGTTCTTTTATATATTAGGCCAAATGGAATTATATATCTGGTTAGCAGAACAAATAAGATAGGTTAGTTGCTGCTTCTGAAAATTTTTAATCTCATTTTAGTACTCTGATAAAAGAGTTACATTACACTTCTACATTTACGGGGTAGGATCAGATCCTAGCTGGAAAACATCCCTGCTCCAATCTGCCAAATGATTATGCTCTATTCATTTAAATCCTGCAGTAAAAAAAAAAAAAAAAAAAAAAAAAAAAAAAAAAAAAAATTTCTACACATGTCTATTATACATGAGTTACTAACTCTCCCTAACTCTCCTCACCTTAAATCCTTATCTTCAAATAATTATGAATGTAACAAGAGAAAATAAACAGAAAAAAAAAAATAAAGAAAACAACAAAAAAACCAAACAACCAAACCAAACCAAACCAAAACCAAAACCAAAACACTTCTAAACATTGCCTGACTGGGTTAGATACAAGATTGTAGTTCTCTTATATGGATATATATTGACCCTTTGTCTTGACTATTCATGTTATGGGAATCAGACACAGGTATACATCAAATATACCTTTTATTGTTTCTATTTTGTTTCCTTTATTCACTGGGGTTTTTGATATTTTGTAATGGCATCTATGTTATGAAAAACAAAGTTCATTGGTTCAGATGCATCCAACAGCACCTTTTGTAGTAAGCAAGTTTTGAGACTACTTGCGTTATCTTTATCATTGCAGCTAATGTATGGAGAATGTTATAGTTTAGGTGAGCTAGTTTGCTCTCTGAGTGTCGTCTCTCTATAACTCATTGACATCTCAGTTACCTGGGAGTGATCTTAAAGTAGGTTCATACTTAATATGACTTTACCAACATGTTTGGTTTTTTTTTCTAAGTTGTATTTCTGGAACTTTTTTCTATCAGTTTCAGCTGTCCTTTTATATTACATGTCTGACATTTGTGTACTATTGAATAATTCATTATATTTTTCGGTTTTTAATATATCTTCTTATCAGTGAATTGGTATTTAATTTAGTATTGTTGCCAAAATATTTACATCCATTTAAAATTATTTGTGCACATTTATAAACTGCTGATTAAAGAAAAAGAAGAAAAATGGATGGTTACTTGTTCTGCAAATTATTTCCTTTGTATATGGATTCTAGTGGGTAGGATTCTGTTTGGTATGATAGTTTATTTGGTACTTATGTGGGTATTCCACACAGATGGAAAACCTGCAAAAAGATGCTACAGAGACTTTAAAAAGGCACACAAAATGAAAAAAAAAAATCAGAAACTTGATCTTCACAGACTTTTGCAACAATAACCCATATATTTACATATATATCTAACTTTGTAATATCTAAATAGTTTCTGAAATCAGATACCTGGCACCTGACTTTTGAATTACTTGTATTATTTTCTGTATCAAGGGAACATCTATGAGAGAGTAATTCTTCTCTGAACTGATATCTTTAAATCTTTTTAACAAACTCTGTCTCGTCAGATGTTAATTCTACTTTTATTGTTGAACAATCTTCAATATGGATGTGTTTCCCTTTCCAAATTTTTTATCATAAATCATTCTTTCCACTACTGAACTTTCATACAAAGTGCAGTTATACACTTATAGATCCACTTTCCAGCATTTTGGTCTCTTTGACTGAAATAAACTGTCTGTCAAAGCATTTATTTTTAAGCCAAAGTATTTATCAGGTGCAGGATTATTTTTTCTTACAGTTTTGAGTCCCAGGTAGACCATCTGCTATAAAAAGCAATTGTTTTATTCCGTTATTCACATTGATGCAAAATATATTTTTAATTTGTTTGATTATATATACATATAGCTGTATATATGTATTTCTATACATATGTGCTTTCTTCCTCCTGAAGTAAAGTTGTAGATGAAAATAATTTCCAGGAAATTATGAAAATATGCAATAAATGGGACTGTATCATAATCCTTCTGTTTCCCCATAATGGAAATGTGCAATTTTTGCATGCTGGCTAATCACTTTCATTGCTGTATTATCAAGTGGAGTCTCCAAAGTAACAGCTTCCCCAAAGCTCTGGACTGCATCTGCCGCCTTCTAATGGTTTGACTATACACAGGAAGGAAACAAAGAACCACAGATGAATTCTTAATATCTTAGCACCCAAGTAACACACTTAGGACAGTAGACCAGAAGATGATAGTGACCCAGGTAACAGTACCTAATTGACTTTTGGTAGGGAGAAAAGCAAAGAGAATGGCCTGGGGTTATTTGATAAAAGTGACCATTGGTAGCTTATGCCAGCCAGCTAAAATAGGATTACAGAAAATAATGGCCCTTTGGAGGAACACCTCCCTGAATGTCTGACTCCCTGTGGATGACTAAGCCTGAGGTGGACACAACACACAGAGAGCCAACTGTTGGCTGGGCTCTGGT
Organism: Tyto alba; assembly: GCF_018691265.1. Lineage (NCBI taxonomy): Eukaryota > Metazoa > Chordata > Aves > Strigiformes > Tytonidae > Tyto > Tyto alba. Next base: position 3,588,639 of record NW_024881316.1, read on the forward strand.
CCTTTTGCCCAACTAGAGTGAATGCCCTCCTTGTGGGTGAGGAGACCACCTTTCTGGCTTCTCTGTCCATAAATATCTTGGTCAGTGTCTGCCCATTGACACAGCACGTATGCTGGAGAGGGGAGGGAGCATGCCTGTGACTGAGCACCTTTCTGGGGCCTGCAGATGTTTCCTTGAGAGATTCCTCTCCATGAAGGCCCACTCTAAGTGGCAGGTTGGGTGACAGGCAGTGATGAGGCTGCTGGAAGGTCACTTTGTGGATTTGGAGAGGAAGATGGCATTGTAAAAATGTGTGTCACACCCGGCATGGACTTGTGTGGTGGGCAGGAATGGCTGGGGAAGGCCATTGCTGTGCACCAGCGGTCGAAGTACCTCCCCACCCTACATGGGACTTTTCCTCTGCCCCACAGCATGAACTACTTCACTCTCAGCATCCCCACTTGCACTGGGGCTTTGAGATTCACAGAAAACACAACAGTGGTGGGTTGGGAGCCCTCTCAAACACCCTGCCCCAGCAGTGCCATATGAGGCATAGACAAGCCCAGCACTCAGGTCTGTGGAGAGGTGTTGACACACAGAGCCTGTGGTTGTTCCTGTCTGAGCCAGCACAGCATCCCACCCGTGGCTTCTGTCACATCACGACCCACCCATTTGCCACTGCTAGTCCTGCTCCCTCTTCCCCTTGGCCCACAAACTCCTCCACGACAATGTGTTTACTCTTATTCCTTATAATTCTTATTCTATGCATCTCAGCTTCTTGCTCAAAAAGCAAAACTGCTTCCCCACCCATGAAGGTTAATTTTCTCACTAAACTTGATACTTATTTTTTGGATAAGAAGGATCAAGGTTTTCCAGGTAAAGGAAGATCTAGAAATCAGTCTCCCTTCTTTCTGGATGTTACTAACCACTTGCTTTCTATAATTTAATCAAAAAAAACAATCTGAGTCAGCTCTCAGAGAGACAACTTACACAAGGTAAGAAAACAGTTTAACATTTACATTTCCTTGACAGATGAAGTGAAATTCTTCATCTTATGAGAAGTGTGATTTTGATAACCTTGTCTGTGGTATTGGCTGACAAGTATCACACTACTTAAGTGTCTAAGTCTTGGCGAATCTCTTTCATGAACAATTCATGCAAGACATATGTAACTTAAGTAGTCAATCCAATTTTGTGTCAATTTCCCATGTATGAGTATCCATTTTATGTTCTCACAGGGACATTTCAGGTGTTGGTCTAGATGACCTTTGAAGGTCCTGTCCAACCCAAATGATTCTATGATTTGTATTAAAATAAGTAGGTACTCTGATACCACAGTAGCAAGTAATCTACTAATTCCTTTGACAGAAAAAAGACACCTTGTTTAAAAAACAAATAAAGCCTTTTCCCATATTTATTATTTTCTAAATTTCAAAATTTATAAAAACAATTTTTTGCTTTTATACCAACATTTTAATAGTTACGTGAACTATATCTCTCTACATCTCTGCATCTGTGAGAAAAACATGAAATGTGGTACCTAAAAGGTGTTGTTATACAGTTTCTTTTAATGTTGCAAAAATACCTAGCTTCTTTGGGTTTTTTTGTGGGGGAGGTGTTTGCTTTTTTTCTGGTGCTGGAACAGGAATACTCCATATTCTTTAGTTACATAGATATACATTGATAATGTGTTGACATAAAATTCTGAATAACAAACTCCACATGACCAAGTGGAAAGGAACTTTTTAAACTTAACTGGCTACCCCTGCACTCAGTTGACATGAAGACAAACCATGTAACTTTCATAAATATCAACTTTGATTATATATTCTATATATAAATTCTATATATAATATATTATAGATATTATATATACTACATATATCACACATATTATATGTAATATATATTATATATTATATATAAATATATACACAATGTATTATATATCATATATAAATATATGCACATATTTATATTATATATGTATTTTAATAGATAATAAAATATATATGATTACATATTTTATTGTATATTATATATTATATATAATCGGACATATTTTATTTTGTCGTTCTTCTTCTGAATCTTTCACCTTCTCTTGTGACTATTCCATTTATCAGTTCACTCTTGCTCTATTCAATTATTATCACACATAAGTTGAGCTGCAAAAATGCTGCCAGATGTTTTCTTCAATATTTGTTTAAATTTTTAATTCATTGTCTTTTTTACTGTGAACTGGGATTAAGTGAATATTTTATAAAGTTGCAGGAGGAATATTCTCTCAGGTATTCACAATTTGAAAGAATTTTAGTAGTTATTTATAGAAAACATTTTTTTAATTGCTTAACATGGATATTTACATCACACATCTGTTTTTTTATTATGTAGTCAAGTAACAGAGCCTTTTTATGTGATTTATGCATTCAGTTAAAGAAATTAATCTTTTCATGCTGACTGATCTTTATAACTGTTTACTAGATGAGTTACAAGCAAAGGTTAATAATTTTATTATTAAATATAATAAAATACAATTCTTGTTGTGTTTGGAAAGTTTCCCTTGAAGTTTTATACTTCAGTTTAAACTTATTCCTTCCTGTATAATCCATCAGAGATACAGAAACCAGAATGTTGCCTTCTTTTTGGCAGCAGTTTTTCATGTATTTGAAGACTGTCATGGTGTGCCTCCAGAATCTTTACTAAACTAAACAACTTAATTTCATGTAATCTTTTCTATTCCATATTTGCCTTGATTTCTAGTGATCAGTGTGTATAAATATACATGCATACATACATTATAAATAATAACAATAAAATAGCATCTATGAAATTAAAAGATACTTTTTATATATTTAAATCCTATAGTATGTTACTAACTGTAGTTGCCATCTTTTAGCTAGAAAGGAATGACAATCCTGTAATACTAAAAGGCTAGAAATGTTAAATTATTATCTTTAAATTAATTGTCCAGATTCTTTAAGGTAAATTTATTAAGCACAAACTCAAGTAAATAATACTGTTTAAAATGATGAGCAATTCTTGTAGTTGTACAACAAATGAAATAGGATCTTGAAATGCTTCTCAAAACTCCTAACAATCTCACAGTCACCTTTATTCCTTTCCATTAACTGAGCAAGTCAAAAGATAAACAAATTTAATTCAATGAATGCTGTAGTCATTTATTACATTCGCTGCCAGAACACTCACCTAACAGTTGTTTAATATTGTTTAAGTCTTACTTTACCATAAGGATGAAGCCTGAATTGACTACTGTTTCTGTGGAAGCAAGAATGTTGGAAACACCCATACTGCAGAATCCTGCTGGCTAAGACAAAAGCCAGGAGGGAAATCTGAGGCTGCAAAGCTGAGCCTCTCCTATTACTTGTCTGAAAATAGAGCATGTCATGGTCCTGGTTATGCTGGAAATTGCTTAATGGGTGATAATTTTTCTAAATCCTTTATTTTGAAAAATCTTAATTTAGGGAACAGGGCACTGAATGGAACCACAACATTTCCCGTTTCTAGCTCTAAATTGGGATTTACTAAAATGTTATAAAGGAACTATGCTATTTCTTGCATGCCTCTTGTGAGATACTTCTTATATGTCATATTTCATCCTAACATGACTGGCCAAAACAGCTTAACATGCAAGAACTTCTAATGATCCATCAGTAATCCAATATTCAGCCTAGCATGTTGTAACACATATTTGATAATCAAATACCATTAAAATGAAACAAATCTTCAGTAATCACAATACAATTTGCCTTTCACTAAGAAAGTTGGATAGCTGGTGCCATGCAAAACAAAGGCTGCATTCTTTGACAAGGAAATAAAAGTTCAAAATACATTGTTTGACTTATGTCCTTTAAAAGATCCTTTATCATATTACCTTGTTGCATCCCAGGATAAATAAGCAAACAAACTCTCTGTATATTCTTTAAATTCATATTTTAATTATATTTTCTCAGTGTGAAATAATATCTATAGATTTCTATTCAGTCATTCCAAGTGAAATATCTTTGAGGATGGTGTCTGACAGAAGCACATCTGACTTGTATATTTATGTTACACTTGGATGCATTCCCTCTATCTTCCAGCAAAGAATGGAGTTGCAGCCGTTGCAGTTTGAAGTCTTGTAAATAAATTGTGCGGTGTGAACCACCTAGCATACCTTTTCTTGCCAGAGGAACAGCTTATTGTACTACCACAAATAAATCAAGAGTCTCTGGAGAGGACAAAGGTTTTCCTAAATGCTTGGAAGGCTTTTTTTCCTCACTCTCTGCCTTACTTTTTCCCATTGTCAACCATATATTTCACAAAAAAACTCAACAACCAAACCCCAAAACAACTGGATAATTAAACACAGTGACTCCAGGCTTTTTTAGATTGCAATTCTGTTGTGTTTGAGTATTGTATCTATTAGAGAATGCAACAGAGGTAGATTTCATGTGATTTATGCCTAATGCTCTGTTATTTAAGGTGCACTTTTAAGTTATTATTTAGGGCCATACTCCTGATGACTTCAAGAGCCACAAGTTCTAATAAGGAAGCTTTCTTACATAAGCATGAACTATAGAGTATGTAGGGCATATTTAAATTAAAAATAAAAAACAGTGAAAATATGCATTTTTCATTTATTTTCTTCTGAGAGCACATATTTATTTTTAAAGCATTAAAAATAACAATTGGCAAGTAAAAACAACATCAGAAAAGTGAACATAGCACCTTAGGACACAGATATATATTCTATTAAAATTCAAAAATATAAAGACAAAATTCTGCCTTAGCTAAGTCAGATCGGTTTTCATTTAAGTCAATAGATGCTGTGAGTGAAGATCTAAGGCAAAATTTGCTTCTAAATTTTTCTCTATCTTACCAAGACCCAGTGAAACACAAGAACTATTTACATCAAGAAGATCAAAACAAATACCCCAAGACCTAGAATTAGTCATCTCTACTCCCCCATCACAAACTGCTTTTCCTCAGTGTTAGCCTAATACATTATATATAACATATCTCACAGAACTGACAATGACCTACATAATCAATCGTTACCATTTCCATTTTTGTTATCTTGCTCACACAAGGAAGAAAGCAGGTTTTGCTTTCTCCTGGCTTTATATGAAGAACACTGAAATCCGTGGAAGACTCCTGCTGACTTCAGCTGGAGCTGAATTGGTTCTGAATATACAATATTTGACACTAGAGTAGCTTAATGATGTACTAAAAGACGCAACTGTGGCTCACTGATCCAGGTGTTGCTTCAGTGCCAGAATCATTCCCAGTTTAAGCCTGATGTCAACCATCCCCAATGCAACAGACATAGAAAGACAGAGCCAGGATGTGGGAATGCTTCCCAAGGTGATCCTTCAGTGAAGAAGTTGCAGAGGCACCATTGGGCTGGAAATGTCCCCTTCAATCAGAGTAGCTCCAGAGAGCTCAGCAGAACTGGAGAAAACAGGGAGTGGGTGGGTTGGTAGAAGAAGGAACAGGGAAAAAAATTTGTGAAAAGAGCTAACTAATATTGCTTCCATGGGTATGCAATACATCAGATGGTGTGATTTTTGTGGTGCATGTGTGTGAGATGTTTAACTCCTGTTAAGAACAAGCATGATATAGCTTTTTAATTTGCCCTTTAGGTTTTCAGTGAAAAACATGACATTTATAAGAACCTCAATTTATGTGTACAGATACTTTGTTTATTATTAGTCATGCTGTGGGCTTACAATATTCAATCCCCCATTACAAGATGTTTTTCTCTGCTTCTAACTTTTTAGGTATTTATTTCTCTGTATCTCTGTTCAAATTTTCAGTCCTGGAGAACTGAATCCTATTCATACTATTCATAGATGCTGCCTCCATTCAAATTTTCACAAAAATAAGGTGTATACCTGTGAACCAGATTAGATTAAAAAAAATATAACCTGTGTTCAAACAAGGGAAAAATATTCTACATCTTGTGGAAAAGATACTTGAAAACATCTTAGTAATTTACTTTTCCAATTTTCTCTTATTCTGAATAATCTATCTGATTGATATAATTGCATTGTGTGCAGGAAAACTACAGCTTGCATTTGCTCAGTAGAGACTTATTGAGTTTCAGAAGAAAACCAAAGAATTTTTTTTTTTTTTGCACTCTACGTACTCCAGATGACAGATGTAGTAGCTGGATGAGAGTTTTCTCAAAACCGCTATTTTTGTTGCTTTGGTCTGTAGAGTATCAGATAGGAAAAATAAAACTTTGGATCTGCATTTTTAAACATTCCCCTGTGGACCATCAGTACTAAGATTGTGATGCAGAAGTAACAAAATAAATCCTTCGGTATACAGAGAAAATAAATACATGGAACCAGAGACCTCAGAGAGAGGTGGGACATGGTTCAGTGGGAGCTTAAGATAATGTGTGACCCAAAACTTGAAGTGAGAAAAAGATTTTAGTTCTAATATGAAACTTTAGTAAGGAAGTTAAGCCTGAAACAAGGGTAGGGAGTAGAAAAAAGATTATATCAGGGTCAGATGAAAGGGAAGCAAAATGATTAGTATACTCTGTTCTCCATGACATAAAATACAGCTGTGGCCTAGTGAGGTTCAGTCTTCCTCTACAGTCAACATATTGGTTAATAATGTGTGTCTATTCTAACTCGTCTACTTAGAGGAAAAAAACCCACTAGTGATATCAATTAGTTCATGAGCTCAAATACCACAAGCATATGTTATGGGTCTACAAACTTAAATCTTTTATACGATCCATGCGATCATTAGCATTGATACTCTGTGTGCCATGCAGCTAAACTCCCAGGGTTTACAGTTTGTTCTTTAAAAGGTTAGAAAAAACACAGACAAATAATCTGTTAAAAACATTCACATATTAAATAGCCATGCTAACATTACTGGATTCTTATTTAGCACCTTTAGATACACAACATGTTCCTTCAACAATGATGAAGCAAACGAAGGAGGTTGTTACCCCTAAGACCCCTCTGATGTACAGGCTGGTTGCTATACTAGTATCCTGGAGAACAGGACTCTAACTGTCGTGAATTTCCTATGAAATACTGGGCAGCACTTTCAAGCCAGACTTTTCCTTTCTGTCCTTCCTCTCAGTACACACACACACTCTCACACTCACACTCACATACACACACTTTCACACACAAACACTCTTTCTCTGTTCTCTCACATTTAGATGAGGCAGGCAGGCAGAGGCAAGCAGAATTGCTTAGGGAATGAAGGCTGTGAATCCAGAGTAGTGAAACCAAGGAGGCAGTGCCTTAAAAAGCCTGTACCTAAAGTGTCTGCCTATACCCTGACATAAATATTCAGCATTCAAAAATAAAACTAAAATAAACAGTAGCTGTGATCTGAATGTAGATGATGATATTGAGCAGATTAATTCTCTAAGAAGAATATGAATATAATAAAACCCACCTCACATACTTGGTAATAATTGTGAAATTCTCAAATATAGTAATGGAGAACAATATGAGAGTCTGTGACTTCAGATCAGGTTATTTTTGCTGTACAGAAGGTGAAGTTGTACACTTAATAAAAGGACAATGTGAAATCTGAATAGCTGCCACTTGATAGCACACTATTTATACAGAATACTGAAAGAGGACTTGGTCCTATGAAGAGACTAGCATAAGGAATATGCAAATGACTGTACATGGAGTATTTTTCAGTCTAGTACTGATCACAAAAAATGGAACCAGATGGAGTTAGAGAAAAAATGATCCATTTCTCCTTTTTCTATCAGGAGTCTATCATTTCTGTTTTGATAGGTGAGTCAAATCTTGTGGCTAATCCCTGTAGAAACAGAAATTCTTCTCCCCTCCTCTGCCCGACTCGTCCTGACTCTTCCTGCCTTGTCCTGTCTCTCCCCTCCTCTCCCCGCCTTGTCTCACCCTGCCTCGCCTCGACTTGCCTTGCCTCAGTACTGACTGCATAAAAGGAATTCATTTCTTATATGGGAATAATTTCTTAAATTGCTTTATGGGCTTACATTTTTCTTTTTTTCTTTCTTACGTTTAAATAAGAAAAGAGAGAGCAGCATCAAGACCATTGGCTAGTCTAACTTAAAGAGAAATAAAGTTATCCTCATCATGCTATTGAAGCTAGATTGACTCAGAACTGTGTCTACCTAATTCTCAAGCTATTGTAGGTTAATATACTAATTAGCTCACGCATGACTTTCAGAGAAATCTATATTTCCATCAAGGTGCCTACAGGGAAAAACATTTCAAAGTTAGTGTATGATTATAAAGACTTGAGAGTTTAACACTCCTTAAAATCATTCCTAATATCTAAAGTGGGGGAGTATTTTTTTCATTACCTGTCCCTGCCAACTTCATGAACGTAAACTGGATCAGGTATTCAACTTTGCTATGGAGATGCTGAACAGTTTTTTTAAAAGGAAACAAGCAGTACATATTTATGTTTTATGTTTAAATTTACTGTCCTAAAATGTTTTCTTGTAATTTTATTTCAGAACTTTCCAAAAATCCACTTAGAAAACACCTAAAGTACTGCTAATAGTACATAAATTTTAACCTAGGACAAATAAAGAAAAATCATCAAAGATTATCTTGGGAAATTCTTCTGAGACTTTACCGTGTACCCATTCTGCCCCCTTTCTTGAACTCTATACATAATTTAAAAGAAGGAAAATACTTTTCAGAATCATTGCTTCACATATTTTAGCATTTACTTCACCTGGAGAGGATTTTAACTAGCAAGGCTGAATTAGAGGTAAGTTTATTATAATAAAATGAACTAAATTTTCTTACCTCGGTATATGAGGAGTTCTACTGACTTCAGCATCTCATATATAATGTGTATTATGTAGTTGTTTAATCAGCACTGAGCTGAGATATGCTTGAATTTATCAACCCACATTTTAGATTTGGGATTTGACACGATGACAATGATTCAGATTAACTTGCACTTTTTGAGTAGAAGATAGGGAGACAATGTCTTTGATAAACAGTAGTGTAACTTGTATCTGAAAATGACTGTTCTAAAACCTTCTTTGGCATAAATCTGTAAAAATCAAGATAAGGATTAGAAAGCAGTATGGAAAATTGATATATACTCCTAGAATAACTTTAAATCTCTATAGTCCAGATATCATAATTTTATTCCACATTTAGCTAAATTGTCCCAGCAAAAGCTCTAGTGTGAAGGCTAAAGAATTTAAAGTAAATTCTAATCCACCGTCTTTTCTTTGTGGAGATGTAGGATCCTCAGAAAAAATGGTTTTGCAAACACAGTGTGTGATAGGGTGTCTCTTCTGAGATTCACATTTTGTTACAAAATGGGTTGAAGAAGAATTACACTTGCAGTATCTTCCTCTTATGCCATCCCCTGAGCATGCTTTGACATAGCAGAAAACATCAGCTAGTAAGATTCACTACAATATTTACTATGTAAATCTGTGTTTGTCAATAAACCATTCCATAAGCAATTTCCATGTGAAGGAAGGTAGAGTAATTTGTATACATGAAGAATTCCTCTTGCTGTGCTATTTTAGGGGAATCATGCTACTGGTAACTGGGGAAGGTAGTGATGGTCAGGGCCACAAGTTTTCCCATGTTTCTGCTTAAGTATTTATTCAATATCATGATCTCATAAATGCAGGAATAAGTAATAACTGTGTCTGACTGAAGACTATATTCTGGTCACTTGAAACAACTATCTTAAATATACTTGATTCTAAGACAGCCATTTATTCATCTGAATGACTATGTGTACAGCTTTAGGACTTTAGTAAATAATGTTTTGATTATAATAAAGTAAGAGGGTGGCTCCAGATGGTGACTCCTTGAATGTAAATAGCTACTTAGAAACCTACCTCTTCATAGAATCACAGAGTAATTCAGTATGGAAGGGACCTAAGGAAGTCTCTATTCCAAATCTCTCACCAAAGAAGGGTCAGATCTGAGGTCAGCTCTTAGAATTGTTTAGGCATTATCCAATAAGTCTGGAATACCTCTGAGGATGGAGACTACACAGCCTTGTTGGGCAGGCTGCTCCACTGTTTGACTGTTTGCATAGTGAAAAAGTTCGTTTTTATACCTATTTTGGGTATTTCCTGTTTCGATTTATGTCTGTTGTCTCTCATTCTGTGTGCCACTGAAGAGCTTTCTTCCATATTCTTGGTAGCCTCCTTGTAGGTACTGATGGGTCTTGTTAGGTCCCTCCAGAACTAGCCCAGCTCCCTCAGCCTGTCCTCATAAGGGCAAGTGTTTCAGCTCCTGACTGTCTCAGTAGACCTATGCTAATGTGGCAGCTGCACCCGCCTGATGAAAATGTGGCTCCCTGGCTGTTGAACCTTTCCTGTGCCCTTTTTCTCAGGGCTTTATCGTAGTTGGGGTCCTTGGCCAATAGGGGCTGATATTGACCACAGGTCAGATTCTGCTCAGGTATAAATGGAGTCTCTGGGGGGAGACATTTTGAGCTAGTCCCACCCAGAGCAGTGTACTGCAGGCAGACTCTCCCCTTGGGTTGGGATGCCACCCAAGGAAACTCCTCGGGGTTCCTACAGGTTGGGACGCTGCCCTAAAATGTTCCTCGAGGTTGAGAGTCCTTACCTTTAATTAAGTGAGTGATTGAGTGTTTTGGGTTGTCGTTAAACCCCTGGTTAGTGTTTAAGGTTGTTAAACCCCAGTGTCTGTGTGGTGATAGTTTGTTCTCCTCTTACAGACATTTGAACCTGCTGTTTGTAAGTTTGCGGAGTGTTGATTAATTGTGTACAAAAATAAATTTTACTTTTTTATTGTCAATTGGTTTGGGAGTTTCCACAACAGCTAAACTCTTTCTGAGTTAGTGACATCTTCTACTCAGTGACCCCAAACCCAAACTGGATGCAGTATCAAGATGTGATCTAATAAGTGCTGTGAGACTAATCACTTCCCTTGAATGACAGAATGTGCTTATGCTAATACAGCCCTGGATTGTGTTGGCCCTCTTTACTGTTGTGCCCCACTTTTAGCTCATGCACAGCTTGCTGTGCATGAGGAACACTAAAGTCTTTTCTGCAGAGTCAGAGCTCCCCAGCCAGGAAGTCCCCAGCCTGTATCATTACAAGGCATTCTTTCTCTTTGAGTGCAGGACTTGGTATATTCTTGTTGGAAACCACCAGGTTATTGTTAGCCCATTCCTTCAGTCTGTGGATCCTTTTGTACCTTCCCTTAAGGTACCACCCAGTCTCCCTAGTGTGGTGTCATCTATAAACTTCATGAGCAAAGACTCTATTACTTGATCACTGATAGAGACACTAAATAAGACATGCCCAGGAAGAGACCTGTGTGGTACACCATTTGTTAATGCTTTCCAGATTCAGTATGACACATTAACTTCTACACTCTGAGTCCAACCATTCAACCAGATCTTTACTTATCTAATTATCTGCCCATCCAGACCACAATGACTAACCTTGGATACAACAACACTGTGGGAGACAGTGTTGAAAGCCTTTTTAAAGTCAAGGTTCTTCCCTTATTCACAGAACCGGTCACTTTATCACAGAAATTAATCAGGATGTTGAGACATGATTGGTGAAGCCATATTGATGGTTCCCAGTCACCTTCTCCTTTGTGTGTCCTTAAACACATTCCAGAAGGAGTCATCCTGAGATTTTTCCAGGCGCAAAAATGAGGCTGATTGCCATGTAGATTCCTGGATCATTCTCTTTGTCTTTTCTGAAGATGGGTACCACATTTGCCTTTTTCTAGTTGCCATAGACCTCACCCAAGCTCCATGAACTTTCAAAGATGTTAGAGAGAAGTCTTTCAAGAACATTGGCCAGTTCTCTCAAGACACCTCAATACATCCCATCTGGTCCTATGAATGTGTATGAGTTTAGCTCTCTTAAGTAATCTCTCACTTGATTCTTATGCACTTTGCCTGATTTCCTCCTTCAACCATTAAGCACAGAGAACTGGGAGGACTTATTGATGAAGACTGGCAAAAAAGGAATATTTTACCTCAGCCCTATCTGTCTGTTGTCACTAAATCATCTGTTCCACTCAGCAACTGGTCAACACTTTCCTTGTTCAGCCTTTTACTACTAATGCAACAGTAGAAACTCTTCTTGATATCCCTTGCAAGTCTGCTTGAGTTCAGTTTTGGCTTTCCAGACACCATTCCTACATGGTGATGATTCTAAATTCAACCTATCCCTGCTTCCAGTTTATCTATACTGTCCTTTTATATTTGTTATTATGAGCTCCCAGTTTAGCCAAGTCAGTCTCCTGATATGTCTACTTGTCTCTCTGAGTATTGGGCGGGATTTCTGTTGTGCCTGGAGGATGCTGTCTGATTTTCCCGAGTTCCTTTACTATTTCCCTTTAGCCATCCATTTACTTTTTCCTTGAATAAGCTGAACTCTGATATCCTAAAGTTCAGGGTCTGTATCCTGCTACTTGCCTTCTTCACACCCCCAGGATCTTGAACTCCACTACAGCCAAGGCTTCCATTAAATATCTCATTCTCAACCAGTTGCTCCTTGTTAGTGAACAGAGGAGCATCACCACTTACCTGACCATTTGTTCCCAACACCCTTCAGACATCTCGACTACTTGCATCCCATCACGTTGTCCTTCTAGCAGATGTCAGATATTGAAGTCCCCCACAAGAAATGATATTTCTTCAGCTGTTTAAAGAAGGTTCCATCAACTTCCTTACCCTAATCAGGCGACCTATAAAAAGTTGACACCTTTACTAACCTTCTGACCCACAAGCTCTCAGCCAATCTGTTGTCTGGCTCACAAGAGATCTTTGTACATCCAAGCTGCTCCTTCACATAAAGGGCACGCTCCTCTCCTCATCTTTCTTGTCAATCATTCTTTGTTGTCATCCATCATAACACCCCAGCCATGTGAGCTGTCCCACCACCTCTCAGTTATTCTGGTGATTTCACAGTTCTGTGACCTTATGACAAGTTACCGTTTCTCCTGCATGTTTCCCAAGCTGCAAGTATTTACATACAGATGTCTGAGGTGGGATTCCTCTCAAAATTTTTGATCACTACGAGGTGTCTCCTGTTCAGATATCCCCGCTCTTTGCTTTCCATCTATGTCTATTTTTTCCTCATTAACTCTGGGTAAGCTCTCATCCACATGTGTTAGTGTAACAGAGAATATGGATGAGATGTCACTTCTCAGTTTACTAAAATGTATAGGGCATATTTTGTACTTAGAACAAAAAAAATCCCCCAGCTGCCTAAATTGCTTAGTAGCAATTAGGCGCTTGCCCTTGGTATCTGGTAGCATCTATGCTAATGCAATCAAAGTCTGGACAAGAATATTTTAACCAATTAAATTGAAGAATTCCATTGTGTCTTAAAAGATATTAGTCATTATTATAATACCTGTGGACTTTCCCATTCATAAGTTATTAATGTCACTGGAAAATTCTTATATTTCAATATCCTCTTATTCTAATATGTTACTGTGAGGGATGAAAAGGAATGAATAGTGAAAATAAAATGATAGCAGGAGATAAATAATTTATATCTGAATGTTAAATATAGCAAAATGAGAGAGAACACAGAATGTTTCATGTAAAGACAGAAAACAATGAAATCTCATTTTTTAGTACATGATATTTTGTCTGTTCCTCATAGGATAGAGAAGCAGTGCACGGGAAAAATGAGAATGGCTGCCAATTTTTAATATGCAGGTTGGAAAGGGTCAAAATAACAACATACTCCAACCTCTCACAGGACAGAGAAAATATTAGCCTTCAAATACTTCATTCAAGTGACAGAACTTGTATTAACAAAAGGTGCTTTAATCTATTAGGGCACCTCTGAATTTCATGCTCATTCCTACTGCTTGGGAACTCAGTTAACTTGTTAAAGTTAGATGGCTATTGTAGTCACTATTACAAATGACAATGTAAATTAATATTATTCTTTCTAAGTACATGTTATTTAACAGCTATTATAACAATTTCTCAAATATACAGTAGGAAAATGTATTCTCTTACACTACTTTGAGATTCATACTTTCAGAAAATGTCACTTCTAGAATGAGAAAGCATGCAACTGCACACCTGTGAAAATATGAGGTTTACTTGTCTTTCCTTCAAAAATACTCTTTAAAAACTCTGTACTTAAAAAAACATCTTTTGGGTTCGTCTCCATGTTTGTCTCCCTTAATCCTTTCATTCATTTCTTCTACTTGACCGTAATCTTAAGGTCATCACTGGCAAAAGTATTTTTCTTTTCCTTATTCTGTCTAAGATCACTCCTGACCCTAGTACCTTTAAATTAATTTTCCACTCTGTAAGGATGCTTTCTCCACAGTTAAACAATTACCCATTTTTTAGTTTCCAAAGACATTTGGTCCTGTATAGCAGTGGCTTTCCTTCTGCAGTATATTTCCTCTTGGGGTAATGTAGTTAGGTTTTTTTTTTTTCTTATTCTATTCCTTGTTACAAATATGAGGATACTTTATTCTCTCTTCTAAACTATGATTATGTATCACAGGAACATGGAATCATGGAATACGAGGTTGAAAGGGACCTTAAGGATCATCTGATCTAACATTTCTTGGCATCTCTAACCCTGAGTCATAATATTACTACATTTATTCTTATTATATTTATTCATAATTGAAAGTTTCCTCCTTCACAAATAACTTATACTCAGTTCCTATGTGGTTCAGTGTCTGATTGACATCAAATCATCATTGAGCAGGCTCAAGTCAAATCCCTTTGCTTACGCTAAGGAAAGAATCTTAGGAAAGGTCACAGCTGATGTGGATTTTCATCTGCTTTAAAATTAATTCAGTACTGATCAACTAATTATGTGAAAAAGCACCTGGATTCATTATTTCATCCTTATTTAAGGAACCCTTTCTAACACATTCAGTGTTTTCTGAAAAAGAAAATCTTACCTTTGCTTAAGACTGATGATGTGGTGTCAGTAATACATACCTTTATCACTTTGCAATGAATCTATCAGCAATCAATATGCCTAAGCCAATACATGACAGGACGGTGTATATTAGAAAAACAAGATCTTTTCTCTGTTACACATTTCTATACTCTATCGAATGTGAAAGCAGGGCTTGTGAGGTTTAAAGGATTATCTAAAGTTTCAAGATAAAATTCATGATCACTGATTCTATTCTTTATGATGAAATGGTCATTGGAAGGATAAAATAAACTCTCAAAAGTTCAAGCATATAAGTTTAAAACATTTCACCTCAAATAAATGTAAAAGCTGATATTTTTTCAATCAGTTCTTTTGTACATAGTAGCATTTACATAAACAGTGTTTATGTTATTTATTCTGATTTAAGGTCAGAAAAAAAAAAGACAGAAATAAAAAATTTAATCATATATCTGTAGAAAGTATATTTGACACAATAAATTATTTAAGATGGTTGGTAGAATTCTCACATTTATGCTTATTTTTATAAGAATTTTCTACAGGTACTCCATAGTTTTTCCATTCAGAATAAAATTTATGGTTCTTCCTCATCGTCTACACCTGAAATTCCACAAATGAAACAACTTCCTATTATGACTTTGAACTATACCTGTCATGATTTAACCCTAGCCAGCAACTAAGCCCCACACAGCCACTAGCTCATTCCCCTCTGGTGGGACGGGGGAGAGAATCAGAAGAGTAAAAGTGAGAAGACTCATGGCTTGACATAAAGACAGTTTAATAGGTAAAGCAAAGGCTGCACACACAAGCAAATCAAGACAAGGAATTTATTCACCACTTCTCATTGGCAGGCAGATGTTCAGCCATCTCCAGAAAAGCATGGCTCCATCACACGTAACAGTTGCTTGCAAAGACAAAGCACCATAACTTTGAATGTCCCCCCTGTTCCACCTTCTTTCCCCAGCTTTGTATGCTGAGCATGACATCATATTGTATGGAATATCCCTTTGGTCAGTTGGGGTCAGCTGTCCCAGCTGTGTCCCCTCCTCGCTTCTTGTGTACCCCCAGCCCACTCACTGACAGGGTGGTGTGAGAAGCAGCAAAGGACTTGACTCTGTGTAAACACTGCTCAGCAGTAACAAAAACTTCCCTGAATTATCAACACTGTTTTCATCACAAGTCCAAAATATAGCTCCATATTAATAACTATGAAGAAAATTAACTCTATCCCAGCCAAAACCAGCACAATATCAAAAATGTGGGAATCTGGTGAGAAATGGACTGGTGAGGTTGGTCTCAAATTGCTGTGTTTTACGTTTCAAATGCTCATTTATACTTTATTTTCCACCGTGGCAAAATCCTTCTATCATCTTCTTGAATCATCAAAAATCATGATTAAATCAATCCTACATTGAAACAGTTTCAACATCAAGCGCAATACACATTTCATGAAGTTCCTTAATTTATGTACTGAATATTTCTAACCAACTTGAGCACTAAAGATTCTATTACCATTTTTGTACTTTTTTGCTATCTCAATTCTTCTGCAATGAAGACTTTATTCTCTGTGGTACCCTGTTATTTCACATATTCCTGTATACTTCTTCACTTTCCACTATTAGTAGCAAACCTACTTTTTTTTTTTCTCTGTTTGCTTTTGTCTGTTAATTTCTTGCTCTCATCACCTTTGAAAGTGAAGAACTTTAAAGCAAGGTTCTCCTGTTTTCTGCCTTGTATATTTTCATATTCCTATAATTCTGTTCTATACATTGTGCATAGTGCGTGAGAAAGATATTATACAAGATAAAGCTGTATTGCCATAAATGAAAGCAAAAGGTTAACAGTGAAAATGTTGTATCAGACACAGACCAGCAAAGAACTGAGCATTTATTTCATCATAACATTTTTGCAAATGATCAGAAGTATAGTACTCACCTCTTCAGAAACTCAAAGAAGAATGAGTAGACTGGTTAAACAGACTGCTCTATACAGCCTTGATACACAAAGCTTTATTATAACGCAATTCAAAAGCTCAGAAGGAAGAATTGCAAGGCTATTTAAAATTTCTAACAGGAATTATTAAGGCAGCACAGAAAATATGACACAAAAAGTAGATTTCTGTAAGCAAACATTTAGATAAACTGACTAAAAACATTCAAAAAAAATCCAGGCATGAAAGGGGAAGATAAAGAACTAAATGTCAGAAAGGTTACTGAAAACTAAAAATTAAGCATATGCAAACAAACAGATGACAGCACATTCCAAAATAGTAATCGTGCAATGGGAAGAAATAAATAGCTAATCAGAAAAAAAAAAAAAAAAAAAAAAAAAGTATTTTTGACAGTGAATATAATTAAAGAAAAAACATTTTACAAAGGGAATGAATTAAAGCTCTGAACAATCCCTGGAAAAACAGGTCATATGCTTTAAATATGTAGCTGAAAACTGGACAAATTTTGAATAACACATTTAAATAGAAACATTATTTGAAATGTTCAATTTTGCTTCTCCATATGCATAACGATATGCATTGGAGACTTGCTGCAAGAATCCTTGTACAGGCAATTCTTCTAGTTGACTCAGTGACAGTTTGACTTATGAAGAGCTTGCTGAATGGTTTATTTTGAATGTAAGGATAATTCACTATCACTTTGTGATTTGTTCTGTCTTCTTCAGTGATATCTGGGTCTCACAGATAAGCCAGCTATATGGCACAGTTTTTCTGTTAACCACTAGATGCTCACGTTTAGATGCTTGTGGACTGCTGCTAAATTATGTAAGAATGCACACTGTGTTTGTTTACAAACTGGATGAGTAACTCTAAGAATAAGGTTCCCATCACAGACTCACACTAAGAAATATTAGCTATTTTTGCAAGTATTTTCTACAGTCAGTCTTCCAGAAAAAAAAATTCCCCTCAATAATATTATTTATTGTTTAAATGTTTAAATACAAATAATTAAATGTTTAAATACAAAGAAAATTAAAGTCAAATTCTGATCAAGTATTGCTGATAAGATTGACCAACTGCACTTGTTTGGTGTGGTAGCTGATATATCTAACACAATTCTTACCATAGGCAGAGTTAGGTGTCTGTACATGATATATCATTCTCAGAAACAGAGTTGTTATTTCAGTCTTTAAAATGCGAACTTGGGGAGTGAAAAAGATTCAGATATTACTTGAATCGTGTCACAAATTTACCTTGGATTTAAAAATCTTAATTGCTTATATGGTCTCTCATCATCTTATTTACTAATTTTTCATTCCCTCTTTTTGTAACTTTCAATTAAATTCAGTTTGACATCTTGGGAATTTCCTTCTGAACTGCAGAATTTCTGTGATTTTTTTTCTTTTAAATTATAAATATGTGGTCAGTTTCACAAAGCAGCTCTTGTTACTTTGCAGCTGACACTAATTGTGTGGTAAAATCACTAAGTAACATGGCATTGTTTCTGCTTAGTCCTTTGATACAAAGAACAACAGTGGGAACTAGGTGTTCTTAAGCAAGAGGCAACAGGAGATAAGAAAGATCTAGCTGATGTTTAAATATTCTAAAACATTTCCTGAATCATTTTTTTCAAAAAAGAAAGAAAAAATCTAAATTTTTAGAGGAGATGTCAAAACATTTCCATCAAATTAATATTGTTAAATTTAACAAAAAATCGACTTTACCACTCACACACTTCTTCCTCCCCATCTCCACTACCCCGAAAATTTTTCTCTTTTTCAGAGAAAGATGTATAGTTTGCTCTGGGGTATATTGGTGATAAGTGATAGGGATCACTTTACTGAAATTCTGGTTTTCTTTCAAAAAAGAGTTTTGTTGGAAAGTTTCAGCCAGACCTATTTTACTTGCTAAATTCATACCAGGAGGTTATATGCTTCTCTGTTCTCTGTTCTTTCTCAGGAGCACATATGCACTGCAATCATCATCCCTCACTTGGCTACATTAGTTACTACAGGATTCAAAGAAAACAGGGAAAAGTGACTTTATGCTGCATATTGTGCTCATCCGGTTCTCATGGAGCTGCTGAAACCTCTCAGGTTTCAACTTGTGTTGAAAAAAAAAAAGCCTTCTTCAGACCTTTTAATAACTCTCAAGTGGCATTTGCACTTCAGAACAGTTGGAACTTTTATACCCTGTTGTGTTGATAATTGTATCTTAAATTCTACTTGTGCAGAGGTAGCTGAGCAACTTAAATTCCTTTAAAGCTTATTTCTCTCAAATCAAAAGAATTCTGAGATAGGGTTTAAGGTCTGCTATTAAAGCTGATGTAAGAGAGGTTAAATGTAGCGCAGATCAGAATCTGTCCCTCAGTATCCTCTGGCAGTGGGTTTTCTTATGCAGGGACTTATGTCTGAAAAAGGAAATCCTCTTCAGCTCTCTGCTTGAAAGATTATTTTAAGGAGAATTTGAAGGAGTGACTTTAGCAAAAGTTAATACTTCTGCAAAGTTAACAACAGTAAACATGTATATTAGAAATATATACAGCTTGATTGTTTGTACTATTATATAGTATATAAAATCTAGTGGGTGATTCAATGTCTTGTTTACTGTTTCTGCCTTAAAAAAAGGTTTTTATGATGTAACTTTTTTTCCCCATAAACTCTGGGATTCGGGCTGCTGTTAATATTTTATATATGCTCCTCCCTATGAGTTAGTTTGCTTAAAAGGAAGAGCGACATTTGCTGTGAGTGGGTAAGCAGTAAATGTCAGACCTTATTTTACTGATATCCACTGTCAACTTACTTTAGTCTTTTGTCAGAATATGACTGCTGGGAAGCAAAGGTGATGGTGCCTTCCTGTTTGAGAAGTCATATTACTTCAACACAGCTTAAAAAGAAATTTTGCAATTCTTCTCTGGGTCAGTTTCATTGGGAAAAATTTGTGGCACACAGAGATTTCAGGCAAGATTTGTACAGCTCTTCAGTATAAGTGCAATTATTAATTGTTTATCATATAGAATAGATATCAAGTCACTATCAAGCAACTAGGCTACACATTAACAGGCTCACCAGCCCAAACAAGACACTCGGTGAGTTTCTGCTGGTTGGGCAGTCATCCTCAATAGGGAATGGTCCACTATTCCTTGAAGAAGGCTGGTCATTGATATTTTCAATTTACCATCTTCCAATAATTTGGTTTTTTTTTTTTTTTTTTTTTTTCCTTAAGATTTTACAGCTTCCAAATATTATTAGTCCTTCTGTGTCTTTGAGCTCCTGATAACTTCTATCTTAACAATTAAACTTCTCCTGTGCTTTTACATTTCTTACCTCTAATTCTTACAGCTCATACAATTTTTCACACCTTGATAATGATTTTCTCAACAAAACTGAATTAACATCATACAAATGTGTTACACCAATCTGGCCTTGATCACAGACAGTTGAAGTCCAATACCAAGGGTTTCAGTTTCATGTTGAAAGTGTCATTAGAGTTGACTCAAAATTCTCTATGTTTCTATTTCAAAGTGATAAAAAGCAACAAATGCAGAATAAACATATCCTTATTTTTAGATGCTTTTGGGAAACCTCCAAAGGAAGAGCATTAAATGAGCAAATTAAAACTAATGCATGCTTCTGACAAAATTGTCTTGAAATATAAAGACTGGTTAAAATGATGATGCTATCTTTAGAAGTTTTCCTTCAAAAACAAAACAAATCTGACAAATAAAGAGGAAAGCTACAAATGTTAACTGGAAGGATATTTATGGATTCATGCTCATCTGATAGGAACAAGTTGCAATATTTTTAGATAAGACAGTTTCATAGCTGTATTTGTGCACTGTATGGCACTACAGTTCAGGATGTGCATGAACATATCAAAAGCTCTAGATGTAGCATATAAGAAAGACAAAATTAATTCTGATTAATTTTCATTCCCTTTTCTTTGCACATTCACTGATTATGATATTGGGATGTTTTTAAGCTATATGTGTATTACTGCATAGTAAAATTCTGCTATACTAAAATTTGTTAGAAGAAACAGTTTACTTTGAAAACAACATGCTCCATGACACATTCTGCTGTGTCAATTAATAACAACTACCATAATTAATAATGGCTATCTTGTTAGGTGAAAAATCTTTGTTGGACATTACACTGATAGAATAGTGAAATAAAAAAGCTGCTTATGTATTATGTACAGTGGTTCTGCATTCTAATATTCACAGTTTCTTTAGCTGCTGTGCTCATTTAGACTGCAAAAAATATGGAATATTTGCTGCTGACATAACACTAATTTGGATTTTACAAGAGATTCTGAAAGAAAAGTCCACCCAGATGCTACTGAGGTTTTCAGATTCTTTAAAATAAAAGTGCACTGAATAAAGGTTGTTGAAACACATAAAGGCATTCAGCACAAATGCTCAAAAAGAGTGTAAATTCAGACTCTTTTTTCTAATGTGGTTTCTGCCCCTGAGCAAAATTTTCCTGCCATTTGTTTGGGCCATGTTCCTTTAATCAAACACAACTGATTGCAAAGTGATTATCTACAAAACAAGAATAATGCAGGACACAGGTTTTGTTACACTTTCACACAAAAAGACCCTTTTCAAGATCTATCTACTTAGTATCATGTAGTTACTGCTATTTCCACAGACAAAAAAGTTAAATTTTAAATGGTTTCTTTTCCTCCTTTTAAAGTAAAAGTGACCATAGATCCATATGGTCTCTTTATTTTTTTTTTTTCCTTTTTATTTTCTTTTGCAGTTAAACTATGTAGCTGTTTTACCGTCATTTGATTCTCATGTCTTGTGTCTTTGTTACTCTTACTTCCACAATTTCTATGTCTCAATGTAAGTAACATGAGTAAAATATTTCATATTTATCCCTCATGCTTCAATATCATTCAAATGTTAAAACCGTGTACAGGTTATGTGGTAGGAAAACATTAGAAAAAGATAATTATGCATAATTATAGAAGCATTTTTATGTTAATTTGTTATAATATTCCTATATTATCAGTGACAACAGGTCTAGTTTTCATATAGATATTTGAAACAGTAACCTGTCACAAACACCTAAGTACTGGTTTACCTGGTACTTCCCAGTATAAGACTAAATTCCATGGCTGACATTTTTGGATTGTTAGATGAAAAGAAGGAAGGGAGGAATTTCAGCCCAAGTGGTACATTCTTGCATGAACAACAGTGATCACTAATCACTACAGATTAATTGTCCCCCGATTTTTTTTTTTTTTTTTTTTTTTTTACATTAAAAAAAAGAAAGGAGAAATCAATATTTGCTCACAGAAGTCTAACTTCTGGGCTTCTGGCTTTCACTTACTACCCCTGCATGATTTTGTAAATATAGATAATTTTAAAATGTCTCTGGTCGATGAGTGCATACAATGAAGTTCTGCAGTATCATGTCTGTGATCTATACCTTCAGTTTTCATTAGGAAAGAGGTAGAATACATTCCTCTTGCTATATTTTTGAATAGTTAGAGCTGTAGCTTCTCTACTGTGTGTAGGACTTGTTTTTAATAATGTGTGCTGGACATGCTAAAACAGAGTTTTTAAGTATTATTGGACCTTAACCAGAATATCATCTACTTTGGGAGTTCTGGCCAGGCTGAGTTGCAGAAGAGGGTAGAGATCTCTGTATTGCAAAAAAAGTTGATAGTTCCAAGCCTTAATAAAGCAGATATTTTTGTGAGTTAAAGAACTTCATAACAAATACTGAAGCTTCTATAGATTGTAAGAACCCAAAATTCACACTGAGCTTTTAAAAAACATAATCTAGAGGACCACTCTAAAATTGGGCTAGATCAGAATTTGTGCATTTCAGTCCTTTCATGGTTCTGGGCCTAAGCATCAGATTAGAACTATGTAGGAACACTTAGCTAACTAGTATTCTAATTAACTGTAATTAAATGTAATGTGATTCAATTAAATGTAATTAAATTTAATGCACCCATTACTATTTAGAATATGCAATGGGAACAATACTTGTAAACAAACTCTTGTTTCTACAGAGAAAAGTAAATAAACATTAAGAAAGGTCTTTGTCTATTCTTTTTCCAAATTCATTAACATCAAATTGTTTTTATTTCCTAAATAAGGTAATTTTCTACGGTAACAGGCCTAAGGCTTTAATCACCTCAATGTTTCTATTTGTGGTTTCATAGCTCAGAGACTTCATTATCTAGAATCCAAATGAAAATATCAGTTCTAATCAGAGGGACGTAAAGATAATTTTTTTTTTTTCCTCACATAAATATTGCATTTTGGAATAAAGCAAGAAGAGTTTATCTACCAACTTTCAGAAATCAAAGCCACTGACTGCATTCTTGCACCCTTTCTAAATAGAAGTTGCCTTCAACTGTTTCTGAGATCACATTCTGCATGTGAAAGAGGAGCAAAGGTACAAAACCTATCCATATCAGATAACCTCTTTTGAAGCAACCTGGTATTTTTTTTTTTTTTTTTTTCTTCATGAGCATTGAAAGCTTTGAGTTTTTTGTATTTTGTAAGTAAATAATATATTTAGTGTAAGTTGCAAACAAGAATGTAGACCACATATGATACATATGCAAAAGTTCTAGGAAAATTTTTCTTTTTATCATCCAGATTTGTTAAATATGTCTAGTATCTCTCACAGTTCATGTTTCTGAGAGCAGTAGTCACACTGAAACATGCTATAAACACCACTTTGTATTATATTTTAGCTTGTAAATGGAAAACCTTTCAGATACTCAGTCCTCTGAAGGGTTATAGTTGGCTGTGTTCTGTGCTGCATTCACCAAAACCTAAGTAGAACAGTTAGTTTTCCATGAGCTACCTCAGGTCCTGCTCACAGTAGCTCTATGCAGGCCAGCTATCCAAGCAATTTTAGTGGATCACAAGAAGTTCCATGTTTTCATGGCTGTCATGCTCACAAGACCAATGATAGTTGGTATAATGCCAGCACAATAGATCTACATGAGTGGTATCCTCTGAGGTGATTATGACATTCACAAAATTTTAACCTTTACCCAATAAACCCTACTGAATCAAAGCTAAACAAATCAGCCTTCGGAAAATACAACTTTAATAAATGTCAGGAGCCCATTCACCCTAATCAGAAATTCTGTCCTGAAAATGGAGAAATGCCAGAGATTTTGAGAAGTTTATTAAAGAACCCCACTGCAGCTGATTTTTCATGGATAGGGCTTAGATTTAGAAAGAAGTGGCAAGAACTGTGTTAGATTTAATTTCATATATCTCATTTGGCAATGAAAAGTTTTCTGGCAGTGAGGGCCTGTTGCTATGGTGAAGTTGTGGGAGCTCCAACATCCCCCAACAACTGAGTGCCTTACAACAGCTTCTGTGTGAATAGGCCATGTCCCAAACAGATGCTCTTTCCCTTGTTTAGGCTTCTCAATAAAAGTATTGGCTGGTAAACTAGACTTTGTCATGCTAAAACATGTATGCATCACTGGAGTAAAAATGTATTGTGGTTATGTTGATTCTGCTCCACAAATCAAATGTCATGCATGCAAAAGCATCTGCCTTGTAAGGATATGTCATTTTATATCTGCTTAATAGTAATTAAGCATAAAATCCCCAAACCCACAAACCTTATGGAGCCGTAGATATCAGTGACTGCAACAAAGAGCAGAGTGCTCAGGTCTCTGACTGATGGGCCATTGAAGAAATAGTCTCGAAGAGCTTCATCCAGAATTTTGTAACTAAGAAAGGGGGATCAAAATTATTGTGGGGCCGTGGAAAATAACAATTTTCCCATGGGATATTTGGGAGGTTTTATAGGACTCTTTAAAATTTACTGTGGTATGTTTTAAGGGGATTGTGTGCACCAGTGAAATTTATTACAAAATAATTAAAGGGAGTGAGGGATCAAGGAAAAAGCATGAGGATTGAGGGAAATAAATGTGTGGAAGTGAAGGGAGAACAAAAGGGCCTGGTCATGTATAAGCAGCTTGCTTGTCAGCATAATTATACGGCCAAGCCCTGTATAAGAGTTGTGTTCCTAGCTTTGTTTTCCTGTCTGAATGTGTCTATGTCTCTATATTCTCTGTATGTTTGTTTATGTGTAAGTTCTGCTAGCTAACCTAGAACTGAACTATCTAGGGAGTGAGAGGACACCACCCATGAGAAAAAAGCCAAGATCAGAGCCAGTAGTTGGGTAAGAGGCCCAACATATTTATACCACATGGACTTAACTAAGCCAGGCTTTGAGAGACCTACTACTGTGTGCCTACAAAACAAGGATGGAATAGATGTTTATTAGATGCTTAAGTGATACCCAGCCTTATAATCACTTGCTTGGAATACTCAACACTAAAAATACCTGAAAGAGAAAAATTTTACTAGAATAAGCACAGATAGTTAATATAAAGATTTTGCAGTGACTTTGAAGTTCTTTTTTTTCTGCCATTTTTTTTTTCTAATTTTCCCCTTATCGAAAGGTATCTTTGGGGCTTGTTTCCCTAAATTGTTTATCTTTTCATTGGTATTGACAAGAGCTGAACATGTCAATACCAGTGCCAGCAAGCTCTGCCTAGCGTGACCATGTCAGTCAGTGTGCAGAGGCCCCCTGACATGAGAGCAACCCACCCTGCACGTGGTTTCTGCCTGGGCATGGCCTTGTGGATCTCCTCTGCCTGCACTGCCTGCATCACCCTAGCTACTCAAGTTTAGCATCTTCTCTGGCATTGATCTTTTCCTTCCTGAATGGTGTTTGAGGTAAGGCACAAAATAATTGCTAGTGTCTTTCTTAATGATTGGAGTTTTCACTGGCAATCAAGAGAGCAATCAACACTGCAATGCATACTTATTTAGCTTTTTGAAGAACAGAGAACAAGACTGTTGCTGTGCAGCTCTGGGTCGCCTCAGCTACCCACCTTTGGGCACCTACATTTGTTCTTCTGCCTTTGACTTTTATCTTGCTCAGTACCCTGGGTTTTGGCATGTAACTTTGACTCAGGCATTATGATACTCAGTGAAGTGATGCCTCAGTTCTTCAGTCTCCCTATTGCCTTCACAGTTTGGAGTCTAGCTGAATTGAAAATATACTCAGCACAAATATATAGTGAGAAATTTCTTCTGACAAAGTAGATTATAGATCTATTTGAGCTGCAACATCTTGAAGAATTATTGAAAAGACTTTAAGCCTGGACATCTCAAGTATTGCACATGAAAGCAGATGATAAGTGGTACACTGGGATAATATGACCTTACCTTTCTCACCTAACTTGACCTCAGAGTTTTGAGAGAAACTAAGGCAGCTGGTGTCAGTCATTGTTTCCATTTTATGTCTTCATACAAGGGACTTAAACTTACCTTTCTGTAAGAATATACAGGTTAAAATGCAGTCTACTGGACTTTATTATTTAATTGTGTCATAGCTGTGGCACTGTACAGAATTGTGT
Organism: Tyto alba; assembly: GCF_018691265.1. Taxonomy (NCBI): domain Eukaryota; kingdom Metazoa; phylum Chordata; class Aves; order Strigiformes; family Tytonidae; genus Tyto; species Tyto alba. Next base: position 3,614,897 of record NW_024881316.1, read on the forward strand.
CTGTAAATGAAAACTGTTCAGTGGTAATATTTCAGTGTTCATCTCTTTCCATTCTATGACAGCTCTATGGAATTGCCCATAAGAGAAGTGTGATGCAGTATCTTGTGTCAGATAATTTAACTTCTTTTGTATCTTGAATTTTGCATCTGTAGTGATATCTATAGAGCCAACATGTACCAATGGTATCATTTGCTAGAAGCAGTAAGTTTATTGTTTAGATTGAACAAAGCATGTGAAGTAGGATTCATCTACCCTTTACGTTAGACATTTAATCTACTCAAAAATAGGATCTTCTTATCTTCATTGAACAGAGACAAACAATCTACACTTAAACATTTGCCTAGAAGAGTCAAAATATATTGTTTTCATAAGTGCCTTTGTCCTTTGACCATAGAAATAGACTACGCAATGACAGATATGGGATGCCTAATTTTTAAGTTCAAGGTAAATCTTAACTGCAGTATTACCTTAAAATTTCTGCTTCCACAAAAAAATTAAAATCTACTACATTAAAAGCACCTATAAAAAGATAGGAAAATAAGGTAAAAATTATCCAGAGCTAGAAACAGGGTAGTAAGGATCGAAGGTGATTAAAAAAAAAAAAAAAAAAAAAAGCAAAAAAGCTCTTTACCAAATGTGAGAACCTTTCTTCAAAACAGAGAAGAGAGTGTCAGAAGTGTGTTGAGGTGCACTAGAACCCCAAAACTGAGTCATTAATATTTCCATGGGAAGCATGCTAGCAGAAGTTTTTCTCAGAGTATTCAAGAAATGCCTCTGGTACACAAATATTTATGTAGTTTCTAAAATGCAACAGTTTTATATCTTTTTGTTACTTATTAAAAAAGGCATATGATATTTTCAGAGGACCATTTTTACATAATCTGTCAGCAGAAGTTCTATTAGCTGTTCAGTCTCTGTGGGTTTTTCCCTACCTTTTTAAATTGAATCACTCATGATTTTTCCTACATTTTGTCATAAATGAAACAAGTTCGTGCCTTTTTTCTCTAAATTGGAGAAAAATATATTGATTCCTTTCAGTTTTGCTCCTCTTAGCTAACTGAGTGCTTAATCCATAAATAGAACTGAAATTCATATTACTGGTTGAAGCTATCAGTGGTGTAAATGGTAACTTCCTCACTGCAGTTACAAGAAACTGGAAATGGAATAAGAATTGAAAAGAAAAAATTAAGATCAACATTATTCAGATAATAATAATATTTTTAATGTAGTGTGTGAAATAAATGTCATTTATGGGATCTTCTAAAGAATCATTTTAACTGGTGCACAAAAAAAGGATTGACTGAAAGGAGAATAATCAGTTATATATGAAAATATGACTTCATGGCAAAGAGATAATTTGTAGAGGAGAGGGTGAATATGACACTGCTCTACAAAGTCACGAGTGACATAGGGTCAATGGCAATAACTGTTCACTGTCTTCCAGAATAATCAGTAGGCAACATCAACAATATTTGCCAGAAGTCAGGTTAAAAAGATACAAGAGAAGATGGCTTCACACGCAACAGTGGTAAAATTGTGGAGCTAAAGGAATTTTACTTTTATTTTATTTTTTGACTGGAGACTGTTCAAAGGGAGCCTGGAAGAAAAAGAGAAACCCACTTAAGATTAACAAATAGGTGAATTGTGACAATTTAGAAGATCCTGAGAGCTAGAAATAGTCAGGAAATGGGAGAGTAGACAGTGGACTCATTATTCACCACCATGTTCTTGCTCTTCTTTCAAAATCAACCTTCAGCCAATATTTGAGATGGTATTCTGGCTTAGACTAAGATCTGAACTATTAAATCTAATGGTTTTGCAACATGCAACAAAATGTATAGTTACAATGATGAAGCTACAGCACCTTGGAATCATTCATTATAGCTAAAACCCAATATATTATATTAAATTTATGTGTGTGTATATACATATGTAAGCTGAATTGCTTTTTAAAATCAATTTTAGACAGCTATATGTAAAGACTGAGATGCTGTTCTATTTTTGTAGTAATAAATGAACATTCTGATTTCTTGGAAGTATTTCAAGAACCTTCTTTTATTCATGCAAGTAGCTCTATTATAATCAATAGAACTGAAATCACTGGAGCTAACAACAGAATTCAATGGAGCTGCTGTGATAGAATTAGACCAAATAAATGGCTTTGTTTCAACAAAGGAAGCAGACAAGAAGACAAAGTTAGCTCAATGTCAGAGTTATTTTCTAAACAGCTTATGAAACCTAAAATCTTAGCTCTGGAACTTGGATCACATATTCACTGTCATCAGCTGAGCTATTCTAATACTTAAAGAAGCTAGCAATCTGGCCTCATATCTTTACTGCCACCTGTTACTGATATGAAGCTGAATTAGCCTCATTAACTTAAATTATTAAATTTTTTTGCACTATTTTCATAATCTTGTAAGAAATTGTAAACCTTAAAAAATCTTGGAAAATTTTAGTATACATGGCAAACAGAAGAATAGCCCACAATTATTTTGTTTGTAACAATAGGGAAAGTATCTTACATAGGGAATTTTTTTTTTCACAATATGTTTAGAAATTCATAACATATCTCCAATTTAATTATTTCACTCAATTTTTTTATTTAAAAGTTATAGTGAGAATACATGTAGGAATGCCTATGTGCTTTAAAGGATTTACCAACATGAAGAAGGTACTGTGCAGTAATCTGTAGTTTCCACTAGATACTACTGTAATTATTCCTCTGTGGAGAGAAGCATTTTAATTACATTGCAATTCATAAACCAAACTTGTAGATAACCTACTTTATAACTATTCAAAAAATTTAAAATTCAGTATTCTACTTTTTAAATAAGACTGGAGAAAAAAATATCTATGGACTTTAATTTGTAGTTTAAAATATCTAGTTTCAATCCCATTCTTCTGATGCTTAAATGGGTTGTAAAGAGTTTATTTAATTGAAAGGCCATTGAAAAAGTGATTGAATATTTATTCCATTAACCAGTAAAGCAATTAATCTGGCTATGTCTATTCATAAATAAGTTCTGAGAAATCTTTTTGGACTCCCTTTCACTTCATAGGCATATGTTTTAGAATGGTTTTTGAGGTAAATGTTTTACTTGAAAAGGTGCAGTGAAGAAATAGAAATAAAAAAGATAATAAAAAAGGTTTTAGGAATTTCTAAGTGAATGAGTGGAGATGAAAAGAGAAATAGATTGTACCATCTGTATCTAGAAACACATTTAACTATTCTCTCATAGGTGCTGTAAATTTTTCCTCTGTTACTTATATGGCCATTATCAAGTGCTAGGTAAGTGTGTGCTTTGCTTTCCAGTCAAGTGCAGTCTTTCTTGGTATCAGGCATGCTTGCCAAATTTTTATCCCTGAAACACCATCTTTATAGCAAAGTTCTTGCTCTAAATGTAGTTTGCTTTCTCTCCCTCTTGGCTACAAAGGAGCTTAAGATAAATAAAATAAACTCGGTTGCCAAATTTTAAAACGTCGAAACATGAGATGAATCCCTCAGAAAGAACTGCACCATGACAGTCTTCTGACACTTGGGCCACAGTATAAGAATCTCTAGTTTTGAACATATTTGTAAAAGTGTTGCCATATTGATTCTTATATATTTATTTATAAGGTAACATCCCAAAGAGTAAAGCATAATGTTAGATGCGCCCCAAACAAAACATTTCTCTCTGAGAATAGTATTCTTGGGTTCAGAGATGTTTTAGTATGGCTGCATGATAAATATATTTTAGACATAAATAAATAACAATTACACAAAATAAATTCACACATTCATTCCAACTTCTAAATTCTAGAAGCATTTTTCGTGTAAAATTGGAAATAGAAATAAAAACTATTCTTGCTATTTATAAGCATAGATGAATAACTCCTAAGTTTCATCTCTGTTTGCATGACCAAACCCCTCTTTTTTTCCTCTTTTAACCTGGTCATAAAAAAAGAAGTATTGGGGCCATGTGAATAATATAACATGCAAAGACCCCTTCTGCAAATGTTGATAGCTATAGACCATATCAAAGGATTCCTTTGTATTAGAGGATTGTAATTTCTGACATCTTCTCTGGTAGTGCATTCAAGAGCAAAATCCATCAACCATTGAAATTGTGATATATAGTGATTGTTCATATAAGATCCCTAGAACATGGTTTATCTTTGCAAGTTAAAAGATAGAAGCAAGTTAGTCACTTGTAAACAGAATAATAAAATTTAACTGAGACATATAGGATTTATGCTTTTTAGTGTTTGCTTGTCATAAGTAAAGTTCATATTAATCAAGTTAATGGTGTGTGATTTTCTCATACTGCTGTGTGGGAAGTAGTTTTTCTGTCCCTCAATTATTAAGATTCTGTTGTGTGTTTTTATTGTTGTTTTTGGTTTTGTTTTTGTTTTGTTTTTTTTTTGGTGTTGTTTCTTTTTTTTTTTTTTTTTTTTTTTCTCCTGAGCCTGGATGATATATAAAGCTCTAGCTTCCTCCTCAACTGCCTACTGAATACTATTTATATACAAATATTTTTGTTTTATTTATTTATTTATTTACTTTCACTTTCTTATTTTACTATATTTACACTTACAGAGAAAACAAAAAAACCCAAACAATTAGAAAGCCCATACACCATTCAAACAGGTAAAAAATGCAATCAAACAATGTTTTAATGATATTTTTTTTTTTAAGAAAAAAGTCCTTTTCACAATCAATTCTGGTTTTGACAGATCCATCCTTGGTGAGGGAAACAAAGGTTTTTTTCTGTTTTCTTTTCCAGAAATTTTTCCAATTGGTCTATTTATGTATTTGTATTTTCACATATGCTAGCAATGAACTTTCAGAACAAGTCCCAAAATGACATCATAGTTGTCTCATTTCTTGTTTTGTTTTTAAATTAATGAATATTGTTTGATTTTAGATTGAATCTTGAAAAAAATAATCCTTTCTTTTGAGCTTCATTATCTTTATTTTCATGAAGAGTAAAATGAGAAGGGATTGTGAACTTGATGTTGGCCTTCAAGAAGTACTTAGTTTTTACTATTTGAGACTGTAAACTAAATTATTTTGGAGGAGATTTGAAATGGGTATCATCTACATATAAATTGGTTTTAGAACCAAAGGGGGGCCTGCAGTCAGTATATATTATAAGATTCTATCACATTGTCTAATGGATTAGATTTTATTAAGTACTATAAAACAGCATGAGATGTTCTCAATAGAAAGCAAATTGAACAGAAACAGATAATTAATTACTGCAACTCTTATTTTTTTTAAACAGTATAGACACAAATGCATTTGTTATATGTGTATATATTGCATATTGCATCATAAACCTGTCAGAATAAACTTTTGTATACCTATAACAATCAATATGGTTTGCATTCAATGTTTTAACATTTTTGAAACACAGTATCTGTTTTGCATACACAGAATCACCTTACCCTGTTGGAACTAATTAACTCTTCAACAATTTCCATATTAAAATGCTTTTCTATAGTTTATAAAACTGTCACAGATATATATCCAATAGACTTCTCAAATACTGTCTAACTAGAGCCTAGTGAGGAACATCCAATGTATGAAAAAATGCTGTTACTAAAACCAGACAAAATTGTATGATGAGAATCCTTTGGGAAGGATCCCTGAGAATTAACCCAGATCTTATTCTACTGATATTAAGTTCTGTTGTAATGTCCCCTATCTAGAAATGTTTTGGTTTAAAAGTCTGGAAAGAAGATTCCTATATTCTACATAATATTAATCCACACCATCTCTGAAAACCAAGTCTGAAACCTGGAAGATTGCTAACTTGTAACTAAAATTGTTTATTACCTTTCATTACTTGTATGGCTTTGGAAAAAAAAAAAAAAAAATGTGAGAGAAGCTTCTAATGAGAGCCAAAGCTAAAAAGTGTTGAAAAGTTCAGCAGTGCAAATAAGAGATCCTTACAAATTTGAAATAGGGCATGTTCTTCTATTGAGAGGGCACAGACTTCTTTCTGAAGACAAAATTTGGGTACAAAATAGCAGTTAGGTAACTCTTCCAAGTCACATCTGCTCCAGAAATTACTAGAAAGAAAACAGGTTGAAAGAGTATTGTATTATAAGTATTATACCAGTAGCAGTTTTTTGTTTTGTTTTGTTTTTTTTGTTTGTTTGTTTTGTTTTTTTTTTGTTTTGTTCTTTTTTTGTTTGTTTTTTTCCCCCTCCAGAAACAAGTTACATATAAGAATATAAAAATTTTGTTTTGCATTGCATCTCTTTAAGCATCACATAATTATGCAACCATTGCAAGTTAAATTTTTACTCGTCATAAGGTTACAACATATACGTATTTTGCAATCATGCATTCGGTTTCCTAAGGCAATTACAAATTAATTAATGTGTTAAAATCATATATAAGGCAACAATTTTCCACATGCTCTATTTAAACCAATTATTTTCTGTACCAGCTTATGGTGCATAAGATCCCTTTGTGTATTCATTTGGTTGAACTGTAACGTTCTCAAATATCACAAGCTATTTAAAGATCTCAAGGGAATGTGTCTATTTTTAAATCAATAGTTCAAGCTATACATTGAATAGAACTCCATCCAATGGAACGTTATCTCCCTATCACTTGTAGCCCTCTATCTGTGGGGCTTTTCACAAGAGTCATTTTATAAATACCACTAAATTGTCTTCCGTTTTTTCTGGAAGAATATATTGACACATTTCTACAGTGTCTATTGAAGGTACGTTGCTTGTTGACTTAGCCTGTCGTGTTTATATATTTTACAAATTGCATTTCTAGTACTGCAGCCACAATCCACTGCTGCTCAGTTCAGATATTTTGTAGTGTCTTTGCTATGAAAGTTCCCTGTGGAATTAGGAATAAGTGATGAAGACAAATTTTGGTTATGGATGGTTGATTTCTTTCCTTTTAAAAAGAAAAGGTGGAATAGAAGTAGGTTTTCCAACTTGGGGAAAAAAAAAAAAAAAAAAAAAAAAAGAAAAAGACGGTGGCTTTGGATAAGGTTGTTCTAAAACCTGCATTTCAGATGCATTTCAAGTCTTTTGTTTCACAACTTCTTGTCTGGATTTAGTCATGCAAATACTTCACAGAATAAATTTGTTAGTGAGAGAGTTGTACAAATGTAAGCAATAGAAATTTTAAACTAAATCTTTTTATCCAGCAGTTTTGAATGGAAAAAGCTATATTCTAAAATATGTATTTAATGTGACCATATATTCAAACATATAACCAGGTAGAAAACTTGAAATCTGAAAAGGACAATATACCTGCTTTTAAACAAAGAAGCATAAAATTCACCTTCAGAATCCCTCCAATCTTGTCAGCCATGGCATTTATCTTTCTTTTCTCCACAGATATTGGCTTAAGAGTATGGAGTTTATTCAAATTGACTCTATTACTTTGAGAAATGTGGAAGTCTTGCTCTGCCATTTGACCGATAAAATAAATTTACTGATATGAAAATTGGGGAGCCTAATGAGAGCTCTCATCTTAGAAACATGCTTGCTGCAGTACAGCTTCAGGAACAAAGATTTGTACTGTTAAATAGAAGAAAGATAAAGAAGAAAGGAAGAAGAGACAGATGTGTATTCTTATCCTTCTGCCTGTTCAGTGGGACTCTGTATACCCCAGCTCTGACCTTGGTCTTTCTTGGGTGTCCACCTCGCTGAGTGTCAGAACTAATTTTTCTTTGTAAAAGATGGCAGGTAGACATGATGACTAAATCAACAGTTGAGCTTAACCATGAATATAAACTGTTTCAGGAACATCTTGATCTAGGAAGGGGATATTTTTTGATCTTTTAGATTGAAAGTACAAAATTACAAACCCTACATGCAAATGATTAACATTTAGGATTGTGTTAACTGGGCATTTGCCTTAAGTCCAGTAGTTAAGTTCAGCATACTTAAGACTTCTTGTGGGTTCTTTCCCTTCCTTATGTGATGGTTTTTAAACCAGTTTCAGTTGTAAATGAACTGGTATGAACTATTACAGTTATGATGAAATACTGCAGTTATGTGATTCCTTACCTCTTTGTTCCCCTTTCCTTTTGTGTGATTTGTTCCTTACTATTTCTATATTATTTAGGAAAATAAAAAAATAAAGCATTCCACTAAACCCAGCTGCTATACCTGAAATATCACATCTAGATAGAAAATTTTAAACATGGGTAAATGATTTTCAATTTACTGTAAAAGAAACTATCTTCTGACAGGCTTGGAACTTTCCTTCCTCAGGCAAGGTCTCCTCTCATTAGAATAATGCCTATTATTGACATTCAAATAAAGACTGACAGATGTGTATTTGACATATATCAACTTTGAATGTCACCTCATTTCTACAGTGATAATTGAAGTCACTTATTTGGATAGAAAATTCTCAGTGGATTGGCTTTTTATGTTGTAACAAAATTATCTGGAGTTCAAATAAAAGCACTTTCCTTGTTATCTTCCAAAAATAAAAAGATTTTTGTTGTCTGTAAAAACTGTTACACATCTTTGAATAATATGTGTTATCTCAGCAAAGCCTTATTATCTTTTTTCTCTAGACTTCAGCAAAGTCAGGAGGCAGTTAACATTCTTTGCATCAAGTCTGTTCATGACACACATTCTTTATACATCTTGCTATAAAATAGTAGCTGCATTTATGAGTAACTTATAAAATTTTATGTCAACAGCTTAAATATAGCATTACAGTGAAAAATGATGTTTCATATTTTTCTGCAATAGACTTTTTTCTTTGAACTGTGTTAGAGAGCATATATATATAAACATACCCACAAACATAAAAATATACAGGGAGAATAATAAAACAGGAAATACAGTGAGGAAAAGTTGCATGGAAGCTTACTAATATATTTGAAATTGAAGAAAAAGGTGGTGAAATTGTAAGCTGAAGTGTGGAGAAAGAAATTAATTTTCACTGGATGTCCATGATACCATGATGGTTTCTATAGCTCTAAGAAACCTTCATCTTGGATTAACACTGAGTTGTGAAAGGTGATCTAAATCCATAGAATAAGGACTTTCCTATAAGCGCTGATCTACAGGAGTTGGAGGCAGTTTATAATGTTTTCTCATGTAAACTATGAGGCATTTGAGAATAAATTTCAGAGTCTTAAGCAAAACAGCTATATAGAAGATGTTGTATTTCCCTTGTTCTAAAATTCTTTAAAATGTTGGTAAGTTAGAATTCTGCCTTCTCTGGTAAATTAAATCCAAACCTGGATGCCTAGCTAATTAACCTCTTTTTACCATGACTTGTACTTTCTCAAATTGCAAAAACCTTGAAATTATTTACTGGTTTAAATTATTCATTTATACCTTTAGTGAATAGTTCCTAATTTACATATTGTTTGGAATAATGAATTCTTAATATGGAAATGCCAAAATTCTCCACTTTGTGTACTTGGGTCTTTAGCCCTTTTTGATTTTCAGTGAAATAAAAAATGATAGTTCCACTTTATTTTTTTTTTGCTGCTTTTTCAATGGTCTCTCTGTAGCTAAATTATGATTTTGATTTGGGAGAAGAGATGTTGAAATTAGGAATATAGTCTCAGTTAACTTGGTTCTTATGGAAACAAGTAATCTGTATGAATTATATATCATATTCATGGTGCTCTGTGAGACAGTTTTCCCTTAAGCACAGAGAAAACTCAGGGTGAGCTTGTTAAGATTTCATTACTGGAGATATTACAAACAATCACAATGACTTTACTACTTCTGTGCTTTTTAGAAACTATAGTGCTGCATACAGGGAAAGTATATTATATGTATAATAATAAACAATATAGAAAAGAGCCTCTTCTCTGGTGCTCATGCCAACCAGTAGACTCTGGCCATGACAATAGAATTAAACTGTCCCAGCCTCAGAAATGCAACTACTGCATTAAACCTTTTAGGAATAATCCCTGACCTGTACTAACCCCCAACAAACTTGCCCATTATTTGTCTGGGGGGGTTCCAGTTGGCACTTCCCACAGGCATGTGTTATTCCCACTGCTATGCTTGCAAAAAGAGTTTAGCAGTACAGCCAACTGAGCAGCGATGCCCAGGCCCCACCATCACTTCAGACATAGCCTCAGGTATTTGCCCAAACAGAGGAAGCTGGCATTGTCTGAAACACCACATGAAAGGGACCATAACTTAGGACAATTTGCTGTGAGAACATGAATCACAAGGCACAGTTTCAGGATGTTGTCAGGGTGTAATCCCACTTGCTTTTAGAAGTGTGATTATATTCCATCTGAAATGAGTGGATGCAAGAAATATGGTTTACAATTTTCCTTGTTAGATTTCAGTTAAATCATTAGTTGAGATGCACTGATTACTTGTTTCTTATTTGACTTTTTTAAACTTTATTACTACTTTATTCTTTTTCTCTTTTAACCTTTCTTATTGTTTTTTTCTCCCCTTTTGCTGTATGACAATATGGACTGATCATTAATGTAAACTAACCATTTTTAGCTCCGTGTCTTTCATTCAAGCACGTGACACCTTTTTAAACTGTTAGCTACATAGATGACCATGTGAGCCGTTATCTTGCAGATTTTACTCAAAAAAGAATCCCCTTTGCCCTGCAAAACTGAAAATCGAGCAACTTACTTATGATAGCAAACTCTGAAATAAAAGTAAAGTATAACTGTAAAACTCATGAAGTTACTTTCTGAAATCTTACTGTAAAAAACAAAACAAGGATAGCACAGTTAAGTATTAAATAGAATAAAATAAAATGAGAACTAACTTATTCCTTATGTTTACATACCTATCTGTTAGTCAACAAATAAAATGGGATTTTTTTTTTTTTGCAGGTAATATTTATGACTGACATGATAACATTCATCATGAGGAATTCTGTATAAAATTTTAGGACATTTTGACCTTTATATATGATCTCAGAATTAAAATGCTGTAAGAATTCATTCCTCCAATCCCAGAAGGGAAAAAAACTTGAATTCTTGCACATGAAAAACAAATTTGCTGCACAAAATTTTGCTTTACTGAATTACACCAGGCCACTTGGCTTCAAAGGATACCAAGTTCAAATTGTATTCATATTGATTTCAAATTTCTAATTTAGTTCAAATTGATAAAGGTGCTTTCTAGGGTAACATGTATATTAGGACAAAGTTGTGTATCTCTGTGCTAATGGAATTTGCTTAAGTATCTCCTCTTGTTGCAATATGTTCCAATTATTATTACCTGTTTAATCTGAAAGAAAATAATTTTTAAAAAATACCAAAAAAAACCAAGAAGAACACAAACCAAACCAAACCAAAAAACCCCCCCACAATGTAGTCAAGCTCTATACTAATTCTGAGAAGTAAATAATGCAGTCTTGTCCTTCTGAGACCTAGAGACAGGAAAACGTGGATTACTGTTTCTTTTGTGGTATTCTTCCTTCATCTGATTTAACATACTAGGAATTAATTTGATTGTCACTCATGAATTTGATGACTCTTGAATCTAGTAATGATGATTTAAATCACATTGTAAAATATTTTTTTGCTGATCATTTTAGACTTTCTTCTATCTATCTACGTGCATAGAGAAAATTATGTTCCCTTTCTGGTTAAAATTTTAGCTTTATTCTGTCAACACACTGAATACATTTTAAAATTCAGTTTTGCACTTACCATTTCAAATAAAACTGTGGAAATAAGTTTTTCTCTTTGTAGGCAATTATAAAATAGCTGAAATGCCATTGAATTAAACAAATTGCTTAGCTTCACATGAGCTATTTTTTTTTAGCCCAATTAAAGAAACAATTCCAAATAAAAAATTAGTGATTTGACTTGCTAAATTTCCTACCACATAAATAATCAAGTGATACAGATTAATGAGGGATATGTTTTGGCAACAGATAGCATGCATTTTTTTGCCCCATTATATGCATAGCTCCAATTAGCATAAACAAACTGTGGCACATTGAAAACTTTAAAATATGTAACTGATTAGAATTTTATTTCAATATTCAAGTGAATGACTGTAATTCTCTAATTTACTCTCAACATAGTAGTTTTGATATTTAATTTAGTAATTAGTTATAAAATTATATTAGAGCCATATTGGTGGAGATTTGTGGGAGTTTTGAACAACCCTAAGTATTCTATAATTTGTTTGAAGAAGTATTTAAGGAGCGATTGATATTTTACACATCTATTACAATGTATTTCAGTGTTTAGATCATCAGAAGCAATACCACATTCAACATTAACAGTCATGCCTAAAGTTAAACTTATCCTATTTGAGGTTTTCTAGTTGTCAAATCCAGCTGGAAAGAATGATAACAACTGTTCAGGTATTGTCTCACTGAGAATAATGCTGTTTTGAGGAACTCTAATTGGCCATGCATATGGAGATGTTTGAAGGCAGTGACTAAGAAATTAAAGAAGAAATAAATGTTATAACTTCCCATAGACTGAGTTTCTTCCTGAACTCTTCACTTGAATGGACATTTGGAAACAACATGTACAATTTACTAAAACATAGTATGGCATACTATTGGAATTCAGTACTTCTTAATGGAGCCGATATCTTCCATAACTTTTACTGTTTCAGCTGAGTAGATAAACTCCAGCAGAACAGTGGGACTTGTAAATTCCTTGATATCAGTAAGGTTTATAAACACGTATTCCATCCTGGATTGTTTTCAAGCTGATTATCAATGCATGTAAAAGATACTCTAAATTATTCAGCTTTATAAAAGTGGGAAAGTGTTCTTTATAAACTGTATATAAATTGTAGTCTATCTGGGTCAGTGCCATCGAAATATTGGTCAGCTCTAAAGATTTTCTGATATTTCAAGCACTTCTGAGTGTTTATATAAACTATATCAGTTGGACTATATTCTCTGACAGGAACTTTAGGGTCCATAATTAAATACATCATATTTTTTGTAGCACATACAAGCAGTTGTTTAAATTTCCTCTTTAGTGTGCATTTCTTTTTCTCCTATGAAACTCATTTGCATTCTACACTACAGTTGTAATTAGCATGTTGATCTACACTGACAACAGGTTGGGCCACTTTGGTACAGCCAAACATTAAAAACACAGCCAATTGCCAGACTAACTGTGAAGATCTTTCAGCCAACACATTCCTTACTCCTGCTGATTTTTATCCTGGGGACTGAGGAAATTTGTCTCAGTGGGTAGTTCTGGTTACAAATATGAAAGTCTGAACTGTACTTGTTCAGTAGCCACATTCAGAGATGTCTCATACCTTGTGAATAATGGGATCCAGCCACACTATTAAATTTGTAAACATCAGTAAATCCTTATTTGTTGCTCTACATAATGCAGTTGTAAAAGAACATACAACAACTAATGACATGCACCAATTTTCCATAGATATTTTTTTAAAACCAGTGTTCAAATGAGATACAGAATTCTTTTGCATTTGTGCACCTGTGTCTTAGTTCTCAGTAGGGGTTTTGCTAGTTTTTTGCAAGCTTGTAGAAATGGGTATGTAGCAAAATGGGAATGAGCCAAAATGAGATTCTTACAAGGTTCTTTATAAGCTCGTAGACATATTTTCTTAAATTTTTCCAATATATAACAACTAAATATCCTAATTTTACCAGTGTTATCTTGATAATGAACAACCTGTAATTTTCTTCTTTTGTATGATATTTTTTCTTTAAAGTCTCTTGTGTCATTAAAGTGCACATGTACGCACCTACATACTCAGAGAGGTACGCATTTGCTGTACTATTATCTGTTGTATTTCTCACCAGTTAAAAAAGCTAAAGGATCAGTCACTGGGCACAGTATCTTATTGGTTTTAGTTTGGTAAAATAACCTGATTAAATTTTGTAAAACTTGATTGCTGTTTCATTTACCTGAGGTTTTCCAGTCTCTCTCTGACTTGTGAAAATCTTTGGAAACAGTGAAGTCTTGCCACACTCATGTGTCTGTGGTTTTCACATCAGCCTCATTGAAAATCTCTTGAGATCTTCACTTTTCTCTTTTCTAGCCAAAAATGGGCTTTGAGGAATGTTTTGCTTCGGTTAGTTTTCAGTGACGGGAAATTAAACATGTTCTTCAAGATTTAATACAGTCACTAACATTGGAATTTCCTCTCCCACCTCCCCAAAGGAGTATCTCTTACAAGGATAACTAATTTCCATTCCCATCTCCAGTGATTTTGTTCAAAATACTATGTTGCTTTTGTTTAGTAAACTCACAGTCTCTGGAGCTTTCTTAGTCAATCAGTGCAGATTTAAAACAATCCAGCCGATGCTCTGTGACTACTACTTATCACAATATCTGTAATACCTCCTACCTGTCTTATGCTTCAAGATATTTGAAGTACCTTCCTGTTAATATTTGTGGACTATAAGCAATTTGGGGAAAGGACAACATTCCTTTTTTTTTTTTGTGTGTGTAATATCTCACCGAGTGGATTGTAGTTTTTGCCTTACACAATTTAACTAAAAGATCAGGCATAAATAAGGAAAAATATTTCAGTGCTGCACTGAACATTATTTCCTTATATATACAATGTGTAAATATATACACATACACACATATATAATGTACTTGTTTAATGAGATGTTTTAAGGTAATCTCTTTGGAAAGGGATGGCCATTATTTCATGTAATGTTTAATGCTATCTCTGAATACCATACTAGAATAGAGAGAATTAAAGTAGAAATTAACATTCAATGGGAGTTCACTATATATATATTGCTTCTATCATGTAATTTTCTTAAACATATTATTGGTCAACAATAGAATAGCTTTATACTGGTACAAATTAACAGAAATAAGAATGTTTTCCTTCCCTAAGAACTTTTGCTATACAATGAAATATCCAAATTTGTGAAAATGAGCAGTTTGAAATATCCTGATACATATATATGCACACAGTACGTTAAGTACTGTAGATAACAAATATTTTTTTTTTTTTTTTTTACAAACGCTTTCTGACTTTGGATGTGTTTTATTTTCTTCACTGTACAAAAGAAAAAGATAGCCCCTTTCATAAACAGATTAATAGACTATAGTACACAATAGCTTTGCAAAGTGTCCCACTACACCAGCCTGTTAAAATCTTCTTTTTCACTAAACTTGTCAGTGATAAGAATGTTGGTTGTCTTGTTTTTTTTTTTTTTTTTGGTTTGGGTTTGGTTTTTTTTTTTTTTTTTTTTTTGCTTGGTTGGTTTTTTTTGTGTTTTGGTTTGTTTTTTATTTTTTTTTCTTGGCTGTTTTGTTGTTTTTTGTTTTTTTTTTTTTCCTCCAGCCTGACAGTCACAGTTTATCTTTTTAGTAAATGCATTTTCTTTTTTGGAAAATGGACAAGGACTACATCCCTGATAGCTAATGGTTGTCATCATTTCAGTTTTATAGATGAAAGATTTTCTTCTAAATATCCTCAAGGGTGATCTTTGCTGTCAGTGTCTACCTTGTGTTCATCTTCTAGATTTGGACATAGTTGATAGAAATTTCTAGCGTCTTAACTGGAATGAGTTTTTTCACCCACTTAGATAAAAATTCAACTTGTTTCTGAAAAGCTTGTGAAAGAGGTGCTCTATGTGATTGAGCTGTGAAAAAAGTTATTCCCTAAGCTCGTTAATTATTTTGGGGAAAGTAGGGGCAGATAGAAAAAGGGAAAAAAACTCTTCAGTCCAACAGAGTGAAAGGATGTGTATTAGAATTTACTTTTCTTCTCAGATAAAGAGATGTTCTTTACAATTTACATTTTTAGTATTTGTCTCTAGTGAATACTTTTACAAATCGGTTAGGAATGTGAAATGATGGAAAAAACTTTGTTATGCAATTTTATTAGAAACTCAACTTTCAACAGTATACAACCCTTTTTATATTAGTCTATTTTCATTTTAAAAATTAAAAGCATGTTGAATATATAATTTCTGCTTGTGTAACAATTCCAAATGCAAAAACCCTAGCACTTCAAGCTTACAAAAATGTTTATATTTGTAATAGTTCAATTTTCAGGGAAAAAAAGACTCAGTCACACTTAAGAGCAGATATTTATGTTTTGCTAGAAAAGTTTTCTTGAAAAATTCTAAAAAATATTTGATCTTTATATATAGAGAAAAGCCTTGAGATGTGGGTAAATCTGAAACTCTAAATTTCTTTTCTTTAGTGGAGGCACATAGAGTATGCTTCTATGACTAAAACCTATCTACAAAATTTAGAAGGATTCTTCTAAACTAGTATTCTGACTATCATAAGAGACCTTGGATCCTGTCCCTGAAAGAATTATTCACTTTGGAAAGTTCCTCTGAAATCAAAGAAATTGATCACCCAGTCTCAGAAAAGTTTCCTTTCTGGTATTATTCTGTCTGTAATAATGTGAAAGCACAACATAGATGAGATGGCAGTGATCATATGGAGTCTTAATGTCTTGCAGCATAGGAAGGGGGTACAGGAAAAAAAAAGACTTCACAAGAGCAAAATTCATGAAGAGAACCAGTGGAAAAGTTTGCATGGAAAATACACAGAACCAAAAAAAGAGTTTAAGATAGTTGAGAGTCCTTTAAACAACATCAGGGACAAAAGAACAAACTATTTCAAGCAGCATAAAGTGAGGACGGTCATGATAGATTAGCTGGGCTGTATTGTGAATTCCTGCAAAATGGAAAAGTACTGAAACTTTAATCTGAAGGGATGACTAAGTGTAAACGAATTGCATAAACTTTTATGTCAAATCATATAATGAATGATGAGGAAAGTATGTTTAAAAGATTCAATAGCTTGTTAATAAAGAAATGGCTTCTTTACAAATATCTCTAGAAATGGCAGACAAGCTCTGCTATTCAGCAGAAGAGGAAAGTGCTGAGAAGATAGCATGTTTAATGTCTTTAATTCAGTCTTCACAAAATAAGTCATCTGTGATTATCTGGCTAGAAGTACCAAAGACAGAGTGGTAAAACAAGAAAATAGAAGTTTAGACACTACTTACCTAAATTAGATGTTTTCACATCATTAGTGTTTGGTGCAATTCACACAGAAGTACCTAGAAATTAGATCCACTTGGGGGGCGGGGGAACTGTGGAGCGTAAGAAAAGGATCTAGAAGACCAGAAAAAAAAGAAGCATTCTGCCTGTACAAGAAGGAAGTACTTAAGGAATTGTATTTGGTTTGTGTGACAAGAAGATTTTGGTAGCAGAGGGGGGCTACAGGGTGGCTTCTGTGAGAAGCTGTTAGAAGATTCCCCTGTGTCTGACAAAGCCAACACCAGCCGGCTCCAAGAGTCACCTGTTGCTGGCCAAGGCCAAGCCCATCAGCGATGGTGGCTGTGCCTCTGGGATAATGTGTTTAAGAAGGGGAAAAAAAATCCTGCACAACTGCAGTTGAAGACATGAGTGAGAATATCTGAGAGAAACAGCTTTGCAGACACCAAAGTTGGTGAGGAAGGAGGGGGAGGAGGTGCTCCAGGTGCCGGAGCAGAGATTCCCCTGCAGCCCGTGATGAAGACCACAGTGAGGCAGGCTGTGTCCCTGCAGCTCATGGAGGTTAAAGGTGGAGCAGATATCCACATTGTAACATGTGGGGGACCCTACACTGGAGCAGGTGGATGTGCCCAAAGGAGGCTGTGACTGTGTGGGGCACCCACACTGGAGAAATCTATTCCTGAAGGACTGCACACTGTGGAAGGGACCCACACTGGAGAAGTTTGTGAAGAACTGCAGCACATGGGAAGGACTCATATTGAAGAATTTTGTGGAGGACTGTCTCTTGTGGGAGGCCTCCCACACTGGATCAGGGGAAGACTGTAAAGAATCCTCCCCCTGAGGAGAAAGGAGACGCAGAAACAACATGTGATGAATTGACCACAACCCCTATTCCCCATCTCCCTGGCACTGCTGAGAAAGAGGAGGTAGAGAAATTGGGAGTGAAGTTGAGCCTGGGAGGAAGGGATGGGTAGGGGGAGGTGGTTTTAGGATTTGGTTTTATTTCTCATTATCCTATTCTGATTTGATTGGCAATAAATTAAATACATTTCCCCAAGTTGACTTTGCTCTGCCTGTAGCAGTAACTGCTGAGTGATGTCCCTGTCCTTGCCTCAACCCACAAGCCTTTTGTTAAATTTTCTTTCCCCTGTCCAGCTGAGGAGGGGAGTGACAGAGCAGCTTTGGTAGGCACCTGGCATCCAGCCAGGGTCAACCCACCACAAGAATATAGGCAGTTGTTATAATTCAATAATATAATTTGCAAACACTTAGATGTCAAGAAAGATTTTTCAGGAATAAATAAAATCAAAATATCAATTTTTATAATTTTCAATATAAAATAGAATATCAAACTTAGAAACCTTTGTTGATACATGTTAAGTAGCAGAAGGTTCAGTGACCTAAGGAGATTAAACTTTTCCATCTGGGAGAAGAAAACTTGAAAACTCGTTCTTGGGTTGTATTTATTAATTGTCAAACCAAAAAAGATATACTGAGTAGTATCCAGAGGTTTTTTCTATGTCTGGTGTCATTTAATATTTTCATTAACAATTTGGAAGAAGGAACAGAAATTATGTTTGTTAATTTGCAGACAATACCACCTGAGGTGGATTTCAAACATACTGGATATCAGAATTAAAATGTTAAATGATATCGACACATTGGAGACATTGCCAAAAAAAAGACTACAGTTCAACAAAGTAAAATGAATAATTCTGTATGTAGATGAAAAATATCAGTTATATAATTCCAAGGTGAAAAATGGCTAGACAGGTATAATCCTGTAGAAAAATCTTGTGATTAAAATGGACAAAAGGATGAACATTGACTGGCATTGTCATAAAGTTACAAGAAAGGTAAACCCCAATCTGGGAAGTATAAAAAGATTTGTAATGTGTGAAATCCTTCTGCTTTTCTAGGAACTAGTAAATCCTGCACAGAACTTCTTCATTGTGTTTTGGGCACCATAATTTGAGTGTGAATAAATGGCAGAGTCTAGAAAAGAAGACTTAAAATTATCAGAAGTTTAGAAAACATTATCCGTACAGAAATACTGACTGGCAAACATTATCTGTGCAGAAATATTGAAAGAGATAAGGATGTCTGATCCAGAGGAGATCAGAGATGGTCACAGAATACACATTTGGATGAGGTTTTAAAAGGAAGTGCATTAATTCTTCCCAATGTCTAGAGGAAAAATAGGCATTTCATTTAGATTTTGGAAAAAACACTTTTTTTACTTTCAACATGAAGTCTAAAAGGAAAAAAAAAAATCATATCCTCTGTAAGTAAGCCACCTCTACTTTTGAATCATTGCCTTTTATTGTCAATTGCCCTAAGAAAACATTTACATATTTCCAGTGTTAAATAATCTTTTACTTTACTATCTTGAAGATGTAAATCTTACTGTCAAGGGAACACTTTAAAAAATATTCAGGTACCACAAATGATTGTGTGAGATTTACATTAGTAAGAACCTCTGAAAAACCTGTGGAAATGCTGAAGAATTCCAGAGTTGAATACTTGCCATTTTATTTTGGCATCATTATACCTTAATATTAAGATCTTTTAATACAAGAATATTTTCTACATGTAAAAACACACGGAAAAGTTCAAAACTACCATTAAATGTAAAATAACTCAAAAAAGTCTAGTTTGACTTAGGTTAATATGTTAAAACATTCCAATATTCAATAATTTTTATAAATATTTCACAAATTACCTTTATTAAGGGTTAAATGGTATAGAAGTAAAGAGGTAATTTTTATTTTTCCTACTGCAGGACATAGCCCTGAATTAAGTGTACTATTCCCTTTTCCATTAAGCTTCTATATTTGGGAAAATCCAAAGTCATAGCATTAACTGGCAGCTAATGAGACCTGGCTTTGGCGTCATTCTCTGTAGCTGACTTCTGTGATGACCATATAATTACTGTAATGTTCACCCATTCTGGCAAAACAGGGCTTTAAATGTTTTTCATGTCAAGGAAACAAACCAGTGAAACTGTGCATTCAGTCTAGCTACATTTTTATATCAAATTAATTCAGAGATACTTGTTTCCTGAGGTTTTGGAAAACTGGGTCCTGTATGCAGCTCAAGGTAAGCCCTTAGTAGTAGGTGTAAATCTACGTTCAATATCACACAGAGTACTAGTTTCATTAGTGAAAGCATGCAGTCATCATAGATGCTACCCTTCCTCTTCTGAGACTGATGATATGCAAGTAATGTCTACTTCCCTCACTTATGAATGTGATTATTTTTAGCCTAAAGAGTTTATGTTTTCATAAGTGTATTGGGTTTGTGTGTCACAGAGTTTTGGTAGCAGAGAAGGGGCTACAGGGGTGGCTCCTGTGAGAAGCTGCTAGAAGCTCCTCTGGCTACAAGTCAGACTCACCTCTGGCCAAGACTGAGCCAATTAGCAACAGTGGTTGAACCTCTGTGATAACATATTTAAGAAGCAAAACATGAGAGGAGAAGGAGTGAGCAAAATACATATGCAAACTCTGAAGTCAGTAGAAGAAATGAGGAAGTGCACCAGAGAAGAGACTCCCTTGCAGCCTGTGGTGAGAATGGAGGCTATCCCTTGCAGCCCATAGAGGTCCATGGTGGAGCAGATGCCCACCTGCACACCATGGAGGACCTGGCATCAGAGCAGGTGCCTGCCCCTGAAGAAGGCTGGGACTCTGAGGTAAGCCCACACTGGGGCAGTCCATTGCTGGGAGGATTGAAGCCATGGAAGAGACCCATGCTGGAGAAGTTTGTAAAAAACTGCAGTCTGTGTGAAGGACTCAGGTTGGACTGTCTCCTGTGGGAGGGACCCCATGCTGGAGCAGGGGAGGAGTGTGAGTAGTCCTCCCTCTGAGGAGGAAGAAGCAGCAGAAACAAGGGGTGATGAACTGACTGCAACCTCCATCCCCTGACTCCCAGCACTGCTGAGGAATAAGAGGTAGAGAGATCAGGAGCAAAGCTGAGCCCAAGAAGAAGGTAGGGGTGGGGGGGAAGGTGTTTTTAAGATGTGATTGTATTTCTTACTGTCCTACTCTGGTTTGATTGGGAAATTAGTGATGGTAGTGTTCAAATTAAACCACTGTTCTTTCTCTTCCCAAATTTAGTCTGTCTTTTGCCCATGACTGTAATTGGTAAGACATCCTTCCCTGTCCTTGTCTCAATCCCTAAGCCTTTAGTTTTATTTTCTCCTCCCCATCCTACCAGTGGGGAGGAGTGAGCAAGTGGCCATATAGTGCTCAGTTACCCTCTGGGTTTAAACCATAACAATAAATCTTATTCAACCAGTATAACCAAAATAATGAGACTAGACTGTGTCAGTGAAAGGAAAAAGAAAAAAAAAAGGTATTAGGAAGTGTTATTAATTATGTTCAATATTGTCCTATCTATGGACAAAGCATCTGGTTCCTTTCCTTCATTCTAACTCATGGTCCACAGGTATGTATCCATAGGTACATGCTGGGAATGGTGCCAAAATCAGAATGTCAGTATGAGTTCCGAGAACAGTGTCCAGAGACATTATAGCAATGGTCAAACAAATGAATGTTGTTTGCACCTGGATGTAGGTGGCAAGGTTTTGAAAGCAGGTGCTCCAGACACTTTCCACAGGCTGTGAAATTTTTGGAAGAGATGATGGTGGAGTGGGTGTTTCCCTGCAGGTCATGGAAGTCCTCACACTGGACCAGGGGAAAAGTGTAAGGCAGAAGGAGCTGCAGAGATAAACTGTTATGGACTGACTGCAACTCCTAATGCCCCACCTCCTCGGTGACACTTGGAGTTGAGCAGGGAGGAAGAGTAGTTGGAAAGAAGGAAGTGAAGCTGAGCCTTGGAAGAGGAGTGTGTGTGTGAAAGGTGTTTTAGTTTTTTTCTTTATCAGCACTTTATTTTAATTGAAAATAAATTAAATGAATTATCCCCAAGTCAAGTCTGTTTTGCATGTGATGGTAATTTTTAATTAATCTTTCTGTCTTTATCTATACCCACAAGCTTTTCCATTCTATTTTTTATCTCTTTCCCATTGAGAAGGGGAAGTGAGAAAGAGGCTGAGTGGGCATCTGCCTGCTGACAAAGGTGCCACCACAACACTATTTCACCTGTGCTAAATTTCCTTCATGCTTAATGGATCAAGGTAAGTA
Organism: Tyto alba; assembly: GCF_018691265.1. NCBI lineage: Eukaryota > Metazoa > Chordata > Aves > Strigiformes > Tytonidae > Tyto > Tyto alba. The sequence continues at coordinate 3,636,965 of NW_024881316.1, forward strand.
AGTGTTTTTATGGTCTTAAGACTTTTGCTTTGGAAGAATCAATTTTTCCTGCTTTTCTATATGTGTTAAAATCTTTTTCATGGGCAATTGTTGGACATAATTTACTTTCAGTGTTTTATTTAATTTCTTTAATAACTGATCCCCCTTTAAAATAAGAAGAAAAATGGCAGACAGTTTATCTAGTGTCATGACAATTGTAAGGCTATATTATAATAAGAGCAGAACTGTGGACAAAATTTATTCAGGCCCAAGACAAGGCCAGGGATGAAAATAGGAAATGGATATGAAATTACTCTGTTCTCCTTGTTCTCATGATGTTATCTTATTGCTAATATCTGATACCATACATCAGAAATAAAAGCAGAACATAGACAAATTTGTTACTTGTGGTGGTTGTATTCAGTCTACTAGAACAATGTGTTCTGAATCTTTTGAACATTTTGTCTGTCTCTGATAACTTTTTATTATTGGGGAGTGGGGGTGGTGAGCACCAATAAAGAACAAGAAAACAAATTAATGAAAGTTGAAATAGCTACACGGAAAATGCCAAATCCTCTGTCATGTTATCACTAGAGTCTCACTACTGTTAGCTGGTGAAGTGTGAAATTCCATAATGTTCATTTTAAAAGCTACCTTTCGACAGTTTGTTGCAGAGAGATTGTTTTCAAGGGAACTGATCCCCATGGAAGCTGAATGATTGAATTTTTTGATGGACTGAAATGCAATGTGGGAGTTAACCATCTCTAACCTCCATAGACCTCTTATGGTGGAGCTGGAACGTGAAAATACGTTGTTCTCAAATATACCTTAATTTATGTAACAATTAAAGGAAAAGATTTCAGACTTTGCTTTGTGTTACTCAAATAAGTCTAGTGAATATGAAGTGATATGAAAACTGTTCTTCTTTTCCTATTGAAGAATACCTTCTCAAAGTAAAACTACATTTTAACTTTTTTGAAATATTTGTTGAACTCTTTTTCCCTTGTCAGACTTAATGGTGAGTTTAAACACAACTGATAGTTTTACAGCCAAACACGGTGTTTGGAGAAGTGGGAAAAAAAATAAATAAATAAAAAAAAAGTAAATTATTTCCTTAGTACAAAAATGTACTGCGACAGGTCAGAAAGTCACCTCATCCACCTGCTCCCAGTCTGTTCAGACTGTAGATAAAGCATAGATCTATGTGTTTGTGTAATTAATTCAGTACAGATAACTTTGAGTGCCCTAAAAAGAGGCTTTAAACTGATAAATTTGAAAATTCAGTTTGACAGCCTTATTTCTGCTATGGGCAAGGGCAGTTTAAGTCATGACAGAGATAAGGGATGAAAAACATCCTGAATCGACTTGACATAAGCGATAAGTGCATCTGCTGGAATGTTCTTTTTGACACCATCATCATTAAGAAGGCTTTGATCACTATAAAGGTATACTCACTGAATGAGAATAAATACTTATTAATAAAGATACCACAAAAAGACACAACAGTTTGCCATAGCAAGCAAAAAATCTCCTCAAAAAATGTTATCTGTATAAAGAAGCACAGAAAAAATATTGACAATACCAGTAGCAGAATTTTTTTTTTTTAGACTTTGTTTATTTTTTATATAAAATCAAACTGGACATGTTTCACAAAGGCTGTAGTGTCTTCTGTTCTGAAAATGCTAAGAGGAAGAAACTATTGGCAATATTCAAAAAATCAGCAGTCTCTTCCTGTTTCTCTATCAGTTAGTCATCATAATAATGCAAGTACTGTGGTTTCACTAGATCTTATTTTAATGCAGTAGTCTGTGTCTGTCTCTCTGATTGTTCCAGAATTGCATTAAAGGTTTTACTAAATTCTGACAATAAGTTCTACAGGGGTAGCACATGTTATCCAGAGAAAGCAGATTCAATCAAAATAAATTTATGCTTCAGTCTAGGACATGAAGGGAGAGAGAACAAGGTCAGTATTCTGATATATAGTATTGAATGTCTGGAATATAAATTAATGTCCTGGTCTAAGTTAAGGAGTCTCATTACATGAAACACACAAAAAGTTTTGTCCAGATATTTGTAAGAAATGTAAATACCTTATTTATATTTATAAAGCATGATTAACATTCTTTCCATTTAATACTATCTCTGTGATCATGCACAGCATATTTGTAATAACTTTTCCAAAGTTTTTATCTAAGTTTGAATGCAGCAGGTATCAAAAATGTGTTAAAGGAAACAAATATTAATACCACAATCCATTAATTATTTTTTCCCCATTTATATACATTTATTAACATTCATATCCTACTTCCTCAGGGCAATAAAGTCACATTGAATTCTTCTCTTACCAAAATCTCTTTTGGGCTTTCTTAGTCAATGTGAATGTGTATTTATTTACAAGTGTACCTGTGGGCATTGTGCATGAATTTGTTTTAAAGCTATAGAATATAAGCTTTATTTGAGATATGTTATCATCTAGTTAGGTGCACAATAACTTGAAATATTTATCTACTTTTAAAGGAGATGTCTAAACTTCCCTTTAATGTGAGTAGTCTGGGATGTGAAGGTTGGAAGCAGGCTTTGTTAACATGACTGTGAGGTGGTGGAGTACAGGATCCTGAAGGGAGGTAAAAAGACAAACAGCAGTATCACATCCCTGGCCTTCAGGAGAGAAAACTTCTCCATGTTCAGGTATCTTCTAAGAATCCCATGGAATGAGTGAGGACTAGAAGTAAACAAATGATAGTCCTATCTTCAAGGAGACCAAAAAGGACGACTACAGGCTAGACAGTGTCACCTCAGTTCCTGGGAAGATGAAGGAATAAATAATGCTGGAAGTTTTTGCTAAACATAAAAAGGACAAGAAGTTAGTTTGGAAGAGTCAGTATGGATTTATGAAGAGAAAAACATGCTTGACCAACTCGAACCATTCAAGAACAATGAATGTTATCTTCTCTTCAGCAAGACTTTTGACACTACTGTCACCAGCTTGTCCAGTAGTGTGGTCTGGACCTCTGTGATACTTGTACTCAAGGACATTACAGTCATGAAAATTTGCTCAGGGTCTCCTACTTTTATTGCTCTTACTCCTCATGATCAGGGTAAATGCAATTTGTATTAATGTCATCCAATCACTGCATACACTTTTGATATTACATTCCTTTGTGGATATTATAATAGTATGCAATAGAGAGTGTGAAAAAAATGTATGGCTTTAGCTCTCTAAGTTCAACTAGGAGATGAAGAAGGATGAAAAGAAGTTGGGAAAGAAATGTAGATTGATATCAGAGCCAATAATGAGTGTCTGTCTGGAGTTTTGACTGTCTGTTTTCCACCTGTCATTTTTTTTCTCTCTATTTTTACTGCACCTGTCTGAAATTTTCAACCACCTACAAATTCTGTATGACTTACTATCCACAAGATCTAGCTGTATACAGCCTCAAAACAGATCTGTCTTGTTCTTCAATCAGAGTTTATAAGTAACAGTTTCTTCTCTGAAGTCTTTAGAGAGGATAAGCCAGTTTAATTTTTCACCCTGAAGGTTATTCAGTTCTCACCTGAAACAAGATGCATATCTACTTGTTCCTAATTAGAATAAAAGTATTTATCTACATAAACCTGTAAATTTCTAGAAGTCATTTTTTCTAATTGATTCATTTGCAAAAAATTCTTGGCCTCTAAGTTTTCCAAAACTATCATCTTTGCTTTCAATATATTGTTGCAATTTTTCAGTTAGGAAAGTACCTTTCACCCAAAGTTCAACTTCAGTGATTAAATAAATCCATGATATAGACATCTAACATTCTGGTTGCATTTTATTCATTATTGACACTTTAATAAGGCAAGTCACAAGACTAAATAAGCGGTTTGATATAGAAACTCACTGATGTCCAGTTTATTCATTTTATGAGTAGTTATAAATGCTAATTCATAACAGTAAATTTCAAATTTAAAGTGATGATAGAATAATCAATAAATAAGATAATATCCTTTGAACTAACATATATTAATATGATGATTAATTACTGTACAGTGTTGTTCTTTCTAATTGTCCAGTGTACTTGGCACAGTTGAGACCACATCTTGAATACTGTGTTAGGTTTTGGGTCCCTCTTTACAAGAAAGACATTGAGGTGCTGGAATGTGTCCAAATAATAGCAACAAAGCTGGTGAAGGGTGCAGAGAACAAGTTCTATGAGGAGCAATTGAGGGAACTGGGGTTGTTTAGCCTGGAGAAAAAGAGGCTGAAGGAAGACCTTCTCACTTTCTACAGCTACCTGAAAGGAGGTTGTGGCAATGTGAATGGCAATCTCTTTTCCCAAGTAGCAAGGGATAAGACAAGAAGAAATGGCCTTAAATTGCACTGAGAAGGTTTACATTAGATAGTATGAAAAATTTCACTGAAAGAGTTGTCAAGCATTGGAACAGGCTGCCCAGTGAAGTGGTTGAATAACCATCCCTGGAGCTATTTAAAGATGTGTAGATGTGGCACTTAGGGACATAGTTTAGTGGTGGACTTGAAAGTGTTAGGTTAATGGCTGGACTCAATGATTTTAAGGGTCTTTTCAAGCCTAAATGATACCATGATTTAATGATGCCATTCCTATTTAGCATAATCCTTTATGCTGCATTCTGGAAAACTTGATTTAGCTAATACATCTTTTCAAAAATAATACATTTTCCACCTAGATTATATTACTCTTAATATTTTCAACTTTCCTTTCCAAGTATTTGCCTCTTCTCCTCACCTAACATCCAGTGTTATGGAACCTGATCTTTTTTTTTCCAACCAAATATATCTTTTGTAATTATACTGCCAGTCTTAAAGATCCTACTGTATACATTTTAAATTCTAACCAAAAGTTGTAGATAAACTTTAACTAAGTTTTGTATTTTCATTTACAATGGGGCACAAAAGCAAATTCCCTGAACATTTTACCATTACACTGTTTGCAGATAAGTGCTGATGAAGAACAAATATTTGCCAGTAATCTTGTGTCCCTAAACCTTTTCATTCAACATTTGTAAAAACTCCTTTTCTGTTCAACAGTTGCATTTCATGAGATATTGGTACATATTACATTTTGAGAAGCCTTATTTTGTTTCCTCACCATCACTTCCAATTAAGAAAATCCAGTGGAGTTACTAAATGCTCTCTGTAAGACCATCAAGATCAAGGGAAGACTTTTATCCCACGCTTTTCCTGTTCCTTTGACAATGCTCCCTAGTGATTTCTTAGTGGTCTATTACTCCTCTCTTCCTGCCTGTCTGTCTGTACATGGTAGGATTTATTAAATTATTGCTTGATTTCATGCATTTTACAGATTGTTTTAGTAATTGTCTTTAAAAAATGGTTAGTGATGTCTGATTCCATTACATGTTCTTCTGGGCACACTTTGTTCATCTCAGACTTCTGAAGTCTCTTGATATTATTATTTTGGAAAAATTAATTGAAAAGCTTTATTCCTATGTGGTAAAAGAGTCAATTATCACTAGAGACCCACTCCATGGATTTTTTAGAGAGATCTACTGAATTAAATTTGAATTCTAGATGAGTGTCACACACTTCAAAATCTCAAGAAAATTATTATTCTTTGATCAAGCATACATACAACAAACAATTGTTCACATGCTACATGATGTCTTGTTATAGTTTCAACCATCATGTTGAGATATGTCAGCATTTCTTGAAAGCTTTACCTTCTCATATTGTAGGAAAACACAATATGTATTACAGGATCAGTCATTTAATTTGGCAAAGAATACTAATTAAATTTTCTGAAATCACATTAGAAGATTGTTTTGGTTTAGGATCATTTTCCTGCTCTGCACATTCCAAAAGTGTTCATTAGAACTTCAAATGAAGCTCACAGTTTAAGATTTCACTAATAATTCATCATAAGTTCTTATTTGTTTTCCAGAAGTTCTCTATATGAGAATCTTGTTATTGATTTTGAGTAATTTTTGTGACCTTTTGCTTCTCATTTTAGGTGGTACTGATATTTTTCGATTTATGACTGTCTGATAATTTCTTGCACTGGAAGAAGCTTCTTACAGATTGGTGTCTTCTTTTCTATTCAAACAGATACTCCCTAACTACCCATGCCCGTGTATTTTTTTTTTTTTCCAAAGTGTAATAAAAAAAAAAAAAAAAAAAAAAAAAGAAGATTATGACTCCTTTTCATCATGTGAATAATCTTTTTTAATAGTGGAAATATTTCTGCCAAAATAGCTTGTTTGAAAAATGAATCATTCTGATTTTGTCTGCAGCTGACAATTCATAGGCAACAAAACTGTCTTTTTGAATATTTCTGGATATTTTTCAAGCCCTTTTTTTCAAATTTCTACCTTAAGATAGATTGTGTCAGGGTAGGAACAGTTCAATTCAAACCTTCCATTAGTTAGAATAATCTATTATTGTGTTACTTTCCTTCAGGATGATTGTTGGCAACTATGTCATAAATTACAGCAAAGTAAAAAATTCTTGGATGTCTAGCTTCAATATATTTGATTGGTTAGCTACTGAAAATTTGAATGCAAAGATAGCTTTTGCTCAGTATTGTCACTCTATAGCTACCTCTTTCTTTGATGATTTTATTCATTGCATTTGAATCTATTCACCACATGAGTTTCTAGCTATTTCGGTAGCTGTGGACTATCTCAATTTCTTTTGTTTCTTCCCAGTGCCACTCTAAAAGGCATAATTCTTCCACAGGCCCAGTGACATGCCTTCCATGCATATGCCTTCATCTTTGGGCCATCCCAGTTGCATCTTCTCCTTTCTCCATTGTGGAAAAATTGTTATAACAATTTTCTAACAAACTGTCCTAATAATAGCCCTGGAAATTTGTCTTTCTCCCCCCCCCCCCGCCTTTTGATCTTCTCTTTACACATTTTCTTCAAGATCACAGAAATAAAAAGCCAGAGTAGTTTGTTGATGTCATCATCAAGTGAAGAATAGACTACTTTATATAATCCATCATTTCCTTTATGAGACCTCCAGTTGGTTATCAGAGTAAGGATTTTTACATTCCAACAGTCACACTCAATCTCCTTCTTCAGGACGGGACAATTCACAAACTTTTCTGAACATTATTCTTCTGTACAGTTAATTAATTGTACTGTATCTTTAGTCCCATCATGACATTTCTTCTCTCTTTTGATCTGGATGAAAAAGTTTTCGTAGATAAAGAAGTAGCTTGCATTCCCAGAAAATCCATCATGAGTTAATCATATTTCAAATTGGATTCCTCCAACTGCCTTTCTTTAACCTAACTTTTAGACTTGTGAAGGAGATCTTATCCTTTTATGGGGAGAGGAGTTTTGAAATAAAATATCTTTATGCATTTACTCTACTTGGTATGGGTGCCACTTCCCACCTACAGACATTCGTCTGGTTTACAAAAACTCTTTTCCATGTCCACTGCAAAATCGTCTAGCTAAATCTGTTTTCTCCTTCATAGTAAAATATATTTCTATGTTCCCATTTCCCCATGTCTCCTTCTTACTTCATCAGTAAAGACTCATATTCATCTCACCAAACTTTGTTGTATTGTCTAGATCTTCTTTATAATTAATGAAGAAGATTAAGTGATTTAAGAGGAAAATTTACCTCACCCAATTTTCATATCAATCTTAGGCTGATAAATATCCTCTTTAGCATTACTATATGGCTGCAGAAAGAGCCTAGCCAAGCAATTTGGTACAGGCAACTAGCTTTTAAATAATTAAAGCTGAATGAGAGAAATCCAGTCCAGCTGCACATTGATAGTAAAGTGCTGAAACAAATTCATTCATAATGTGTAAAACCAAGTTTTCACACACAGTTGCGAAAAAGTAGAAAAAAATCTACTTAAACTAGGTTTCTCCACAATGGAAATACAATTATAAGTAGTCAAAATGATAGAGCATACCTGTTTGCTCTTCTGTGTTTTGTCAAAAATCATATTTTAACATCTGATACATAGATTTTGTATACAAGTATTGGTTTAGTCTTTCTATGTTGAAGTAGGCCAGAGGGCAGAAGAAACTTGTAAACTTTTCTTATCAGACACTAATCTAATGCATCTCTCACCCTATGTCTAATTGTGTAACTGATTTATACTTGTTTTGTCAGATTCTAGGTACGCTACTATTAAAGCAGGCTCGCACAGGCTCTGGATGTCTGTACATATTTACTGTCACAGTCTGTATAACTATTGGAATAAGTCATGATTAAATGACATTCAGAATAGTAAGACTAACTGTACATGAAACTTCGTGTTTTCTTTTGCTGTCCTGAGCCTAGAATAGTTCAGAGTCTGAGCTCAACCCATGAGATGAGGACTTCTGGCTTGTTACTGCAGAAGAAAGAGGCAGAAAATGTTCCATGTTGCCTTGCCTTACATGTGTTATATATATATATATATTTTTTTTTTTTTTTTAATAGCATATGGACTAGTATTTCTGAAACAGAATTTTGTACACTTTTTAAAAAATTCTGAATTCTAATAAAGTTAATAAAGTTCCATTGCTTTAGAACTTTGACTGTCTCTACTTACTGCCAGGTAAACACGTGTTAGTATTTTTTTATTTTCTAAATAGTGTAACTAGTATAGTTGTTATGAGCCTCATTAATTCAGTACAGTCATTCTAAAAGGTTGTTGTGACATATCTAGTGACTACTATTCAGCAAATTCAACATATAAAATATACTGTATCCTTCTTCCAAAGCACTTTGCAAAGAGCATCATGAACACAGTTCTTCACAGAAAAAAGTGTCAGACTAGTATGTGGCAGACCAGCAGAAGCTAAAATTCATTGTGTGAAATGCTGTTCGATAAAGGTTGAGAAGAACATTTGATTTTTAGAGCTAATCATCAGTGAGCTAAGAACAGAACACTGGATTTCAACACCTTCTACATCCAGCCCATATATCAAGCCTGGCACTTCTCAGATACAGGTGAAAATAATTCTTGGTTGGCTCAGACTAATTCTAGGGAGCTGAATGTGTTGCTAGTTATCCTTGCATATGCAGTGACCAAAATTTGCTTCAAGATGCATGAAAAAAATATAAACTTTAAATAATAAAGGGGTATAAAAATGTCCAACTGAAGCCTGGTTTCAAAATCAGTGAACATTTTGCCATCACACTTTTAAGCTATACAACCTGAAAAGGGAGTAAGAATGATGGTGTAAATTTAGTAATTCACAGGTTCTTACAGTTACACAGATAATTTTTTTGGGGGGAAGCAGTATTTTTCCCTCATTTTAGTATTGATGCTGGGATATAAAATGCTAATTCCATGCCTTATAAGAACATGTACTTACAGAAGCAAACACTATTCCTCTATATGAAATCAACATGAAATTCTGGGAGAGAACACAATACTCTAATGTTTAATGAGCTGACATTATTATTGAACAAACTTTCTACTCTGGCCTCTGGGTATAATCTGATACAATTTATCATAAAACAAATCCAGATTGCTATAGTTTTCTGCTTCAGTGGGTAATTCCTTACTGTGACTAACAAAGGTAAGGAGCACAAAAATAAAACCTATATATTAATAAAATTTTTCTCAAATTAAAGCACATCATATTTCTCAGAGGTAGAGTAAGAATGAAGTAATAAAGCCATAACTCCCCAAAGTGACTGAAATAAATAACATATAAATGATGCATAAGTAGATAAGAAGCAGGTGGATTACAGCTATGAATGCAGTGAAGTGAAATGTTAGGATTGGCAATGACTTATTCATGTCCTATATTCGTCCTCTGTGGAATATGGATCAAATAATTCTATAGAGTAATATTAATTTATATACAGCACCTATGAGTCCCTTGAAGTTCATTTTTAATGACTGGCAGCACGGTGCTCTCTGTTAGAAGCCCATTTTGAAGTAATTTTCTCTAAGTCTATAGGAGTGAAGTTCATTTCTTTGCAGGCATTCAGTCAATTCCTATCTGCTATATATCACAATTAAGTACATAACATGAATTCTTTGAGGGGGGATAAAAGAAATACAGAGCATTCCAGTTATTATTTTCAGTTGTGTGTATGCGAAACATTTGCAGGCTGAAAGTGTAAAGTTCTGCAACATACAGGGTGTCAATGGTAAATCATATGGCCATTCTTTACAAATATGTACTTTTTATCATAAGTAATTTTAGGAACAATCTTTGAATGCACATTTTACTCCATTTTTGTAAATATGTATCTGTCTATCTGCATAAAGTATAATGCAATAAATTAATCCTAAAACAATGGTAGGGAATACCCTGACTTTAATGCAGGAGTACATAGTAAGAAGTACTTATATTATAACACTTTCATATACAAACTGTATACATTTAATTAGGTATTAAGCACCTGTTTCCTTGACTCTACTGCCAGTTGATTTCTCTTCTGAATCACCAGTTCAAAACAGGTAACAATGAATGAGGAAGTGTCACTTTGCACATGAGTCAATAATATGAGAAAGAGACTTTTGAATTGTAAACCTAAATTACGGGGAACTGACAATTTCATCTGGGATCATGGATGGAAGATTGATATAGAAGTAGGTAGTCACACATATTTAAAGTTATTTATTTCAAAGATTCCTTGGAGAACATTCATCTAATTTAACTTAGTCATCTACATCTGAACTAGCGATGCTAGCCAGTCTTTATGGGCAATGAATAGATAGACATTTTTAAGATATGACTCATCTGACCTATTTTTGACATTTACATGAAGTGATGCATGTGTTAGGAATGCCTATTTCCTTCCATTAACTAGAAAAAGAAGCTATGATGACTAATTCAGATGTATATGAATGCAGTATGGATATATTTTCGGTCAGAGGCTTCCCACTTGTCTGTCAAAAAACCATAATTCTTATAAAAGCAGGTCAAAATAATTCAAAATTCCCATGCATTGAGTTAAATTATAACTAGAAATATGAATAATTTTCTATATGTGCAAAACAGATGACAAAAAAAAGTATTTGCCATGATTGACATACTGATAGGAATAACAAAATCAAATCCCTAAGAGAGAGAAAGAAAGGAGACACCATGACAGAGGAATACGTGCACTATCTAGGTTTCTCAGGTCTGTGTCGTGCCTTTCCTGGCACAGCGCTGGTGTCAAAATGACTCTTCCAGACTCTATTCTCCCGGCAAGTTTTGAGTGCTGAGTTTGAAAAAACACTTGGCTGCAGTAAAATGCAGTCATAACTCTGTTGCCTGTGATCCCAGCTCTGCTCTGCAGCTATCTTATCAGAAAAGAGTTGGAGCATGACCGTATTTTTCCCTTCTGACTATGACCTCATATAATCCTGGTAAAAGTGGATGTGTGTGCTCAGTGCAAGAAAAGGAACTGGGTAGGTAAAGGTTCATGTTGGTACCACTTACGCAAACACCCAGATTATGATATCCTCTTAATGGTTGTGCTCCAGTATCTTGATTCAAGGATACACCTTTGACACATGTTTGTCTTCTGGGGCAGATGCAAGCTGTAACATACTTCTGAGTGCTGATCCCATAATTATCCAGACTGCTATATTCAGCAGTTGAGTACCTCTGCACAAGCCTGGTATTTTTACAAAACAAAACAAAACAAAACAAAACCTCCAAAAAACTCACAAATGAAAAAAGAAAAGAAAATTTAAAAAACCCCACAATATCAGTTGGGGGAGGAACAGGAGTGCAATACTAACAGGTAGTAGGTACCTCTGTGAAAAAAAAAGGTTCCAGGAAGACCTTATTATGGCATTCCAATATATAAAGGGAGTTTATAAGAATGTTTGAGAGAGATTTGTACCAAGGCCTGAAGTGACAGAACAAGGGGTAATGATCTTAAAGTGAAAGAAGGTATTTAAATTAGAGATAAGGAAGAAATTTTTTACAATGAGGGTAGTGAGACACTGGAATAGGTTGCCCAGTGAAGTTGTGGACGTCCCATCCTTGGAAGTGTTCAAGGTTAGGTTGGATGAGGCTTTGAACAACTTAATCTAGGGAGAAGCATCTCTGCCTGTGGCAGTGGCGATGGACTGGATGATCTCTGAATATCCCTTCCAACACAAATCATTTTATGATTCTGTGGTTCAATGATTTTAGTCTCTGAAACTGCCAATGAAAATAAAGTCGAGCCAATCAACTGTTTATATTATGCCAGGGAAGTTTCTCAGATACAAGAGACAAAAAGCTGGAGGGTCAGTTCAAGATTCAACACTAAAACCTAGAAGGCAACATTCCTGAAAAAAAAATTAGTCTTTCAAGAATATTAAAATTCTTATAGAAAGTTATTCTTATGTTTTGATTTCTACAGCTTCCTTTAGCTTTCCTTAGTGTTACAAAAACTTTCCTGCTACCTTGGAAATGTGTGATACCTTATTATATTTAAGGCATATTTTTATATTTATCTTTTATTTTTCTGATTTACTGGTTTTCTTAGATTTCTTAAACACAGAAACTGTATTTTCATACATGAACAGAGCAAATTCCACAATAAATCATTTGCATTAATTTTGCATTTTTATAAAAATCCTTTTATTGTTTCTATACATTAGTCATCTTCTGTTAAATAAAGAAATGAAAGTTTTATAATTGATAATTAAATTTTGCCTTTAAGATATCAATTTACTGGCAGCAGTAAATTTGGAGCAAACAAGCAGATTATTTTCACAGTTATAGCCACACACAGGGAAGTTTGTCAGGCAGCTCAGCCCCACACAGCTCACTCATTTCCCCAGAGTGGGATGGAGGAGAAAATCAGAAGGGTAATAGTGAGAAAACTCATGCTTTGAGACAAAGACAGTTTAGTAGGTAAAGCAATAGCTGAGCACACAGGCAGAGAAAAACAAGGATTTCATTCACTATTTCCCTTTGGCAGGCAGACGTTTATCTATCTCCAGGAAAGCAAAGCTCCATCACATGAAGTAGTTACTCAGGAAGACAAACACCGTGACTCTGAACATTCACTGCTTTCCTCCCTCTTCCCTCAGCTTTTATTGCTGAGCACAGCATCATATGGTCTGGTACATCCCTTTGATCATCTGGGGTCAGCTCCTCTGGCTGTTTCCCCTTCCAACAACTTATGCACACCAGCCAACTCACTGATGGGGCTGTGTGAGAAGCAGAAAAGGCCTTAATGTTTTGCAAACACTGTTCGGCAGTAACTAAAACATCACTCTTGTCATCACAAATCCAGAACATAGCACCATATGAAGTACTATGAAAAAAATTAACTCTATCCCAGCCAAAACCATTATAGAGCTTTACAAAAATTTATCTATTTCCCTCACACCATCATCTCCTTTTAGTAGCAGCAACCTTGAAATAGATTTCTGTGTCCTTGAAATAAGGAAGACAGAAGGGTAAAATGCGGAAAAGGTGAAACATCATGTAGGGGGCAAAATTCTTCAGAGTTATATTTTATATTTAAAGCCATCGTTGCCTCAGTGAAAAGCTCAGTACTTCATGCAAAGTGTTAAAACTTCAACATTGAGATTTTTGTAGTTGTGTCAGTGGCAGGAAATGATTTTCATCGTGAAACCATGTTAGTGCTTTGATGTGGTTTTGATGGTCTAAAATTTTTGACTTTTGTATCAGGAGATAAGGGATTTCACCACCTGGAGGACATGAGAATACTATCTACACTTTCAGACACCCAAACAGTTCTTCATATCTGAAGTAGAAGCAGCAGATTACAAGGTTTTATAAGTCTCAAAAAATTGTTTAGAGCATTTTTGGTTATGCACTTGGTTATCTCTGAAAGGAAATACAGCTGATACTGAGAACTAGAGTAGGTGTCAGTAGAGGGAAAGAGAGAAAAAGGTGATAAAGTACAGTATGTTCTACCTGTTGCAGAGTCTGATGCTTCTACTTCATACCTGAGTTCTATTTATCCAAGCATTCCAATATATCTGATGAAAATGTATTCTCTTTACCTACAAATATACCATAGTGAAAATACTCTTCTGGAAGGTGAAACCTGTATTCAGATTTCAACAAAAAAACAAATTTTCTTACTCACTATGTACCTTACATCCCCAAAGAGGATTAAAAAGGAAGCATTGTATCCTTTACTTGTTTTTTAAAAGCAATAATTCAAAATTTCTGTTTTGCAGTCAATGTTTGGTGTCTTTTCTGGATTTTTTTTTTTTTTTTTTACTTCTAAGAATTAAAAGAAATAAAACCCAATATCAGCCGCATAGAGCAGCTACCTTTATATCCCTAGCCTTAAATGCAAAGCTCTTATTAGATCTCAAGATGTTTCTAATAGATGTAGGATTCTGTTACATTCTACTTATTGGTTTTAACAAATTTTATATACAAGTACTGATTAATACATGAAATTGAGGAGGCATTGGACCATTTGGTTAAAAGGTGATGAAAAATTCTCCCTGTCCTGGATCAGAACTATGTATTGTGACACTTTCATATGAATTTATGTTTCTTTGTATAACTTGTGAGAAGCTAATAATACTGATGATATTAAAGATGTAATCACTACAGCCAGCTGATCACAGGGAGACTACAGTTCAGGTCTTGAAGATCTACTATCAGAAGTGTTCATGTTCCCAGTGTGAAAGGGAGATATCACCTTCTGGGACTGTTTAGTCTAGAGAAGAGAAGGCTCAGGGGGATCACTTCAGTGTATATAAATACCTGAACAGATGGTGCAAAGAGGACGGGGCCGTGCTCTTTTCAGTGAGGCTCAGTGACAGTACAAGAGGCAACAGGAACAAAGTGAAACACAGGAGTCTCCATCTAAATATCAGGAAACACTTTTTTACTGTGAGAGGGACAGCACCGGCACAGGCTGTCCAGGGAGGCTATGGAGTCTCCATCCTTGGAGTTATTCAAAAGCTGCTTGGACATAGTCCTGGGCAACTGAATCTACGTGGCCCTGCATGATCAGTGGGGTTGGAGAAGATGGCCTCCAGAGGTCCCTTCCAACCTCAGCCATTCTGTGTTTATGTGATTCTGTGAGATTCAGTGAAAACCTAACTATTTAAAACAAACATAAAAAATGGCTAAATTTGACAAATGCATGCCTAAACTTGCAGCACTAAGTAAAAAATAATCTAACTGTATAAAGTAATAATAACAAGAGACAAAACCAGAAAAATGTTCCAAAATACTACGAATAATATTTTGCTGTATTCTGTTAGGAAGCGTAAGGAGTACCACAAAAAAATCCCAGTACATTGTCATTGAAACACTTATGGCGATATGTCAGTCTTGATGAAAAAATTCTGAAATTACAGCCTGATAGAATAAAATATTTCCTTTCCTTATGATGACTTTGTCTTTAAAACATTGTTTTGATTTCACACTATTTTCTACCTTAACTATAAATTGCTTACACCAACTGAAATTGGCAGAAAGAAAAATTATTTTGTTTTATATTTCATGACAAGCCATAATTCACATAGTTTAAGTTATAGTGGCATATAAATAATCATGAGCTATAATAAGGAATAGTAATATATGATTGACACATGATCCTTCATAGGAAATGGTGTACACTTCCAATATTTGTAGGGGGTTTTTGTTTGCTTAGGTTTTCCCCCCACCAGGCAGTGATTTAAAAATATTTTAAATATTTTATAGAGTAGTAATTGTATTTTGATCAGCTACTGCATGAATAAAGAAGATTTTTCTTGACCAATAGGAGATAATATTTCTACATTATTTCAAAATATATCTGCATTTAAAATACTGTATTTCATCCAAATACAAGCTGACAATTTAATTCAAGGGATTTTTATCCTTATGTGTTGAAGGCTCCAAAATGTCCAGAAAAACTAACTAAAAAAGGATAATGAAATAATGAAAAACTTTTCTCTACATTTTAACAGATGAAGGGTCACTTAACTAATCAATCCATGTTTCCTCCTTATTATGTCACATGCTTGAGATAAAATCTCTCTCTCTTTTGCCATTCCTCCTGCTCTCTGTTCTTTTTCATTTGTTACTGCTTTTATTTCCATGTGTTTTTATAAGAAAATAATCTTATACTTTATTTCTTCTAACAAATTTCGAACATGGTGAATTTTGTTCAAATTTAACAGAAAGATAGAAATTTTAAAATATGTTATATTTGATGATAGCATGAAAATGTTGCCTAAGTAGACTAGAGTGCCCTTTTTTAACATATTCAGAGAAATAAAAGCTAAGGATTATGTCAAACTACACTGAACACCAGGAATTCTGCATAGTAGAGCATCATTACAGATGTTCAAACCACAGGAAAAACCTAATAAGTGCTTTTACTTTAGATGTTATGAGTACATCCAGTGTCAAACACAGATTAAAAGTTGCTCAGAGTATCTAAACAAGGAAACTATGTGGTTTTACTTTTGCTGCCAACAAAACCTATTTGCTTTTCTCAGCATTCAACACTAGCATATGATACTGAAACAGTTTTTTATCTTCGCTGATCTTAGATACACTTTTTCTTTTCTATTCTGTCAGTCAACATGTTAAACTTTAAAGTAGCTAAAATGAAAAACAAAGGAAAGCAAAACAGAATCATATTTTCAGTACTGAATAATATATCCACTTTAATTTTGGCAGCTAATTTTCCTTTTTAGAACTCTGTTTTGTGTTTATACTTTTCACAACTTCTTCAAAATCTATTTACTGCAAACCCTACTGATCATACTCTTCAAAGTATTATTTTTAGCTATCAGAGAAACCCAATCCATCAAAGAGTAAGAATTATGTGGTATGAAATCCACATTGCTTATTTTAATCAGTTTTTAATCCTCTATATATATTTTGAAGGATGGATTGATATATTTATTTATTGGTTAGCAAGATAAAGAGGAAAATTACACTTCTGCGGCATTACTGGCTCATAGCTCTCCAATCTTTCAAAACTGTCCAAAAGGCAGAGGCGAAAATACACAAAGCATAAAATTATAATAGGTAATTGATACACCACTGATTGAGAATGGCTTCGTATACCCTGTACTTTATAATACTGTAAATCAGGAGAAATATCTTCACTGGTGACATTTCATTATTAGTGATGTCACATACCAAAAAAACATTAAGAAAAAATGAAGCCTATGATTTGCAGTTTTTACTGGTGTTAATACTTCTAAAAGCTTAAAGATAGGTTCTGTTTTTTTTCACCAAAGTTAGTTATAAGCAAAGTTGGTTATAAAGTTTATTCTGATAAAGTTTTCATGGAGTGTAAAAAGTTAGAATTGATAACATTTTAAGGTTAAGCTCAGTCTTTTTTTTATGACATGGTATTCAAAAAATAACTAAATTTCTGAATTATACATAGCTATGCTCTTTAAAAAGAGGAGACACTTTCTAGTATGGCCACATAGAAAGAGTCAGTGAGTAATGACTGAAATCTCACAAGTACATTTCTGTAACATACAAGAAGAGTAAAATGTAGTAAGAAATAATTAAAAAAAAACCCACCAGGAACTACAAATCACTATCTTAACTTCCATGTTAGAGGATTAAAATATGTTAGCAATAATTTAATGCATTACATGATGCTATTTGTAATTTGTGTATGTAACAATTAATAAACCAGTTGTGATCTGAAATGACAAGTTCCCAGATGGCGTAGTAGAACATACTGACCAGCCAGATGAATAGAAACAGGTTTGGAATATGTATGAAGGGATTTATGTGGAAAAAGAATTCTTATAAATTATTTTGAGAGGATTCTATATGAATCAGAGCTTATCATTGCCCATATAAAAAGAATAGATTCTATTTCCATCCTCTTTTCTGTGAACAAATTTTGAAATAACCTTGAATAGTCTTTTGTCATGACACTAGTATCGTTCATGATGCTGTCTCACTGAGGCCTCTTATATAGCCTAAAGTGTTTAACTCTTGAAATTAAAAAAAAAAAAAAAAAAGGATCTACAGAACCTCATGAAAAACAGAAGTACACTGAAGACCTAACTATAGTGGAGACTCTTCACAGGTAATAAAAAATGTCTTCCTTAAATCTACACAAATTCACCGTTGCTTCTATAATTTAATTAGATGGGAAGTTATGACAAGAACAAATGTATTGACATGAAGAGACACCTTTAGGCAAAATAAAAGCAGAACAGTATTATGTCTTTGGAGATGGGCAATAATGGAATACAGTTCTTTACTGACAATCTTTTTAGACACCTTTGAAGTCATGTGAGTATAACCTTTGATTAAGTACATGGCTGCTGGAACAATAAGTTTGCAAAAGCAGAACTTTAAAATATTTAACAAATATTAGAATTATAAAGCATGAAATCTCCATTCAAACCTGAGAGGTAATGTCTATCACACAGAATAGAAACACAATAGCAGTGTAATGTTTGGGACTGTTGAAGCAGCCAGTTTGACCTTTTTCCAAGGAAAAGTGTAGAAAACTTATGATCAAAGGTATTCAGAAATCAAACCAGACAGTAATATTCAAACTAGTTTTTTTTATAGGAAGTGATCATTCAGCTCTTTCTGAACCTGTAATAATTAAAGTTCTTTTATGGCTGATGATGAAAAGCAGGCAATGGCATACTTAGAAATCCTCAATATACACACATATGTCAGTATCAAAAAAAGTATTCCTTTTATAATATGAACTGAAAAGTATAAAATAAATTTCCTGTTAAGAAAAAATTGTAAAAATATCAACTAAAGTGTTATTGTACAAGTAGCAGGTAATTGTACTCTCTGGAAATTTTATTGTGGTAAAAATAGTTAAAAAGATAGCTCTCAGTAATAATAGTGTGAAAAAACTCACTGATTTTACTAGGTATTTTACGACACTTTAGTGGTTTGATCAAGTGGTAAGTGTAGAATATTTAGACATGAATAAACCATTAAAGTATTTTGAAATTTACTTTTAAAATTAATTTAAATTGCTTTATTTTTTGCCAATTCTGTGAATATTTATACTCTACATTAAATAAAATCAATCAATCAATCAATCAATCAATAAATAAAAGGGTAGCTAGAGGTCAAATTGTTTTCAAAGGAGAATTTCAGTGTCTACTCTAGCTGAAATGAAGAAATATAGATGAAAGACCACAAAGACATAAGCAGACAGGTCTGAGTCACGTTCAGTCTGCTTTGACTAAGGATCACTCATGATCAAAGTTTTGATCATAGCATCCTACATCTAAGAGATAGATGAGGTTACATTTTTCATTCATGTACACCTGTGCAGACATCTCTTTGAATGCTTTCACATTTTCAAATTTTGAAGCAGAATTTTGCTCTTTCAATTAGAACAAGTGAATCAAGAACACAGTGACAAATTTTAAACATTTGACAGCATGCCACAGCCCTAGATCAATTCCCATAAAAACGGTCAACCTGTAAAGAGAATAACTGAAAATTCCAAGAAACAAACCATGTCCATGGATGTTACCAAGAATGAAAGGT
Source organism: Tyto alba (assembly GCF_018691265.1). Lineage (NCBI taxonomy): Eukaryota > Metazoa > Chordata > Aves > Strigiformes > Tytonidae > Tyto > Tyto alba. The sequence continues at coordinate 3,656,321 of NW_024881316.1, forward strand.
TTATTTTTAAGATAGGAATGTTAGAAACCAAAGCCCCAAACCAGCTCTTACTGCTACAAAAAAAAAAAAAAAAAAAAAACAAAAACAAAAACAAAAACAAAAACAAATAAAAAACAGAAAAAAAACCACAACCCCCCCCATGGAATAATTTGTTTTCTTTATAGAAGAATAGATATTGAAAAATAAATAATTCAGTAGTAGTAAATAAGAGAGAGAAAAAAATTAATTTCAGTGGAGGCTTGGCAATGAGAAAAAAATCCAACAAGACATAGCTGTTATATGCTGGATATTAACACACTTATAAAGTAAGTGTCACTTGCCAGATACAGCAACTTTTTTACTAAAAACGCTCCTGAGGAAACATTGTTGTAAGTTAGATTTTTCTCTTCTGCTTGTTCATTTTCAGGGTCCTGTGAAGCCTCTGAAGTCTTCTTGAGAGCAAATCTGTCTGAGGATTTTTCTCCCTGGAGCTGTTGTACGCTCACATTCAAATGTTAGTTGTGTTACAATGTATTCTTTCTGAGGTCAAGTTTACTCATTTCAGAAGGGGCCGGGTTGCTGGTACCAAAAGACTGTGGGCAGACATGTGATCTCTTTGTAAGGAAGGCTATTATAAGCCTTCCAGTGTTCACAAAGGTATCAAATGCAATGAGCTTTCAGAGATGCGACATTCTTGAATGCTCCTGTATTAGTCTGGAGCATTATAGATAAAATATAGTGTTTCTTTGCTTTACTGCAAGGCTTAAGCAATCAGATTTACCTACCTTTGAATTTTCACCATTATTAATGTAGCTGTTTTAGAAAGTATTTGATGAAAGAATTTTCAGGAACATTGAACTATTATTTCAGGAAAATAAGACTTTTTTTTTTTTTTTTTTTTTTTTTTTTTTTTCTTTTACCTTAGACTTTATAAACAAGAAGGATATTGATATTTCCTTGTCATTCTGGGGAACCCCAGAACATGTAACCTTTATTAGTTTATATAAACATATAGATAGAAAAAAAACATATTTAACAGTCTGTCCTGGTTGGGGCTGGACTAGAGTTCCCGTTGGTCTGGCAGCGGGAGGAGCTGCAGCCCCCTGAGACCCCAGGGGCTCCCCAGGTCCCAGTGCCCTCACCTGTGTGCGGGGGCGGGGGGAGCACAGCTGGAGGGCTGGGCCCGGATTGGCCGATATCCCGTGTCATGTGACATTATGCTCACTATCTAAAGGCAGGAGTGGGACAGGAGGGGCTGCCACTTCCAGGAGTTTCACTGTAGGGCCTTTGTGTTCAGGATCACCAGCTGGCGGGTGGTGAGCAGCTGTATTGTACATTACCCGCTGGTACTGCTGTCAGCGTATTGTTCTGTTACTGTTATTAAACTGCTTTTATCTCAACCCGTGAGTCTCCCTTTGTCCCTCTGATTCCCTCCCCATTCCCAAGTGGGGGGAGGGTGGGTGAGTGACTGAGGGGTGTTCAGCTGCTGAGTAGGCTCAAAGGAAGACACAGTCATTAAAAGAAACTCCACCATAAAAAAAAAAAAAAAAAAAAATAAGGGAATTGAGCACTGAAAAAAGGGAGCAGTCTTTGTGAAGACAAAAAGTGAGTGTAAAGGTTACTTGACAGTACCTGTTACATAAATAAATAAATAGATACGTGTGTCTGAATGAGAAGTGCTCCAGGAGCAAAGTGCTCCAACAGAAGATGGGCAGTCAGACAACAGGACCAGCCCAGAGGGAGACTAAAGGAACCCTCCCTCCAGAAATATGCTAGAGTGCCCATTGTGTCCACAACACCTGACCTTCAAACTTGCTTGGGTTATATTATTGACCAAAGTTAAAATGTAGACAAGACCCTTAGGATCATGAGAGTCTGTTCTGTGGTGTGGAAGAAATTAATTAGGAATAGAGGAAGAGGAAAAGGAAAATACAGAGGTGAGAGCTAGGGGTAAAGCAAGTCCTAAATTGCCATTTTCTAGCAAAGGAGATTGTATTTTTTAGTGATGAATGATATAATCTCTTAATGCTAATGTTTGTTGATTTTTATAGTTTTGTAAGCTTGTTGAATAACAAGATTTTCAGGCAAAAGGATTCTTATCAGGCATTTCCTAATTTGCTGATGTTCTGTTTCCTCTGATGGATCAAAACATTTCATCACTTTATATCAGATTAAGCACATACATATGTGTAGGGTCAGTGTTTTTTTTTCCTGAAGATGACCACAATTTTATCTCTGAAGTTAGAGGCTATGTGTGATAATTATTTTTATTGCTGAGATTTTATATGTGGGAAATATAATTCCCTTTCTAGCTTTTCTTGCAATACAAACTATGTGTATCTGGAATGAAATTTGTTTTTATGTCAACACTGGCAGCAAAACTCAAAGGTTTTTTTAAATGATTGCACTATAAATATCATCAACTAATTATTTTTGTAACTTTGTCTGAACTATTACAAAAATCAGAAGTCATTAAAATAAATATAATTTCTTCAAATAAATAGTAAGTTTACTTTTTTAAAGGAATGCAGCACAAATTTTGTACAACTGCACTTCATTTGTAAGGAACATCTTGTTTCAGTCTATAACACTTTTATTTCATATTGAGAAAGAAAAGAAACAGGTGTATGGTCTTAAGCCAAAGTTCTCTTTGCTGTGTTCCTTGAAAAGTGTCCTGCAAAAATGCAGGAGTAAGCTAATGAACACAGAATAAAATTTCTAATTTTTCATTTACAAAATGTATGTCTGTGTGTTCAAAACTCCTCTCAATTTTAAAAATACTGTTACTGCTAGTGGTTGCCTTTGGTTAAGTAAAGAAAATAGATCAAAGCATAAATTACATCTCGATGAGGAATATACTTCCTATGAGTTTATCATACCTCTGCAACAATGTTTTTCAGACAGTTTGTTCTGGGATATGATGTCTCCATGTGGTGTTTAAGGAAGAGGACCTATTTAATTTTTAGAGACTGATTTTATAAGAGAACATATAAACTAGAAATTAAGAAAAGTTTAAAATGTTTTCCAACTCTTTTTTTTTTCTTTTTTTTTTTTTTTTTCCCCTGTACATTGTTAGAAAATGGATTGTTTGCAGAGGAAATTAATTAAAAAGTCTAAACCAGTAAGATAAACTTTAGTGATCTCCAAGTCAATGTGGTTGTCCAATTTGTCAGAAAACTGTCAGTTCATAGTAATAATTCATGTTAAGGCATTTAAGAATTGGAAATGTCAGCACTAGCAGCTGCTTTATGCCCTTTTTCTATTATTCTTTTTTGAAGTCCGAGAACACTGGAGAGAACTAGGGCACAAAACTGGTTCAGAGATGTCCATCATATCTATTTGACATCTGGTAATACCTAGAGATGTTTGGAATTATTATTTTTGCATAAAGTAGCTTAATTTAAAAATGTGCTTTCCATCTTGTGCTGGACATATTCTTCAATCGCATAACAATTCTTGATTAACCAGTGTGGCAAAGGGTTCATATGAGACAGATAGATAGGTTTGAGTCAGACTGGTTTATTTATACAGAATAATGATAATCTTGCATAGGATATTTCTTCATGAGATGCTTACTCAAGATCATTACTAAAAAGACAGTTGGATGCCAATTTTGGTTTTACATCAGTTCTTATTTCTATAATAATAATAATATATTGGTGAATTTTGTGCAGTTTACAGAACTTGTATTTCATCAGTAAGAGTTTGAAATATAAAGATCACAAATTTCCATAGCTGTCTCGTGAACAAGATGACTCTGAGTACTCTCTCAAGAAACACTGGAAGACATATAATTTCTGAATATTAAAATGCTAGTTTCATGTTATTGGAGGATAAATCAATAAAATATTCTGCAAGTTGATGAGACCTGTAATTATAATTTTGGATATTGACACTACCATAGAAAATTAAAAACAAACTATAAGAATATATGTGAATTAACTTAAAGTTGTTGACTGACAATGTTCAGCAAAAAATAAATGTTGTAATACCTTCTGGTACAATGGTTCTGCATATAAGAGCAAGACATAGCCTAAAATAAATAAAATAATACATTCTTTGGCATTAGAACATTCATAACCTTTTAACTTCTAAAAAACACTCAATAAATATATGCTTTCCAAAATTTTCTATGAATTATCTAAAAGAGTGATTTACTGGTTTTGTCCATATTTTGTAGTTGAAACTACAAAGAATTTTATAAGAATATATCCAACTAGTACAGCTTAAGAATTGAACTAAGGCATAATAATGGGCCTTCTGATAAGAGAACTGTTCTTTACTCAAAAACAGCCAAAGAAAATCCAGAACAAAAACTGCAGTAGAATCTACAATAACATGAAAAAAATGCTGAAATTTACCACATTATTAAAAAATAACTAAGGATTTAAAACTATTCTGTCATTATTGTACTGATTTATTTTATTTAGTAAACTACTACGTTACTGGTATCATTACCAGTAGACATTCATTTTGCCAAGCTTCAGAATTCCAAAAAATAATGCTCTAAATCCATGTTAACATCCATCAACACAAGGAACTTCATTGTTTTAAATGCTCATTTTAAAGAGTGGTGATTAATTCTGTGGAGATGCCATTTTCTTACCATTGACTGTAGGAAGTTCATGGCTTAATTTTTGTATTAGTCATCCAGAGCATAAAGAAGAGTGTCCAACTTTTGACCTCCATTGCAATGTACTGATCCCTTTATCTGCCTGTTTCTGGAGATCCCATAAGAATAGGGCAATCACAAGTAGATTTCATTAAATGTTTTGGCAGTAATGGATGTCCTTTCTCCATAAAAGCTTCAAAAACTAACATGTTAGTCAATGCATTGCATGATGGTTCTGGGGAGTCATAGTTGTGGCCATACAGACTAACTGCTGTGAATTCAAAACAAGACAGTGAAAGAGCAGAAGAGGTTTTATCCCTTCCTCAGAATCAATAAAATGTATGCAGCTTGCTCAGTTGGGAAATCAAATATCCCTGACAGAAACTGCTGGGTCAGGGACCTTCAAGTATCTGAAGATTCTTCACAGTAAGTAGAGGTTATTTTAGGGATGGTTGGTCATTTTAAGTCACTGGTTAGTAACTTGATAATTGAAAATTATTCAGATGAGACAAATCAGGAAAATATTAACTTTTAAAATACAAAAGCACCAGCTGGAGTCAAATAACAGATGCATTTAGTATACACTACCTTTTAATAATACCCTACTTGCTTGGTTTTACTATGTCAGAAAAGTATGACTGGCTGACTGCAAACATGCAAGCAAAGGGAATCAACTTACTGAATTGTCTTGTATTTTGAGAATACTCACATCCTTCTGTCTTTTTCCTAAATATAATTTTTGTTCCAAAAGCCTCTCAATGAAACTACTTAATCTGTGAGTTCTAGAAGAAAGGAGGAAAAAAAAAAAAAAAAACCCACACATATTTTTTAAAGCTACATTAACTTACCAGTACTGTCTTTTTAAAACAACTTCTCCCCAACTTTCTTCATCTCTTTACTTCTTCTCTGTCTTTGAGACTGATACACACTAGATTACCAATAACTGACAATATATATATATATATATTATACAATTTTTTAAAAATTTTTCTTCTATAAATTAAACCCTGAAAGCTCTACAGAGGGTAACATATTCTCTACATTAAATCTTTGGTTCTTACAATATAATTTTGAATGTATTCACTAGCATACCATTGTTTGCACGTGAATGGGTTTGTGTGCATATGCAAGACAGGGTAAATAGAATAGAGAAAATATATTTTCTTACAAAATGGAAATAATTTTTCCTCAAACTATACTAAAACCAGAACTGGAACTATTGTTTTTCAGAGTGAATGGACTTTCTGGAGTATAGTCTATGGATGTATTATAACTGTTTCTGTGTCCCCATGATACATTTCTCTTAAGTATTATTCTTGCTATGATGTGTTTTGGAAGTACCTATATATTCTAAGAAAAATACACAGCTGAAAATAATGGAAAATAATCATGTTATTTTTAAAATTCTCTCCTGAAAAATATTTTTTTTAAAAAGTGTTTCTTAGTGAAAGAAAACATAGGATGTAAAATTCCTATATACTTAGAACTATGATGAAGTTTTCTACCTCCAAGAACTAATTTCTTCAAGGCACAAAGTGACTTAAATTTATAGTTATTACTGTAAATATTGCAGGTGAAGGACTGTGATAAAATCAGACCTTATTGGTTAGAAATTAAATGTAAAATATCATTACTTTAGTATGGATGCAGTCTGTATTAATACTTCTTTTTGCTTCTTATTAAATTACCATAACTACATTGCTAGATATTCAGTCTCCTTTTCTAGTATTTTTTTCTGAAGGACACAAAGAGTGACAGGTAGCAGATAATGCAAGACAGTAACAAGAAATGCTAGATTATCAGAACATGTTAATGTAGGTCAAATGAATCAGAGAGATGGGTTATTGCTCGTATTTCTGTGGTGTTCTGTCACTTAAGTTAGTCATCAAGATCTAGTCTATTGATGGCTGCAGAAAGCCCATAAAATTACTAATAAAGAACTGCTATGAAAAATTATTATATAAATGTCACATATAATATGACTGGATATGAATTTATAACAAACTAACAACTTGAGCGGAAACATTGTAATACTCAGTTACTGGTTAATTGAATGTTGAAAATATTTATGTGTTTTTCTTTATTAAGGACTAGTGGCGATAAAGGATGCCGAAGATTTTTCTTTCTGTGAAAACAAGAGTAAAAATTGGGAAATACATTATCGGACCATCTTGCTAAAAAGTGGCAGTCATTATACCTTCTTGCACATCGTATATTGTGCAATGTATTAATCTTTACCTAGAGAAATGGCATTCCTTGCTGACTTGAAGAACTTTAGCTGTCTTTTAGATTAATCATCACCCAAAAATAGTAAATGCTATTCTCTACCTCCTTGCTTAAACATTAAGAATGACATATGTGAATGACAGCTAGATGTTTAAATGTATTAAAACTCTTCTCATGTACACTCCTGAAAAATAAAAATAGAAGATAGTTTCAGGACTGTATTTCAAAAATCTTGTGTAGTAGATAGTTCAAGAAATCTAATGAGAACCACTTTTCAAGAGAGTAGTCAAAGAATCTTAGTGCTATTATTAATCATCTTCTTGTTTTCTAGGCATTATGTTCAATCCCAATACCTAGAAATCATATTTACATGATATTTTTCCTTTAAAAAATAACATGACAGAGACCACTATATGCAAGTTACTGCATGAAAAAGATGATTGTTTGAAATTTCTCAATGAAGTAGAAAATCATCAAAGAAAACAAATATATATTCAGCCCCGAAACTCCCCACTAATACAACACTCTAGGAACCTTAGAGAAAAGTGTTCTTAATTGCTATTGTGTGTATTTTCAGGCACTCAGCATGAGATCTAAGGAGACATGTTCAACTGCTTTTTCAATAACTATTTATTTCCTCAGACTGAGAAAGATTAAGCGAGATTAAAAAGACCTGTCTCAGAATGGTCATAATATCAGTGTTTATGTGAAAGCACATTCTGGTCCTTTACCTGGGCCAAGAAAATCAAAGTATAGGTGTAAAAAATGAGGAACATTTCAAAAATGAAAGTGCCTCAAGAGTAAGTACAAATCTAGAAAATATGATACAGTGAAAAGATGGAAAGGTTCACTGCTACATGGTTCAGGCAAAAGCAATAACCAAATACAGAAGTTGATGCAGAGGAAATGTTTATCATTCATGTCCATAGAAGAAGAACTGTAAATTGCAGAAAAAATAATTTAAGATTCATTTGGTGAAAAAAAAAAAAGAATGCTAGTGATGACAGTTTAAGGAGCCTGCAGAGCTGTCACTGCTTTATAAACAATATAAACAAAATTCTGCCAGACAGTTTGCCTATCAGCATGGTATAGTAGAACCTTTTTCAGAGAAAAGATATTAAACAAGCTCAGGAAGTAACTTCTAGCTCCATTTACTTCCAATCTACAAATCTGGGCAATTTGGGTCTTTTATATTATGGTGACACACTTATCTATGGGATACTTATAATTCTGACCTTTTCATTTTTTGTTCTATTATTTATGACAAAAAAAAAAAAAAAAGGTTCGGGTTTGGTGGTTTTTTTTTTGTTGTTTTTTTTTGTTTGTTTGTTTTTTTTAACTCCTAAAACAATATGAGAAAATTTGAAATTTCAGTTTAATGTCACTTGAAAACAATTTCACACTTAAGCTACTGTGTAAATCAAAATATTTCTTGCATTAAAATGGTAATTCCTGTTAGCTTGTGTGGTTGTGCAGAAGCCATTTAAAATAAATTCTATCCCAGTCTATATGCAATTGAAAAAATAGCTCCAAGAAATACAAATTGCCAGTTATTCTAACAGAAAGCTACTACTTCACAGCAGTAGGGTTCCTCAAGTAACTCGGCTCATGGACTTATGGGGAGCTACTCCTGCTATGCTGTGACCAGCATTTTGGAGTGGTTTCACTGGCTTTTCCACAATTAAGGGGAATGAGGAATTATTCTTGTCTTTGAGAAAGACCCAGATTGCCTCCAGAGAAGATTTAAGGACACTCTGCGTCTCTACCTGAAGTTTAACACTTTGACAGAAATCACCTTTGACAGAAATCAGTCTAGGAAAATTACATAATGGCTTTGTAATATTTGGGGTGGGCAATATAGTTGTAGGTTGCAAATGAGGAAACGGAGGAAGTTAGAGACTTGTGGGTGGGAAAATACAATTTGTCCCTTTTATATGAACCTGGTAGAGAAGGAATGTAGAGGCTCTGAGTCTGTAATTTGGGCAGAAAGAGAATGAGGTTCTTAATTTATGAAGCATGGAGCTCTTATTACATAGCGGAAAAGGTACTGCCTTTGGAAGTTTTCCAAGTAAAAAGTAAGTCAGAGTATAGAGTACTGTATTTCTAACTATGTTGGTTTCTGTAGTGGGTCAAAGGATATAAAATAGTATGATTTATTACCTGGAAAGAGACCAGATATATTGAAGATGAGTCAGGATTAACGTTTTATGTAGGATTTTAATCAGGACATTACCACATGCAACTCAGTGACACAGCATTTTTAACAGAAAGTGACAGGAGCCATGTACTTTGTCTCTACTTTACTTTAGTGCAGCAAGAGGCCCAGCTGGTACAGCATTAAAAATAATGGTACACAAGTGTTAGTTCTTATCAGGACTGAGTGAAATATTAAGAATTTGGACTTTCAATATCTATAACTTCATTCCAAACGTTTTCCTTTTTCAGTATGCAGTACCCAGTGCTTATTTTTTTTCTTTCTAAATCTAGTTACTTCACTTTGGTTCCTCATGACCAGCAATCTGTTACAAAATTATGTCTTAGAGACAGAACATTTCTGATATGTAGTGTTATGTGTATATATTCCTAGCTGAATATGAGACTTTAATAAGAAAGGCAAAAGAATCTTAGATAAAAGAATTTGAAACTAAGGGATATTAAAATTTCTGGACTACTTTGTACACCTCCTCCAACACATGTAATTATACCAAATACCCAGTATTAAAAGAAAAAAATAATTTAATTATTTGACAATATGAATAAAATTACACAGCACCTCATTGTTTTTCATAATTCATAATGGTATCTTGAAGTGCAGTATCTTTTATTCTTTTTGAACTAATCATATGTTCAGATTGATATAAATTCATGTACAGACTCAATCATATTCTAGGAATATGTTTACAATAATTTTCCATATGCATGAGGATTTCTGAAGTGTAAAGAAAGCAACAAATCCTTCTTAAAGGAATAACTTAATTTCCTCTGCAGTTTTGACTTAAAAAAAAATAAAATTTACACAGAAAATTATAATAAAATATCAAATAGCATTTTCACATAGTTATTCCCACTTAAAAAAAAAAAAAAAAAAACCACAAAAAAACTCCAAACCAAACCAAAACGAAACAAAAAAAATGCAAAAAATCCTAACCAGATCAAAAAAACCCCTGAAAACTTTAAAATAAAGGTTGTAAAATATTCTCTGCCTATAAATAACATAAATGAATTACTGAAAGATGTGCAGCAGTTACCATTCTACCTAAAAAAACATGTTCACATTGGGTTCTCGGAACACATCCAGGTGTTCCTGAATTGTTATCATAAATATTCAGGTAAGACTCATCAGGGAAATTTGTTTCAAAATATTACTAGGCTAGGAGCTGTCATGTAAGTTATGGTATTACTATCAGTGGTGACATGCAAGTCAACAGTAATTAAAACAAAGAAACCCCACCCCTCATAAAGGCCTCAACAATAAAAAACAAACAAACAAACAGCAAAACCTCTCAAATTCCAGGGAAACTATGAAAAAACCAGCACATTTCCCAACTTTCCAAGGGACTTGACACCACCCAGCTGTTCTCATTTAAAATTAATGTAATACTGTGAAATGATTCATTAAGAATTACCTATGGACTAACAGCAATGGAAATGCAGCAATTTACAAGCAGAAAATGGAAACCAAAAATGTTTTCGCATACTATTTAAATCATTCTTGATACATCTTTATCCAAAGATAGATCAAACAGTTCCTTAATACACATCTACTTTCAGTTTTTCATGATATACAGGGCAGGGGGAAGGAGGAAAGTAAAAAGAAAGGTCCCTGAGACAACATTATTATAGGCTGCAAGTAAGTGTAAGTATATATATTTAGTTTTCTGTGTGCCAAATTAATATACTTTGTTTGCAAAATCCTTCAAGTCACCTCAGTCTACAGTCTTTGCAGTGAAATGCAGAAAAAAAAAAAAAGATATTTTAAATTAAACATGTCATTCTGAAGAAATTATTTATTAATAAACTTTTTTCAAACAGTTTGTAATGCACTCGATTCCCACACATGCTACCTGCAGGACCAATGTCAGTCAAAAATCCACTGTCCTTTAAAACTGCAATAAGAGTTTTTACATTATTTATGTAGTTTATAAAAAACATTCTCACCAAAATGTAGTACACATTGTTATTCAGCTATCTCAGTTACACCCGGAATACAAAATACACTATTTACTTTTGGGGAATTTTACTTTTATAATAGCTTCTCAGCAGTAATATTTGGGACAGGGAAATCTTCCTCCAAATGTAATAGCAAACATTACATACTCCCTCACATTCTTCTGTCCAGATTAGAGACAAAAAAAAAAAAACAAACTCAAATAAACAGGAAAAAAGCAAGCATCTATTAAAAACTGAAATTCAGTTGTCTTTGTGTTACCACGATTTCATTTGTAAAAACAAAGCTGTGTCTGAAATTCAGGTTTAGATAGATATATCACAGTCCACTGCACAGGATTAAGTTTAAAAAAATATTTTATAATATATTAAATTGTATAAAATCTTGTACAATATAGAAAAGCATTTTTTTTCAAGATGGTTACTTCAAAGGTTACTTTACACATCACACAGAACAAACTCAGACTCACCACATGCATCATCCAGTTATAAATCAACAGTGTGCATATTCAAGATTATAACTTAATTCTTGAAAGGATATGTTAAACAGAATCTAAAAATGGGTTAATTTGCATAAAATATATTGACTTTGTGACATGGAGTGTAAATATCCAAATGCATATCTATGGCGTTTTAAAGAGTTCTAACTGAAAGATAGGAAACCAAGCTGATAAGTGTGATCTATAGTTATGAATGTAAATGGATAGTGTATGACTGTGTAAGTAATTAACATTTATATGGGTTAGTATGGTCACACATGTATTAATGTACACATCTTGAATACCAGAGACATCAGAAGTTTTAAATGCATTTAATCCATTGGTTATGGATTGGAAATATAAACATCCAATTGTCATTCACAGAGGCACCAATAGGACAGGGATCACGTCACACATTTCTGTAAGATGAAGATAATTGCATAAACCACAGTGACAGAGATAAGCTTCTTTGATTTCTGGAGGGCTTTCTTTCAGTACAAAAAAGGCATGAGAAGCAGTTTGTTGAAAGATAAAGCATAATTAGATAAAAGGGCAAAAAAATAACCACAAGCATGATACAATTTATAACTTAACTAAATTCTGAAGAACTTTTCAAACAGAACTCATTTCACAAGTGATGATTATTCCTGTACTGCACAATACTTCCCCTTATTTAAACAATCTCATTTTGAATAACTCCTTTTCAGAATATGAGCAAGAATTAGGATTGTTGATTACTCTGAATTTACAGGGTAATTAATGTATCCATGTTATGCAATAACTCAGAGAAAAATGCTGAAAAAAGTATTAGTTTGACTATTGGAATTAAGAAGAATAGGTGCAAATTTTCCACTTTCTGACACCTCACATAAGTATGTTATGGTAAGCTTGTAATAATGTTTTCCTATTAATTAATTACAGTTGTATTTCATATCCAATTCTACCCTCAGTTAACTCACTGATGAAGAACTTCTTCACCTTGTTGTTGCAAGATCAGAGATTGGAAATGTCTTCATGCTGCTGAGGCCCTAAATCATAAATTTTAGTGAGACTAATGAGGATTAGATATCTAAGTACCTTCAGCAATGTGTTGTAAGGATGCAGATCACGTCTACTCTGAGCAAAGGAATATGGTAAAAAGATTTGAGTTACAAGACAATACCAGGCAGATGTATTATCTCATCTAGCTGAACTGTCATGGCACTGAATAAAAAATGACAAGTCCTTCCTGCACTACGTAGGATAAAGATGGACAAACTTTGCAAAGAAGCAAAAAAGTTGACCTTGTAGAAATGAGCAATGTATTTTGGGAGACTAGACAGCCCTGAATTTTCTGGGAAAGGACTGAGAGCCAATTGCTCACCCCATCATTCATCTCTCCCATGCTCTAAGGCATGAGGATGACCTACCTCACTGAGAAGGGATTACAAGCAATGCTTTACATGGAAGGCAAGTAAGGATGAGAAGGACCTTGATCAACAAAGATCCACTGTGTCATACATAGCACACTATCTAAAAAAAAATACTCCTAAAGAATTTCAAACAAACCACAGACCACTTGTGGCACTGTTTTTAAATGAAGTGATGTACCAAAACAGATCCAGAGTTTATTTAAATTACTGGTTGTACTTATTTCATACATCAAAAGCCTTTAATATGAGACGATTACTATGAGAGTCAGGCCTAAACTCATTTGAGTGTATTATATTTCATTTCAAATAGAGAAGTATGAAGTTGAACATATTTGCTGCCAAAGTTTTAAGGAAATCAGACTACTGAACTAGCAAAAGTCACTGGCTATGCAGACAGAAGCACTCTGTTGAAGTGCAAAACTACTTCTGACAGCATCTGCTCATTCTGCAGGTGCAGAGAGAACATTTTATTTATTCTAATTTATCTGAGTAGATCAATTCAATGACTAGTTTGCTCAAACTTGAGAAACCAAATGAGAATGAAAGAAAAGGAAAGCAATTTGTAGGCTATGAATACAGACAAAGAGTGTAATAATGATATATGCCAGTCCTAAAATCTTAGAGGATAAAGTAACAAGAACTGTTAAGTTTGCTAACGACATGCAATGATATTTTTTTCTAAATAAATTTCTTACATGTAAAACATGTTATGGTAAATTATTTTTTTCCTGTAGCTTGTATATCTATTAAGGTTTTATTTTAAACTACTGTTACTGCATTAATTTAAAATAGAGTTCTCTAAATACAGGCCTTCTTTGGGCTATGGTCTAGCACAGATTACAGATACAATCTGGCCTAAACCATGAAGACAGCAGTGAAGAGGCATAACAAACCAAAAGATGGGATATATATCTCCCAGAGCAAGAGATCATGAGCCTTGTTCCCTGTATTCTTGTGTCGAATATATATATATATATATATATATATATATATATATATATATACTTCTATTTGTAATTCTGTATGCATAGTGGAAATACAAACTATATAAAATTTTGATGTAAAATCTGTCTTAATGTTCCTTCTTGTGATTTTTATTCAAGTAAATAAATCAAAAAGCAGTAAAGATAAAGGTAATAACTTTACTGGCTTCAGTCATACTGTGGTTCATACTGTGCTCAGTAGTTTTGATACCTGGTCTAATATTTTGGACCAGGGATAGATGTCCTTGATGTAGACAGCATTGTAACTATCCATTCAGCCCATTTTATCTTTGTATGACTATCTGTGGTCAATGAGTGAGAAACCAGGCAGTATGGGTCAGTGTGACTGATTCCTGGCTTTTTGGGAGAAATGAGATTTTCTGACATCCCTGGAAATTAACTACTTTAAAATGTCTGGGCTGTACAAATGGATGAATACAGAGCCATACAGGTTGATGCTGGGTACTAAGACTTAGCAAGGACATGATATCCCATATTTGTAAAAATTCAACAGTCGCCTATGTAATGAATTTGGACATAAACTTAAATAGAACTGGGACTTCAATCACATTTAAAATATAGTTTACCTGTTCAGGAAGGTTTGTAGTTCTTTGCTTCTACATTGTGAAGAAGACAAATTAATTGTCTTTTGCCATGGAAGTCACAAAATTCTCTATATTCTATCTTATCCTCCATTAGTAGTCTAAATATACTACAAGGAAGACTGAAAACTGGCTGTATTTCTACCAAGTTCTTTAATCCTGAAAGACAACAATCTGCCCCTCAAACATATTTCTTCTTGCATATTTCAAGAACTTATGCATTTTCTCTTCAGTCTTTTCTTAGCTTAGTTACTTAGCTTCAAAAATACAACTATTTTTTTTTTCCCATGTACAAAATGATTGTTGCTTTTAATTAATACTCAAAGCTCACAAGTGATATCATTTCATCACTTAAGTCCTTGTAAAAGATCACACTGAACAAGAGTAACTGGATAAGATTGATTTCAAGAGTTTGTAAAAATCCAAACATTTATGTATTCAGAATTTTATAAGAAATTTTTGGGACTTACTCTGCTTCCATTGAAGTCTGTGATAGTTTTTTCTAGGCACATTAAGGAGATTCCAGAATGTTCTTCAAAGTTCAAGGAAAAGCAAGCTGGGAGAGAGAGATAAAACCTATTTAGAGGAGCAGAAAATTCATAGTGCAAATGTGCCTATAATAATAATAGTTAAGAAAATCACTAGAGATAATGTGTGAAAAGAAAATGGCTCTTAAGATTAATAGAAGCAAATAGATTTTTTTCCCCAATTCTTTTAAAGGACATGAGTTATTGATTGAACTTGTATGGCTTCTAAAAAATGAACTTACTCATTTATTGAAATGTGAATCAGCTGATGCAAAAATGCCATATAAGTTTTTAACTCTAGTATTAGGAAAGGAAGAAAAGTTCCATATTCCAGAAAAAGGCATAAACTTCACAGGAAGAAATAAAAAAAAAAAATTGAGTTGAAATTAGGATCAAACCAGGATGAATGCTCTCACCCTCTGAAAGCTGCCAAAATGGCCAAGCCAAATGGAGCTTTAATTTGAAGTGAGCAGAAAAAAATATGGGCAACTGTTAGTAGTATATCCAAAAACTTACTGAGAGCTGGAAAAATAATGTGACTAGAGTAAGTTAAATGTTGTCACAGTATGTAGAAAGTGATTTAACGTAGCTCTAGTAAAATAGTCTCATAAGACCAATAACCTTCACTGCAGTATACTGAATATAAACTTGAATCCAGTACAGCCTGAAAACACCAGGAGATCTTTGACATTAATTAAGGATATTTAGCATTGATCTTTAATAAAGGAGTCTAGTAAATTGAGACTAGGAAAGTGTTTATTTTGTTTAGATATAAAAAATAATTGGTGAGATAAAAGCTATGAATATCCCTCGGAGTATCTAGCATTTAGAGAAAGTTTTGCTATGATAGAACCCCAAAGACCAGTAAATAAAGTTGATTTGTGAAAGAGTCTATAAGAGAGAAATACAGTGCACCTGGGAAGGTAAAGAATTACAATTAATCAGAGTACTATGACAAGGAGTAGTTGAAAATGGAAAAACTTGTAATGAAAATATAGGTAATGAGTAGTGTACTGACTCAGAAATTTGTGTTAGTGGAGTCAAATCTGGTTGTTTTCCCCTTTTCCAGAGCATGTAAGTATATTCAATAGTATATTTACAAGCAATGTGTGTGTATCATGTGTTCCTTATTTAATAAGGATTTTTCTGTACAAAACAGTGGACTTATTACAGTACAATGACAATGAAACTTACAGGTGTTCATTTTTGAATACTACTGGTATTTTTATTGTAAAGGTGAAAATCCTAATAAATCTGATAGATACATAGCAACATATATGTTCACAGTGATGCTACTGTGCTTTATTTATTTACATTATAATTTATATTTGATTACATTATGTGTTTGATGCAATCTCATTTTTGTTACTGTGGTGACCGTCTTAAAAGGAGTGCCTGCTTAAAAGGAGACAGATTTTAACCATAAGATACATTCTTGAACACCACTGGTAGACTGCTTCTTTTCTTCGGTTACTTGTATTGTATTTAGAGACGGCCAGCCTCCCACCGTCCACATCTGCTTTCAATTCACAAGCAGTTGGTACAAGTCATGCATCATCAGCATTTTGTCTGCTTGTTATTCTGTCTCATCTGGGAAGCCATTATATGAAGTAATAGAAGCAGAAAATAGATACACTCCCTCTTTAAATTTTCAGCAGGATTCCTGTTTTTTTTTGTAACTTCTGCAAATTGCACCATTAAGTTGCATATGTTGGCCTGTTGGGTACCCATAATTAAATAAATAAGAAAAAGCACCCATAAACTTCATGAACTGACTAATTTACTAAAACTGTCAGTGAAATAAACCAGCAGATTATAGTACTTCCCAACTTTAATTTTTTGTCTGAGTTCAACCACCTCAAAAACTAGAAAGCTATGTAGAAATGCAGTAATCATGATAATGATGTTTACTGACACATGTGCACACTACATAAAACAAACATACAATTTCCCTTTGGCTCAATACCTTTCCTTCTTCATAGATATGAGTTGGAAACTATCAGGATAATTTCATTGAATAGTTTCAAAGAGACCAGGTAAATTTCTTCAGTAGATAAAAATGATCAAATAATTAAAATAGACTAAATATTTATGAATTTACTTATATATTTCTTTCAAAAGTTTACTTTATGAAATATCTAGTTTGTTCAAATAAATTTCAAAGGGAAACAACATGAATTTAAACTCTGGAGGAAAAACATCCTAGAGTGTTATTATGTGAACAACTTCCTGATACAAAACATGACATAGCATATTTTCTTTTATTCTAGCAAGAACAGAGGAAATACCGGAACCTATCTACATTTTCCTTCTTTTTCTGAGCTCAGAGAAAGGACCGTAAATTGACTTCTAAATTACAGTTGCAGAGAGGTACTTATTTTTGCAGTAATATAGGTACTATTTGCTGAAGTAAAGTTCAGTAGATAATAGTGATCCATTTGGGGTGCTGGGGCAGATGAGAGGGTGGTGGCATGAAGGAAAAAGCCATCAGCCCTGAATCATGCTACTTTATGTTCAACAAATCTGAGTTCTGAGAAATTTTTTGCAGCACAGTATCTACATTCCTGGAGGCTTTCCAAAGGAAAATAAAAAATTAGAAACTTGAAAGAAAAAGTAATCAAATGTGATTGGAGTTGGTATTCAATTTAGTGATATTTCAATATTTATTTCTGTTCCAAGTCAGGAAACAGTTACTCTTTTCCCATCATGAAATATGAAAAATTTTATGGAGGAAATGTCATGAAATTCACAGTTGTCCTGGTTCATTAGTTTGAAGCAAGCCAAGTCTCTACATAAGATTTTCAGTGTTTTATTCTGATTGCATTGACTGAAAACCCTATTTAGAAGGCAAAGGTGTGGCCATCCAGATGAACTAATGCTCTCACTGAAGGCTTTTTCCAGCAGTGCTTGGCCAAGGAAGTGTACACATCTGTGAGTGTGCAAATAGCAGAGTATTCTTCTTGCCCATGCTTAGCCTCAAAGCAGACTTGATAATCAGTTGAAAGAAAGTATTTTAGAAAAAAATACACCTGTATATTTCTGTATATCTACCTTTAAATACCCTAAACATCTAAACGTATCAGAAACAACTATTTTTCAGCATTGACAACTAAAGAAGTTCACCTGATTAACTAAGATTGATAGAAATATAAAAGTAGGCAAGATCAGTCTCACTTTCAGAGTAGCTGGACTAGAGTTCTGAGTAGAAGGATCTTCCAGACATGTTATATTCATGCAAAAAAAAAAAAAAAAAAAAAGTAAACTTGTACAAATTATTTCAACAGTACACTTTTTCCATACTTTCATAGAAGTTAAATTATGCAAAATAGTTACAAGGCTTTTAATACCTCTTGATTTGTTTTTCTAGGATGTGAAACTTCTGTTTAAAATGTATTGACAACTATTTTCTCTTAGTCTACTTAGGAAAAAAAAACAAAACCAAACCAAACAAAAAACAACAAACAAAACCCAAGCCTTAAATAAACTAAAGATCTATAATTTTAACATATTGAACAATAATTCTCTGTGTTCTGTGTGGTCAAGTATGGCTGACAGTCTAAAATATGAGATTAGGCATGTTTAGACTATGGCATTAAAAGCACTCTAGTCCTTATATTAGAATTAGGTAGAATTAATTCTCAGTGAAATCAATATATTTTGCGTGTCACAATTGTGGTTTTGCTTGCATGTTTCTTGATAACTTTGTGGTAGTTTAGTAAAAACTTTCATCACAATATTCTGAAGGATCCACTGCATGTACTGACTATAAATTATACATTAGTCACACTGCTATCATTTTTTTCATATATGGTTTTAGAGAGCCTTAATACATGACATTTTCATTTTAGAATTAAATATATTCCTAATACAGACGATATACCTGAAAACAAAGTAGTTTTAAATTACTGAGCTTAATGGAGTTTAACTCTCTTGATATTGGATAGATAATATAAAAAATAAATGTACAATTTCACATAATTAAAAATGCTTTCCAAATGTTATTTTTGTTTTGGATTTGGTTTGGGTTTTGTTTGTTTGTTTGGTTTGGTTTGTTTTTTTCAAGACTACTTTTTATGAGGTCATTTACGGACATAATCATGAGTAAATGTGACTTCTTTTATAGCTAAGGCAAATGAAGCATATCTTCAATTAGAAACTTTTGAAAATGTACTGTGGTAGCCTACTGAGAATGGAATTGCTTTTCTTCACAGCTTCACACCCACTCTTCTTTAGAAGCTCATGGCTGTAGATAAGTGCTGCAAATGCAATATCCTTCTCTTCAAGTATTTCCAGCCACTGTGTACTTCAAATAACCTATCTGATGTGCAGTTTGGGATATTTAAAAAATACTTATGTGCTTGCTTTACACTAGGTATCCACCTTAGTTTTGGGTAGGTAAAGTTTTGCTGTAAAAAATAATTAAGTAAGTAGAGCTGTTTATGTAGACATAATTGAAATGATTTGCACTCCATATATAGGACAAAGCAAGTTTTCAAATTGTTTGCCATGCTCCAGCAGGAATCCCCTCTGCAAGGTGGACAGCAGAGTGGTCGTGCTCTAGTCAACTCCATCTCTTTCTCTCTATGCCTTTATGTAAATTGTTTCAATTTCTGACTTATTCATAGTAATAAAATGAATGTAGTTCAAAAACAGAAAAATCCATTATAGCTGAAAGGTATTTAAAAAAGGAAGAAATGGAAATAGACTTTAACAAAATAATGTTTTATGTTCTTATGAGAGACTCGTACTGACAGTTGGAATCATTAAGACACAGTAAGACATAGTAAGATAAATTTAGTGTCAAGAAACAAATTATATTTAAGGGCCAAAAACTGACTGATACTCTCATAGAAAAATTACATAGGGAAGCTTTCAAAAATTTTCATACATAACCAATAATTAAGGTTTTATAGAGTTACTTAGAAACACTCAAGGCCAAATCAGACAATTATATCTATAATCCCTCTGTATTTTCTCACATGTGTTTACTTTTGCGTATTAAGCTTCTGTTGCATAAAAAAAAAAAAAAAAAAGAAAAGGAGAAGGTAATACTAGCAACCTAAACAATGTCAGCGTAGAGTTGTGATACTTTTGGCTCTCTCTGTATCCCATAAAATTCCTGGACACTATGAGGAGCAGCAAAAACACTTCTAGCAGGTTACTGTGTATGTGGCCTACCTATTTGAGCAGCTGAAGAAGCTCACTAATATAGATGTTGCTAGATCCTGTCAGTTGACTGTAGAGACAAAGGACAAACCCTGACACTATTCAGTGTATTGCTACAAATGTAGAAACAGATGCCAGGCTGAGAAACATGGTATAAAGTCTCTGTCAGTTGAGTCTAAAGAAGATTAAGTCCTCAGCCAACAACTTTCACATTTTTGAACCCAAGGAGATGATAGTATTAATATGGATTTGCATTTCAAATGGAGCCCAAGACTGCTGTAATAGTCAGAAGACAGCCCAAACAAAATGGAAGGAAACTAGCTCTTCCCTTAGATCAGAAAGGTCCTTCAATATCAAAGTAAGAGGTAGTATCCCAAAGAGGGATAAGGTTCAAAAGTTCACATAACTACTTCAAGTTCACATACCATTTAATCTGTTGAGGATTAAGATCCTTCTGCTTTCCTACTGAATCAGGGAATTTAATATGGAACACTTCAAAAATGTTGAAGAAAGGGAGGCAACTAAGACCTCTGTTTTTCCTAACAGTTCAGGAAATGCATAGTATACACATTTTAAAAAGTATCGGCAAGTAGATCTTTGTGAATTACTATTCTACAGAATAAATCTAACTGATATAAAAATAGTCAAATTTGAAAGTTGGATTATTCATCTGAGCATAACTATTCTATTGTACCATACATCAAGCAAAGAATAATTGATTTATGATTAAAGTAATAGTTTTCCTAAAAAAATATATCAGTTGTTAGTGACTGACAGATCCAGGAAGTGACACTGGGCTGGCCTCTGCTAAGAATGACACCATACTGGACTCAAGCAGGGTCAGATGCACAAACATAATACACGTAAAAATGACCAAAGGCTTTTATTACCTCAGCATCCCAGCACGGGTTCTCTGACAATCACCTGAATGAGGTAAGCAGCAAGCGGGGAGGTCCAAGGCACTGTGGTGCAACAGTCTATGGTGAGGAACAAGGGGCATGAGCTTATGAAGCTATTCTGTAGGAATGAGCATGCGCAATAAACCTAGGTGACGTGATGACTAGTGGATGGCCTTGCAGCTGGAAAGTGTGTGATGGGAAAACCCAGTCAAGGACAATATAAGCAACAATATACTACAATGTGAAACAGACGTCTCCGCTGCCTTGACAAAGCATAAAGGGATTTATTATAAAGGATCTGGGAAATAGCTGTACTGATCTCCTTTGCCTATCTCTTCGCTATTCTCCCACATTAACTGTACAGTGTCAAACAATGGAAGACAGGAAACAAATATCTTAGAATTTCCCTTAAAACATATTACATTCATAAAGATGTACTTCGTTGTCATATTGGAAATGTGTTAGGGCAATAGAAGAGGCCTTAGGAGCTTGAAACAATGCTAAATCGCCCATCCTAAGTACATTTTTGACTTAAGAGTTTTGTTTGATTGTAATTGAGACTACTCAATTAGACAGCTGTTCATAAAAGCATTTGTTCCTTCTGAATAAAAAACAAAATAGACAATAACTCATGTTTCAACCAAATGTTAGAAATAAAAGTATTTCTTAGCAGAAAAAGAAAAAAAAAAAAGAAAATAAGACTGAATAGACAATGAATATCACCATACCTCAGAACTAATCTTTGATAAGATTACCCAAGGGGGGAATATTCGAGTGGTATTAGTACCTGTAAAAATTAATTGATTCATCTTATGGGATACTAGAAAATGTCATAGCCCCTATATTAGTAAGTTGGATATTTCTTATTGTTCTAAAAGCGAACAACTCTCTCTTGTAGACAATGGACAGGACTGGGCTTCCAGGTTCCCTTAAGATTTAGTTCTCATTTAAATGTTTGATTTCTTCTTGTAAAATAAGTGTCTTGTCCAAAGTTGCAGAAACTTTCCTACAGTTTTAGGACATATACGAAATGAGAATACCTTAATATTTTGTTCTTCCACAAAACATAGTACATATGTATCTACATGCATATGTATAGAACTATATATATATATATATATACAGATATATATAGTAGCTGATACATTTTGTTTTAAGTAGTCAAACAGTACTAACCTGTTAGGCTTTTCTACAAGCCTCAGTAAAGCCACAGTTAGTACATATGTTTTACCATCATATTAGAGAGAAAACCCACTAAGTTTAAGTTGGAAGTGTTATTCTGAAATATTCCTACTGTTGACTCCAGGAAGCCTTTACAGAACTTGTAAGGTATACTACTTCCATCTAATTTCTTAATTTTTACAGTTAGACAGAAACACATATTGAAGACATAACCTGCTCATACAATCCACGAAACCATTTTGATTGGCACTTCGTATTCTGGTTTAACGTTAACAGATATATGATGATCTCTGAACCTCTTTTTGTGATTTTCTCTGTTCAATAAAGCTACAGGAAAAAAACATGTCTTCTGAGCCTCATCTATCTTGAGATGTCTGTAGTAAAACAACACCTATTGACCTTAGTTCATCCATTTAATAGCTATGATATTTTTTAATTAATTCTAGGAAATTAAATAATTCAAAGTTTGAGTTTTTAAGGGACACAGTTTCAGGCAATATTCATGTCCTAGTTTGATGATAATAGGATCTGTTTAGACAGGCTTTTTGTTCTGTAACAGTTGTTAAGAAAGACTGAAAGCTTGATTCTTAAAGCTCACTCTGCTCTTATTAAGGTTGATGACAATAAGATTTCAATGAGGATTGAAGGACTGGATGTAAAAGTTTCTAAATATTGCTTAGGAGAAACAATACTGTTGGGTTTTGTTAAAGATAAAATATAACTCTTAGCTGTAGCTTGAGGTGATTTGCAATAAAAGCATTTAAGAATTTTGAAATTCTATTTAGCTTAAATGTTATTTAATTTAAGCTCATTTCACTTAAAGGTCATTGAACTATGGGATTCCTCTTGCCTGTGTTTAGACATAATCTTTACAGACATTTACTTGTTTGAGGCTGGTCATCCTCAACTCAGCCCCTGAAAAGATCATGGAGTCCAGGCTCTTGGAATTAATTTCCAAATATTAAAATGTTTTCCTGGACTTAAAAAAAAAAGCCAAAACCAACCAACCAAAACAAACAAAAAACCCCCCACCAGACTAGATCTAGCATTAAGAATAATCCCACTTTGAGGAGGCAATTGGATTAAATGATCTTCAGTGTCCCTTTCAATGAATATTTCTATGACTGTGCTTGAGCCAGTCACCCTATATATTCATTATAGTCAAAGGAGACATGTATTTATACTTTTTATCAGATGAATTCCGCACTTTGTGTCATCTTTCTGGACTATGTTAACACCTACCAGATCTCAGAGTTTATATCTAACTTTTTTGTATAGTGCAGTGATGTAGCTTGTCTAAAATTCTTTTTGTAGAATGAGACAAGTCAGCCAATAATCACCTCAGAAATCCAACTCTGCATTTGTAGTAGGTCACCTGTGATAAAGAGATAAGATACTCTCAAAATAAATTGACTTTTAAAAAATGCAATAAATTATTAGTGAGGCTATTTTCCAAATATTGTTCTTGCAATATTGAAGAATGCATCAAAACTACTCTCCCTGCCACTTCAGTAACATACATAAAAGAATAATACGTAAAAGACACTTTTGGTATAGACAGTTCTATTTGTATGCAACCATCAAACATTGCTGAAATCATGCATAGCTTAATTACAAGAAAATAGACATTCAAACAATTTAGTCATCTAAGTTTCAGAAAAGTCACAGGGACTTAAGCACGTACTTGATAAAGTTCCTCACTGTTCTGCTGAAGCAG
The DNA here is from genome assembly GCF_018691265.1 of Tyto alba. Classification (NCBI taxonomy): domain Eukaryota; kingdom Metazoa; phylum Chordata; class Aves; order Strigiformes; family Tytonidae; genus Tyto; species Tyto alba. Next base: position 3,680,272 of record NW_024881316.1, read on the forward strand.
ATTGCTAGGATATGATCCAAGACATACTGATTTCCTTCAACCTTAAATATGTTTTTAGTAAAGCCTTTAAGAAATACAAAAATTTCTTGCTGAAGTTGATCTGAAAAAATGAAAGTATTTTTGAGTGTACTTTTTTGCAACTATTTAGCTATTAAATTATTATTTATTTTATAAAGAACTCATGTTCTATATTGTTTCAAACAGACATACTGGGTTTTAGAAATATTGGTACAGATTTTCTGGGGTTTGAGTGAGTGGTGCGGTTTTTGGTAGCGGGGAAGGGGTCTACAGTGGTGGCCGCTTGTGAGAAGCTTCTCAAAGCTCCCCCAGCTCCTCGTCAGACCCACCTCTGCACCAAGGCCAAGCCAATCAGCTGTACCTCTGCAATAACGTATTTAAGAAGGGACCTGCTGAGGAGGAGTCAGATTTGTGAGGAGTTGTGGCAGATGCGTGAACACCAAGGTCAGTGGAGGAACGGAGGAAGAAAGGAGGGGGGAGGTGTGCCGGAGCAAACACCCCACTGTGGTGAGATGGCAGGGAGGCCCCCCCTGCCACCCATGAAGGTCTACGATGGAGCAGACACTGATTTATGGCCTGTGAGGAGCCTCATATAGGATGATTAAGGTGGCTGTGCCCGAAGGAGGTCAGGATCCTGTGAGAAAAAACAGTCCTTGCTGTTGTTGTTCAGTGCTGAGAGGATTGCAGCATGTGGGGGTGTTCCACGCCGGAGCAGCTCAGGAAGGACTGCAGCCCATGGGAGGGACTCCAGTTGGAGAAAGTTGGTGATCCATGCTGTAGCAGCTAGGGAAACCCTGTGGCCTGTGGGAGGGACTTACATCAGAGAAAGTTTGTGGAGGACTGTTTCCTGTGAGAGGGAGACCACGCTGGAGCAGAGGGAACAATTTCAGGTGCTCCCCCCACCAAAGAAGGAAGAAGCGGCAGCACTGACTGCACCCCCCCATTCCCTACCCCCTGCACTGCTGGGGGGGAGGAGGTAGAGCTATCAGGAGCAGAGCTGATCCCAGGAAGAAGGGAGGGGTGGGAAGAAGGTGGTTTCAAGATGTAGCAATGCTTCTCACTGTCCTACTCTGTTAAGCGTTTTTGTTGTTAGTGTCTATAATAAATCTATATTCTTTTTTTTTGTCCCCCTAATGAGTCTGCCTTTTGCCTGTGACCATAATGGGTGGTTTATCCCTCCCTGTCCTATCTCGAATCCCAACCTAACTTATTTTCTCTTTCTTAGCTGTGGGTGGGAAGGGGAAAGTGAGCAGCTGAATGGTGCTCTGTTGCCCTCTGAGCTCAGACCACTGAGCCCTTTACTTTATTTTCACCTTCTCAGCACTGAGGGAGGAGGGGGGAGTGAGCACCCGTGTGGTGCTCAGTTGCCCTCTGAGCTCAAACCATGACAATATACTGGTTTAAAGTGCTGAAAACATTGACAGGACTGTGAGTTCAACCCATATGAATTGCAGAGTTTACACCTATTAATGCCTGGGATTTTAATTTACTACTAAGTAAAAAGAATTAAAAATCAATATTTCTTAAATGTGAAAGACTGATGGTGGAATTGCATGTGTATCATGAGGAAATCCAGATACTAGAGCTAAACATGGATACTAGAAGAGTATCCATGCTGTTCAGTTCACTGCTGATCAGGAACCCTTGCAGAGGGAGGAAGATGCCTCACCCTAGACTCCTACATCCTTTGAAGGATTATGCAAATACTTTTCTCTTTTTTTTGCAGGAGGAAGCTGTGTGCAGCAGACCCATGCTGATTAGTGTTTTCTACTTCTTTTTTCCTTAAAAATAGCTGCTCAGTACTACAGGAAAATTGAAGAACCATCTGATCTTTGAGGGTTTGACCATTTTGACTGAAATATAGGGAAGAAATTTTGTTAAATTAGAATGAGAAAAGGAAACAAAAAATATCAGGGTGGTGGAGGGTGGGAAACTGGAGTATACTGTCTCTGAGGAGAACCCTGCTGCCCTCAATATATTGCTTCTTCTGAAAAACTGCATAGCTCTTTTTATTTTATTATTCTAATTTCACAAAGGCAAAAAAGGGGCAGAAGCTTTGTATTAGATTTGCTTGAAATAAATTTGACAGAAAGAGTAGTTTCATTTTTGAAAAATTTATTTAATATAAAACTTGTTAGCTTATCAAGCAATGGTGATTTTAATCAACTTCACAATTTCTTCTGTGAATGACAAGCCTTCCCATACCATAGATGAGTAATTATAGGGATCTAAAATTTATGCTATAGAAGTTATGTATGTCCTGTATTTACCTCATATTCATTATTGTTTCATTGTGCTGCCTTATCAATATTGAACTTTTTAATGTGGAGGCAAATATATTAAAAATATTTGCTGCACAGGAACAAGGAAGGATTCTCATAGTTATTTGTAGACTAATATGGAAGAGTGTTTAACTTCAGGGTGGCATTCATTTCTCTTAACTGTGTTGCAATTATATTGTAGCAAAGTTAAAAAAAATCCATCATCACAAAATTTATAATGTAAAAATATTAACTAGTCTCTAAAAGTTATGCCTACAGGGGCATTCCAATGTAAGTATGAAACTGATAAATATGATGATCTTCATGTTCCCCTTACTAATAAAATTACAGTGTACACATCATTTGCTTCAGGGTAACAAAATGCGTATTTAAATCACATAAGGAAATTGTTAGAATATTTCATTGTTACATGAAAATTGAGTAACATTTGCTATATTAGGACAGACACAATGTCACTTACCATGTCTTGCCTTGTGAAATTCAAAGTATTTGCAAAGCCAAACAGTTCAGAAGCTGCCTAATTAATACTTGCCTCGGTGTTTGCTTGTAGGCATTGTTTGGGGAAATTTTAATATATGTTATCTATACCTACTCATTCCTGTAACATCATACCAAACTATATTAATGCTTATGTAAACATACATTACAGAAACATATACCATAAAGATACATCACTCTTAAAAGCCTATTATTTGGCTAAATGAAGCTACCCAGTTACTGTGTTTATTTAAGTTTAATTTAGAATACTTTTTTCTTAACTAGAAACCAGAATATGCATCTGTCATTTCCTTGTCACAAAAGACACAAAGGGGAAGATATTACGACAAATGAGAGACTGGCGAGAAGTGGTTAAAACAGAGAAAGGAACAAGATAAGGGTTGCAGAAATAAATTGGGAAAATCTAGGGAAATCACTTTGAATCTAAATGAGATCAAAATGGCAGACTAGACTGGGAGATGTGTTAAAGTGGAATGAAATCAAACGTGTTTTTGATAGCCATGTACAGTCTTCATTTTTGTCTTCATCTCAGGTATTGTGTGTCACGCTGCGATAAATTCTTTTGCAAATAAACTCAGTAGTTCTGACTTATTCAGGAAAATATGGAACAATGGCAAAGGTTGACTCCCAACACTATGTGTTCTTTTCAGATATATTTGCAAAGAGTTGCTTTTTGCACATGCTTAGGGATACTTGGAAACTCTTAGCTTAACACCTTCAAGAGCAAGGAATAAAGATCTTGTGTAATGCCCTGCAAAGTCTTTCATGCATGAGGTAAATGCAGCATCAAGAGGAATACATGAGAATACATTAGTGCACTCAATCAATTTCTTTGGTTTGGGCTCCAGGGAACTTATTTTTAAGTGGTGTGCAGAAGGTCTTCAGTCCACACAGACATTTTGCTGAGGTATATTGTTAATAAAAAATTTGATTTGTGCACACATGTCCCTTACATGGCTTTAAAGATTTATTGCTTAATGGCTGATTGAACTTAGCAGGTGAATTGAAACAGGGTGACATGGGACCATTGCAGCTAAGTAAAAGATGGCAAATTCATCAGTACGCAAGCTGTGTCTTAAATGTTAAACGTATAAAGCCACAAAATAGATGTGGTGTTATGTGGGTATGTTTACATTGTCTAATATTAGGCCTAAAATTAAATACTTAAACTAAGATGTTAATTTTGATAGTGTCCCTATGGTTTAGCTAGAAGAGAGAAAGACAGAAATAAAGAGAGAAAAACCTCCATCAAAGGTTGATGTAGAGTCAGAATTTATCAGTGAAACTTGAGGATACAGCTAACCTCATCAAATCTGTCAAAAAGAGTATTTTTACCCTCTTCCCTGTCTTTCCCTGTGTCAGCACTGACATTTCTCTGACCCTCATCAGTGGTCTCGTTCAGGAGCTAAACCAGTGTAAAACTACTTACTTGTTTGTTGAATGAGTCCTCTGCTCTGACCCAGCTCATTGATCATCAGATAAATGTTGGTGCCAACATGAAGGAAGCTGGGACAGCAGGTAAGTGAAGTAAATCAGCTACAGATGCTAGATCAGCATAGTGGTATGTGAAACCATGCTCCTCCAGTGAAGAAGTTAAAGTTTCTATTACACTGTAATAGGAAGGCAAGTTTTCTAATTCAGATCCAAAACTTAGTTGTCTGAAGTTAGACACTCCTATCTCAGATTTAAGCAGCTGCACAAAGGCATAGTCCAATTTGCTTCAGCTTCCATTGCTGGACTTGTTTCTCATAGCTTTTTTATTTTTATATACCATTCACAACCTCATTTTCCTCCTAAGTCTCTAACATCCTTTCTGGACCACCTCCAAGTTGGGCCCCAATGTTCACAAATATGATATGAGGAAAAGAAAGTGTCTATTTTAATTATATGACCAAATCATTTGGGGATAGATCTTTAATTCCTAATTGCTGTTTACTTATTTTATAAACATGTTCTTATTCCTTAGTCCAAAAATCCCCTTTAGCTAACTTGGCTAGCAGGAATGACAGCAAAAGTGGCTAACAAGAATGAAGTTATATGAGCCAAAACACCTTTTTTTTTTTTTTTTTTTTCTCATTGATGATTTAATTCAAGGAACTAAATTATTATCAAATGAATGCTTTCTGTCAGGATGATTTTTACCAAAGGGTCATTTGCTACTTTGTTTTAAGACATAGTTTAAGTTGTTCCTTTTTTTTTTTTTTTTTTCAGTGCGTTTTCTCTCTATCCTCTTTATTAGTGGGAATCATTAGAATCTGGGTATTAACAATGCTAAAAATATGAAGCCCTTATCTTTCTGTATTCCAGGAAAACAGTTTTGTCAAATGAGTTTTCTAACTGGTAGATGAAGATATCAGTGATAAATGCTTCACTGCTTCCTGGGAGACTTCCTTTACAATAAAGAAATATTTCTGCAGTTAAAATGGAATCTGTCAATGAACAAAAAAATCTTCCTCTGTTCTTTTTAGCTATGAACTCTACTACTCTCCTTAGTACCCCATAATTTATGAGTGACATATCAACTCAAGGCCTAACACATGAAATAGTATGAGAAAAAGTTATTTTCATGGTCTGTAGAAAGAAAAAGAGTCTGATTTTTATTTCATTGTAATTATTCCTTTTCTTTGTGTTAAAGTCAAGCATTAACAGTTTCCTACATTATGTTTTAATGGCAACATTTTCAATTTTTGATCATGAGGGTACAAAGAGGGAGAGTATAGTGAAAAAAGCCTTGATTTTCCTCACTGTGATCATATAAACTAGGTAAGTTTACAAGTTCTTAAACTAGCATTTCTCTAGTGAAGGCAGGCCCCAGTAAAGTAAATTTATCCATCAAACAGGTCATCAAAACTACTATGATGTCTTCCCTTTCTTCAATATTTTTTTAATATTGTGTTGTTGACTTTCTTTTATTCTCTGTAAAGGAAGATGAAGCATGAATATAATCAGGGAAAAAAAAATCAACAATTTGAAGAGTTGTCAAGTGCTTTGAAATTTAAATCTTTCATAAAGCAATGCTTGTCAATGGAATAATGTTGAAATAACTGGGTGCTTCCTTACACAAGAACCAGTCTACTACACGGCTGAAATTAGATGATAACCTGCAATATTCTCTATAATACATTCTTTTAATCTTTCAGTTAGAGACAATTGTTCATCAGTTAAAACAGGGTATGTAAAATTTTAGATGGCAAACATTTAAGAAGGCATTAATTTAAATTTGCATAAGGAAGAATCAGATTTGAAAAACACTAAGAATACTTTCATTAAATTCAAAGAACAATCTATTAAAAATAACTGTAAAAAGATAAAATATATAGACAAGTAAAAATACACTCAAAATGAATATAGAATTTTGGAAATTACAAAGCTAAGATCTTGGAAGATAAGAAATGCCAGAACTAGTTTAAGCAATTAATCTGAGCAATTTTACTTTACCACTGGTAAAAAAGTTGTGTAATTATGTCATTCTGTACTAAATTTTTGAACCTTGCTTTCAACCAGTGACCAGCATGGACAAAATGAAACACAGTAAAATATCTTTTACACAGAGCAAATGTATCTTCACATCATTTTCTGTGGAACACACAATGAAGCACCTTAGAAGTTCAGAGCTACTGGTAATTTTCTTTTTGCAGTTCCCTTCTGTGATGTGGAGATAGTGTTATCTTTATTTTACAAATACAGATCACTATTCAAAGAGACTAAAGTGAAATATTGCCACTTATACTGGGAAGCAGGTAGGCTATCAGAATCATTAGCATAGTTAAATAAAACATTTTTCTCCAATTTAATGAAGAATATCACTGGAGTATTTTTTAAAACTACAGGTAATAGAAGTTTTTTTTTTTACTTTAGGAAGTTCAGCTGTTAAAATACTGAATAGGTGTTACTCTCAGCTCTGACTATGGTAAATGACTACAAGAAACAACATTTTGTCACAAGGGTGTTGGCTACTGCAGAATTATTAAATTATTTATCATTTATAATGTTGACATTTTTGTGAAGTTTTTTATCAAGCTATTCTGTCTGTTCTCGAAGGTTGATTTTTTACCTGACTTAGAACAAAAATCTCTTTGTCTTGTGCACAGGTGATGTGGAGCATCTTCCCGTCCTAGTAATAAATCTATTTGAGAATCTAAAAGCTTTTGGGCACGCATCTAAAGAAAATAGAAATCTATTATGTCATAGCCCTGGTCTTTCATTAAAAATAACTTTATATTAACGTGACAGAGAAGAAGTGCTGGAAACCAAATTCTAGCAATTCCTGTCAGTATAAATGAGGAGAAAGTTCTTATTTTAGCAAACCTTTCCAATTCTTTCCTCCTCATTGCTGCGTTTTTAACTAACTTCAGGGGTTCTGCAGCCATTGTGAAAATTGCTGTCATTAATTTTTAAACAAACCCACTCTCATAAAAAAAAAAAAAAAAGAAACTTTTAGGGTCTCCTAAGGCAGGTTAGCTTATAGATATAGTATAAAATGACAAATGATTCATGAGCTGGTTACAAATTTTCTCCTTCAGTCAGGAGTGCTAGCATTTTATCACTACTAATTACCTCCTTAGAACATTTCTTGGTATAACAAGCTATCAGCTTCATAATCTAGGTTCCAAATTTCTACATTAATAATAGCACATTAATAATAGCATATGAGCAATATTCAATAGCGAGTCACAGAGTAAGATAGAAGTGTGCAAATGTCATCATCATCTACATCCATTCCTTTCACCCCTCACTTCCAAGAGTCTAGCTTATCTAACTAGATTCTTGCAAGTGCTGTTTTGTTCATTGAAGGGAAAAAATAGCACCATGGGTTTAACCTCCCAAAAATAAGCCTGGGTTGTTTTCTTTAAAGGTACATGGCTGTATGGTGGAGTTTATGCAAAAACATACATTTGTTAAACAATTATATTCTTGCAGAGCACTAACCATTTTCATTCTATATTACCAACAGGGTTACTTACATGTTTGCACAGGTAAATATAACAAGCTCACATTGCTTCATTTGTAATGTACAATTGAATTGAAAGATCACAACTGGTCACTGCAAAATAATGCATCATCACATCTATAAAGTTTTATGAGTTGTACATTACAAGTGATACTTTTTCCTTTTTCTTCTTTTGCATAACATGTACAATTCTTTATGATAACATTTCAGAATGTTTTACCTATCACTTTCTGTGAGCTTCATCAGTCAACCAGCCCTTTCTCAAATTCCCACACCTCTCCAATCGTTAAGAGAGACTATAATATACATTTGAGGCTGGTGTTGATATACCTGTAGAAAGATTAAAGAGTAATGATGGGGTAGCAATATAAAAGTGTGGGTTTTTGCCAGAATTCTCATCTTTTATCATCCTATACCAATAGCTACAACATCAAAAACTCCTTTCTTATAGACAAGCTAGGGGACACAAATTATTGGCTTCAATTATATTTTACATCTTTATAATGCACAGAAACTTGATGAGTTTCTGTGACCACTAGAGTCAGTGGCTTGTACAAGGACAAGTTATTTGACTGATTATGTGGCAGCAGTGGCCCTGAATCCCAGGAACTGATAAGCATGGATGCTCAGTCAGACAAATTACCATCATTCAACTTCCAGAAGGAACCGGAGGTATATCTCTTGCTGAACCAAATAGTTAACCATGTTTTGATTCCTTGGAAACAGTGGTTTTAATCCTGATTTCTCATGACTGTTCTGTGCAATTTCTGGAATTTACTAGAAACTTATCAGTGGGATCAACATCTACACCAAGACAAGATACTATTCAGATGCTCAAAAAAGACAAAGAGCTTTGCACTAGCCCATCTTCAGATCAAACATAAAGATCCTACACTCAGATTTTTCTGACACCTTGCTTAGAAGAGGAAGCTCAGATTCACTAACAGAATTTCTTCAATATATCATTTATTGTATACAGTGTCTGTGACCATTTATGTGTCCTAAACAACAGTGAATTACAGTTGCACCTTGATAATAACAAATTAGATGGTTAGGTCATTGAATACCATCCTACTCCATGCTTCACAAAGACTGGCTCAATGGATGCCTTACTTATGATCTCATCTTCCAGGCATCATGAAGTAGAAGTTAAATTAAGAATGTATTGTACCTTTTTGTTAAATCTATGACAAACTTTATACAAATATAACAAATATATGAAGATTGATAAAGCAAACTTCTGTTCTTCTGTCTCTTATTTATTTGTTACCTGTATTAGATAACTACAGTTTTTCAGTGGTCTAATATTTATTTTATCACTTTTTTGTATTTGTCACTCTATATTGGACCTTCTCCGTTTCTTGTAATTTCATTTTAAAAAGGCAGTTACTGATGTTATTGATTCAGTCTTTGTCTGTGATTCACCACAATGCTCTCAACTTTTCAGCTGTGCTATTGCCTCACATCTGGTTCCTTTTTTGCAGTAATTTCTCATTAGAATGCCTATACTAAAATTTAACAAATTTACTTTGCACCATTTCTCCAATGGATCAAAATAATTTTGAAAGATAGGTCTGGTCTTGTAATCTGTCTCAGATCAGTGTAAGAAGCATACTATCTTCCATCACTCAGATGATAGTTAATTACAATATTGAATAATACTAAATTTGGGGTAATTAATTTTATCTGTTTTATTATTTCAGCACTGAAATTTTTTAACTGCTGAATGAGCTTTTGCAACAATCTGTGTGCTTACTTTGGAATAATTTAATCCGGGAAATATTTTCATACTTTATGAGATGTCATTTGAGATAGTGTCAAAAGCTTTACTACAATCTAGCTATATCACACCCAATGGGCCAATTACCCTGTCAATGATATAAATGGTATTGGTTTGATGATTTGTTCTTAACAAATCCATATCCTCTGTTTCTTGACACCTTATTATCCTTTAGATGCTAACAAATGGGATATTTAATACTTTGTTCCAGCATTCCAGTTATAAACTTAGACTGTTTGATCATTATCTTTGCACTTCTAATGTAAAAGAATTATTATTGCCCTATTCTAATTTTCTAAAACATCACTATGATATTTTAAAACACATATTAAAGGTTCAAAGATTAATTTCCTGCTTCCTTAAGGTGCCTTTACTTCTATATTTATCTAAAGGTATCCTTTATTCTGTAACTCCCTCTCTTGACATATTCTTACCATATTTTAACTGTTTTTATTATTTGTTCATCACAAGTTTTCATGTATGTGTGAAGAATTACACTACCCAAAGCAGCGCCTCTAGTTTTTTACTGAAATGATGAGGCTATAACATCTTTCCCTTTTCTGTCTTCTTTGGAATAGCTGTATTTCTTTTTGTATTGACTATCCACTGATAGGCACAATATTGCTCGCTAGCCTTTTTGTTTGGTGTGCTGCCTGGTTTTGCCTTGATTTTTTTTTCCTGTTCCTTTTTTAAAAGATATTTTCATTTTTTTCCTTATCTAAAGAGCTTCTGTTGGTGCTGTGATGGTCATTTATTTTCTATATTCATATTTTCCCTTGTTAGGGTGGTTTATCTCACTGTATTGAGCAATTTCCAGATAATAAAATATTCCCTAAATTAATTTCCCACTTTTTAAAGCTATCATGATACCAGTTTCCCAAGTCTGTTGAGGCTTGTCATGGTTAATATGTTTTCTTGTCCCTTTCATAGTAGTGTGAACACTAATATCTTGTGAACTATTTCATACTTTTTTTTTTCATAAACAAATCTTGCACCCATAAGCTCAATGATCCAGCCACCAGTAATCATAGAATCATAGAATCACAGAATGAAATGGGTTGGAAGGGACCTTTAAAGATCACCTAGTTCCAGCCCCCCTGCCATGGTCAGGGACATCTTTCACTACATCAGGTCACTCAAAGCCCTATCCAACCTGGCCTTGAACACTTTCATGGATGGGGCATCCACAGGTTTTTTTGGTGAACCTGGTCCAGTGACTCACTACCTTCATCATAAAAAAATCTTTCCTTACCTCTAGTATAAATCTATTCACTTTCAGTTTAAAACCATCGCCCTTTCTCCTGTCACTACAGGCCCCAGTAAAAAGTCTCTCTGCATCTTTCTTATAAGTCCTCTTTAAGTATTGTAAGGCTGCGTTAAGTTTGGAGCCTTCTCCTCTCCAAGCTAAATAACCCCAACTCTCTCAGCCTTTCTTCATAGGATAGAGGTGTTCCAGCCCACTGCTCTTTCTCATAGCCCTCCTCTGGACCTGCTCTAACAGGTTCACATCTCTCTTGTGCTGGGGGCCCCAGAGGTAGATGTAGTACTTTAGGAGGTTTCTCACCAGAGTGGAATAGAGAGAACACAGTCAACTCCCTCGACCTGCTGGCCACACTTCTTTTCATGCAGCCCAGGATACACTTAGATTTCTGGGCTACAAGCACACATTGCCAGCACTTATCCAGTTTTTCATTCATCTTTTTTTTTTTTTTTGACTCTAAAAAAGAAACATTCCATGACTGACCCATTCAAACTTGATACACTTTTCTCACAAGATAATCAGAAGATTGAATTGGGCCTGTGTGGCAACGTTCTGGTAGCGGGGTGTTACAGAGGTGGCTTCTGTGAGAAGCTGCTAGAAGCTTCCCCCATGTCCAACAGAGTCAACACTAGCTGGCTCCAAGACAGAACTGCTGCTGGCCATGGTCAAGCCCATCAGTGATGGTGGTAGCACCTCTGGGATAATATATTTAAGAAGGGGGACATCAACCCCTGTGCAACGCTAGCATCATTCAGAAGAGAGGAGTGAGAATATGTGAGAGAAACAATTCTGAAGACACCAGGGTCAGTGAAGAAGGAGGGGGAGGGGGTGCTCCAGGCACCAGAGCAGAGGTTCCCCTTCAGCCTGTGGTGGAAACCATGATTGGGCAGTCTGTCCTCCTGCAGCCCATGGAGGTTAACGGTGGAGCAGATACCCACCTGCAGCCTGTGGAGGGCCCCACGCTGGAGCAGGCTGAACTGCCTGAAGAGGGTTGTGACCCCATGGAAAGCCTGTACTGGAGCAGGCTCCTAGCAGGACCTGTTGCTCTTTGAAGAGAGAACCCCAGGCTGGAGCAGGTTTGCTGGCAGGACTTGTGTCCCTGTGGGGGACCCACACTGGAACAGTCTGTTCCTGAAGGACTGCACTCCATGCAAGGCACCCACGCTGGAGTAGTTCATGAAGAACTGTAGCCCATGAAGAGGACTCATATTGGAGAAGTTCATGGAAGACTGTGTCCCATGGGAGGGACCCCATGCTGGAGCAGGTGAAGAATGTGAGGAGTCCTCCCCCTGAGGAGGAAGGAGCAGCAGAAACAACATATGGTGAACTGACCACAACCCCCATTCCTGTTCCTCTGTGCTGTTGGTGCGGAGGAGGTAGAGAAATTGGCAGTGAAGTTGGGCCCAGGTAGAAGGGAGGAGTGGGAGAATGTGTTTTTAAGATTTCATTTTATTTCTCATTATCCTACTATGATTTGATTGGTAACAAATTAAACTAATTTCCCCAAATTGAATCTGTTTTGCCTGTGATTGCTGAGTGATCTTCCTGTCTTTATCCTGACCCATGAGCCTTTTACTGCATTTCCTCTCCCCTGTCCAGATGAGGATGGAAGTGATAAAATGGCTTTGGTGTGCACCTGGCATCCAGCCAGGGTCAGCCTACCACAGTGGTACATGCTTCTACAGGACGGATCATCACAGCATAAAGATTTCATCTGTTATTTTATCAGAAAACAGCTGAAATTTTAATCATTCCTTACAATAAATAATAACCAAATCCTAGATTAAGCAACATCAACTATAAAGGCTTTTCTGTGTACTACTCAGTAGTTTCTAAATAACTACCTGTTATCTGTGAACTGGTCCCTAAATAAATAACTATTATCCCAGTCTTCATGCATGAGAAGCTGCCAGAAGGCTGATTTAATTGTAGGTAGAAGGAGATAGCTTAGTTTTCTAGAAAAAATGTTTTGTTGGAGAATTTTACTCACTGTTATTTGTATCTTCAATAGGTGAATACCTTTACAAAATAATATACAGAATAAATCTTTTCAATTAAAAGTACAATGTCTAGTGAGTGACTCTGTGTCACTATTATCTTATTATGATTTAAAAATATTAAAACTGCTAGTTGTTACTCTTCAATGAGCTTAGTACCTTCCTGATTTTTAAGTATATTAAATGCTAATACAAAAAGAAAAACAAAATAAAGCCAGGCTATTGGATACCATGTTAATTAAAACATTTGTTCCTTGGTATACTTGCTATAAGGGACTTGGTTATGTGTGGTTAATACCTACATTATCTTGCTCCTGTCCCAGAAGAGGCTATTTTGTCCTCTTATTTATTCAGCAGTAGATTAAAATGATTAAGGGGATAAAACAGTTAGCGAAGAGTTATAATAGGAGAGTTTCGTTATTAGATATTTCAGTAAGATGGCTGCAAGGTTAATTCATAGTAGTAGTGTAACAACAGATATAATGCTAATGTAAATTAAAGTGCATAACCGGTAGAGATGGACTCCCCGATTGTGCTGTAGAAAAGGAATTAAATACTAAATTTTTGTAACAATTAACGGGTAGGTGGGTAAATAATAACTTGTGTTCTGAAATTTAATGTTTGCTTTTCTAGACCTCATACAGACATATGACTTTTCATTAATGATTTTTCCTAGATCAATAAAAAATTCTGCTCAGAAGAAATTTTTTTTTATTATTTTTTTTTTAATTCTGTTTCACATGTAGTTTAGATATTCAGATATATACTTCTGTATAGTAAGCCCAAATGGGTCATTGTAAGTCTATAAACTATTCATCCTTTGGATTTTGCTGAAGTCTGATATGTACTGGCAGGCTGAGATTACCTATGTGCTGTAGTACACTAATATTCCTTTGTAATTCAGGACAAAAAATAGTAACTTTTATATATATCTGTACTGCCTCACATAAAGGCTCAAGGCCACAAATTTTTTTCTTTACCTCCCCCTAAATCCTCCTCCTCTTCTCTAAACTAAGACATCAATCTCATGCACTCTATGCAGCCTCCTCAGAACAGGACCATACTCGTCTATCAGCTATTCACAAAACAAGTCCATTACATTATGTACCTCATTTTTAACTTGCATATTTCTGCCTTCATAGAACTTTTTCTACTATTAACACAGAAAGGTTGTTCTACAGCTTGATAACCTCTACAGTGAGCCATGTAAAAATAGCTCACTTAGATCAACTTCCCTCCAAGATGGTATCTTCAGAATTGAATTATCTTGTTCTGTCAAGCAGAGAATATTAACAATATTGTGAGTATGCAAGCACAGAACAAAATCCTAACAGATTTTGCTTTAAGAGTACAATTACTCTGATTTTTAGCAATAAGGCTGATTAACTCATATTTTGCTTCTGATGTGCAGTCATATAATGGTCCCTTGATGACCTCAGGAGTAGGGTAGATTTCCTGAAGGAAGAGTGCTTGTTTAGTTCTTTCCAGATTATGGTCTCACATATGGAGTAACTACCCATGAAATCAGTCTTCAAATTTTTAGTCTGTGATGTCCCTCCAAATCCACAGACCCCATTTAGACAAGGGCTATATCTACCCAGAAGGATGACTTTAACAGAAAAATAAGTCTCCATCTGGATAATTTTTTTTTCCACTGACATGTACATGAGAAGTTATGTTGACTGTAAGAGCTTTATACTATATAGAGAAAGGTTGGCTTCTCAAGAATTGTCTAGAAAAAGCTTTGAATAAGTCTGGACAGCTATTGAGAATGATGGGCAGAGTCCCAGGATACCCATTAAACTGAGCGAAACTGTGCATTGAACAGCTTACTTGTATGAGCAAGATATTCACCTTTGACTCCTAATTACATTTTTTGCTTTTCTCGGGCAGAAAGACGATAACCTGTAGCTAAGGTAGGTGATAAACTGTAGCTAAGGTGTGATTAAATTATTAAGATGTTAGAACTTCAGCAGAAGACACAATTTTGAGAACATCTGTAAATTAAATGAAAAGCAGAGAGCAAAACTCAACTTCGGGTTAGAGTTAATATACTCTTCAGCTGTATTTAAAATTGTTTTGTATTGAGAAATGAAACTTTTCTAAAAAGTGACAGGTAGATAAATATGATAATCAAATCTATGTTAACATGTGGAAAAAAATTATTGCAGCTGGTGAACAGCAAAGCTATAATAAGATATATTACAGATTTCTGTCCCCCTTAGTTGCACAGAGTACTCACTGGAAGCAAAACAAATTTCCATTCTACAGCATATTGACAGATCTCAGAGGCCAGCAAAGTCATATATTAAAATGCTAAGAGGATTATAATGATGATGATGATGATGATAAGCAGAAAAAGGATAATGTCTGCAATTTTGGAACCTTTCCACCCACTCTTGCTGTATATGTAAAAAGAAACATGGGCAGCTGGCATTCCAGATGGTTTATATTTGTGACACCCAAAGCAAAAAAAGTTTGGACTAAAAAGAAGTTCTGTTAACACTAGCAGCAACTCAGAATCCAAATTATGATTCTTGCACTTTGTGTCTTGAGTAGATTAATACTACAATTCATCAAAAATAAACTGAAAAAGTGACATTTTTTCTTTACATTTTAATTACCTCATTTTAATTCTGTTGTTTCCAGAAACACAATTTACTAGAAGCGGGGGGGGGGGTGGGGTGGGGGGGGGGTGGGGGGTGGAAATGAACACACTGAGTTTATGCTAGTGTGAACAGACTCTTTACAATGAAAATAAAAATAAAATCTTCTCTCTTGCTCAGTACCAATGCTTGCAGTTTCTGGAAACCCAAAGAACAGTTTAAAATATAATTTCCAAAGAATCATGAAGCATGTTGCTTTTCTTCATTAGTGAAATCTAGCTTCCCACTTTTAGGAATTAAGTAGCTGGTGATTTATTGAACCAGAGAGTGTTCAAGCAGATGCTTCTCTCCAAAACCATGATCTAAGTCACTACCTAGAAAAATAGATAATGCAAGATTAAAGTTACAGCTCTCTGTAAGAAAACTATACTGAGTTCTCTGGCAGGCAGCTCTAGCTAACAGGATAGCATCCTTCTGTGCAGTCTTACTGTGTGTTGAGATTTTGATGGATCATAACTGTCATATAGTTTTTCAGGGTTCAAGAGTGGGATCCCACTAGAGCTTTTTTAGAAGCAATGGAGAAAAAAAGTCTCTTTGAAAAGAGGGCTGTTCAGATTCAGATGTCTTCTTTAGGATGAAAAGATCTAAAACCTAGAAATGTTCCTTACGTTCATTCAAATGGATCTTTTGAAGTGACTAGCTCTGTGTTATAGACATCTACATCCTATAAGATGAAATCCATCCAAAAGGACTACAAGCCACAAGCAATAACAGTCTTCACATCTGTTTGCTCATTGATACATTACATTCTTTAATAAAAGTTCAAAGGAGGATAGGAGAACCTGCCACGGGTACTCCTTATCTCACTTATGACTATTATATAATTTTTTTTCAAATATATATGATTCTAAAATGAAAGCAAATGTATTAATATCATAAAAGAGGAAAACATTTTAAATTTGTATTAAAATTAATATTTGCTAATTTTAGGGCTATCATAGGCTACAACTAGAACACTACAAGACAAAGTTAAAGTGATTTATTATACTAACTTCTTGAATAACTTAAGCAGAGAGGAAAAATAAGGGACCAAGATCTTGGTGGAGCAAAGATAGAACTAAATACAATTAGCAAATGTTGTTACATGTGCGTTCTCATATTTACATGCACTTAAAGCTTCAGCATCCTGATGCCTGTCTTTGAAGAATTCTTCTTAGCATGTGAAAATTGAAAAGAATATTAACTTTTCTAACAAGGACAAGAGGTGAGAAGGAAAGGAAAATTTTACTGGGATGCTCTATTAAAAATACAATACTGTATGCTACATACAGTAAAGAGTGTAAGGAATTTGAATATGGGGTATTAAATAATTTCCTAATTTTGTGAAACTTTTGTAAAAAACCCCTAACTTATTACAATTTTCTTGCCATTTGTAATCTTCAGAAAACAGAGAAACTGTTTCTGAATATGTTTGAAAAGGATACAGGCAAACTGTTACAAGTCATCTCTTCTAAAGCTGGTAAGGGTCTTTCTCCCTGTTTCAAACTACCGAGTGTGTGTTTTATTTGGCTGGGGTTTGATTTTTGATATACTTGCACAGTTTATTTGAAAACTACCTTCTGTAATGCCTTGCCTGTTATTTTAAAAATATTCTTACAAGTCTTTAGGATGATTATTAGGTCATGTAAGTGATCTGACTTTTTAATTATCTTTTCATGTTGACATTTGTTGTTACTGTGTGATGCAAATGGACAGATGGAAAGTAAAATTAAGTGTCTGTGCATATAATTTGACATGCAACAGTTCAAGTATCTATCTGCATAGGCTTTTTCTTAATATCTACTGATATATATTTTTTTTTCATCACTCCTCTCTGCCTAGAAATAATTTGATTTTAGCTATTACGTATAGTTTAATGGAATATTTCAGAGGGGGAAGCTAGGAATTCTAAACTGAAGAATATTTTTAAATTCTTCTAAAAATGAAGATAACTTCTAATTTTTTTTATCTGGTAGACAATAGACTTCATGTAACTTCTGAAACTTCTGTCTTAGAAGTTAGAGTAATTGAACAGACTAATTTCTACTCATCTACAGGCATTTATTGAGATGTAAACTCCTTCACAAGTTTGAATTTGAGTTAGTATGTGTCTTTCATTGACCAAAAAAACACATTCAAACGATTTTAAACAGTTTGAGGAATGACTGGATGTATTTTGAACCCTGGATATATGCTAAAGTATGAAAACAATATGGTAACCTGAGATAAAATGTCTTTTCAGTGTTTGACTTTTATTTTTGGTGTCTTTATTTTGTTTGGGGTTTTTAGCAGAACATAGTGCACTGGAAAATCCTTTCTCAAATGTTGCCAACCCTAGAATGCTTATCATATACCCTAGTTTATAAAATTTGAGAGTCACTTCGAACAATTAATAGATTTGAGAGAAATCTTTTGAATAGGATGAAATTGTGACATATAACTAAAACAAGATGAGAGTAATATAGACAGAAACACATAAGCATATAAAACTTATTGAACTTTATGATTTACCCTTAGCCATCTATACATAGCAGCTGAAGAAACATAGTTGTGTCTGTTAGCAGTAAGGTTTTGCCAAAGACACATCAGCTTCATGTGTACAAAGGATAAGAAGTGCTCATATTTGATCTATAACTGATCTATTTTTGTGCTTGTTTTCTCTGCAAGATTTCTAGATTTACTCATTTTCAAGTGTCATCCACTCTGGGTTGTTACTCATTCTGGTATTTGCCTTTGCAATTTGCCTCTTCTTGTTAACTCCCACATTCAATCAGATCAAGTTACCTGTCTAGGATGCTGTTGGGTTGATCCATGAGAATGAAGTGAATTTCTTTCACCTATTCCATGGGAAAATCTTTACACAGGGACAACTAAGCAAATTGTGAATGACATAATATGCAATTCTCCCATGACATTCCAAATTCTCTCTTGTTAAATGACTATCTGACTAGCAACACTTGTCATTATCTTTCAGTAAATTTAGGATCCCTAATTAAATTCACAGAGTATTTTTTGTGGGTGAATATTAGTAATAAACAATACAACAGATTATGGTGAAGGGAAAAACAATTTTGCTGTTGTTTTAAGAGGAACTTACATAATTTTATTTCCATCTATGTTTTTGGAACAGCTTTAAATATGTGTATATATATCTGCTTAGCCCACTAGAATAAGAGGAGCTATTCTACCAAACTGTCTGATTCAGGAAAGAGCTAAGCAATCTATGCTATTTGGGGAATTATGCTTGAACATTTAAAGTTTATATTGATTCCAGTATAGAAATTCAATTATCTGTATTGCCTGTGCGAATATTTCATTTCTTTGGAAGTAAATGAAAATACACAAATTAAACATATAAAGCCATGCAGGGAATAATCCAATAAATCCATTAAACTGTCAATGACATAATTTCCAGTAATGCATAGGCATATCATAACACATCACACTAAGAGTCTCATACTCACAAAAGTATAAACATGCAGATTATTTGTAAAAAGAAACCTGACTTTTAGCTGTAATGGCTGAATGTTGTTAGTCATGTCACACTTACTTGTTAGCTTTGTGTGAAATAATTTGGTGGTGCCTGTGACTCTTAGGCAATTCATGTGATTCTTATCTTTCTCTTGCTACTTAGTCCTTTCTGTCTTAGTGTCAAGCACTAACCTACTGCCATTACTTTAGTGATATCTCTAGTTGTCTTCCCTGTTATCTCATTCTTCAACTCTCCCTTCATACTACAACCATATTTATTGACACTTTCTGACTCCTATCCTACCCACACATCACCACATGGTCAAGTGTCCAACTGAGGACACACATAACTCTTTATTCTTGTCTACTAATTTCTTTCTCCATGCCTTGCTTGTTTCTGTTTTCTTTCTGTTAATCACTTGACAAAGTGATTAATATCTGCTTGCTACAGCAGAAGAACTCAGCTTGTTTTGAAATAAGAGAGAAACCACCAATCTTTTATGTAAAACAGTTGGGGAAATCTGTATTTCTAAAGTCAATGAATTTTCATTAAGTCTACTAAGTTTCTCTCTTCTGAAATCAAGTATACTGATTCAGCGGTATGTTGTAAAGACTGTGCCTAGTGTGTTCTGTATGAGGGACGAGTGGAGAACTTTTTTGCTTGGGTGACTACCATTTTAACAGAATAAATGAGATAACAAAGTAAACCTAACTTTCTCCATGTTTATAGCAGACGACCTAACAGCAGGTAAAAAAATGAAAAAAAGAAATAACAGTGACACAAATTCAAAAGTTTAAACTGTCTTCAAGTTTATGCAGAAAACTCCTTGGAAATCTTGAGATTGGTAGTGGTAAAACTAAAGGTTTTCCATTAAATTTCTTAATTGTAAGGTTAGCTTCAGAAAACATAAGTGAACTTCAAAGTTCTGTGAGAGAGAAACAGAAAATCAGCATATTTTATACTGCTGTGGCTGTCTTTACAGTTATACTTTGGCCATTATGTTTGGATCAGGTGCACACTTCTGAATTGAACTTTCTAATTGTCTATGTGTACTACAATTTGGTTCATACTCCCAAGCCATCCTGTAGAGTGCAAAGCAATTTCTTTCTGATTAAACTAAGCTGGAGAATGCACTCCAGTAACACACATAAAATACTGTAAATGTTAATGAGCATACAGTCCACTAAAACATACACTTATTTTTTGCTTTTGTCTAGATATGTTGGGGGGGATTGTTTTTTTTTGGTTGGTTGGTTGGTTGGTTGGGTTTCTTTTTTTTTTTTTTGTGTTTTTTTTGTTTGTTTGTTTTGTTTTGTTTTGTTTTGTTTTGTTTTGTTTTGTTTTGTTTTGTTTTGTTTTGTTTTAGGGTAGGTGGGTGTGGTCACTACCTTAGAAGGGGATCAGCTTTTATAAATGTATCTCGGTCAGTGTGTGTCTCTTTTTCGCTATACTTTAGACTAAGGTGTAAATTTAAAACGCAGGGCTACAGCTCCAGGAAAGAATGTCCCATTTACTCAGATGTAAAGAAAAACAGTACATGAGCCAGAGGGTGAAAGGCACAGTATTATAAACAGTCTAAAGACCAAAAAGGACTTAAAATCACACCAAACATACATAGAGGGTAAAATGCAGAGAATCCTGAGAAGTGTTCCCTTGAAGGAGATCTTCCAGACCTAGTTAATATTTGTTTACTTTACTAGAGGGGGAAATCCCATGGCAAATAAAAAAAACCTGTCCCAGGTCACAAAGTATATTAGTGAAAGCGTAGCATCTGATTTTCCAGGCTTTTAGCCAATGCTATTTTTTTCACATCTATTATATTTATTTCTTCTGCATCTCTTTCAGATCATAAATATATTACTTAAATGTTAGTTTTTGGTCACTTCCTAGATCAAAAGCACAAATACTTTAAAATAGCTTCGTGAGATATTGTATCAACTAGATAGCTTTTACATAGGGAAAATTGGCCAAAAATTCTTGATAGCATACCATGGAGTGTGAGACTTAGAATAAGAATTAAAAAAAAAAAGTTGGAGAAATGTGATTTAGCTCATATATTGAACTGATCTGTTGCTTGCACATAAGAATAAATCAGCAGTCTTGAATCATATGCCCAACATCCGTCATTTTTAAATTTGACCTTTTTACATTGCTTATGCCAAACAGGAAACTTCCCAGCTGTGACGATGACTTTAATTTTTTTGAGCTTTATGTGGTCCATAAAAATGAAATCTGGAACATTTTGGTTATTTAAACTTAAAACATTTTTTTGTTTCAATATTGCATTTTTTTAGTTTCTTTAAAACTGAACATGAAAATTTATTTAAGGAGAATATTCCATGCTCACCCCTGTACAAATGTAATTAGAATTCAGATGCATTTTTTCTATTAACTTTATTCGACCATAAATCTCTCCATCTTTAATAGATACAAGCTTGAAAGGATACAGACGTTACAAGCACATTACTGAAACACAAGAACTGCCACATTCCAGTCTCATTTGTCACCTTAGTGTTCTTGAGGAGCCTTCTGAAGTCAGATCTTAAAAAGTGTTAAGGCACCAAAAAATCCAGGTGCTGTTCAAAATAATTTTTAAAGCAGCTGTGGTGACTTAGGAATTATAATTTCTTTTAAACTGCCTTGAGCTATCTATCTTATGTGCTTTTGTAAATGCTGCCAAGAAGGGGGTATAGGACAGAGCATTCATTCCAGGTATGTTGGGCTATTTTAGGAATCTGAACTAAGATCAATTCTACAGACTAATGTATCAGCTTTAGTCCTGCTGGGGCAGAGATGATACCATCAATCCAAATAACCCGTACGCAGCTCAGCTGTAGCTAGTAGTAAAGAGAGAAGTTCTGTCTGGCAGGTGAATAAATTCCTTTAAATTGCTGATAACTAGACTACTATACTAGACTGGGAAATGCACTGACAAAGACATATAGCTTGCATTGACTCATCTCAGCTTGATGTGACTAAATATACTGGAAAATACAGTCTTTCATCTCAAATATCCTAATGCAATTGTTTACAAAAAGACATAAACTGTAAATCTTGGAACTACTTTGAGGTACATATATTTGAAAATTCTGTCTAATTTCTTTTCTGTGTGAGGCATGAGTGTGTCTGTTATGCAGAAACCATCTCTCACAGTGCTGCTATTGAGAATGTTAAAAGTATCTTTCTTGAACATATGAAGGTTTTGTGTGTGTCTGTGAATATATATGCATGTGAGTATTTCCACATTCAACTGTGACTACGATATATTTTATATATATATACTCATATTTATGAAAGCACAAATAATTGTATATGTATGTGCACATACATATGAACTCTAAATAGCAGCATACATTTATCAATACTAATTCAAAAAATCCAAGGTAGGAAGGCATTACTTTGCCCAAAAGATTGAGAGGAATATATTAAGTTAATTTTCTTAGAGTTGATTCTGATAGCCAATTTGTATTTATGTGGGTGCATGAGGCTAATGGCAAAAATACCCCACAACACTCACTGGCACTACATGCTTTCAAATACTTAATATTCAGTTTAAAAAGGTCAGGATGCTATAATTGCGTAGTAGCAAGTTCGTTTTGATTAACAGTAGTAGCAGCATTATTTCCTTTGGGTTTAAAGCAGAGCAGCACAAGTTGGTATATAAGTTTTGTAAGTTAAGTCTGTCTGAACTCCCTCTGTCATATAGACATTGCAATAAAGTAGAGTGGAGGTAAAATATGTAAGATGATGTACTGTGAGTTATTTCACAGAAAGCACTTCATAATCTTTATTAATGCCTCATTTGTTAACCTTAGTTATGGATAAATTTTTAGATTAATTTTGTGCATTATGCATGCAATGATTTCATGCTTGTGCTGCTACAGAATATCATAGTGTGTAATAAAATATGCATTTTACTTGCTGGGCAGAAAACCATACATATCAAAGGAACACTCACACTTTTTATTCTGAGATATAATAAAAAGTCATCTTGACAGTGTTTCCGGTTACAAAGAGGGAGACATTCATAACTGCTGTATAGAACTCACAGTGTTTATTATTGTGCATTAGTGAAAGCAATTAATCTACTGCCTTCAGGGGTAGAGGATCAAGCTTTAAAGGATCCAGTCTAAAAGAAGTAGTATGTTGGCTTCACGTCACAACCAAATTGGGAACTTGATGGGAGAACACCCCAGCTTATTTCTGGTCCATGTGCCCAGTGTGCAGGAGGTGAGAGGAGAGAAGAGTGAAGAAAAGATGTTGATGGACATTTGGTTTTTCTTGATACAGAATGAGGACAAGGTCAGCGCTGCATAGCTGGGTTTAGGTCCTGAAGAGCAATTCCAGATTCACCATATCAGATCTATCCAAATATAGTTTAGTTTTGTAATGAGCATGAAAATCATAGGCTCTTTAGTGCTCTACAGATCCAAATTAGGCACTCAGATTTCCTATACAGACCACAAGGGAAGACAGAAACCTTAAGAACATATTACAGAAATGCACATAGCAGGTGAGGAGCTACCTAAAGCTATTTCTTCAGGATATATTTCCCCTCTACTGTTTTACCAGACTGAATTGTATTTTCAGATCTACCTTCAGCCTTGTAATCTTGGGTATCTTTAACAGTTCCAGTGCAGTTTCATGGACTAATTGACTACTGGATGATTGAAAATGGTGTATTCCCAGCAGTAGAAATTTAAATGACTACAGAATGTAATGACTTTATTTAATTTGGTGGTAGCTTGGGTGAAAATTTGAAATATTTTAAATATTAGTTTATTTCTCTAAAACTTCTGAAAAATGTCAAAAATCTTTTGTGTATCTACTTGTTCTCTGAAAAGACAAAAAGTCAGATTTTCCTATGAACTCAATGGGAAAATATTTGTTAACTCCAGTAATCTGACTGATAAATAATATTAAGCATTCTGAAACATTTAAAAGCCACTGAATGTACTTTTCGATTAGAAAGGGGTAGGTGATAATAATGGTTAGGTTCTGCTTAACCATGAAGCTAAAGCAGGAAAATCCCAGAATGAAACTTCAGTCTGTGTCCTGAAGCATCCATGATTTTACCTATGAACATGGAAGGGAATATTTCAGCTTGAACACTTAACAAAATTTCTTACATTTACTAAAAAAAAAAAGTTATATTTCTAAAATGTAAATATAAAAGACTAAAAATAAAGTGCTTAAATTTAGAATTTTTGTTTCTAATAGCATGTCTGGAAGCAATTTTTGGAAATATTTAAATGAAATACTATTACAGTAAGTTGTTAAATTCCCTTGAGATGTGTTACTGGCTGACCCAATTTAAGACTAAGAAATTATTGCAGGAAAAACTTCTGGTTTGATTTAATTAAAAAAAAAAAAAACCAAGTAATTAATGTGTATTTACAGTTGTAGTAAAATTTCTAGCCATATCAGTTTTTGTAGTTACAGTTTCTATGCTATTTCTTCATCCAATAATTCATAAATACAGTTTTCCAGTGTTTGTAATCTGCCATGTGTATAATTTGCACATTTTTCTCTCCTGCCGCCAGAATATTAAAAACACTCGAGGATATTATTTTCCAATAAAACAAATTTTGAAGCACTATCATGTGTTTTTCTAGGAAGATAATGCTGAAATAGATATACTTTGCATACGAATTCTCCCAGTCACTGTGACTCTGATTCAGGTCCTGTGAATTCTGTGAACACATATTTTGTTAGAAAGTCTACCTGAATCCCCAATTTATGTGGCTCTACTCCTTAAAGCACTAGACAGGAACAAGGCTGATCTACTACAGATCTCCAAACAAAGCTGTGATGATTGGCCTAGACTGTGAGATCACATTGCTTCTGGCATGTCTTCAGTTAAAAATATATATTGTCGTTGTTTGAGCCTGGTTGGCAGCCAGCCACCACGCAGCCACTCTCTCCCCCTTCTCTTCTGGCAATAAGAAGGGACAGAGAGCCAGGCTTGGGGTTTGAGATAGGACTGGGGTGGGGAAAAATCACCCTTTATGGTCATGAGCAAAAGGCAGACTCATTAGGGGAAGAAAAAAAAAAGAATATATATTTATTACAGACACTGACAACACGTAACAGAGTAGGACAGTGAGAAGCATTGTCACATCTTGAGAACATCTTCCCCCCACCCCTCCCTTCTTCCCGGGCTCAGCTCTGCTCCTGATATCTCTACCTCCTCCCCCAGCGGTGCAGGGTCAGGGAATGGGGGGTGCAGTCAGTGATTCCACTTCTTCCATCGTCAGTGGGGAGAGATTCTGGAATTGTTTCCCCTGCTCCAGCATGGTCCCACTCTCACAGGAGACAATCCTCCATAAACTTCCTCCGATGTGAGTTCCTCCCACGGGCCTCAGCATTCTCAACACTGCTCCAGCAGGGGTCACCAACTTTCTCCGACTGGATTCCCTCCCACGGCTGCAGCCCTTCCCGAGCTGCTCCAGCGTGGGACACCCCCACTTGCTGCAATCCTCCCAGAGCCAAACTACAACAGTAGGGCCACCTTTTCCCACAAGACCCCAGCCTTCTTCGGGCACAGCACCTTGATCATCTGGGCAAAAAACACAGGCCATAAATCATTGTCTGCTCCACCGTAGATCTCCATGGGTGGCAGCGGGGGGCCGCCCTCCCATCTCACCACAGGATACAGGGGGTCTCTGCTCCGGCACAACTCCCCCCTCCTTTCTTCCTCCGTTCCTCCACTGACCTTGGTGTTCACGCAGCTGCAGCAACTCCTCCTCAGAAGTCCCACTGCTCGTCACCACGTCCCTTCTTAAATATGTTATTGCAGAGGCACAGCTGATTGGCTCAGTTTTGGTGCAGAGGTGGAGCTGACTTGGAGCTGGGGGAGCTTCGAGAAACTTCTCACAGGGGGCCACTGCTATGGCCCCGCCCCCTGCTACCAAAAAAACCCCACCAGTCACTCAAAGCCAGGACATTCCATCTCTCACCTCTGCAAATCATGTATTTAGGAATTTAGAGATTCAGTATAGAAGATAGTATACACATCAACATCAGAACAAAGAGAAAACAAAACCGAAATGTAACAGAGAGAAAAGAAAACTTCCCCACAGCCAAATAAAAAATAACATCAACAGAATACTGAGACACAATATAGAAAATCCACCCATAGTCCCTTCACCACTCCAGGTAAAAAAAAACTCCCCCACAATTACAGACATTCTAAGGATCATTCCACTAATGGAGTTCAGTCTGTATTTTGCCCATTACCTCTCCCAATTAATATCCTTATCAAATTGCAACCCTCTGCTCCACGTTGGGCAGCAAAAAGACTATTGTGGTTTGAGCGTGGTCGGCAGCCAACCACTGTGCAGCTGATCACCCACCTTTCCCCCCCACACCTAGGAACGAGATAGGGAATTGGAGGGGTAAAGGGAGACTTGCAGGTTGAGATAGGAACAGTTTAAAAAGGGTAATGAAATGAGAACAATGACAGTAATAGAAAATATAAACGGGCCATAGAAAATAAAATTGCACAATACAATTGCTCACCACCCACTGACCAATACCCAGTTCGTTCCCGGCTAGCAACCCCGAAATACCAAGATCCAGAAATCACAACCCCGGAAGCGAGAGAGAGCTCCTTCCCAATCACCCCTCCTCTATATAGTGAGCATAACGTTCCATGATATGGAATATTTCATTGGCTAATTTGGGTTTGGTGCTCTGTCTGTGCTCCCTCCCTGCTCCCTGCTTCCTGTGCCCTTGCGCATAGGCAGGACATGGGGAGTCGAAGAGTCCTTGAAGTAGTAGTTCAGTAGCAGCTAAAAACATCCGTGTGCTATCAACATTCTTCTCATACCAAACCCAAAGCTAAATCCAAAACACAGCTCTCTTCTAGTTCCTGGAAAGTAATATTAACTCTGTTTCAGCCCAAACTAGGACATATATATAGTATAATAATACACTATTGCCCCCATGAAAAATGATCATTATGAAACATTTGGATACTGCTGACCTGCATAATGTTGCAGCAGCTCTATCTAGCAACACATTGGCAAATATTCTTCAATAATGGTATATTCTCAATTTCCTTCAATTTTCCTTCTAAATAGTTTTCTGATACAGATAAAATAATTTTCTAGTTCCAAAGAAAGACCATCCCTTTTCTTTCTACCTCAGAAAATATAATTAATCAATATTATTATTTTTAAATGGAAATGGCAAGATGAATTATATATGTATCAATTTTGAGCACTATAGCTCCAAGTATTTCATAAACATGTCCTTCAATTTCTTCATTTTACTCTGGAGCACAGTGACACTGAAGATAGTCAAGCAGCTTTTTATAAAGACCTGACTCCAAATTCAAGTAATTAACAATTCATTGTGTTTTTAATGTGATACTCTACAATAGCACTTAAGAATAGTCACAGTCTCATCAACAGAAAGCAGCTGCTACATCACAGTCCTGACAGCAAGTACCAGAATTTACTAGCCCTTAAAACATGAATGCTAAATTCCTGCAACAGTGTGGAAATCATCACCGGGTATTTTGTAGTGAACCCAGAGGGCTGTCTTTATATGGACTTTTGCTCACTTTTGTCACTAAAGCCATGAATCAAAGTCAAAGCTCCAGACAATGTTTCAAAAGTATACCTTTATGGTTCTGACAGACTTAACTGTCTTACAAAGAGTGATCAGTTGTAAGCATTTTAAATGTTCAAAAATATATCAAAGTGTCTTTTCCTTTCAAGCTTCTTTTTAGTACCTAAAAGCGTCATTGTAGTGTAAAGTGGTAGTAATAGATGAACTCAAAGGTCTCTTTGGTGACCCGTTTTTCTGCTAGTTTGACTTTGCAGCAAGAAAATGCTTTCTGCTTGAGAACTTCTGGTCTAGAAGACTAGAGCTTACTTTAGGGAACTGGAGAGAGAGCCATATGGTGTTAGCTTGATCCAATTTCCTTCACCACCACTTTTCACAGACTGTATCAGACAACAGTTAAATGAGTACACCAAAATACTATCATGAATTATTAGTACCTGACACTTAAACATCAAAAGAATGTGTTTCTCTGTGGTTTGCTCAAAGTGGGGAAAAGTGATAGTAGATTTAGGAGGTTTTCCTGTGCCTTTCTATAGTTATTTATGTTACAGCTCAGCAGCAGACATGAGAACTGGGCTGCTGACCTTCCTTGTACTGAGGATCAGAAAACTTCATGATAAATTCAGAATTTTAAAAAGCAGTATTGCTAAACCTAAATTTTATATAGTGATTGTTTCCCAAAAGTGAAATTTAGAAGCTGAGTGGGTGACAGATTCTTTAGAGTCCATGGGGTGGACTTTGAAGTCCTAGGAACAGTTGCTTACACAAAGAGTTGCAAGTTAGGACCTACCTTGTCATTACAGTCTGAAGAAGTGTCTTCAACTGCACAAGAAAAATGAATTGGAATTCTTCCCTGTGAGTTATTCTTTCATTTGTTCATTGTTACATTATTGGTGCCTATACAGTGCATTATCAACTGTACAAAGACCACAACTCAATTCACTCCATAGTCTAGTGGTAAGATAGTTCTTAGAGGGTAAAGGGGTTCAAGACTGTGTATTTGATTAAATATAATTTGACATAAAATACTCTTTAGGAACTGAGATGAAAGGTGTTAGATAGCAGTAGAAAAAATGCATGTCTCTTCCCAACCCAGGAGTCTCTTTTCAGCCTGGAGGAAATACAGCAAAATGGTCTGATAACAATCTGAAAATGGCTTCTACCCAGCCTCACATATACCCATGCATAGAAATAAAATGCATTGGCAAGATCTCTAGCTTATTGCTGTTTCATGCCTCATTCTCCTAATTAACATGATCAGTGATTGGAAACAGTTAGCCAAATGAATGGTCTCACTATAATGAAGCTAGCTTTGCACTTGTGAGCCTTTTGTCATTAGTGTCTCAGTATGATTCTCCAATCCATAATGTCTGCCTGGACTTGGTCCATACACAATATAGAACTGGATTCAAATGTCAGTGCAACTACTGGTCAGGGATTCTCATTTTATCAGACTTCAGAGCTGGCAGTGCAGCTTTCCAGACATGTTCTTTAAAACAAAAGATGAATAAGCTACAGTGATCTTGGATATATGTAGAGTCACACATATGTGGTGCTATAAAGAAAGGTATGATTATAGGTTAATTCTAGATCTTTGGTGTCATGGTTTAAACCCTGCCAGCAGCCAAACGTCATGCAGCTGCTCACTCACCCTCCCCCACGCCCATATTTCTCATACTAAATCCCATGCTGAATCGAAAACACAGAGCTGTTCTAGATACTAAGAAAAAAAATAGCTCTATCCCAGCAGAAACCAGGATATTTGGGGAGAGGCTTGTCTAGGCTCCTGGGTAAGCTAAAAGCTGGAACCTATCCCAGTTAACAGGGAAGAGATGGCTTTGTCAGCTCCAAGCTATTTTCTTCATAGACCTATTCAGACATATATAACATAATTCATTAGCATAATAGCCAAAAAATTATCTCCCCAAAAGAGTAACAAAAATTATTTTATACTTTCTTAAAGTGTTGTTTTGTTTTGTTTTGTTTTATTTTTATAATTTAGTTTCAATAACACATCCTTAATGGGTCTGTTAGCTTCAAAAGGTGACATTGTATTTACATTTTACTGATTCTCTTACTGCCAAAGAATTTTAAATACTGGCATTGCATACTTTGTCTTTCATCAAACTTTATAGTTAATTCTCTTTTTACCATGCGATAACAGTAAATATCAAACATAAGGACTTTGTTCGTGCATGGCAGAAAGAGATATTTTTCAGTCTCGGTGACTGATTTATTCTGAGATCAAGTAACCATGGTGGGAGCCAGCAGTCAACAGCTGTAGAACTGGCTACAAATGTAATGCAAAGCATGAATGCGCTTTCAATTGAACTTCTTTCTTATCTGAAACTTTCAGAATGCTTCTGTATTATGACTCCCTCATGCTCTCCTGTGAAATTAGCAAGTTTTGTCAAGAAATCATTGACATTAAAAGTTCAAGAACAAAACAACAACAAAATTTCTGTTGTGGTAACATAACAGTCATGTACAAATTTTGCATGAGTGAATACAAATTCTTCTACAGAAAAAGTGTACAGTTATAATGATTCCTCTCCTATTGTACTTTCCTTCCTTGAGTAAGATCCATAAATGAAGTTATATTGAGATAAACACCTTCTTTACAACAAGGTTTCAAGTCATACACTGTTGACTAATGTTACTGATAACTTGACATTTGCATTACAGTAATAATTCAGACAATAATACACATTTATTTAGCATTGAACCTGCCTTTTTCAGATGGTATCTGAAAATTAAAGTATATGTTATAAAATAACTGAATTGTGTTAATTCCCTGATTTTTTTTTTTTTTTCTTTTTCAGTTATCCTCATTGGAAAAGTGTCTACGCATACTTCCCTTTTGGGTTTGGGGGTTTATTTTTTTGTTTTGAGCATTTTTGTTGATTTTGAGTAGGATGTTTGTTGTGGTTTTTGTTTGTTTGTTTGTTTGTTTGTTTGTTTGTTTTAATGTATCAAATATAACTTTACAGTTTTATTTTCAATAGTTTATAATAAAAAATGTTTATGGATGCCAGAAAAAGATAGATTTCATATACATCTCAAATATATCATTGTGGACTTCATGCAAGATTACAGAAAGTATCAGAGATACTGCAACATAAAAACTAATAGTAATCTAGTAATTTTTAAAAGTTTTCAGCAGCTTGTTGTCTCCATACCTCTATTACTGAACTTTATCTAAGGAAGATCGGCAATAAAACATCAGACAGACCATCAGTCAGATTTAAATTTGCCAAAAACTTCAAATAGTAGAGAAACTGTGTTTTTTAATATCATTGCTGCTGCTTCCTAAAGACCATTTGAGAACTGCAATGGAAGGAATGATATAGAGGATACTAATGGAAGGAAGAAAATGGAAGACATTAATGGAAAGTGGATTATGCAGATTTCTAGATATTACTGAGACATCCTATTTTCTCCTGACAAGGGAAAAACTAGGGTCTGGGTGTCAGTTCTGTTTTGCTTGACTATTGCAGTATGACGATTACAATAACTTCTTATTATTCATGATGTGTAAAACTTCAGTTATCTTAGGTTCTGAAAATGTCTGAGTAAAGTGCACTCTGTTTACCCGATCATTAGAAATGTCAGGTGTGAGGATCTGAGCTGAAAGGAAAGAAAGAAAGAAACCTGATAATTTTTCTAAATAATTAAGATTTACCATATGAAAGATGGAGTAGAGTAGAAATTGACTGTTCATTTTAATTCACCTTAATTAACAGTTTGAAATATAATCTTTATAAAGTAGGGGAAAGGAAATTAAATGTATTCCAAACCTCTTCTTTAAAATATACTATTATAGAAACACTAAGGTGAGTGCTTAATCTGCTAAGTCTTAAAAATTCAGTATTTTGCATATGTTGAGTATTCTTTGAGAAACAGCCAAACTTCCTTAACGAACTTGAGAAGAGAAAGGTGATCAATCTTGCAACACTGCATGCAAAGTGTTGAAGATGCTCATTTGTAGTCCTTCCTACAATAATATATTGTCGACATTGATCTTAAATAATATTAATAAGAAACTATTTGAAAAAATAAATGTATATTTAATTCATATTAATAGAATGTACTAATCAAGCTTACATTTCTGCCTTCACTGTGAAGATTTAAAAATATCAATCTGCTCTCTAGTATTTCCATACATTGAAGTCCTTCAGTGTCATATTTTTATAAGCCTATTCTATCATTAATGGATGCAAAAAAACCTTGCTCTTTTGAAAGCTTAATTTTTTTCTTAAGGAAAATAAAAATATTTTATCCAAGAGAAAAAATATGATTGGCTTTGTTCTTTGCCTTTGCTGCTTGATAAGAATTGTTAGCCCACTAAAATTTAGTCAGAGACCCACAGCTGTAATAAAGCTAGACAGTTTTTGATTTATGTGTCCAAAACTGATCACGTGTTACATGTGAAAGAAGTGACATGGATTTTTTTGTGATAGTCATAATTTTTAATCTTATTCTTTTGCTCAGAATTTATACATTGAAAATGTTTTTGCTTGTTTGGCTACATAAGCAGATGTTTTCAATCAGCATAATGTTGATAATGATAACCCATCACTTCCGCAAGATATTGCAGCAAATTTAGAAGCTAACAATGTATCTGAATATGACTACTGAGAAAAAAAATGATTATATTCCGAAGGATGAAAAATAAATTTGAAATTTCATTCTGCAGAGGACAAAACAATGAACACTTAAAAAATCACAGAAGCTATGTTTTAGCATCTAAGGATGCATCAGATGTAAAGACTTATTTTGTCCTATTCTAACAGGGAACTCGCAGTGAATGAAGTCCTCATCTTGCTTTGTTTGCACACACAACTTTTGCTTTACCTAGTAAACTGTCTTTGTCTCAACCCACGAGTTTTCTCACTTCTACCTTTTTGATTCTCTCCCACATCGCTCAGTGAGATGAGTGAGCAAGAGGCTGTGTGGAGCTCGGCTGCCTACCAGGTCTACACTATGACAACATGTTAAACACACTTCTGACATTTCTTATCTTTCTTGTTCAGTTGTAAGACCCATTTTTTTCCAGTAACAATGGACTATAGAGAGGACATATTCTTTGTCCACAGCTGTAACAAGAAAGTTAAAAAACATACTGAAAACTTTTACTCTCAGATTTCCAGGAATGTTCTGAACATCTGAAGCCTGGAATTACATGAAATCATAAGCTTCAGCAGATTGGAAGAGAGGGCATGTCCTTACTTGTTTACTATTACATGCTGTATATATTTGTATAGTTATAAAAACAACATAAATTTCCCCATTTAAATGCAATAAGACATAAATATAAAAAATAATTTCCTTTAGGGAACATCATCTTCCCTGGTGTCCTGGGTTTGAGTGACTGGTGGGGTTTTTTGGTAGCAGGGGAGGGGGCTATAGCAGTGTCCCCCTGTGAGAAGCTTCTCGAAGCTCCCCCAGCTCCAAGTCAGCTCCACTTCTGTTTGGAAAACTGAGCCAATCAGCTGCGCCTCTACAATAACATATTTGAGAAGGGACATGGTGACATGCAGTAGGACTTGTGAGGAGGAGTTGCAGCAGCCGCGTGAACACCAAGGTCAGTGGAGGAACAGAGGAAGAAAGGAGGGGGGAGGTGTGCTGGAGCAGAGACCCCCTGTATCCTGTGGTAAGACAGGAGGGCGGCCCCCCGCTGCCACCCATGGAGATCTACGGTGGAGCAGACAATGATTTATGGCCTGTGTTTTTCGCCCAGATGATCAAAGTGCTGTGCCCGAAGAAGGCTGGGGTCTTGTGGGAAAAGGTGACCCCACTTTTGTAGTTTGGCTCTGGGAGGATTGCAGCAAGTAGGGGTGTCCCACGCTGGAGCAGCTCGGGAAGGGCTACAGCCCATGGGAGGGACTCCAGTCGGAGAAAGTTAGTGACCCATGCCGGAGCAGTGTGGGGAACGCTGAGGCCCGTGGGAGGAACTCACATCAGAGAAAGTTTGTGGAGGACTGTCTGCTGTGAGAGGGGGACAACGATGGAGCAGGGGGAACAAGTTCCAGAAAATCCCCCCACCAAAGGTGGAAGAAGAGGCTGCTGGGGGGAGTAGGTAGAGATATAGGGAGCGGAGCTGAGCCCGGGAAGAAGGGAGGGGTGGGGGTAAGGTGTTCTCAAGATGGGGCAATGCTTCTCACTGTCCCACTCTGTTTAGTGTTGTTGTTAGTGTCTGTAATAAATGTATGTTCTTTTTTTTTTTTTCCCCTAACGAGTCTACATTTTGCTTGTGTCTTGGTTTGGGCTGAAATAGAGTTAATATTCCTTTTCAGGGACTAGATGAGTGCTGTGTTTTGGATTTAGCTTTGGGTTTGGTATGAGAAGAATGCTGATAGCACACTGATTTCAGCTTCTACGGAGACTTCAAGGACTCTCTGACTCCTCATGTCCTGTCTGTTCACAGTGCACAGGGAGCAGGGAGGGAGCACAGACAGAGCAGCAGACCCATATTAGCCAATGAAATATTCCATATCATGGAACGTCATGCTCACTATATAGAGGAGGGGTGGTTGGGAAGGAGCTCTCTCTCGCTTCTGGGGTTGTAATTTCAGGATCTTGGTATTTCAGGATCACTAGCATGGAACGAACAGGGTATTGGTCAGTGGGTGGTGAGCAATTACATTGTGCATTGTCCGTTTATATTTTCTATTACTGTCATTGTTCTCATTTTATTACCCTTATTAAACTGTCCCTATCTCAATCTGTGAGTCTCCCTTTACCCCTCCAATTCCCAACCCCATTCCCAGGTGTGTGGGGGAAAGGGTGGGTGATCGGCTGCAGGGTGGTTGGCTGCCGACCATGCTCAAACCATGACAGCCTGTGACCATAATGGGTGATCTGCCTCTACGAGTCCTAACTTGAACCCCAAGCCTGGCTCATCTCTCCATTCTCATTGCTGGAAGAGAAGGGGGGAGAGAGTGGCTGCGTGGTGTTTGGCTGCTGACCAGGCTCAAATTGCAACACCTTGCTAGGTACAGTTATTGCTTTAGCAATTACAAGGTCAGTTAGAAATCAACATGAAATGGGAGTGATATGTAAGAACAGCTAATATTGACTAAAGTATTTAAAAAACATTGTTGAAAAGTTCTTGGACCTACAAACAAAAACTCTTTCAACTACATAAATACAAGAATGACAGAAATGTAGTATTTGCATATGTCAGATAAAATATCTGTAGAAACAGATACTGGTTAAACAAAGTGATGACACAGAACCAGGTATAGTTCTAGGTTCTCAGAGATGACCATATGTTACTTTGAAAATATCTTTAAAATCTAATAAAGTGCTAAAGACCTAGAATAAATCCTCAAAACTATGGACATAAACAGAAGTCCAGATGACCCCAGAGGAACCCTTTTCCCCCAATTTTATAAAGCTATATAATCCTATTCTTGCACTGTAATTTGCTTCTAGCCCATAGTAGCTATTTCTGCTCTGTCAAACCGTCTCCATGCTATTGCATATCATGAGTCCTTTACAGCTATATTTACATAAAACCTATATTTGGTTGGCTTGGGTTTACTAAGCCAACAGCATCTCCACAGTCAGTCTTTGCTTGTCGTTCATACCAGATGCATTTGTGATGCTATGTGACAAAATAAAACTCAGAACTGCTAGAGAATTAGATGTCTTTGAGCCCATCACAGATAAATCTTTTAGCCAATAGCTCCTGGTTCTATTATTCTAGAACAGGACACGTTTCCTTATGTGTACAAATGGAGTGTGAGGTATGAGCCCTGAAGAGTTTAACACCTGTTTTGGAGGACTTAAAGAAAACCAGGTTAGTTACCAGATGGTGTTTCCAATCCCTGTTAAGAAGGGTTTCAGATGGATAGAGTCTGTCCTCAGGCACATGTTTGCCTTTTTTAAACTTCAGTTCTAGTGGGTCTGTTTAATTGCAGCACTGTACACTTATATGATATCCAATATACATTTTGCTGCATGTCAGCTCATGTCAGAAAAAGACAGGGGTGTGCACTTAATTTCCTCTGGCAGAAAGCTGCAGGGTATGTGGGCTGTAAAGCACTGCTGAATGCACTTACCTGAAAAATAAAACAGTTAGAGTGACCAGAGGCAATATATCTCAGCAGTTTTACAGTCCTAGACTGGTACTGCCTTCTGTTTTCTGGGAACTTTTTTAATCCCTCGGAACTGCTTCCAAAATCTTGACTTTTGGGGCAAAAGTGAGGTCAGCCTACACCGGATACCATACCTTGCACCAATAACATTGCTTGCTTATTCACTTCTTTTCCACATTATTCTCATCACTGTCCCACACCTCCAGGAGTTCCATGAGGTATGTCCATTACTGTATATAGATGCAATTACTGTCAATGTTTCATGAAAATGTAGATGTTTCGTTTATGAATAAGATAAAATGACAAAAAGGAGAATAGTTTTTATTGACTAATACAAGAACTAAGCATTGTAATTGACCCGAATCAGTAGCAGTCTGGATAAATGTTCTGTTTTGGCTAAATTATTATATCACATCAATTAGTACACTACCTATATGACATCCAGTAATTAGTTGAGAAAATAACAAATATTTGTCACACTCACTTCTATGATTTTCTATCTAGAAGACAAAACAGATAATGTTAATAATAATTTTAATAAATTTACAGCTAGCTTTGTGCTAGGACATAACAAATCTAAGGACAAGGGATGTGGGAAGCTCTGAACAGTGAAATCTTAACAGAAGGAAAATCAGAGAGGCTAAATTACATCAAAACATCAGTGCACATTTTTTATTCTCTGAAACGGTAGGGAATTCATATATAATGGGTTGAGTGACTAGCATTCTAAAATTTTTTATTATGAAAAACCTGGTTTATGTAAAGTTATTTACATGGCAATCTACTAAATTAAAATTAAACTAATATTTTTTGACCATTCTGTGAGATGGCCATCTGGACATGAAGTCAATTTGTTAGATCAGAATGTCAGAAATACATTGATAAATTGGAGGGGCTTTATGGTATATTTGACTACTGTACCCTGAGAAAGAGAAATTGTCCTAAGGTTTTCTTCACTAGAAAGATTAACCTTCAGCTCTGCCAGTAACTTATTTCTTTCAGTCACTCTACTAAGTTTTTTGCACCACTGTTAATCAGTTAATAGTCTGGCAATATACTCGCTTCTCATATTCTTATTCGGTCTTGTCAGTGAACATGCTAACTTTTGATATCTGTCCCCCTCTACACAGTTTTTCTTATATTCTGCTTGTCTTTCACATGCAGGTCTTTTTTTCTTTTGTTTTGGTTTGGTTTGGTTTTTTTTACATATTCTACAGTGTCACCTTTTTGATTTCCAGGCATACAAAAAATAATTTAGGCTGAAGGGTTCAAGGTCTCCAAGAGTTTTAACTCTACTGTTCTTGCAGTTTAAGTTATGTTGGCACAGCTTCATACTGAGATAACTTATTTATTAATTGAATAGATACCTATTATATTTGAAATAATCAAGTATGTAAACAGGAGATTAGTCTTAGTGGTACAATTCCATTCCAGTCATTCACATTTTAAAGTCGGATTTCTAAGGCAGGTGAGTTTGGTAGTTTTATTCTAAGTTTCTGCTTTCATATTTCTGCAAACTTCAGCTTCTTTGCCTCAAGAAAGTTGACCTAATGCTAAAATCCATAAGTTTCCAGCCAAGCAACACCGGCCGTTTGTAAATGACTGCACTAACCAGTGTGACTTGTGGATATTACAGATGACCCATTAACAGATAAACAGAAAATAAATATATTATAATATGTAATAAATTCGTCAGTCTGAAATCAAGACTCTAAGAATTTTAGGAAATGTTATTTATATTCATAGAGCTGTTCTCGTATTTTCTCCTGAGTGGATTTATCTTGCTTTATTAATTCCATCTAAAATTGGGTACCTATTTTAGGAAAGGCAGGCTTCCATGACTGTCAGAGGAGAGAAAGACACTCCAACTGACAATTCATGCTTGCTATCTTGGACATGTATTGTTGGATGGGGTGAATCACCTTCTTTAAATGCCTGGAGGGATACTAGATGATGATATGGATTAGTCACCTGATTTTACACAGTTAAATCTAGATAAAGTGAAGTCTCATGCACAATGTCTAATGCAGCACTCTATGGGCACGAAGGGCAAAACATTTTGTCAGCTGAAGATAATGTATGGTCTGAACTGTTTATCAGTTCCTTGACCTGGATTGCAATAACCAGTATGATTCCTGAATTAAGCAGGTGGATGGAAGAGCTCCTGTAGTGACTGGAGTCTGGCAGCTCACTGTGATAAAAGCAAGAGAAAATCTGTTTTCTGGGGCTTGTCTTGTAAAATGTGTCAAGCAGAGTGTACAACTTCTGTCCTTTAGTGTAGGCAGTGAGTCCAGTACTGAGAGCCTAGGAGGTACTGGCATCAACATGCTTCTCTGTAGCTGTCAAACACATGCGCTCAAGGAATTGCCATCTCTTAAAAGGTTCCATCTTGGGTAGGTACAC
This sequence comes from Tyto alba, assembly GCF_018691265.1. Classification (NCBI taxonomy): domain Eukaryota; kingdom Metazoa; phylum Chordata; class Aves; order Strigiformes; family Tytonidae; genus Tyto; species Tyto alba. The sequence goes on from NW_024881316.1 coordinate 3,718,255, forward strand.
TTTCACACATTCCAAAATTGGAATATATTCATAATTTTATATTATTAATGCAGTGTAAAGCCCTAGAATATTAGATTGTAAATTAAACAGTTTTGCCTTTTGGAACACGGATGAACTCTCAAGAAAGTTCATTTTTGAAAAATTAACCTCTTTAGACTGTGAATGATTTCTTAAGTGTCGATTTCATGCTAATCTTGAAACATTTGAGACGATAAATCAAAATATTTCCAAGCACATTAAAATTTATTCTGTTCTGTTTTTCACACTAGGAAAAAGACAGTTTTCTAAAGCTTTGAAAAAGTTTTCTCAGAGGCAGTTCAAAGATTGGGTATCCTTTTTAATTTTTTTTTTTTTTTTTATTATATACCCTTCTAAGCTACTGATTGTCCTATTAGGTGCATACTGGAACAAACCTATATTTTAATTACAAACTACCTTTTCAGTCTTTCACAGTACGTTGTAACATAGCTTTATAAAATCATGAGGGATACTGAGTGCATTTTCTGTTTCCAGCATTGTGGTTTTTTGGTGTCTAGAAAATGTGCTTTTGAGAGTTAATATATTACATTGAAAAATATATTAAATAAGAGTGAATTTAGAAAATTTTTATCAGTGTGCATTTATTACAAGTTTATAAAGTCTCTTCTTTTCCCTTCTCCTTCCTTTTTGTTAATTCTATGCTGCTTGGTTCAAATGGATTTAATACGTATGTTAGATCATGGAGTAGGAATACGAACATGATTTCTGAAGTCATTATGCACAACTTCCATTAATTCTTTATTTCTGTGTTTGCAGTATGCTTATATTCCATTTACAGACAGATGGGGAAGCCCCTCAAATAAGTAAATACTTTTTTACTTTCCATAAATGTTATTGTTGGCTTCTTGAGTAATATGTTGTTGATATAGAGAAAATGGAATAAGTTTACGATTTGATGTTAAAAATATATTTATTTGTTCCCATTGAAATAAAAAATTATAAATTCTTACTATTTATTTAAAAATAATAAATGAAAGAATACATGGTCCTAGAAATTATAAATTAATGGAAAATACTACTATAGAAAAGAATAAATTGGAAAAAGAGAGCAATGAAAGGAAAAAAATTATTAAATATGAACAAAGTAAACTGGGGGAGGAAAAGGTGAAAAAATGAGGGAAGAAACAAAAACTGTATTTTCTTCATACTAACATTGCATAGTGCAACAAAGTAAAAGTAAAACATTTAGTGGAAAAAAAAAAGGACATTAAAACAAAACCCACAAAACATTTTTGTATGCTTTATTGCTTCCTTGAGAAAGTATTCTGTATTATAATTGACTTTATCTGACTGAACTGAATCTAGTTAAAAAATTAATTTTCTCCAATTAAGAACTTCATATAATCTTGCAGCTATGTTTCAATATAGATAGAGTTTAAGTAGTGTTGTGCCTGTGGAGAAAAATTCAGTTCCTTTTACCTATGACTCTCCACTGGCTTGTTGCTAGAAGTTAGAGGAAGTCTCCTGTCAGTAGCAGCTTCTAGAATTTTCTCCACAAGCTCTTTAAAATATTGCTTAGGTTTTGAATACTTTAAACCTATGAATCGGTCATAGAAGCGTTAAGGAAAAATTAGTAGGATGAGGCTTATACGCACACACACATTCACACACACATACACTCTGGTTCTGTGAACTAAGTGGGTCAAGGTTAGTAGATAACTACTGAGGTCAAAAGAGTAAGGCTATTTCTTCCGTTTTTTTTTAGTGTAAGTTGCTCCAGGCAGCTGCACATTCGAGTAGATTAACTGACCAAGCTTGTACTCATCTTTTAAATTATCAAAATTATTTATAATGAATCCCACACCTTGGAAAGGACCAATGCAGAAGGTCTTCTCTGTTCAAAGAGTTAAGGTATATGTTTGGAAATGGAAGCAAAGGTTGCTGAGCTTTGCAGACAAATTACTTACTCTGGCCATATTAATATTAATATTAATAAGACAGCAACATGAGAAACCACTGAAAGTTCCTTAAATCAAAGAGAAAGTAAAGTCTAAACAGATGGTTAACCCTGATTTATGGCTATGCTAACAAGACAATGGTGTGAAAAATACCTTGTAGATAACAAAACCAAAAGAGTGACTTTGTGGATCGCTGAATGAAAAGAGATTACCATGGCACTCTTATCATAAATACCAGAAGAGGGATATCATGACACCAGGCTGGAACCAATGGGTTAAGAACAACCAGGAGCAGTTTTTTGTTGTGTTTTTTTTTTTTTTTCTTTATTTGGGAGGGGCAAAGGATCGTAACTGAAGAAGAGTCTGGGAGGGGAAATCAGGAGAAAAGGAGACATAAAATGTGATTTAAGGACACATGTAAAGTAGTTCTGTGCTTGACCACCATAATTTGGACATTTTTTCTGCTTTTTTCTGACTTGTTCCTGTCATCAGGAAGGACATGGCGTGACCTCCCTGATACTGGTGAGGGAATAATTGCACCTGGAGGGTGCAACCTAACTTCCCTTCCTAACTTCCTTATCAGCCTGCATATTCAGGAGTCTATTAGTTATTGTATTTTTTTGGTAATTAGAAGAGCCACAATTAAAAAGAAATACTGATTGGGTTAATGGATTGATTTTTTTTTTTTTTTTTCGCTTCTCCTCAAATTTATATTTTTTTTAGTACAATGATTGAATGAAAACTGATTGAAACTCCAGTGAGTCATTTGAAGCTTTTAACAGCTTTAGATAAGGATTAATGTTGAAATAAATTACAATATCTTTACAGGATTTATAGTGAAATATTTAAGTCTGTTTTGTTTTCTTGCTCTTTTTTTCCCCTTGAAACTATTACTCTAACCTATTTAGCACATAGTGCATCAATATGAATATGTATCATTCTTTCCACAACTCTTAATCTAATTAACTACTCCTGTTATAACACCAACAACCCTAAATCCCCCATAAAAGTATTATACAGAGCCATACAGTTTTGTGATACAACAAAGAGTGAAAACAATTTCGTCAAATAATTCTTTATTTGTTTTCACTAGGAAAACTATCATAGCTTCTTCAGCAACAATAATTGAATACTAATTTCATAGTCAGCAGGAGTTCAGCCTTTCATTATTTAGATAAATGCACCTTTGTGTTATATGTATAACTCAGTGATGTCATGAACCAAAAATCATGAAAAGCTGGATCATTTTCAGGCATGTAAAAGCAATATCATATAGCTGGCACAAAGCACTTCTACCTGTGGAGTCTACTAATGGCTTCTAGATGGGATGTGAGCAAATTGGCTACGAAGAATCTGGGTTAAAAGTCTAGAAATCCATAAACTTGCAAATCAGGACAGCTCTGGTATGCAAGTTAATGGAAAAATGTACAGCCTGTTCTAATTATCACCTCTATTCTAATCCTCTCTGGTTTCCTCATTTAAATCACTCCTTGTATAAAAATATATCTTTTGATCATCTAAGCAATATTTTTGCCCTCTGATTTCAATTATACCCTCTCTCTTACATATAACTTTACTGTTAGGTTGGCTAATTCTGTATAGGTTCTGTTCACATATTAGAGCTTTTTGTTTCCTGCTCAACACACATACTCACATCTTCCTTTTATCTTATTCTCTGTACTGACTCTTCATTTTTTTTTTTTCTGTGACAGCCATTTTTTCTTCTACTTCCCTGGTGAAAAGTAAGTTTCACATAAAAAAAAAAAAAAAAAAAAAAAGTCAATTCTAATTCATGTAAAGGTATCTCTGGACATTATTTGCTTAGTCATCTTTCTTTTATTCTGTGGTCTGTACGCTTTTTTTGGTATATCTTGATTTTAGCCTAATCCCTACCATCCACAAACAAAATACTGTTGAAATATAGCTGGTGCAATGAAGAGTTGTCAAATGCAATGAAAGTATGTCTTACCTTTCTCTATAAATCAGGATTTTCTTGAAAACCCTTCCTCATACACAGTGGGTATTAAATAGGAGATACTTGCTAGTAGTCAACTTCAGATGTAGGAATTCTTCATGGAAATTACTTGACTAAACTTTAATTCTAAGGCTTGAAAATATGTTTTGGGGCGGGGGGTGGAGGTGTGGGTGTGGCTGTGTGTTTTTGTGGTTTTCTGCTTGGTTTGGTTTGATTTGATTTTTAAGTAAAGGTAAAGAATGACCTTATCTATAAAAACTAAAATTATTATGCAAGGCTTACTGGCTAACACCAAAAAATTATGATCTCTGCCTTCAGCAGCAAGACTCAACCAGGATGAAGAATGAAGAGGAAAACAGAGCATCTGGGTGTAATCTCTCTTAGTTGACAATAAAACCTCTAACAGAGACAACTTACTGCTTTAGAGATTCTACTTAATGTCATGCTCAAGGCATACCTTTAAAAAAATACTGTTGTAATAAGTTAGCCTGAACAGTGAGTATACGATCAGTGGGTTTAAACAGGTATTTCATTGTCTATTAACATAGGGGGGAAAAAAAATAAAAAAACCCCCCATATTTAAAGATGAGAAAAAGATTTGTCAAAAAAGATGAGGTCCAAGGCTGGTAATAGCAACTTCTTTATCCTATGCATGGCAGTCTATTACACCTGCTCTATCACCAAGAGTCAACATTGATGAATACCAATCTTTTGTGTATAACATGAATGACAGGATAGAGAGCTTTTTCCTGAGTATAAAGACATGTAAAGACATGTAAAGACAAAAGGTATGATCTCTTCTTCCTCAGAATATCATTTTGCCTTTTGGATACTAGATACCATCTTTCCTTGGTACTCAAACCAATACTATAGATAGGTAGATAGCTTACATGAGTACACTACTAAGTCGGTTTGTGTTCTTGCATTGAAGGACAGAATCTAGTTATTTGTTCAATAATAAATGAATATTATTTTAAGGCCTTTAAAAACATTGTAATTGGTAAGGTTTGCACCTTTCTGGGGAAAAAATAATAAAATTAATTCTAAATGTTCCTGATAAGTGATAGTTTACGATGCAGTATGAATGTAAGCATGTATCTGAAATGTGTTTGTCTTAAGTATTTTATTAAGATCCCACTTGATATCTGAATTATTAAAAAATTAATTTCTTGCTGTTGATCTGAAAATGTCTTTTTTTGTTGTTTACCTCACATAGAGAACACATGTACAAGAATGTGACCTGTACTTCTGATCAATGAGTCTCACCTTTGTTTCAGAGGATGATAGATCAGCTGTTGCTATTTGTTTTAACTTGACTCCTGCATCCAGAGCCACTATCAAAGAAGTGATTGATATCATATGCTGAATGAGGTTACTAAAATAGTCCAGGTATGTGAAGGCCGATATAGTTATTACTAGGGATGTGAAAAAGGAAGACAATTTTCCTTGCTGCTAGAGAATAAAAGCTACTAGAGTGTTAGGGTTCTGCTTGGATAAATTAGGTAGATTTTAAAGATCATAAAATCATACAATCATAGAATGGTTTGGTTTGGAAGGGACCTTAAAAATCATCTAGTTCCAACCCTCCTGTCATCAACCAAAACACTTTCTACTAGATCAGGTTGCTCAAAGCCGCATCCAACCTGGCCTTGAACACTTCTCTGAGCAACCTGTTCCAATGCCTCACCACCCTCACAGTAAAGAAATTCTTCCTTATATCTCATCTAAATCTACTGTCTTTCAGCTTAAAACTGTGACCCCTCATCCTATCACTACACTCCCTAATAAAAAGTCCCTCTCCATCTTTCCTGTAGGCCCCCTTTAAGTACTGGCAGATCTCTCTGGAGCCTTCTCCAGGCTGAACAATGCCAACTCTCTCAGCCTGTCCTCATAAGGGAGATGCTCCAGCCCTGTGATCATCTTTGTGGCCTCCTCTGGACCCACTTGAGCAGGTCCATGTCCTTCTTATGTTGGGGGCCCCAGAGCTGGACACAAGACTCCAGGTGGGGTCTCACGAGAGCAGAGTAGAGGGGGAGAATCCCCTCCCTTGACCTTCTAGACACACTTGTCTTGATGCAGCCCAGGATATGGTTGGATTTCTGGGCTGCGAGCGCACATTGCTGGCTCATAATCAGTTTTCCATCCACTAGTATTGTTCCAGTTACCTTAATGAAACAGTTTCAATCCTAGAATATTATTTTGATTTTAGTTTAAAAGTATTATTTTGATTTAACATGAAGCTACAGTAGCTATGAGAATATAAAGTACACTAAGGCCCTTAGGATTAAGCAACTAGTATGCTGTGTGCTTTGAACATTATAAGAATCGTCATGGACTCTGAATTAATGCAATGGGTACTGGTTATGGATCTTGACTTGAAACAATAGGTACCTGAGGAAAACTGGTTTGGTTGGAAAGATCGGCCAAGGGAGAGGTGAACATTAACCAAAGGTGGAGTGAGCATGCGCAGGAATGGAGTTCAATCAGCCGACAGAGTGATGAAGACTATCGACGACCACCAGAGGACCCCTGTCCAGTATAACCACGCATGCGTTAGAGACATTTGCATATGATAATAATTTCCAGGAAATAACATGAATATGCTAATCATTGCCCTCCCCCCATTCTATTTAAATCAATTACTGAGGATGACCAATGATTTCTGCAGAATAGGAATATAGGTAAGATGAGGTAACTAAAATCCAATCATTATAAAGGTCAACTTAAATGTTATGGAATTATCGATCTTATGTAACTATGACTCTGCTGAAAAAGTGTATAAATATGTTGTGCTTTGTACCTGTCTACGAACACGTCTTTGGCGGAGTTATCCCCCGTGTTCCCCAGCGCTGGAATAAAGAAGTGCCTGCTTATCTGCTGTGTGTAGATAAGTTCTATTCGCGATTGCGACTGCTAACAATATCCCCAAGTACCTCTCTGCAGGGCTGCTCTCAATCCACTCATCCCCCAGCCTGTATTTGTGCATGGGATTGCCTCGACCCATGTGCAGGACGTTGCCCTTGTTGAATTGTAACATCTCTCTGTTAAGGAGAGGGGAAAAAAACCCAAGAACTATTATTTCTGAATTCTAACAGAAAATGTTATTGAAAATGTTGTGAAAGAATGTAAGAAAATTAGCTTTAGGCATTTCCTCCAAGTTCTTAAGTCTGGTTTAGTTAGTTTCTTTTGGGATGCAACAAACTAAGTTTTAATAGTCACATACTGTACATACATGAGCAAAGAAAAGAAGAAAAAAAAAAAAAAAAAAACAGAAAAAAGAAAAAAAAAAGAAAAAAGAAAGAAGAAGAAAAAAGAAAAAAGAAAAAAAAAACCCAGCACCTTCTCCCTTTCCTGCAGCTAATTTGTTAGAAAAAACACTAAGCATAGTACTGCTTTTAGTGTGCCAAATTGGCACAGCTATATTCCACCAGCTGCTTTAGTAAGACAGGCTCTTAATAGATGCAAAGTAAAATGAAAAAGATTGAAGACAGGTGAGAGGAAAAAGACAGCAATAAAAATCAACACAGCAGGGAGGAAGGAGCAGAAAACTTATGTTCACATTTCAGGAAGATCTTCAGATGCAACCACAGAGTAGATGATGGCTAGCCCCTTCATGTATTTAGTCTGCTGAAGACATCTCAAATCAAGGAAAAAATGCAGTCATTAAAAAAGAAAAGCTGCAAATTTCAACATTCTGAGGCAACTGTTAAAGCCTGTGATTAAGCAATGCTGTAATATGTATACCCTCAGCAGAAACATGTTCTGGTTAATGAATTTTAGTGGCATTCTAACTGATACAGGTGTTTGGGATTATCTGTCAGATTCCTTCCAACCTATGTGTGAAACAGAAAATGGTTTGATAGCTATCACTTTGCAACAGCAAGATAGGAGTTACTTGCTGTAAAAGCAAAATAATAAACCTGAGGACTCTTTGGAAGTTTTTATCAAAGTGCCTTCACCTGAAAATTCTAATCTGTGAGAGAATAAATGTTCTATAGCATGGGATTCATTTGGGAAGTACACCAATATGGAAATGCTATTAAATAGTTCATTATCTAAAAAGGGGGAAAAAAATCTGGACACCATTAAAGCAACAAAAAGAGCCAAGCACTATATGTTTCCAAATTATAAACTTTAGCAATGGAATGGCTCTGAATCAGAGGACCACACATGATTTTTAAATCATTTAAAGTGATATGGGACAGAACCTTCCTCTTGAGTTTTTTCTCTGATTGTTTTGTTTGTTGGGATGTGGGGGTTTTTTGTACTCTGACTCTGATAAGTTTGTAATTTGAAAATAGTTAAATAATTAGTTATATAAAACTAATAAAGAAACCAAAACCAAAGTGCTACATGATAGTTTCAGAATCAAAGAATATATCTGAGACTTTTTAGTCTGTCTAGTTAAGCACAAAAATATCTCACTTTCCTTGACAAATTAACATATAATATTATTTACTGGGTAGCTACCTGGGGGAAAATAAAAAAATATTTTCTTAAAGCAAATATGTAACATTCAGCTGTGGTATAGGGAAGAAATTCCTTTTTTATTTTCTTAGTTTTAATGGCTTACTATAACACAATTAATAACAATAAAATCATTCAGATGAAATGTTGCTCATGGTCCATGCTTCTTTTTGCTTCTGCTGCACAAGGAAAGAATTATGTTTTAACTCCAGAGAAATAATCCACATATAATTCATTCTTGTACTGAACATCTGTGATTCTGTCATTATTTTTACTCAAGCATAGAGATAATTAGAGTTGGACCGAATTGTTAAAAATGATTTGAATGAACATCAACAAAGAAGGTGCTGACAAGTCCAGATCTTTTTTTTATTATTATTTTGAATTTGACACATCATGTCATGTCATGAAGTGATAAAATACATTCCCCCTTCTTTTATTTTTCACACTGAGCAGTCAAAGTTAATTCAGGAGAGACTGAGGTAATCTGAATCACATTTTTCACAAAACAGCCTCATACTTAATGATTTGTAGTGGAGGAAAGCAAAGAGTTTATGAAAAATAATATTTTTCCTGGAATTAAGAATCTAAATCCTTTTACTTAAAACATATTTGAGACATAAAAATTCCACTCAGCATTGGCTAAATTATTCCCTGATATAAAAAAAATGCAATTATTGTAGATCAATGAACAAATTTTACCCCATGGTGGAATTTTATTCCTTGACTTCACAATTTTTACTACTATTATTTCAGAGAATCCTAAAGCAATTTGCAGACCAAACACATGGAAATTGAATCCCTTCCACTCAAATGTAACCACTTGGAATGTGCTGATTTATGGTAATGTAGCAGAAGTTATGAAGACTGAAACCATCTAAATGTAATTGAAGAGTAAACTGATTTACCCAAAACATAATTTAACCAAGACACTGGAATTAACAACTCTATGCTTTTTATAAGTGCCACAAGAGCCTTGATTACTATAGCTGGTGAGAACATTAATTTTACACTTTATATGAAAGAGGGAATCTCTATCTACAATGTTTCCTATTTTTCTCTCAGAAGACTATTTTCCAAAAGTATAACTGTGTCAATAAATTAATTAATTGAAGTTATCATTAATTCCAGTCTTTTAAAGTTGTTGCAGAGGAACAAAATAAAAAACACACCAGCAACAACAAACTTGAAATCAAAAAACTTTACCATTCTGTTAAAATAATTTTAATTCCATCCAGACCTACAAGCACTTTTATGCACTAAATATATTTGCATGGTTATTACAACACAGAAGCATAAAAAGGAAATCTAAAGTTCTGGATGTCCCTGTTGTATATTTATTTGTATTAATGTGTTGTGTTTTCTGTTCTGCTCAACCTGAACTCTGGATTGTTAACTTCTGTAACACTTGTTTACTTGGATACTTGCAATATTCTTATATTAATTTTAAAATAAAGGTTACTGGTATCAATACTATAAAATCATGCCCAAGGTGAAAGATTATAAAGTAAATGGTCATGAGACACAAGTTGGTCTGTTGAACAGGGCAGGTTTAATGAGATCATGGTGTTTCCACAACCGTTAAATTCACATCCATATAGGGCATTTGTTTTTGTCTGTGAACAGTTAGAGATAATACTTTTCTTGTAATAGCTTTAATAAATATATTTGTTTAGAATAGAAGGATGAGTGTGTCTGACACTGAAAGTTAGAGCAGAGCTGGTTTTGTAGATATTGCCTTGCCTTTATGAAGACAGTTGCAACATTGCAGTTTACAATACTGTCAATGTCAGCTTGTCAGGTGTTTGGAGGAGCGCCAGCTTGAGTTATTCTTTATGTAATTGCCATTAGAACAAACCCAAGGGCTTGAAATATTGTTTCTACTATTGTGAAATGTAAACATATGGCATAAAAGAGTTAGAATTGTTTTACAGTATTGTATATATTGTAGTTGTTTTTGTTTTGTTTTTTTTTTTTTGTTTTGTTTTTTTTTTTTTTTTTTTTAAAAAAAACAAAAAAAAAAAACCAAAACAAAAAAAACCAAATCAAACAAGCTCCATAAGATTTTTCTTAAAATTTTGAATAATAGAAATAGCATTATCAGATCCAAGGTCTGGATTTCTGTTTTGAAATGAACTCAGAAACCTAATTTTATACAGACTATTTACACTGCTGGCCTTTCTCTGACTGTTCTTTGGTGTAAGCCTTTTAAACCTTAATTTTACTCAATTAGATGCTTGATATAATTGGCCAGTAGCAAGTGTGAGTTGCACACACATTATTATTACACTTTTTTTAATCCATTAATTTAGTTTTGCTCAAAAGAAAAATGATGAGGAAAGTATTAATTTCACGATGAGACTGGGCTGAAAAGAGATTGCAGTGTAGTAGTATGTCTTTTAAATACGTGAATCATGATGAAATTTTTTAATAGAAAAAATGTTCTAAGACATACAAAATCACATAGTGAGGGAGTGCTATACAACAGAAACACAATATTTCCCAGATTAAATGAGCTTTCTGGGGTCTGGAAATACTCTGTGGAACTAATTCCTGGGAATTTCATGGATTATACCACTAAGCAGAAGGCTCTGAAGTTCTACACTTACAACTGCACCTTACAACATCAGAGCTCCCAGTTTCTCAGTGCTGGTAATGCATTTTGTGGTTAGACTGCTTTTGAACTCTTAATTTACTTAATATTCTGCTTTATTTCCATGATAGATTATATTCAAGCATGAGGTTTGAGGACAACAGACTACACACATCCCTATGTACAGAGGTGGACAAGAATTGGATGCAGTGAGTTTGGTCTTAACCTGTTAACATCCATACCTTCTGAAATTGGCCTCAACTTTGCCTACAGGTAGAGATATAACTTTCTTGAAGTTTCACTGACATGCTGAAACCACTGGTCTTTACAGCCAGGGATATGAATCTGTGATGCTTAGGTGACAAAGAAACTCTCATATTAGTCTGAATGGTGTTCTGTTGCCCCAGACGTGCAGATGAGTCTTCAGAAGTAATTTCTCAGGACTGAAAGGTTTCCTGCTAGATCCCTGCAGCGCAAGCTCTGCTGAACAGACCATATTGCCTGTCATGCTTTCTGGCTTTGAGCATCAAGGACAAAAACCTCTCGTGTCTGTTTCCTCCAGACAAGCAAAACCTAAAGAAGTTAGTGTTATCAGCAGTATAGCAGCCCACTCTCTGGTCCCTCCTATGCCAGAGCAATGTTCATACCTACAGAGCAGACTGATTTTGGAAGCTCCTAGTGCCTACTTCTAGAATAAACCCGTAAGACTGATCTAAGGTGGTGAACTGCTATTTCAGTAGTTCTCATCTCAGCTTTGCTGCTCAGTGCATGGATCCTAGGGAGTTCTACAGAGATTTCCACAGAGACATTTCTGGGAAAGACTTTTCAGGAGCAGGCTCAAAGTTATTTGTGCTATAACTCAACATCTAAATAACCCTTAAGGTGGGTCTAGCAATATTTTATATAACTAAGAATAGCAAAATAATGAGGACAGATTGCAGGTTTTTCTTCCTTCACACTTATGGAACTTCAATTTAAACCTAACATACCTGTTATTCAGGTGATATATATTGACATAAGTGCCCTGAAATTATTTAATGTTGTTTATGGACTAGATCACTGTCCTTAAACTCTTTTTTTTTTTTTTTCCTTCTTAAATTTATTGATATTTTTACCCCTTATGAGAACTTCATAGAAAAAATGTTACATCTTTTTTTATAAATATCTATACTTCTTGTAAAAATTATTAATCCATATATTTCCTTGTAGGTCTCCTTCTAGTCTACCTAGTGAGAAATCAAAAATCTTCTTCTATGCACTGTGTTACCATGCTCTGACAACATTCTTGTTCTGCTGTGCCATTTTTGTTGTAAAGAGCTTAGGCCTGCAACTTTAAGGGTTTTCTCTAGATTTATTTCAACTCAGCAAACATGACTGTTGTTTTTCCCTGTATCAATTTGGGCAGCTTCAATTAAACATGCTTTCTTCATGTAAGAATCCCCTGAAGGACATTCTGTCAAGTAGTAAATTGTTCCTTTCCAGATGTCGCTAATGAGAATATTAATTTCTCTTTCCCATGTGTTATATATCTTAAAGGTTTTTTAATTTTGAATGTGATTTAGTTACCAAGATTTACTATCTTTATCTCTGAGATATTGTTAGTCAAGTATATTACATATGTGTTTTATTCTTTTCAAAATTAGATGGAATTCTCAACTATCCTAATTATTCGTTTACAAGAATGGATAGAAAAAGGCACGTAATCTATGCAGTAATCATAATTACTGCAATGATAAAACAGATAATAATTAATTTGTCTGAAAAGACATGTTGTGAATACACCTTTAGTTTATAGCATATGAAATTATAATAACAACTGCTGCGTGATTAACTTGCTGAAATCAGCAAAGAAATACTGAAAATTTTGAGCTGACTGAAGGTAGTTCCAACTCCACAAAATAATGGGGATTTCAATGCTCCCAGGTGTTAAAGTGTAAGTTACTTTTATTGCGCTTGCACTTATTTTAAGTGATCTACTTGCCAGATCCACTGCTTATATTAAGGCCTCACAATTAGCCTACGTAAACATCAGACTGATGAAAAAATTGTGTCTACAGGTGGACTCAGAATGTGTCCAATCACTGGGTGCACAGTAGCATGGTGTTAAGCCAGGTCTACTTCAGCAGCTGGGATCTTTTGTGCTCTGGAAGGATACTTCTTACTGATCACCATGGTCCTGCCCTTCCATGTTTTCTGGCCAAATGGATGCTACAGAATTTACCTGAAGGGACAATGTTGTTGATGTCTTCTGAGAGGCTGTTATCCTTTTTTTTTTTTTTTTTTTTTAATTCATCTGTCTGTATGACAGAGTAGAAATACTCTTATGCAGCATGTTTTGAAAACTGAGATTTTTCTGATTTTTTTTTTTTACCTCTTAAACTCAAATGCCCACCGTTGTGTTACCTTGGTTGGTTCCAAGTACCAGTTAAGTCACATCCTGATGCCTCCTTGCAATACCTGCAGTGATAAGAGATTTTCAGTCTTAATACAGCTATGGCTTACCATAGGTGAAGTTTCTGATTTCATGAGGTTAACTCAATGATCAGAACCATGTGGATGCTCTTTTTGTTTCAGATACCCTCTTCATATAATTTGTTCTTCCTTTGACTTTTTCCCATTGATGGTTTTATACAACTAGTGACTAAATATGTTTTTGATATATCAACTTCTTGTACTTTTTAATAACTCTTTGAAGTGCTTATGAATACTTTTTTAATGTAGGTGCTGACAGCACAGCTGGACCATTGTAGCTGCAAATGCAAATGTTCTTATACAAGTAAAAATGGAGTGAGATGCAAACCTATGTTTAAGTCTAAACCACCACATCTTTTTATTTGATTAGTTGTAAGCCAGATGCCTTGAAATATTTAGTTGAGGAGAATATATTATTACTTGAATGACAAGTTAAACCACACTAGATTATTTATTAATGTGAGAAAAGCAATTAGAGTTTCAACCTAAATGTTTAATGTTTCAGGTTTTCTCAAAACTGCACTTGCTTGTAAATTAGAGGTTATATTTTCAAAGCAAGTTTAATTTCCACAAACTTTATGAATGTCAGAAAAAGTGGGGAGTGGAGGTCATACACCTACTCACTCTTCATACAAGGCAGATTTCAGAATACAATGAAGTAGATGAGGCCTTTTCCCACACTCATCTCTCTCTTTCTGTCTGTCAGCGTGCCACACACAGTAATGCTTTAATCTGTCATGCCATCACCTTCACTAAAACTGTAAGTCAATGCTGAGCTGTCCACCCACTGTTTTCCTGCAGTGCTACCCTCAGGTGTGCAGAGAAACAGCAATTAAATAGACTGGATTGGCTCAGAATCCCTGTGAAAAATGCCTGAGAACAAGGGAGGAAGTTCCTCAGGAATAGAAGCAGATCATTGACAACTGTGAATATCTGGATTTAATCAGAATTTATAAAAGCTTCTCAGTAGGACTGTGGTATGCAGAATATATATATATATATATATATATATATATATATATATATATATATATAAAAAAAAAAAAAAAAAAGCGAGAAGGCTCTGTTTGAGGTTTCACATTTACTTTTATCTTTCAGAAATACTGATAGCTGGTCTCTTCCAAACAAGGAAGAGCCAATTGGAAAAAGACACTGTCAAAAGTTTTAAAATGTTCTTGAACTACTGAGATAGCAACAACAAAGGGGAAGAAGGAATTAAAGTATGCTTGATTTCAAAATATTATTTTCTTAATCATCCAGAGTGGAATCATGAATTGATGAAATGGTCAGTGAGTGGTGGTCTGTGAGGACTTTAGAGAAAGGATGTAACTTTAGTTAGGTGTAGCTAACAGCTGTAGTGAAGGAATTAATTTTTATTCAACATTACACCATTTTCTTAGTTCAGAGATTTCTGTTGATTAACTACACCCTTTAGAAAAGACTGAAGACTGGTATATGATTTTCTGTGGGATGAGTTTATGTCTGGGATGTTTGCAAATATGATATAACCTGAAAGTAAATTCTAAATTTGTTTTCTGTAGAATATGAATACTAAAGAACAGAAGGGACATCAAACAGCAGTATGACAAAATTTTGCTAGTAAAAATAATACTGCTAGAAATTTTCTCACAATGACATCTAATAAACCTTATAAGAAATGATAAATTTTTCATGTTTTCAGGAAAACTGAAGCTAAAACTACATGCCTTTTTTCCATCCATCTGTTAATTTAATGAACTTGCACATTAGTTTCATGCAATTGCAAACTCTTGAACTTAGAAACCTAAAAAATGCATTCATGATTTTAACTTCAGAAATCTCTTGAATAGGTGTGGATGTTGTCTGACAGAAAGATGAGAAATGAATCATACATTGCCAAGAGTAACTTGACCTTAATCAATCTGCTGAATAAGTTGTCTCTCTTATCCTTTGGAATTTCAAAGGAAAATTTAAAGAGGAACTTCTATTTAAACAAATAAAAGTGTATATACCTCAATATTTCTCTGTGTATGAATGTTATTTATGATTCTAATTAGATTATGGAAACATAAATGTATTTTTACACACATGCTCATGCACACACACCTGTAAAAAAAGTGGAAAGAAATTGAGCAGACGAGATTTTTGATGTAAAACTTTTTATACCCGTCCATCAGGAAGCAATTTAATCTGGGTACATAAACATAGACAGAAACACTGAGGAAATCTAAGTAGGATTTCAGATATTCTAAAAATCTGGTTTAATGTTTCTCCCTAGTTTTTTTTTTTTTTTTTTTTTTCTTGTATCTACATTAAAATGTGGAAAATAATTTCTAATACATGTTTAATTTTATTGTTATTTCTTCAGGTATGACATTACATGTATGGTAGGTTCATCCACTTATAGAAGGATATCTATCAAGTGATTTAGGAAAGAAATAGCCCAGTTTGAAGCCTGTCTTCTCCATGGGGCAATAGGCACTAATAACACAACAGATGTAGGCTAGCATCCCTGCACTCAGATTAAAGCCTCCATCAGAAATGTGTTAATATCTCAAATATGTATAAAAACTCTCAGATTAATTGGCAAGCAGAAGTGAGGTCATACACAGTCAGGAAGTTTATCCCCTTGCTGATTCGAAGTGGCCACAAACCTCCATTGCAATCTCTGAATGCCTCAGGTGCAGAAATAAGGATTTAATGTAATGCACATCTTTAATTCTGGTCACATAGTTTACATATCTTAGCAGCAAAAAGTGACTGCTTATTATTGTTTTAAATTTAAATTTAATAAGCAGTGGTCCCCATCATCTTTGTCATTCCTCTCTGAGAGATCAAGAGCTGTAACAAGAAGCAATACTAAGAGAAGATTAAAAGAGACTCTAGCAATGGAGAGAATTTAAAAGACTAAAAGCTAAACAAAATCAGATAGTCAGATGAAAAGATAACCAGTATAGAGACATCAGAACTATGACAACAAAGATATAGGTGGCGGCATAGGCAGGGATTAAATGAAAATGAAGGTGAATGAGTCTTAGAAGAGAAACGCACAGGGACAGGGGAATCAAAAGAACAAAGAAAATATCAGCAAAGAGGAAGAAAGAAGGATCAAAGGAAATAAAATTAGATATATAAGACATAAAAGAGAGAAGCTACAGATCAAGACTAATATTGCAGTATACAGGCAAGTCATCAAACAAACACCTTCTCAAATTTTGAAATTATACTGGAGAAAAAAAAAAAAAAAAGCAAAACTATCTTCTTGGAAGCTTTAGCAGAAATCAGTATTAACACAATAGAAATTTTTTAAGGTAGAAACACTGTGCGTTTCCACAGTCAGCTCTCCACAAGTTTATCATATAAAAATGTGTATCAGTTTAAGGCATACTAAAGTAAAGAATTGAGAGGCAAATCCACTCAGTACAACAGTAAGATCCACTCCAGAAACAGAAGGCTTAGAAAGGACAGAAGGAAGGACATGGTCACAAAAGCATTTTATATTTGTGCATAGCAGATGTGGGGAGTTCTGCACAGTGTAAGTACTCTCCAAACATCAGTCACTTTAAAGGCAGAATGTTAACTATGTCAGTGTATGTAAAGAAGCAAATTCTTGTTAACATATAACAACAGGGAAAAATTCCATTCTCTTCCTGCTCCACTGAAAACAAATTGAGAACATCCAAAGGGAAAATAACTTCTAAACTGGATTCCATTAGATTTCCCATAGGAAGGAAAAGAATGTTTTGCAAAAGAGAAATGAGAACAATTCCTCATCTAAACCAAGTACAACAAAGAAAATGAAAATATTTTCTCCACACATACTAATAACAGGAAATTTGTGGCATTTTGTTTTAGTTTGGTTTTGTGTTTGTCGTCGTTTGAGCCTGGTCAGCAGCTAAGCGCCACGCAGTCGCTCACCACCCACACACCAACCAACCAACCAACCAACACCCATCTGCTCCCAGCCAGCAATCCCAAACACAAAAGCCCAACAACCACACTCCCCGGAGTGAGAGCACCTCCTGGCCCACTCCTGCCTTTATATAGTGAGCGCAATGTCACGTGACACGGGATATCGGCCAATCGGGGCCCAGCCCTCCAGCTGTGCTCCCCCCGCCCCCGCGCACAGTTGAGGGCACTAGGACCTGGGGAGCCCCTGGGGTCTCAGGGTGCTGCAGCTCCTCCCGCTGCCAAACCAACGGGAGCTCTAGTCCAGCACCAACCAGGACAGTGTTTTGTTTTAGTTTTTTTTTTGGGGGGGGGGTGGGTTAATTTTTTTTTTTTTTTTTAAGCTTGGCAGCTTTACATATGGAAGTGGTTAAATAATGAAGACTTTTTTCCTGAGAATTTGGATATATTTTTTTAATTAATATTTATCATACATAATCAAAAAAACAAAACAGTATAAACTTCTCAGGGGTTTCATGCCATATTTTTCTGTTTTATTAGGTATTTGTTGTTAGTATTAGTCATTAGAAGGTATCTTTCCCTCACCGGCCCTACTGTATTATAATATCATGTTGCTTATGCAGCTTGGTAGAGAAACACCCTGCTACTCTTCAGGTGCCCATGAAAATTATTTTGGATTACCAGTTACTCCTAAAATTTCCTAGAATTAATCAGGATATACATTGTCAGAAGAATAGCACAGCTTGTTTTTCAGCTGTCATTCTGAACTACTCTACCCTTAACATCAAGGAAAAACTAGAGTTGAAGAATACATTTATGAGAATCCAGTTATAAGCGATACGATTAAAGTGGCTATAGATACATTGAACAGAAATAGAGAAAAAAAAATCCCCTTTTTTTTTCTACCTACTCTGTAAATAAAATACATGAGAGTATCATCCACAGAATCAATCCTAAGGCTGGAAGGGGCTTTAGAAAATCTTCAAGTCCACCTCCTACTACAAAGTCATACCCTATACTCTACTCTTCTGGAGCTGTTCAGATTCTCATTTGTCAAGCTTGCAAGTAAGGATCTATGCATGCAGGACACCAGCTATGCATGCAGTTCTGATGAGCTCCTTGTTACCTTGTGTTCTGGGTTGAGTGAGTGGTGGAGTTTTTTGGTGGCAGGGGAGGGGGCTATCGGGGCGGCCCCTGTGAGAAGCTTCTCGAAGGTCCCCCAGCTCCAAGCCAGATCCACTTCTGTTTGGGAAATTGAGCCAATCAGCTGCACCTCTGCGATAACGTATTTAAGAAGGGACGTGGTGACGGGCAGTTGGACTTGTGAGGAGGAGTTGCTACAGCTGCATGAACACCAAGGTCAGTGGAGGAACAGAGGAAGAAAGGAGGGGGGAGGTGTGCCGGAGCAGAGACCCCCTGTATCCTGTGGTGAGATGGCAGGGCGGAACCCCCCTGCCACCCATGAAGATCTACGGTGGAGCAGACATTGATTTACGGCCTGTGGCTTCAGCTTGCCTGATCAAGGTGCTGTGCCCGAAGAAGACCGGGGTCTCATGGGAAAAGGTAGCCCCACTGCTGTAATTCAGCGCTGCGAGGATTGCAGCATGCGGGGGTGTCCCACGCCGGAGCAGCTCGGGAAGGGCTGCAAGCTGTGGGAGAGAATCCAGTCGGAGAAAGTTAGTGACCCATGACGGAACAGTGTGGGGAACACTGCGGCCCGTGGGAGGAATTCATATCAGAGAAAGTTTGTGGAGGACTGTCTCCTGTGAGAGGGGGACCACGATGGAGCAGGAGGAACAAGTTCCGGACACTCCCCTCACCGAAGATGAAGTAAGATGGCAGCGCTGACTGCACCCCCCATTCCCTGCCCCTGCGCCACTGGGGGAGGAGGTAGAGATATCGGGAGCAGAGCTGAGCCCGGGAAGAAGGGAGGGCTGGGGGGAAGGTGTTCTCAAGATGTGGCAATGATTCTCACTGTCCTACTCTATTATGTGTTGTTAGTGTCTGTAATAAATGAATGTTCTTTTTTTTCTTCCCCTAACGAGTCTGCCTTTTGCTCGTGATCATAAAGGGGAATTTTTCCCCATCCCAGTCCTATCTCGAACTCCAAGCCTGGCTCTCTGTCCCTTCTCATTGCCGGAGGGGAAGGGAGAGAGAGCTGCTGCATTGTGGTTGGCTGCCAACCAGGCCTAAACCACGACACCTTGCATTCAGCCAAAGATGACACTGGACAATTCCTATTCACTGGATGGTATTTCTTCATCCCCTGCTGCCTGAACTTTACTGGTTATCAAATCTGTCTATGAAATACTATTTGTGGGATGCCATTTTGCTGGATGTTCTAGGAAATGCATTGGAGAGCTGAAAAACCTTTAAAAGGGTCCTAGTTCTCCACTTCATAGATTTACTGTAACCTTGAGGGAATAAAATACTTTTATTTTTAAAATACGCTTAGCCTAAGTTGAGTTATGATAAATGCAAATACACATTTCTATTTACGTTGATTATAGCAGTCAACAAAGAGAGTGTTAGAAAAGACGCAGGTGAGGAGAGAACAATAAAAAAAAAAAAAATTCCACATCTGCTTAATCCAAGATGGCATCTGGCAAGTGTTTTTTTGACTCTTTTTGTTTCTGTTTTGTTCATTGTTTACTTGTTGTCTTGCAACATGAGGTTCTGATCCATTCTGATGCCAGCAAGAAAGACTCTCTGTAAGGTATCTTTTAAAATGCTATTTTTTAGAGCTAATATTTTAGGGAGAAAATGCTATAGGTAACCTTACATCCCTTTAGATGTTGGGAACCCTAGGAGCCATAGCATCAAGTGGACCTCTTATCCATGTGCAGTATGCTGGGTTGACCCCATCCATAGAAGAGATTCTCTAATTTCTGTCATTCGAGCTGTTATAGGATTTTCTTGCAAGGAAGCATCTCTATCCATAATTTCTACTGTCAAGCAGAAATTATGTTTGCCTCAGAATATCTTGCTGCACTTTTAATTAAAGGCAAGGCCATGCAGGTGGCAAAATCACTGATACCAAGTGGGAGCTGCCTGTAGGGTCTACTACTACAGTGAGGTTCTTGAGTTTATCCTGCAGCCAAAGGACTTGTGCAGCACAACACAACCTGAAGGCCATGCTGGACATACAGGCAACACAGACCTGGGTGTGTTCTGGTCAACTGTTATGTGGCTCACCAACTCCTTGATGTACAATTTTCCAGTCAGGATCATTACACTTGCCTTACAAACATTTCTGATACACTTTTCATGCAGGATTTCTAGTTTCCTTCCTAACCTACATATCAAGCTGCTTTTAAAAGAAAGGATTCTCTGATGATGAAGCCAGATAACTTCTATAACTCTTATTTTTTGAGTCCCAGGGATCAAAACAGATCTAATACTTTTTCCAAAACTTACAATTTCAAGTTTTCTTCATTTCTAGATAGACAATGCCTATTTCTTACTTGATTTTGATAGGTCAAGTTTTTATGCTACTGATCATTCTCAAGTTTTTTTTTTCTCTGGACACTCTTCACACAGTTCACAACTTTTGTGAAGTTCAGGGTCTAAAAGAGATTCAGATGCTGCCTTGCTGATACTGAGCAGAGGAAATTTTATAAAAATATTCAAGGTTTCTTCCCCTAGATCATTTTCCTGATAATATTCTACCTGTTCAGTTATTACTTACTCCGTTATATTTATGCAAATGATTAGTCCATTTTAAGAATAGATTTGGATACTTGTCACTGTTGGTTTTCACCTTATTTTTAGTTCATTAGTTCATTTCTCCAAATTCAGCTGTTCAGTTCTTCCATAGAAGGGTTTTAAACATATTGTTGTCAAATCCATGTTATAGTTTTATTCCTATCTCTGCTTTTTTTTTTTTTTTTTTTTTTTTTTTTTCCCGCCTTACTAAAGTATAAATATCAAATTTACTTTCCTCGAATCATCCAAAATCCCAATGTACTTGGTACATGTCAGCTCTCAAGCATAGTCAATTATAGCTCTAAGATTTCACTGACCACTGCTTAAATACTTTTTCATGAAACTCACTGGATCATGGTAATTTGAATATTTTATGAATGCATCTCTTCCCTTTCCTGTTCTTTATTGTAGGCTGAGATTTTTCTCCTTCTGTATAATAGAACATTTAGAAATAATTTTGTGTTTCTTCCTCTCTCAGATTTTGTTACCCTGTATTGCTGATTCTTGCTTAAAACTCTTCACTCAAATTTATCGTGTCAATTTTTACGGATGTTTTCTTCCTCTGTAATAGGTAGCCTACCATTATTCATTTTACTGTCATTATTTATGGTTGAGAAAGGAAAATTTTGCTAGTGTCAACATCTGTAGAGCCATTTTATTCCTTGGAAGATGCATGCATTTCTACCTGAGCCTTTAAAATATTAACAAGAACTTTACCTCTTGCTCCTTTTCACTGTTTTTTTGATATTCTAAGTGAAAGTCCTGACACTACAACAGATATTGATACTAGATATGTTCCAGTATCTGTACTTACAAGAAAACTTGTTAATCCACTGTGATAAAACCAGTATTTTTCTTCTAGTAGAATAGACAAAAATTTCAATAATGTTTGTACATACTAGAACACGTATTTTACATGAGCATGTTTCTACAGGTAGCCACAGTTGATACAAATATATGAAATAAAAATAGCACTGTGTTTTATTAAGAGCTGTCACTTAAAATCAGATATGAAGATATACTATGAGATCATAGCAAATCAGCCTGACTGACCTTTATCACATTGTGATCTTTTTCTGATCAGATGTAAATGTTTATTCTCATCTGTTATTAATTTTATATAATTTATAAAACCTCAGGCTTGATTAACACTGTATTTCTAATAAGAGTTAACATTTAAATAATGTACTTAATTTCCACATAATTTTATAAGGTCTTATGTAAAACATAACATAATACTACAAAATAATATAGTACATCATTAATTATCTTTTACAGTACTTGCATATTTTCTAGCTTATTTCTAGAAAATGAACTCAGAAATGTTGGGTTTAACTTTTAGTTCTATAGCATAAACCTCAGCTGTTGTTTGAGGTATTTGCAGAAAATGCACAACTATACTAGTGCTGGTTGCATTCTCTGTTCTGAATTACCCAGTCACAAATCATGCTGAGCTGTTCTCAACACTCAAAGTTTAAATTTTATGGAAATACAGGAAATAAGCGTGTCATGGTTTGGTTCAGCTATTTTAGCTTGGTTTGGATTGGTGGTTTGTTTTAAATGCCTTTGAAAGAACCACATTTCCTCTCCTCCAATGAAAAATCAAAAAGAGACTATAAAATTATAATAAAAACAGTCTCAGCACCATAATACCACTCTGAAACTACAGATTAAATCACTATTATCCAAACACTTAAGAGGATATCCAATTCCAAGTCTTAAATCAATACCTGTAATGAGTAACAAAAGGATGGAAGGTGTTGAACATTAGTAAGTATGTTATTACTTGGGCTGTCTGTCTGAAACTTGACATTTACACAAGATCACAGATTATTCATTATAAATGATTCTCCCTGTTGACTACTTATTTATTCAGAACTGCATGTTGGTTTTCTAAAGATACAATAATAGAGAACACACTTGAGAAACTTTGGGGAGGGATTTTTCCTAAAATTGTTAGAAGACAATGTTGTGTAAATGAAGGATAATATATAAGTGCTTTAGTGGATGAAGGAGACAAGTGAACACAGAAGTACTAGGGAAATTAATCTTGCTATCCCATAGGAAGAGAATGACAACTGCAGATAATCTTGTAAACTCTACCAGTAGTTGAATAAAAAGGAAGGATTTATGAAAGATGTTTAAATTAAGAAAAATAATCTGAGATTTTATGCAGACCTTAGGAGTTTCAGGGAAAGTATTACAGAAAAAAGAATTAATATTGCCACAATTTGTGCTTGATTTTTTTTATGGGTTTTTTTTTTTTTTTTTTTTTTTTTTCATGGATGATAGGTGAAATAATATCACAGAAAAAAACAAAACAAAACACATCACTTTTTACATTTTTGGTAAGGAACACAGAGTTTTAAGTATGTAAAATAAACTGATGTGAATGAACGGCATCAAGACTTGAATGTATGGACCAAAGAATTGAGAATAATAATGTTGAAACTTCATTCATTTATTATGATAAATATAACTGGATCAAGAAGATCAGTTTTCAGGTTGAATAGTTTGGTGACACCAGACTGGTCAGTATTGCAAGATAGCTATGTGCTGCAAATTATGAACAGTATTTGACTAATATACTAATTGACTAATACTAATATTTACTAAAATGGTGGGTGCTTTTGTTATTGTTTCTGATTTAAGACACACAAAGGAAACAGTGGATTCAAAACCTATGTTCTTGAAGTAAACAAGAAAGGAATTTGTGGCTCATAATTGAAAGGGAGGGGACAAAGAATAATTGAAAAATAAAAATACATAGCTCAGACTATGTAAAACTTTACTACATGTCAAGGAAAACAAAGACATTAGAAAGTTAGAAGACAACAAGTGAAGGAGTAGAGAACATGAAGGAGTAGACAAATTTCCTCATTACAAAAAACAGTATTAACTGAGGAACAAAAACAGGAGAGAAGAATGAATGTAAGCTATACAGTTACAGAGTTAATGTGAAAAATGTTGAATGGGAGAAGTATGCCCAGAACAGATGTTAAAGGCATGACCTTGGTGAGGGTTAAAACATAAAGCCAAATTATTATATTGTCAATATAACGACAAGATGAGAACATCTGAGTTCTAAGAAAATAAGGCTGAATTAGAAACCGACAGATATAGAAAAGAAATAATTACTTGAGCAGAGAATGTGGCAGAGTAGCACAGAAAGAGTGAATGACTGAAAAAGATCTGGAGAAGATATTCAAGCACTATCTACAAAAAACTTCATAATAAACTTCATAAAATAGATTTTGCTGTTAGATTTATTCATTTGTATTTATTCAGAGACTGTTGTGGTTTGAGCCTGGTTGGCAGCCAAACACCATGCAGCCACTCACTACCCCTTCTCTTCTGGCAATGTGAAGGGACAAATGAACCAGTCTTGGGATTTGAGATAGAACCGGGAAGGGCAGATCACCCATTATGGTCATGAGAAAAAAGGCAGACTCATTAGGGGAACAAAAAAAAAGAACATAGATTTATTATAGACACTAACAACACTTAACAGAGTAGGACAGTGAGAAGCATTTCCACATCTTGAGAACACCTTCCCCCCACTCCTCTCTTCTTCCCAGGCTCAGCTCCGCTCCCGATAACTCTAACTACTCCCCCCAGCAGTGCTGGGTCAGGGAATGGGGGGTGCAGTCAGTGCTGATTCTTCCATCTTCATTGGGGAGAGCTTCTGGAACTTGTTCCCCCTGCTCCATCCTGGTACCCCTCTCACAAGAGACAGTCCTCCACAAACTTGCTCCTACATGCGTCCCTCCCACATGCTGCAGCATTTCCCCACACTGCTCCATTGTGGGACACCAACTTTCTCCAACTGGAGTCCCTCCCATGGGCTGCAGCCCTTTCTGAACTGTTCCAGCATGGGACACCACCCCCCCCACCCCCCCACCCCCCCCATGCTGCAGTCCTCCTAGCGCTGAACTACAACAGCGGGGGCTAACTTTTCCCACAAGACCCCAGCCTTCTTCGGGCACAGCACCTTGATCAGCCATGCGAAACAAGTCACAGGCCATAAATCAGTGTCTGTGCCACCATAGATCTTCATGGGTGGCAGGGGTGGCTGCCCTGCCATCTCACCACAGGATACAGGGTGGTCTCTGCTCCGGCACACCTCCCCCCTCCTTTCTTCCTCTGTTCCCCCACTGACTTCTCTGTTCAAGCAGCTTCCACAACTCCTCCTCACAAGTCCAACTCCTCCTCACCACGTCTTCATTTGTGCTCAACTATGTATGTCTTGAAAGGAATTTATATTAGCATTTCCAACAAGATTTTCATACACCGTTCTCCAGATGACTAAGTAATTTCTTGCTTGCTACTAGACTTCTAAATAACTCTAGAACAATATTTCTGTAGGAAATACTTTCTAAGACTTATCAAATATTTTGATCCTAAGGAATGGACAGAGTATTTTATTTTCCATACAATTTGTTTTGCTAGGTAACACTTCGTAGAGGTACTAGGTGTACTGTAATCTATCTTAAAGGGAGGAAACAGTAAACCAATCTCTTCCTTGTGATACATTTGTTTACAATTACCACTTTTTAAAATGCTTAATTCACATGTCAAAAGCTACATTATAATAAGATGTCACTGTTTAAGACATAAAAGTAGCTGTAACTTATTTTTAATTATGATACATAGTTCTTACAAGATTATCCATTTTCTGGCAAATGGATTTCTTGTTGTTTTTTATTAATTCACCTGTTGAGTAAAATGTTTAATTTGGAACAATAGGCTACATTGTGAGCTGACATTAATAAAGTTCAGTGAAACAAATAGGTTTTTAGTGCCTACACAGTCTATCACAATCTCTTAAAGAAAGTGAGGTGGAGAAAGGCTGCCATAACTAAAACAAAATTCTAGAGCTATCTTTCAAGTTTTTACTGACAGTAGAATTTACTATTAGAAGTCTACCCTTACTAGCAGAAGAACTGTTACAGTTCAGCTAAATTCTTCTAAGAGCGTAAAACTCTCCAGTGTTGTTATTTGAATACCATAATCTGTTATGGGCTCTGGAAACATAAAAATAAATTAGTAACATGGTCTTAAAATCATATTCTCATCTTAAAATAGAAAAAGGATTTTCAGTCAATATTAAAAACCCTCTAAAAAAACATTTTCCTTTGGATTAGAAGGAATTCTGCATTCTGCCCATGGAAACTACGTTAATGACAAGAATGGGTGAAAGTTACCATTGTTCATATAAATACTTTCAAACTTGGCCTACACTAAATGAATCTTAAGTTCTTTGTTAAGCCTTATGAAGGCAACTGTGATAAAAAAAAAAAAAAAAAAAAAAAAAAAAAGATATATGAGTAACATCACATAGTAGATGCTAAGATTTTTTTTTATGAGTTCGCAAGTGCCTTTGTCAACATCAGTAGCTTTGTCTTTTCTAATAGATAATCTTAACAGGTGTAATTAATCACTGAACAATATGTCCTTGCTTTCCATAGAAGGCACAATGCTACCAGTGGATTAGATATACTTTACTATAAAACCCTTAATTCCTAGTTGACTGAGCTTTTTGTACACTCTGACTGAGGGTTTGTCACAGACTACTGCTTTTGATTTGCTTGAATTATACAGACTTTTGTTTTCTCGTAAATTATATGAGATTATAATAGGCTCATTTTCTATGAAGAGTGCTGGATGTAAATTTTGAGATATACATTTGTGTAAATTGTAGCAATGACTTGTGGTTCAAAATACCTCACTCTGTTCAGAAACTGCCAGAAACACACATTTTCTGAGCTTTGTGCACTGCTTTTTCAATCTTTCCTTATTTTTAGCTCCTCTGTGATAGAAAAGTCATCAGGTCAGAAGAAATTCTCTCAGACCACATTATGCGGTTAAGCTCAATCCAAAGTGGGATTTGTATGTGTTCCAAAAGGCCTTTTGTTACCTCGTTGGTATCTGAGCTGATGTGGTGCTAAATCTAGAAGCTACATCGAGATACTTGGAACATAAACACTTTAATTTTTAGGAACCAAATCTGTGAATGAAGTATATGCTGGGTAATGTTACTTTTAATTGGAATAACAGAGAGAAATCTAACGTGTCTCCTCGAGCAGAACAGGAAATCAATGTATATGTTGACACCAGTTTTCCAGAGCTCAGTGTGTACCTAAAAGTTGTGGTAGTTGAAAATGTGCAATCAAGTGAGGAAACAAAGAATGAGAGAAAAGAGTAGACTTCTGAACAAACTAATGAACAAGAAACACAGAAACATCAGTTCTTAAGTGTGTATCTAGAGTTGTTTCTAGAAGAAAAGACATAAAGAGGAATGATTGAGTCCAGTGAGTATCATCTATATTCAATTGTTCACTAATCTAAACATGTAACATCTGAAGATCACAGTTTTGAATAAAATAAATAATAAGAACATTATACGCATTAGAGCATAACCAGTATTTTCAAAGTGCTCAGAAAAAATCCAATGCTCTCAACATACTGTCACCCTTATCTGAGAAACTTACAATCTAGAGAAAAAAAAGAAAAATACTCTGTTATCCAAAGCAGCAAATATTTTTGTGATATCTTCCTCATTTTTTATTATTTTTTTTTTTTTTTTTTAGATTCTTGGCAACTTCACTGAAATCCGAGTAGAAACACCTGTAAATTTTCTGATGGCTTCACATACACATTTCCTTGTCTTTCTCAATATACCTTTACTTCCAATGAACTTCCAATGCAGTATCTGGAAATAGAATATCTCGTTGTCTCTGAAGTAATAAACTAGAAAAAAAAGGTGTATTTGTGATATTTTTCTGCAAAATAATTCATTAAGAAAGTTCTCAAATAGTCTTCTGTGACCCAAGATTTTCATTTTAAAAGGATCTTTTCACTTGAATTTTTAATGGTGTTTAAGTTTTCATAAGACATTCAAGATATATATTAGCATGAAATGGAGAAAAAATAATTCTGTTTCCTACACTCTTGTGTGCTGGCCCAGTGATTTGAAATAAATGAATAATTTGCATAGAAAAAGGATGCAGAAACCATTCACTCCCTACAAAAAAGTTATTGAAAATATATGAAACTATAACCATTCTATTTGAGTCTACATGGTATGCTGCCCAGTCAATTCACATCTCCCTGTTTTTCTAAAGGCAATTTATCTTTTCTTCACATTGCAGATGAAGTATATAAACATGTATTTTCTAGTTTAAAATACATAGGCACTTAGAAATATCTCAGAAATATCTTCATCTGAAATATATTTTCTTTCATGTTATATTTTACCTGAGCTTTCTGAAAGTAATGAAGAAAAAACAGACACAGTGTTTTGAAGAATGAGATATTAATCAGTTTCCAATGGAGTATGTAAACTACTTGGATAACATTAAAAATAAATTATCAGCACAAATCTCCGTATATTATTTGAAGTTATGAAAAGCTGTAGAAGGATGAATTTACACACCAGTTTGTTTTCTCATTTTGTAAGAAAAATATTTTAATAGAACATAATCAGTCTGGAATGAATTTAGAGCACCTGAATGTGGAACAAGGTTAAGATAATGGTGAGAGGATAAAGGGATGACATTTTAGGGAGGATCTCAGAATGTGCATACCTCCATGTATGTGGAATGTTAAGACCTGTAGGAAGACTGAAGCTGCTAAAGGCAGGAAACTATGACTATATAATGGAATAAGAACAAAATCCATCAAGAGATTATGTGTGTCAAGGTGGAATGATATATATGCAGGATTTAGGACAGGTAAAAGAGGAAAAATTGAGATTGGAGGCTAAAAAGGTTTGAAAGAGTGCATTAAACTTGGATAAAGATGAGTAACCCAGAAGGGGAGAAAAAGGAGAGAAACCAAACCAGCAGTTAGGATGTGGATAAGTGAAGAGGGTCAAAGTGGGAGCTGGATATGAAGATTGTCAAAAGAATTGACTAGAAAAAAAAAAGTCTGAGAAGGAAAAATAAAAACAGTCTAGGAATATATGATATACAGTACTAGAAAATGAGGCAGATAGGATATAAAAGCATGTCTAAACTAGCTTTAAAGGACTGAGTTGAACATGGTAGGGATGAGTATGCAGGAGAAAGTTGATCTGGCTGTAGCATTTTGTTTCACAGAGACCCAGATATAATCCATTCTTTGTAATGTGAATAGATCTCACAGCTGTCATTCTTTCAGCAACTATTTCTTGCTGAACCCTTGAGTATACCTCTGAGTCATTATCTCATGTGGTAGTGTTGTGTCATGGGTCTAAATAACCTAACTTTGTTGTAAGTCATCATAGAGTGATAAACAGAACATAATATAAAATCTGTCCATTTTCATAAACATGCCTACAAAGACTCTTTAAGACAATTTTCTTTCCTTTATGAAAGACATGGTTTGTATATACAAGTTGTAGAAATCTTTTAAAATTCTTTGAAAAAATATTTTTAAAGGCCTAGGAAGTTAGAAGCTTGACTTTGATAAAGAAAAGAATGGCATATAAATATTTTTATCTTTGACACAGAAACATTTATTTTTACTTTTTTTCTGTGTCAATATCTTGACTGGTTAAGAAAGCACTCTTGAAACCTAACAGCTGATAATATTTTTTATCTGCTCCAGTTTAAATGTTTAAAATATACTAATACAGTTCAGTAATCCTAAAATTGCAGGTTTTATTAAAATTGGAGTGCATGCGCTGTCAGAATATGTTGAGTCAATAGAAATTAAATTTATTGTGAGGTTGTACACACAACATATTTTTTAACATTTAAATTGGATGTTGGGACTCAAAAAGAGGTGTTAAAGAATGTTCTTTTTAGAAAAGATTTTCAATAGATACATGGCTACCGATCATATTGTTTCTGTGTGCTTAGATTGTAGTTAAGAGAGAAATTTTTGTATGTTTCATCACTAACAGTGACCTTGATCTTATTGGTTCAGACAGTTAATTTTCACTAGGTAAGATCCGAACTGGCCAGACACATAGATCCTTGGCAACTTAATTGAAATCCAAGTAGAAACACCCGTAAATTTTTATGTGTAATGTTTATGTGTAAGTATTTAGATACACCTAATTGATGCCCAGTACTGACATCATCCAAATGGGCCCGCTGGTTGAAGAAATACTTCCAGTTTGCTCATGAGCTGGCACACGGGATGCCAGTGGGGGAATTCCTGCAATATCAATGAGTAGTTATTTACAATTAGATTTCAGAACCCAAATATTGGAGAAGAGATATTAGCCTCTTCAAAGAGTCCCATAGGATAAGGCCCTAAAGGGAAGTGGGCCCAAAAAAGCTGGTTAATATTCAAGGTTGACCTCCTCTAGGTTCGAAAGAGTTCCATCCAAATGAATATGAAGTCAGGCAAAAGTGCCAGGAGGCTTGCATAGGTGAACAAGGATGTCCTGGCAAAGCTCAAGAACAAAAAAGGAATCATACAGAGTGTGGAACAAAG
The DNA here is from genome assembly GCF_018691265.1 of Tyto alba. NCBI lineage: Eukaryota > Metazoa > Chordata > Aves > Strigiformes > Tytonidae > Tyto > Tyto alba. The sequence goes on from NW_024881316.1 coordinate 3,748,718, forward strand.
GATGGGTAACTCAGGAGGAGTACAGAAACACTATCTGAACATCCAGAGATAAGGTTAGGAAAGGCAAAGTCCAGATGGAATTGAATCTGACCAGGGATATCAAAGACAACAGGAAATGTTTCTGTAAGTGCATAAGTGATAAGAGGAAGACTAGGGAAAATATAGGCCTGCTGTTGAATGAGGTGGGGAACCTGGTTACCCAGGACTTGGAAAAGGTTGAGGTACTGAATGCCTTCATTTCCTCAGTCTTTACTGGAAAGACTGTCCCTCAGGAAACCCGGACCCTGGAGGCCAGGGGAAAAGTCTAGATCAAGCATTATTTACTCTTGCTAAAAGATGATCAGGTCAGGGAATACTTAAAGAAACAGGACAGACATAAATCCATGGACCCTGATGGGATGTACCCAGGAGTACTGATAGAGCTGGCTGATATCATTGCAAGACCACTTTCAATAATCTTTGATCATTGCAACTGGGACAAGTGTCTGAAGATTTGAGGAAAACACATGTCACTCCTATACTCAAGAAGGGCAAAAATGAGAAACCAGAGAACTGCAGGATGGTCAGCCTCCCTATCACTAGGAATGTGAGGAAGCAGATAATCCTGGAAGTCATTTCCAGACACATGAAAGACAAAATAGTCACAAGAAATACTCAGCATGGATTGACCAAGGGGGAGTCATGCTTGATCAACCTGATAACTTTCTACAATTAAATGACTGGCTTGGTGGATGAGAGGACAGGAGTGAATACTGTCTACCTGGACTTCAGTGAGGCTTTTGACACTGTCTCCCATAAGATCCAGCAGAGAAGCTGCTGAAGTATGGGATGTCAGAACAATGAGGTGGATAGAAAACTGTCTGAATGGCCTGGCCCAGAGAGTGGTGATCAGCAGTGCAAAGTCTAGTTGAAGGCCAGTAACTAGTAGTGTATCCATGGGTCAACAGCGGGTCTAGTCCCATTTAACATTTTCATTAATAATTGGGATGATAAGGCAGAGTGTACTCTCAACAGATTTGCTGATGTTATCAAACTGGGAGGAGTGGATGATACATCAGAGGGTTGTGCTGACAACCAGAGGGACCTCGACAGGCTGGATATATATTTATATATATCAATATATGCTGGGGGCTGACCAGATGGAAAGCAGCTTGGCAGAAATGGCCCTGGGGGTACTGGTGGAAACCAGGTTGAACATGAGCCAGCAGTGTGCCTTTGGTGCCATAGACAAAGTATTGTCAACATGTCAAGGGAGGTGATCCTTCTCTTCTACTCAGCACTGTTGAGGCCATACCTGGAGTACTGTGTCCAGTTCTGGGCTCCTCCAGTACAAGAGAGACATGGAAATACTGGAGAGAGTCCAGTGAAGTCCAGTGAAGATGATTAAAGGATTAGAACATATTTCATATGGGGAAAGATTGTTTAGCCTGGAGAGGAGAAGGCTGAGAGGGATCTTATCAATGTATATAAATACCCGAAGGGAGGGTGCAAAGATAACAGAACCAAGCTATTTCCAGTTGTGTTCAGTAACAGGACAAGAAGCAATAAGCACAAACTGAAACACAGGAAAAGGGTCCCTCTGAACATCAGAAAATACTTTACTGTGAAGGTGATTGAGTTGTCCAGAGTCACCTTAGAGATATTCAGAAGACATCTGGACATGGTTGTGGGCAACCAGCTCCTGGTGGCCCTGCTTGATCAAAGGGTGCTGGACCGTACGACCTCCAGAGAATTTCTCCAGTCTCAATCATTCTGTGATTCTGTGATTCTGTGATTCTGTGATTCTGTGATACAGTGGTATGCTACATCATTTGAAGTGCAACTTTATTGCCAACAGCTACAAGATAGGTTAGAATACTTCTGCAAAGTACCATTTTCTATTTACATAGCAAGAATTTAGCCGGACTAATGTTTATCTAAATCATTACTGAAATTTACCCAGTTTGCAAGTACACTGAGGACTTGAAATCGGTATAAACAAACTATCTCTGTGCAGACCTCTGCAAGTCTAGTTATGATTGTGACTTCAGTCACACTCATGCAAAGAATGTTATTTAATTCAAATAATCTGTTCAAATCAAACCTGGTTTACTAGCTCATACTCAATATCATTTATATCAGGTACAGTGTCCACCCACCTGGAACAACTTCAGATTTCTCTAGGCAGTGTTCTTAAGTGTCTTAGTCTCAAGAGAGGTCTCCAATTAATGTGCAGAGATGCATGAATGGAACTAGACACACTGGAATATTTTCTACAAATGAGACTAATAAGACACTCAATCTATAATATCATCTGTAAGGAGATTTGTAATTTCAGATTCTTACATCATATCAGGCAGAGGAGAAGAGTGACAAAAAAGATTCAGTATTACATCTAGACTATTGCTCATGCATGACAATGACAGTAGCATGGACACTGTGCCTCCTGATTGCATTTAAGGATATGCCTAACACTTGAGACTTGAGAAAATATTTGATATTTGATTATTTCTTACAATCAAATTCTATGAAAATATTTAAAGTTTTAAAATTCTGTCACAGTTTACACTAATGTTGCCTTTTGAATGCAATGATCTCTGTCAGAATTTGGATGAAGGTAGGCCAACCAAAGGCCGAATTAAAGTGTCTTAAGGAATAACCATGAATATGGCAGATATATATGTTCAAGACAAATTTACCATCAGAGGCAATTTTGATGCACAAAATTTTTGTTCTGTGATCTCAGTTTACAAAACACACTTTTCACATATGAACACTAACTGTAAACTTTCAGTTTTGCCAGATGATTAACCCAAAACAGATTATGGTTCATGCTAATTTTGAAATTTTTCAACTACAAAATCACTAGAAGCTGCTTAGAGAACAGGAACTCCCAGCTAGTATTTAGTAATTATAAACACAGTAAGTGTCAATTCATATTAAAAATCAAGTACAAAGAGACAAGGTGTCTCTTTATTTCTCTATAAATACATCACAGTTATCACAGTGCATATGTAGACAGAGGGAATTGAGGTACAGTAATTTTTTAAAAAACTTCTGTTTTAAGGATTTTATTTCAGTCACATAAAACACATGTTGGAAACCATGATTACAGTCGTCATCCCTTTCACTTACTTTGATGTTACTTAATATGACAATCAAAACTATACTTAAAAAATAGTGTACATAGGTGAAATAAAACTAATTATAAATTAATTATAATGTCTTTCTCCATATATTTTATAATAATGATATTATGAATACATGAACCTTTAATAATAAAGACTAGTTTAATACTGCCTTTGATTTGGATGATTTGCAATGTATTTTCTACTTTTTCCTTCTATTCTTTTGAAATCGCCAAAACAATCCTAAATTATAATATTCAGATATAAAAAACAAAAACACCCTGTCTCTGAATTTATCCTGTTTTCTGTCCTCTCTTTTAGATTATGTAATCCATAGATTCTAGGCAAATAATTCCTTTTCTGTTACTGATGGAGTTGTTTTTTGTTGCAGTGTTTGGTTTGATTGTTTTTTAATTTCCTCTACTTAATATAATAGATGAACTCTTACATGTATTACATGCCCTTTTATAATTTGCTTCATTAATTTAGTCAGACTTCCTTAGTTTATCATAACTGTGAAACATACAATGGAACTCCTATTATTGACACTTGGGAAATATTTTTTTTCTTTTTTTTTTCCCTAGCTCTCACATGCACATAAAGCAAGATATATTAAACAAACCGAAAGGAATAGAAAACTTTTAGATTTTTAAATTAATCCTGAGTAGCTTCTTATACTAGATTCTTATACCAAGAAGAAATGAAGAATTGAAACAATCATGTTATGTTCACAATAACTTTAGTACAGATGGATACTATCAAATTAATCACAATATAAAGTCAAATTAATGTTAATCATAACAAGCCACCCTACATTACTTTCCACTGAAAAAAAAACACATAAATATTTGTACAGTTATCTAAGAAATTTACTTTACAATATTCTGTTACTGTGTACCATAACTAGTTTTAAGAAGTTTGTGCTATTAAAAAAAAAATAAATAAAATCAGACACAGTAATAGTCACAATCTCTTCAAAGCTAGTGTAAATCATCTAGGGATAGAAAACAAAATATGACACTACAGATTTTCAGTATGTTCACTACTCTAAGTCAATAGTGCTATTTGGAAAGAAAAGAAAAAAAAATAATCTAACAGTTTAAATATGAAAAAACACAGTAAAAAACAATACAAAAAAAAAAACCCAAACCAAAACAAAACAAAAAATCACTTTGAGGAGGATAATTACCTGAAAGTACCAAAGCTTTTAACAAAAGCTGTTTCAAGAACATCAGAATCAGTAAACCTGCCAGAAATAGTTAGTGCAGCTCACAAGGGTGCAAAAGGAATACAAAAGATAATACCATGAGGAAAATCAAACCACATTTCTACACTGATATTCAGAGTAGAGAAAATCTAAGAACAAGTCCTTACTATAAAAAACTGTCTGAAATTCAAATCTCAAATAGAAAATGTTTCAGAACCAAACAATACAAATAGCCAAGACTTGATAGCAGTCACTACAGAGTTTTAAACAAATTCAAATGCGAGAAAGTTGAATTTACTCAGTATTGAGTATTGTGTGCAGTTTTGGGCTCTAGAGTATAAGAAGGATATAAAAATATTAGGATGTGTCCAAAAGAGGGCAACAAAGATGGTGAAGGAACTAGAGAGCATGACATATGAGGAGCAACTGAGGTTACTAGTTTTGTTTGGTTAGAGGAAGCTGAGGAGTGACCCCACTATTGTCTACAACTTCCTCATAAGGGAAAGCAGAGAGTGAAGTGGTGATCTCTCCTCTTTGGTGTCTGGTGATAGGGCACAAGGGGTTGGCTTAAAGCTGTGCCAGAAGTTCAGACTGGATATTAGGAAAAAGTTCTTCACTGAGAGGTTGGTCAAGCACAGGAACAAGCTCTGCAGAGAAGTGGTCATGGCCCCAAGCCTGCCAGTGTTCAAGAAGCATTTGAATAACACTCTTAGACAATACAACTTTTAGGTTGTGCTGTGTCAGGATTTAGATTTGATGATTCTCATTGGTCCCATCCAACTCAGGATGTCCTATGATTCTATGATTCTATGACAGTTCTGATGGATGAAAATAATTAAGTAAAAAAGATGAAATCCAATGCATGAAAGTACAGGATAATGAACATAGTCCATCTGGTGTCCAGTGGAGTCTTAATTTGTTATTGCTACTTCTGAATGAGTGTCTGGATATCATTCCCTAAAGATGTCAATGATGAAGCGAACAAACAAATAGAAACCAAATAAAACATAGAATATAAGCATTCTTATTAAAAAAGCAACCAATAATATAGACATTTAACTGGAAGATATGACTATATATTATAAAACCATAATGGATGAAGTCCAGGTAAATCAATTTGAAAGAGAATATAGAACTTGGAAAGATGCAAGATAACTCTTGGAAAGTGAACAAAAATTACCAAGTATACAGAATGGTATCCACAGAACATGATACCATACGGTCCATTATACATGTGAAAAAGACAATAAATTGATATATATAAAAGAAAGGAGAAGTGTAATTGCTAATACTTCTTCATTGTATCTCATAATAAATATTTAAGGAACTAGAGAACACATAATAAAACCATCAGGAAGCATCTTCAAAATGAAGAAACTAAAACCAAAAATACACTATACTTCCTGTTGAAATTTGTTGTCTCAAGATCTGATAGAAACCAAACATAAGTATGATCAAAAAGCATTTAATGAGTACCGAGAAGATGGATTCACCAGTGACTCCTACAAATTTTGGTCCAGAGAAATTTCCACTCAGGAAATCATGGATTTCTAGAAAGGAAGGGAAAGATGGAAAAGTTTATGAAAGAAGGACATTATTATTTTCTTTGTTCTCCCCCACCCTCCAAACATCTGCTATTTTCACTGCGAAATAATATTTTCAAAATATCCATACTGCTGTATGGAAGTTCTGATGGTCTTCTCTTACAGTAAAGCTGTAATGTCATTACACATTCATTTAATTATCATTTCTTCCTTGTTATGATCTTATCTCTGCCATATCTAAAGAATTATGACTTCAGTTTGTGGGTCCAGTTTATAAGAACATTTTAATAATAATGTTAAGTGATTTCTTTTGATGCCATTGCCCTCATCTATGATTACAATTACAGAAAATTTCAGGTAATGAATTAGTAGTTTCTTGGGTCAATGATTCTGCTGCAGTTTATAACTGCTGAGAATTTTAAAAGGATGAGGTAGCACACAGTTTGCATTTACTAATGCAAATGTAGTAGCATCTGTATCCTCATAGTTGGGATGGAGAAATATCCTGACTAAAGTGACTTAGTCAATATTTTTCCTGTAGAAATAAGCATAGGTAATCAGAAGCTTTTCCCACTCCTTGCATCATGTTTTCAGCACATGGTTCTCCTGCTCATTCTCTACCTGCTGGTGCTGGAAATTAACCACTGCTGATCAACTTATTAGAACAGGTCTGCCAGCTGCAGAGACATGATGTGTTGGCACAGAGATAGTCACAGTCTCTGGTGCAGGGATATATTACTAAAGCCAAGGAAACAATGAGGAATCCTTGCTTTATAAAGCTGATTTCAATAATTTTAATCATTTCTCTCTTTGCCCTGTTTTTTTTCTTTCCTGTAGAGGGCACGTAGAATTTGTCTTGTAATGCAACTTTCTGTAAGTATGTTTTCCAATTCCAGAAGCCTAATTTCTGTAACTGTTGACCATCTCAAATATGGGTAAGTGAACAGTTAACTAAAATAACCTTTCTGGTACTTTGATATAAGGTATAAGTGGCATGGATCCAGCAAAATTATAGATTATTTTTACTCCTGGATGAACACAAGTGTGCAGTCTTCACTCTGAGCAAACATGACAGTTATAGGGGGACAACAAAGAGTGTATATAAAGATGTTTCTGTACACATTCAGAGCCAGCTGAAAAGTTTATCACTTAGTCCAAACTAATAAACTCTGTCTTCTGCATGGTTTTTAGCTGATGCAGAGTGAGCTCCCATCTGCCCAAAACATTCCGGACAGACAAGAAAGTGTCTATTGCTTTTCTCAACAAAGCACCCTGTTTGCCTTGTCAGCATTGCACAGTTTCCTCAAGGCTAAATCAATTAGAAGACTTCAGTGGCATTTAGGCTTCTCAGCTCAAAATTGCAATCTGAAGAGCTTCACATTGCCCTTTTCTCGGGAAAGCACTCTATTCACTAGCTTGTGGGCTGTTCCATAAAGGGAATTCTGACTCTTTAGAGTGATGGTGAAAACATTCATTCATCTAAGAGACGGCAGTCCTACAAATCTGCCTTTTTTTTAATGTGGTCTAACTGAGCATGCATTATTAAACTACTAATTAAAAAATCTATATAGAGAAACCTGCTTGATCTTTCTAATCTGGGTCTTTTCATAATATCACAAAAGGACACAATAGTGTTTTGAACTCTTTCCTGAAGTACTGAGATGACTCTAAGGAACTCACCTAGTCTAGCTTGTTGAAATCTATATTAGCAGTGTAAAAATTTGCATCTGAGATAATTGTTTTAACTCTTTCAATAGTTGCAGTATAATAGGTATCCATGGAAACTTTTTTGTTGTAATGTATTTGACTTATTTTAGACAGCTAAATTAGGTTGGGATGATTCATGCTCTAGATATATCTGTTTGCATTGTCTATGAAAGTTGTTTGTATGATTTTCTGACATTAAGACATCTACATGGTAAGAGTTCAGATGAGAAGAATTACACTCCTGTTTTCTTATTTTCTCTGGTTTGGAAGCATAATACAAATGTGTTGGTTTTGTTTTGTTTTGTTTTGTTTTGTTTTTTTTTCCCCTATAAGATCAATCATATAGGAGAAGTTCATATAAGAATTGGGGCTAATGAGTAGTTTCAGCAATTATGGAATTTTTACTTTATATGCTATCAGTAGACATCCTAAACATTAATATCTATATAGGTCAGCAAGATTCTTGTGATATTGTTACCTTGACTGTACTTTGTAACTCTAATTCAGAATGTTTGTGCTTGGTTATTGCCATAAGAATTTTTTTTTTTTTTTAGTTGATTTAAACCTTCTTAAAAAAAAAAAAAGGTTTAGTTCTTGCATTTTTTCATATGCCTCCTTATGTGGATGACCAATTTTGGTGGTCTGCAGTGGGCAAGCAAAAAATGTATGAAAAGAATAGCAGGCAAGTAAACATAATTTAAATTAAATCTATTCTTTCTCCTACACATTGCTTCCCTTGAGGTAAGGACTGTTGATAAAGAAAAAAGCTGCAGACTGGAAACTAATGAAAGCTGTTATCTAAGAATAAACATAAATGATAAGCAAATAGAGATTTAATTACTTCAGTGTCTTTAACACACAAATAATTTATTTCAGTCCTGAAACCAAATTATTCTGAGGAGAAGGGGCTGTTAATCTTGAGCTAGCACAACTTACCACCTCAAGGCTTTCTTGCTCTGCTTCACTTTTTCTGAAGGCATTTAAATATTCAATCATTTTAAAATAAATGTAAATATTCGATCAACAATAATTTAAATCTAACACACAGAAATGTTGCATTTATTTGAAATGCAGTTAATGATGACAGTGCTGTTGAAAATTAGAGATCTAAGTTCAAATGCAATGTTATAGATATACCTTCCAGGAGTCAGGAGTAATATACCATCAAGAGAAAGGCATTAATATATATTTATTCTTCCTCTTGATCCCTTCATTCCTCCATACCTTACCTCATGTCTCCTGTAATTGTTTCAACTAATTCAAACTATCCTTCCAAGTTGTTGCATCAGTGAAAACCCGTATTATGAGTATGCCTAGTATATAAGCAGTCTCAGGAAACTTGAATATGTTTCATAGAGTCAGATGATATTTGAAATAGATTTTCTAATGTTAAATTATATATTTCTTTGCCCTTGTGCAACTAGGCATCATTCATACCTTATTTTAGCCTTGAACCTTAAAAGTTCCCTCTAGAGCAAATATGTACCTACTTCCTATACTCTTTCATTTTTAATTATCCTTCATGACTTGGTATTATCAGTAAAGGATGCCATTGAAACCTTTTCTCAAAATTATTTATGTTCACTGTAATCATATATAGTTGAAGTGGTGTTTTTTTTTCTATGCTAACATAGCTCCCCAGGCACACATAATCCAAGAAATACAGATTTTTCATCAGCAACTTGAAAACTGGAAAGGAGTAATAGCATACAACAATAATAAAGGTTGCTTTGCTCCTCTTTGCTTCCTAATAGATTAACAGAATGAGGTAGACAACTAAGATATCACTTATATTCAAAACAGAAAACATTATCTCTTTTTTCAAATACAAACAGAAGAGACTTGGAAGGAAAAGAAATTAACAGAACTTTACAACAGATAACTTGCAATTCAGATCTTTCTGTCTGAAGACTTATCAGATATTTTTTAAAATATGCTAGAAGCTCTGGATAATGTGATTATTTTTGATACCTGATATTATGATACGTAAGAAGGGAAATGCTGCATCAGAAGTTTCAGAAGAGGGTAAGAACTCTAAGGCGAAAAAAATGATCAGTGTTTTTTCATAAGTGATAATATTGCTCTACAGAGATTAGTGGTACAAAAGACTTACTGTGGAATGCTCATCTCTGGTTTATCCTTTGATCTTGAAAAAGTACAATATGTAAACACAGCGACTGATGCTGGAACTAGTGATTTATATATATTGCACATTACATAAATTATGTCCACATGTAAGTTAGGTTCAGGGAATTCATTGCAGAAGTTGAACTTGATTGTTGGTTTTCTTCTTCCATTTTTCCACTGCATCTCCTGTGTGATGTTTTCCTATTGTTCTTCTGAAGTAAAGGAACTGTTCTAACTTATGTTTCACTCCTGAGGGGTATTGAATAGGAGGTCTGCAATGTCTGAAAGAGTAAAGTAACCGATATCACATACTTGTGTTGTTTCAGCATAATTAACTGCTTTTGTAGCTTAAATGAAATGCAATTTTTATTTCTGTACACTTACTTTCTACTAATTATGGTGAATACAGATCCAGATTATACTCTACTTTTTTGAAACCTTTTGATGTTCTGCTTTTTCCCTCAAAAGAAAACTACTGAAAGAAAGGAAAAAATGTGCTGCCTTCTACCTTTTTTCCTCATAAAACTGTGTGCCTTGTGTTGAAAAAAATGTTCTCATTCTATATTAAATTTATTTGAAAGGTGTATAACACCTATAACGTGTCACAGAATAAGCAGAGAGCAATCCTAGTTTGTGAACTGCTGTCTAAGACATAGGAGGTAAGAAGTAAAGTTCTGGTTATAATTTCTTGTCAATATAATCCCTTCTACATCGGAAAATATTCTAATCCTTTCAAAAAATGGTGTTTCTATAGATAAAATCAACATCTTCTGAAGAGTAAAATTAAATAAAAAACCCCAATAACTAACAAAGCCTTATGGGAAGGATTCTGTTCTCTATTGATACACATATTTGGCCAATCAGATGTCAAGTGCCTAGTTTCAGGTTAGCTGAAAACTTTTCTAGTGATGGTCTTTGTGTTCATTGTATTGATACTGTTCTTCTGCACTTCATACAAAGAAACACTCTTTGGGGATGTGAAGGTTGGGGGCAGCATTGGCTGAAGTCACCATGAAATGATGGAGTTCAGGATTCTGAAGGGAAGGAAGAAGGTAAAAAACAGAACTGCAGGATACTGTTTCAAAGAATTCTATTGAAGATATACCTGGAGATAAGAGGAATCCAGGAAAGATAGTTGATTTTCAAGACCTACCTCCTCCAAGCTCAAGCACATTCCCTCTTAACATGCAGGCAGTCAAGCAAAGATAACAAGAGGCCTGCCAAATAACTCCTGACTAAACTCAAATGTAAAAAGTAAGAATAACACAGGTGGAAGCAAGGACAGGAGACCCATTAGGAATACAGAGGCACTATTTGAGCTTGCAGGGAAATGGTTAGGAAATCCAAAGCCAATCTGGAGTTAAGTCTGGCAGGGGACATGTAAAGCAACAAGAAGTCCTTCTACAGGTATATCAGGAAAAGGAAGACTAGGGACCGACTGCTGAATGGAGCAGGGGACCTGGTGACAAAGGACGTGGAAAAGGTTGAGGTACTAATTTCCTTATTCACTTTGGTCTTTACTGATAAGACTGGACTTCAGGAATCCCAGGTCCTTGAGATCAGAGGAAAAGTCTGGAGGAAGGAAGATTCCACTGAGGTGGAGGAGAATCAGGTTAGGGAGCTTTTAAAAAATCTAGGCATCACAAGTCCTCAGACCCTGTTGGGATGCGCCCATGAACCTTAAATATGCTGCCTAATGTTATTGAGAAACCACTCTGAACAGCTTTTGAAAGGCCATAGCAATCAGGGAAGATTCCTGAGGACTGGAATAAAGCAAATGTCACTCCTATGCCCAAGAAAGTTAGGAAGGATTTCCCAGGGTTTGGTCAGCCCCACCTGAATCCCTGGGAAAATACTAGAGCAAATATCCCTGGAAACCATTTTCAAAAAAGGGGAAATCATGCCTGACTGACATGATAGACTTCTACAAAGAAATTATTATCTCAGTGGAGAAGGAGACAGTAATAGATATTGCTTTGCTTGACTTTTTGCAGGGTTTTTGACACTATCTCCCATAACATCTTCATTGACAAACTGATGAAGCATGAGCTGAAGTGGACAGTGAGGTTAACTGAAAACTGGCTGAACTGGCATGCTCAAAGGGTTGTGATCAGATGTACAAAGTCCATCTGGCAGCCAGTCATTAGTAGTGTACATGAAATATTTAATATTTTTGTTAACGAGCTGGATGATGGGACAACATGCACCCTCAGCAAGTTTGCAGACAACACAAAATTGGGAGAAATGGCTGATGCATCAGGTAGTTTCACTGCCATTCAGAAGGACCTTGACAGGCTGCAAAGGCAGGCTCACAGGAATCTCACAAAGTTCATCAAAGGGAAGTGCAAAGCACTGTACTTGCTGAGGAATAACCTCATCCAGCAGCACACACTGGGAATGACTGGCTGTAAAGTAGATATACAAAAAAAGACCTTGGACTACTGGTGAACATGTTAAACATGAGCCAGCAATGGGCCCTTGCACAAAAGAGTGTCAGTGGTTTCTTGGGATGCATTAAGGGGAATATTGCCAGCAGGTCAAGGGAGGAGGTCCTTTCCCCTCTGCTCAGCCCTGGTGAGACGTACCTGGAGTCCTGGACCCAGTCCTGGGCTCTGTAGTACAAGAGGAACAGGGATGTACTGGAGCAAGTCCAGAAAAAGGCCACAAAGATGATTAAGAGATTGGAAAATGTGCCATGCAAGGAGAAGCTGAGAGAGCTGGGGTTGCTCAGTCTGGAGGAGAGAAGACTCAGGGGGGAATTGATCAGTATGATTATCAGTGTTGCCCAGTGAAAGGACAAGGGACAATGAGCACAAATTTTAATAGAGGAAATTCATTTTAAACAAAGGGAAAAAAAAGCTTATTTATTTTGAGGTTGGTTGAACATTGGAACAGATTGCCTAGGGGGACTGCAGAGTCTCTATCCTTGGAGGTATTCACAACTTGACTGGACACAGCCCTGAACAACCTGCTCTAGCTGATCATGCTCTGAGAATGGTGTTGAACATCTCCACATTTTTTCCAACCTCGAGTATTCTGTGATTGTATAACTCCTCCACTGGCTACACTGAGGACCTATATCTAATATGTCCATAGACACTTAATTGCCTAAATATAAAGACAGATAAATCTATGTGTCTTAACTTCTAGCTTAATGCTACCTATGGTCTTTGGTGTGGAACTCCATCCAAGTTACTCCTGTAAATGTTCCAGCTGCTTGCACACACAGTTACCATTTTATTTGTTTGAAAGTGCACTGACTGACTGCATCTAGCACTTACATTACTCTTCATTCCTTTCATGTCTTTTAGTTTTATCAAGCTTTAACTAACCACCTTATTTTTATCTTTTTCTGTTTATTTTAAAATATTATAATATTTCAACATTAATGTGAAATATCTTTGACTTCATTTACTATGTGCTTATTATCTGTGCAATACCCAACAATGAATTTTTGGAAAGGAAGTAATTAGTGATTATTTTTTTGTCCATGTAACCATGTAATGATAAATGCTAAACAGCATTCTCTTAAGAACAGACAGAAGGACAGTTTTCAGTTAACAGATATTCATCTTCTGACAAGATTTGTACCAGTGGTTTAGTACAGCAAACTTTATTTACCACTGTTTTTATTTTGAATCTGTCCATCCATAAAGAACAATAGTACACATTCTATTCACATCTATATATCAGTGCTGCATAAATAAATGTATTGGATTTATCTTTTTACCCTGATGCGTTCTGAAGCACTGAGCACTACATTTCTGTGTAGATCATTGAGCGTTTCAGTGTCTTGAGACTTTCTAATCGGAGTTGCAACACAGAAAATAATTTGTGTATAGAACATAATTTGACATAAATCATTACAATTAGCAATCTGTTGGTAACCTGTGTTCTCTTTGTTTTCTTTGGTTCTGGGTTTCATAATTTTTGCTGGTCCCATTTTTATTTATTTGTTTGTTTTGTTTTTTTTTTTTTTTTTTTTTGGCTAGGTGTATTTTAAGTAAACTCACTAGCAAAAGCTCATGCTGACTATTTAATTTCTTAGTCTCATAAAGTTTAATTGTTTGCTTTGTCTTCCCAGATTTCAAGCTATCCCAGTAAGCAAACTGGCATTTCATTTAGAGATTAATATTTCCTAGTCCACTGTAGTTTCTACTGGTATTGTGCATGGTAAGACCACACTGGAATACATTTCCTTTGATACTGACAGGACCCTGAATATACCAGTGGACTCTTCAGCCTATCCCTTTCCCCTTCCCAGGGGATTGGGCTCTCGTGACCCTTGCTTGAGCTGTGGTGTGCACCGATTCAGCCTCAGAAGGTCTCTTCCATCTCACCTGAATATAAAGAGAAGTTAAGCTATCCCTGTGCATGGGCTGCAGCCTAGAGTCCAAGTCAGACTCAAGAAACATTTCTAATGCTATTTGTTCATTATTTATACCTCCTAGATAAAATGGGAGAAAACCAGTTGTGAGTTCCTTAACATCTTCAATATCTGAACCAAATTTGAGTACACTTTAAAATACACATAGACAGTTTCAAATATGAAAGGAACATCCAATATAAAATCTGCTGTGTTGATATGAGAAAATAATAAAAGATGTATAGGAACAGATTGTACTTTGTGCCACCAGACGCTCCAGTCACAAAACTATTCTGTTAGATTCAGACAGCCTGAAGTGCCCTTCAGTATAGCACAAAAGACAAGGAGAATAGAAAATGCAGTTGGTCCAGTATTGAGCTTAATAGTAAGTCTTAATCCATTGTGCTTAGGGAAAAAATCAAGCTGAAAGTACCAAACAGACACAGAAAAGTAAGTTTCTGAATAGAGTAGTGACAGGGAAAGGTCCTGAGTTTTAAAGCGGAAATAAAAAAATGTTTTTTAAAAACCCCTAAAAATCCTCTAAAGTACCTGAAAAACACCTCAATTCTAATATCTCTAGGAGATATTGTCCTGAGTAAGTAGACATGAAGGATGACTACCTCAAAGCGTAAAAACACTGACACTTTTATCCCCAGAGGACATGTTTCCTTGTGAGTAAGAATTTCCTGCCTGTGTCACTGAACCTTTTTCAGGAAAAGTTTGAATTTTTCAAGAGCTGTATGTATAGTTCTGCTTGAAAAGGTCTTACATGTCATCTGCATTTCTGCAGACTTCATGGTTTGGAGAAGACAGATTAAAGGTCAATATTTGTTATAACAGATCAGTCTGGCAGGAAATGAATGACCATGATATAATTCTTTAAGGAGAATTCACTCTAACTACAAATAAGAGCCAGATGCACTCCTGATACAAAGCTGTCACCAAGTCACCTGGTGCATGAGACAGTATGGTAGAACAACCAGTACAAACAACTGAGATTCCTCCCCTCCTTTCCTCTGTTAAATCTATGTCTACTACAACATTAAATGTATTACATTACCTAGTTTAACTAAATCAGAGAAGAGAAAGATTAATTGGACAGTATGTAAAATGTCATAACACTGAAACAAAGCTGTAATACATGAAAAAAAAATAATAATCCAGAAAACATTTTAATTAACAACTATAAATGACTACTTGGAAAACAGTAGCAGGGATGTGTGAAGTGCAGTGGTTTACCAGAATATACTAATCTTACAGATTTATTAAAGGAAAAGGGAATCGTATTTATTCCTGTAACATAGGACTAATTAGTGTTACTTTTTTTTAAAATAATTTTCAAAACATTGTTCTATCCATTTGGTTTAAATCAAGGACACCTCACTGCAACAAATGTGCTTATGCAAAACCCAAACCCAAACCCAAACAAATTCAGCTATATGTCATTATTACTGAATTCGATAGCTATATATCAGAAAACTAGAACATGAGCAACAAATCTTTTCATTTTCTGTATAGAAGATAGTATTCAAACTTCTTGATTCTCCTTGGATTTTTTTTCCCCTCTTGTTTGAATATCACAAACAGGCATAAAAATACTTACACTCATCTTCACTTAAATATCTTTTACAGCTGTTCAGAGATTGTGATAAACTAAACTCTAGCAGCATCTTATATTCAGTTTTGCACATAAACTTAGGCACAGAGTAGGAACCTGGGCATGTCACAAACATGCACTTCTGCTTTCTTGAATATACAAATAGAAAGAAAGTGTCTGGACAGATGGAAAAATAAACATTTTTATATGTCCAGCTGAACATTAAAACACATACAAAACACTTCTACACTTATATTAGAGTGGTTGTCTGTTCAATACAGTGAGGACAAATGGAAGAGGGGTGATTTATCAACACTTATTTACTGTACCTTTGGCACATTTAGTCATTTATTTACATTTAAAAAAAAATATCCCCAGGCTAGTATTTAGGCTGATATCTTCACAGTATTCAGATTTTTTAAAAATTTCCTTTAAAATTAGACAAGATGAATGTACAAAAACCTTAAACAGCTTTGAAACATCTGCCCTTTTTTTTGGTTTTACTACTGTTCAGCACTTAGAAATAAGCAGGAGTGACTCAACACTAGGTGACTTGCAGCTTTTTCCAAAAAACTATTGAGTATTTCCCAAGCAACACTATAACATCCCCAAATGACCAGTGAACAATTAAGCTTACTTGGAGAAAGTAACATTTAAAAATTCTGAAAAACATTTTTTTCCACTTGTAAAATAATGTTGTGTTTATTTTTATATAATGTTGTAGTTCAACTCTTTTGAAAACAAAAGCTTTTACACTAAAAATAATTGAACACAGATGCAGACAGAATCAGAACTCTCTAAAAGTCGGCAGGTGAAAATAGGTGAATTTTAATGTGCTTTTAAGTTCCAGTATGCAATTTAGATGTCTTATATACTGGAGAAAAATGTAGTTTTGTTTGTAACTAGTTTCTTCAAAGGCAAATGTGGCTTGAGAGTTCTATATTAAATTATACAATTTCCACATGCTGGGAACATATGTTTCTCCATTCTTCACTCCTCTCTGCTGTGTTTTACTCCAGCTTTGAATCCTCTGATGTATTTGCTCTGAATTTTATACGGATATTTCAAATATTTTTAATTCAGTTTGGTAATATCTGATGGTAGTTACAGTGATTCTTGTGATTAGTTTACTCTCAGAAACTCATGGCAGTATAAACTTAGAATTGCAAATAATAGGTAAACATATAATTATTCAAAGTAATCCAATCAGAAGCATTTGTTTAAACTCAGCACAATCTTCCTTTGAACTTTACAGTTCTCTTAACACATCCATGCACTTGATTTCTATTAGAAAGTGTATGATCAAACTGGATTTAATATTTGAATTTCTTTTATTTGCAGATTGCTTTGAATTGCTCTTGTTTTCCATTGTTCTTCAAATGTGAAAGGAGTTTTGAATATATCTGTTTTCCTGGGACTTCCTTATACAGTGGAAGAATACTGCTTATGACAGGTTCTTTGAGCACTCAGGAGTTAGAATTACATTATGATATAATTTCTTTATTTTCTTTATTTAAATCTGGATGGAATGCTCAGAATATAAGTATATATATATTTAGGGAGCCATTTCTTTTTAATCTTTGAACAGTAAAGAAGCAGGTCTGAAACAGATGATAATTTACACTGATAGACTTGCTTCAAAATGGGATACTTTTTCTCTGAAGTATGTCTTTGGCGGAGTGTGATTTTAGGAAGAATTAAAATTGTTTGAATGAATAACCTAGGACTTAGCAACTCAGAACTAAAGTGCTTTTAAATGATAAAAATAATGTTTGATGTATTTTTTAGTTAAGATGTTTTTAGGAGGAATTTAGAAACATTGCCTGGGGATGTAGGAATGGTGTTAAGGAAGTGAAAGTTATTCTGAAACTGAGATTTGCAAGGGACATTGAGGACAAGAGGACTCTTATTGCTACATAAGTGTTGGCTTATTGTTGCAAGGAGTAGTGACAACACACACATCTGAGGTACTCAATGCCTTCTTTGCCTGAGGCTCCATCAGGAGGTCTCCCAGGCCTCTCTGCTTAGAGTCAGGTTTCAGGAAGACCTGTGGCATATGAAGATTGAGTCAAGATTGATTTACAAGAACTGAAGCCATAAATGTTTGAAAGACGAGATGGACTGTATGCAAGGGTAGTGAGAGACATGACCAGTCCCTACAAGGCTATTCTTTATCATTGAAAACTTCTGGAGACTGGGTCCGATCCCTGAAAACTGTAGAAAAGTAGAGGATAGAACCTGTCCTCAAAAAGGACCAGATAATCTGGGGAACTGCAGCCTCACTTCACTGCCCAGGAAAATCATGGAGCAAGACCTCTTGCAACACGTCTGGACACATGAAGAAGAAGAAAGTGACTGGGAGCAGTCAGCATGGTTTTACCAAAGGTAGATCATGCGTGCCCAGTCTAATTACCGTCTATAGTAAACTTCAATGATTAGGTCAGAACAGTGGATGTTATCTACCTTGACTGTGGGCAAGACTATTGACACAAGGTACCACAATCTTCATGCATCCAAGTTAGGATATTACAGTTTGTATGTGTGACCTTGGTGAATTAAAAACATTTTATATGGTTTCAATCAGACAGCTGTGGTTAATGGGTTGTTCTCTACCTGGAGGCTGGAAAGAAGTCGAGTACTGCAAATGCTTATCCTGAGACTTGTCATACTTAATGCTTTTATCAATAACCTAGAAGTGGCAACAAAGGGCACTCTCATCAAGCTTGCAGATGACATCAAAGTGGAGGGAATAGTTGATATGCTCAAAGGTAGATTGTCAAGGGAAGGGACCCAGACAGGCTGAAGAAATGGGCCAAAAGAAACCTTATGAAAATCAAGGGCAAATTCCAAGTCCTGCACCTGCAAGGATATGGGCTGGGGACTGCCTGACTGGCTGGAGCATGACTGCAAAAAATCCCCTGGGGTTTATATTAACAGGACATGAGCCATCAATGACCTTCATAGCTGACCCTGGTTTGAGCAAGAGATTGAGCAGGTGATCTTCTGAGTTCCCCTCTAGTCTGAACTATCTTTTATACTTCAATAGTGAAATTCATTTTATCAGCAAAATGAACTCCTAAGGAATACATGACCTGTTTGTTCTCCTGTTGTAGAGAAGTGAGAGATGTGGCTACTGATATGTCCACTGTGCTGAGTTTGTGAAATCATTACATTTTCCCAACACCTTGATCAAGGCTTTAGAGCAATTACTAGTTTCATATGTGTTCAGGAGAGCCATGAATATTCCAGACACAGAAATGGTCTTGGGGTTTTATTTGGCATCTACAAATAACAGCAAATATAAAGAGAAAGTCTATTGCCTATCACCATCAGAGCAAGGGAAAAAAGATCAATAACTGAAAGCATTCAGTCGAAAAGTCCAGCACTTTGGGCAACCTGAGCTACATTATTTTAGATAGAGCTTATTAATTTATGATTATATGTAGATTTAGTATATATTTTCCACTCTCTAATATTTTTGAGATGTAAAAAATGTTCTAATTTATCAAATCATCTTAACGTGTTTTCTAGAAAATCAGGTAAGAGTTAGAGAGAAATAACTCATAGACTAGTTAAAAGCATAGTTAGGTTGAAAATGCACATTTTTTTCTGCTCAGGTATTCATTATGGAGGATCATTACTTGAAAATTATTTATATGTCTGGGAATGTGTAAAGGTCAGAAAAAAGTAAAATATTATTTCTTAATATTTTGCCATGATCATTTGATTCTGTTCTACAGTAAAGAATTTTTTCCAAAGGCAAAGTTAATCAAAATTATTAACTTCCTCCACAGAGAATATATGTTGTCAGAAACTGTCTTACTATTTTTATTTTCAGTATTTTGTAAAATATCCTGTTGCTAGAAGTCTCTTTAACTAAATAATAATAAAAAAAATCTATTGGGCGCTATGTCTTAAGAGTTTGATTTTACTTAGAAAACAGTTCATTGTATCTGAGAAAATGTGATTTACATGACTTGTCATTTCATTTTTTCATCTGTACCATTCAGTAACAGGTACGAGCCGTCTTTCGTGTTGGTAATAAAATCCAGAGTAGCTGATTTGGTATAAAAAATGATTTCCAGTTATTTTCTAATTGAACAGAAGAGTCAGAGCCATTAACGGAAGCTCATTTGAGGATACCACTCCACAACTTTCAGTTCAGTAGCTACAAAGCAACATCAATTCCGACTAATATTCTGGGAATTGATTTAGGCTTAATGGTGTCAAGTCTTGGGATTTTTAATTTTGTTTGTCAGTAACTCTTCACTACCACTCCTTCTGCTTTCTTACCTTATAGGCACACAGTCTAAAAGAAGTATTTTAGCAGTCTTGATTTAACATTCTTATTGTTTGTACCTGTTTACACTAAGTTTATGCTTTGATTATCTTTTCTGAATTCCAAACAGTTCCAGTGATAAAAATGGTGTAAGACAGCTGTCAAGTTTTCCACCTCCACCATCATCTATATTTGGACCTGGCATGCATATTGTTCTCTCGCTCATAGCTTCTTGACTGGTGTTCTGAGACTTCCATATCAATAGGTTCATGTTCAATACTTAGTCTAGGTATTTTGGGGATAGTGTCATACATATAATAATATTAAATAATCCTGCTATTTCAGACTGATCAGAGCCTTTTGAGACAACCAGCTCTTGAATTTTATATCTGTATTGATTTTGTACATTTTCAGTATAACAGGCTGCCAGTCATTAACTTTTGCAAACAAATACTATTCAGCAGCACATTGCCTCAGAGTTGTAGTATTTCCTGGGGCCTGTTTGTTCTAAATTATGCTACAGTTGTTTTAATTATGAGGAATCCTTCATTGTTGCTTTTTGTTCAAAAAAGCAGTTCTGCAATCAGTCATCCGATTTTCCTGTCAGTGATACAAATGTTTACATTTTTAATTGTTTGCTGGCTAGTAAGCAAACTGGCACTGCTGATGGGCATGCTGTGACATAGCTTTGTAAAAGCAGGCCCATGTCCTGAAGAAATTTAGTTTCTTTAATCAAGAATTGTATCTGTTCAGATCTTGAGTCCCATCTGTTTCTATCTACAAAGTATCGTCACACAATTCCTGAACACCTTACTTACCCTAGCAGCTTGATATACCAGAAAAGATACCAGGTTGTAGATATGCTGGTAACAGCAGCTCTTGAAAGGAGCTCCAGATGGCAGCACCCAAAGGCTATCCACTGCCACTTGGCACTGCAGAGCTTGTTAAAGGGTAGTTGTTTAAGATGCAAGTAGTTTTACCTCCATGTAAATCATTCATGCCCTTTGAGGTGAGTTGTATTTTTTTGGGGAAGACTTGTCCACCCCCAGTTTGTTGAAGAATATGAGTGTTAGTTGTAACCCTCTGATAGATCTGGGGAAGAATTTGCTGCAGTCTTTAGTGTTTACCACAGTTAATTAAATTTGAAACTGAGTAAGACATAGGACTTATCTGTAAACACTGTCACGGTATCTGAAAAATATGAAGAATAGGGACCTATTAATACTTCCTTCAGAGAACAAGTGACATATCTTCAGCATAAATAATGAGAGCCTGTAAGTGATATGACAGTTTTTTCTCTATTCAGTTTAAATTAGGCTGTGTAAAACCCAGTGATGAGCAGACATTCTTAAAGATGAGACTGGAGTTAATAGAACTGTTTTGGCTAGTAGGCAAATGCAAGTGCTAAAGCATCTGCATCTAAGTTCTGTATAAAAAGAAACTGCAAAGCAGAAGGAAGGCTAGTGGTTAGAGTTATGAGAAATGTTCTTAGTAGGCTCATAAAAGACTGATTTTCAGCCCCCTGTTGAAAATACCCCAATAGAACATAAAGGTAATTATTTGTGATGGTAGGGAAATGTGAGTAATATGGGAAACATTGAAAATGTTGACTGTTATCCTCCGCAAACCCACGAAACCTACATTAGCATTCTATAATTCTAGAGAGCATTTCCTGCTAGTGTTACTAACTTTAGATTTAGAAAGCAGTACATACTTATGGTTTATTTTTAATAGATACTGTAATTAAATCAGATTTAATATAAAAGGTACCAATATGGTCTTTAAAGTTTATTGGTTTTTACTAAGTCAGAGAGCTTTTAAAGATTACTTCTATGTTTTATTTTTTTTTTGTTTGTTTGATTTTGTTTTTGTTGGTTGGTTGGGGGTTTTATCAGTGTCTTTCAACCATAAAGTAGGTTTCTCTGCACTATATATCTTCCAGAAACTTTCTCTCCAAACTCAGAGAAATAAGAACTCAAATGGAATGACAGCCATTGAGAAACAAGGCTTTGGAGAAGAGGAAAGCAATGCAAACTAATATGAGATAATAAACAGCTAAAGACCTATTTTCTGTCAAAAATTAGGTATTTAATTCCTCAAATGGGTAAATCTAATAATAATTAAGAATTAAAAAATTGGTCAGATTACTCATTGGACAGAATTACTATTATTCCATAGAGTTTTCGGTGACATGTTTGTTAGTAGAGTTTCCACAATAATTTATATTATTATTTGATAAGAATTATTTGTTAAGATAAGGCCATCTGGAGTGACAGTCTTGAATTAAGTTCTTATTCCCTTATCCTACCCTTTTCCCTTACAGTTCATCTTTGTCTTGTCTTCTGATAATTTTTTAAAAAAATTATTTATTTTCTTGTTTGTATTATTGTTGTAATTTAAGGTAGTTGTATAACCTTATATAATGATGATTATGGATAATATTATATTATAATAAATAAAATAATTGTTACATATTGTTATTACAATATATCATAATATATCATATCATACCATATACTTATTATATTATATTAATTATATAATATTAATTATATTATATTAAATTATATCATATCATATTACATTACATTATATTATATTACATTACATTACATTATATTATATTATATTATATTATATTATATTATATTATATTATATTATATTATATTATATTATATTATATTATATTATATTAATAGTTATATATTATACATAACTTAATTCTGCATGAACTTTATTCAAGACAGTTTCCATGATTATATAGTCCTACTTATACTGCCAAAGAACTGATAGAAGACACATAAGATCAGGTGTTTCTACCTCTTCAAAACAGGACAATAATTGAGTTTTAGACAGCGCAGGTTTTAGGCTGCTCTATCCCTCCTTTCATCCCTCTAGTCTTCCTGTCTTCCACCATCTACCATCTCTTCTGCCATAACATCTTCCATACTATTTCTTCTTTCTGTCTTCATCTTTCACTGTTTTTAACAAAAACAAAAAAAAAAACACCCCACCAAACTCCGCAAAATAGCCCGTTTCAGCTAAGTAAATCCATTTTCTTTGTGATACAGCTGTGATACAACTAAAATGTCTTAGCAAGTCTAATGCTACGCTTTAGCTACATCTTAGAGTGAATGTGCAGGACAGGTCTTTGTCTGTCATTCCCGCAGAGCGGTCACCAAAAAGACGCAACACCACAAACAGTGCATTCTCTTTATACTTGTGCTGTTTTCTTCCTTATTTCTGTATCATTCTTTTGTTTTCAGGAAAACATTTTTTCAGGAGGGAAAACAGCAGCAACAGCAATAACAAGAGAAGCTTCTTCCCAGAAGGATCACAGGGAAGACTGTCACATGTCTCTTCCTTCAAAAAAAAAGAAGAAATAATAGCTATTATTAAAATTAAAGCCTTCCTTTACTGGTGTATATTATAAAATTGTTAGCTATTCCCACCCACCATTCTAAGACAGACAAACAACATTTTTTGTAACAAAGATTTCCCATTCCACAACAAAAAAGGGGGTCTTGAGCTTTGTTTTACTTGTTTGATCTAGAAAAAGTAGCATACTTTTATTTTTGTTCTGTCTCATTTATTTCATGATGCTGAAATTCTTGCTGGTGATTCTATGGGAATATATTTTCAAGACTATGTTCAAGATACTTATAATAGGAGAGAAGCAGAAATTTCTTGTACTACAAAACTTAAAATCAGGCAGAAAAATACCAGTCAACCACTGAGTATAACGGATTTGTGGATTAATATAGCGAAGGCAATATAATCTCAAGCCAAACAAATGAAGTCACTGCTTGTTTATTTCTCATAATAAACATCGTATGAAGTAACTTTGGTGAATCTGTAACTTTGATTAATAGCCTTAGAGAGTCAGACAGTTAAAGTAGTAGTAAATGTCATATATGTGTAAGGAACAAATACTGACATTCCCAAAAAACTGGGAGCTGTGTAACACCAGAATTATTGAAGCCTCAAGTCTTGGGTGATGAGAGTTAAGCATTTTTAGTAATTGAACCATTCATAATGTGAATCAAGCAAGATTTAATTCACTGGACCGCTCAAAAAGTTGCTGACCATGCACAGTACGAATCAAGCTCCTCAGATAGTTTGAATACTTATTTATTAACTCACAGTACACACATAGTACCTACAGGAACCAACTACTATGACTACTACTTGTTCTCAAATTAGTTGAACATTTTGTGATTGCATAAGTAATTAGTATAGACCAATAGAAGTGGATCTGTGGAGTGAAACAGCTAGTACTGAGGGCCTGACATTCACACCTGAAACATTTAATGAATTTTTTACTTTAGATTAATCTGACTTCATGGAGAGCCTGTCCAATTGTGTCTAGAATAGATTAGCTGCACTCCAGAAGCACACTATCAGTTTAGTTTTGTACATAAAAGCAATCCAATTATAAGATAATTTCAGCAGTTCCACTGAATTCAGCTAGCTCCTACTACTGACTGAGGTAACTGGTAAAATCCAGATTACACTGTTTTCTTCCTTGAATTAACATGAACAATGCATGGATGTAATATCTCCTGCTTTCTGAAAATAGACACAGTCAGTTATCACATATGTAGATTATTGATGTTGGGATTGCTTTTTTTTTTTTTTTTTTTTTTTTTTTTTAATACAGATTTGTGTCTATGATCATGAGTTTGCATTATAGATTTTTCGAGATACTGTTTAATGAAGTATTGTGAACTAGGTTTTAAAGGACCTTGTGGCAGTTCCAGTAGGTTAACAAACACCATTCAATCATTTGTAGTACACGTATCTGTCTTTACAAATACTTTTTTTAACAATTGTCCTATTGACAGTATCAAGGTGGGCATGTCCATCATCTACTTATTTGAATAATTGAATACACCAGGGAATTTCTGTTATTAAAAGAGTGTTGGTGTTTATTTGTTCCACTATTTTTAGTAGTCATTGTGTTATATGATTTGAAGTACCTGAAATGTTGATACGCTTTTAAGTGTTTTGCCATGTGATGTGGAAAATACAGTTCAATATCAGACACAGTTTTGATAATAACCTGCTGTCATCAGAGAAGTGGCAACCTGTTGTTTTGTATAGAGAAATAAAATAATGTGCTCATATTTCAGAAATAAAATATGAAACAAAACTATTTTCCAAGAGTAATGTTATACTTTTAGAAATTATGTGTAGAATGCATAGATGAAAAATTCTCATTTTTTTAAAGGAAAAAGTAACTATTTCCTTATTGAGTAAAATACATCGTTCAGCAAAATACACCATGTGCATAATACAATGAATATTTTCAAATAGAATTTGAAATATTGCAATGTTTATACCCAAAAATAAACTTGTCCCTGTTGAAACTAATAGGAGTACTACCTTTCTGAAGTGAAGTCTAGATGTAAGTACTCAGAGGTATCAAGGAATCATTATTTTTTTTTTCCAGAGAAGAGACATCATTAATGTTTTCATGTAGAAAGTTTTCTTTTATTTATTAAAGAAAGAAGAAGAAAAACTCTCTTTCATTTACCATGACACAAAGGAAATATGCAGGCTAGGTTCACAAAAGTACTGGAGGAAAATATCTCACTTATAATTTCATGATTACAATATGATTTGAGGAGGCAAGAAAGACAGATTCTGTTCCAACCTTCAGAAGTTTCCCGGTCTATTAGTCTGAGTACTTTCAAAACCACTTGGCCAAGATGCAGTCAAAACTCCTGGATTCAGTACTTTTAAAGCATATTTTTAAATTTATTTTCAGAAGCAGTGGCTAAAACATTAGATTTGAGGATGATTTTTGGTTTTGTCTGCTTGACTATTCATGCCTTTCTACAAAGATGAAGTGTGTTTATGACAGCTGGAGTGGAAGTCTTATTTTAGGCCTGAGTTTCCATTGAATAGAAGGAAAAGTTTTAATTTTCTTACTAGCTTGAGGCAAGGTTTTGATCTTGAATCTCCCACCTTTTGTTAAGTATTCTTTAAGCAGCTTTAGCATCTTTTTTTTTTTTTTTTTTTCTTTCCATATTTTTATTTTCCCTAAGCATTAGAAACAGAAATCGTCATTTAATCTTTTTGAAAGATGGGTTTGAAAATATGATATTTATTCAAATATAGAAGGTGATTAGTCATTATTATCTTGATAAGTTCATTTTATTTTAAAAAATTATATGTCATAAACACATCTTATTGGCCCCTTTGTATTCAAATTCAAACGTTAAAGAATAGCTTTAGTGACTTATTTTCCAATTTTTGAAGTCTAAGAATTGATTTCAGTTATTACCATTATACAGACTGATTTCTATTGCAAGAATATCTTTATAAATGTGAGATGTGTCACAGGTTTTCCAATGCCTGGAAGAAAACCACAGTGCTATAACTGTTCACTTTATGATATGAAACATAGATTCAATTGGTTATCATAGATAGAAGACATGACACAAGTGAAATACTGCATGGGTAACCAAGAGTGAGTTTTTCTTCTCTTTCTGTCATGGATATAAGAAATCAGACATTTTTTCTTTACAATGTGAAAAAAATAGCTCTATAGTCTGGCTTTCTGACTTCTGAGACAAAATTCACTAGTACATTAACACATAGACAAGGACATTGTTATGTGTGGTTTAATTTTTTATTTTATGTAGCATTGTTTTTTTTTTTCACTGTAGAAGAGGTAAAATGCCCAGCAGATCAAAAGAACCAATCAGATAACTTTCCTGTAAGATATCCTTTATAATATAAGGATGTTCAGTTCTTATACTCCAGAGGTGACTATATCAGATATTACTATAACTGAGAAGACCAATAAAATATTTTCATTTTTAGGTCTTAATCCTTGATTACTATGATGCTAATAAAAATCTTTATAATATGTAGCAGCACTAAATTTGCTCAGGAATACAGTGTTTTTTTTATATTAAGACATGAAAAATACAAAGGAGAAGACTTCATTTGTGTATAAAGGATGTATTACACACTATGTTTCCTTAATTATTTCAGCAGGAGCAAAGGTCAACCTCTCAAGTGGTCTTTAATATTCAGGAAAAAAGTGTGTTCATACACATGCATTATCTTACAGAGCATTGTTCAAGTTTTAAGTAAAGACAATGTCCAGATTAAAGCGTAATGAATTTTGACATCTCTCACTGTCTCCATCTCTTAAGAAAGAACTTTCAAAAGTAAAGAACAAAGAAAATGTTGTCTTTCCAAATCCAGCTGCATTTCTCGATGCTTTTAAATCCAAATTCTGTCTTTATCCCTAAAATTCCTTTTTGTTTCTGTTTTAGTTTTGACTTTTTTTTTTGTTGTTGTTCAAGCTATAGGTTGCATTTTTAATTATTTTTAACTTTAAGTAAAAGTTGTTTCAATCTGAGAATAAACTTTGAATGGCTGTGAGACATTGAAATTGAAGTCAGTTATATTATGATAATGTAGAAGAGGCAGAGTCTGACCACACAAACTTGATACTAGAGCAAGAGGAATACAATTTTGCAACCCAACAGGAGCAAAATGAATTTTGTTCCTACCAGTCAGCATTCTTAAGAGTCCCATTGCTAATAAATTTTTGCCATGGCTGTGCAGCCTTCATCCTTAAGGATAATTTATGTAGTTTGGGAGGGAATGAGAAGACCTTGTCAGCCTTATCAAAGACCTTTGAGCTCACCTCTTGACATCTTATCTAGTCAATGTATATGACAGCATGTGGGAAAAATGTCAGACACAATTTGTACATAAAATGAAGACACAGATCATCTAAACAATACACTAAAATTACTTGAGAGGTTTAGTAAATTTTATTCAGTTGTTTTATTTCTCTATTCTCCTCTTTTTACTATAATTATTAATTTATTTTGCCACTTTTCAGGCAAACATTTCAATATGTCCCTTGAATTCATATTCAACTTTGATGCTGCCTTCCTGCTCTAGACTTGCCTCCTCCCAGCAGTTATTTTAGGACACCGACTACTAAGGTACTGAGAAGAAAAAACTGGGACCACAAGACATTTTAAATCTTACAACTTTGTTACTCTTGCTTTTCTTACTTAATCATTATGGTTTATCCAGACCTTTTACTTATATTGCTAATTGATGGATTTCTACTTTCATGTCATCCTTATATTTTTTTCTTCCACTTTTCTACTAAGTGTCTTCCTTTTCTCATTTTATAATAAAAATCTTGATAATTTTGCAATAATTTTACTACGTTTGGTTTAAAAAATCCTTGTCTTGTATACTCTCTAGCTACATACCCTTGAGAAAATGTAAATGAAGGACTGGCAATAGTACTGTATTTTTAATGTAGACGTAAACTATCCTCAGAATTTTCACCAATGTACATGTGTGCTTTTTATTTTTCCCTACATTTTATTCTCCTTTACCTTCACAGAATACAGGACTGCTGTTTTTTTACATCACATATTTGTCACCATTATTCTGACTTCTCTGTTTGGGGTCTTCCCAGACATACCAGTGCTTACCTGTGTCCTCCACACTCACACTGTAGGTCTTTCTTGGTTTTGCTTCAGGCACGGTACTGCACTTAGTCTCTCAGCAAATGCTATGTTGTATTTCTAGACTTTACTGCATACACCTAAGGGCAGATGAGAGGAGAAGAATCACTAATCAGTCTACTTCATATCATGCACGTATGGGAAGACTGTTAAGCTGCTGGTGGTGTGCACAGGCATAGGAGAATCTGTTAACAACATCTCCCCACAGGTATCTAACAGCTGCCTGGGAACAGAGGAGGAGAGAGGAGAGGACACACAACTGAAAAAAAAAAAAAAAAAAAACAAAACCTTAAGAACTGAGTTTGCTTCCCAAAAATATTGTCAATAAATGATTTGTAGGGAGCAATGAGCAGAAAATTCAAAGTGAATAATTCTCTATTGAATTCACTCCTATGGTTTGTCTTAGTGCTTGTAACCTTTTATGTTAGGACTTAAAGGTATTAGCTAACAAATTTTTAGTTGTTGTTCAATGTGTTCTCAATGTATTGTGCCATAATTTCACTATATTCATTTGAGATTTAATTTGTGCTACATTAGTTGTAATCACTTGTCAGTGTTAATTATAGGTGTTCAGAATATGAACAAACCAAAGAAGTCCTGACCTTTAAAACTCTTGTCATTACACAGATTTAAGAAAATTCATATTTAGGTACAATAGAGGCTTGTTAAGGACTTTCTTATCATATGAAAACATTTTGATTACTATATAATGATTAGACCACTGTATGGTTTGTTGATTAGGTAAATCATGTGCCTGTATTCATTTACAACTGGTATATTAGCATGATGTTAGTTATAAAGTCTAGGATTCATATCACCTAGGTTTAACCTTTGAAAGAAGCCAAGCAAATAGTCTGAGCTACTCATCCAACCCAGCTCTACCATGAATGGAGAGAAAAAAATAGATGATTTATCCCAAAAATGTTAGACATATATCTTACCACAAAATCAACTGCTTTCCGAAAACTGCAATTTATAACCATTAAAGGAAGTCTAAAAAAAAACCTGACATTTAAAGCATGTAGTTGAACTCCTGTTCAGGTCTTTTAATTCTATTTCAGGTGACCCACTTCTTACAAAGCAGAGCATCAGCCTATATAAAATTAATTGTTTAAGAATACTTCAGAAGATTTGCATCAATGCTTTTACAGTTCTAACTTTAAACCTATCAGATATTTCACACATCAAAGGTCTTATGATTTGCTGAAAGACAAGGAGTGCTGGGGAAGAAGTGTTAAGTAGAGACAGTCTGTTCTGGAAAGAACGTGATGGCTCAGGAATTGCAGTTAATCCACATTAAGGTTGGATTTCTTTTACCATACAAACTTAAATGATTCTGGAAAATGAATGTTTCTTTAGGCAGAAGAGGCATTTCTGGAGTAAGCTTTAGTATTTTTTTTCAAGGTTTTTGTTCTGTTTTGTTTTTTAAATTTATTAAGAACTAAATCAGGGGATTTAATGTTTTTACATATTTAATAGAAGAGCTACTGAATTTAATCTTACTAGCTGATTAACAGTTACTTAGCCATACCTTTAATTCCAGAGATAACACTGGAAAATCAAACCAAGAGATTTAGGAGTGATGTGAAGCTTCAAGAGCTTCCAAAAGTCTCTTTAAGAACTGACCACTAATAACATATTCATTGGTTGTTTGCTTGCTGGCAGACTGTGTGAAGAAATAGCAGAATCCTGTGGTACTCCTATTAAAGACTGCAGCAATGTAAGTAGTTTGGACAGATTCACATCTAGAACAAAGATCAGATGGGTCTATATAGCAAGAAATCTCTTTTATTTTTCTTTCCTTTTTCTCTGCTTGAAAGTTTAGTTGATCAATTTGTGCTCAGCAATGAATATTTTCATATTTTAAAGTAAATATGTAAGTAACATAAAGTAAAATTTAAATGGTGAACAAATTATTATTGGCATTTGAATTCAGTACATGCACAAGCATAACATATAACTATCAAAACCAATGTTTCTTAATTACCCAGGAGTCCAGAGTGGACTGTTTACTTAATTTACTTTTAATCACTTTATTTTTTATTTTCTCAGCTGTATATGCAAATGACATACACAATGTCACCTCTGGCGTAGATGTGGGTGAAAGAAGGAAAGCTATTAATTGATCTTTAGGCAGAATTGATTCCCCCAAGGCAGTAGGCTTTGAGTCTATACAGAGAAATAAAATGAGACTACACATGAGTTCTCAATTCTGATATTTTCACATGCAGATGGATATCATAAAAAGCAAGTGGAATTATTTGGATTATAGTTATACAAAATAAATGGAGAACCTGGAGCTAGATTAAAGAAAAGATAGAAGTTTACCGAGTATATTTAAAATAAGGAAAAAATCTACAATGATGAAAAAAAAAATCAACCTTTCTAAAATATTATAGCTGGAACAAATAAACAAAGTTAAAACTTCTTACCAACATGCAACATATCCATGTTATCAGAATAGAAAGATTTAATCCGGTAATTTCAGAAATAACTACCTGAATACAGAAAAAGTAGTTTTTATATATATATATATATATATATATATATTAGAAACTTATTGCCTTTTCCTAAGGAGAATTTAGTTTATTTCATTTAAGATAAAAAGAAAATATAAACTCTTTCTCTACCATTCTCATTCTTGCTTCATTTAGGACTGAAACTCTTTGTCTTCAATTTGCACAGAACAGAGACTATTTGATCCTGAACTTCCTTGTGGAATATCATCACTGTTTAAAATTTTTCTGTTGAATATGTATAGGAAAGAGAATATATAAATAAAGACAACCCATTAGATCATGAGTTCTCTGGTGAAAAAATGAGTTATGATGAAGAATACAATGATTAATTACTTTTCTTATTGTGATGTAAATATAACTAAAAAAATCCCAGTATACGTCGAGGCACACATTCAGAACAAATTCTTATTTTGGGCCACATTTAGACATGTGTTAAGTTAGAATGAAATTACATTATGGCCTTAATGTTAACCATTAATTATCTACAGAATAATGACTTAATTACAGCTCTGTATGTATTTACTTTTTTTTTTTTTTTTTTCCCAGGAAATTTATTTTTTTGAAAGCTAAAAAAAAAAAAATCGTAAATTTCTGATTATAAATTGTTACTAATATATTTTAGCTGAACATAGCCTCATAGAGGGTAGTAACAGAGAGCTAGCTGAAGTCATGCAGAAAAATATGTATTAAGTTCTGATGAAAAGCTTCAGATGAGCCAAGCTTTGGAACGTCTGTTTTCATCACTGACAGGATTTAACAGTCATGAGTAAGCAGTCAAAACCTGTCTAAATGATTATAATGATATTTAACATTTTTCACATGTGTTTTAGCTGAAAGGAAATATTATGAAAAATGAAAAATTTTTCTAAGAGAAATGTTGGACAACCTGCAACTCGACCATATTGAATATACTTAACTGCTAAGAAACAGAGAAACAGTTTAATAAACTTCCAATTACTTAATATAGCTTTGAGAATATAAGTCAGACTCACCTTGAAATCTGCTAAGAAATATGTTGGAAATAAGAAAATGATACATACCATTGGAAGGAAAAACTCTGCTGATAGGATCCTTGGGGTTATAGCAGACATAAAACGACATAACCTTAGTTTGAGCAGTCTGGAACTGCAACAAAGAGGACAGTGCAGCACTGACTGTAGATAGCTTGCAAAAAGCTCTTTCATTTTTCTTAATGGTACCAAAATCATAATCTGTAGAATGCATTTAGCAGCACTTGAAACACATCAGGAGACCAGACTAAAACAAACTTAATTGGCATCAAGTGCTGAAATGATTGTGGTTTACAAAGGAGAGAAGAGACTAAACTGAATTTTGTTTTATACTTACAAATACATGTAGAGGTGTGTGTGCATTTCTGTGTGTATGTGTGTGCATGTGTGCAGGAATATGTCTATGTCAACAGGTCAAACATCA
This sequence comes from Tyto alba, assembly GCF_018691265.1. Lineage (NCBI taxonomy): Eukaryota > Metazoa > Chordata > Aves > Strigiformes > Tytonidae > Tyto > Tyto alba. The sequence goes on from NW_024881316.1 coordinate 3,781,123, forward strand.
CAAATTCATCTCTGAACTGTCTTGTGCATTGTCTCTTTAGCTTGTCTATAATAAAGGAGAGACCTTAATTTTGTTAGTCTGATTATAGGCATAAGAATTCTGCTTTTTTATTGGAAGATGATGGCCTTATTACCAGAAAAAAATAATTAGAGGATTGTCAGATATCTCAGCAAGCTTGTTAACTTTACTGATTTCAGGATGAGTTGATTTAATGAGTTCTTTGATATGAAGCTCACTTAAATGCAGATCATATCACTAAATTCTTTTTATTTTTGGTGATTTATTAAAAAAATCCAGCTACATTTTTATTCCTTATGGTAAAAAAAAAAAAAAATGTATTAAAGAGGACAGATATCAAGATAATGATTAAGAAGCTAACTGAATTTATCCCTTCAGACAAATTAAGATATTTCATAACCTAAAGAACATTGCATGGATACAAACAACTTCACTTTCGAATGCAAACTCAGTCTGTTCCATGTACTGCCAAAATCTCAGTACAGCAAATGGCTGATCATGTAATAAATGTGGATGATTTGGAAATATTCCCAATACAGCAAGAAAATAAACAATTTGGGTAGCAGAGAAAAGATATTTTGAAACATATTAAGCTCTTATGCAAGCAGATAGAAACAGAAAAATAGAAAGGCAGGAGAACTGTGAGTAACTACATGTAAGAATTCAATATTAATCAAACTGGTGCCGGAATTTGTGCATTTTTGTGTTAAATCAATTGCAGGAACTTTGTTTCATTGAGTTCTTTGAACTCAGATAGATGAGTGAAATGGTCCTGAATGTCCCTAAAAATATGAATGTCACAATGAAGTTAATCTTAAACTGAAAATTTTAAAAAACCATGAGAGAAAGTTTGGAACACTTTGGTGGAAAAGTTCTGAATCTACATGCCTCTCCTGTCATCAATTGTTGCTTTTGGTATCATTTTTTAATTATTAGCTGTTACACATTCCTAGACCTGGAATTCCAAAAAGGTGACAAAGGAATATAAAATATAGAATGTAAACATGGACAAATTTGAAATGAGAAATCTGTAAGAATATTGATATGCTTTGTACTTATTTTCTTATTTGTATGGAGTAATATGTATTTCAAGTCATAAAAGTTGTAAAACAGAACTAAGTTTACAAATATATTTAAAAAGAGGAGATAATCTTACATCATTAATTATTGCTATTTAAAAGTAATTAGTCTTGACTAATCTAAATTCTTTAAAATATACACTGTTTTAAAAGAGAAAAACTCTCACTCTTCTAAAAATAGAAGAAAAAGGATACTTGAACGATGTGGTCATTTATTCTAAACATCTGGATTAGAGCAAATTGAACACTGACTTTTCGTTGATTTATTGAAAAAACCCCACTTCCGTAGAATTTTGACACACCTCTTTTTATGTAAATATAGTTACATTTATATATAGCAATAGACTTATGTGGATAAACTTGTTCTCACACATAATGCTGTGGATACACAGTAGCAATAATAATGCTTTAATTTTACTGAAAAGACCTCATCTTTTTTCACAGCAATATCATTTCTATGTCAGTGGACATGGTAGTCATAATTCACCTTACCCTGTGTCCTCTTATAAGTAACCAGAAGAACCTTGACAAGCTTGAGAAGTGGGCCTGTGTGAACCTCATGAAGTTTAGCAAGACCAGGTTCAAGGTCCCGTACCTGGCTCAGGGAAATACTCAATATCAGTACAGACTGGAGGATGAATGGATTGAAAACAGCCATGCGGAGGACTTTGAGATATTGGTAAATGAAAAATCAGGTATGAGCTGGCAACATGCATTTGCAGCCCAGAAAGCCAGTAGTATCCTGGGCTGTGTAAAAAGAAGTGTGTCGAGCAGGTCATGGGAGATGATTCTCCCCCTCCACTCTCATGAGACCCCACCTGAAGTACTTTGTCCAGCCTGAGGGTCCACAGTACAAGAAAGGCATGAAGCTGTTAGAGTGGGTCCAAAGGAGGGCCACAGAAATGATCAGAAGGCCAGAACACCTCTTCTTTGAAGAAAGGCAGAGAGTTGGGGTTGTAAGAAGAGAAGGCTTCAGGGAGGCCTTGTTGTGGTCTTTCAATACTTAACGAAGGCTTATAAGAAAGATGGAGAGAGACTTTTTACCAAGGCCTGTAGTGATAGCACAAGGTGTTAAACTAAAAAGAGGTAGATTTTGATTAGACATAAGAAAGACATTCTTTACTGTGAGGGTGGGGACACACTGGTACAGGATTCCCAGAAAATTTGTGGATGCCCCCATCACTGGAAATGTTCAAGGTCAGGTTGGGTGGGGTTTTGAACAACCTGATCTAGTGAAAGATAACCCTTCCCATGGTAGGAGGTTGGACTAGATGATCCTTGAAGGTCATTTCCAATCCAGACCATTCTATGAATCTGTCATTCGAACTTTATCATTTCTTATGTCATAGTAGGCATTCATGTTATTATTTTCTATAACTTTTTTTTTTTTTTTTTTTTCACAAAGCAGGCATATTTCATTACATAACCTACTGGTCAGGGTAATATTTGCAAACACATATGACATTTTTAAAAAATACACAGGTGTTCCATGGCTTGTGTACAATTGTTGCACCTGTACCATTAGAATAGCATATATCATGTACAGTCTTTTCTTAATCATATAGAATGTAAATATCTCCAGGACAGCTTATTTATGCAATTGTCAGTATAAGTGCTCATTTTCAATCCCCTGTTAAACATATTTACCATGAATGTGATATTTCCAATAAAAAACATTTTTTTTTTTAATTCTATTATTTAGTTTCTGATATGGTGTATTTACAGATCAAGTGATACTTTGTGTCTTCAGTCTAGTATGTGTATTCTATCTTATAGCTCCCTTGCTGACAGCTGCAGCAAACCTGGCAAACAATTACAGAGCACATTTAATGAAAATCATTATCGGGATTTGTAGATGTGCTGTATCTAATGGGACAACATCATAAATGCTTATTCTGAGATTCTCTGCAATATGCAAGTTCTGCTGTTTCCAAAGTATTTTGAGCACTTACAAAACCCCCTCATTTTACATGTATTCAATATCTTTGTTTAGTTTTCCTACGTTTCTGTATTCACCTGCACTGACTCTTCCTTGTACCAGCTTACAGATTCATTCCTCTCAGACTGATTTTTTTCTCTAGGATTTCAAGAAAACAAAGAACTTTTGAAATATTTATTTTAGCCTGAGATTTGGGTTAGGAATAAGTTCAATGGAGTCACAGAACTACACCTCTTTGTGCACCGAAGAGACATGATGCTCTGGTAATTGTTTAAGGCTGTATAGTAAATGAGGTTACTTTTTACAATCACTCTCATTGTTGCCTACTTATTGCTGTAGAAATTATAAAGTCAATAACGAATGAGGCAGAGAATTGTAGGAACACAAAAACCTCTGTGGCAACATTGGAAACTGAAAATGGCATGACTCGTATACAAAGTATCACAGACACAAAAGTTCTCATACAGAATATCTTGTTCATGGGCTGTCAAGCTGACCTTTACATGTTAACTAAATCCAAAACACCCCAGTATTATTAAGATGCTTCTACGTGTTCATATTGATTCTTTTTAGTCACTTTAATGTGTTGTATTAATGGTACACATTACTATATTTCTTACTGTTTATACACAGTGCCTGCAACTTTTACTTGTCTAACAGGGTAGGCTTCAAGGTGCCCAGAAACAGGATAGCTTTTTGCACAAAGTATACATCAGTAGATTTGCTGCTGAAAGTAGTTTATCATACATGACTGGTAAAGCTGATTGGATCAACTTTAATTCTAGAGGAATAAAAAATTCTTCATTATATGATAAACATTGTTTGATCACAATTGAAAAATGTTAACACATTTGCTTAATGTTAACTAAAATTACAATGACCCCCACCTATAATGTCAATATTAGTGGTACTTGGGTAATTTCCTGCTATAGAGATGGTTTCTTATTTACAGAAGATGTCCATTTTCACCTTTCATACTGAAGATCTTTGTTGTAGCAGAATCTGTAAAAACTTGTTACAGTCTCAGGCTTTCAAGTTTGAGAAATTCTTATACATTCTGTAGCTTTTGTATGCCACAGTTCCTGGCTTTATAGAATTATGTGTTTTCAATAATATTTTAAACCTGGTTCATTTGGGTTGTGTTTATTAGCTACCTTATATAGACAAGGATATCTTGGCCTTCCACACTAACAAAATCATATTCAGTGCTGAATGCTCAAGACAAGTGTTGCCAACTTATTATCTTGCAGAGGATGAAGGTGTTGATTCAGGTACAACTAATTTATAGTGTTGTCAAAGACAATTCATATTGGTGTCTTTTTAGTTCATATTAGATTTTAGCTTAAAAATATCTGATATAAATAATGTTTGTTAGCTGAATAACCATGGTAGTCCAAGGATTAGCAAGACTGAAAAAATTCTAGATGTAGGGTAAAAATACAAGCAATTTGCCATGCTCAGTGTTGTGTTTGATCATACACAAATTACATTGAGTAACAATGTTCTCATTAAGTATTTATGTATTTAATTTTAATGAATAACGCTGAAAAACATTTCTGTGAAGTGTACCATGTAATGGGACTCTGTAGAGCTGTGAGCAGTTTAACAGTATGTTTTAAGTTCCTTTACTTTGGGCTTTAGGTAGATCTGAACTGAGTCATTTGCATGAGTAGAGAATTCCTCATTAGATTTGTCTTAGAATGACTGTGTGTCTGTTGAGCATTTCAGACTTGTCATTTTAGTGGCCAGGAAGTGGTCCAGAAGGACAGATTTCCAAATTCTATGAGGCTGGCAAAATCAAAGCTCTCATTTGGCCAAGGTTTTCACTGGGGTAATGAATAGATGTTGACCCTCTTTACTTTTTCTACTGCATTGTGATTACAAAAATATTTGTGTCACATACCTCATCTGGCTATTGACTGGTTGGTAGAGCCCAGCTGTGGAAAAGAAATAAATAACTGAAGCAGAGACTCCTGTCAGGAGGCAAGATTTTCCAGTTCTAAAGGTATTGCTGCTAAAACCATACTGCCAACACAAAACACTTTGGGGTCAAAGAAGTTCTAAACCAGATCTGTTAGTCTCTATGCTTCTGAAGTTCTAAACCAGATCTGTTAGTCTCTCTGCTTCTATTCATATGAAGAATTCAGCCATAGCTGGTGAAAACAACAGGTCTTTGTTATCTGCCATGATCTCTGTGAAAGATCTTCAAAGCCTCTTCAAGTGAAATGTTCATTTTCCACATACTGATTTTATGTTTAATGGGTTTATCCTGTTCCTATAGAAAAGATTTATGATTATATATATACTTTTTCATGTTTTCAAAGTCATATTTATTCCCTCATGCATGTCTTATGCATGAGGAATCTTAAGTTTCATACTGCACCTAATAACTTCAGCAAGCATCAATAGACATCTAAGTACAGTGCATTTAGAACATTTCTGCAAAAAAAAAAAAAAAAAAAAAGAAGAAAGTGGTTGTGATTTTAGCTAAATGGAAAAATACATTCTACTTCATATGCTGTTGTTTTCAGACCTGATATAAATGTCTTGGAGGTTAGGAAAACCAATTAATAAGAGGGTTCTCACCAAATAACTTTCATTTAATTTCCTGCCAATGCACAATATTTTGTCAGATTATTCAATGAATCTAGTAAAAAGTAGGTTGTCTAAAACTCTAGTAATCTGGATTTTCAAGACAATTGGTATGATAATAGACATGGTACTAGTCATTATTTTGTCCTTTTTGCATCATTGTTGCATTAAATTCTTTCAATGTTAAACTAAAACCATGTGATTTAAAATTGTTAAAGATGCTTATTTATCAAGAGTGACTTCATCTGTGTACACTAAATGCTGAAATCAGAAATGAGAGCTTTATCTAACCACCAGAGGTCTATTATCAATTTGTAAATAGTTGTGCAGATTTTCTTACAGTGACAAATTAAGGCCCTTAATCTAAATAGATTACATAACCCGAGTTATGTGCATAATCCTGATAGATTACATAACCTCAGTAAAGTTGAACAGATGAATCATAACTGATGATCCAAGAGAAATATTTTTCTTATAAATAAATATTTTATTGCCTTTTACAAGTAGAAAATTAAATTTCTGCACCATCATTTTTCACCTTCATTTAAAGACAATTATTTATGACACACTAGCATTATTTTAAGGACTAATTTGACTCCCTAAACAGATGAAAATCAACATCCACAGTATTACTTTAGTATAGAAATCTTTATCTTGTCTTCACATCTTAAGGCAAAGTTGTATGGTAAAATCCACCTCCATTTTAACATTAAATTTGTCTTATATCTGAATTATACTTGACTTTCCTGATCAGAATCAGCCTGAAGCAAGAGGGTAGAAATAGCTTGGATCTGCAGGTCTGGGGAATTTATGGCCATTCTGTAGTCTTTTTACAACAGTCTTTAGCTTTAAAGTTAAATGGGTTCTCACTAAAACATTAAAATAAATAAAGAAGAATTTTGATACTACTTTCTGACATATAGCCATGAATTCATACTAAAACAGGATTCTTAATGTCACATTTTTACACTTTATGACTCCTTCATATCTCACTGTAGCAGTGTCACTCAGATTTGACACCTATGTAGAAAATTCAATTCAGACACCTGATTACAAACTAAATCTCACCAAATTTATTTTCATAAACCTATTTCCTAGCCAACTTCACATCTATGTCTCAACCAGGCTGTTACCATCTCATTTTCTGTCATCATCTTACTCAGTTATTACAACACCCTTGTCTGCATACAAATGATGACAAGAACAAACTCATATTGTGGATCTGTACTCACAAAGCTGTAAGGTTTGTTTTCTTAGATATAGTTAGGCCATATTCCCCTTTATCCTCATTCCCAACTCTCTTTTCTACACAATGCTAATTATATACTTCATGAGTCCACACTGGAGGCCAGCCTCCTCATTTAAATCAGAATGTCAGCCATCAGTTAGGGAGACTGCACTGCTGGGTGACATACTTATAGATGTACTCAACACCCAATTATCTAGACACATCTGACCTGTTCTTACACCACACTGCATGAGATCAACTTCCCGAGGAAAACCAACTTCAGACAAGTGCTCCATTTTTTGATGTGGTTTTAATTTAGGTTTAGCTATGCAAAAGGTATGTATAAACATCTAATGATGTCAGATGATATCTAGATACTCTTGCATGGTTGAAAAAACAACAGAGCAGAAACAATTAAGAGATCACCCCTTCAACTCCAAAAGCAAAGTGTATCATTCTTTTGGAATGTTTGTCTCTTGGACTAACTACTAAGGGAACTTGGATACTTAATATTCAGGTGAATAAAGCTGAATGAAATTAATGTAGGAATTAGTAATTATGTTATGCTTTCTATGTATTTTTGCTTTCCAGAGACAACCTGATTCATGCATTTAACCTGATTAATATATTTGACATATATTAATAAAATAAACAAACAAGTAAAGAAATAAATAAATCAATAGATGAATGGATTTTGATGAGATAGTACAAATGGAGTGTCCTGGGTTTGAGTGAGTGGTGGGTTTTTTTGGTAGTAGGGGAGGGGGATATAAGGGTGGCCCCCTGTGAGAAGCTTCTCAAAGCTCCCCTGGCTCCAAGTCAACTCCAACTTTGCACCAAAACTGAGCCAATCAGTTACACCTCTGCTATAACATATTTAAGAAGGGACATGGTGAAGAGGAGTCAGACTTGTGAAGAGGAGTTGCGGCAGCTGTGTGAACACCAAGGTCAGTGGAAGAACAGAGGAAGAAAGGAGGAGCGAGGTGTGCCAGAGCAGAGTCCCCCATGTATCCTGTGGTGAGACAGCAGGGGAGCCACCCCCTGCCACCCACAAAGATCTACAGTGGAGCAGACACTGACTTATGGCCTGGGATTTTTTCGCATGGCTGATCAAGGTGTCTGTGCCCGAAGAAGGCCGGGGTCTTCTGGGAAAAAGTAGACTCCATTGTTGCAGTTCAGCACTGGGAGGATTGCAGCATGTGGGGATGTCCCATGCTGGAGCGGCTCGGGAAGGGCTGCAGCCGTGGGAGGGACTCCAGTTGGAGAAAGTTGGTGTCCCACGCTGGAGCAGTGTAAGGAAATGCTGCAGTCTGTGGGAGGGACCCACATCAGAGAAAGTTTGTGGAGGACTGTCTCCTGAGAGGGGGATCACACTGGAGCAGGGGGAAGAAGTTCCAGAACTTCCCTTTCCAAAGATGGAAGAAGCGGCAGCACTGACTATACTCCCCATTCCCTGCCCCCTGCACTGCTGGGGGAGGAGGTGGAGATATCAGGAGCAGAGCTGAGCCCGGGAAGAAAGGAGGGGTGGGGAGAAGGTGTTCTCAATATATGGCAATGCTTCTCACTGTTCTACTTTGTTAAGTGTTGTTAGTGTCTGTAATAAATCTATGTTCTTTTTTTCCTTCCCCTAACAAGTCTGCCTTTTGTCCGTGACCATAATGAGTGATCTGACAGTCCCAGTCCTATCTCAAATCCCAAGCCTGCCTCATTTGTCCCTTCTCATTGCTGGAAGAGAAGGGAAGAGTGAGCAGCTGTGTGGTGTTTGACTGCTGACCAGGCTCAAATCACGACACGGGGGGAGGTGGGATGTTAAAGCAGAAACTTAATTTCTTCTATAATGTTGTAGACAATATCCCTAAAGCATTAAGTACTGTGGTGTTTAGCTCTGAATTCAGTCTTTCCTAAACACTGCTGACACAATTTTGCTATTTATCTGCTGTTTTGTGAATGGTTGATTGTTTTCCACTCATACATCGTATTCACAGAACACTTTTTCACTTTGATTTTATTACAAGGATGTGAGTATTTTGCTACTTCATACAATCCAAAACACAAATAATCATAAAACATTACATAAAAGTTTAACATAATGATTGTTATACTTCACAAACTCTATAGCTTAGCATATTCAGAGACATTTAAAGTACTATGTTTTCAGTGATTTATTTTCAGCTGTATTCTTCAAAAAGCAGATCTGTGTTCACTTCCTGAGGAAGGAGAAAGCTCATATTATCCCATTCCTCTGGAAAATGTTTCAGGATATTCTTCACTCACCAATGAAGACAGGGTTTACTGGGCAGCTTGATAGAAAAAAAAAAAAAAAAAAAAAGTAAAAATAGACTAATGAAACACTTTATCTTCAGCTGCAGAAAATTTATCTTGGATCAATATTTTTCATACCAGCTAATAATTGTTTTAGCAATCTACAGTATCTTCAGGTAGATATTTTAATAATTTTGAAGAGAGTTATTAATTAAACTGACACAAAAAATAATTGATGAAAAGAAAAAAAACACAGAAATTCTGTTTCTACTTGATGTAGTTGTATTAGTATCATATTGCACTATGTTTTGCTTGAACTCAAGTTAGACTCTTGATTTCTTACTTGAGGTACAGAATCAAAGATGAAAAAAGTCAATTTGAAAAAAAAAAAAAAAAAAAGAAATATTTAAAAATAATTTTGTTGTAAAAGAAACTATAATTCCTAATTCTTCTTGGATTGTTTCAACTTCCAAGAGCATTACTACAATCTAGTCCTTGTTCAAATAATCAGAAGTATTAAAATTTTGGTTTGTGTAAGATTTTACAACATTGAAGTGTAAAACCTAAAGTGTTAAGCAAATCAAAGAAAATAGACTATTATTATGGATTTAACATTTTTAATAGATTTCTATTTGAATAAAATATTTCATGATGGGCTCTTATACTTTTGAGTTTGGTTCTGAGTTTTCCCAAAGAAGAGGGGAGTCTGTGATATATGGATAAAACCTGTATCTGTATTATGTTTTAAAAAGTTCAATATAAAGAGAGGGAAAAACAAAAACAAGGTTGATTTTTCAAGATGCTTCTGGGTTTTGGTAGATCTGAGTAAATAGTGTATTTTTATCCTGGAAAGTTATCATGGGCTATAACTATCTGAGCACACAGTCCTCATCTTGAAAGGGAAAATAAAAAACTATTAATTGGAAAACTAGGTTGGAGAGGAGGGACTGAAAGGAAGTAAAATACCTTTGCTCCAGAACTTATTGCTTATACGGATGTTAATTGAAATAGAAAAGAGTAGGGCATAGCAAGACAGAGCAGGGGAAAATGGGGAAAAGGGTGGGAAAGGGGAAAAAAGATGGGAAAAGTGAAAAAAAAAAAAAAAGGAAGAAGAAAATCTATTGGTTGAATGATATATTTTTTTTTTTTTTTTTTTTTATAGGAAAAGTGAAGTATTATTAAACAAAACCACTGGAAAAATTTAGGTGACAAACAACTTATGGAATTACTTTTTCTTTGTAGTATTTAATCATAAAATCATTGTGTTAAGTTCTAGATGTAGATAATACTATGCATTACAATGCAGAGCAAAAGACATTTCAGTGTTTTTAAATGGAAAATGCCATAAGATTAGGAACAAAGAATTTTATTCAGAGATTTTATCTAAAATACTAATTATCATGTCTGTAATTTTATTGACAGAAGTTATGTATTGTTCTTACTAACATTCATAAAGGCAGATGTATACATAATAAAAAAATGAACTCTCATCGGGCACTTTCTTAGCATAGTTAGTGTGACATTTTTTCTGTAAATGTGAGTAAAAAAGAAAACTAAATGTGAGAGGTGAGAATTAAATGAAGGTGCCAGAGTTTATTGGAAAAAAAATAATAATAAAAAAAAAGAATTAAAACTGCAATTTAAAAGCACTATTCAAAATATTATAGGTTTTAAGATATATGAGTTTTACAGCAGTATAAAAAAATATCAAGGATATATAATAAGCCTATTAATTTAGCAGTGCAATTCTATTGCCAAGGAGTGATGAACAAGATCTTTCACTTTAGAAAGAGGGTGACTGTGTGTGAACAATGAAGTAAGGTTATTTGATATGACCATTATTGATGAAGCAATTGAATACAAAATATTTATATTTACTGAGAAATACTTATCTCGTCATCCTTAACAAACCTTTTGATGAACTGAGAAAGACAAGAGAGCTCTCCAAAAGGTGTTAAAAAAGGACAGTATGTTCTTTAATGTCTACTTTAAGACTATCAGATTAAGTTAATCATAAATTAACAGATTAGTGGATTAAGTTAAAAATGTATTAAGACTAAAAGGTTTCGTATAGAAAAAGTAAAATGTTTGTGTTTATTTAAAAGATAAATTCATGCCTTGTTATATAAAGAAAAAACTAGAGAAATATCTTAGATATTAACTTGAAGAAAGAAAAAAAATGTCAAAATCTTATTTTAGACATTGTTTAGGAATTTTCCACATGGAGAAAGATAATTAAAATATGCTAAACAGTAATATCTTCTCCTTATTAAAAAGACTAGTTATGACACTGAACTAATGAAAGGATGATAAAAGCTAATTTTGAATGAAGCCATGCATAAAAGAAGTATGTTTGTGTTCTCCATAAAGTGATGGAAAAAAACATTAAAACATCTCCTTGAGCTGAATAAGATACTTTGTATTTCTTTGTCCTCCAATCCTTGATTTAACAGCAGTCTTTACTTGCATAAATGAACAAAAATGCAGGCAACTAAAACAATAGAAATAAATTAAGCTTCTACAACGGGATCAAAAGGAAGCAACTTTCCAGTTCACAACTTCACATAGATTAAATATGCTGTGATTAGATGAATCTGTAATACGGGGAGTATATTTAAACTAATTTTTTCCTAAAAAGGTTTTAATGGGGATATTAAAATGTTATTATCATGGAAGATATTAACAACATCTGCTGATAATCTGCTTTTATTCTATTCTAGAAGAAAGAACATTAACTAATCTCACAAAAATTCAAAGAAGAAATTAATATTTTATATTCTTACTTGATGTGCATATGTTTGCTCCCTCTTATCCAATATTTGTTAAATTGGTTAAATTAACTGTTATGGTAGGATTCACCTAACTTCTTATGTTTTTATATTAAAGCAGGGTTCATTCCACTGAATGTTAGAGGTTAGATTCATTGTACCTTCTACAAGATAATATAATATAAATATCTTAGATAGCATTTCTACTCCCACTCTGTGAAATGCAGACTTGTTTAACTAGCCTGTCTTTTGTTTAGATGTTGACTTCAGGATGAAATGAATCAGTTCCTGGCCAGTCTGACTGTATTGGCTGTATTTTCACTGATTCTAATGAAGACTCAGACACACCAGAAGCAGATATTTTCTGTCCAGGTGCCTAGGACTTAATCCAGATGAATGTGTGCCAAAATATTGTAAAGATATTTATTTAATCTAAGATTGTGCAGGTTCCTTATAGACATTATAGTGAGAGAAGATAATACCACTCTGAGGATATATGACAGAAAAGCCTAGACTATTAGCTCTGACTGGTCAATTCATCTTTTAGATAGTTGCACTTAACATTAAATCATTTAATTATATTCTTATATGGTTATATGATTATATGCTTATATTATACACTTACAGGACTTATTATTTTGAGAAATAAAGCATACAGTGTCCTCTAAAGGCAGAATGACTTTAACAACACAGTTCTTACTGAAGATCTCAATAGTGAAGAGTACAAGGGAAAAAAAGAAAGAAAAAAGAATAAACTACTGTTTATTGGTCAATGTTTTTTATTTTGTTGTTTTCTTTCACAAGAAAACAGACTAATTATTAACTGTGATCATTCTCATTGCTTGTAGCTGTGGTATCTCCTCACAAAAGCACAGCTAGTAAATTCAGGTTGCTAACACAATGGAATGTGTATCCATTAATCAGCTTCATGGGGAAAAAAAGAAGAAGAAGAAAAAAAAAAAAGCAGATATCCACTGCCTGTTTTGCTTCTTTCTAATTATGGATTATTTTTAATACTTAGGTTTCCATTTCTCAACAGTCAAAATATAAAAACACTCCTAACAAATCGCCAATAAGAATTCTTCTTCCTTTCACTCAGAATCCATTCCTGCGTGATCCTCAAAGATGTTGACCCCATCTTCCAGGTAGAAATGGAATCCATCTCTTGGGTAGCAAGAGAAGATCAAAGAATGACCTCCAGACTTCCTAACAGGGTTATATTCTCCATTAGAATCTTCATAGAAATATAGCTTTAGATCCAAAACTTGTAAAATCCAAAGTCAGACATTTTATTGGAAAATATATATATTTTCTTTGATGTCTAGGGGAAAAATGTTGTAATCTGTATCATAAAATAGGGACAACATAGAAGTTCTACAATGATGGAAAATTTAGACAAGTCTCTTTATCTTTGAGTGCTTTTCTACCTCAAAGGAACCATCTCTATGTCAGATAAAGTTAAATGCAAAGTAATTTCCAGGTTAGAAAAATCATATGTGTGTAATTGTAAAACAAATAGAGGAATGATCAGTATTTTCCACTCAATATGTTTTTGACTGAACAGGGAAAGTCTGAAGTTATTTTTATTTTACATCTGACAATATTTTCAGAGCAATTTGAAATAGTCCATTTCTTAAAGGCTGCAATAATCACATGACTTGTGCAATCAACATATGATCCAGTATGTGTTTTGATTTGGGTTTCAAATGTGAAAACTGCAAAAAAATTATAAAATGCATTTGAGGTGCAGACATTCAGTGATTATTGAAAATTAAACTTATTACATCCTCAGAAATTAATTTGGATATTTTATTATATGTATTTAAGTTCCCTGTGATGACATCAAAGGAATAAATTTCAAAATTAATACACTTATAAGCTTAATCCTAAATTTCTACAGGTGCCAGTCATAGAGTTCATAAATATTTAGGTAATAGGAATCTGTCAAGAAATAATCACTTTTAAAAGTGTAAAATTAATATGACAATAAGAAATGTATTTTATCTGGCGATTACAATTCTGTGTAGACTGAAATCTTTGAATAAAAAAAAAAAAAAGATAAGAAAGCAAAAGCAAATTGCAGGGAGCTACTAGAAATGCAGCTTGAAATACTTGTATGTGTCTGTCACAATCTTGTTCTGGCTCTACAGTAGGAAAAAGATATTCTCAGAACTGCGGGAGAAAATAATATAAATCATATTTTATACTCTATGATGCAACTATAGCTAAGTAATATAACTACAACAGATTGTTCAGAGACATTGTAGAGTCTCCAGCCTCTAGATATACAAAACTCAGTTGGACATCATCCTCAGCAACCTGCTGCGAGTGACTGTTTTGAGATGTGGCAGTCACCTGGGCAATCCCCAGAGGTCGCTGCCGATCTCTACTATTCTGTGATCCCATAGTTCTGACTACACTAAGGTCAACTATTCATCTCCTTGGTGATCATTTAGTTTTATGGGAAAGATGATTATAGGATTTTTATACAATTAAAGCAAATTTTGAAGAAACACCAGCTTCTTAACATTGTATAACAATCAAGAGGGATGTGACTACCCTCAAGTCTTTTGATCCACTGCAGAGATTTCTGCCATTGGGTTTAGCAGAATAAATAGATCATATATTGACAATGGCATCTGTCACATGTGATGACAGTAAAGGAAAGATCAGATTCCAGAGTCTTCAGTTCTACTTGAGAAGTAAAATGACTCAGAATGCATAATCTTACATCTCAGCTCACTTTTAGTTATTTTTCCTATCACTTTGGCCTTCATTTAAGTAGGTTGTTTCTCTCTGAAGACCAGTCCTACACTCCTCTCTTCACATTTAGTGTGAAACAGGGATTTGAAAAAAAAGGGAATAAAAGTATCTAAGATCAATTATTCTGTCTAGCCAACAAACTTCACTTCAATATACATATTAAAAATTTCATCCTCTCTTTTCAGAAACATGCAGAAACTATCATAGGTGATGAGTGTTCTCTTAAGAAGGCACCTATTCAGATTAATTTAGACAGGTTTGTTTTATATTACCAAGTGAAATCAAGTGAAGAAGAAAATCTGTACAAGGTCTAGCTAATCTTCTCTAGACATGCTTTCCTGTGTAATGAGATTTTTCAAAGACAAAAGGCTTGACAAAATGCCTCCTCTCTGACTTCAAGTCCATGCCACAAAGTCTCATTTGAATAGGTGCTTATTGATTTCTAAATGACTATATATTTTTTTAATATAAAACATATTACACATCACAATTTCAGAAATGCAGAAATCATTACAAAAATTTCAGAAATTATTTAGATTGAGTCAGTCAGCTGACATTCAAAAATTTTAACCCAACCATAGTATTACAGACTGCTGCGATTATAAGTGATCACAGGGGCTTATTATGAGAAGTATCAGACAAGGTTAATAATAAATGGTGTTTATTGCCCTGACTCTAATAAACATTTGCTTTCAGTTTTTATATTTTAGCCATGATATTGGCAATTACACTGTTTTACGTCGTTCTTTATCTGTTTATTTTTGAAGCTACCCTTGGCTAACACTCTCACAAAGACCAGCAGAAATCAAGATCAGATGCAAGAAAATATGCTAAGGAAAACTTCAGTAGAAATTCATCGTTCAAATTGAAATGTCAAATGTTCATTTTGAAGAAACTGGGATGAAAATGGCTTTCTAAAGTTTTCAGGATGTCATAACAGACAGATGTATGAGATATGTAATAGTATGGACCAAAATACAATCGAAAATTTTCCACTTGTTTTGGGTGACAATCCAATATTTAATATTCCTCTAGGCCCAAAATCCTCTTGGATTTTGGCAGGACACTCAGAGTCTTGAATGCTGATGACTTACAGTGATGTGAAGGATTTGATATTACCATGAGATGGCAAAATATTCTGGATCTAGTCTCTTTCACCTCATTGCTTAACATGGATATCAAAGGTTGATTCTCAGTACTCTACATCACATATACATGTAAGATTTATTTACTTGTGTATTTTTGCTCATCACAGTGGTGTTTAAGCCTATTCCTTTGATTTAAGCCAATTTATTTGAATTTTGTTGTACTGTTTACTCATCCCTCTGATAATCAAAAAGCTAGCACTTCTGCCTTCACTTCTAGATCTACAGCTATAGGGGTTTGTCTTACCACATTCCACTATTATTGAATTTAAATTATTGTCCACCTAGACCTATTAACACAGTATACACAACAGATCATTAGCAACAGATCATTGTAAAGTCAATTAACATTGACATATAATAAAGCTTCTATATAGTAATTGGATTTTCATTATATCCTATGAGACATATATGTCCAGTTTGAAGCACTTGTTTAGTAGTTCTGCTGAAGGAAAAATAATTTGCTGTCTTTATATCTTTATTTTCCTTTTTTTCTTTTTTTTTTTTTCTTTTTTTTTTTTAATCAAAGAAAGAACAATTGTTGAATTATTATTTTCAAATTGAATTAATTTTTTTCCAATTTTAGTCTCATCCCACTAATGACAGGTTTCAAAGGGCACAATTTAGATGCTAACTTTCATAAAGCTGAAACTGTGAAGACTAAAATTGACAGCAATCTACCTTTTGCTTTACTTATTTTTGACCATAATTGATTTCGATTTGAGATCTTACAGCAGCTTTGACCCTATGAATCACTGATACCACCTGGAATATTCTCTTCTGACCTCTTAGAAACAGTAATATCCCTGTCCAAAATCTTTCACTCCTGCAGAACCAACATCCAGTTACAACACTGAAGTTAAACTATCACTCAATTAAGGTGAATCTGAAGTCTCTCCTGGTCTATTTTTAAGTCATGTGGAACATGCATACTCAGGTATAGAGGACCTTATCTTCTTCATTTAGTCTCTCTTCTGGGTGCCCAAGATTCCTCTCCAGTGAAGAGGATGAATAGGGAGACAGCTGTGTGCTTGATTACTGCCATAATATGGAGGTAGGAACCTGGGAACAGGAGCCTGGAATAATTGTGGAACATGAGGGTAAAAAATATCCATAGTTATCTGTTATGTGTTTATACCTCTTTGTTTGGTTGAGAAATGTGCTAGTTCATACAAGAGTTCTGTTTCATAATGTTTGAAGTTGATATGTTATAAAAAAATAATAATTCTTCAGAAAGGGATTTTTTGGTTAAATTCTCACTTGGTGAGAACTCCTGAAAACTCACTGCCCATAGTTGGAATTTTAGTTACTGACTATAATTAATGTTCTGTAAAACGAGCATTATCCTAGCACCTCCACTCAAGTTCTAAATCTGTTCTTCTAATTTTTGCACAATTACCTAAAAAAGTACAATTCATAGATCTCTTACAATAAAAAATCTTCACCATAGACAAGTAGATATAAGGGTAAGTGACTTGGATGTCCTGAATAATTTACTGTTAGCAACTTAACATTCTTCCTCAGCAAAGCTGGGGTCCCATGGCCTATTATAATGGGTTTGACTGTGTCAGAGTAAATTTTCTTCATAGTAGCTCATATGGGGTTATGTGTTGGATTGTTGATGAAGGTAGTGTTGATAACACAGGGATGTTTTAGTTATTGTTGAACAGTGATAACACATCATCAAGGACTTAAGGCCTTTTCTGTTTCTAATGTCGCTCTACCACCAAGTAGGCTGGGGGAGCACAAGAAGTTGGGAGGGGACACAGAAGAGACAGCTGACCCCAGATGGACAGAGGGATATTCCATAACATGAAATTGGGGTCAGCATTAAAATCTTGGAGAAAGAAGGAGAAAAAGGTGATGTTTTGAGTTATGGTGTTTGTCTTCCCAAGTAACCATTATGCATGATGAAGACCTGCTTAACTGGACATGGCTAAACATCTGTCTGCCAATGGGAAGTAGTGAATGAATTCCTCATTTTGCTCTGCTCTGCACACAGATTTTTCTTTACCTATCAAACTGTACTTATCTCAACTCATGCATTTTCTAACTTTTACCCTTCTAATTCTCTTCCCCATCCATCTGTGGGGAAGTGAGAGAGGGTCTGTGTGATGTTTGCCTTCCTACTGAGTTTAAATCACAACAGCTATCCTTTAGTGAAGAAAACTTATAAGGGCTGCAGAGATGGTTTTCCTCATTTTGTTCGTGATTTTTGATGGTAGTAAGATCCATCTTAGATACATCAGAGTCATGAAACAGAATTGGAAACTATGGGCTGCCTCTCGTTACCCAGCATCAAATACTGGAGGACCTCCTCTATGGAAGCAAGACTATCACTGTGTCATAGGTCTCAATAAATTTAATTTCCAACTGCAGCATGGGTAACAGTCTGATTTTTTTATTTCGGATTCTTAGCATGTACAAGAAGATTAGTTGTTTGGGCTGTTCCTTGCTTGAGCAATTCTATTCTGGCTCCTACAGAATAAGGAATTGGATAAATGAAAATGTCCATGGACCATATTTGATCTGCTGACTGCAGATGGACTATGCTGACTTACACTATATAACTATTTCACTTATGAAGTAAGTATGACCCAGACAATTTTTTTTTCTGTTAAAATATGGCTGAACAACTAAACAACTGAGTTGTCTTATTAGGAGCATTGTTTGCAGTCAGCTTGACAATATTGCTTTTGTTGCTCTCAATTCAAAACACCTTTTTCTATCTATCTCCGATTCTAAAATGGGATACTGTGCTGTTCTTCTTTTCATCTTACAAATCTCTGTATGTGGTTTTAATCTGACTCTGAGCTTTTGCAACACAGTAAATCATAGTGTTCTAAATATGATTTCATTTAACTTTGAAAGGTTTTAGAAAAGAGAAAAAAAAAAAAAAACAAACAACTAAAAAGCAACTCATTTGGCTCATTGATTTTTACAGAATGGCTCTGGAGAGTTTCTGTAATTATAAGTATATACAACTGAACATGTTAAGTAACAGTTCAGAGTCTAGGCAGCTAGCTGGCTAAATTTTCCCTGTGCAGAAGGAATATGAATAACAGAAAGAGTTGTTTATCATTCCGTGTTGGGATATAGGTTATACATTAAAGAGTAAATATTTTTCTAGGGGTTCTCTTTTATTTACTCTGTGCAGGATTCTTTATTCATGGAATGACCTGAAAAGTTGTTGCATAAATGGTCAGCTAAGCTCTGAAAAGTGAGTTGTTGTATAAAAAAATGACAATGGTTAACTGCATTTTATTTCTTTACTTCCAACTCTGGTTCTAACTTCCTAAATTTTTCTCCCCATTTCTGCCATTTTTATTCTCAGACTTCCTGTTTACTCTTGAGACAGAGTATTCCCAGGAATTAAACACTAGAAAGGGACATGAACACTGCAAATTCAGTTCTCAATTCTTCATCAGATTTCTTTTGTAATTTTGGAGCAAAATAGTCAGAGTAAGTTTCAACAAAATGAACTCAAAAAGAACTTTCATGACACCAAAACACACATTTGCAGTAATACCTGTCCTCTGGCGTTTGTTTTGCAACTGTCTTCATAAAGTACCTAAATTAGTTGGATCTCTGTTTAGAGTTAAAATTCCCTAGTTTTTGAGACCTCCATCACTGTAAGTACCCCAGCTTCAGTATCTCAATACCAGTGTCTTATTTAAGCCTTACTGGTCTCAGGAATGAGGTATCCCTTTGCCTGCTCCTGAAAGACCTGATCCATTACAGTGTTCCTGAAATACATTCACATGATTGATTTTCCTGCATAAATGTCAGAACCACTTATTTTTTCAAACATGATTTCCAGGGGAAGAAACAAGCATAACACTATTAATTTCACTAGTCTCTAACAGAATAGTATTGCACCCATTCAGAACATAAAATACGTAAACCACTTCAGAAAAAGGATAAAACATTTGGAAGCCAAAATGGCTGTGTCAGTCCCAAATTATGACATACCTTTCTTCTCTTTCTGCATTGGATGTTGGGAAAGTGGAATGGAGAGTATGTCCACAAAAAATCCATCTGCGCTGATAACACATTCCAGGATGATAGGAGTTGTGGACTGCAATATCCTGAGTCAGGGACAGGCAGTGCATACAGGATTCTCACCTCCTGTGTGACTTCTCCAGTGATTATGGAATTGTACCAAAGAGACTGCAGTTCTTGAGAAGCCACTTTTGTATTTGAAAAAGAAAGTGATCTTTACACAGGTATTGGAAAGTTTTTGTAAATACTTACTGAGTGACTAAAGTTGTACCTACACTTAATTTACTGTACAGTGTTGAAACCATTCTGAGGGGTTTACGTAGCCACAATATCTGAGGTCTGAGTGACCAAAAGATCAACACTTTGATTTAGGGTTTTCAAATCCTGAATCTTAGCTGTATTTATTTATCAGTCTAAATAAATTTAAATCTTATTTTTCCATTCATCTTGCATTTCCCTCTCTCCATTCAGATTAAGAGAGACTGTTGGTGCTCTTCCAAAGAATTTATAATGCTTCTGGGTAGTTTCTGTACTTTGAAGATCTGATATCATTTAACACTCTTGATAGTGTAAAAAACCCTAATAATAAAATGGTTATTTCCAAAACAACTGTCATATATTTTTGCCTTAAATTGTTTCTTAACTCAGAAAAAAAGGTAGTGTAAAAAATGAATACAGTATAAACATGAAAATCTCTGAGGACAAGAGTTAATAATCTGTGAAGACTTGTAGAACATGACAGAAGGTATGGAAGCAATGATTTAAAAAAAAAAAATATATCTACTGCTTTTTCTTTGGCCCCTATTCTTTATCTCCTCCCTGTAGGTCTTGTTTCAGCAAACAACTTGAAAATTCTGAGCATGGGACCCAATCAAAATATAGTGATCTGTATGGAAATCAAGAAAATATTATATTTATTTTTATAGTTTTATATGACAATGTCAGTCATTTGTGAAATTAAAATTCACCTCCCATATTGCTACTGAGAAAGGTATAGAAAAAATTGGACATGTTGAAATTGTAACCTAAGGTAAATGTACTATTATATAAGTTAACCTGCATAGACTTCCTGTCATTTGATTGGGTGAGACAGTTCCACTTTCTTTTTAAAATGAAGCTATGAATGTTTTTCTAATAATCTGCAGACTCCCAATCCACATATATGAATATATTTCCCTGTTTTTTTTAGTGGCTCGTAATGTATTTTGCCTAATAAATCTTTCTAAAATTACAACTTGTCAAAAATATATGGTCCATATAACCCTGCATGTCTGGTTTCCCTCCATAGTGTCACAGTACAAAACAGATAAAAACCTGGTTTAACCAGCTGGTTAGAGAGTTTTGCAGTACTTCTAAGGCACTGAAATAACATCAAGCAGCTTAACTACTTAGGCATAGACAGATCATCTTTCTCTCTTAAAATGAAGATATATATTTACTCTTTAATCTCTACTATTAGGTAACTGACATTCTCTAGACATTAGGAAAGAGAAATACCACTTTCAGAATGGATATTAATTAGAAAAAACAAAACAAAACAAAACAAAACACACACACACATACCCCAAACCAGAACAAATTAAATGCAAAATTTCCTGATTATTAATTATCTTGAACTTCAAAATTTGATATGATTCCTTTTCTAATTACATCTTTCTACTCTTCACTTTCAACCTCATGAAAGAACATTATAAAAATGTAGTTTTTAAAAATTATATGATAATAAAGAAAAACAAGTCAAGCGACCGAGAACAGGAACAGGTTGTCCAGAGAGGTTGTGGAGTCTCCATCCATTTAAAAATTCAAAAGCTACTTGGACATGATCCTGGGCAGCATGCTCTGATTGTCCTTGTTTGAGAAGGGGGCTTGGATCAAAGAGCTTCCAGATGTCATTTCCAACCTTAACCATTCTGAGATTCTATGATAGAAATTAAACACTAGTGATGCTGTTATATGACAGATGACAGTGCTACTCCTGCATGTGTCACTGATGTTTCCTTTCTTGGAGGTTCAAGGTTCTTATTCTCAGTAAAATAAGTTATTTCTGGTATTTATAACAATGAACTTTGATCAAACTGGATAATCTTTACTCCAAGTAATTACACAGTAACAAGAAGAACAATTTGCTTGTTTTACATGGCACATATCCCTTGTAAAGTGTTGTCCTTAATTACACAGAGGTTGGCAGAGAATATAGGTAATGTAGTAAAATTGCCCTATTTTTTCTGGGATCACTTTTCTAGCTACAGACATTAAAAAAGAATAAAATCTGTTTTTTTCTGAACTCTTTAATACTTACATTTCATTTTCTTCAAAGCTAGGTTATGGGCATTGTCCTTATGTCTGAGAAGAGTTAAGGTGGAGGACATACACTGTTTTTTCATGTTTAACTTTGTTAGCTACAGAGAAATTCAACATGTTCTTCAATTCTGATTGTGATTATACCCAGAAGCTATTCATTTTTCTCTTTTGTTGGCTCCAGAAGCAGACACATTTCTGAGGCTGACAAAAATTATTTCTGTCTACTGTTACATGCATATAGATCTATTAAGAAGGCTTTCCTTTTTCCATTTAAGTAATTTTTGTTGCTGTTTTTATAATGGATTCTGAAGGAACTCAGTTAAATTCAAAAAATTTCTGAGACATCCCAATTAGAGTGTATGAGGAGAAATATACTTTCTAACTGAGGAATACATAATCTAAGCAAAATTCTGGAAGCTGCAGTTGGACATACTTATATTTTCATTGATGATAACATTTAAACACTGAGAATGATTAATCAGAGGCAAAAGATGTCAACCTAGTAGCATCATTAATGGACAGACTGATCGAGAATTAGAAAACCAGTGTAGCAAAGTCACATAAATTGTGTGAAGTCATCCATGGTGATATAGTATGTAAAGATTCAGTGGGGTGAAGCTACAGCCCTCTAAGTGTCCTCCCAAAAGAAGATGGAGAGCAAAGCAAAATGATACACTTCCTAGCTGTTTCTGTGTTTCAGTGAAAAGTAATGACCTTTCCAAAAACATGTTTGACCACTCTACCTCAAACAGAATGTGACTTGCTGGTGAGGGTTTTGGGTGGAACTGGAAGAAAACGTCTTCATATGGAGTCCCAGAAGCTTTGCACTGCCAGGCCCATACATGTAATGAAATATCATCTGCACTGTTTCAGATATATCATTATTTCAGCTACCTGTACTGTTCAGTATAACAGAAATTTGATGAAATTAAAATGCCACATAAATTTCCCACATCCACAACAGATGTTGACCTTAAAATCCAAAAATATAAGTACTTAGTTCTCTGTCAGGGAGTACATGAAAGTAGACACTGTAGATCGCTGTGTTATAAATTGCCTGATTTCTACAGTGAAGAGATGTTGAATTATTATTAATATTATTTCAACATTATTACAGAAACATGATCCTTCATCTCATCCTCCAAGAACACTCACTACCTGTGCACCAAAGTAATCCCCTTTGGTTTTTATATTTAAATGAGGAACAATGGCCTTTGCTGAGTATCAGTTTTACTCATTAACAGCAAAGAGAAACAAAAGCAAGGTGATATTCTTAATGTGTTTTCAATGGAAAACATTTTCTGATTTTTTTTTTTGAGGATTCTATAGTCTTCATGGTATTTTGGACTGTGGGATCAGATAATAAAACTATTGACTTGAATACAATAAATTATTAGTGTGTATAGCAAATCAATTGACACCTCAAAGTTTTATAAAACACTAGAATTTTTTACTTGCATTAAAGGAAACACTCAATCTGTGTTCTATTAATATAAAATATAAATATTTTGTTCCAGCCAAAAAATTAATTTCACTCTCTCAAAGAAGGAATAGAACAGTATCTGTTCTTTCTGAAAGATATCCTGGGTTGAGTGAATGGTGGAGTTTTTTGGTGGCAGGGGAGGGGGCTGTTGGGGAACCCCCTGTGAGAAGCTTCTTGAAGCTCCCCCAGCTCCACGTCAGCTTCACTTCTGTTTGGGAAATTGAGCCAACCAGCTGCGCCTCTGCGATAACGTATTTAAGAAGGGATGTGGTGACGGGCAGTCGGACATGTGAGGAGGAGTTGCTACAGCTGCATGAACACCAAGGTCAGTGGAGGAACAGAGGAAGAATGGAAAGGGGATAGGTGTGCCGGAGCAGAGACACCCTGTATCCTGTGGTGAGATGGCAGGGTGGCCCCCCCCTGCCACCCATGAAGATCTACGGTGGAGCAGACATTGATTTATGGCCTGTGGCTCCTGCTTGCCTGATCAAGGTGCTGTGCCCGAAGAAGGCCGGGGTCTCATGGGAAAAGGTAGACCTGTTGCTGTAATTCAGTGCTGGGAGGATTGCAGCATGCGGGGGAGTCCCACATCGGAGCAGCTCGGGAAGGGCTGCAGCCGTGGGAGAGAATCCAGTCGGAGAAAGTTAGTGACCCATGACGGAGCAGTGTGGGGAACGCTGCGTCCCATGGGAGGAATTCATGTCAGAGAAAGTTTGTGGAAGACTGTCTCCTGTGAGAGGGGGACCACGATGGAGCAGGAGGAACAAGTTCCGGACACTCCCCTCACCGAAGATGAAGTAAGATGGCAGCGCTGACTGCACCCCCCATTCCCTGCCCCTGCGCCACTGGGGGAGGAGGTAGAGATATCGGGAGCAGAGCTGAGCCCGGGAAGAAGGGAGGGGTGGGGGGAAGGTGTTCTCAAGATGTGGCAATGCTTCTCACTGTCCTACTCTGTTATGTGTTGTTAGTGTATGTAATAAATGTATGTTCTTTTTTTTCTTCCCATAACAAGTCTGCCTTTTGCTCGTGACCATAAAGGGGAATTTTCTCCCCATCCCAGTCCTATCTTGAACCCCAAGCCTGGCTCTCTGTCCCTTCTCATTGATGGAGGGGATGGGAGAGAGAGCTGCTGCATTGTGGTTTGCTGCCAACCAGGCCTAAACCACGACAGCGATACAATACAACATCTCTACACTGACATTCAATGATGATTTCAAAGCACTGAACTGGGAGAGACATGGTACAACTACACAGAACTGAAATACAAATTAGTATTTCACTGTTTTGTTTTTTTTTTTTTTTTTTTTTTCCACTTCTGATTAAAAATATTTTACTATTTTATATGTGGCTTGTTTTACCATATATGATTTTATTTTCTTTCATGGTATCGTATTTTGATGAATATATATGCATGTTTGAAATACGTATTACTTATATCTGTTACAAATACATTGGAGACTATTAATTCCTGACTGCAATTGAGTTCTAAATAAAAAGATAGCTCTTAAGTAAAAATATACATTCTTTGCCTATTTATGATGTTCAAGAACATATCTTCAAACACCTTGCTGAATCTTATCTTGTTCTTGTGAAAGCAATTGATGTTCTTTGGATTCAGAGCCACTGGATAAACTCTCAACCTAGTTCATATTATTCACGTTCATGAACTGCTGTAGTTTGTAGGAAAAAAATACATATACATCTTTTTCCACAACATCAGTGAAGTAGAACTGTATCCTAATAGTAGGGGACTGACATATCTTCCTTTATTATGGTGGAAGCAGCAACAACAAATCATCTGCAGATCATCTCTATCTCAAATTGTTCCTTGAAAAAATAATATTTTTATTATTATTTCTAAGAAATTATTTTGAAACTATTAAGCTGTTATTTGACAACTTAACTTGAATATGCATTGCTGTATAAGATTCTTTATGTATAAAATTCCTATCAAATGTTGTTGATACTGTTGAGTGAAATCAAGATTTACATAATATTCAGGAAGAAATCCACACTCTCATTTTTGATGAAAGATAGAAAGTCAGGATCTAACAGAATTGTTCATAGTTGCCCAAGAGAAAATAGCATTACATGTATAAGTCTTATGTGGCCCTCACAATAGCTAAAAGTATGTTTTACACCTGCACTCTAAGAATAAATTAAAATTAATGCTGCAGATCCAAATGTTGAGACATTAGTGGGTTTTGTGGGTTTTTATTCTATTTTCTTCTGTAGACACTTCTGTTATGGAACAGTTTACTTCTCACCACTGCCTATCGAGTCTAAAGTGCAGATTTTGTCATTTATGTTTCAGCTTTCTGTCCTTAAAACAGAGATAACAGTGTCACTTTTCAAACAAAGGTATAGTTGTAGCTACCAATACAAAGAATCAGACTCAGATACTACTCTTGCAGTGCTGAATGTCAGGTTAATTATTGATCTGTCTAAAAATAGCTTCCATAAAGATATTGAACATAGTGTTTTTCTCACTATTTTCCTCAATTAATCTAAACCAAATTATTACAAAATCTGTTCATGTGATAAATCTGATTTTAACCTGTTTTTGTGACAACAGGTACTTTTTATTTTGTTTTATAATATACAGGTTTATTATCAATAGTTATTTCCACAGAGTGATGTAGAAAAAGCAATGTTACAAATTAAGTCCAATGATAAAATCCTTCTATTCTAAGGTATTTATTACAAGAGAAAGTTGATACAAAATGAGATACAAAAAACCAGTATAATATTTTTTAGAAAGGAAAAGGTTTTTATACATACACACACACACACACACACACACACAGATACCTATATGCATACACTTATATATACACATCTAGATACTCATGGATGACATAATTTTTCTAGCCATTGGGTCCCCAAACCTTTACCTGGTCTGAATTTCTACTGAAAGTTTATTTTCTTCATTGTGTGCTCCTTTTGATTTCATAAAGTAAAACAAAGAAAAAGACCTTGTAGATTAATATCTATAGTTCTGGTCATTATGATGAATCAAATAATATTTACAAACCAAATCATCTTTACTTTGTTTCCAGTAGCATGTTTACTGTTTCCAATTGACTTTGAGTAGATGGATTTAATTAATTGTATGCTAGTATCTGTATATCTGCATACAAATAAGCAAAATTTTTTATAATTTAGAAGTCAAATGATCAAAACAAACTGTCTGATTTCTGTGATACATGTTATTATGCACCGTTATTAATAAGAAATGCATAATATGAAATCATATTTCCTCTTTGTTTGTAGTTGACCTATGTCTTGCACTGAAAGGCAGATCTACTGTAAGCTGAGGAAAAACAGTTGGAAACAAAAAATGGATTTGAAACATTACCTTTCTGACAGACATCTGATTTTTTATTAAAGAACAGTACTTAGTCACTAATTTTCCCACTAATCAAATAAAAAATGTGCAATTTCTTCATTAATTATATGCTTAACAGAAAGATACCTGATTCACTTGTATTATAATATCCTCAAGACTCTAGCGAATTTCCTGAACCATACTGAATTGTTTTAGGTTCACTACTCAAAACCAAAGGATCATGAAATTTTACTAAATGATGCTTAAACCATGCAGATGAATAATTATACAGAAAGCAAATTAATTTGAATTATTTGCTTAAAAAGTTTAAGTACTTGTTATAATTGCTGAAAATTTTACATCATTTATTACTGCAAGCTATCTGTAATGCAATTAACATTTTTAATATCTCTCCAAATATACAACTTGATTTTTCTCTTTCTGCATCACATGGGTTACTGATGTATTAAAAACTACAGAAGCACCTGAGAACAGTCATGTAGGAATTTGGGCTTCTCCCCTGGGTAAGGTGGTAGGATCAGTAGCCCAACTGATGTGCATCTACACCAATGCATGCAGCATGGGCACCAAACAGGAGAAGCTGGAAGGCATTATGCAGCTGGAAAACTATAATATAGTTGTCAACATGGAAACATGGTGTGATGACTCGCACAACTGGAGTGTGGAAAGGGCTGACTATAAACTCTTCAGAAGGGTTAGGTAAGAAAGGAGAGGCGGTGGGGTAGCCCTGTATGTTAGGGAGTATTTTAACTGTCTAGAGCTTGATGATGGTGTCAGTAGGGTTGAGTGTTTAGGGGTAAATTCAGGGGAAAATCCAACAAGACAGATATGATGGTGGGAGTCTGTTATAGACCAACCAGGATGAAACAACAAATGAAATACTCTATAAGCAGCTGGGAGAAGTGTCACAATCACTAGCCCTTGTTCTGATGGGGGACTTAAACTTACCAGATGTCTGCTGGAAATACAATACAGCAGAGAGGAAATGGTCTAGTAGGTTCCTGGAGCATGAGGAAGATAACATCCTGACACAGCTGGCAAGGGAGCCAAACAGGGACACCACTGGACATGTTGCTTGTGAACAGAGGACTTGGTGATGTGATGGTTGGAGGTTGTCTTGGGCATAGTGATCATAAAATGATAGAGTTTTCACTTCTGGGAGAAGTAAGGAGCAGGGTCAACAGAATTTCCACCTTGGCCTTTCGGAGGGCAGACTTTAGCCTGATTAAGAGACTGGTTGACAGAGTCCCTTGGGAAGCAGTCCTGAAAGGCAAAGGAGTCCAGGAAGGCTGGGCATTCTTCAAGAAGGAAATGTTAAAGACACAGGAGCAGGATGTCTCCATGTGACAAAAGACAAGCCAGCAGTGAAGAGGACTGGCCTGGCTGAACAGAGATCTTTGGCTGGAACTCAGGAAAAAAAAAAAAAAAAGAAAGAAAATAGAGTTTATGACTCTATGGAAGAAAGGGCAGATAACTCAGGAGGATTACAAAATTGTTGTGAGGTTATGGAGAAAATCAGAAGATCCAAAGCCCAACTACAACTTCATCTGGCTACTGCCATAAAAGACAATAAAATATGTTTCTATAAATACATTAACAACAAATGGAGGGTTAAGGAGAATCTCCATTGTTTATTGGATGTGGAGGGAAGCATAGTGACAAAGGCTGAGGAAAAGACTGAGGTACTTAATGCCTTCTTTGTCTCAGTCTTTAATAGTACGACCTGTTGCTGTCTGGGCACTCAGCCCCCTGAGCTGGTAGACATGGACAGGGAGCAGAATTAAGCCCCCATAATCCAAAGAGAAATAACACACACAAGCCTATGAGCATTAGTTATCTTGGAGGTTTTGAAAGGAGATAAAAACAATAATAATAAAAGTCTAACATCTACAGACTAGAGATCTAGAGTAGGTAAAGGTATCTTCTGTTAGCATTTCCTGGTTGCCTGGGAAGGCTCATGCCTGTGTTTCAGACTAGCTCTGGATGGATAATCTGCTCAGTGTAGCAGTTCTTTTTGATCCCGTGTCTAGCTTTGCATGGGTGCTTGTAAATAAAGCCTGGATGTATAGATAGGTTTCTAAATAGTCATTTTGGTACCAGAGTTGCATACAAATCACAAACTAGAAGTATGGAGTACCAAACAAAGCACAAGCATTGAAATACTGGAACATACACAAGTAATAGTGATGTAATTTGTCTTCAGTGATAATTAAAGAATAGTTACACAAATAACAGCACAGGAGAAAGGAAAGATCAGTAGTGCATTCTGAATTAAAGCACCCATACAACCAGTGGATCTTCCTGTAAGCTTATCTGCATGATCCAAAGAATACTATATGATTCTATAAAAGTGCCAGAAAATGTTACAATAGTGTCCTCTTAATTTCTATTAAGTTTCTTCTGCTTAACATTGACCCTTGAATGAAGCCAATAAATTGATTTGTTTCTCATATATTTAAATCTTTCAAAAACACCTTTAATTTTCCACCCAAATTCAGCTTTTTTCTTAGTACACTTTGTTGTCCTACTGGACAAACCCAGTAACCTACTCAGCAAAAAAAGATTATTAAATGCTAATCGATAGTTATTTTTCAAATTGTATGAGAAAGAAATCTTTTTTAAAGAATTTTCAAGAACCTCATTCCATTATATTTTAACATTTTTTTACCAGCATATTTCATATTTTTTAATTTTCAATATTTTTAAATATTGTTGTGAATAAAAAACTAATTGTAAAAAAGTATATGCATATTGAACTCTTTAAATTTCAGTATTTTTACTTACAATGATTTAAAACAGTAACATGAACTCTTTGTGCTTGATATTGCAAAATGAGCATGCATATATATACAATTGTTCACAACTGAGTAATTATCTTTTATCTGTATTTACATGTCAAAGGACCATGTTTTAACATGTTTCTTTTGTATTAGAGAACTTCAGTAAGTGTCACTATCTATGTTGTATGGGACAAACTACTTCACTTCCACATTCCAGCACTGGAAATAATTGGTATCTGAATAAAAAAAAAAAAAAGAGTATTTACTTTTCAAAAATTGAGGAAAAAGGATTTTTAGCAGGTTTTTGCTGTCTGAATTAGAACTGACATATACTTACAATTTCCCACCCTTTTATATGCCACTAAATCACTGATCCCAGATTTATTGGATGTCTGAGGCAAAAGGAAATCCATTTATTCTCCAATTACAAAGGAAAGTGTTAATGACTTTAGGAAAACTCTGACTTTTTAGCCTGGAGCAATGTTGCCTGCCCTAAGCCTAAAAAAACATAAGATGCTAGGTGGTAAGAGTGGATCAGCATCACAGCTGTTACACAGAGAGCTCCTTCATATATTGCAGATTCTTTTAAAAATTATTGATTGTGTATTGATTTTGTTTTGTTGCAGGGAAAACAGTCTTGATTCAAGAATTTTTACTTAAATTATTACCAATGAAAGCAAACTTCTGATCACTGATTTAGGAACTTAGAAAAAAGAAAACACACATAATTAAACAAACATTAAGTGAAGAACCTTTTCTCTCCTTTTCCCAGACTTAGCTTAAGCCAAAAAACTTTCCTGACTCCTTCCTAGTTTCTGTCCCCCTTGTTTTCACTATGCATTGTACTCAGCCAAACCAATTCCTTTGGTCAGTTGACAGAAATGTGGGAGGTCTACTCAGTGTATAACAGATTCTTTCTGCCACTCCTTGTTTCTTATACTTTTCCTCTGCTGTTCCTGGATTCATTCTCATTTTCCTTTGCCCCGGCACAGATCATCTATAAGCTTCAGTCCCTCAGGGGTGTCCCTGCCCCAACTTGGGTCCCCCGTGGTGGCAGTTTCTCAGAGATGGACCTCCTTCAATATGGAGCACCTCCTTCCAAGAGCCTCCAACCATGTTCCCAACAGTCTTTCTCCATGTGTTTCCTTTCCCATGTGTGACTTCCCACTGTGCCTCTGAACATGTCTCTTTGCATTCCCTCCATGTTTCTACCAAGTATCTTGTTCTTCTTCTGTTTCTCTTCATGTATCCCTCAGTTTTCTCTGCATCTCTCACATTTCTCCTTGCTCTCTCATCAGTGTGTGAGTAGAGGTGTTTCAGGCTCCCCCAGCTGCAGCAGTTTTTGGGTGCGATGGGCTCTTTGCATCAGTGTCATCTCTGGTTTGAACCAGCTATGCCCAGCAGAGGACAGGTCATGGCCACCTCCCATACAGGTCACCCGGGGAGACCACTGCCACACAAAGCCTGCTGGTTGTGCCTGATACATCTTCTTAGAGAATTTTCTTTCTGGAAATATTTTTTCTTATACTATAAAAGTGAGACAATACGGAAAGACTAATTTAAAAATGGTCTTTTGGGATCATTCTGCTGTAAAATATCCTGAAATAAATGTTTTTGTAACTGACTGTGATGGGTTGACCTTGGCTAGACATGAGGTGCTCACCGTACCACTCTGTCATTCCCCCTCCTCATCAAGACAGGGGAGAAAATATGACAAAGAGCTTGTGCTTGAGATAAGGACAGGAAGAACACTTACCAGTTACTATCATGGGCAAAAAGAACTTGCCCCAGGAAAATTAATTCAATTTATTGTCAGTTAAACACAGTAGGATAATGAGAAATAAGAACAAATCTAAAACTATCTTCCCCCTACCTCTCCCTTCTTCCCAGGCTCAGCTACACTCCCAGCTCTTCTACCTCCTCCCCCCAAAGAAGAACAGGGAGATGGGCAATGGGTATTGCAGTTAGTCAATAACACTTTGTGTTTTGTTCCTTCCTCCTCACACTCTTACCCTGCTCCAGCGTGGGGTCCCTCCCAAGGGAGACAGTCCTTCACGAACTTCACTGTGGGTTCTTCTCACAGGCTGGACTTCTTCACAAACTGTTCCAGAATGGGTGATTCCCATAGGGTGGAGTCATTCAAGAATGGACTGCTCCAAGGTGGGTTCCCCACTGGGTCACAGTTCCTGCCAGAAAACCTAGTCCCCCATGTGCTGGTATCCACAGGTCTGCTGTTCCATCAAGGAACCTGCTCTATCATGGGATCTCCACAGTCTGCATCATCCTTCAAGGGATATCTACCTGCACTGGTGTGGGGTTCTCCATGGGCTGCAAGGTGGATATCTGCTCAGCCATGGACCTTCATGGGCTGCAGTGGGACACCATATATCACCATGGTCTTCTCCACAGGCTACAGGGGAGTCTCTGCTCCAGCTCCTGGAGCACCTCCTCCCTTTCCTTCACTGATCTTAGTGTCTGCAGAGTTGTTTCACATTTTCTCTCTCCTCTCTTCCAACTGCTGTCGTGCAGCATGTTTTTATCCTTTCTTAAATATGTTATCACAGACACACTACCAAAGTCACTGATGGGATCAGCTTTGATCAGAAGCAGGTCTGTCTTGGAGCTGTCTGGAACTGGCTCTGTCTGACATGGGAGCAGCTTCAGGTGTCTTCTCATAGAAGCCACTCATGCAATGTCCATTGCTATCAAAACCTTGTCACATAAACCAAATACTCTGATTATATCAACCAAATAACCAAGGGGAACATATTTCTAACTACATGATATAAAATATGATGTGACTTTAGAGTATTAGAGTAGGTATGAGATTGGTTTTCTAACACCAGTTCCTGAAATTACAGAGGTCTGAGACAGCGCACATCTGTCTGCATAGACATTATTTGCCGAGGGCACTTAACATTGATGATTTATATAGGTGCTTGTCCTGGGCGCTTCTACTCAACATATTTATTTGTATAGCTATTAGTAGAGTTAAAGAAAGGTTTGGGTAAAAGGTTAAAAACAAATGTCAACAGGGTCTGGTAAATATCTTCCTGCAAGAACACCTCCAGAGAATATTTCTGAACCTCTTAATTATTTACTGGATAGAAAGAGTAAAGAATTTCAGTGTTTAAAATCAAGCTGTATCAAAGAGCAACTCATATAAAGAAGACATTTATTTTAGAGGCACAAGTTTCCATACCTGAAATCTATTTTTTTATTCTATATATTTTGTACCAATTTAAGCAGATGGACATCTCTGTGGAAAGACACAAGTAATATCTGTAAAAAAATTGTGTTTGTGTCATCCCTGATTACTAGCATAGTAATATTCACACATGGTAGCAGAGCATATTCATACGTGGGTAGTGGTAGCAGAATATCAAGTTGTAGCAAACTAGGAGAAAATAAAACACCCCACTAAATAACCATAGCTAGACTGAAGAAGTGGAGATCTGGGAGATGCAGAAATTCGGTGCATGTATGCAACAGATTCTTGTCATAAGAGTTAATATCGAACTTCCAGAAAGTCTATTTTACCTGTGTCTAAGATATTACAACCATACTGTTTCCAGGAGGCAATTACTTCTTTGTTTTGAAGAGACAGTGAGTTTAAATCAGGCACAGAGAGTGCATGTGTGAACACCTGGGTATGTATAAGGGCTGTCTTTACACTGGACTTACTCTCCAGCTCAAATAACAGAGAAATATAGCTATATTGAGTGGTACTTCATTTAGGTCAATTAACCTTCCTAAAAAGACATTATTTTAGTGTAGGTCAAATGTTATGTAGAATGTGTCTTTGTCAATTCCATTACCTGAGTTGATATAATATATGGGCAAGACACAACCTTGTACCACATAGACATGTTCTAAGAGGCAAAATTCTATATCTAAATATACACCCAGTGTTGTGGGAAATATCAACAAAAAATAAAATAAACACTGAAAGCATTTTCTCACATTGCATTTCTTTTTTATTAACTTTAGTAGCTTTCGCTATGTTTTTAATAATATGCAAGAGTTAGAAAACCACTGTCAGAGAACTAGCTTTGCCTACATGGAAGCTAGTGACAGGTGTAAAATTGAACTGCATACTATTACTGCTGCTATTTAAAGGGTTTAGTCTATATATAATCAATCATTTGCACTAGTGTTACCCAGAGAGAAAAAAACAAGATGCAAACTGGGTAATGAGAATTTTAATTAGTCAAATCTTTGGCCAAATTTGCCTCTAGAAGTATGATTTTTTTTAGGTGAAAAGGCATTCCTATTGTCAAAATACTAATTTCTACCACCTTTTTTTTTTTTTTTTTTTTTTTTTTTTATGAAGAGAAACTAATGACTGTAGAAAGTAGTAAATGTGAGTAATGATGGAAGTATCCAATACCAGAGAAAGAGCAATATAGTTCATAATTTAGAAATCCTATCGCCTAAGACCACATTTAGTCTATAATAGAATATTAACCTCCTTCATCTACTTTTAGAACTTTAACTTAAAATTGAAGACATTTTCTACATGTAAACATTTTTTACAAATGCTCCACCAAAATCAATAATGAAAGCAAGCAATGCCAGTCTCCTTCCTTTTGGATGACTAAAGTAAGATTATGTTACAACCACAGAAAACCCAGGTTGTATTTCAAAGGAGGGGTTATTATTTGGTTGTTATTTTTCTAAGAGCTATGACTAATGAAATAAAACTAATTCTTTTACATGCAGCTATAGCCCACTTCAAAAAGAAAGGAGTAAGAAAAGAAACTACACCAGAAAGAAACATGAGCAAGAATTGAGAAATTGTTTCTACCTCAATACTTTCTGGAAGAAAAAAAAAAAAAAAAAAAAAAAAAAAAAAGTCAGCTGGGCAAGCTTTTTCTCTCCATCTCCCCTCTCCCCCTTCTGAATATCTATCTACTTAATATTTTAAAGACTTACTATAAGTGATGGGTCACTGCTTTAACTAGGCATTCTGCCAAGTTGAGGATACATGCTTTCAGTCAGACTCCCTAATCAACTCTCCAGACCTTCCAGTGGTTCATCACTAACTTAGCCATCTGTTACCATTGGCTGAAAAATCCCAAGGTGGCTAATTTTCCAGTCTAATCAGTATTTGAAAAGAAAACAAAACCAACAAAACAAAAAAAAAATCCCTCTTTTTCTTTCTCCCCTGCAAATGTATTTTAGTTGTGTCTTAGCTTTTGTCAGTGCTGTAGGAGCTTTGCTCTGTATCTTCCAGTAAGTCAAATAACTCTATCACCCCAAGCTGAACATTGTAATGCTGATTTTTCTTTTCACAATAAAACGATGAATTGCATATGTTGGGCCATTTATTCAAAATGCTCTTTTCTTAGGATTTGTAGACGAATATATAGGAGAAAATACAACCTAGTAATTTTTCATTTAAACAATAATAGTGTTTACTACTTAACTAAAATATTAATGAATTCTGACAATATATTAAAGAAAAAAAATTCTATTAGCATTAATGAAGATCCAATATATACCACAGCTTTTTATTTTAAAGCAATTCTAAAACCTGTGTTAAAAGTACTACGGATTTGTAAGCATATTTGAAAGGAAGTCAGTACTCAAGACTTTTACACACAATTATGTCCCACATATATTTCACCTGGAGATTGAAATTGTTTATATACATGTCGTGGTTTGGGCCTGGTTGGCAGCCAACCACAATGCAGCAGCTCTCTCTCCCATCCCCTCCATCAATGAGAAGGGACAGAGAGCCAGGCTTGGGGTTCAAGATAGGACTGGGATGGGGAGAAAATTCCCCTTTATGGTCACGAGCAAAAGGCAGACTCGTTATGGGAAATAAAAAAAGAACATACATTTATTACAGACACTAACAACACATAACAGAGTAGGACAGTGAGAAGCATTGCCACATCTTGAGAACACCTTCCCCCCACCCCTCCCTTCTTCCCGGGCTCAGCTCTGCTCCCGATATCTCTACCTCCTCCCCCAGTGGCGCAGGGGCAGGGAATGGGGGGTGCAGTCAGCGCTGCTACTTCCTTCATCTTCGGTGAGGGGAGTATCCGGAACTTGTTCCTCCTGCTCCATTGTGGTCCCCCTCTCACAGGAGACAGTCCTCCACAAACTTTCTCCGACTTGAATTCCTCCCATGGGCCGCAGCATTCCCCACACTGCTCCGTCATGGGTCACTAACTTTCTCCGACTGGATTCTCTCCCACGGCTGCAGCCCTTCCCGAGCTGCTCCGATGTGGGACTCCCCCGCATGCTGCAATCCTCCCAGCACTGAATTACAGCAACGGGTCTACCTTTTCCCATGAGACCCCGGCCTTCTTCGGGCACAGCACCTTGATCAGGCAAGCAGGAGCCACAGGCCATAAATCAATGTCTGCTCCACCGTAGATCTTCATGGGTGGCAGGGGGGGGCCACCCTGCCGTCTCACCACAGGATACAGGGGGGTCTCTGCTCCGGCACACCACCCCCCTCCTTTCTTCCTCCATTCCTCCACTGACCTTGGTGTTCATGCAGCTGTAGCAACTCCTTCTCACAAGTCCTACTGCACATCACCACGTCCCTTCTTAAATACTGCAGAGGCACAACCGATTGTCTCAATTTTCCAAACAGAAGTGGAGCTGACTTGGAGCTGGGGGAGCTTCGAGAAGCTTCTCACATGGGGCCGCCCCGATAGCCTCCTCCCCTATCACCAAAAAAACTCCACCACTCACTCAACCCAGAACAATACAGAATAACTACAGCATGTGTAAAAGCTTGCCATGCCTCTGGATTTTAGATATTTTGCCTGGAAGTGCCACTTAAAAGATCTGTTCTGGTTTCTTTTGCTTAGGCTACCAATTAGGGTCCTGGTTTGTATCAGATGAGAGCATGATTTAGTACAGTATGAATCATCTCACAGGAAAGAGATAGAGTTCATTAGTTCTATTCAGATATTAGGCATTAAATAAATGGCAAAAACTTGTGGTTTAACAATGTTCTAATGACCTGGACTGGATTAAAATAAATAATGTTATGTAAAAATTTCAGAATACCGCATTTCAAATATCCACTGCAGTTCTGAAGAAATTATTGTCTCGGTTGCATTCAGACTCCTTCCTTCATATTTGCAAAAGTGTTTATCACTGTGTTTTTTTCCTGAGTATAATTGACTGCTCTTCATACCAAAACTTACGTTGTATGCCAGAGAGCATAGGCATACATAAATAAATGTATATGGTTTTCATCTACTATTTCTTAGAATTGTTTTGCTGAAAATGTTTAAATCATTCTTCTGGGGAAAAGATGTCATATATATTGAGAGCTCCTATAGGAACAAATGCTCATAGGGCTTGGTATAGCATGTACATAAGTCTCTCTGCACTTATAAGAACAGGACTCACTTAAGATCCAAACTGTATGCCCACAAAGGGAAATTAGTGGGCATAGAATAGAAAAAAAGTAATATAAGGAGGAAGAGAACATTTTTCTTAGCCAATTTTAAACCTCTTCTGAGCCCAGAAAGGTAATTTCTCAAGAAGTTGTTCATGCCATTATTCTAGTTTTTGAGTGGTTATTTTTATGCATGTGTATATTACAGTGTAGTGTTGGCAAACTGTATACAAATACTTGCAATGCAGGTAAAGACTTCCTTGTTTCTCTTGGTTGCCCTTAGGCTAACACATCTTATGGAAGGCTGTAATAAATCTGAATTTCATCTGTAATTCTCAAATCATTACCACATATATCCCATCACTGGGAAGAAATATATGGATTCTGTGAGACAAGTCAGAGTACCACTGTAGAATCTTAAGCTTTTAAACGTTTGAAGATTTGTAAAAGGTGACAGGGAGAATAAAGTGTGGTCCCTTGACCCTAAAAAAGCATACAGATATTAGCCCAGCAGTTAATGTCCGCCTTAAATGCAACATGGATGCTTAATGTAATCAATTTAGAAGCCACATAATGTATTTTGTACATCCTTGGAAAGAAAATCTGAAATAATGCTGCATTTTATTTTTTTTTTTTTTAGTCACATGTTTGAAATCATTCATGCATGTTTACATTAAAAAATTCATCAGTGTTAAGAAAAATACATTCAAAGATAACACCAAGACTACAAGTTTAAATTACCTCTAACTTTTTTTGCTGAAATTATATATAATAATCATCTTTGATCCACTGTCAAGGATGTCATAATATTGCAGATATTTCTCTTCATGAGATAAGTAAGAAGTGAACCTTTCATTATTAAAAAAAAAAAAAGCTTTTTTTTTGACATTTTGCTCTCAAAATTTTCAGGTGTAGAAAAGTATTTAATTTGGCTTTTGTAAACTGCATGGATAAAATACTGATGTCACTGAAATCAGTAGCTGAATTTCCCTTTTCTGGTTTTGTCCTAAAGCTACAATTCTCTATCAAAATATTTTTCTTCAAAGTTAAGTAATTTTTATTTTAGTTATATTTCACAAGAATTCCATGACTACATCAGACAAGAGCAAT
Source organism: Tyto alba (assembly GCF_018691265.1). NCBI lineage: Eukaryota > Metazoa > Chordata > Aves > Strigiformes > Tytonidae > Tyto > Tyto alba. Next base: position 3,819,311 of record NW_024881316.1, read on the forward strand.
GTTGCAGAACTACCGAGGTTGTAGGTAAGATGAAATCATGACATCAGTGGCAGTAGAATCATAAAATCATAGAATTATTTAGGTTGGAAAAGACCTTTAAGATCATCAAGTTCAAAAAATAATCTAACACTACCAAGTCCAGCACTAAGGCATATCCCTAAGCGCCACATATATATGTCTTGCAAATATCTCCAGGGATGGTGACTGAGCCATTTCCCTGGGCAGCCTGTTCCAATGCTTGACAACCCTTTTGGTGAAGAAGTTTTTCCTAATATTGAATCTAAATCTCTCCTGGCACAACTAGTACTTTGCTATACTTCAAGCTTAACAGAGGCTAGGTATCATTTGGTGGCTTTTTTAAAAAGGTGTGTCTATCATTTCCATTCTGCTGTTGTGTAGGTGAATGAAGTATATTCCACCCAGTCTAATTATCTTGCAGCCAATAAAGGGATTTCCCTAGGCTGGGAACCGGGAAACCAATAATCACTGAGAATAGAATCACAGAATCAAAGAATGATTGAAGTTGGAACGGACCTCTGGAGGTCATCTGGTCCAACGCCCTGCTAAAGCAGGCTCATCTAAATCCAGTTACCCAGGAACATGTCCAACTGGTTTTTGAATGTAAGCCCAAAGATGGACACTCCCCAGCCTCCCTGGACAACCTGTGCAATGCTCAGTCACCCTCACAGTAAAAAAAATGTTTCCTGATGTTCAGTCTGAACCTCCTGCATTTCAGTTTGTGCTCATTGCCCCTGTCCGTCACTGGGCATTATTGAAAAGAGCTTCACTCTGTCCTCTTTGCACCCTTCTATCAGGTATTTATATAAATTTAAAAGATCCCCTGAGCCTTCACAAGTTATAAAACTTGGAAACTTTGTGTATCATCAAATGTTTTGTTTGACAAAAAAATTGTTGAAAAGAAGGTAGCCCCAAAACAGCCTGGGTTGTGCAAAAATTGCTAAATTTTACAGGAAGAACAGACACATTAAACTTCTTTTGTGAGATCATTTTCATGAAACATGGAAGGCATTAGGTTTAATTTTCATTTTTTGTGGGGAAAAAATCTTAGCATCAGCTGTAGATAGATTTTAGTGCTTTGAATTAGATCTATTCCTCAATAAGAGACAAAAATAGTCATAAATTCTTTACCTAAGCTCTCAGCTCTTTTATCAAAAAATTTGGAAGAAAATGTAAATGTACTGAATCTGAATTTGTTTAAAATTTATTAATAGCACAGTATAAAGTGGGTATTATACCCCCTACCAATCAAAATCTGGCCTAGTAAAAATAAAAAATCTGTTGTCATACAACAAATTCATCTGATACGATATTTTTGAATATTACTATCAACCTAAATGTAGTACTGCTTTAATCCTGCTAGTGCATTATTAAAAAACAGCATATATTTTAAGTTTTGTTGCAATTCTCAAAAATAAGTGAACCGGATTATTAGTGCCTACTTCCTCTATAAAGAATACACATTATTGAATACTGTTGTCCCTGAGTTCTTACGAGTGGATTTAGGCACCGTAAGGACAAAGTATTTTTTAAACTGAAATCTTGGAAGAAGGAAGAGATAGAAGGCAGATATCTTAATATATTATTTACTGTGTAACCATATTGAAAAAAAAAAAGAAGGTAAATTTTTTACTTTTTTCCTATTTATTTAACTATTTACCCCTTTAACTGCGTGTGCAGTTAAATACTCCGTATGAAATAAATGTAAGCCAAAATAATGTCATCTAAACTGAACCTTTCTCAGTCTCTAAATGTATACATTGCACACTACAGTCTATTTAAAACATCACACTCGAAAGCAACTAAATTTGACCTTTTTTATGATTAAAATGCCTGATCTGAATTTTTACAGTCACTATTAGAAACCTGCAATTTGACGTACTCATATTGCATCTTAGAATAATTATTATGGTATTACCAAAGAGACAGGAAATCCTCAGTGTATGCAGTACCATGATATCTTTGCAAAAAATGGAGTAGCTTCTGAGCCCATCTGCAAGAAAGTCAAATCACGTAAGGAAAATGATACCTATGTGTGGAACTTCCTTTCACTGAAAATCCTCAGTTCTTTTTCAGAGTAGTGTAATGATAACTTATGTAATGTAACATACTAGTTGTTTTTGGTGTGAATTTTATGGATTGATAAGATTATCTTCTTCATTAAAAACCTTTTCAAAGTATTATTTTTATTTGGATGTATTTCATTTCAGTGCTTCAGAACACTAAAACTGCAAGAAATTTCTACAGGCAAATACTATCTAATCAGAATGATATCATCTCCTGATCAGTATGGTGAAGGCAATACAGCCCTTATAAAATCTCAGAATGGTCTCAATGTTTCTGTACTGTTCCTTGGTAATGGAAATTGACATCAGCTCAGTGATGTTATAGTGATTCATATGAACTGGGAAAATTTGTTTGCCTTATAAATGGAGAAAAAAAATCTCCAAAAATTTTGTTTGAATATCAAAATAATTTCCCTGAATAACTGAGAATTGTAAGATTTTTGTCTTTATGTGAAAGATGAAGATAATAACAATAACTGTATTGGGCAGTAGATTCAATCTTGCACAATTGTCATCATTGTATAATGATTTTTTTATATAGTTTCTCATCTTAAAATTCAGTACTTGGACAGTTTTCAATAGCTTAATCATTTTTTCAATGTCTCTGTTTGCACTGGGATCACTTTGCATCATTTTAAATTAAAATGTTTCTTACCGATGCGTGCTCACTATGTGAAAGCACTGATAGATAATACATACAACCAGTGGGAATACGCACACTACTTCTATTATTAAATATAACTTCAAGGTTCTTTTCACTTTAATATGTGCTAAAGCAGTCAATTTCTTTTTTCATAGGGTATTTTTTTTTGGTATCTTCATTTATCTCCTATTGCACTGAAACTTGTTCATACTCAGTCTAGCATACTTTCCCCTGTAGAATTATAACTGAGGTAAATAGAGATTATTTACTTTCTTTTTTGTTCCATTGTAAATATTAACCCACACTCTCAGTGTGAACATTTAAATTTATCCTGTTAATACGGTAATTTAAAAGTAGTTAAACATTGCACATAATTGACCTACAAGCTACTGTCTCTGATAAACACTTTGAAGATGTGTGTTTATACTTACATATAAACAGTCCTGACTGTTAAAGACAGTGAAAATTTTAGTGGTGATCTTAATGGAGTCAGAGCTTATTTGATTTGGTGAAGCTCCATCACTCAAGGCTTGATTAAGAGCTGTAAATCTTAATTATACTGCAGATCTCCAGTCAAACCTGTAATTTATAAGCACATATACATGTATCTAACAAGACCTAGGTATTTCACACAGATAATTTCAGTGCCTGTTTCTGGATGCTTTGCTTTCTGAAGAAATCCAGAGTTTCTCAAGAAGTTTCAGTCCCAAAACAAGATAGAGTGTTTAAGATGTCAGAAAAGAATCTGAAAAAGTCATCACATGATATAGGAATCCATCTAAGGAAAATGGAATTATAAGGTCTTTATTTTAAACATTCACTTTTTAAGATAGCAGATTCCTTTCCCATCTGTATTGCACATACGGAAGGGGCATGGTTCTTATGTCAGAGGCATGAACCTTTCATGCTTCTGTTGTCAGATCATCTAATGAAGGGTATAGAAGTGTAGCGCTTCCATCAGAAAAAAAATTACATATGGTCCTTCTACATTATTTACCACTGCAGCTTCTCTCTGTTTACCTCCATATGAATCAAGGAAGAATGGGGAAGCCACTGTGCTGTGTTTTCTTGGAATGTCTAAATTCCCAGTGCCACAAGCAGCCTGATGGAAGGTGGAAGTCAAAATCAAGGCCAAAGCCAAAAAACTCAGTTCCTCTGTTAAATTTGCACATAAGCAGGATTTAAGTGTCCTTTTCTGGGTGGTTGTTTTCACTCTGTAGATCACAACCATATATATATTTCTGGTTGTAGGTAACTCACTACGTACAGTACCTCAACACTACAATTTTCACGGGATCTTGAACAGGTGTTCAACCCTATAGCATAAGAGAGAGTCTCTAGACATACAGTTACTGTATGGGTATTTCTAATCACATGATAATATGCTAAATTTAAATGGGAGAACTCTGAATGCCACAGCTGATTTATTTGTTCGAGGTTTGTTTATTTATTTATTTAATTGTTCATTTTAACAGAATAACAGAATTTCTACTTATCTGTAGGGAAAAAAAAATGAAAATGGATCTGTAGATCTGCTTGCAAGGTTTATTGTGAATGTATATATTCTTTTTCCTGTACACTCAAGTCACCAAAAGATCTCACTCAGTCTTAACAACTACATACAGCTACGATATGATATATCTTGTTTTTTCACAATAAATATGTACAGTCATTTCAAAATAAATACAGGGCATCTATCTAAAATATACTTTGTAAATATATAACATATATAGTACAGTGTTTAGAGGATTCACCTGATTAAGCATTTTATTTTCCCCACATGATACACTTTGTAAGTTATCATCAGATTTCTCCAATGTAAGTGATAGCAAGTAATATATGACATCGCTGTCAAATTTCTGCTGATTTTTTATATGTAAAAATTGTTTTGTTTTGTCTTTGGTTTTATTCCATACTTTTTACCTTAAAAAACTAAAAAATACTTTACTTTTTACTTCCAAACTTTATTTAGAATCCACAAAACCCTTTTTCATTAATGTTTTGTTTTTTTTTTTTTTCCCAATCTTATGTGTTAAATAACCTTGAAAATTTGGACCTTATACAAATCCTTTCATCACTATTTTAGTTTTAAACCACATTGATCAGGGAAGAAAAATCACTGTAAACTGAGAGTATTTCAATAGGCTCCAGGAGATGCATTTTTAGTTCTGTTGAGAATGGGCAGTTGTTTTCTGATGTCTCGCCATGCAACACAATTTGGTAGGTTTAAGTTTCACTCTCATGCCCTATTTTGTCTGGGTAGGTAGGTTGATAAAGATTTCAGACAGCTGGAATTCCCATTGTCAATGACATTCATGCTTTTAGTATAAACAGAAGACTTGAATGCAAATCTAGCATAGACCATTAATATCTTCCATCTTGCCAAAGATATACATTGTACTATGGCCTATCTCTAAAAATAAGTTTTTGTCTCTATGTTTAGTCACTGATTTCTTTCACAGAAACGTGGAAAAGGATGTAATTCACCGTGGCTAAGCATACAAATGTATTCTCCTTCTCCTTCTCTCTCTCCAGTTTCCATGGTAACCTATCAAAACTGATAGAGGCCCACAGAATGTCATGTTCAAATACAGAACAGTAATACAAAAGGTTCAATTTGTAGTTCAAAATGAAAGGCAAATTACAGTGTGCTAGAATAATTCTTATAAGTACATGTTTAAAATGTAAAAGTTTAGGTAGAAAACTTTAATGTTTTATAGATTATATGTACAGGCACCACCCTTATAGGAGCCCTACAGATTTAATGTAGAATGTTTGGGACTTTAAACAGAAACTTTTAGAGTATGGCAAAGAATTTAAGAGCAGATAAATTGCTCTATATCAAATTAAGTGGTAAAGTCATCTCTATTTTCAAAGTGATTTATTTCATTCTACAAAGTGTGAGAGTTTTTCTAACAGTATTACAATAGAGATTATGGATGATTATTGGACAGAGTATACTTTTACAGACAAATAAAACAGTTTGAAATTAAAAGAAACAAACAAAATGTCACCACAAAACAAAACCAATCTCATTAAAACCGGGGCCTACACTTTTCAGATGGAAAATATGGAAAAAAATTATGTTCTGTGAACCTTCTTAATCTGTGAATTTTACTTAAATCAGCACAGCTCTAACAAAATTCATTCAGCTGGACATCATTCAGATACTAGGCAAAGGTCTAGCTGTGAGTTTAATCAATAGATGAAAGGAAATTTAGGTAGATCAAAAAGGCAAACTGTGACTGACTTGGTAAAGATTCATCAGTTTGACATATATGGAAGGTAACACTGCTGCCAAAGATTGAATTCTCTCTTCCAACTCCTTCCTATATCTGTATAGCCTTCCACAGAGCTCTTTGCAGCTTGATGGTGAATTAAACAGGGACATTGATTTGTCTGAGAGGGTTCTTTTTCTAAGTTTTTTCAAGTGGATGTCTTGTCTGTTAGGTCAAATGCTGGTGTTGTAACAATAAAAAAGAGTACAATAAAATTAGAGCACAAAAACAGGATAAGTGGAAAAGAACTTTAACTGGTAGGTCTTGCTTAAATGGACTTCAAATAACAGCACAGGATTTAGTTATTTTAGTGATGAACATCAATAAAGATAGAACCTCATTTAACAAATGAAGCTGTTCTTAATGTGGCAGAGATACATTTTATGATATTATCCCTGTGTCTTACATCATCTAGGGTAACTAGTATTTTATACACATTTTTAGACTCTTAAACATTTAATGTTTTCACTGAAATTTTGAGAAGTCAGTATTCTACAAGGAGTTATAATTGCTGTTTTTCTTGAAAGTAGACTCAAGTAAAAACAGTTTATCCATTTAAAGTTTTGTCAGAATTGAGTTTATTCACTGCTCTATTCCTAGATTGGAATATCAAACAGGGGAAATTACTTTTTTACCTTGTTTATCAAACCTGTTGTAAGCAAAGAGGTTTTTGGTGACAGAAAGAAAAGTTTTATAGACATAAGTATTTAAATGAATATTTCATATATTTAATTGCAAAATCTTTGTACCATGTAATGAAGGAGATCAATGCAAATATGACCCAGGTCATAGATTTAAGACATGTAAAGACCAGCAAACAAGATGGACATTTTTACCCAATTGATAACCCAATTTAGCCCAAAGTGATCTGGAGGACCATTAAGCTCATTTGATCATTGATAAATAAGAAATAGCCTGCTGTACTATAACCTTTATAAACTGAAAATAAAAATAGCAGATCTGCCTGTTCAGTTTGAACAAGTATGTACAGAACAGACAGTACACATTTTGAAATTTAATAATCTGACTCATCTCAGGTCTTCTACTCAGTTTAACATGTTGGATAACAAAGTATGAATACAGTCTTGCAACCACTGTTGTAATAGGGGAAAAGAATTATAAAATCATAGAATGGTTTGAGTTAGAAGGGACCTTAAATATCATCCAGTTTCAACCTCCCTGCCATGGGCTGGGACACCTTCCACTAGACCAGGTTGCTCAAAGTCCAGTCCAACCTGATCTGAACACTTCAAAGGAGGGGGCATCCACCACTTCTCTGGGCAACCTGTTCCAGTGTCTCACTGGAAGAAATGTACTATTCATAAAAACTAAAGCAGGTTTAGCAAAATCCAGGTTTGGAGATGTTGCCTGTGATCATGGATGAAATAGAATCATCTTTCTTCCAGGCAGGAAAATTAGATCTGGAATTTAGTTCTGAATTTCACATATTAGAAATGCTAACTGCCCTGAAACATTCTTAAGGATGCGAGTGGTGCTCTTTATCTATTTGACATCAGTTTTCACTTCATTAGTAAACTTACTTCATGCAGACCACTTAAAAATGAAAAAAAAAAAAAAAAAAAAAAAAAAAAAAGATCCTAGAGTAAAGCTCTTTGCCTAATTTATACTGATTTTAGTTACTTACTGGAGGAATACTCCACCACTAAATTATGTCTGAACACATCCTACACATCTAACACTCTATTCTAAGAGACTGTCTGGTTATCGTACTTGTGTAGTCACCTATATTCATCAACAGCATTTAGTTATTTTGTAAATTTATGGAGCTAATCACAAGGCCTTATTCTGACAGCCAACAATGAGACACTTTTACACAATATAGTCTGTTATTCACTAACTCAAAGGATAATTGTTTTTTTTTCTTCCCTTATAATGAATCCATTCTTTGACAAGTTTAGCTTTCTGATATCAGCTGCAAAATTATTAGTGAATATATGACTACTGTATAACAAAACCACAAGTGATAGGTTTGGAAAATAAATAAATGAATACAGCAGTGACACAAGTTGCAGCATTAGCCTCTAATGAGAGTGTTAAAATAGGAGTGAAAAATGGAAATATCACAAATATGCTTTGCAGATGTTTGTCATTGTCATCTTAGGAAACTAAAAGAAAATGTTAGTAGCCTAGGGAAGAAATCATTCTAATAGTCAAAGAAAGGGAGATTATATAAAGGAAGATAATAAACAGATGAAATAGGAATTGTGAGAGCACTGAACAGAATAAGTAATGGAAAGAAATGTATACCAAAAACTATCAACAATGAGCATTATTATACTGGATATTGGAGAAGGGAGTATGTACCTCATTTGGAAGACTTGAGAGACCAGCCTCACCTATGGGAATACCCTCTTCATTAGGCTAGGTAAGACTGGGTGGGAATATCTTTCACTTTCTCACATACAAAACTTACCTCACAGGACAAAGAAAAAAGACAGATTTAAGGATATCACCCTCAACTTTGGAGAGTTCTCAAAGGAAGAGTGAAGGTCCTGATTCCTATAGTTCTATCTAGACTATTCTTATTTTTTATGGCTCTTCCAGTACTACTGGGTACATAGTGATTTTCAAGCCCTATTTTATCCAAATAAACAGCATAAACCTGAATTTGTTATCCAGTTACAGTCACCATTAACAATTATTCAGTTATTTAAGATGATATAAAGGCCCAAACCAACTTCCTATCTCCTCTCGTCTCCTTTCCTCTACTCATCTCCCCTCCCCAGGTTACATCCTCTGTGAGCTTCCTTTTTATGTTTGGGTTTGGCCAGGAGGTCTTTGTTCATCCATACAGGCCTCCTGGAATTTTTGCCTGACTTTGTATTTGTTGGGATGGAACTCTCTTGAGCTTGGATGAGGTGATCCTTGAATATAAGCCAGCTATATTGGGTTCCTCTTCCCTTCCAGGGCCTTATTCCACGGGATTCTGAAGTAGATTTTTGAGGAAGCCAAAACCTGCTCTCATGAAGTCCAGTGCTGTCACCTGGGTTTTTGCCTTCCTCCCTGCTCTCAGGATCGTGAACTCTTCCTTCTCATGTTCACTGAAATAAAGGCTGCCTTTAACCTTCATATCCAACAAACCCCTTGTTAGAGAGTATGAGGCCCGACAGTACACTTCTCATTGGTTCCTCTATCACTTGGAGGGGGAGGAAGTTGCATCAATACAGTCCAGGAATCTCCTAGATTTCTTATGTCCCACTGTGTTGTCCCTCCAGCAGATATAAGTGTGGCTGAAGTGCCCCTGAGGACCAGGTCCTGTGAAAGTGAGGCTGCACCTATCTGTCTGTAGAGAGACTGATGCTGCTTGTTCTTCCTGGTCAAGTGGCCTATAGCAGATACCCACCATAATTTCACCTTTATCTGTCCTTTCTTTAATACTAACCCATAAACTCTCTGTTGGTTCCTCATCCATCCCCAGTCAGAGCTCCTTGCAATCCAGTTGCTCTCTCACATAAAGATCAACTCGCCCCCCCCCATTTTTCCATACTGTTCTTCCTAAAGAGCCTGTATTCATCCATTGCAACACTCCAGTCATGGGAACCATCCCACTATGTCTCTGTGATCCCACCAAGTTCATAGTCCTGCACCTGCACACAGATCTCTAACTCATCATGTTTATTCCCCTACTACATGCCTTAGTGTCTTCATTAACAAAACCTGAGTCATATTTTATTGGTGCTGTGATAGCAAAGTCTGTGAACACCCCTTTTAAGTATGCCTTTATTGCAGCATCATAGCTTTTCCTATCAAGGACTGTAGCAACTCTGCAAGCATTCAGTTAAAACAGTGAGAGCTTGTTTAATAAGTGAAAAGAAGGAAAAGAAAATTCCAACTTATTTTCTGGATAAGAATATTCTATAGCATTTCAGAAGGAACACAGTGCTGTCCATTTTCCGTAGCTTTTCTGCAGCTTTCTTATTTCTATCCATATGCCAAAAGGACACTCTCTTTCAAGAGGAAGAACAAATTAAAAAAAAACCCTCAAACATTCTTAACAGGAACAAGGAAAAATGTTGTCTTCTCCTCTCTTTCTTCCAGTCCCTCAAAATAAGTAGTCTCAAGGATTCCATAAGAAAAGATTAGAAAAATGAGGGCAAAACTCTTGAGAAGTGCAAAATAGAAGACTTTTAAAGAGATCATTGTCTCCTGCTTGTTTTTAGAGAAACTTTGCAGGTATTTGATTGTATTGCCATTTCTTAGGCAACTTACTGGTTTATATATTTGAATAGTTTGAGTAACTGAGCAGAGATATCTCATGTTATTTTAAACAGGGCTACTTACATTTTTTTTTTTTTTTTTGCAATTGTGTTAAAATAAATAATGTTTTCAGTTTGGAGTTGATTATCAATTCACTTTTTTTTCACTTATAGTGTAAGATCATAGAATAAAAATGTTTAAAAACTTCATTAGCAGCACAGTATTTTGTTTTTGTAATTTAAGAAGACTATGTTGACTCACAACTAAATGTTAACTCATTGCAATGGGATAGCCTCCACTCACAGAGGCAAACTACTTGAACATTCCTTCATCACACGATTGTGCCTACTGACCATATCTAGTTCAATTAATCTGGCAATTTTAATGTAAATAAAGGTCCAGACCTGCTGCACAGACATGTAAGTAAGTATTTATCTGCTCTCGAGTTGACTCTAGAAGAAGGGTAGTTAAAGACTTCTTTGCTATAAGAACAATTACAATAGCCTTTACCTATATAATATATTGCCCCAAGAACCCTCAGGAACTGTAGTTTAGATTAATTTTTCTAACAGCAATGTAACAGTACCAACTCACTTTTTTTCCAAGGTCATGTGGTGGGTTGACCCTGACTGGATGCCAGGTGCCCATCAAAGCCACTCTATCACTCCCCTCCTCAGATGGACTGGGGAGAGAAAATATAATGAAAGGCTTGTGGGTCGAAGTGAGAACAGGGACATCACTCAACAATTACCATCACAGGCAAAACAAACTTGACTTGGAGAAAGTAGTTTAATTTATTATCAATCTAATCAGAGTAGGATAATTAAAAATAAAACCAAACACCTTCCCCTCACCCCTCCCTTCTTCCCAGGCTTAACTTTACTCCTGATTTTCTCTACCTCCTCCCCACCAGAAGCACAGGGGGGATGGGGAATGGGGGTTGTGGCCAATTGATCATCTGTTGTTTCTGCCACTTATTCCTCCTCAGGGGGAGGATTTGCCACTCTCTTCCCATGCTCCAGCATGGGGTCCTTCCTACAGGAGACAGTCCTCCATGAACTTCTCCAACATGTGTCCTTCCCATGGACTTCAGTTCTTCACAAACTGTTCTAGCCTGGACTTCCCACAGGGTCACAGCCTCCTTTTGGCATACACCTGCTCCAATGTGGGGTCCTCCATGGGCTGCAGGTGTATATCTGCTCCACCATTAACCTCCAGGGGCTACAGGGGGACAGCCTGCCTCATCATTTTCTTCAACATGGACTGCAGAGGAATCTCCGCTCCCTCTCCTGGAGCACCTCCTCCCCCTCTTTCTTCACTGATCTTGGCGTCTGCAGAGTTGTTTCTTTTCACATATTCTCACCTTTATCTCTCCATTGTTATTGTTCTGCCTTGGTGTATTTTCTTACCCCTTCTTAAATTCATTATCCCAGAGGTGCTACCACCATTGCTGTTGGGCTCGGCCTTGGCCAGCGGCAGATCTGTCTTGGAGCTGGCTGGCATTGGCTCTGTCGGACATAGGGAAAGCTTCCAGCAACTTCTCACAGAAGCCACCCTTGTAGCACCCCACTACCAAAGTCTTGGCACGCAAACCCAATACAGGTGTTTTTTTCCTCTCCTTTATCATGTGACCAGATATATACCTGCAGATAAAGAAAGGGGACTGATTGAAGAAGTCAAGAAAAATTAAGGTAGCTTGCAGTCATATCCTGAGAAGCCAAAAAACTGCGTGCCATAGGCTTCCTGCATTATCCTGGTGGAACACCAAATAAGAATCAGTGGTGTAAGTACAGCAGTTAGTTAACAGTGTTAACACTTTTATAAGTGTTATTTTTTTATTTTGAGCATATAAATAATTTTGTTACACTCAGGGTTCTTTCCTTTATAAAACTTACTAAAAGCCAGTAATATTAAATTCTGTGAAAAATCTTAACTATATGTTTTTATTTTAGAAGCAAAGACATGAAGAATAGAATCAAAGTAATTTTTGATAATCTGTAAGTCTCTCATGGTGAACAGATATATAGGGATTTGGGGGAATTTGAGATTTTTTTAGTTGGGTTTTTTTGTTTGTTTAGGAGAGTCTTTGTGGTTGAGTTGGTTGGGGGGTTTTTGTGTGCATGATAACTTTTAAGACCTACTTTATAATTTGGTTTTGTACAGTTAGGGTCTTAAATAGGAACATACTTCCTTGTCTCTTTCTTTGCAACTAAATGGAGCTGTGTTTTCTAAAAGGAAAACTGTACTATCTAACTTAATTTATATATATATGTGTGTGTGTATGTAAAAATATTTATAACATTTCTGTTCCTTGCATCCATTATAACTGATACTTATAAGAAATAAAACTCTTTGTTTGTCAAGGGTTCCTGCAGTTTATGTCTCACCTGAAATCATAATCCTTTTTTTCTTTTTTTTTAACCTGATTATCATTTCTATGGCAACCAATTGTAATATCAAAAAGGAGCATTTTGCCTTCAAGTAGGGAATAAGCAGCAGGATGTGATTAATTCTTAAAGTGCAAGGCTATTCTGAAAGCTCTCTACAAAAATAGTATTGTCACATTCAATAGATTTTTTTCCCCCCCGTAATTTCTCAATCAAATTCATTCAGTTTACAATTGAAATTCTTTTCTGACTGCCAGCCTTTTAAATTAGGACTGGAATTTGGAAGCTTATTTGTCTTCTATCTGACTCATGGATCACCAATAAAGATTTTTGCAGGTCAAGTATTGCCTTCAGATTCATTTGTGCAACTCCATTACTTTCAGTCAGGTTGCATAAATGTAACTGAAGGCAAAACCACCAAAAATAGTGGAGCTGAAAAACAGACCTGCAACAGAAACTTTTAGTTAACATTTGTATTGATTATGTTCAGGCCAGAAAATTATGCAGTACACACTCCCAGATCTATACTGTTTCTGTCTGCTTAAAATTAATTTCTGCTTATAAGACCTTCCTGTAGACAAATTCAACTATACACAAGTAAGAGGCCCAAGAAACAGATTGTTTTCACAAAGTCATTTTTGTGACTGAAGTTGAAGCTCTGTTTATGAGGTATGCCTTGTATTTTAAATAAAAAACTTTTGTCTTTTCCTACTAGATTTTTTTGTCTCTTTTTATAGAAAAGGTTCCCAGTGTCATTTCTATAGTGTCTATCTAGCTATATCCTTCTAGAATAGGGTTGCTAGAAACTTCAATGATTTCTTAGTTCTCTTGAAGTTCTCAATGAAGTACAAGATGTTAGGGGCCTGGGGGTAATAGGAGTCACTGTTTCCCCTGCCCAGAATTCCCCAGGGAACCCCTCAAGCTGCTCACAGCCCATGACCCCATCTCAGCCCCCTCGGGCCACATGGCCCCAGCTCAGCAATGTCAGTCTCCAGCTCCCTGCAGCCCTGATCTGTCCAGCCATGGGTCCCACCCACACCCCAGCCCAGCATTGGCCCATCCCCAGGGGGATGCCAGATGCTCAGGGCTGGTGCTGCCCCCCAGTGCCCCCCTGGCTGCCCTTCTCCTGGCTGGGGCAGTGGGACAGGCTCTGGCTGTCCCCCACCCTAGGCTCCCAGGCCCCAGAGAGCCCCCAGCCTGTGCAATGCCTTAATATGAGACAGTGTCATTGCTGTTCATCCATGGGGCTTGTTTTGTTAGTTTTCAGTTAAAGACAATGACTTTTATGACTGGTGTAATTGTAGTTCAATCGTTGTGGTGTTGATTTTATTTGACTTGCCTACAGCAACCAGTGAATTTTTAAGTTCTCCTGATAAAGGTAATGCTAAAACATTTGAGGCAACAGGATAAGAAGAAGCCCTAGTACAAATGAAAACCAAGCTTGAGCAGCTAAAAGCAGTTTTCAATTAAGTGAAAGTAGCATTGACATGATAGTTGAATGGTTGAAGAGTTCATACTTCACTTTTTGCTTATAGGGAAAGCAAGTAATCAGTGGTGGGTATTTCGCCTCTGTTTGGACAAAATATCAAATAAACTCTTTATGCATTAGTCCTTGGCCTTCACAGATGACCTGTCAAATGACTTCACATTCTGTAATCTTGATAAAAGTTTTCCTGAAATTTGTACATGGATTAAACCAAGAGAAAAGAGCTGCTTTTCTATATAGGTTCCAAATGCATACCTTTAGGATAGATACATACTGTTCTTTATTTTTTAAAGATAAGAGGTTCTGCATAAGTTTTTTTTTTTTTTTTAACTTTCCATAATACATAGTATTTAGAGTATATAATATATTGTTATCTAATATAATTTATATTATAGCACATTATAGCATGTTATATCACGTTATATCACATTATATTATATTTGCTATTGTATATTGTTATATAATGTATAATATAATATTATAATGTAATAATATATCGCTATAATATCCAATTCTATAATACATAACATTTAGAGTAATCAGAGAAATGATTGAAATGATATTTGGATCTGGATTCGGTGTTCATTCTGTCTCCAAGTTGAAGCATGGATATTAATAACCTACTCAGTTTTCAGAGCTCTAATTTCAGGTGTGTAAAATCTATATTAATCCAGTGAATTCTAGAATTCTTTGACATATAACTGACCTAAAATTACATTTCTAAAAGTTATTTATCCAAGTCAAAGCAAATCAGTTTGCCTTCCTGTATACTTGGTAGAAGGAAATAAAGACCTTTAGAGAAAACTTTGTCTTTTCTTGGATGTCTGTTTTAAGATAACATAAATAATTTGAAGGTGGCTATTTCTCTCCATTAGCTATAAAGAAAACTTAGAATTACTATCTTTGGCTTTGACAATGAACTATTAAACACCTAACATTAAGACAAATAAATCCAAATTTAGGTGAGATTAATTTGTTTGGAACTCTCTTAGTAAGTCTATACATTTGTTTGAACCCTCTACATTGCTTCAGCTGTTAAAATGAGTAAATCTCTTACAACACTGCTCATTATATACAACTTTTTTGTCTCCTTTGGACTTGAGATAAAAAATGGTTTTCAAACTGAAATTTTAAAATTTTCATTGTTAAATTTACATCAAATATTTGAGATAGATGTATTTATTATACCATGAATAATCTGAACATATTAGAACTAAAGAGACAAATGTCAGGATAGGATAGGGATAGAAAAACTGCATTATGCCTGTTTCAATGGTATTAAAATTACTTGCAGGGGCTACTTGCAAATTTTGCTTTGAGGAAAAAACTGCAATTTTTAAGGACTATATTAGTACAGGCTATTCTAACAAGCTCTTATTGCTCAGTTAACACTTATTACTTGTCTCTCAGGTGCAAAGATACAGTCAGTTGAGCACAACTGTACACCTTCATCTGAGTACAAAACATAATGAGGCAGTGTGCTGGGGTGGGTGGGAAATTTTTATCTCATGACTGGATATTTTGAACATGCTCAGGTTTTGGAAAGACTTGAAAGCAGTGTTTTACTGCTGTGAGTGAGGATTATTTTACTTTATTGAGTGAAATGGGATTCGTATTCTTAAAATTTAATGCAAAATTAATCCAGTCGTCACTTTGGCCATTTCCCAGTGAAATACACAGTTCTGTCACTGCCTCTTTGACTGAGAGACCAGCTCTTACAGACCGGCCATGCTGACAGTGTTAAACAGCTTTGGCCTCTGTATCAGGATGGTAACCTCCAGACTGCCTTTTGGAAATAACTCTGGTCTGTGCTAACTCCTAGCTATGTCCCGAGTGTGTTAGCTAACAAAGGTGAAAGCCACGCCAATGAGAATGTTGATAGTAGAGCAGTGTGGATCACCACAGGCCAGTGTTCATGCCTCTGTCCTGGTCTTATTTAGTTTATTAAAATATACATAGTGTCAGAGGCTGAATTATAAAGCTAATCCATAGTCATTGGAAAGACTACTGCTCTCAGAGGGCAATTCAGAGCTCCACTGGAAGGTATTGACACTGAATCAAGAAGAAAATGCAACTAAAACAGCTTTAGGTGCCTCTTTTCTCCAAGCCTCCTGCTGAAACTGCAGTCTTTCTATTTCAATTATGAATTACACAAAACATCATAGATAGGGCTTTCACTATCACCGATAGGAACGCCTTCCAATCCACAAAGAGTAGGTTTTATTGATAGTTACAAATAAATTGTCCAAATTATTTGAAGTTACTTATTTCTTTCATTTATATTCCAAAATGCCTTTAGATATTCTCTGTAAAAATCTTCAACTACCAGGATGTGTTGTCATGAAAAACTTTGTCAGGAGATTTTCCCGGTAAGAGGGAAATTTTCTCTTTTCTCTCGGTTGTGAATTTCTCATGTCTTTTCTCATGTTTAAGAAATGTAATGTGATGGATGAGTAATTTATCATGAAAGTAGTGTCAGGGCCTTGGCTGTCCCTGACCACATATGCCAGGGCTCCCTCAACCATGCTTACAGCCCAGGACCCCATTTTAGCCCCTTGGGGCTTTCAGCCCCTGTACCAGTGATGTCACAGCAGGGCCTGTGTCCAGCTCTCTACAGACCTGCCTTGCCCAACCATGGGTCTTGCTGAGCCAGCCCCACCTGTGGGACCACATCCCAGCCCAGCACTGTCCTGTCCACAGGGAGGTGAGTGATACCCAGGGCTGTGGAACTGGGGTCCCCCCAGTGCCCTCCAGCCTGCTTTGCGTCCTGGCTGGGGGTCCTGCAGGTTCAGAAGACTCATGCATCTCCCAACTCCAAAGAACTTTATCCACTACCTTACATAGATGATTGCTGATCCTATCCAGAATTTATGTTGTCATTTTCATAACACGCTATTCCCCATGGTAGCAGACAATCACACTATGATTGTTTTTTTTTTTTTTCAAGGAACCCAGACTACATCCTGGATCTGGGCTTTAAAACCTCCTGATAATAATGGTAAAATATTAACGTGAGTCTTGGTATGAAACATCTGCATGCTTTGGTGTTTACCATTCTTATTTTGTCTGGTCATCCTTACTGTCCTCTTCATGCTAGTGTGTCCGATCGGCATAAATAGAGAGGAATACATTCTGTCCATGGAAAACTTCTGACTCCTTCAGTGATGCAGGTGTTTGCAAGACGGTCCCTCCACCAGTGGCAGCAGAGTTGTGGCTTAATTGTTCAGATTGCTAGTCATGGCAGGATTGTACCAATAAACTCCTAGAGTTTTTCATTCACTATTATGTTGTTTAATCAACTAACATTAAAGTACTCTGTGGTTTAGACAAATGATGCTCTGGCACTAACTTGATAATTTAGTACATTTTATCCAGTGTGATGCATGTAAGTGGTGAGTGTTCTCCAGGGTGTTCCTGAGCTTAAGACAAAGAGTAAGACAAAGAAACAATTATAGTAACAAAGTCTTTTTAATATGTCAGACTACTCTTTCATCATCAGAACTGAATTTTTAAAAATTATTTTATTAAATTGTTCTTTCAATACTACATCCATTTGTCCTCCTAAAATTAATACCGGAGAACTGGCAGTCTTAAAATGACAGAGACCCATCATTTCTGTTAAATGATTTTTATAATAACCAGTATAGGAGATAGAAAACTCCTATATGTTTTAAAGTGTGATGAAGAATGTCATAAGTTTCTGGATAAGCCCAATGAATACTGAATTGTCAGGATTCAATTTTTTTTCCTATTTCTTCTTGTGTCAGTTTGAGAAGTCTGTATCACCATGCATCACTGCATCTTCTCTTTCTACCCATTGCAAGACATTACAGGATATTCGTCTGGTCAGGCAGCCTGATCCATAAGCCTAAATTAATGAGCTAAGTAGAACTAGTGCCCAAGTGAAATTCTGTTGCACACTCCTCTAGCATGTGTAGATGTGAGTGTGCTTCTTGCTGTGCTTTTGGTCAATGTCAAGTAACAGTGTCTTAGAGAATGGTCAAGTATGGTCACAAACAGTAACCTCAGAGTAAGAGTTAGTCAAGAACTTACCCTCACGGACGGTACAGATGAGGCTGCTTATGAGGGGACGAAAGTTTGCCAAACTGATACAAGCTGCTGTGGCTCAGGGTCAGACTGCAGATTTTAGTTGGCTTTATTTACTTGTACAAACACAGTCATATCCAAAGAGGCAATGAACTGTAATCACTGATGGGTACTGCAGTATTAAGAAAGACATTTTATTTTTCAAGCTAAAATATCGTGTTTTCACTTCAAAAAACACTTAAAGATTTCATAAAGGATCTTTTATTTCTGATCAGTGTTCATTTTCAACAAAAGAATCTCCTTTTCATTTCTGAACTTGTGGACCCGATCTTGGAAATGTTCAGAGGTCTGATAACTATTTTTAATGAGTGTGTACCTATGAACTTTTTACTCTTGCAGAGCCTTGTGTCTTCAAGAGAGAGCAGTGAATGAGAGCAAAAGAGAGATGTAGTTTAGGAATAGGTGGAAATTCTCTAAAGTTGAAAAGAGATTTATGAGTTCCTGTCTGTCATGTTTTAAACCTGGCCAACAACTAAGCCCCCACGCAGCCACTCATTTACTCCTCTCCAGTGGGATGGGGGAGAGAATCAGAAGAGTACAAGTGAGAAAACTCGTGGGTTGAGATAAAGACAGTTTAATAGGTAAAGCAAAAACCATGCGTACAAGCAAAGCAAAACAAGGAATTCATTCATTACTTCCCATCGGCAGGCAGGTGCTCAGCCGTCTTTGGGAAAACAGGGCTCCATCATGTGTAACTGTTACATGGAAAGACAAAATGGCATCACTCTGAACAGCCCCCTGCCTCCTTCTTCTTCCTCCAGCTTCATATACCGAGCATGACATCAAACAGTATGGAATATTCCTTTGGTCAGTTGTCAGCTGTCCTGGCTATGTCCCCTCCCAACTTTATGTGCACGCTCACCCCACTCACTGGTGGAGTGGTATGAGAAGCAGCAAAGGCCTTGACTCTGTGTTAGCACTGCTCAGCAATAATGAAAACATCCCTGTATTATCAACACTGTTTTCAAAACAAATCCAAAACATATTCCCGTACCAGCTATTATGAAGAAAATTAACTCTATCCTAGCCAAAACCATCACACTGTCAAGTTCTCCTTTGTCCTTCTCTTGAAGTCAGATACTGGGGAAAAATAAATTGGAAACCCACTTGTGTACTTGTCTGTTATTTCTTAAACATTTAGGTTTAGAGTTTACCTCAAATGAAGACCCTTTCCCAAACACTAACAAGCAAAGACATATGAAGAATGTCTCATCGATATAACAAAATCCCTATCATATTTGTCAACATCAACGCAGTTTGAAGTTTTTATTTCACTTCTCACCATGTTCCTTATTCAAAAATACCTACAAATTCTCCCAAAATATTCTCATTCAAACATCACTGCAACAAAACCAAAAGATATGTCAATATAAATTCTTTACCAAAGACATGGATAATATGAGGAATCAAAGTGAAAATGAGTGTGAATGAATGATTATGTTTCTAATAGAGGTTTAAGATACTACATTATTATGTAAGTGACTGGGACACATTTAAAGATTTTTATACAATACATCGGACACAGGGTATCCAATTTTATTAAGCGTATTTTAAGATTAAAATAACGTATTTGCATTTCATATAGTACATTTACCCCTAAACAAGCAGAAACAGGAAGAGTCTGTGGGACTCTGAATCATGGTGCAAAATGCTTAGGGGTAAAAATTCAAAGAATATCAAAAAAACTTCATCTGGCCACCACTCTGTTCTCTTACTAAATCTTCAGTACTTTTTGAGTTGGGGACAATTTAATTAATCTCAGCGGAGGAAACTCTAATATTGCATATGTGCATAAATATTTAAATCTCTTAAAAGATATTCACGTTAAAACCTTTACCAAGTGTTAGTGAAGAATATTGACACGAGACCAGTTTGAATGTTAAACTAATTTATTTCTTCAATCTACTATTTCTTCAGTTTTTGTTACATTGTAAAATAACAAATTTCTCCAGGAAACAGAATAAAACTCTTTAATCATATTGTAATTTTCCTGTTAAAAATATTTGGCTTAATCACTGTATAAGATTTTAAGTGCGTAATGTACACACAAATTTCTATACAGCAAGAAAAGAATCAATTGTTCAAGTATTCTTCTATTAAGTTTTAATACTATCTTACTATAATAATGGTTTAAACTGTCTGGTTTTAATACACTGAAATCACTAAATTATTGAAAAATATGATAATACATGAAAGTAAAAGTAACAAAATCTATTCCTTTGAAATATGCATCCAAGATGTACATTTTAAAAGAAACCCTTATATTCCTCTTAATGTTGTTTTGTTTTTTTTTTAGTCCACAAAAGAGGCTAACTGCAGTGATAGTAGCAAGGCGGAAAGTAGTAATTCAAAATATCTTTTTATTTAAATCTAGAAAAAGATGAAAAATATAAAATCCTTTTCCAGATGAAAATACTCAGTTTAAGATACCATTTTCAAACATCTCTTGCAATTAAGGTACTGGTCAAGATGTTGGTTTTCTGTTCAGCTATTATATCTCTCACAAATTTGTTTCATGAATTTTGTTCAGTCACTTAATCTTAATTTTATCTTTGGAAAACAGTGATGATAATCCCATACCTAGCAGAAGTAAGACGGAAAAACATAACTCGTCTGCATCTGACATTGTACTTTCAGTTGTATTAGTACAGCTGTGGTGGGTTGACCCTGACTAGACATCACGTGCCCACAAAAGCTGCCCTATCACTTCCCCTCCTCAACTGGACAGAGGAAAGAAAATATAACAAAAAAGCTCGTGGGTCAGGGTAAGAACAGGGAGATCACTCAGCAATTACCATCAAAGGCAAAACAGTGCTGACTCAGAGAAATTATTTTAATTTATTACCAATCAAAGTCAGAGTAGGGTAATGAGGAATGTATTGGGTTTGCATGGATGAATTTAGATAAAGTTAAAATCTTCTACAGGACTTTGTGCATTAAGTGCCAAAGTTAGTTGGAATTTGACCTGGGTCATCAAAATTATTTCAGCACCTAATCCGGTGACAACAAAAATATTTCTAAATTCATGTGTTTCATGATCTTCTAAAAATGTTGTTCATAGTAATTTTGTAGCTGATAATCAATTTAAAGTATATTAAAGAAGCAGAAGAGGAACAAGATAAAGAAGATAAGATGACAATATTCTTGTACTTAGACATTAAAATGACATTCTTGTAAATTGTATAGCTCAATGTTATTAATATTCACTAGACAATAAATTATTATAATTTTAGAATTTTTTTAATCAACATTTTGTTAAAAGTTGCATAATTTGTCCTTCAAGGTGAATTATCTTTTCACTTGTTAATGTTTTAAATTATTATAATCCAAGATAATATAAGTCTATGCATAAAAATATAGAACTTCATGCACTCATACTGTGTAGTATTTTTGTTTCAGTATTATGTATTAATTTAGATGGTCATCCATAAGGAAAATATACAAACAAAAGATATGGTCAAGTGTTCCCATACATAGGGAAGATTCTTATTAACATCAGTCTGTTCTCTGGCATTTTAGGAATACAGAGTCTGTTTCTTTGGACTCATCCTCTGTAAACACATTTAATTGTGGATAAAATGAGAACAAAAGCCTGACTCCATATCCCACTGTAAAATTTCAGGTGTCTGTAATTATATTGAAATTTTATGGTCAAAATGCATCTCTTTTTCTTTTATACAGTGACTACTTTACAAGTAATGTTACCAAGCCAACACTCAGAGTAATAAATATAAGAATCTGGTCCATAGCCAGTAGCAATTTCTCGTTTACCTCAATGGGCTTCAGATCATGTTACACTGCAATAACATAATCTGTTATGTTTATTTCTTCACACTGAAGGAAGTGGGGTTTATGTATGTGCATGTCTAAATGTTTTGAGGCATTTCATAAAAGTTAAATCAATGTTATGACAACCACTCTAAAATACAAACCAGAAACTAGATCTAGTCATTAATATCTCTGTTAGTTTCTTGTTTTTAATACTACTTTATTTGAGACATTTCCTCGCCTCTTGCTTTCAAATATCAACTCAAACTGCAGGATTTTTTGTTAAAATATTGAATTTCAATTAAAAAAAAAAAATCTCTATTAAACCCAACCAAACCAAAAATTAACTTCACAAAAAATTTAAAATAGTCCCACTTGCAAAGTAGTTACATATAGTTGTCCTTTGATGGAGCTTTTTTCTTCCACTATTTTCTTTCAATATTTTACTATACTTTATAATTATTTAGATATATATATATATAATTATGACTTCGTACTACTTTACTACTCCTGTTTTGGACAGAAGTTATCTTGTGTTTGCACAGTTCTAATACAAACATTCCTATCCGTTGTGTTTTGGAAATAATGAATAATAATATGAGTAAATAAATCATAAATCAGAATATTGCAGTTTGGAATAGAAAGTATCTGGCTATGTAAGTGTAGTTATCACAGAGCTGGGGGAATTCTCAGAACGTGACACATATGCAGATCTCGAACTTCATGCATATTATCTTAATGCTATGAAGGAGGCAGAGTTTGGGCACTGTAAAAAGAAATAAGGAGTTTATCCTAACAGAGTATTAATTTTTCACAGCTCAGCCACCCCTAACATCACCCCTAGAAACAGTATTTTGTGGTAAATAAATTTCCAAATGTACAAATATAAAATACAATCCAGTAAGTGATTTGGCTAAAATTATCAAAGATAGTTAACACTGGACTAACTTACAGGAGAAATAAGTCACCATGATTTAATAGACCTCTTTTCATGAGAGAAGCCTTGTTGACTAGTCTTATGACTTTCCATGTATCTGTAGGATATTCAAGTGAGAAAGCAAGTTGTAATGAGTGGTGATTTGTTAAACTTAACAGCCTATGAGCTATACCAATCTGGGGTTTAGAAATCCTTTCCCATGGGAATAATATGGAAGTGTGAAAACTACTTAATATAGACTTTCAAAAAAACTTTGAAAACTCCTCCTTCTTCCCTGACCTGCAAGTTTATTTAACTATAATTTATAAATCTTTGTTTCAAGGGTAAATTTAGGCACATGTACCTTCTTGTTTTGGAAGCAAGCACTGTTGTGTTAAGACATATATTAACCTTGTAAAAGTTATTGTATCAATTTAATTAACTGAACATATTTGCAAACAAAGCCTTTGTGCTATCAACAATAACTAATGGTGTATAGCTCTGTTAGATACATTCAAGATAGAGCCACATAAATCTTAAGAAGTTAATAAACAGGGTTCTCACTATAAATGCAATAATGAGAGACTTCTCCGTGAATACTTAAGAACAAAAAAGTGCAGAATGAGAGAGTGCCAGGAATGGTTTCCTTTCTCTCCATCCTTTCACCTTTCCACACTAAATATACATAAACTGCAATGAAGTTCTTCACTCATGAGAGACACAGTCACAGTAGCTTCTACGATTGCTTTCTAGAGAACCTTGCCACTAAATGAATGACATTTCTTGCACCATCTTTAAGACATGTGACTTACTGAAACAGCAGCTGTAATGGATCTGTGAACAGTGTCGCTATGGGACTTCTAGCTGCTCTTATGTTGATACTGAGGAATAAGAAGACACAGACAGTTAAGGCATTAAGGTATGCTTGTCACCTGGAACAGTGAAATACTCTGGTAGTTTGGGTAACCCAAGTAAGGACACATTGACGAATTCAGTTACATGACAAATATCACTATTAATATTCTTTAAACCTATTTAGTTAAGACTGATAACAATAAAAATTAAAAAAAAAAAAAAAAAGGGGGTAAGAAAATATCCAGCTAAAAAGAATAGCGAGAGAGTGAGAGAGTATTAAATTCCTTTTACTTTAACAGTCACTCTAATTCCCAGTCCTCCAAGACAGACACTGTTCTACTTAATATTTTTTTTCTTAAAGAAGAATATATTGTTTCATAGTCACTTAGATTCTATTAAGTGTAATTAAATGTATTCTTAGTCAGAGGAAAGACAGGCTGTTGAAATGGGCTGATCCTAATTTTTATATTTCATGTTGGAGTCAACTCTTGTTTCCTTGAAAGTAAAATAAATACAGGTAAAGGGAAAAAAGGTAAAAACATTAAAAAATCTAGAAAATGCAATTGCCTCTTACAAACTTGTTTTTGGAAAATGGCAGTCTAAAACATAAGGATGCAAACTTTTTAGCATTTCCAATGAGACTGCATTGTCTTATTCATAAAGCATTGTTAAGTTGGAGAGACATGGATTTGATGGATGGACCACTCAGTGGATAAGGAATTGGCTGTATGGTTGCATTCAAAGAGTTGTTGTCAATGGCTCAATGTCCAAGTAGACACCAATGACGAGTGGCATTCCCCAGAAATCAGTGTTGGGACCAGTGCTGCTTATCATCTTTGTTGAAGACAAGGACAATGGGGTTGAGTGCACCCTCAACAAGTTTGTGGATGACAAGATATCTGGTGTAGTCAACACACTAGAGGAAAGGGATGCCATCTAGAAGGACCTTGACAAGCTTGAGAGGTGGGCCTGTTCAAACCTCATGAAGTTCAACAAGGCCAAGTGCAAGGTCCTGTACATTGGTTGGGGCAACCCCAGGCAAAAATACAGGCTGGGCAGTAAGTGAATTGAGAGCAGCCCTGCAGAGAAGGACTTGGGGATGTTGGTTGATGAGAAGCTCAACATGACCCAGCAATGTTCATTCACAGGCCAGAAAGCCAACCGTATCCTGGGCTGCATCAAAAGAAGTGTGACCAGCAGACTGAGGGAAGTGATTCTCCTCCTCTGCTCCACTTTTGTGAGACTCCACCTGGAGTCCTGTGTTCAGCTCTGGGGATCCCAACATAAACAAAGAAGGAGAAAGAGGAACAAGAGAAAGAAGGTAAGAAGATGACATTCTCGTTCTTAGACATTTTGGACCTGTTGGAATGAGTTCAGAGCAGGTCCATGATCAGATGTCTGGAGCACCTGTCCTATGAAAACAGTCTGGGAGAGTTGGTGCTTTTCAGCCTAGAGAAGAGAAGGCTTCAGGAAGACCTTAGAGCACCTTTCCACTACCTAAAGGGGACCTACAAGAAAACTAGAGAGGGACTTTATACAAGGACATGTAGTGGTAGGACAAGGGTTAATGGCTTTAAATTGAATGAGGGTAGATTAAATGTAAGGAAGAAGTTCTTCACTGTGAGTGTGGTGAGGCACTGGAACAGGTTTCCCAGAGAGGTTGTGGATCATCAATTGCATTCTATTGCTTTCTTTCTCAGTCCCCTTGTCTGCCAGATGCAATGTCATCATGGTTCCTGGGATATGTCAATATGACATGATTTTATATGTGTTTGTTATTTCGTCTTTCATTTTTGTTAACCTTATGACACATTTAATCTACCAAGCTGATCTGAAGTGTTATGCTATGCACAATTCTCCTCTCCTCTCCTCTCCTCTCCTCTCCTCTCCTCTCCTCTCCTCTCCTCTCCTCTCCTCTCCTCTCCTCTCCTCTCCTCTCCTCTCCTCTCCTCTCCTCTCCTCTCCTCTCCTCTCCTCTCCTCTCCTCTCCTCTCCTCTCCTCTCCTCTCCTCTCCTCTCCTCTCCTCTCCTCTCCTCTCCTCTCCTCTCCTCTCCTCTCCTCTCCTCTCCTCTCCTCTCCTCTCCTCTCCTCTCCTCTCCTCTCCTCTCCTCTCCTCTCCTCTCCTCTCCTCTCCTCTCCTCTCCCCTCCCCTCCCCTCCCCTCCCCTCCCCTCCCCTCCCCTCCCCTCCCCTCCCCTCCCCTCCCCTCCCCTCCCCTCCCTCCTCTCCCAGACAGGCTAACAGATGTTTATGAAAGCAACAGCTCTTCTTTTTCCTTTCTTTTTTCTTTTTTTTTTTTTTTTCTTTTCTTTTTCTTTTTACCATAGTGAGAAGAAATAATATAAAGAAATTTATTATATATTTTCAGTAACTAATGTATGAAAAATATCCTATTTCTCCTATTAGTGTAATACATTGTGGAAATAATGTAATGAGAAAAAAATAATTACTGGGTGCCTGTAACATGTTACAAAAACTTGTTATTCATGCTTAGAAATAGTAAATTCCACTCAGGTGAGTTACACCTCATTTTTGGCTAAGTCTATTGTCTTTTTTTTATTATTATTATTATTATTATTTTCTAGTTCATTGCCCTGCACCATAAATTCCCTAAATATGCTGTTATTGTCTTCTCCTCCCTTTCACATTTTAATATACTGATTATGAAATAATACACTACTTCCCCAACATTATATGGCTCATTAATCTGATACATGGGTAGCAAGTCAGTATAGAGATATAAAAGTGCTGTTGCTCTAAGGGGATGGGCAGATTCATCAAAGACTCATTGAAAAAAAATGATATGTTTCTGCTGATTACAGTGTCCACAGACCACAATTTTTTTCAGGCAGGTTGTAGAATAAAATATTTTTAGAAAGAAAAATGACTTGAAATAGCAATACAACTGAGCATTTTTGAATATGACAAGGACAACTTCTCAGAGAGGACTTAACACCTTAGTCTACTTCCAAGCCCCCTTACTATTTTCCATTTTTCCGTGAAGCAAGAAACCCATTTCAGAATTAGTGATTGACATTTTATTTGTTCATGCATACATCACTAAACAGAAACACTGTTATTTTTCATGTTCCCCCAGCTTCAGGCACTGGTGGGCAAACAACTAATTCCTTGTGGAAGGTAAACAATTCTGGCAATCCACACTCTAATACATATATTAGTGTTATGCAATTGTAATAGTCACATAAAAAAGTATGTGTCCACAGGCTCTTGCAAATTAAGTCATGGAATTTCTACAAACCACAGGAACTACATTATTTTTTTGGTAAAAAAAATATTTCATCTGAGGAAAATTAGTTTATTTTTATTCCTTTAACTTTATGGCACATCCTGAAAGCCACAACTCTAATGGTAAGAGAAGACAAGCATGACAGAATCTGTGGAATATATGGGTGGCAACTTTTCTTAGCTGTTTTGATTCCATTAGTTATTCAAAGCCCATTATACTACACATAAACTGTGCTTTCAGTCTGGAGAGTGTTATGCTAACAGGTTTACCTAGTGGATTTTTTATCATCATTTAAATTCTTTGAATGCCAGGCTGTTGTGAGAGACTGAGGAGACTCCAGACAAATGTCTGAGGCTGTAAAAATATATATATATAAAAAAGGTATTCAAAATAAATTTATATGAAAAATGTCTAATGGCCAGATTCTATAGCTGTTGGATTTCTCTACATCTTTTAGAAAGAAGGATCATTCAGGTTTTTTTTGGATATTTCCCTTACAGGGAAGATGTTACAGAATTTATTTGGAAACATATCAAGACTTTTTCAAAATAAAAAGTGGGGTAAATTAGTTCCGAAAGGGATCAGGAACAGATGAAGGAAACTGTCAGCACACAAACAGCTAAAACAAAATCAGAAACAGAATGTCAGTTGATGGAACAGTTTAACCCGGGGACAACATCAAAGTCCTGTTCAAAGTAACTTTATTTGTACTTTATTATGTTTTCTGATGACAGTTCTAATATAATCAAGAAAAAAAAATAAGTTGAGCTGCAACTTAGGTATCTCTAAGTTGTTCCGTGAACTTCTGTTTGTAAAAGTGGATTCATTATCTCGCCAGAGAAAAAGCTAATTGCAATAATTTCCATACATTAAGTTTTTTCAACAGGCTGCCAATAATGTTGCCTATTACTTTTCAGCACAGATTTTCCTGCATACAGCAAGAAAAAGTAGTTTTTAAAAAACTTATTTCCTTGTTTTTAAAACAGTGTTATTAAAAACCATCTTAAACACCCTCCACTCCACTATTCACCATTCATGATAATGGTCATACAGCCCAACTAGGAACAGGGTTGTACTAGAAAATGGAGAGAATTTAGTCCATATGTTAACAATAGTGCCTACGGTATTTTCGCAGAAAGGTTTAGCTGTCTTATTGTAAAATGACAGTGTGGACTGACTGAAGTGCCCAGAATTTCTATCAGGTAAAGAGGGCTTGCCAGATAATCACCTATTTCCAATGCACATGCAGTATTATTAAGTATATTCTGCATTTCACTAAGTATATTATGGCCCAGAGTATTATATTTTACTATCAGACTTTGAGCTGCATATTTTTGCTATTTTTTTTCTTCTGTAAAATGCTGTGAAAGAGAGGAATATCCTACAACTGCAGAAAAAAAAATACAGATTATTTTCACAAAAGAGCACTTTTGCAGTCAATAGTATTTTTAAGTATCCACTTTTTGTATTTTCTATGTCAGAATTACTTTGAAGTACATAAAATATCTACTTCTAGTGTTTTGTAGTAGTGTTTTCTTTCCCATGTTGTTCATGTTTTCATCTGATGCCTTCTTTTAGAAAAGGGAAAAAAGGAATATATCCAGTGGAAGAGTATTGTAGCATATCTAACAAAATAGAGGTTTTGGGGAAAGTATGGTTGTTATGAAGTGTCAAAGGAAACCACAGAGTACTTTCCACATAGTCTTAATGAAGAACAATCTCATGTGAGAGAGGTACTTCAGCATGATGAAGATGATTCTCTCCATCTATTGGACTTTTTTACAACAAGAATAAGCTTTTTGATTTTAATCTAAATGTCAAGATGGTACACAATTCTAGGTATGTCAAACTATCTGCTTTAAGATGGTCTAATATAAATTGCATCCTGTAATGTATAATTCATGTTATAGGGAGTGAAGCATTATAATTTTTTCAAGGGTAAAAGTGGCTTTGTAACATTCACCATTCCAGAAGTGTAATGAATATTTCAGTCTTTAGTCTCAGTGTTTTTATAAATCAAATAAATGTTAAAAGATCATATTAGTAAAAGTGTTTCTGCAAGAAAAAAAAAAAAAGGCTCTAATTCAAACTTACAAATAAGATAAGGAAAAGACATAAGTTGCATGAATTACTCTCCAGTAAAGATATGAATTCATTTCATAAAACAAGAAGTATCTCTGCTGCTTTTTTTTTTTTTTTTTTTTTCCCCTACTAGAATTTTTCTTTCATTTTTGGAAAGAATGTGTTCCATGTGTAAAAGAAAATTACAATAAGAAATTCCCCAGGTGACTGCATGAAATTATAAATTATAAGAACACATTTTCTTCAGTAAAAAGTCTACACCAACAGGAATGAGAAAAAAATGCTTAAATAAGGATGATTTTAGATAAATTCTGAAAATATTTAGGTTTGGATTAATCTGATCTGTTACAGGATATAATTTCTCAATGATATCTTCTTTTATTCTCTCAACTGGAAAAGATTTGTCTATGGCTCACCTCTGGTTTTAAAGGCCTAGGTACGCTATAGCAATACACTGACAAAGATAAGTACTTTGCAGAAAGGTTAGGTGAATGATTGAAACATAAGCCAGATAAAATCAGACTTCCTAGTAAACAAACCAAGACTGTAATAATAAGATGATAGCCTAAACACAGGCCTGCATTATCATTTGAGATGGCTTAGGGTATTGCATATGACCCTTGGCTTTAACTCTAAAGAGGTATGACTGTCTTACAAGTTCTGGGTATTACTTGCCTGATCAATCCATATATCTTGCATCTTCTACTATCTTTAAAATGGCACTAGTTGCCTATATTTGGGTAACTAAACCCAAAGACTGTGATGTAATCCAGTCAGACAGCTACATGTAAATAACCATTTTGACTCATGAAGAGTCAAAAAAAAAAGAGTCACTGTAATCAACAGACACTCAATTAATACAGTCTGTGGGGGAAGGAGAGTCATTTAAGCAGGAACCTAGTGGTGAGACTCTACTGACTAAATGTTATGATTGGCATTTAGACACCTAGTGCAGATATGGATACTAATAGGTTACCTGTATGTAGGCATAATCTTAATTTTGCAATGGAATATATGTATATATTTATGTATGAGCCAATTAGAGATCAATGTGGTGGGAAGGTTCAGAAGACTGACAAATCAGGCCAGTTTTAAACATTGAAAGAAAACTTTTCTAACTTAACTATTTAACAACACTCCCCTGGCTAATGTCTAGTTCTTATCTAATATTAATCATCATTACTACATATGAAAAACTTGTTATTGTTTACACTTATACTCTAAGTCAGCTATTAGTATACCACACCACAGAGCTGATGTGTTTTCACTGATGCAGTCAACACATGCAGTTAGAAGTGATGGCTATGGTTTTTAGCCACAGAGCTGATCAGACCTGAGAGCTGTTTGATAAGTGAACTTGGAACAGAGCTGTCACGGTTTGAGCTGAGAGGGTAACTGAGCACCACACAGCTGCTCACTTCCCCTTTCCCCCCCAAACACTGAGAAGGAGAAAATAAGCAAAGTCTCAAGATTCAAGATAAAGACAGGGAGGGATGAATCACCCATTATGTTCATGGGCAAAAGACCGACTTGTTAGGGGAAGGAAAAAAACGCATAAATTTAATACAGACACTAAAAATAACAACAACAACACTTAACAGACAGATTAAGAGAGTGAGAAGCGTTACTACATCTTTAAAACACCTTCCTCCCAGCCCTCCCTTTTTTGTAGGCTCAGCTTTGCTTCTAATATCTCTACCTCCTCCCAGCAGTGGTACAGGAGCAGGGAATGGGGTATGCAGTCAGTGCTGTGGCTTCTTTCATCTTTGGGATGAAAATTCTTCCCTGATGCAGAAGCCTCAGACACAACATACACGATCAATGTGATCAAGTTAATGCCACTTTATTAAAGGATACACAGCAATTTATACATTAGCACGAAGAGCATACGTTACATTTTGGTTGCTAATAGGTTAAAGCTGCTTCTTCTTGCAACTTGCTCTGCCATACCTACATTCTTTTTCTACATCTTGTTATCTTGTTTTTTACATTCCAACCTCCTTACCTCTTTGCAACATAGGCAGTTTCTCAAAACCCCAACTTCCTTATCTCTTTCGACCTTGCATATGTCCTTCACAACAGCTGCAGTTGTGAAGTCCCTCAGTCTGGATCGCTCATAATATGCCCATTTTCTTCCAGCTACTTCACACTTCCCCCTGCTCCAGCATGCTCCCCCCTCTCACAAGAGACAGTCCTCAACAAACTTTCTCCAATCTCCTTCCTATGGGATGAAGCCCTTCCCAAGCTGCTCCAGTGTGGGACACCCCTGGATGTTGCAATCCTCCCAGCACTGAACTACAACAGTAGGTGCTCCTTCTTCCCACAGGGTCTCATCCTCCTCCGTAACAGTCATCTGAGAAAGCATGATGATGTCTGCTCCACCGCAGACCTCCATGGGTGGTGGGGGGACCACCCTGCCATCTCACCACAGGATACAGGGCAGTCTTTGCTCTGGTACACCTCCCCCTGACTTTCCTCCTCCATTCCTCCAATGACCTTGATGTTCACATAGATGTTGCAACTTGTCTTCACAACTCCAGCTCCTCCTCCCAGATCCCCTTCTTAAATATTTTATTGCAGAAGTGTAGTGTCCTGGGTTTCAGTGAGTGGTGGGTTTTTTTGGTAGCAGGGGAGGGGGCATATATGTTCCCCTGTGAGAAACTCCTTGAAGCTCTTGCAGCTCCAAGTCAGCTCCACCTCTGCTCGAAAACTGAGCCCATCAGCTGCGCCTCTGCGATAACGTATTTAAGAAGGGACGTGGTGACGAGCAGTGGGACTTGTGAGGAGGAGTTGCTGCAGCTGCGTGAACACCAAGGTCAGTGGAGGAACAGAGGAAGAAAGGAGGGGGGAGGTGTGCCGGAGCAGAGACTCCCCTGTATCCTGTGGTGAGATGGCAGGGCGGCCCCCCCCTGCCACCCATGAAGATCTACGGTGGAGCAGACATTGATTTATGGACTGTGTTTTTTTTTGCTTGTCTGATCAAGGTGCTGTGCCCGAAGAAGGCTGGGGTGTTGTGGGAAAAAGTAGCTCCGCTGTTGTAATTCAGCACTGGGAGGATTGCAGCATGGGGGGGGTGTCCCACGCTGGAGCAGCTTGGGAAGGGCTGCAGCCTGTGGGAGGGACTCCAGTTGGAGAAAGTTGGTGACCCCTGCTGGAGCACTGTAAGGAAACGCTGTGGACCGTGGGAGGGAATCATGTAGGAGAAAGTTTGGAGGACTGTCTGCTGTGAGAGGGGGACCACGATGGAGCAGGGGGAAAAAGTTCCAGGAGTTCCTCACTGAAGATAAAGGAAGTGGCAGCACTGACTGCACCCCCCATTCCCTGTCCCTGCACTGCTGGAGGGAGGAGGTAGAGATATCAGGAGCGGAGCTGAGCCCGGGAAGAAGGGAGGGGTGGGGGGAAGGTGTTCTCAAGATGTGGCAATGCTTCTCACTGTCCTACTCTGCTATGTGTTGTTAGTGTCTGTAATAAATGAATGTTCTTTTTTTTCTTCCCCTAACTAGTCTGCCTTTTGCTCGTGATCATAAAGGGGAATTTTTCCCCATCCCAGTCCTATCTCGAACTCCAAGCCTGGCTCTCTGTCCCTTCTCATTGCCGGAGGGGAAGGGAGAGAGAGCTGCTGCATGGTGTTTGGCTGCCAACCAGGTTCAAACCATGACATGCAGCTAATTGGCTCAGCCTTGGTGCAGAGGTTGGTCTGACTTGGAGCAGTGGGAGCTTTGAGAAGCTTCTCACAGGGGGCACTGCTGTAGTCCCCTCCCCTGTTACCAAAAACCCCACCACTCACTCAAACCCAGGACAAGATGTAAATTTGTCCTCTTCCTTTTCCAATTTTCCTCTTTCATGGCTGATGTTTTTATGCTGCCGATTCCCTCCTAATAAAGGGTGATGGGGTTATGCTCCTGATAATGTATGTGTTAGTTTTGGTTTTGCCACTCATCCATCTCATATTCTGCACAATGTCCTGCCTACTTACAGTCCTTTGTACTTACACTTTGTCTGGCTTTTTTTTTTTTTTTTTTTTTTTAATTTTTTTAACTTGAAGGGCTCCTACATGCAGCTACATGTCTTTTCGCCTTTGGAGTTTGCATGCCTCACAAACTCACATGATATGATTAGAACTTAGAATAATAGAATCATTTATATAGGAAAAGACCTTTGAGATCATCAAGTCCAACCGTAAACCTAACACTAGCAAGTTTACCACGAAACCATATCCCTAAGTGTCACGTCTACACACCTTTTAAATATCTCCAGGGATGGTGACTCAACCACTTCATTGGGCAGCCCATTCCAATGCTTGATAATCCTTTCTGTGAAGAAATTTGTCCTAATATCCAATCTAAACTTCCCCTGGCACAACTTGAGGATGTTTCCTCTCATCCTATCACTCTCTACTTGGGAAAAGAGACCAACACCCACATTGCTACAACCTCCTTTCAGGTAGTTGTAGAGAGCAATAAGGTCTGCCCTCAGCCTCCTTTTCTCCAGGATAAACAACCCCAGTTTCCTCAGACAGTCTTCATAAAACTTGTTCTCTAGTCCCTTCAACAGCTGTGTTGCCCTTCTTCGGACACACTCCAACACCCCAATGTCTTTCTTGTAGTGAAGGGCCCAAAACTGAACACAATAACTTTTTTCTGTCTGTGCCATAACAGTGTTACAAACTGCTTCTATACTGTTGTTAGTTACATTATTTATATTGAGGTTCAAGGCTAACAAATACTAACTATATCCTTAACAGTATATTTTTTAATTTATAGGTACCACAGACCTCTTTTTCAGCAACACTAAATGAATCCTGATTAAAAGTCACTGTTAATGCCAAACATGATTCCGTGAAAATTTTAAATCAACATAAGGTTTTCCTCTTTTTTTTTTTTTTTTTTTTTTTTTTTTAAAATGGGATCTATTTAATAGAAATGTTATGACTTGCATTATTGAGAAAATCATCTTAGATTATCACAGTAAAGCTCTTCTAGAATACAGACAAGCATTAAGTTCTCAGTCTCAGTTGTATATATAGACTTGTACTGTGATTGAAGGTAAAAAGAAATACTCAGCAAAATGTTTGGGTGGCAGACACCTAAACACCTCAGAGTACCAGTTGTGAAATTATCTGTTGCTGGAACTGGAATTGCAGTAAAGTAACAACTTGGTGGAAAACAAAGATGTCGTCTGCTTGTTGCGATGATGTCTATCCACAGAGATGAGAAGACTCTGGTCTTTAAAAGTTTAATGCTTCTGAATCAACAAAACATTTGGATCCCAGTTTTCAGCTATATTCTGGATAAGTCCTAAGTATACTGCATAAATCCAAATTCTACATGTTCCTCTCTGAATTGCTATGCAGTGTTGGTATAAATCCTTAAAGAATTACCATTAGATACAATATCTATTTTAAGAAAAGATTTCCTGTCCAATTGAAATTCTTTGGAAGAAGCAAAATATTATCTTTAAGCCTTTTCTGCCTTTTCAAAGTGGTCTGGGAATCAAGTTCTTCTATGCATGCTGCCTGAGGCAGTAAACAGATAAGAGCAGATCAGATTGCTCTCCCTCTCTGGTTGAGTGAAGTTGTTGCAAATCAATTTTGTAATGAAGTATTATACACCCACTCATAGTTTCCTCCAAGAAGTCATAACCGAAATGATTAGATTTTGAATGTATTTAGGATACCTGATAAAGGTGTAGAAAGTTGCTACTTGGAGAAGATGTACCTCTAAGGAGTAAAATTCAGGAAATTAATGATTTCAGAGTAGTCTCCTTTCAGAGGTACTTTTCACTTTAATAAATCAAGTGTGAGGCATTTTGAAAGGGAGAATAATGTCAGTTATTCAGGGGATGTCCTTCAAGGCTTTGCTGGTGTGTAATACAGAAAGAGAAAAGTGGAAGGAATTTTGCAAACCTAATGAAAAGATCTAAATGTCTATGCTCAGTACAAATTAACATTTAACGATAGGGAATGAACAAAAGTTTCTCTGATCCCTCAGTAATGAGATATCACTACTGGATCAGTGGTCGTCACTACAGTAGGGAGGAATTATTTATATTCATAGGTCACTATTTCCACATGAGCTACAGGGAGCTGATACACAGCTGAGCTGTAAAAAGTACAAGCAGCTGGAGCCATGTTGCAAAGTATACTCAATAGCCTTATTAGTGTTAATGTAACAGGAAGCATTACAGGCCTGTTAGATCCCTGATATCCCAGACATTTCTAAGTTTGGTGCCAAAGGCCATCTTCTCTTCCGTAAGACTCCTAGTAATAAAGGAACAACACAACAGAAAATTTCCTGTAACATAGTATCATCTGTTCTTAATGAACTGCATAGTATCACAGAATAAAACCCTTCTGCATATTTATGTATGTGTATATAAATATTAAAATCTTTTGAAAAGTAGTTTAAGATTCTGTCTCTGAGTTACATCTTTAGAATATAAACCCCATTAAGGATACAAAAAAAAAAACTCAAACCCCAAATAACTCTATTTTTATAGCTTTTCTACTATTAAATTCAATTCAATTAGATTATAATTAAATACTTACTCCCACTTTGTGTAAACAGGACAGTCATCTGAGTCATTTAATTTGTGACATATTTCCAGTACTATAAAAAGAGGAAGCAAAGTTGTTTGGGCTTAATTAATCAACCACTGTTAATACTGGAAACCCAACTGGTGAAACTGTGTGGGTAAGGTTAAGGGATAATGACATGTAGTACATAATGATGTACAATGAGGAACTTTTAGAACCCCCCCCCCACACACACATATATATCACTCTTGTTTAACAGCCAAATAAAGGAAGTAACTGATCAAGCAGGTAACTGGTGCTTATACATACATAAGATGGGTGAGTTCTGCTGACTGAGAGAAGAATAAGGCAACAAGACTACAATGCTGAAACCCTGCCAGACCTCTTAACATTCTGATTACTTGATTGTGTAGCCAATATATTTAGGTAGTTTTATTGTTACAACCTTTGATCTAAGTGAGTTTTCAATAAACTTGTGTAACTAACCAGTACGCAGCCTTTTTTTTTTTTTTTTTTTTTTTAAATTTACTAATAGCTCCTCTTTCACGAATCCTAAAACAAACAAGCAATAGAACAAACAAAGTATCCATGTTTTCCTGTGTATAACTTGAACCTCATTAAGAGATGTGCTCTGTTACAGTATGTCCTTTCACAAATATTGGATAACCCACATACCTAATAACACATGAGTTTCCATCCTGACATGAGAAGTTTTCACAAATTCAACAATTCTGAGGTAAGACTAGTAATAGAAAACAGCATATGAAAAGTAAAATAAACTGTAAAGGCAGAGGGGCATCAGACTAGAGGGGATCATGAAAGTGTAGCTTTCCAAGAAAGGGAGGTTTCTAGGCTATGTTCCCCTTGTGCGTAACCTTTACTGTATTTGAGTCACAGTTCTTATATTTTTAAATTTATTGTCTGTAAAAAATACTTTATTAAAGGGGTTTGATAGAGCTACTCTTAGGGTAGAAAGTATATTATTGTAGTAGGCAACAGGGAAATTTCCTGAAATAAATCAAGAACTTATGGTAATACTCATATGCAGAGCATAGTTATTTTGCCACAATATCCACAACTGTCTCAATTTTGATCACTCATTGTGCAAAGTGATAATAAATACTATTTAGACTAACCCTACACAAACCCCACTGCTGATAGGTCTTTCCAATTGTTTTTGTTTTCAGGATTGGTGGAGGAGATAGGGAAAAATTGAGAGAAATGGAAGAAAAAACCATGAAAGTTGTATATGTTAACAGTTCTCTTTTCCCACTGTACCTTTCCCCTCCCCCTTGTTTCTGTCTCCTTACATGGGATTTACCTTAGCTAAATGTGAATGTTTGCATGTCTGAGTCACAAAGGACACTTTATGTAGTTGACAGTGAGGAGGTAATTCTGCAGTTTAATTTGTCTCATCTATTTAGAAACCTGTGTTGGAATAAGATGAATTGGTCTCTGAAAGTGCCTATTTTTCTTTTTCTTTATTGACTATGAAGAGAGCATGAGGTCACTAGATAGGATATACACATTTACATTGACATGTCTAAGCTAACTGAGACAAATCTCATCCTTATGCTCAGCAGGGTGAATCATATCAAAGTCATCACTTAGGAGAAATAGATGTGTAGAAGATAGATGATTGTGAATATCTTCTACTTGTCTATTCTTCAGTCTCCACTTTTTATCATATTAACTTTGAATATGTATTAATTTTCAGTTCCAGACTATCTCTCTTTTTGTTCATATATAACAATTTTCTTCTTGAGTATATGACTAGATTTTGTTCTGAGGATGTATATGAGGCATGCCATGGCATAAAAGAAAAATAGGAAATCAAGGAACCAATAAACATCACAAAATTAAAAATATATATCCCTAAAGGAATGGATAAATAAATAAATTAATATGTATCTTTTGTGAGTTAACCCTAGTAGGCAGATAAACACCATAGAAGAGGACAATTATTTCCCCCAAGTGGGATGGGAGAGAGAATCTGAAGAGTAGAAGTGAGAAAACTCATGGATTGAGACAAAGACAGTTTACTAGGTAGAGAAAAAGCTGCGTGTACAAGCAAAGCAAAACAGGTCATTCATTCACCATTTCCCATTGGAGGCAGGTGTTCAGCCATCTCTAGGAAAGCAGGGCTCTGTCACATGTAATGGTGACTTAAGAAGACAAATGGCATCACTCTGAATGTCCCCTCTTCCTCCTTTCTCACAGATTTTATTGCTGAGCATGACATTATATGGTATGGGATGCCTCTTTGGTCAGTCGGGATCAGCTGTCCTGACTGTGTCCCCTCCCAACTTCTTGTGCACCCTCAGCCTACTCACTGGAAGACCAGTGGAGACACAGAAAGGCCTTGATTCTGTGCAGACACAGTTCAGCAATAACTAAAACATTAGCGTGTTTTCAACACTATTTTGGTCACAAATCCAAACAAAGCACCATACAAGCTTCTATGAAATTAATTAACAACATCCCAGCCAAAACCAGAACAGTACCATGGCTTCTAATATTTACTGGTTTCAAGAACAAGTTTGAAAAACACTAGTAATCTTTTGGGATGCCTGAATTATTTTTTCTGATCAAATATTCCATTTATGTTCTTATTATTTTTGACTCATATTCTATTCTTTCCTGAATTTATTCTTGTTCACTGTGTGTTCTGCTTGCAAATTTGAAGTTATATTTGAAAGTATTAGGAGCAAAGGATCCTTTCTTAAAGATGCTGAGCATATACATTTCCTGAAAATTAATTTATTAACTTCCTTAAATTTTGTTGTCCACCTTCTTAATTTCTTTTTTCTTTCAGAATCTGAGGTGAATAATTCTATACTAATAAGATACTGATATACTATTCTATTTTTGCAGAATTATTATTTTTAGGCAGTCCTACTAATAACATTGCAAGTACATGTAAGTACTCAGGGCAGAAAAACAAAACTCTCATTATACTCTCCTGTGACATATATATCTATGTATTTTATAACAAATGTTTACTTCCAAATCTCTCTATTATTCTTATTTGTCTGTCCAGGCCTGGAAAACTGACAAGACTATAGTTTGATGCAATGTTCTCTGTGCCAAAAATCCTCCCTTACTTTTATCAAGTAATATAAATTTCTCCTGCTTATCTTTTTTTTTTTTTTTTTTTTTTTTTTTTTTTTAACAGCCATTGTTAGTTGTTAACAGATAGGAAATGATTTGACTATCCAAGAATACAATGATAGTTTGAGTTACCAAGTTGGTTAGGCATGTGAAATGAATAGACCCTCTTAATTGTCTAGCAGGATTTCAGCCTGGCAGAAGTACCATTAGCACGTCTTAATTTCCTTAGTAAAGACAAGCTGATTCAATCAGACAATTGTTTTATTTCTTATGGTAACTTTAATACAATCACTCCAGAGCACTTCATAATATAACTAACTGATAGAAACATGAAATGGATAGCAGATGCAAGACATGGTTGTATTTCTACAGCAGATATTCTCCAAATATTATTGAACATTTCAGGCTGTTTCAGATGTTATGTTACCTCATTGTTACAGTACTGGGAAGCTAATTCCACCTAATACATAAATAATATTCTTGATTTCACATGCACTTAAGCACTTCAGTGAATAGATGCACTGCAATGTACAAATTTTTATCAGTATGTTCAGGAGGAGACACGTTATTTTGAGTATCTTTTGAAGACACTAGCACAGCTCAGGGAGATAAAATTGTATTTAAAGTTTGAATGTGGAAATAATGATTTCTGATGTTGATCTTGCCATTGAAGTTTAAATTTTGGTTATAATCTACTAACTGCAAGGAGGAAAGAAGACAGAACTGGGGCCTTATACATATTTCATGATTAATAGGGGAAAAAAGGAACACCCACAGACTTGCAAAAAGTCTAGCATGAAAGAATAGACTTTAAGCATAAAAGATACTGACCGGCCTGAGCACAGTGAGTGGATGTAAAGACCACAGCTGTTTGTGTAAGTGCCTCCAAAGGAAGAACAAGTCTCTAAATAGATGCTTCATAGGAAGCATAGAAAAATGTTGTAGTCTGGGCCCCTTTTACAATGCCTAATGAAACCAAAAAAGTGACACTAGCTTTGTGTACAATAATGAAATGCTCATAGAGGAAGAGGGAGGGCAAAGTCCTTGGTCAATACTTTCCCAAACAAATCTTCCTCAAGATGATCATGCTAACAAAAATGCAGAAGCAGAAGTGCAAACCTTGGAGCAGGATGTGAGGACTTACAGATGAGAGAGGTGAAGGGAGCAGGGCCTTTTCCCTTTGATAAGATCAGCCCTTTTTCTCATATTGTCTATGGGGTCACTGCTCATCCAGGAAAACCACTATCACATATCAGACAGAGACACAGAGATCTCACACCAGGCTCCACCACGCTACATCTAGTACTTCTTTTTGGAATGCTCAACCAACTATAAAGATGTGATGTTATTTACAATTTTAAGATTTTTTGAGCCAGGAGAGATCAAAAGTTTACTTATGACTGCATTCACTTCTGTTGTTTTCCAAGTGAGAATGAGTAGCAGAAAAGACTGAGTGATATGGAAACACATTTATCACCACCACATCAGATGATGGATGCCAGTCTTTTTAAGTGGTGATTATTTATGTTAATTTAAATATT
The DNA here is from genome assembly GCF_018691265.1 of Tyto alba. Lineage (NCBI taxonomy): Eukaryota > Metazoa > Chordata > Aves > Strigiformes > Tytonidae > Tyto > Tyto alba. The sequence goes on from NW_024881316.1 coordinate 3,859,569, forward strand.
TCAATTTGGTGATGAAAAAGTAACTAGTCTATGTGGTAATTTATTTGAATGGCTTTCTATTCTTAGTCTTGAGTGCTAAGATCTATATTAAAGGTAAGTTAATGCAACATTGAAAATATGAATTAAGTAGTTAACTTGTAATAAGCAAATTAATATAAGCAGTATGATCCTTTATTTAAATAAATTACTTCATCAAGTATTTGTCTTATCTATATTAACTTTCTTCACATTATTAATCGCTCCTTTCTGAACATCAGACAGTCAAAATTTGATCAACATGCACCAAAAAAGTTTTTTACAAATAACATAAATATGACTATTGCTGCTGAAGCTGAAGCCTTTTTTGTTTACAAGTCAAAAGTCCACTGTTAACAGGATCTAACTGTGGAGACACTCAGACTGAAGTAATTTTGCACAAGTGTTCAGAGTAAAACAAATTAGTATATACATACAAGCATATTGTGTTATATACTCTAGTACAAAGCAACCTCTTTTTTAGATAGAAAAAAAAATGATCACAATTTTAGAAACAGAGGACTGTTTTGAGTCAATAAAACTGCCTAAATTATTGCAATGAAGTATGTCTCACCAGTGGTGTATACCAATGCAAAATCAGAATCTACTCCCACTCCTTAGTTCAAAACTGAAGAGATAGTTCCTGTAATTTTTTTTTTTTTAATTATTATTCACCTAGAATTATGTTTGTCAGTGCAATCTAGTGTACTTGTTTCATGTGCAAACTTTCCAGTGATATAGTGATTTACTTGATGAAGTTTCACCTATATTAAAAATGGCAGATGCAAAATATCCCAAGCAACGTTTCTTAGGGTGTACATAATATTCTTTTATTGCAAAGTTTACAGTGTAAGAACTGTCAATGCAGGACATATCCAAGGGGTACAAGAGGCAAATAGGGAGGTGGGGAGGTTTCTGTTAGAAAGAAGAAATACCATTACATTTTATGTTGGAGACTCATCAGAGGTAGAGAAGCTGTACTCAAGAACAAGATGGGAGGACAGAGAAATTGCCTCATTTTAAAATCTTTAGGAGAGGTAGAAGATATGGGGTTTGGGACTTACAGATTGATCTGCCACTACAAATTCACTTTTCCTCTCTTGCAGAGGTTTGTTTTTTTTTTTTTTTTTTTTTTTTTGTGTGTGGTTTTTTTTTTTTTTTTTTTTTTTTTTTTTTTATCCTGCACCTAATTATTCAATTTGAGGTGTATGGCTTGATCTATTCATTTGGTCAGGTGTTGAGAATGAGCACCCAAATTGTGATGTCAAATCAATAACAAATATTTACATATAGTTAGCAGTAATTGGAAAATACTTTCAGATAAAGTAATTGTTTTATTTCAGGTGAATACTTTTACACATTTTCACTTTCATTGGTAAGAAATGGGCTGGAAGAAACTTTTTCTTGTAAAAGCAAACACTTCCATCTTTTTCCTTCTGTCAAATCTTAAAATTTTGCTGTCACAGGGTAAATCACATTGAGGGGGGTGCAAAGCAAACAAAAAGAAAAGATGAGTTTTCCATTAGAAGGAGAAGCCAGTTCCCCCAGTTCAGCCAGCAGTCTTACTATTGTTGTATCCAGTGGAATTGTTAAGAATGTGTGGCCAAGAATGGGAGGAAGAGGAGCTGCCCATCCTGGTTGCAGTCTGTACACAGACAAGACTAAACAGACTTTGAAACTGAATATTGGGAAAAAGGAGTTCTGCTGTATATTTTAACAATAAAGTCTGACAAATAATGATGTCTCATCAAGATAAATGTCTCTAAATAGGAAAGGTTTTAAGAAAATGGGTAAGAAAAAAGATGTGGAAAAATGCTTCTTTTTAAAGGAATCAAAGAAAAGTGTTAGGTTCTTTTCTTTTTGGCTGTGTGGTTTATAAGTATTATTGGATTAAACAGAGGTCCTCAAATGGAGTACCACAGGTACATTGTTGGATTTAACCAGATAAGAAAAAGTTGTCCCCAAAGGTAAACAAAATCAAGGCTAGCACATCATGGAAATAAATGACCCTCAGTAGCTCTTAGGGCACTCCCAGTTTTGTGCTTCAGTTCAAGAATTTCCAGAAACTTAATGATATGGTCCATACTTTCAGCCTGAGGGAAGATTGAGGCCCTCTATTGAGTTCTTTGACCCTACAGATACTATTGGAGACTTTTTTTTTTAACATGATTAAGTTAAAATAGTAGGAAATTAGTCACAAATGAGATATATTAGTAAAATCTGTGAAGAATAAGACTATCAAAAAAGAAGTAGTTGTGTAACCCTTTATAATCTAAAAATGATCTATTTTTCTTTTAGAGATGTTGGTCCAACTTCTTATCTGTAAGACAGTGCTACTGTGAGAGGATTTACATTTCTCAATATAGGATGCAACTGAAGGAGAAGATTTGGAAGACACGGGAATAAAAGTGAGTTCAGTTAATTACAACGGACTCTTCAGGCAAATGTGGAAAGAATTCACTCTGTGTTGAACAACATAGTCTTGCAGTTCACAGATTCAAAATGGGTCCTGTAAGAAAACCTGTTTTGAAACTCAGGACGCAAATTATCAGAATCTCCATTAAAGGAAGAATTATTTCATATTACTTAGAGAAGCTGGGGCTCATTTTATTGTTTCACTGCATGTACACTCTTCTTTTACATCTTCAGATAATTTTATAGAACTATATATAGAAGGCATGTTCTTGTATGTGTTCTCTACTAAGTTTTCACCTTATTTGCTGCAGGATTGTAAGTTTCAGATATATATAAATGAGGAAAACCTATAATTACATTCTGTGAACTAAACTGATAGGTTATAGAATGCCAATATTCTTAGTCAAATCATAGCCTAAAAAAATAATTTTAAATTATCTCTAAGGCAAATGTCATTTTTACTTAAGAAAAAAGAATTCTTATTTTGTTTCACTGTTTATAATCGTTTTTGTTTTAATCAAATCTACTATATTTAAAATTATCCTACTTTCAACAATTTTTTTCAACATCATCTGCCTAAATCAAATTTCTGAGATTATACATAGTATGCAAGTAATTTATTTCCCTTATCAGAGCTACTACAGATCTTGTGGTAGCTAAATTTACAGCTTAGATTTACTAAGCAAGAAATAAGTAAACAAAGAATGTACTTTTCATACAGTAATACAACTGGCATGTACATATTTTGTGCTCAATTATGCTTTTTCTTGGGATTACATATTTGGCAGAAAAAACAGAATTCTAAAGCCAAAAGCTGTCAGTGCCTATAATTGCTTTTCTGTGATATCACTAAAGTTAAAATTCATACTTATTGTTTCTGTCAGTTTTTTGATCGACACAAACAAGCAGGAACATCAGCTGGGTATTTAGACTCTGGCTGAGGAAGACCTGGCCCAACTTTTGGAAAAAATATGAACAAATTTTAAATCTTATTCTCCATTGCAGCTGCAAGTAGTTCTAGTTTATGTACATACATACAAATAGTAGAGAGATATTGTATGCGTCTAGAAAAATAGTACTATTTTGGAGAACCTAGAGAAAACATTCTAACCACATATTACAGTATAGTGTATACTCAGACTTTGTGAGAGCAGACGTATAGATTTTTTTTTTTTTTTTAGTTAGGCAGGTATACCAAGATATTACTAGTGGAAACATCTTGTATCTTCTCATGTAATTAATCCTAAATGTTAATAGCTCTTTTGAATTGGTCCATACAAATATATACACAAATGTACATTTCTCTTAGATATTATATATGCCTTTATGAGATCATAATTTTATGATGAACAAAATGCTTCAAAATGTATTCAAAATACATCTTGTTTCACTTCACTCATTAGTCGTGTTTCTCACTCCACAATTCAGAACAATCTGGAAAAATCTGGTTTAAATGGTTTATATTTAATTTTAAAATAAGTAGTTCAAATAGAATAAACTTTATAGCTTATCTGAAAATATTTTGTGTGTTGTAATTTTGAGATGGTCACCACAGCTAAGTAGCAAGATTAGTACCGAATGTATCAAGGAACAACTAGTTTAAAATTACCGAGTCTCTTTTAATACAATACTAGAAAGAAAGGAGACAATTCTGGGGGGAAAAAAAAAAAAAAAAAGCGTCAATTAATACGAAACCTAACAATAGGTCTAAATTTTAAAAACTGTAGTACAAGGACATAAATATATTGTTGTATTATGCCATAATCTGAATGAAATTGGTATGTTGTTATTAAATTAACATAAAATGTAAAGGTAAAATAAATTCCAACTTATAAGCACCAAGAATGATACTGATATGTTTTTATAATAGAAATAATGAATGATACTTTTTCTCTTTTTGCAGTAGAAACCCAATAAATAAGAATTTCTGTATGCTGGGAAATTTGTTACAGCTAGTTCTCTTTAAATGTGAGAACTACTGGAAATGTGTAATATCTTTTCTCTTCAGGTTAATGATGAATTTATTTGAATTACAAGTAGGGTCTTTTTGTTAGTGACATATATATGCAAAAGTGTATATATAAGTGAATAGGTTTATGTGAGAATGACACTATTGTCTCCCTTGATTGGATGGAGCCTATGATTTTCTTATATATAAGACGAATTTGGTCAGAAGATTATACTGTGGGAAATAGAATATTTTCAGAGAAGCTGAGGGACGGAAGAATTACAAAATCTGTAACATGATTTGGCAGTAAGAAATAGTACAGTTCGCTGTTTGCCTCTGTTAAAAAAAAAAATATTGAATTTTGGTATTTGTGATACAATATCTTTTCACACAATTGCACAGTTGATTCCTAGGTCTTTGAATTTTATCAAAGTTCTTTTTTTATGTTTGTAAATGTAGATCGACCTTAGTAACTCTTAGACAAATATAAATCTTTCATTAAAATGCAAGGGGATGTATTTGCAACTGTCATGGGATGAAAGGAAAAGCTGTTTCTTGGGAAGTTAAAAACTGTCATATTGAATGTTAGGATAAATTTCTAGAAACTAAATGAAGAGTGGAGCTCCAGAGCAAATAGAGAGAGCAAGAAATGCATATTCATAATGATCTCAATTGTTCTCAAGCCAGAGCCTACTTGTTTCATTCTTTTAGTTTCATTCTGTCCTGGTAGGGACTGGACTAGAATCCCCGTTGGTTTGGCAGCGGGAGGAGTGCTGCAGCACACTGAGACCCCAGGGGCTCCCCAGGTCCCAGTGCCCTCACCTGTGTGCGGGGGCAGGGGGAGCACAGCTGGAGGGCTGGGCCCCGATTGGCTGATATCCCGTATCACGTGACATTACGCTCACTATATAAAGGCAGGAGTGGGCCAAGAGGGGCTCTCACTTCTGGGAGTGTGGCTGTGGGGGCCTTTGTGTTTGGGATCCCCAGCTGGGTGGTGAGCAGCTGTATGGTACATTACCTGCTGATAGTGCTGTCAGCGTATTGTTCTGTTAGTGTTATTAAACTGTTGTTATCTCTACCCACGAGTTTCCCTTTGCCCCTCTGATTCCCTCCCCATTCCCAAGTGGGGGGAGGATGGGTGAGAGACTGCGTGGTGTTTAACTGCTGAGTAGGCTCAAATGACTACACATTCTTAAGTAATTATTAAAATAATAGCAAAAAGAACACTGAGGCATTTGGGTTAAAAACTTAAAATGCAGTGTAGTAATGTGAACTCTGCAAAATGAAATCACATTCCATTAATTTACAAGAATTCTTTGAATATATCAAACTCATTGATAAAATAGAATAAGGGAATATTCACTGAAAGTTAAAGGGAAAAAAATTCCTGCCTGATTAAACACTTCTTTTACATAATGCCTAACTAAACTACGGATCTCATTATAACTGAAAGCTGTTAAAGTCAAAAAGTTAAAAATCTGTTTTAAACTTTTTAAAATGGTTTCTGGTCATAACATTTGGAATAGATTTTGACTCCTCTTACATAGAGGTCTAAGTACCTATCTGTTAAAAACTGGGAGAAAAAATAATGTGGATATAATGATAAATGCAGTAGAAAGTAGCATTATGTAAGCGTATGTGATTAACTTGCAATGTAGAGGTTCTAATTTTTTTACTTTCTAAGAAAACAGGAGGTAGATTGCAGGAATTATTTATGTACTCACCATCAATGAAAATCAGCTAGTCCTCCTTTCCTGTCTCTTATCAAAGACAGGATCTTCCACTTTCAGCGGGCAGTGATGGGTAGTTTCCTGCAAGCGAAACAAGCCCACAGAGTGGTAGCAGGGCTGACAGAGCAAGAACATCACTGGCAGGGGCAGTCCCATGGTGACTGAATGAGGCGAGCTGAGTAGGTTTGGTGATGATAAAGAAGGTCAGCCAAGAGTCTGGTGTTTGTTGGAGAAGTCTGTGGTGATGAGGAGGTCTGAAGGTCAAGTCAGGATATCAAGACAACATGACAAGGCCAGGATCAGCAAAGTGCAAAGCCAGACACAGGTATACCTGTGCTGTTGCTCAGGCAAGGACCAAGGCAAAGCACCTGAGCTTCTCTGCAGCTCCTGAGCTAAAGCAAGGAGGGTCACAGCTTTTTATCACAACTCTTCTGAGCAGCTGGTTCCAAGGTTACACAGCTGTACTACATCGGAGCTGGCCTGTGCAGGTAGCCAAACTCCTGCAGCAAGTCTACATAATTTGGTGGTATATTCATTTTATTGGCCTTTTTTTTTTTCTGTCCTGAACTTAAATTGTTACAATTTCTTTTGTATTTACAGAAGGCAACACTGCATGTAAAGTTTTTCTTTTGGAAGTAATGTAAATTTTATGGACACGTTTGTCCTGTCTTAGTTGGGTGGATGCTAATTCTTTTCTCTGTTAAGAACCATAGTTGAAGTTATTTGGGATTGTTTGTTTGTATATCTGTCTGAATATAACTTTTAGTATGCTGGAGTATGGATATTGATTGGAAACGGCACACTGAACATTGTATATTTTCACAGGAAAAAAATATTAATGGTAATGGAGAAGGAGAGTTACTTGAAGTCATTTAATGATCTAGACTTTCAGTTGGTTAGATAGAGGCTTATCCAGAACTGACTTCTGTTGAAATGAGGGCTGATAATTAAAAACTATAAAATATTATCCTCTTTTCTAATTGTTTCTTCTACTGACCTTGAACCAAGTAGTCAGTAAACAGTAATGCATCCTTCATTATAATAAATGGCTGTCAGGTATTAGTGTGACTGTTTCCCGAGTCTAACATCCCTCTTTTTCAGGCCACAGACTGCAGTTACTAAGCTTTGGATCCATGCCCTTTGTCACATTCATGTGTCGTTTTGTGCTAATCTATCATTGCCTTAACGATTTTGTGTTAGAGATCAGTTATTAACAATGATTAGATTTATAGTTGTGTTTTGGTTTGGTTTGGTTTTGTTTGTTTGTTTGTTTGTTTGTTTGTTTTTATCTGCTTGTCATTTTATTGTCATTTGCTGATGCTTTTATGAATAAGAAAACACATTGTGTTGGAAAATTTTTATCTTTCATCTCTTTTAGAACTGTTCCAACTTACTATGTAAGGCAACCACTTTTTTTTTTGGATGGAATGCCAGGTAGGATATCCAAAACATTTAGTGTATCTATTCCAGAAGGTCATAGAGTTCTGGCCTGTATTACAGAACTGAACATACCAAAATTTGTGATTTATCATCTGTTTCAAGACTGAAGTGGGACAGCCATGGACCTAAAGAAAGTTTAAAGACAACATGATCCTTATAACAGTAAATAATTGAACAGTGAGCTATAGGCTGGGGTGTTTGTGTTCATTCAGTGTGTATTTTTAGGCGGGTGGGCTTGTAGAGTGAATCCTGCAGATAATTGACTAGTGAAAGGAGTAAAGAGCTTTGCCAAACTGCTGGCAGCAGGAAAGCAGAGTATAAAAGAGTAAACTTTGCAGAAAATGATGGCTTAAGTACACATTTAGTATGTCATGAGTGTTATTTTGGAGAAGTAAACCTAATATAAACTAGAGGTATTAGAAACCTTCGGGTCAAGTGTGTTCTTGGGTACTCGGAGTGGCTTGTTGGCTCCCAAGTTTATGAAACACTTCACACTAATTTATTTTATTGTATTTCCTGTTTGGATTTTTTTCTCAGTTGTTTCCTGAATTCTATTTTCTCATTAACAATTTGTAATGCACCTTGATGTGTGACATATTCTTTCTCACATTGTTTTCTGCTAATATTTGTGTTTCTATTGTGTCTGACTATGTTAAGTCAGTGATTTTTAATTGTCAGCTTGATGCTCCAGCTGGCATATGTGTTGAAATGGTTTGTTTGGATTTCAAGGTTTCAATTTTCATCTCTTGTTTACCTTGCCACATATTCACAGCTTCCTCCCACTTCAGCTGCCAAAATTTCAGTGCATATCCTGGAAATACAGCAGTCTGCTAGCTGGAAACATATCTTCCTGAGTCTTCTTGACCTCTATCCAATATCAAAAAAATCTTATGGTTTTCATTAGCTCAGTTAGTGCATAATCTTTTCTACTAGTCTAGTCTGCTTCTATAGTTTTCCTCTCTCACCTCCCCCTCCATCTGGGAGCAGTAATGTAGAAGGAGAAATTAATCTCTACCATGGAACACAGTCAAAAATAACTACAGGCTTTAGAGATATAATAATTTTAAACCTTCACCAAATGGTCATATATTTAGATTACTTTTTTTTTTTTTTTAAAAAAAAACATATGCAGAATTCAATTCTTTTGGGTACTCAGGTTTCTCTTGTTATTGACCCTAATCCTTCCTTTATAAAATGGGAACTTGTCCTTTGCTCACTATGTTGTCACTTATTTATACTTTGTGTAGGTTTTGGAGAGTTCTTATGGTCTGAAGTCTTAACTGTGAAGGACACAGTATTGCTTTTGTCCATAATCTGCATGCCCGTCTATATAATACTCCATATAATCTTCTAGTGTAGTTTTTGTGATTGATCTATCATATTCCTAATAATCATATTGAAATCAGCAAGGAGTGTTTCTTCTCCCTTCTGAAATTCCACTAAAGTAATATGTTAGGTAATTGTTTAGAATTATCTTATTGCTTTATGTCTGAAGTGATTTTTCACTCTTATTTCATTTACTTTTTATACTGTGCAAATCTAAATATTGTATCAAGGATTGAAGAAAGGAAAAAGACTTGGGACTAGAAATGCTAGACATGCATCACCAGATGTTTATACAAATAGTTTTTTTAAAAAACCCACAACACTACATAAAAATGAAGGCTTTATTCTTCATGTAATTGATAATTAACACAAAAGAAATTAACTACTTTTAGATTTTTAAGAAGAAATACTGATTGAACAATCGGAATACTAGCATGGAGTTGCCAAGCCTAAGTATGTTACCTACTCAAATTCACTGCATTGAATCAGCATGTTGATCGTTTCAGCAGACTAACTGATGAAGGACCGAGAGACCCTTAGCTATGCATTAGAAACATTAAATATCTGGCAGAGAAAGCTTGGAATGGCTCGAAATGGCTTGAAATGCATTCAACATAATTTTAGATATTGATGCTAAATCTTAATTAAGGGCAAGGAAGGATGTTAATAAATTTGAGCAAATATTTGATTGGATTAAGTTAATTCTGGTAATCTACTTGATCCATGCCATGCTGTTTGGATTTAATGGGCTAAGATATAGACAGATGCAGAAGAGAAGAGACAGATGTGAAAGCAGAGAAGGAACTGAAGAAGCAAATGAGAGAAGTTACAGTAAGCAAAAAATCTTCTTAAAATATATTAAATCATATTTACACGAACAAATTACAGGTTACAGAGGAATATCTCTGAGCACTAGAAGTCACTTTAGTATAGTTAATACACTCCCTAACACTGTTTTTGATACTGCTGAATAGGACTCTGAAAAACAATTTCCAAGCATAGTTAGCAAATTAGAACAAGCTGGTAACAGTTACTTCCCAGAAAGTAGTGGAGATATGACTCAATCCATGCCAGATGGCTTTGCTGTCACAGATCTGTCCTGGGCAGGTGTCATGGTTTAACCCCAGTTGTCAACTAATCCCCACGCAGCTGCTCACTCACTTCCCTGCAGTGGAATGGGGGAGAGAATCAGAAGGGTAAAAGTGAGAAAACTCATGGGTAGAGATAAAGACTGTTCAATAGGCAAAGCAAAGGCCACATGTGCAAGTAAAACAAACCAAGGAATTCATAGGTAGGCAGGTATTAATCTTCATCATGTGTAACTGTTTCTTGGGAAGACAAAAACCATGACTCCAAATGTACCTCTGCTTCTCTCTACATCCCCCTCACCACCCCCTCAGTTGTATTACTGAGAATGGCATCGTATGGTATGGGCTCAGCTGTCTCCTCCCAATTTCTTGTGCACCCCCAGCCTACTCACTGGTGGGGTGGTGTGAGAGGCATCAAAGGCCTTGACTCACTATGTAAGCACTGTTCAGTAATGACTAAAATATCCCTGAATTATCAATGCTGTTTCTATCACGAATGAAAAACTTAGCTCCATACTAGCTATTATGAAGAAAATTAACTCTACCCCAGATAAAACCAGCACAGCAGGTCTTAATTTTCTAGTAACAGCCATAACTGCATTATGAAGATGTAGCAGGGAGGATCTAGGAGTTAATATCTTGTGTCCAAAAATATGTTTGAGTATGGGAAGATTTCTAAAGACAAATGACTGATCTTCAAACAGAAAAATTTTATGGTTTTGATATCTGCAAAGCAGGTCAAGAGGAAATCAATCTAGTCAGTGTCTCATAAGATACAGATAATTTGGAAAGACTGTAAAGCTGTGCAAAAAAAATATTACTTATTCAAATGAATAAAATGTCTTCTCCTTGGGTTCTGCTACTGTTAAACACTTTGAAGTTCATTCTATGGTGTGATAATACATATTTAAAATATTATTTTTTTTTATATTATCTTAGAACCTAATGTGTTAGGACTTGTCAGATGAAGCAGATTTCATTGTGAAGAGCTTAACCAAGATTTACAAAATACTGTGCTCATGAGTAGATAAATTAGAAAAGGGAATGATGAGTTTAAACATCTAGTGCACAATAGAAAATATAGAGGGTCTACTTGAAAGAAAGGATTTACTCATCATGAGGAAAGAATGAGACCTCCATTCTTAACTACATGAGACTGGACCACTATGTTTGATAGAGAGTTAATTACACTAATGTAGTTACAAAATGTGAATTCTTTGTGTGCATGTAAACTAATTTGTTTATGGCTTGTGAATTTTAATTTAGAATGATAAACTACAGTTGTTTATAGAATTTTGGAGTCTTTTGTTTTCTGTTAATGCTTAATTTAAACACATCAATAAAATGGAGACTTGTGTTTATGATTTTGCACATTAGTTTTTGAAATAAGCATATGTGATCAGCATGCCTATACCAAACAAGATTGATAGAGGGAAAAAAAAATGCTTTTCACATTCACTGGCATTCAAAAGCGGAAAATTACTTTATCCTGTAATACTTTAAACATTAAGGTAGAATGGCTGACATGATGAATAGTATGCATGCAAGCATTTCATGCTGTACTTTGTAACTGTTGTAAACAGTCTATTAATCTCCTTAATTAAATGCAGGGGTATCAAAAATTTAAAACTGGTCTGCCACAGGTTTATCAGCCATCTGGTGTCTAAGGTTATTTCTAGTGCTGTGGTGAGTTGACCCTGGCCAGCAGCTAAGCCCCAGCTTGCTCACCATCCCCTTCCAACATGATGGGGAAGAGAATTAGAAGGGCAAAATAAGAAAATTTGCCTATCAGGATAAAGATAATTTAATTAATAAAGCAAAGTAATATGTGCAAGCAAAGCAAAATAAGGAGTTAATTCACTACTTCCCATCTGCAGGCAGATGTTTAGCCATTTCCAGGGAAGCAGGACTTCGTCAGGCACATCAGTTACTTGGAAAGACAAACACCATAACCATGGACTTTCCCCCTTCCTCCACCTCTCCATGACATTTTATTGCTGATCATGAAATCATATGGTATGGATTATCCTCTTGTCCTGTTTGTGTCTCCTTCCAACTTCTTGCATACCCCCAGCCTACTTGCTAGGAGGGACAGAACAGGGGAAAAAGAAGGCCTTGAGGCAATGTTAACATTGTTCAGCAATTAGTAAAACACTGGTGTGTTAACACTGTTTTAGTCATAAATCCAAACCACAGCACCGTACAGGTTGCTATGAAGAAAATTAACTCCATCCTGGCCAGAACCAATACACTTTCCACCCCTTATTTCATAAAATTTGTCATATTCAGGTGATATGCTATCTAGTACATCCTCATTAACCACCACCTTCCCATTATCATCCTTTGACATATACACAAATATTATTCCCTTAGTCTATGTGCCATCCTTGTACCTGTATATCAGAGCTCATGATTTGTATCACAAACAGGTATACAACATATATGGACATGAGGCTATGAACATCCTTGTTCAACAACAGTTCCATATTCCACATTATGCAGAATAATTCCACTTTCAATTTATATAATCTAAGTTTGTAAGTAATTTCTTTTAAGCCATCGTAACTTCCCTTGTACTATCCATAATTCTGTTTATTTCATGACTCTCTTCCTTGGTCCTCTCTTTTTCTGACCGTTTCTTAAGGATTTCTTTTACTAATACTATCTGATCTCCTCTAAACTGTAGATTTATCTACTTTATCCACTCTAGAACTGAAAACTGGGAGGAAAAATGAGATGTGAATGAATATCAGGTGCCTAGGTACACAGACTGAACAGTATCAGGGCTGAGTGTTTGTGTTCAAGATCAACTTTGATACAGTTCAGCTCAGCAAACTTCAGTCTTCTCTAAAAACAACAAATTGTGAAAACCAGCCTCCCTGGGGCTTTTCTTCCTTGGTTCAGAAGCTTCATAGAAGCTTGGGACCTGGGTATTGGTCCTGGCTTGAACTATATTGCAGGTATGCCTGTTCCTGGCTTTGCCTTGTTGACTTGTATTCTAAGTTTACCTTGGACCTGCTCAGCTCTTCCTGCTTGGATACTATGGGACTGCACCTTTTGCCAGTGAGACTAATGCTTTTTTTTTTTCCTTGCTTACAAAAGCTTGATCTTGGATCTGAGCTTGTCTTCCCATGCAGGAGCAAACCACTCTTGCCACTTCCTGAAATTGAGGACCATAGCCATGTTTCCACAATGTGTTGCATCAATAAAAGTGTATAGAATATCATCTCAAGCTTCCTTAAACAAAAAATTTGTTGGTCTCTTCTGATATATAGGTAGGGTTTATTTTAATTTTTTCCAAAGTAGTATAGTTTTGTCACAGAGGCACACACAATCAAATTCTGACAGGTGTTAACTTTAACAGTATGAAATCGTTTTGAATTTCAGTACCATTAGCAAACCACAGATTCAGTGATGCAAGAGGGGTTAATTACTGCACAACTGACTTAAGAATTCTTATGTGCTAGGGATGATTTCCTAAAATGTGCCTCTCACTCACCTAGAAGATGAGTGTTTTCAACCCTGAAGAGTTTCCTTAGGAGGCATCCCAACCTAAGGAGAGGGTTCCCAACTGCAGACCCATTGCTCTGAGGAGGACTAGCTCAATTTGACCTTAAGAGGGGCTCCACTTATACACTAGTGGAATCTGATCTGTGGTCATATATGGTCAGTGGTCTAGAAACTTCTCTCGACTGATGCATGTTGTTGGTTGAGGGCCTTCTCTGTCAACTAAATCTCTGTCTTTCAGTCGAAGTGGATATATGATGGTCATCACCAACTGCAGTGTATATGTGATCACAGTCACCATGTGGGCTGGGTAGATTGACCCCCAAAACATGGCTTCTAGTTTTAACCCTTTCCTTTCAGTGGTCAAGAAGTTTTGGTCTTTATAGAGGCGGGTGCACCTGCCACAAGTTTCAGATTGAAATTATTCAATTTTTAAGAAGCTGAAATTCTAGACCTGTGATAGGTCTAGAAATCCTGTTTTAGAATCAGCTTTCATCTCAAGACACCAAGTTCCAGTATAACCACCTGATTCTCTTATTTCATTCTGACATCCTCCATTTGCTTTTCCTTTGTCTCTGAATGATAGATTACTTCAGGAGCCCTTATTTTCCCATAAATATGTGGAGCTCTCACTAGGTTTAGACCTCTTTGATAATAAAAAAATAAGTTGTTACTGTGAAGGAAAACAAAACTCAACTAAATTATGTGCCTTGTAAATCAACAGTGGCGGACTACTAGGAGAATTTGTTTCTTCCTAATCAGAGTTAGCTGAGTTTATGCTGTGAAGTATGAGAATTCATTGTCCTCATGTTATTTAATATTTAAAATTCTGAAATCAGATGTATAAGCTTATTTTAAGAACAACTTTATTCATATATAATCAAAATCTCATAGAGATTATGATTTTGGATGTGATTTTTTCCTCCATATTCTGATAAGACAGTCTTACATAGTTCATCACCACAGAAGAGGAATGACAGGGAACCAGTGACAAATATGCAAATTTTCTTAGGGAATGCAGTAGCTTGGTCATAGACAGTAGATTAAGCCATAAAAGGACAACTGCTGGTGTGTTGTGATTGAACTTCTTATATATGATAAAAAACATTAACATCTTATTAAACTTCAGTGAAATTCTAATGGAGAATTTGTTTTAAACAATGGGAGGACAGATTAGTGGAGAAAGATGTAGTTTATAACATCCTGTGAAGCCAAAGATGGATTTGGTGCATTTGGCTAGGACTTGAGTTTGGACTTCAGATGTGCAGTGTGAAATGGAAATAATCTGGCTTTCAAAACTTGTATAACATGCAATGGTTTGAGATGAGACAGTTAAACCATAAATGTCTATTACTGATATAATTGCAAATGTTGACAGGATAAATGCCAGGAGTGAGAAGGCGTCTCAGACATCTCAAATAGATTAGGAAAGAACATTACTTTTTATGTCTTTCTGAGGGAGGAGTAAGCAAAATTTTCACTAGTTATCTGTTCAAAGGTTAGTTATGCTTATGAAAAGAGGATAGAGAAAACTGAGATGGTATCTAAAAGAAATGGAAAGGTTGAATATCCATCTAGAAATTATATTTACATAAGAAACGCAAACAGTCTTTAAAAAAACACGTGAAATATTTGTAAATTAATATTTTACCATAAATAAATGTCTTAATGAAGATCAGGTTCAATAGTGTGTGCAACAGAAAACAGGAACACTAGACTTGTTTTCATCAGACAGAAACCTTAGTGCAGGGAAGTATCAAAGTTTAACAGATAGTTTTATTCACTGTCTGTAGTCAGAAATTTAAGACTTTTCTACTTCATATTTTAGATGATGTAACAGATCACTAATAACACCTTAAAATAAGTCGAATAATGATATATTATCAGTTTTTATGCAGATACCTGGAAATATTATCTAACTCCATATATGACCAGATCAATGCTGAGGTATTGTCTCTCTCATAGTGTTGAGTTTTTAAAAATATATGTATATTTTAATTTTTACATTATTAAATGTAGAATTTCCATTACTTTGGAATCCACTTGAATGCTGTTTATTGCAAAGAAATTAATGGAAAAAAAAAATAATAGGAATGTTTTTGTACAAAGACTCAGATTCTGGTCTTTAAACAAATAATGGCAAATACCCAGTGCTGTCCTTGGTATGAGAGAAAAAATATAAATCTTTTTCAAATGTGTGGGCTACAGTATCAGCATTTATGTACCCCCACCAAGCATGAGAGAATTAAGCATTTTTTTCCTATTGCTTCCACTCTTCTTTGGAGAACATATGAGAAAAAAACAAAATACTTTGGTATTGTTCAAAGCTGTATCTTCCACCTCTGCAATTTGATGTATTTGATTTCTAACAGAAAAATCACAAATGAGAGATGCATATTGCCACATTTTATTTTTTTGCCAGAAAACCCTGAAATCTGCAGCAGGCTTACTGAAAAATGAAATGTGGAGTTATTTACATATACCTAGGCCACATTCTTCTACCACCACTGGTCTGTCACATATTAAGTTTCACATATTCGTTTAAAAATAATTACTATAGAATTTTTTCCCCCTATTTCAGGTGCAGACTTTCCAGATACCGTTAGGTAATGTGTTTTCATATTTTAATCTGTAAGTACGGTTGTTATATTCTTTAGAGTCTAATACTGTAAACTCAGCTCACAGGTTGTTTGATAAACTTTGCTAATCACTTCTCTGGATCAATGACTGAGGTGAGCCAATATAATTTATGTTTATGTTATTTTGGTTCTTTTGTCCAAAGATATTATCGGGATTTTAATCTTATATGTTAGAAAACAAGACTCTCAAATACTCTTTGGAAGACTCATGGAAGATTCCTACTAATAAATGCTAGACTTGTAGTTAAAACCAAATATATTAACCCATTATTATACCGTGAATACACACCAGTTTCCAATTATCATAATTCTTTTTCTTCTGGCTGCAGAACTTGAGCCTTTTTGTGGATTAGTGACCTCATCCCAATTCTGGTAGAACTGCTGTTGAAAATGTTCATTTTTGATAACAAGGAAAGCAAAGTTTATTTGAAATAGTAATGGATTAATTTACTATTGCATAGAAGTGTGGCGGTAAGATATGTTTATGTTAGGTTTTGAATTCCTGAGCACATTTTTATCATATGTACACTTGCCTGAGCACAATGTCTTATGATGTATTACTGATAATTCTTATATCTAAGAAAGTGTCTGATACCTCATGGAAGAACTGTCGATTAGAAGCTGTTAGTATTTCAGGATGGATAACCTACCTTCATTGTCTTCTGGTTATGCGTTTAACCACTTGGAACATTTTTTTGTTTCTTTGTTTGCTTTGAAAATTTTGTTGCTTATTTTGTTTCCCACTTAAAAGCCAGAGGGTCTTAGGTTACTCACACAGTAGAAGGGCTTTACACAAGGTTAGAAACGGTCATGTATAGAAACCCTATTATCATTACAGATAAAAGTAATGGTAGTACTTAAAAAGACTCAGAAGAGGGACTCTGACAACTCTGCAACACTTTCAAACCTCTTCTTAAGCCTGACTTCAGTTATTTGAGAGTTTCTCCAACTAAAGAAAAATCTTTCCTTTCAGCTGTGTTTGTTGTTTGTCTACCATGTTGTCACCAAATAAGCCTTAATTATATTGGCTTCATTCCATCTTACTTTAGGCATCTAACCAAAGTGGATTATTTGAGAACATATTTAACTAAATCTCCTTTTACTCTCAGTAGAGATAGGCACCTGAATCATCCTTTATCATTGTAAAGGAAATTGAGAGTAACTCCTAAATTAGAGAACTCCATTTGTTGACTGAGATAGCATGGATTAGTTTGGGCCCTAGACTGCCAGTGGCTTAAGTGGAGGTCTGGAATAGTACAACTATATTCATTTTAGCAAATACGAAAATACAGTAGGAGCAGATCTGTAGAGTGAAACAGTTGAATGTGCCTGAATCCACTGAGAGGATTTTATTTTGGAGTCTTGCCTGGTCTCCTACTCAGACACTTGTTAGCTGTTGGAGTACTTCTCCTGCTGATCATCTTCCAGGTTACCTTGTGCTGAAGGGAGTCCAATTTTCAATTCTACGTTACTGACTGCTGCAGTGTAAATATAGATAAACTGAAGTTCATTTTGTTGTCACTTATTATAGTTCTAGGACTGTACTTCACATTGTGTCTGTTGAAATCAAGTTCACAATAGTTGCCTGTCTTAGGCATATGTACAGAGAACCAACTGGAGGACAGAGCTAATACACCCACGTTACATTAGTCTGTATGATGTATGATGCTTTTACATGACTTAAAATTCACTTTCCACCAGGAAGAAAATTGCTTCAGATGTGCACTCTAGGGTGCACTGTAAGACACTAAAATGAAAGGCAAACTTCCAGTAAAAAAACAAACTCCCCACCCAAAGCCAACCAACAAAAAAAAAAAAAAAAACAAAAAAAAAAACAACCAAAACACCAGAAAAACCCCCAAACAAACCAAACCAAACTAAACAGAAAAAAACAGAAACCCAACATCCTGCACACTAAATTTTTAGTGTAGATATATCCAGAGAATACTGTATGATATAAACTTAACTGCAGAAATTAGGGATGATCAAGAGATCCACTTTCCTTTTCAAAAGTTTAGTAGTGATTTAAGTTTAAAGATTAAGGTTTTAAATGAGCAAGAAAGCCTGTCAGAAGGATTCTAGGGCAGCTTTATACAAGCATACAACAAACAGGAGAAAAGTGTCAGAAAAAATCCTGAACCTGTAAGAGTGACTTGAGATGGAAATGAATCAGACCTTTTGTGTCTGAAGCATGTTGGAACATGAAACAGCAAAAAGAGCTCAGAATTGGGTCAATGCTTCTCCAGAACTGTAATATCACATGAAAGCATACTAACAAACTTATACTACAGATACTTTATAAAACATGGCTCAGATAAAGAAAACAGAATAAATATCCTCCTTCAAATCATCTGTAGCATATCAAGTCAAGTTTATTGGGTCTTAAGTTTATTGTACAAATACAGGTCCATGTTGTCAGTACATTTTTGGAGCTGTAAAACAGGTTAATACAGTTCAGTTTGAAAAAAAACAAACTGACAGGAAAATGTTTTGAATTGGAGCCTGCAGCTTGTTATAGCTGCTAGTAATTAGGCTTTGTTGACTGGGCTACCGTCTTATTTGACTTTACAAATTTTCATTTGAACACCAACTGTTACAAAGCATATGGACTGCCATAGTAATCCCATATGCTGGGTGATAGCTGGCAGTTATTTGTGCAGGATTCAGACAATTATGAGATTACAGAATGTTTTAAACTGTACATGTATTTTAATAGGCATCCTCAAAGTTTTAAAGGGCAACAGTAGTAGATTTGTTGCCTTTGATGCTTCCATTCCTTTTTAGGCTTTTAACTTAAAAACTGGGTTTTCATACACAATTCAGGCCTTAACAGAGAATTCCTACTACTGTAGACAAATGTATATTTTCATTAATCAAACATTATTACAACATTCACCTTTATTTGTTTGAATAGTGCTACTTTATTACATGTAAGTCTCACATTTTGTATTGTAATGCAGATGTTTTTGGACAAGCTACAAATCAATTTAAGCAGCTTAAATCTAGGAAATTACAGGTTTTTGCATAATTTTGTGGAAAACTGTTCTGATCAACTCATAAATTTACTATACACTTTTCACAATGCATTTTGTCCTGGGTTTGACTGAGTGGTGAGGTTTTTTGGTAGCAGGGGAGGGGGCTATAGGGTGGCCTCCTGTGAGAAACTTCTCAAAGCTCCCCCAGCTCCAAGTCAGCTCCACCTCTGCACCAAAACTGAGGCAATCAGCTCTACCTCTGCGATAACGTATTTAGGAAGGGACGTGGTAAGGAGGAGTCAGACGTATGAGAAGGAGTTGTGGCAGCTGCATGAACACCAAGGTCAGTGGAGGAACGGAGGAAGAAAGGAGGGGGGAGGTGTGCCAGAGCAGACACCCCCCTGTATCCTGCTGTGCCTGAAGGAGGCCGGGGTCTTGTGGGAAAAGGCAGCCCCGCTGCTGTAATTCAGTGCTGGGAGGATTGCAGCATACGGGCGTGTCCCACGCTGGAGCAGCTCGGGAAGGGCTGCAGCCTGTGGGAGGGACTCATGTTGGAGAAATTTGGTGTTCCACGCTGGAGCAGTGTAAAGAAATGCTGCAGCCCATGAGAGGGACTCACATCAGAGAAAGTTTGTGGAGGACTGTCTCCTGTGAGAGGGGAACCATGATGGAGCAGGGGGAACAAGTTCCAGAAGCTCCCCCTGCAAAAGATGGAAGAAGCAGCAGCACTGACTGCACCCCCCCCATTCCCTGCCCCTGTGCCACTGGTGGGAGGAGGTAGAGATATCAGGAGCAGAGCTGAGCCTGGGAAGAAGGGAGGGGTGGGGGGAAGGTGTTCTCAAGATGTGGCAATGATTCTCATTGTCCTACTTTGTTAGATGTTTTTGTTAGTGTCTGTAATAAATGTATGTTCTTTTCTTCCTTCCCCTAACAAGTCTGTCTTTTGCCCATGACCATAAAGGGTGATTTTCTCCTCCTGGTCCTATCTTGAATCCCAAGCCTGGATCTCTGTCCCTTCTTATTGCCAGAAGAGAAGGGGGAGTAAGTGGCTGCATGGTGTTTGGCTGCTGATCAGGCTCAAACCATAACACGTTATTTCCATGATATGCTAAGAAAACATTACCTGAATGGAGTATATGTTGACAACAGTAAACTAAGAATGAAATATCATTTTGTCTCAAGAAGGTACCAGACTTCTTGAAATTGAGTTTGAGGGCATCTTCTTCTAAACCCAACAGGTATCTAATTGTTTCATTTAAATCCAGCATTATTTTTTCTTATTTTTTTGGTTAACTGAATGCACTTTGGTCCTGGTAAGAGCCTGAAATTTTAAAAATTCTTGTCCATTTTAAAGGCTCTTAACACTTTGAGGATTAAAGTTTGTTTTGTTGTTTGTTTGTTGTGTGTTTCTTTCTTTTTTTTTTTTTTTTTTTTTCATATAACACTGTCTTCTAAAACTGAAAAGATCTCTTACAAGTGGACTCCACGGAGTGGGAAATGTTTAATTTCCTTCAGCACAAACATCAGTTCCAGTCTTATCCAGTATATAGAGAGCACTAATAAGTCTCCTGGCGAAGTATGTTGACCACAAAAAAAAAAAAGAAAAAATATTTTTGAGAAAGAACTGAAACTAATGGTTCTTCGTGTCCATGGCCAGAGAAGATCAACTGTACAATTATCTTTATGTTAGGTATTTTTTTGTAAGCTCCAGAAGAGGTAGTTTCTTTTTTAAACACAATGAAGTGCCACACAGACTTGTTAGCTTGGCTCTTGGGAAAAATCCAACAGGAATAGCAAAAAATCTTAGCTGAAGTTAACAATATTTTGGCCTGAACTGATTTTCAGTTTAGCACTCAGCTCATAGCACAATAAATTCACATCTGCCTGCAGAGATTAAGCATTGTGTTTTGTCAGACTTGATGATGCAAAGAACAAACAACAGTATTGACACAGAAAATGTTACTAATTACATTTTAATGTTACGTTAATACAGTCTTGTTGGTAGCAATAAGAATTTTAAGACGCACTTTTGATCTCTTTAAGATTTGTGATACTTCACATATAAGAAGATATTTGCTTATATTTTGAAAAAATTAGAGAATAGTTTGAGTAAATCCCTGAGTATACAACTTTTTCCACTAAAGGACAAGCTTCAAAACCAAAAGCATGAACATAATCACAAAATATCCATAAAACCTCCACATTTATATTCTGTCTTCCTTTGTATTCTTCTCTTTTATTCAGTGTTTTAGGAAATGTATATAAACAAAAGCTGTAAATACACAGAAAAATACAGATTGTAAAGCAAGGAACTAATTGGTCAAAAGCCAAAATACATTTCAAAGAACAAGATATTTTCAACTTGACGAAGGTACTAAAGAGAAGTGAACCACTTTTATTCAGAAAGCCAAACTGGATAAGATATTTACCCTTTATACCATGATAACCTGTATTTACAAAAAATCCCCAATCAAAGCAAATGAAAAACAAACCCCAAACTATTTACTAGCAAAAAGGAATTTGCCAATGAGTTTTTAAATCATAAAGCTGCTAAGTGTTCTTCGATCTTCCTCTTCTTCTGCAAAAACACCCAAAATCTTCCACTCAGACTTGAAAATAAGGGATATCTGTAAAGAAATCCTTGCTGAAACTTCTTTCACCATCATGCTAGAGAACAGTTGGAAACCTATGCTACAGAAAATGTTTCTGATTAATATGGGATTTATGTTTTTTCTTTATATAAATGATCTTATTATTCAAAAATATTGACAATGATAATGTTCTTTTGAGACATGTCTTAAATATTGTATTTAAGTGGAATGTCTGTACTGTACGACTTCAGAACTTTAGTGATATGTAACTGCTAGCACTGCTCACAGGATTCGCTGATCATCAGCTGAAGTAATTTGATCATCTGTGTTGTTATTGATGACTGTAAACTAGGATTCACTACTGGTACTGGGAATTAGATATGTTCTGTCTTTCCAAATGTAGATCAGTCTGGTAGATATATCAGTTAAAACACTACAGAAAGAAACACTAAAATAAGATTGTAAATTAAATAGTAGCATCTAATTCTTTTTTATAAGGATTTTTTTTCTTTTTTCCTTTTTTTTTCCCCTTTCTCTTGCTCATTTTGAAATTTTAGTAACAAAGATATATTATACTTGATATAGTACTTGATATTAAGAATATATTATACTTAAGAGGTTTACATACTGAAATGGAGTTGTGAACAATGAGAAAATTAAGGAAGCTGTGATGCAATCCTAGTGACCAGGGGTAGGAACAGAGTTCCATCCCTCCTTTTAAACTGTGCAATGGCAAAACCCACAACAGTATGAAGGAACTCTGCCAACAGCAAAAGGAAGATCATACCTCTGGCTTGAGACATCTAAGGAGTACAGATAGGAGTAATCAAATCCTGTGTAACACTGCATCTTAATCTTCAGTTTCAAGGGAGCTGGAAAATTCAAGGGAGCTTGAAAAAACAGCAATACTTTCAGGGATCTTGACTATACATATAATTAAATTAAATATACATATAATTTATTAATTATATTAAAATTTATAAAAATTATATTTAAAATTATAAAAACATTAAATATACATATAATTAAATTAAATATAAATAAAATAAATAATGTCACAGGTAAGGATACTGGAATTCAAAAAATTGTGTATGTTTTAAATGTTAGAATGATCCCTAGCACAGATTTGGGCCAGGACAACTAACATTCTTTCAGGCAGAGTGTAGGAGCCAGGCATGGGGAAGGCATCCTTCCATAACAATAGTTTTCATGTGGACACTGTCATGGATGCTAAAGAAGTTTAAGAGAGTAGTCACAGTCAGCCTGTGCCAGCTGTGTTTGGGGCTAGAGAACAGGCCCTGGAAATGTTAAGTTTAATACCCTCTATGTGCCCAGACCTGTCCTGTGAGAACAACCAAGGAGCAGGAGGTGAGACAGTGAAAAAACAAGGTTCTGTGAGTTCCTCTCTCTCCTCATGTCCATTGCTGCCTCTACATCGAGTTTTCTCTATTCTTTCCTGATAACAAAACCTCCATGTTACTTTTATACCAATGCTTAGACACCTGTGACAGAAAACTTAAAATAGTAGAAATAACATAGAACTGATTAGTCTTATATTGCATAATGTGTAATGGTTATGATCCTGATTATTTTCTTAAAATAAGTGGTGTCATATGGTGCATGTAGTAGCAAGTATTACTGATGCTATACTTGCTGATAATAATCATAATCAAGGAATAAGCTGATTCTAGCACACTTGTATGTCTTCAGTTCATACAATCTATTCTCTGGACTATTAAAAAAAATATTGATGTATTTGGGTCAGGATAAGACATATGTTTCAGGTTTGATAGATTCTACCATAAACATTTTTTATTAAATGGCACATCTGAAGTTACTGCTTTGTATCTAATGGGTCTACCTGCATTATGTCTTGCAGGGGTGTATCGGAACACTGAGAAACACTGGATAAGATGTTATTGACATAGATGGCACATTTTTTATGGAACTAAACCATGTCCCAACTGAAAAGTTCTTGAGCCTCATTCTGTAAGCTCTCTACAGTTTGATCAGGGCTGTAACACGGTGGGGTAGAAGAGTAGTTGTTCCTAGGCAGGGTGCTTGATAGGAGAATAAAATGGCAGACTTCAGTTATCAAAACAGGAACTGTGAAAGTAAATGTAGCACTGTATGATGATTTGTGTGATAATAAGACCAGACAGATAGCACAAATGAGATTTTTGACTAACTAGAAGAACATCAAGTGGACTTGTAATGGCATTGTATCATGCTCATTTAGTACATGTAACATCCTGAAATACAGGATGGTGAGCAGTATAACACCATTATTTAAATAAAAATCTAAGAACAGGCTAAATTACAGCTTTGTTAGTTTAACTTCAGTTACTGGAGAAGTAATAAAAAATAGTTTAAAGTTCCAATGTGTGGGCATTTTGAAAACTATGTCTTGATAAAAGAAAGAAAAGACATTTTCATAACTGAGAAGTTATTTCTCACTAATGCACTAATACACACTGCTATCAAGACAGAAAGAAGGAAAAAATACATTTCATAAACTAGTGAGAATTATAAAGAGGCATTTGGCAACATTTCCATGTTCAAAGATTTAACCTGTCAGATGCATAATTCTTGATATGCAGAACATAAAGGAGGTTTAATAATGTTTTGAATAGGGGCTCCTCTGTTGAGAAATAAGGGTGACAGGTAGTAGCTATGAATGGATTTGATCTAGACTTGAAGTTACCAGAGGCATAAACTGTAATTTAAAAACAAACAAAAAACCAAACAATAACCCCAAAGCACAATAATAAAAATTAAAAAGTGGCAATAAATTCTTGGTTGTGCAACAAATATTAAATGTGACCTAATTCCTAATCCTTATTTATTTTAAGTATGTATGGTAAATTCAGTAACACTTTTTTGTTTAATCTAACCAACAGAAAATCTTATCCAGTACATGGAAATATATAGCTCCTACAGGAAGAGAGATTTACACTGCAGAACTATGTTAATGGATTGTAAATATTAAAGTTTTTATAACTGATACCCAGATAAAACTACACTGTTTATGAAGCTAAATAGGCATCCTAAGCTATGTACATTTTGAGGCAAAACAATTTGTTATTTTATGATCAACCTTTCAAAAAATTGAAACCGAGAATATTCCAAAGTTGTTTTTATACATTAGTGGTAGGTGTGACACATAGATTTCTTTAAAATTGTTCTAAAAAAACCTGCCTGCTCTTGTGTTCAACCCAAAGAATATCTGAGAACTCGAGGTGATCAAATACTTGGGAATGTATGTATTATTACTTATTAGTTCAAATTCCTCATAAAGCCAAAAAGTGCTAGGAAATAAGAAAATTTATATTTGTATTCAGAACTACTTTGAAAAATATTTCATTTTACAAAATTATGCTTCATCTGATGGAATCCTTAGCTTTTCAGAATAACATTGAACAGATTCCTCAGCATGCAAGAGAGCAAAGCAAAATTCCAGATCATAATTCCTTCAGTAAAATACGAACAGCTAAGTAATTTCCACCTGAACTTTATCCATTTTAGTGGCTGATCCCTTCAAGTAATGTAGAGTGATTATACATATTTTGTGTCATTGTTTGTTTGCCAATAATGAATATGGCAGCCAGACTTGATAATTTCAGTGTTCTAGTCTGTATTTTTACCAGAAGTATGGAATCATAGAATGGTTTGTGTTGGAAGTGACCTTAAAAATCATCTACTTCCAACCCCTCTGCCATGGGCAGGGACACCTTTAACTAGATCAGGTTTCTCAAAGCCCCATCCAACCTGTCCTTGAACACTTCTACAGAGAGGGCAGCCACAAACTTTTCTGTGCAACATGTTTCAGTGTCTCACCACCCTCATAGTAAAGAATTTCTTCCTTATATGTCATCTAACTCTATTCTCTTTCAGCTTAAAACCATTACCCCTCACCCTATCACTACACTTCCTGATAAAGAGTCCCTCCTTACCTTTCCTATAGCCCCCTTTTAGTACTGGAAGACTGCTATAAGGTCTTGGTGCTATAAGGCACCTGGCACTGGAGTAGTCTGTTGCTGGGAGGATTGCAACCTGTGGCAGGCCCCATGGTCAAGCAGTTTGTGAAAAGCTGAATCCCTGTGGGAAGGACTCATGTCAGAGAAGTTCATGGAGGACTGTCTCACATGAGAGGGTCCCCACGCTGGAGCATGGGAAGAGTGCGAGGAGTCCTCCACCTGTGGAGGAAGGAGTGGCAGACACTGTGCGTGATGAACTGATTGCAACTCCCATTCCATGGCCTCCAGTGCTGCTAAAGCTAAGAGGAAGCAGGAACTTTTAAAATAACATTTAGCTCTGTGTGTGCAAGTGTTTTTGAAAGAAGGACATTACATATACACATATCTTTATTTGCTATTTTATTTATCATAGGATAATTTATTAGAGCATAAGATGTTGAGAACTTTGAGATCATAATTCAAATCAGTTTTGAGGAATGTGTAGCTGAAGATTTTCATGTTCTAACAGTATTCCCACCAGTAATCAAATGCTCTATTGCTCTCCTACTGCCACTGAAGGACAAAGAACATTTATGCCATCAGAGTAGCTTGGGTTCAAGTTCACGCCTGGTGCCAAACTTCCTGATTTTATGATTCATCCACATGTCTAGTGATCCTAAGGTATTACTCATTTTGCCTCATATTAGGTGGCTGTCATTTAGAATTTTAATCCTCTACTTCCAAACCTGAAGTTTTCTACTGTCCTTTTCTAATCAGTGGAGAAGGCTTCTCCAGACAGTAAAGCATACAAATTTTTTTGGAAGTGTGCTTTATAATGAGTTGATTTATGCTTTGAGAGAGTCTTTTTTTTTTTTTTTTTTTTTTTTTTTTTCCTTCCCTATTACTATAAAAGTAACCTAGTGTAAATAGTTTAAAACACTGACTGTTATGTCTGAAGTTACATGAGATCAATCCTTCTTTCCCACACACACAGGCATAATTCAGTGGGATTTGTGGGACATATGAGGTACATCTGAACAGTGCATGTGAGAGTATGGAAACTGATGCCTGTTTCAATGTCCCTGAGATAGAATTATACAATACAAACCAATTTTTCAGTGAATATTGAGGGCAGAGGTAGTCAGCTTTCAGTGGATGATGAACAGCCTTGTAATGCTTTCTTTATATATGGTTCATGAGCACAATTAGTTATTACCTAGAGGTATGGTAAATGGTTGGGAGCAGCCAGACTAGCAAGCTAAGAATCAATATACTTCCTCACATGATAATGTCTGCTGTCCAGTGATTGTCCATTATCAGGTAAAGAAGTGTTAGCCTTAATTACTCCTCCACAGTCACACAGTTTTTCTTCATAAAACTGGGACTTGGATCACAGATAGATGAGCCTTATAAAACTGAGCCATACGTTACAGCTTCATGGTCAGTCAGGTTTGCTTCTTTGAAAGTCCATTAGCTGTCCCTGAAGGGCTTTCAGTACAGAGCAACATAAATGACTCTCCTTATTCCCACCATGTATGATATTTTCACCTGTTGTTTGCTGAGGATATTTTTTATTTTGATATCTCTCTGCCTGAATTGTCACCACCTAGAGAATGACATGATTAGGAACACATCTCTACCTTCAATGTCAATGAGGCTCACTGGAAGACCATCTCAGGCTTAATGGGTCTGAGCTCTATATAATAGTACAGACTTGGCTTTCTTCTCCTGGTTGTTCTTCTCAGGCATTCCTTCATCAATATCATGTAGCACCACTCTTCAGCAAGTTCAGTGTATGTTTTAGAGGCTAAACAGAAATATAATATTAACCACAGTTAGTTCCAACTCTGTACAGAATAAAGCAGATTTTGCGGGGAACCTTATGTATTCACTGACCACTTAAAATCATAATATTAAGATACATCTTTTTGCAACAAAAAAAGGAACAAATAAAATTCCTATCAAAGATTAAGATATTTGGAAAAATGGAGGATTCTTCCCCCCGTATTTCTGTATCTACAGTTAAAGAGAAAAAAATATTCCTGAAACATTTAAGTGTGATTGAGAATTTTCAGTTGTGTCACACAAAAGGCAGACTCTCTTAAAACATTTCAGGTCTTCCTGAAATCACTGAAGCTTCTACACACAGAATACATGCAAGCTTAAGTTAATGTAAATCTGTCTTTTATGCATGAGTAGCTATGTATTCAGCTGTATCCAGTGCTGGTGCAGCCTCATCTTTAATACTGTGTGCAGTTCTCTGCACAACAATTTAAGGGGTTAAAGGGCTGGAAGAAATGTTCTATAAGGAGCAGCTAAGGACTCTGGGCTTGTCTAGTTTGAAGAAAAGGAGGCTGAGGGGCAACCTTGTTGCTCTCTACAGATTACTGAGAAGAGGAAGTGGAGACGGAGGTGTTGTGCTCTTCTTCCTGGTATGCAGTGACAGGATGCATGGGAATGGTTCAAAGCTGCACTAGGGGAGGTTTAGACAGGACATTAGGAAGCATTTCTTTTCAGAGACGGTGGTCAAACACTGGAACAGGCTTCCTAGAGAGGTGGTTGGTGCCCAAACCTGTCAGTGTTTAAGAGGCATTTGGACAATGTCATTAAAAACATGCTTTAAATTTTGTTCAGCCCTGAAGTGATCAGGCAGTTAGACTAGATGACCATTGCAGGTCCTTTCCAATTGCAATATTCTATTCTATTCTTTCTATTCTATTCTATTCTATTCTATTCTATTCTATTCTATTCTATTCTATTCTATTCTATTCTATTCTATTCTATTCTATTCTATTCTATTCTATTCTATTCTATTCTATTCTATTCTATTCTATTCTATTCTATTCTATTCTATTCTATTCTATTCTATTCTATTCTATTCTATTCTATTCTATGTATATTTCTACATCTACCTACTTAGAGGAAATATATGCTATGCTTTTGCTTAAGAGGTGGATTTTTAAAAAAATAATAATAACCCTGTTGATGTGTGGAATCAGTAATGTGTGAAAGGACATCTTGTAAATAAATGCAATTTTTCAAAAGTAGTTAAATGAGAAAGTCTACCAGTAATGCTTCCCCCGGTAAAGGATACTAATAGCACTTTTTTGATATTGAAAACAATGGTGAAGGCTACTGGTATAAATGACTTTCAAAGGGTATAAATAGAGGCAAAATTTCATTCTAGTCTGAAAGAAGAAATAGTTCTGAGAGATATGTTAAGAATTGATATTCATAAAAACATCAGGTTCTGATTCTGCTCTGATCCTCGTAGGTTTTACAAGCATGCTCTGATGCCTTTGCATAGTTACCAGAAGACAGCCAAATCCTTCCTTTGAATTTAAAGTATTTTCACTCTTAGCTATTTGATTTTCATTTTACTACATCTCTTTCTTTTCTCAGGCCTTTCCCTTGTACTTTTAATTCTTTTCCTGATCATGAAATTAAATTGAAATTAAACTAGTCCTACATGATGTCAGTTACTTTTTCTACATTCATTTCAATCAGAATTAAATTATAAACAAAATTTGTTACCAAATGTTGAATTATGTATTATCTTACCAAACTTAACTTCTTTTTTCAAATTAACTTTTTTATTTATCAATCAAAACATTTCTAACAAATAGTACAACAAATATTATTAATGCATATTTCAGGGTAATTCCACAAGCTCTACATTTTAACGTATCTACAATGTAATATGCTTGTGTATATATTTGTACATATTTGTACTTAATGTACGTCTTGGGCCTGCGTTTTCCTGTTTGCTTTTCTGAATCACCATATTGAAGTCCACACTATCCATATTAAAAGAGGTTGAAATAAAATATGAAAAAGTTAAGATAACACATGTGACATAAATCTCAAACAGATTATCTGGAAATGTATTTTGACTGCTTTTTTTACAGAAATAGCTTTATCAAGTCTCCTGTGAATAAAGCTAGTCAAATCGAGATCTGTATTGTTTTGAAGGTTTGAATAATTGACTAAGGCTGTTAATTACAGCAGAAATTCATACAAGGAACAATATTTTATAAAGACAACACACCAATCTGTCTTTCTGTACTTTGTATTTGAAATTTTGCTAATAGCAAGGATGTGGAAAAATGTAACTCTTCAGTGACAGGTAAATGAAAGAGTTAAACTGTAGTCTGGGCTTCACTACCAAAACTGCAGCACTGCAGCATTCAAGGCAAGCAAATTCACAGAAGGTAAAGCAAATCACATACATAGTCATACCTGCATTAAATAAATTGACACTGTTTGAACCACAACAGTGACAAGAGAATCTTCTGTTTATTGAATAATAAAACTTTTAGAACAATCAGTGCATAATACTGATTAATTTTTCTACTTTATATGTTTTAAAGACATATCTAAACTCTAAAATAATGGAAAATCCCAGGGGAAAAAAAAAAAAAAAAAAAAAAAGGCAAGTTTATTACCAGTACTGTTTCAGCCAGTGGGAATAAACAATATACAGATTCCTTGAAAAGATTTCTTATCTTACTTTTCTCCCTGTGTTAGACACTTACATTGTAGAATCCCCATGAGTAAAAAATAAACACAAACCTCATTGACAAATTACTAAAATTCAAGCTCTTTCTTAGAATTACTGCTCTTCTAGGCTTGCTTTTACAAGTCAAATATGTATCTGGAATAGGTAACAAAATGGAAAACAGAAAAGATTTATGAAAGGGAAAGTCTAGCTTCTAAATATTCATTCAGCATTTATCATCTGATAAGTATTACAGAAAAAGCAAAGAAGTCTATATATAAGAAATATTTTTATTTCTCATATTATTCCATTAATTCCCTGTTGCCATATGGAGGAGAAACCTGTCTGCCAACTTCCAAGGAACAGGGAGAAAAAAAAAAAAAAATCAGTTCTTTGTATTTTTTTACATTATTTTACATTTTTGCTACATTCTTTAGCCAGGCAGATATAAAGTACATACGCATAATTACATGGGAAAACAAGTGCAATAAAAGTCCTTCATGCTTGATGATTTACAGTCTAAACTGAAAAGGCAAACAAGAAGAAAAATATTAAAAATATATAGTGAGTGTCCAAATATATATATATGTTGTGTATTTAATTTGTCCAATTCCATTCCATTTTGTGGCTTTGGTCTTCCTAATTTTCTTGCTTCTACTTAATTTTTAATTACTGTCCAATTACTTTCCGTAGCATAATTATCCTCTTCATGTCTACAATACTCTACCAAAACTTACCAAATTTAGGCCTATTATTTTTAATAGACAGAGATCTCCAGGCTGCAGGTTGCACTGGAATGGGCTTCAGTGGCCAGACAGGAGGAAGCCTGGACCTAATGCTCGTGGGCTTCAGCACCTCTTGTAACACTCTTCCCAGGAGCTGCCTAAGCAACAGATAAGGAGGTCTAGGAAATACAAACACCTGAGCTCATCAATGAGCTCATTGATGGAGAGGAAATATCAAACACAGATATTTTTCTAAAATGATGTCTTTGTTGTAAGAATTGAACACTTAATTCCCGACAGTAAATCCTTTTCCCTTTTAACCATGTTATAGAAACTTTTGTTGAAATTCTTAAAATTACTTTAAACCGTTCTTGTTTCGTGGATACTTGAAAATGGTGCTGAACTGCAGAAAAGGCATGGGGAATATTTAAGAGTGTGTGCATGATTTTTTTAAATTTACTACTCAAGGACACTGTCCTGCAATAAAATAGCAATTTATATACAGTTTCAGCTACAAAAGTAGTTAATTTATTTAAGTTAAACAAATTATAGACTTTCTTACAAGAAAAACTAGCTCTGTATCCCAGATGACTGTCCTAGTTACAGTACATCCCTCTTCTTAGCCTTGATAGCTAATGATTCCTTGCAAAATACAGAACAGCTTTAATAGTAATTTAACTCTGAAATTAAAGACAAGAATTGCATCAAATGGAGGACAAGTAGGCTACTGAAACAAATTGCTTTTCTACTGAGACAGATATATTCTGAACAGAAGTTATGACTTTTATTATTTTCCAACAGAAATATTCTGTTTGAATATCTCTATATATTTGTGTTCAAAAGATAACTGCCTTGGATATTTAACAATTCCAGGAGTCAGACAGAACAAGTTCTGTACTACCTAGTGATTTGTACTTATCACTTATTCTCTGCAAAATAACAGAGTTTCCTGAACAACAAAAATAATTCAAAGTTCCAGGTTGTATACCGGTGATGAAAATTGGAAACACACTGCCACAGATTCCTGTGCAGAAGGCTGTTGGGGGTTTTTTTGTACCCAATAAATAAAGGAAATAAAAAAAAAAAAAAAAACAAAACTAGATGTAAGGATGGCTACTAAGGCTGAATTGTTATACCTTAATTAAAAGGTTCCTTTTTGGGGGGAGACTCAATATTGTGTTTGAAAATCATGATTTTTTTCATCCCATAGCCAAGAATATGTTATTCAACAGTTAAGATAATGTTATACTTACTTGGCTTTATAGACTCCAGTGGTGTGGGATGGATTGCTATCTATTTCCTAATTTTCAAAGAAACTAGTTTTGATTTTACCTCAGCATCAAAACTCAACCTCTGTCTCTTTGAGTTCTATAATCCATTCAGGTACTTGATATGATGAATTAATACACCTCTAGAAATTTCCAGGTCTAAGAGTGTGAATATTACATAGCTATCATGTTGATAACATTCCTTGAATGAAATGTTTTATATCCATTTTACAATCACTGTATCAATGACAAAAAATATTTACCTAGTCATAAGTGTTAAACGTAGAACTCATAAACAAGACCACTTACTCTCTACTTAGTCCAGTACCCTATATATTTTGTTTTTTTCTTAGGTAAATCTGAATAACAAAAAGTAAAGTTAAATGGCTATAAAGATTCCTAACCAGTGGTTTAATGTTTCCCAACATGATGAGCTACCATCAGATTTTGTCTACTTCTATTTAATGAGTACTCAGCATGTATGAAATTAAGATTACTTCCTTGGGTATCTAAATAAGGATATAAGAGCCTAATTTTGACACTTTCTAAAAAAGAAATGTTAACTGTTTTGTTTAGCCAAACATTTTAATGAAGAGAATTGCCTCTCACAGGAAGATTTTAGAAAGAGAATTCTAAAAAGTTTATTGATTGGTATGGAGTAAAACAGTTTGGTCATTATTCAGCTGATGTGTCTTGCATGCAGAGAAGTAGAATAAGAGGCATAGAGCTGATCAAGGTAAAATTTATTCAGGGGAAATGTGCCTCAAACACCTATGTTAGAAACTGGTTTTGTGTTATAAAGGAAAACAAGATTTTCAATATTAGAGAAATTTTTATTAATTAAATATTGACAAAAATGTAGGTTCTAGTTTTGCAGCATAATGGCAATAAATATAAATAAATTAGAATAAGCTTACCTGTAATTCACTTTTATATACAAATATATGAAAAAATTCTTATAACAAGCTAGAAGCAGTAGTACTCTAAGTGTGTATTTTAGAGTGAGCAAACAGAAACTAAAGAAAGTTTACTCAATTTTATTTTAATGTCCATTAGTCCTTAAGAAAATTTCTTATGATAGCCCTGAACAACGTTTTCCTGACAGCTGATGGCCTACTTTAAGCTGGATTTAGGCAACTAACATAGTTTCCATCATCTACTGAATATGCTTAGAGGGAAAAAACGAGCCACTGTACAGTAAGAATGAATTTTTTTAGTGTAACAGCTACAGTTCTGTGAGATAAGACTCTGACATTATTTGAGGATATTGTTGACTTAATGAGGATGGATAAAAACAAGACTTGTCAGCACTATGATGATTAGAATCAGGCAGAGAGAAGTATTTTGTAGAGGTTTGAAGAATTATACACGTACAGAGAACAAGAAAGATTTGGCGACTTTTAAACTTTTTATCTTCATTATGTACAGTCTAGCCTTCGTTCCTTTCTCTTTTCTTATTCTGTTCCCTACACTGATTTTTCTTCTGTCTTCACCCTTTCAGTATATATATATTTTGTTAAATTTTCTTCTCCTGCATCTGCTGTCAGACTTGCATCCTTATTCTTTCCTCTGGTCAAGTGTAGGTACACACTGCATTAAACTACAATGATGGATTTTAATTACCTTCTCTTCCCTCCTGCAACCCATGGTCCAAAGGCGACTGTTACTTATGTGGGCGATCTTACTTGGGGAGGGATGCCTTGAAAAACACTTTCCTTTGTTAGATGCTTACTGTTTATGCTGTTAATTCCCTGGGCTCATTTGGGTTTCAGAAATAAACTTTATCTCAACACAAAGGATAAATTCCTGTTATGAAAACTTGGTTGAATTTCACATTGTGAGTTCAAAAAAAAATTTTGCTTTTATCTGTTGGAAACCAAGTAAAATATAAACTCTGGAAATTGAAATACAACAAAAGTAAATATAATACTTTTCCAGTAAGCTAGGTAAGTAAACCTCTCACAGGATTTCTCTCTTGAGAATTCATTTGAGATATCTGAGGAAAGTTTCTTATGAAAATAGTATCTTTGTGCTTTGCTGATATCTTCGATGTGTAAGTCATTCATTTGGAGAGAAAACAGTAGAAGATTGCATTTATAGATGAACAATTAGCAAGATAAATGTATGGGATTTTTACTTCCTGTGTAGGATGGGATAGGGACATCCATATTTCACCAGATAAAAGTGGCTGATGAGCAATTTGTTAAATCCTTATAGCCATCATTTAGGATTAGATTAGTCACATATCTAATCCACTAACTAGTTTAACAGGTAAAAGGCCCAGATGGCTCAGAAGAAAGTATTTGCCAAATAAACATACAATTCTGAAGGAACATTCTTGCAAGGAAAGCTTCCTGATTCTGTTAATTAAAGTTTAGTTCATATGTTGAAGCTTTAAGAATTAATCTTCATTACAAAGAACGGTGCTTTTTTTTTTCTTGGTCTCCATTTTTAAAACACTTGAATCAAAATATCACATGGGACTGTTTTCCTTCTCCCTGTTATGAATGACTCTGGTGTTCTAAATGAATCATATTTTAGAGGGCTTTCCATAATTTCGTTTTCAGAATCATAGAATTGTTTAGGTTGGAAAAGACCCTTAAGATCATCAGATCCAACCATTAACCTAGCACTGCCAAGTACACCACTAAACCATGTCCCTGAACACCACATCTACATGTCTTCTAAATAGTTCCAGGGATGGTCACTCAGCCACTTCTTTAGGCAGCCTGTTCCAATGCTTGATAACACTTCCAATGAAGAATTTTTTCCTAATATCCAAACTAAACTTCCCCTGGTACAACTTGAGGCCATTTTCTCTTGCCTTATTGCTTGTTGCTTGGGAGAAGAGACTGACAGCCACCTCTCTACAACCTCCTTTCAGGCAGTTATGAGCAGAGACTTCAGCTAGAGATGAAGAATTTGGCATAGAGAAGTTTTATTCCACTAAATATGCCTGCAGAGTTACTGGTCCATTAACAAAACTATAAAAATATTATTCTGCTACAATATATTTTTTATTTTCTTTTTCTTTATCCTATGATAAGGACATTTGAATTAAAAGTTTTTCTGCCTTTTTATGTTTATTGTATTCATTGATATTTTCTAAAGATATCAAAATCTTTACTGCTTTTTACTAATTAAAATTCTAGCTTTCACTTACTGTATCTACAAACAGTATTTGTTTCATTTAAAACATTTATAAAAATACATACTTTAAGTCAGATCCATTCTGAGTTCTGTAAAATGAAAAAGCCCTTTAAAAATAAAACAGAGAAAGCCACTAAAATAGAACAAAAAATATGTACAGAATTACTGGACAAAGCTGAGATGATTATGAATAGCAATATAATTACAGCTTCCTGATACCAGAATTTGCTTTATGAGCTGAGTTAAGCTAGTTGAAACCAATTTGTACTGTCTTATTGTTTCTCAAAAGAAGGTTGTGTTCTCTGAGCTATTCTGAAGGGAAAAAAACTGAAGTTTTATGTTCTTATTTATATTAAATGAGTAGAGGAACATGCCTGTTTGCAAGAGAACTCCCGAAGAACATGAACAGAGCAATCTCTGTGTCCTGAAATAACAAGCACATTTATAGCTAGGTCAGTTCAATCACCAGGGGAAACTGTATAATATAATGTGACCTGTGAATATCTATGTTTCTATGCTACAAAACCCTCTTATATAAATTTGATTTTCAGACAGAGGACTTAAATAGTTTTAGCCAGTGATGTATATGCTGCTCATCTCACCTTCAAGTTGCCCCTTCACTAAACCCAGTTATCTCCTCCCACATGGCAGGTTAACACACCTTGGGTTGATTTCCTCTAGGGTAAACACATGCCTGATTTTCCCAAAGAATCCCAGGGACTCTTTTCAGTGTCAGTTTATTGTTTCATTGTGAGGGGGCTGTTCTGTTTTTAAATTGCATGTTGTTCGACTTATGGTCATTGGAAGGAACATTAAGACTTCTGAAGCCATTCCTTCACCTTAGGGAAAACACTTAGCAGCCTTCTTAGGAAAGTACATCTCTGAAGCACTTTCTGTCATGTTGAGAGAAGGATGGTTTTTTTCCAATTCAGTGCAAATTTTTTCAAAACTATAAATTCTTGCCATTCATAATTCTACTTTAAATTCCAGTCTTGAACCATCTATGTTTCTTCCAAAATAAACTCCTTCTGTGGAGATTTCAGTTGTAATGTCTTTGAATGTGAAAATATGGTATACTGAATATATATATATCTAGTACCAAGGAAAGTCAAAGCTTGCAAAGGGAAAACCATCCAAGCACAAGTGCTTTCTTTGGTCCTAAATTAATTATCTGTGAAATGACCCTTAATAATTACATTATTGTTAGTGAATAAATGATACTTATATATATGTGTCCTATGTAATTATAATTGTCTATAATTGATACAGATTAAATGTAATAAAATTAATGGATGAATTTATAGATAAAAGGAGAATTACATGGATGTAAAATGCTATAGATAACATGAGTTTATAAATTTATAAAAAACTTGAATCACAAACATCAAATATAACTCGATTAAATTTTTTGGTCTTAAGAGTTAGACAACTTGTACAATGTTCTGGATACCATTATTCTTAAGAGTTAAGGAATTTGTGTAAAGTTTTGGATTCCACCAAATTTGTAAAACATTTCTAGCTCTAATATCAAAGTGATCATACATCAAGTTCTTGAGATTTTAATGGGCATTGTAATTTGACTTTCTTACCCTTGACAAAACAAGCAAAACCTGTGATTAAGCTTAGAAAAGTAATATGACAAAAGAAAAAATAAATCCTCAACTACCTTTTTTTTTCCTCCAACCTAAAAAAGCTGTGTTTTTCCAAATCATAAAGTTTACATCTGTAATTCTGTCTTCAACATATATGGTCTTTGCAAATATTTAATGTACAAACTGGTAAAAATGTGTTATTTTTAGTATGCTACTGTTCCTGTAATGTAAGGACTTAAAAAAACCATGAAGTATAGGGATTTTCCCTTTTACTATTAAAAGAAAGTATTAATAAGTCAACATTTGATGAAATCTAGAGTGTGTTTCATGATTTATGGAAATTAGGGAGACATCTTAAGAGTTTACAAAGGAAGTCAAATGGATCTGATGTTCCTTCAAGTCTAAATTGCTGTTGATGAATCACCTTGAGTGTAAAATGGTAAGAAATTCTGGTTTATGTTTTTCCTAGTTTAGGGTCTTTTTTCTGGTATGAGTTCTCAATTTGCAATTTTTTAATTACCTTCCATTTTCCCTGAAATGTAATAGTTCTTACAGAACAAGAATGCCAAGAGCTACTAAATAGCATTAAAACCTGGATTGCACTCCGCAATCACAAAATGGTCTGCTCATGTGTTTAGAAATTCAATAGGCTCAGTAAACAGTTCTTTAAGCCAGTCTGCTTACAGTTAGACTATGCTTGAAAAAATCATGTGATGGTCTTGGTTTTGTTACCATACCACTGCTATAGTTATAGCTACATGATTATTAAAAATAACTTTAGACACAGCTCTAATTCAAACATATATTCTTTTTTTAAAATACTGTTTTGAATATCTAATTGGTTAATACCCAATGTTCATTGTCAGTGGAACCTATATGTAATATTGTTATTTGTTCAGAGATTCCTCTAGACGCTACATAGAATGTACTTTGTTAACTTTTTAAATGGTACATTTTTTTGCAAAATATCAAGACATTTCATTTTGGTACTAATGGTCATTATGGCATTTTATTAATTTCTTTTGTGTGTGGCAGAGAGATGCACAGACACCTGTCTTAAACATCTATTGGGACAGAGGAAACCACAAGCAAGAATGAAACAACAGTTTCTGGCCCTGCAGAGGTAGAACTGAACTAGACAAGAACTTCTGGTTTTAACTAGACAAGAGCCTGTGGTTTTAATACCTGTACCATCACATGACACCACTCCTATCATACATATGCATGAAGCTTATTGGAACTGGACAGAGATTTTGGGACTCGGAATGTGTAAAAATGGTACCATCAGAATCCAAAGTGGGGACCCCCCACCACCAAGACACTGAGAATCAAGATCAACGGGATGCCACTGGATCCACAGGTGGTGATGTCTTTATCTCTGTCTCTCTGTCTCTGTCTCTCTCTCTCTCCTCCTTTCTTTCTATTTAATGAATTATAACTAGATCCAAGTAAAAATGTGTATCACGGGACTTGCTTACCCAGTTAAGTAATTATTATTGAATTATTGTATCTATACACTTGCCTTGTATTTTATATTAATAAATTGTTAAACTAGTAGACTGGTGTCATTTCACCTCAATTCATTCCAAGGGGTATCTCAAACTTGCTTGTAGGTCCCAAGGGGAGGGAGGTTGTCCTAAACAGCTCCTTTTGTGCTATGACATTGTGTCACTGTGAAAGTCTTTATTCATTTTCATAAATTATTCTAGAATAAGACTTGAAAAGTGAGTCAAAGTCCCCTTGTTAAGGAGCTTCTTCAAATACTTTGATACAGATGCAGACAGTATTGTCCTTTCGATGATTTGTGTCAAGGATTTGCTGAAGTTCAGGAATGAGCTGTATGGCTAAAAGATGTAAAGTTTAATGAAGGATTGTGTATTGCCAGTAAGAGCATCAAGTATGAAGGATTAGAGGACAGTGTTTCTAGATAAGTGTATTTTTGTCTATCAAGGTAAAAGGGAAAGGTTAATGCTTTTGATTTTCCTAATAGGTTTTCTTTATTAAGTCTATGACATAAATTAGTTGTATGGGAAAATCAAGGCCAATTTATTTGGGATTTATTAACATACTGGCCTTATTTGGTTTGATTTTTTCTTCTTTTTATACTTTGACTGTGACCTTCCCCTGATTTACAAAATGAAATCAAGATTCATCACGTTCATAAGGACAATTCAGACTTTAGGTTTTGTTGGTGTATGGCCAGTCGAAAAAGAATCATTCATTCTGAGGTGGTAAAGTGTGTGTCTTCTAAATTACTGTCAGTGTAATATGGTTGTAAGATGCAGGAGAGGATAATTCAATGATCTTTGTATTTTGCTTTTTAAGGTATTGAATTTTTTTGCTAAGAAAGCCTTGTATTCCTCTCCATCTTGGAGGAGTCTCCCTCTCGCTCGTTTTGTAGCACGAAGCAGACACTGAGCAGAACTTTATTCCTGTTAATCTATCAGTTAGAGTAATTGCCTAACATCTGATTTGATCTATCACTTTTAATCTTCCATTATATCTTCTATTGAGAGAGACTCTCCAACAAGTCTACTGAATTCAAACTTATTGCTGTATTACATTGGAAATCAAACCCTACTCCCTCTTATTAATAGATAAAATTTGACTCAGTCTATCTTAAATCTGAAGCAACCATCTGGTTTTCCAGGCAAGGAAAATCCAATAAAGTATAAGAATTTGACAACAAGCTGCCATCCATCAAAAAGTAATTGTTCATTGATCAATATTCATAGTCATTCAATCTGAAAAGTTTAAGCTGTTTTAGGAAACCATGTTACCACACAGCATATTTTAGAGTTAACAAGTTCAGCTATCAGTATTATACTTTTGGGGGAGAATTTAAAGGGGCTGTTAGGTCTTTTAGCTAAAATATAATAGAAGTATGGACCTTTAAAAAGTATTGTTCATATATAGTTCAGCCATTTTTACACGGTGATTTGCAGACAAAAAGTAGCATTCTGTTTGCAGAAAGAATGAAACTATAATTACAATGATGGTCACAGCTGAGGAAAAAAGAGAGAAGAATTAATAATGAGGAAGAAGAAGGGAAATATCACTTATAGGGAAGACAGAGAAAGAAAGCTTCTGTCTGAAGTCTCTGGATTATTTCTAGTGTACCTACTGAGGTATCATTGTTCTGGGATCAGATTACATGTTATTACTCACACTGAAAATATTTTTCCTCAGATGTCATGATGAAAGCATGGGAATATGTCTAGACTGCTTTGTAAAATGAATCTGGCCAAACCAATTAAGAGTATTAGGCCTGTAACTGCTAATCATATTAATCTCTATTTTACTGTCATGCTATAAATGTTCATCCTTTTGAGTGAGCTATGCCTGAAGTTTTACCTTAAATATTTCTAAATCTTAAAAAGTGTATTTATGAAGTTGTTCCAGAGCCTACCTTCAGGCTTATTTTCTCCTTCTTTTCTGTGCA
The DNA here is from genome assembly GCF_018691265.1 of Tyto alba. Lineage (NCBI taxonomy): Eukaryota > Metazoa > Chordata > Aves > Strigiformes > Tytonidae > Tyto > Tyto alba. The sequence goes on from NW_024881316.1 coordinate 3,899,874, forward strand.
TGTTTCTTTCTTGTAATTTTCATCCCATATGCTGTTCTGACATTCCCTATTTCTAGAGAAACTAGGGACCAAGAAATGAAACTTTTTTTTCCCATTTGTTATGTTCACTTAGGTGTCAAACCCCCCCCAACTTAAATTAGGATGTTTTTCATAAAATTCAAAAGCACTGATTTCTGTATCTTTAACAATGTGTCAACACAAACTGTGTACATAATTTGTCAAATGCTAGCAAAGATCTTTTTCCAACCTAACAACTCATTGAAAAATTTTTAATTGCCTGAAACAGCATTTTTTTGTGAGCTTTAAAAAAAATAATACTTTGTAACACAGAGAAAATTAGACATTTGATGTGTCAATGTTATCTGCCATTGTGAATTCCCATGAGATAGAGTGCTGAGCAGCTAAAGAAAACCCAACATTTTACAAATCTGATTGGCACCTGTCAGCTGTTTCTCAAGGGATATTATCAGCATAACTTACCAATAGGATGCGTCATTTCAGGATGATATTTAGTCTCTTTTGAAAGTTTAAATTATTGAATCAACTAACATCTTGTTTCTCATGGAGAGTTAATTAGTGCCCTTATTTGAAAATTGAAGCATTAACTTAAAATAAGACACCATTGAAAACCAGAATAGTTTTCATGAAGTCAGTCAATAGAAGTTGACATAAACCTTAGGAATCATTTAATTAAATATAAAACTAAAATCAGTAAACTGAAGAATGCCAGAAGCTAAATAAATGTTATGAGAAATGCCTTTATTAAAACTTAATCTTTAAAAATAATAAAATATATAAAATATATTTTGAAGTAGAAATTAAGATCACTGGTTCTCTCTGAGTAGATTTATGATTTTCTTTTTTTTACATGATAAATAGTCAATAGTCTGATGACATTCATAGGATTTTTATTGTAGAGAAAAGAGTGCTTAAGATTTAAATCCATTTATAATGACTCAATACAAAACCATATACAGGGTGAAGTTAACAGAACTTGATCCTATCCTTTTCATAATAGTCATGTGCAACTGGAAGTATGAATTTGTCAAGATATATTTTAAAAAACAGCTATGGCTATAGCCACAATCTTTATAGGTCATTGTCTCTAGAGCCCATGAAAGATATGGTCACTGACCTCTGTGCCAGTCCATCAGCGTAATAAATTCGCCATTACGATAGATTCCTTGTGGAGTGTATGCTTATGTGTGCATATCTGTATGGTTTCAGTAAAGGAGACAATACTAAGTAAACTTCTGGCACAATTTCAGTATTCAGGTTAAAAATTAGTCGCAAGCAAGGCTTATTGCTACTAAAACATCTAGTGTCACATATAGGATTTTGATTACAGAATTTGGCTAAAAAAAAATAGAATACTAAGCAAAAATATTCGGATTTTGTTTTGAAGAAAGTACTGTAAGGTGCTGATGCCTCCTAATGAATCTCACTTTCTTGTAAACCTTAAGAGAATGGGATGCTCTGGTTATCTAAATATTTTTCCTGTTTCTTAATGATCTGTTGTTCATACTTAATGGAAATTATACCAATAGAGAACATTTAAATGATTCATATTCCAAATGCAGACATTTTCAAGAAATTCTACTGCTCCTGATGACCTTGCACATAGTTCTGTCCTGCTGATATTACTATATTGTGCCACAAAGAACCAATATTCTTTAAGATATCACAGGAGACTTCATGATGCTGTAGTTTACTGAAATTGGACTAAGGGGACCTCAGATACATATATCGTTCATTTAAAATTGTTAAGGGATACAAAAGAGAAAAAAAAGGTGAGAATAGGAACCAGAGCTGAATATTTTTCCCACTTGGTATCCAATATTTTTCTGTAGAGTCACATCTTACCTTTCTTTTCTTCTAGTTCTAAGAAACTTTAATTCCTTTCTACACATCAAGATGGTTTTGCATTAAAATATGTTGTAGCTGGCAGATTAGGACACATAAATAAAGGTAATTATTGACTTAAGTGCACTGTACTTAGAATGCAGGATAACGGTCTGGGGATTTGGATTACTATTTAGTATATCTTAAAAGATGTGCCATAAATATATGTCATCGTTTGAGCCTACTCAGCAGCTAAACGCCCCACGGTCCCTCACCCACCCTCCCCTCACTTGGGAATGGGGAGGGAATCAGAGGGACAAAGGGAGACTCGCGGGTAGAGATAACAACAGTTTAATAACAGTAACAGAACAATACACTGACAGCAGTATCAGCGGGTAATGTACCATACAGCTGATCACCACCCGCCTGCTCCCGGCTGGCGATCCCAAACACAAAGGCCCCCACAGCCACACTCCCGGAAGTGAGAGCCCCTCCCGGCCCACTCCTGCCTTTATATAGTAAGCGTAATGTCACGTGACACGGGATATCGGCCAATCGGGGCCCAGCCCTCCAGCTGTGCTCCCCCTGCCCCCGCACACAGGTGAGGGCACTGGGACCTGGGGAGCCCCTGGGGTCTCAGGGTGCTGCAGCACTCCTCCCGCTGCCAAACCAATGGGAGCTCTAGTCCAGCCCCAACCAGGACAATACATATACTTCAGTCTTGCATTTTGACATTTCTAATGGTGAACTGAACTTTAAAATACAGTGTGTGTGACCTCTCATTCAGTATGGAACAGTAAAAAATTAATATGGATGACAGAATTTAGCCAATAGAAATTCCCATATTCTGTTCCCAAAAGAAATCCCAGGAGTACTCGTTGCTTTCCTAAGCAGCAGATAGAATGAAAACAAACCCAATATTCTTGCTTCTATTTTTGTTTCCAAAGCTTTCTGTAGTTTTCTGGGTTGATGAATATATTCTTTCACAGCTTTTTGATGAGTCCACTCAATCTAGGTTTTACGAATGAATCACCAAATGAGAATACTTGTCACTACAAGAATAAAAAGCTTTGCATTAAATTTCCCTTCTGTTTGCTTCAGAGGCTTTTGGAAAAAACTTGTTCTTCCTTTAAGTTCTAAACACATTAGTCATAGGGGATCACTTAGCATACTTTTCTTTGCTACCATGTGTCAAGAAGTGTAAAGGACACAGGTGAGTAAAAGAAAATAAGGCTGACATTATAAAGAAGTAGAATAAAAAATACTCAAATATGAGAGCTTCATACTATCTTTTAGTCTCCCTGATGCCTATGTTTCACATTCAGATATTGTTTATTGTACCAAAATATTTTCACTAGCACTGTGATGCACAGAGGCACTTCTGTTCAATACATGTGACTCAGAAGACATTAGAAACAACTATTTTTTTAAATAAGTACAATTTAAATACTTCTATAAGAAAAGCCTTCTAGTTTTATTTTCCTCTAGTTCCAGTTCTGTTGCCTGAATTACTTGAGGGGACAAAGGTTAGGAGGAAAGTGTAAAAAAATACCCCTAAAAACACAGAGGGGTAGAAGCCACTTTAAGATCATTTTTGTCCAAAATGGATTGTCTATCACTAGTCAGTCACTTTACTGAGGTGAGGCATACTTCAGAAATATATAAATGGACTGAATTTATGCTAGTTATTTGAGGTTTATATAAAATACAAGATTCTATGATGATGATTGAAAATTGATGTACTAAATGGAAAAATGTTTTAATAAGGTAATAGTCATTAACAAGATTCTACATAATGTCAGGGGAGGGAATGACTTCATATGACCTATCAGAGAGATACTGTAATTTCCACAGAGGTAGTGGTAATTAATAAATCAAAGCAGTAAGGTCAGGATTAGCTCCTGAAAACATTAAAAAGGAATAACTATTTAAAGGACAGGGAGGGAGACTAATTTGGATTTTACCAGAACTGCAGTACATATCTCAGAGTAGGGACTGAAGTTAAAAAAATTAAAACAAAACAAAACAACAACAACAAAATAAAACCAAAAACAGACAAACAAAAAACCCCAAAACAAAACAAAAAGCAAAAAACAAAACAAAAAATCAAAACAAAACAAAACAAGGTTTTCCTCCTTCAGAGGCAGTTCTGCAGAGATACCACATGAGGACATAAGAAGTGAGGTTTTGGCCAAAGTGGGGATTGTTTATCTACAAAACCTATTAGAGAAGATGCCAGGGCCCTTTAGGAGCTTCTCATTTGGTAGAGTAAGAAAAGTGCAAAAAGCATTAGTTTTCAACAGCTTACTCTGCCAGCAAAGAAAAAGATAATAGCTGTAAAAACCTATAGCTAAATACTAGTGGAACTCTTTTGAATAAGTCGCATTAGCTCCACAGTAATTACTGAGCATTTTTAATATGCTGATTATTTTGGAATAATATTATTTCAAATTTGAAATAAAATGACTTTATTGGAAACAGGAAAGTTATTCCAGAAAAATTCCAAACAGTTTATCATGGATAATTTCCCTGGATAGGAAAAATTCTTTCACACCTACCTATAAGCAGAAATTGTTAAGTAAATGCCTTGTGTGATGTCTGTTAGCTGGTCTTTGAGGAGCTCTTTCACTTCTAAGTGGAGACTAAAATTATTGTAGTAAGAACCCAGGTAATTTGAAGACTCAGTTGTTATAATACTTTTACATTTGCATATTCATGTTATGGAAAAAGTTGCTGTTTCAACAGATTTCTTCCATTGCCTACACCTGACACAATAAGGCACATGAGTAAAAGCTAATGTTTTCTAATACTTTTGGGAATATAATCATATCATATTCCAACCCTTCTCATTACATGTCCTTGGAACATAGTGAATATAATATGTTTTTCAGCACAATATAAGGTATTATAAGAGGTATGTAAGACAGTTATAATTGAATTATTTCAGCAACAATACATCCACTGTAACCTTTCGGAAGGCCTCAAAACTAAATCAGAAGCAGAAAGTAGTTTCTGTTGTACAGGTGTCTGACAGTCTGTTCTCCTGTTTTTCTTCACTGTTAGTTTGATTCTAGTATTTTCACTATCTCTAGTATTTGGACAAAAAAAAAAAAAAAAAAAAAAAAGACTACAGTCTGCTTATGCTTTCTCTAATTAAAAATTTGGAGCCATTGATTCCCTTCTTTAATTATTTGACTTGGTTGATCTTCAAATAATTTAAGAATACACTGAATGAAAAACATCCTAGATAACAGTTTTTCTTGTAAAATTAAAGATACCTGCATTTTTTAACAATTATGTGTGCTCCCTGCTGCGAATATGGAGGAGTTTTTTAATTTTAAATATACTTCTGGATTTGCCACTGTCAGGGGTTTTGTATACTATAATCTATCTGCCTCAGGTGAAGAAGAGCAAGAGAGGAGACTCTTTATAAGACTCAATAGTTTCTTCTGTCTCTCCCTGGGAAGTAAACAGGTGCAGTTGTTGATATGTAGACCAGTAGAGCTGGTAAACTATTTCAGAGGAAAAGGAGAGGGGTGCAAAAATGCAAATTATAAGAGGCTATAATCCCTCAGGAAAACAAAACAAAACAAAACAAAACAAAACAAAACAAAACAAAACAAAACAAAACAAGAACCAGATTAAAATTTCACAACATTGACACGAGATCTATCAAGAGTATCTGAACAAGTTCAATTTGATATAATGTATCTACCTTTAGTAAGATGCACAAGCAGCCAGGCTGACAGTCATTTTTTTAAAAAAATTCCTAGCTCTTAAAAGCAAATACTTATTTATCATATCTAATCATGGGTCTTCAGTTTCAGCTGAAAGAAATGTTCATTATCCATTTGCTCCAGGAAGGATGATAAACTTTTTTTTTATATTTGAACAATCAGAAATATTTTTTTTTTTAAGAAATGAAAATGGTGAGTTTACCCTCAGACAAAAAGAATTGAATGTAGCACCTAGGCAAGAAAGCAAGTAGGAAAACCTGTACAGTGCCATATAAAAAAAAATGGTTTTCCCCCTCATTGCATCAGAGGACAACATTGAAATATATGGAGAAAGATACTGAACAACAGCTTTTTATAGCTTTTCAATAACTATGAAGAAATTTATTTTATTTTTATTTGGTAGATTGACTGGAAGGAAAAATACATGGAAAGCATAATCTAAAGGAATGTAAATAGGTGTTTTAGTTATAAAACTGTCTTACATTTTTGTTTGCTGAATATTTAAGGCACTTGTATGTGTCCAGAAGTGCAATAAAACTGGTTGAAATGGCTGGAAGGAATGTCCTATGAGGAGTGGCTAAGGACTTTGAGTTTGTCTAGTTTGGAGAACAGGAGGCTGAGGAGTGACCTCATTGCCCTCTACAGCTTCCTCAGGAGGGGAAGTGGAGAGGGAGGTGCTGAGCACTTCTCCCTGGTATCCAGTGACAGGACATGTGGGAATGGTTCAAATCTGCATCGGAGGACCTTCAGACTTGACATTAGAAAGCATTTCTTTACAGACACATTGGTCAAACACAAACAGGCTTCACAGAAAGGTGGTCAGTACCCCAAGTCTCTCAGTATTGAAGAGGTATTTGGACAATGCCCTTAACAACATGCTTTAACTTTTGGTTAGCCCTGAACTGGTCAGGCAGCTGGACTAGATGATTGCTGAAGGTCTCTTCCAATATTCTATTCTATTCTATTCTATTCTATTCTATTCTATTCTATTCTATTCTATTCTATTCTATTCTATTCTATTCTATTCTATTCTATTCTATTCTATTCTATTCTATTCTATTCTATTCTATTCTATTCTATTCTATTCAGCTTTTTTTTTTTTTAATATTAAGTAGAAAAAGTCCAAAAATGAATATGACCCATTTAGCAACAATCTCATATGGAATCCCTGATATTAACCAGGTTTAACTTACAATGGTGTTTTTTTGTGTCAGTTTGATGTTTTAGCAAACAATACACAGCAATCACAGATTGAAAGTTTCTTCACAGCTAGATATGTGTCCAGGAGCAGCAGAAACGAAGCTGTTTCATAAGAGGTGGCAGCCCAGGAGCCAGGGTGACAGCACAAACAACTCAGTGATGGCCCGGACCATGGCACAGTCCCACAGCATGAGCAGAGTGGGTGGGTTTGAGTTGGTGATAGTCAGAGGTACCACCAATAGTCCAGAAACCATCAACGTAGGCAAGATAAAAAATCAGTTGCAGGTCTCTGAAAACATCTCAGTATGAGCAGGTAATACATCTGAGCACATGTGTAACTACAGCACAGCTCAGACCAGGACTGGAGGCATTGAATTGACTTGAAATGGGGTTCTTGGGTCATGTGGAGAAAGAGAGAGGGGAAGGTGCTCAGGGCCATTACATCCTGTCAGCGTACTCAGAAACCTGACACCACCTCAGTGACTGTTCTCATTGATCAAAAGAATGATATGATGAATTAATTAACTTGTTTAGCAATGCTTTGTGGTGCTTGACTGTATAATATTCCTTTCTCAGACATTTCTAGTGCAAAAGGAAAGTTCAATGGACATAATTATAATCACAAATAAGAGCTGATCTTCATCTTCCTTCTGTTCTTCATGTTCCTGTCACACTCATTCTTTGTGTGTTTTGACTAGTAAAGATATTTCTTCAGAAAAGAATGAGCTCAGAATCACCTAGAAATCAAATCTGGAGTATATACTTATCCCCCCATATTATCTGAGACTCTAAGAACAGAACTAACAAGTATATACCCCGTAACACACAACTAATTCCATGACATCAAGAAAATCTCAAAGATACTCTCCATGTGTTGGAATGTTTCATTCTGACAAAATGAGGACAACGACAAGTGTGATGCTCTGCATAAACAGGTCAACTGCAGAAAATATGAACATTTTTTTTTTTTTTAAAGTTTCTTGATATTTGCCCATATGTATCTCTGACATAGAGAGAGTAATAAATAGGTGGTTCCCCATCACGTATAATCTATTATTTTAAAGTAACAGCAAAATCTTTCTTTCAAGATGAGAAAAATGAGCTACTTCCTGGCTTTTAGTGCAACCAGAGATTTTTAGTTCTTTTTCTATCAGCATCTGTAGAAAGTTAGAATTGATAAAACTTTGAAAGACAGTCAGATACCTGACACACTGAGATGTTCTCATCAGCCTATGCTGAAATGTATTTTGGGTTGAAAATGAACTGGTCATTTTCTTCATTTGTTCTCTCAGTTATAGGCTTTAAAAAAAAAAAAAAAAAAAAAAAAACAAACCAAAACACATTGTAATTGAAATCTTAAGTCTTGCTCAGTCCTCAGACATAGTTTAGCACATTTTTTTTTTTCATATAGATACATAAAACTATGAGGCCTAATTCTTGTAGAAGGAAACAGGTGATTCTCAAAACCTGAAAAGTTACTGAGAGGAGTCTCCTGGATTACAGGAAATTTCTGACAAGAAAATTTGTGCAACCATGGAAACTATCAAGTTGATGATGATTTGATTCCCCTGCTGAGATTAAAGTGAATTTCTCTTTACATAACACCTCAGCTACTGAGAGAGTGATCCCATTCTCTCAGGAATCATGTCTTGGAAAATGTGCTTTGTTTCAATACAGGAATTTCTAAATTTAGTTAGCTCTAGTACCCTATGAACAGCAGTGGTGTCTCATGCAACACCTGTTGTAAGAGAAGTTTTTAGTTCCTTGGCCACACACAGAGCTAAATTTTAATGGTTACATTCTGTTTTTCACCACCTAAAGCATTCATAAAGATATTTTTTAAGGGCTGTGCTTGGCTACCCAGACATCTGGCATCATGGTCTGAGCTACTACATAATAGTAACAAGTTGATGTATATTCAGAATCACTGGCTGTTTTTGAAGCAAGTGTGCAAATCATCTTGAATGCTGAGGGCAAGTAAGAGTAATGTCCCATGGAAGCTTCAGTTTTGTTTTGTTTTGGTTTATTTTTTTATCTGAAGGTACTATCAGTTTTACATTTTCATATGCACAAATATTTAACATACAGTGAAGCTAACATTTGCTGAATTTGTGTTCTGTGTATCCCTCTACTTCTGTCTAGAAAATCCATAGACAAACATAGTAGTAGTTTTCACCCCTGCACCAGCTGACTTCAGAAACTGAGGTATTGACCCCAGACACATGATCTATCCATTATTCTGGTGCCACACATCCTTCTTTCTCAAATAGGGACACCACTCTCATGCCTCCAATCCTCCCATCAAACAGATTCAAACCAGAAGCCTCGCTTCTTTTTTATTCAGAAGTCTAAGGCTCACTTCACCATAGAAAGTGTTTGCTCCTATTTCATCCTATGATACACAGTCAGACAGGTATGCAGGTTCCAGATTAATGTGATAGGGTTCACAATCCTGATGTAACTAGGATAGAGGATCCTTCTTAGTGCAGCAATTACTTCATGGCCAAGTAACTTGACTGTGAAAATATATTTACCAGATAGCTATTATGTCAAAATTTTCTATAAAATCATTTTATGCTTCACTGGCTATGGTTCAGTCTAGACATAATCAAACCAACTTTAAATGAATTCTCCCAGGCATAGGCAGCAGTCTAATTTCATGAGCGGAGCATGTTGCACAACCCATTAGAGAAATACAAACGCCTCTGCTGAAATACATGCTATCATCACTAGACTAAACCTACTAACTAAACTAAATGGTTGAATACCATTTATTCAGCTGGAAATGGAGAAGAACTGATATCCTTGTCAGTATTCCAGATCAGAAAAATAAAATTAATTGCTCATGTGCTGTCATACCAATTGTGAATATTAATTAGGTTCTCTAAACTGCATAAGAATTAATGTAGTTTAGAGTCCTGTTGAGGAAGCTTAGAAATTACCTGATGAGACATATGGCTTGTTTGAAAAGAAATAAGAATTGGTGGTCCAGTTTCACCCTGACTGATCAGTGTAATGAAGTAAAGACTGTATGGCCGAGGTAGAAATCTTTACTGGTTGAGAATACATTTGCCTCTTGAAAGCACAACACTGCAGTCTAATGCTCTTGTTGCTAAACAGTTGTCTATTCTTGTCTAGTGGTAAATGCAGAGAATCCTGATGCATCTGCTTTCCCAGAAATATTAAAGGTTCAGAAGAAAGGAACTTTTCCATCCATCTCTTTAGTAAGGGAAAATAAAGTTACAAAGGCAGTTTCATCTGCATAACTTGAATTGCAGAAACAACAACCTAGAAATCATCATGATGATATATTCTCTCAGCATTAACCATTTTGTGAAAAAGAAGTTAAAAAGTAGGAAAAAAACTTCCGTAGTGTGAGTGATCATACTCAAAGTCTTTTATGCAATGTCTCATGTATTCTTGGTTTCCGTTCAGTACTGGGAGGCCTTTTTGCTGAAGTTCCAGAAACGAGCAATGTATGCTCTTCGAAGGAAGACAGAAATAAGAATGAACTTAGCCTTTAAATAAATCTGGTATTGTTATAATGCTGTTCAGTGTTGGAGTTCTCATCATGACTAGAATTTCCTTGTACTTAAACTGGAAACTCGTTTGCTGAAATCTATTTTAATAGTTTCCTGCTCAGTACTACTGAAAACCCAATGGAAAAATTTAAAAAAGACGGAAATTACTGATCTTCAAATGAATATTAGACCTGTCTTCACTATGACATCAGTTATTCTCAGTATATTCAGACTGTATTTTCAAACTACATTATAAATACATCAAAGATACTGGTACTAAAAGATTGTACTGGTATCAATTGATGTGTGAAGTTTGGTAGTATAGCACCTAGAATATCTAACAAACAGATTCCCAATTCTTATTTTACTAAATGATAAGATTTTTCTTTTGGACAATGTGTTTTCACATGTATGAAAGATAACCATGATTTCAGCATGAATAATATGTATGTTATTTTCAATTTCATGAAATAGTGTTGTTTTAATCTCCTTTGTTCTTGGAGGGGAAAAAAAAAAAAAAAAAAAAAAAAAAGATGAGTTTGGAATTGAAAATGGCTGTTTTAAGAGAATCCCAACAAGGGAACTGGTTTGGCTTTTCTGCATTCCCTTTAGGAAAAAAAAAATAGAACTAATAATAAATTTTTCTATGCTGACTTTTATTACAAATTACTTACTTACATCAAGATTTCTCACATTATTAAAAAGTGTATTGAGGAAAAATGTTAATTTCAGCTATATCTAAAACAGCATAATATAATAGGTGATCAGAAAACTGTGCACACTGAATTACAACACATACCAAGAGAATCACTTTTCCCCTACTGACAATGAGGAGTGAACTTTTGACCAAGAAATACTTCCCAAAGGGCCAGAATTCATCCATAAGACTTATTTCACAGTCCACTACTGATAAATAATGCTGTTCTCAGCAAGGTGTGGCCTGCCATACTGTCTTCTACTTCTCCCAGAAGCAACAGCTTAACCCCCTGTAAATGCACATGGGATACTTTGTTACTGCTCCTGTGAGTAGAAGATTTAGAGTAGATGTAATCCAAACCTCTCCTACAACTAGGACCATGCCGAGTGAACAGTTTGTCTTGTTGAATCAAATAATTTCTCTTTTCTGAGGGGAAGAAGAGTCTGAAAATGAATTATCTCTGCCTAAACTGTTCCATTTTTTCCTAGGGGGTATGCAGTTCATACTCTCAGTTTCTTCTATCAGGTAGATTTCATGCACAATTTTTACTATCATAATTTTATTTTTTCTGTTGAAAAACATATTATGGCAGAAAATTCCCAACCAGTTCCACCTACAGTACACTTCTTAGTGTATTACTGATTGATTTTTATTCTGTTCTGCCTGGGAAGTCTGACTAGCTTAAGACTAAATAATCTTGAGCAGAACATTTGAGTGAAAATACCAGCAAACCATTTACTGGCTACTGCTGCTGCCACCAGTATTAACAGAGGATATTGCTGCATACAAACAGAATCTGCTACAGAACATGTAGCTGAGGCACATTCTTCTCCTTTAAAAAAGAAGGCACTGACTGAGATGAGATTATAACAAACAGATTTTCATATTTGCTATTCAAAACACGTTCCCATGTCAATAGATTTTCTTATCACTGTTGACATGCATATACACATATAAACATGTTGATATAGTATGGCAATTATGTGCATTACTAAAAGGTAAACAGAATCTTCCTTTTTGTTCATTAAAGATAATACTTAAGTTATATCTAATTTTCCTTTGATTTGTTTCATCCATCTACTTTTATTTGACATGAAGAAACTTTATACAACAAAACTTTTTTTAAAATCTTTTCCTGTTTTGTGTCACTCATGTCAATCCTGTACAAGACATGCTGGTTTTGACTGTAAGAAGGATTTCTTTTTAATAATTTGATTATTCTCTGTACATCCTTCTTTGATAGAAAATTGATCATGATCTTATATGCCTAAGTACTAAAATTAGTGAAAGTATTTATCTCCTCCTAGCTATCTTTTTAGACACCTCATCTGAAATATCAAGAGGTGTTCAGGTCTTTCACCGTGTAGCCAACAATATCTATGCAAAGCACTGATTCTCCTAGTGCTGTATTTTTTCAGTTTTGAATACTGAATCTATATTGCTTTACATAAACTATTCTACTGCCTCCCTCCAACCCCAACCATCAAACTGCCAGTCAAATCAAATGGTCCAGTTTGTTCTCACCTCTGACATAAAATACTGTTGTCTCTGGTCACATTAACTTAAACAACACATAAGTAGGTTTTAGCACCATCTAGCTAGCTCTCAATGTAACATACTTCACCAGAGTTTTGCAATGCCTCTTGGAAATGTTTTGAGTCCATTTCTACAAACCTCATATATTCATTTTTAGCCCTCTATATGAAATTAATCTCATGCATAAAGGCAGAAAACTTTCTCTGGTGTGGCTGTAGACTCATTTTACATGTGATAAAATGTACTTTAGTAGCAAGCAGATGGTTATCTGGAAGGGCAAGAATTAGTAAGAGGATCACACAGGTTTTGTACTGTCCTATTTTCTGTTGATACCAATGAGAGAATCACTTTAATATGAAATGGATTTCTAATTTTTTTTCTGATAAATATACAGCATGCTATGTCTTTCAAAGAAAACCACAGGAACTTAGAAAGATGTGGAAAAAAAGCTGAAAATATTTTGTGATTAATTTTGCATTTTGTTGTTTCGACCTACAATATGTAAGAGAAATTATATTAAAATTGTTTGCTATGTCCCATAACAAAAGAGCACCAGTAAAAGCAAAGAAGCTCTTCTCTTTTTAAGCAGTGAATTGACCAGAAAGTGCATTTTCTTCAAGGATAATGGCATTTATCCTTGCCTTGCCTTGCCTACAATTTCCTACAAAATTCTAGTTTGACCCTGTATATTAGAGACTCACAACAGTTTTTTCTCCTAAGGTAATAAAACACTGTATGGGCTGAAACTGTCTCTTTCAGTCTCCTAATTCTGTTTTCATTTTGTATACCTCTGCCATTAAGCAATATGCAACTGGGACACTTGAATAGTAGTTTAAAAAGCTAGAGAAAACATATAATTGTGGCAAATTTAATGCTATTAGTTAGAAGTAACAATTAGATTTAATATTTACAACTGAGTTGATGTAGGATTTGTAATTTTTCAGTAATCCAGTTGGCACTGCATTCATAAACGAATGTTGTGAACTTACCTTTTTTTCCTGTTTCATCAAGTGAATAAAAGACATTAAATATTAGAAGAAAATAAATGTATAATACTATACCAATGTAACCAGATATTTTTCTTCTGTTCACCATGATTACACAGTGAAGTACAATTCTGAAAAAAAGACAAAACAAAATATAATGCAGTTCCAAAATTTAACAAATTTTTCCCAATAGAATTATTTATACACCTAAAAAAGTAGCATTTTTTCAGTTATTTAAAGCAGGTCTTATTGTATTGAATATTGCCCGAAACATTTCAACTATCTTCTCTTTGAAAAAGTAGAAAATCAGATTTAAGTTACTTTGTAAGTGGTCACTACTTCAGATATTATTTTTGCTAATTTTGATGAGGATTTGAATTGTAGATAGCATGCATAAACAGTCAGGATTAATGAAACTAATGTATGTACTTTTATTCTATTATTCTGATATATAAATTGACTTGTTTTTCATAGTGTTTAGTAGCACTAAAAGGTAGTTGGATGAGTTTTCATATTTTATGTTTTATATATTTCTTGCTCTATTTCAGTTGTTTTCTGAAAACCACACTTTTACAATTCCTGACTAAGATACCTTGAAAGCTGAATTAAGGCTGACAATCATTTCCAGAAATGAGGAATTTGGCCCCACTGGGTAATTTGAGGGCGTTGTCTTCCCCTAGAAATCACCAAGCAGGGTTCATCTGCAAGATGCTGAATGCTACTACAGAGTATGTGATATATGTGTAATATTCTAGTTCCATTGGATTGGTCATCCTAATATGGAGAAGAAGCAATCTGCTGTTTTATTTTTTTTGTTCTGTACCTACTTTTCCCATTACAGGGAACATTTGTTCCCATTGGGAGCAATACATTTCATAATTCAATTCATTAAGATGCATTAACTAATTGTCTCCATTCTCTTGCAGTTAATTAAACTAAATTAAGTCAATTGTACTTTTCTATCTGTCTTTTCTCTTGCCTAATCTAAATTAGAGAAAGTGAACCTTAGCAGGAAAATAAAAAAGAGAAAGCATTCCTTACAGCAAAAATTCAAGCTCTAGTATCATAGTGTGAAGACAATTTAAAGACAAAGTGATACAAAAGACTTAGACTCATTTGTCTGTTGCAAACATTGATTAACTGGTGTTGTGGGGTTTTTTTGTGTTTGTTTGGTTGTTTTTTTTCTTCGGAAAATGGTGAAATCATTTGAAGAAATGGACATTAATGTATATTTCATTTAGGAATTTCAATGTAAGATAGCCATAGTATAAAGCTGTCGTGGCATAACACTCATTTTAGCAGCTAAAATTTATTCCTGATATCAAATAATCCCTGTATTCCTGTTGAAATGGGAAACAAAGAAACAAGTTTATGTAAAACTTGTCTTCTTAAAGAGTAGTCTATATTAAATTTTCAGATTTGATTAGCTACTGGGAAATAATAAAATCAATTCTTTATATTAATGATTTTCCCCTTCCTCCTTTTTTTATTTTCTCTCTATTCTTTTTTAAATAGTGTTATTTTTCTGATACTACATTGATGTCAGAAGAATAAATTTGGGAAGAGGTTAGTGGCAATAAAATGGAACATTTCCAGAAGTAACACCCCCCCAGTTAAATACACAAAAATGTTTCTGACCTGTGGAGCCCACTGAGGATCACAATAGAAAGTAAAATTTTTCTCTTCAGCTCCCCTTTCTTTTCCTCTCTGTTAATTATGGCTATGCAAGCAAACATTACAAATAAGCAATACTAGGATTACTTCAGAAGTGGTGTTGGATTAGTTTAATTGATGACCTGTGAATTCTCTCTGTGTTTATTGTCCCTTGATACCAATATGCAGCAAAAGAAGACCAAATACAGCGATTTTAAGATAAGAAACACTCCATGAATCATTTGACTAAAATGCTCTCATTTCCAGCCCAGAGCAATCTGAAATATCTAGCATTTAATCTGCTCATGGCACAGTTTGGGCATTTCACAGTTTTCTGCTTTACTATTACTGTGCTACCTTTTTATTCCCTACAAAATGGAAACTCAGCCTTCTCTGTCTTGAAGCTGTACCATTTGGGTGAGGCATAGTAGCTGCCAAAAGAAGTGTTTGTCATCCCTTTCGCCCTCTGAACTTGGAATAAAATGTGATAATGTACTTGGTGTGGTTTGAACCTGGTCAGCAGCCAAACACCATGCAGCTTCTCCCCCACGCTCCCCCACCTGGGAATGGCGAAGGGAATTGGAAGGGTAAAGGGAGACTCGCAGGTTGAGATAAAAACAATTTAATACTGGTAATAAAATAAAACAGTGACAATAATAGAAAGTATAAATGGGCAATGCACAATGCAATTGCTCACCACCCACTGACTGATACCCAGCCCGTTCCTGGCTAACAATCCCAAAATACCAAGATCTCACCATAACAATCCTGGAAGCGAGAGAGCGAGACCCTTTCAGACCACCCCTCCTCCACATAGTGAGCATGATGTTACACGATATGGAATGTTTCATCAGCTAATTTGGGTCCGGTGTTCTGGCCATGCTCCCTCCTTGCTTCTTGTGCACTTGAGCACAGGCAGGACATGAGGATTTGGACAGTCCTTGAAATCTCAGCAACAATTGAAGACATCAGTGTGCCATCATCATTCTTCTCATACCAAACCTCATACTGAATGCAAAACACTATTCTAGCTACTAAAAAGAAACATTGACTCTATTCCAGCCCAAACCAGCACAGTACTTTTAAAAAAGGTTACTATCAGTGAAGAGTTGATACAGGAAAAGGGATCCAGGATGCTGATTTAGAAAGATCTCTCTACTTTTTCACTATTTATGTTGCATTGACTTTAATTTTTCTCCTATCAGAGAACTCCTTTCTTTATATGGCTGATACTTTAATTCAGTTCTTCTATAGGTGACTTGTCAAAAGAGCTACTATTCTATCATTTCATATATATATATATATCAACCTCCAAGAATCTACGTCTCTCTGTCATTCTTCATTAATTGTATTTTATTCTCAATAGATTTCTAGACCTAGGCTTCTATAACTGTTTTTAATTAAGAACAACTTTCTTAAGAACTTCCTAATCAATTCAATTTTTTCTCAGTCCCTCTAATTTATCTAATGTGACTTCATGAAACCTGAGAAGTGAGGACCTTAATGTAAATTAATTCAGAAATATGCACTTGTTCCAATAAAAGCTACAAAAATGTTTACATCATTTCTGTTTTGATTCTTATTCTGTTTCTTTCAATGAAAACTTCAAACCTTCAAATTGTGGGTCAATATCCAGAACACATCAGTTAGCAGAGAAAGCATGAACTTGTTTTCATAGTAGAGCAAAAATTGTATTTCACTTTTTTTATCTGACAGATATTACTATGTTGAACAATAATCAAAGATTTCTACTCCTTAATTTAAGGAACTGAGATTTGTCTGCTGCTGTATCTAGACAGAAAAGGTCTACCAACCAATATTTTCAAGTTAATTTTCTGCTTATAAGGACATTACCTGTGAGTTAGAATATAACTCCAAGGGAGAATAAATAAGGGTTTTTTGGTGTATTCCTGTATCTTCCCTCCTCAAACACTCCATTACTCTTCCTGCCCTGAAACACTTCAGAGTTTATCCTGCTTGTGCTAAATCCAGGAATAACACTGACCAGTCTCATTATTTATTGTTACATGGATGTCCCTATGCTGGAGAGAGTGCTCTGGAATCAAAGCATGGTGAGACCAACTTGTGTTTATCGAAGTACACAGTGTCGTGCAGTAGCAGCATTACTAGCTGTTGTGTCAAGATAAGGTTACGCACTGGAAAAGTATAGACACTCTGATCTCAAAATATTGGTCTGTATAGGAAATGTAGCTATTCCCATTCACAGATGCTGTACACTGAAACCTTCTCAAAGCCAGGAACAGTGTGTGGGAAAATAACAGCTCTGGGCTGTCTTTGCTTCTGCATCTGGACCTCTTTCTGACTATAATTTTAATTTTACTTTACATCAGAGGGCTGGAACAACCTCACATTCAGGCAGAAAGTCCCTCTGTAGGTACACTCTGTACTACAGTACTCCAAAAGATAAGTTCCATTTATAAAATACATCTCTTAAATAGCACATAATCTTATCAGGGAAGTTGTTTTTAAATCAAGCAGCAAATAATTTATAGTCTCACAAAATATCCCATTCCTTCCAGATCTTCATATTTTCCCCTCCTTCTTAAACAAGCACAGATGCTACAGTTCATATTGTCTTCAAATAGGTCAAAGGTATTTTCAAACTGCAACTGTCTTATTTTATATAAGATGGTTCTCATTTCTTCTCAAAGAAAATAAATCTGACTGAAGAGATGAAAAAACCTGAAAAATGGATCTTGGTTTTAGCCACCACTGAATTATTATTTCATAGATGTGATGGTGTTTGAGGCAAACAAATCAGAGAGTATATAGATGAATGAACAGCAGTAATTATTTATTTGCCCTGCTATATTAATAATATAGATTACCAGAAACCTCAGAAATAACAGTTTTAGCAATAGAGTGCCTATAAAATTCTCATTAAGAACTAAGAATCTCAAATACTGTTCAAAGACAAAGTAAAACTCTTAGCTTACTTCCTGTATCTTCTGAGTATTCTACCTCTCATTATCTATATATTTTTGAATATAGACCAGACAAATAGTTTTCCTTGAGTAATATTTGAGGTAGAAGGCAGCACCTTGCAGAAGTGTATCTTTGGGATAAGACTGCTCCATAGAAGCCATTCTTGAATTTTTAATTCTGTGGCCAAACTCTTGAGGTTCATTCTTCTTCCCAGAACCTGCAATCCTCTTTCAAAAACTCACATAGTTAAAGCTATGTGTGTAGTTAATCTAAGAAGAAAATGATGTGGCTAGCCTTCCTGTCTTCCTAACTTTCATGGTCAAGGCCCTTTATCACTAGGTCAACTGAGAGATAGATTGCAGAGCGAGTGTACTTCTATGAATTTACTCGTGGAAAACATTGTAATTTTCCTTTTCTTTTCTTATTTTTCCTTCATTTTTTTTTCCTTTTATTTTCTTGTTTCCTTGTCCTTTGATTTAGTGTTATGTTATTTGTTTTCTTCTAAAATGAATAAACACAAAATATGAACCCAAAGTATTGTGAGGCACTAAAAAAAAAACAAACTGATGTGTAATTCTTTCTAATAAGATGACAAAGTAGAAAAAATAGAAAAACATTCTGCCCCAAGGGTGCCACCGTGAAGAGTGTTCTCATCAGCATCTTTCAGGTTTTTCTGTCGGTTTAATGAACAGAAGTCTTATATAACAGATAGATATAGGTTAGACAGTACAAAAGCACTGATTGATTTTATCAATAAAGTTAACAATAAAGTTATACAATTTAAACAATAGAGAATAAGTTCAGATGTTCTTCTTGCAATCATACAAAGTAGTAGGTGACGGATTTGTGTTTTAGTAGACTACCTTCTTCAGTGAAAAATTTATTTCTCACATTAGACTTCTTGATCTAAGATGAAAATATGTCATCTCACTGATTTCTCATTTTTAGGGTTTCTACCTCATCAGGATAATAACACAGAGGAATAGTAGCTTAATATTTAGCTAAAATAAATAAATTTAAAAAGAATGAGGAGGTGTTCTAAAAATGAAAAAAAATAAAAAAAAAAAGAATTAAAGAAGGAAATAAACAAGAAAGAAGAAAATAAAGTCTGTGATAGACATCAAAGTATATTATATGCAGATAAGTAACTAAAAAAGGCAGTGATAGCAATAAAGTAAGGATATAAATGAAATTTCAAGTAACCTGGTTTCAGAAAGAATTCTGCTTCCTATCTCTGGAGTTCTTCAGTTAACAGTTTTATTGCTCTTCAGCACTGTTTTCTTGATTTTTTTTTTTTTTTTTTCCTGGGGGGAGAGGACAGTACACCAACAAGAAACAGGTCACCAAGACTAACAGGAGATACTTCATTAAAAAAGAAAAATATTATGATGGGAGTTACAGATGATAGAAAATTTAGACTATAAATATTAAAATTAAAAAACACTCTTTTTTTCATTTCTGAATACTTGCAAAAGAGAAAACTTTCAAGTTGTTAGTCCAAAGCAAAAAATTACTGAAACTTGTATTATTTCTTTAACCACTATGTACCTGGAAAGAAAATTAACAATGAAACCAGACAATGGACTGTTTTATCCATCATTCTTCATATCACAGCTGATAGGTCCTCAGAAAAAAATGCACAGCATTTTTGATCATTATGATATTTTCATATTGTTCTATGACCATATGAACTCATATGACATGATATCATAACATAATATCATATCATATAATGAACTTCATGATAAAACACAGGCTCAGCTTCTTATTAATCTCCACCTCAAAACTGTGCAGACTTCTGTGATAGTATTTAATGAGATATCCTGGATGAAGGTACTATCAGAGCAACCATGTATAGGAAGGAAAATTCGTATTGTGCTGTGATTCCTGGTTTTGTTACTAAAGGAAGACTAGAAGGATCTTTCTGAACTTTGATAACCCTTTCAAATCTGTACTGTTTCCTGAAGCCAATGACCATATCCACATATACAACCAATTAGCTCATGGGAAGCCCAGTGCCAGACTACTTCTTTCAAACATGAGATTCCTGAGCACTAAAATCTCCTGGATCAAGTTAACCTATATCTAATGTGCTGAAAAATAGTTTTATTATCATAATAGTGGATGACAAGAAGACTGTAAAATATTACCACTGTAACTAGTGCTTTCCATCTACATTAATTTAACAAATTAATGACTTTGAAATATCCCCAAGTACAAAGAATACTCAGAGACATTGTTAAATTCAGGAGGTTTAGGTATTTAAAAAAAAAAAAAAAAAAAAAAAAAAGAGATCAAATATCAAATATGATGATGCAGAACAAACAGAAAAGAAACAGTGGTAGAAAGTAGCGAAGTAGTGCAGCTGCTTAATAAGTAACACTACAGGTTTTTTAATTATCTTTCTTAAACACAATCAAAAAAGGAGACTGTGCTACTGTAAAAGTAGAAATATTAACAATTACAGAAATTAATGTAATTGTAATTCCCAGTCACTGCCTATCACCTGAAACTCTGTTTTGACATTCGGGGTGACAATGGTTGTTATCACAGAGTATTGACCACTGCATGAGTAAAGGTAGTTTTCACAAAAGTTAGCAGTTGTAATTTGCTAACTTTGAACTTGAATATTGCAGATAAATATTGGTGCCTTCACTTTCAAATGTTGTTAAGTTAAATACTGTGGACCTGAAAATTTCAGGTGTTTAGACTTCATGCTTGTGTTGATGGGTAAACAGTCTATTTTATTTTTGGGAAAGTTTATGCAAATTTAATTTACGTAATTACACCTCTAGTGCAAATTCCTTTCCAATTCAGTGAAATTAATTTTCTGTTTTCTTAAATGTCATAAAGGGATGAATACTTTCTCAAAAGGCAAGAAGGGAGGAGACAGAGAGGAACATCATTTGGGTTTACATGGTCAGATGTGTTAAAGTTTCTAAATTGAAAATAACCAAGAGCAGAAAATTATTCCCCAGGAAAGTAATAAATGTTAGGAAATTTCAGGGAAAGAATAAAGCCCAAGCCCCAAAAAATTGCTTTGGCAGGGGTTGGACTAAGCCTTTACTTGTCAAAACTGTAAATAGAATCATAGAATCATTTATGTTGGAAGGGATGTTAAGATCATCTAGTTCCAACCCCCCTGGCATGGCCAAAGACACCTTCCACTTGATCAAGTTGCTCAAAGCTCCGTCCAACCTGGACTTGAACACTTCCAGAGAGGGAGCATCTACAGCTTCTCTGGGTAACCTGTTCCAGTGTCTCACCACCCTCACAGTAAAAAATTCCTTCCTTCTATCTCACCTAAATCTACCCTCTATTAGTTTTAAACCGTTCCTCCATATCCTATCATCATTATGGTCCTTGATAAAGAGTCCTTCCCCATCTTTCCTGTAGGCCCCCTTTAAGTACTGGAAGGCCATTATAAGGTCTCCCCAGAGCCTCCTCTTCCCTAGGCTGAAAAACCCCAGCTCTGTCAACGTGCCTTCATAAGGGAGGTGCTTCAGCCCCCCAGTCGTCTTTGTGGCCTCTTCTGGACTCAGTCAAGCAGGTCCACATCTTTCATATGCTGGGGGTCCCAGAGCTGAACACAGGACTCCAGGTGGGTTTCATGAGAATGTAGTAGAGGGGGAGAATCACCTCCATCAACCTGCTAGACACACTTCTAACACAAATTTTACACCAGAAGATATAATCAATTTTGAATCATACTATACTAAGTAATTTATAAAAATAATCTTACATGTATTATAAAGCCTTCCATCTGACTGAAATATATGCATGGTAAAAGCAACTAAGGTCAACTAAAACATTGTATTACTTTGTTTATCTGTTTATTTTAGTAGCAAATCCCTCTGTGTATTAAAAAAAAAGGAAAGAAAGCTGCTTTAAAATATTTCTCAGTTCTCTTGTGAATTTGCCAATTAGTTTCCTCTGTTTTTTTTCTCCATTTAAGCCTAAATATTTAATCCCTGGTGCACTAATTTACAATCACCTGATAGGGCAAGTTACAGATTGCCTGAGGGCTGTATTTTCCTAACCACTCAGAACAGACCATCTCTTGGACCTTTTCAGTGGTTCCCTTCAGCCTGTGGTGTCTGTGATTTCTTTGCATAGAAGCCAAGGTGTGTGGGTGGTTGAGGGAAGAAGAACACAAGGAAGGGAATCTGGATGATGTTAGGATACATTCCTATTTGGGAAGTGCTCCTGAGAATAGAGGCCAAGAAATATTCACAGCCAAAATCTAAGAACTTCTGAAACATTTGTCCTAGGTGGGTTTCTGGAGGGAGGGAAGGTTAATTGATTGGTTAGTTGTTTTTTCAATTGTTCTACCCTTTTTGTATATCATCTTATCTAATTTGTTTTTACTGATATTTATGCAACCTTTGGGATGACATTCTTACTTTATCTTTTTTTCTAGCACAATGTGAAAAAAGTTAGCTGTTCAGAGAAGATAACACAGAAATCAGTAACGAAAGCACAGACAATATTAAAGTCAGTCTAAATTTTAAAAATAATGTTAATGTTTTCACTAATTCATAATATTTCTGCTAGATCTGCCATTGTTGTATTACACACATCTGAAGTTTATCAAAGAAACAAACTGACAAGGCCAGGATCAGGGGAATTTTCAATATAAAATAAAAACTAAGCTGTTGGCAGACATCCATAGAACAGGACAAAACAATCTATACAAATAGGTGCAGTTCAGCTTTTGTACCTTAAATTCATAGCCCAGTTTTATTCCAGCCTATACGCAAGCTCTGGTCATCCAAAACATGTATCAAGCACTTGAATAGTGCTTTAAAGCATGATGCCTCCATTTGTACATAGCTGCAAATTTATGAAGAAATAAATGGATGTTTTCTAAATTTCAGCATGGAAATTTGCTTTTAGTCAATGACTATAAGTTGATCTCATAGAGTTACTTTTTCCATAATGTCACGTTTAAACACATGACTTTATCATAGTAGTGCTTTCTCAACCATATGTACAAATTTACCATCATGAGTCTACAGTAAATTGAAATTATTGAACTATATTTGAACTGTGATAGAGATATGGTGGTGTATAACATTTGAATTAGACATGGGAATATTTTGAATTATTATTGGAAAGAAACATGTCCTCTTAATTTCAAAAATAATATTAGTAATAAAATAATAATATTTTTAAAAAATTCTGTAATGGAATTAAATCACCGAAGTGCCTCTAAAATTGAGGCAACATTCTTCAAGACACAGAATATCAGAACAAAAGTTTGGAGTGGTGAAGCTAGAACACAACTCCACAATTTTCACTTGTTATTCTTTGATATTCTGTGGGTATTACTCAGCTTGCTCTGTGGCTAGGTGAAAAGTAAATGGTATTACAGTATAAACAATGTACATACACCTCTGTATTTTGTACAATACTGTGCACAATATCATGTAACTTGTACAAATATGTGCATGTGTGTTATAGTACCTAAAGTATAGATTTTGTCCATCCTCCACTGGGTATATTCCTGAGTTTACCTTTTCCACTGCTGTGTAAAGACACCCCTGTTCAGCCTTTGCTATGGACCAGTCGTGACAGGCAGGAAATCAAAATGTGCTATTTCATCCTACTTTCCAGGTCATTTGCCGAGATGACCAGCAGTGTTTAAACTTGATCAAGCTTCCATATCAGCGAACGGACAGTGTAAATCCACCCTGAATTGTAGAATCTGCACCGTTCTTCTTTCTCAGTCAGCTTAGCGCATATTAGTTTGTATTGAAGGAGAATATATAGCTAAGGACACACTGTGCTAGGCACTGTCCAAGCATAACAAATTGGGAGTTTTTGTCCAGGGAGCTTAAATTTAAGTTTGAAATGAGAGATAGCAGGTGGATAAGACAGATGGAGAGGAAACACAAAAATAGCAGTAAGACAGCTGTAACCAGTGAAATAAGCAGTGGTCACACCAGCTGGCTAATCACTGACAAGTGGTTCCTATCACTGTCACAAAGACAAGCTTGAAGGAAGGATTTAAAGTGGAAGCGAGAATTTTTTAGAGTTATTTCCACAGAGAAATGGGAATGTGAGAAAATGACATTGTGTGAAAAATGTAACAAACAGGCAATCAGAAGCCAGGATTCCAGGAAGCACAGCACTGGGAATCTCAGTGTATATATATAACTGCAGATGAGGTGGGCATTAATCTTGAAGTGTTTTAAAAGTGTAAGTTGTATAAAATGAAAGCTCCAGTAAGAGCATTAGCTATGTTTGAGGCAACGACCGCAGTGATTTGCACAAATTCACCTAGAAATATTTTATGTTGGTTTAAAGGAGATGAGTTTAAATATAATTAAGAGCGAGGAGGCAAAATTCCCTTCCTCAAAGGGATACATAAATATCTTGACAGCACTGATTTCAGTAGTGAGGGGTCAGGAGGCTCAGTGGAACTTAGGAATGGAGATTTGGGAGGATTGGCAGGTCTGCCCTTTCACCTCAAAAATCAAAGCCAAAAGGCTTTTTCCTGTAACAGCACATGGACCTCTGTGGATTTATGATGTGCACCGTATATAGGGTGTGTGGAGGCTCCTGATGTCTGATGTGCCTTGACCAGGCAGCAGAGACAGACATCTCTGTCACTTGTCTAAAATGTCTATAGTTAAGAACTTATTTAGATCAGATTTTCTATTTAAGAACATAGCTTTTCAGTTTTGGTACCTATGCTGGTCTCTGAAGTTTGCATCTCTATCTCTCTGTACCTCTTGCCTTCACAGACAGTTTCAACAGCTTGAACTTGCCTCTTTGCAGATGATTCCAGATGCTTCCTCTCTAAAGGGCAGTTTTAGTTCTCTCTCACCCACGTACACATACACAGATGATACCAGATGCCCCTTCAACTCCAGGCCTCACCTGAGTGAGTGCAAATACACACACCCAAGCACACAGTAGATCTGCATACACTATACAAATGAAGCCAGGTATAATTTCATGAGTTAAGACTTGCTGGAAGAACTTCACCTTTCAGTGGATCCTCCAGTGTCTAATTAATTTACTCTTGCTTCGCACTTATTTCTCCCTCTTTCTAAATCAACTCTAGATTACAATTTAATACTTTAGACTTAAAGGACTAATAGAAGATAGTTTAGTTTATATACATCAAAGATTAACAATAAGATCATTTCTAAGGTAAATATATTTAATTTATTTCTGGAACTGTTAAATGTGTTTATTCAACAGCTATTGGAAAACTAATAAATCCACCTTTTGTTTTGATGAAACAAATCATGTATATACAACTTTTCCTGTAGAAATATATATATATATATATATATATATATATATTACCCTTAAAGGCTGTAAAAAAAGTTTATGTTCTACTGTAGGACTATTGCAAAGTTAAAAATGTATTTCTAACTGACATTTAGTGCCCACGAAACAGCACCTACATTGTAACTACTACTGTAAAAAATGCATAAGTGTAAGTGAAGGGTGTTAGGGAAAGAAGATTTTCTTCTGTTGCCAACTGGTTTATTTCCTACCCTTTCAATACTTTGTAGATGTCAGTCAAACCCTTGATGCCAGTTTTTCTCAACTATTAGACAGAGGCAAGTGATATTTCAAAACATATTAAACAATAACATTCGTCATCTTGTCCATCTGGTTCTGCAGATCGTCCTACTTCTCCTCAGGTTCATCTATACATTAAAATCCAAAGAGCTATATCTGGTGATGAGAAGAAACCTATTAGACTCTGCACAGCTGTAAGGGTCCAAGTACGAATGTCAGACTGCAGAACTGAGGGATTTAGGTTCTGATATTATAAGCTTTAAAGACCCAGATCTATCGGTACAGTGCTCACTACAGGACTGGGTTTGCTGCTAAAATGACTCAGCTGACACAATCAAATTACACAGAACTCTATAGGAATATAGCAGAACACATCAAAAAATTTAAGATTCTGCACTGTTTAAAAGGAAAACACAGAAAATAAGTACTAGGATAGTATATCATGAGAAAATAAGCCTGTATTAGTATCCTATAAAACATAAACTGTCAAATAAAAACAGGTGAGAGGTACTATAGTCTAATTTTTGTATTTTGAGATGCAGGTTTCCCTTTAAAATATTTTGCATTTTATCATCTCTTTAAAATATATTGTGTGGCCTATAAAGTGTTATTTCAAGGGAAAATTATTTATTGAGCACTGAATGTTTTCTCAAATATTACAAATAAATTAGCTAATGTTCTGTAAAACTTCTTACAGATAATCCTATAATTCAACACAGAAAGATGTGAACAAGATGCTTTATGTATTCTGGCTTTGTTGAGAAAACAGTTTTTCAATCTTTCCAGCATTATGGACACATTTTAGCATTATTAGAAGGTTAGTTTTAGAAGAGCACTAGTTATTTCTGATAGTCAAAGTAAGATGATCAGCAACAGTGTGGTGGGTTGATGCCAGGTGCACACCAAGCCACTGTATCACTCCCCTCCTCATCTGGACAGAGGAGAAAATGTAAAATGAAAGGCTCATGGGTAGACATGAGGACACGAAGACCATTCAGCAATTACATTCTCAGGAAATACAGACCTGATTTGGGGAAAGTAGTTTAATTTATTGTCAGTCTAATCAGAATAGGATAATGAGAAACAAAACCAAATCTTAAAAGGCCTTCCTCCACCCCTTCCTTCTTCCTAGGCTTAACCTTACATCCAATTTTCTCTACCTCCTCCCTGCCAGTAGCACAGGGGGGATGGGAAACGGGGACTGTAGTCATTTCCTTACCCATTACCTCTGCTGCTCCTTCTTCCTCAGGGGGAGGACTCCTCACACTCTTCCCCTGCTCCAGCATGAAGTTCCTTCCAGCACATGAGACAGTCCTCCATGAACTTCTTCAGTGTGAGTCTTTCTTACAGATTTCAATTGTTTGTGAACTGCTGCAGCATGGGTCCCTTCCATGGGAAACAGTCCTTCAGGAACAGACTGCTCCAGTGTGGTTCCCCCAAGGGGTCACAAGTCCTGCCAGCAAACCTGCTCCAGCCTGGGCTCCTCTCTCCATGGGTCCTACCAGGAGCCTGCTCTAGCATAGGCTTCCCCTGGGGTCACAGCCTCCTTTGGGCATCCACCTGCTTCAATCCACCAATCCTCCATGGGCTGCAGGTGGATATCTGCTCCACCATTAACCTCCATGAGCTGAAGGGACATAGCCTACCTCATCATGGTCTTCACCAGGGGCTGCAGGGGAATTTCTGTTCTGGTGAGCCTCCTCCCCCTCCTTCTTCACTGACCTCAGTGTCTGCAGAGTTGTTTCTTTCACGTATTCTCACTCCTCTCTCCAGCTGCAGTTGCTGTTGCACAGTTGTTTTTTTTTTTTTTTTTTCCTTCTTAAATACATTACCCTAGAGTTGCTACCATGGTCACTGATGGGTTCGGCCTTATACAGCAGCTGGTACATATAGAATGGAAGTAAGATACCCAGTGCAGCAAAGTGGTATTCTCAGATGCCTTTGCTTTGGCTGATTGCATATGGCCATATTTTAGTCACAGTTTTGCCAGACCATGAAAAGAGCCATCTGGAACACATCCAATAGGGAGTCTTGAACTTAGATAAAGAGAAATCTGAAAGTTACACACTGAATCAGTTCTTCCTCTGTCAGAGCAAAGCATTTGCTTAGAAAGTGTCCTAGGGCCTACTTGAAAACATTGGAGGGTCTGGCCATACACTGGTTTAGCATATCATCAGACACTTTATGATATATGTGTATGTAATATACAGATGTTTTAAACACATACAGAAGGCCTATCTCTAGGTTTGCTGGGCTTTTGCAGACCACGTGAAGATATGTAATAAGTCCAATGCATCTAGTGCCAGACCTTAAACACACAGTTTATAAGATGTTTTTCAAAGCAGGGCTTTTTAATCTTACTATTTTGGTCTATACAGCAGGTTGTAGTGAGGTCAGAAACACTGCAAGTGATTGTCTCAACACTGGGATATTCTAAAAAAAGTCTCTTCCTGACAGGAGTTATAGGCTAAACTCAATCTTTACAGCAAAATCACATTTTCAATAGGAAACTTTAACTCCTCTCTAAATACTTCACATTAGATACCAGGACCAAAGGATTCAGTTTACAGCTTAAATATTTGTATTCTTCTTTAATCTATTCCACACATATCGAATTCAAAATTTTACACACAGGTATCTCTTCTTGGATGAGTCAAGCCTGTCAGTGTTGTTCCTCTGAGATTTTGAAAACAGCAGTTTCAATGTCTGGTAAGCATGAACTTAATGGCCAAAATACAGACCCTTGATCACTGGTGATGTTTTAGAGCAGGCTAAAGACTTGTTTTATTATTCCAGAAAAGCTTAGATCTTGATTTAATAAATTAATCTCTCCTGCAAGTGAACCTGCTTCTCAAATGATAAGACTGTTCTTGTGGGACTTGTTAAATTTTTATTACTGTTGATGAAGATTTTATTTGTAAATCATCAACCTGATGATACTCTAGATCAATAAAAATTACAACTTTTTTTTTTTTTTTTTAATAATCTGTTGGCTTTGCAATGACTGGAATAAGAGGCATGGTAGCAGTCCGTCATAATCAGTCTTTATACTCACAGGATATACATTTTGGATTAAAAAAATTTTACAAGGCATGAGTCTTCTTTGAAACAATGAGTGTATAAAACTTTCTCTTAGTTACTAATAATGTAAGATAGATATCTTTAACCAACAGTGAATCCAAGAAATCTTAATAACACAGTTGTTGGTCATTGCATAAAAACTGTAGGCAAACATTCAAAGATGACTCATAATCACCCTCCTGGAATGATTATATAAAAACTTAGCAGTGATGATGTATGGAAGAAAGAGGAGAGGGTGGGAAGTGATGGTAGTCTATGAGAAAACAGCAAAATTGAGAAAGGTTGTAAACAGGGGCTGCTGTTATCAGAAAGGATATATCATAGAATCATAGAATAGTTTGGGTTGGAAGGGACCTTGAAGATCATCTACTTCCAATACCCCTGCCCTGGGCAGGGACACCTTCCAATAGATCAGGTTGCTCAAAGCCCCGTCCAACCTGGCCTTGAACACTTCCAGGGAGGGGACAGCCACAACTTGTCTGGGCAACCATTCCAGTGCCTCACCACTCTCACAATAAAGAATTTCTTTCTTATATCTCATTTAAATCTATCTTCTTTCAGTTTAAAGCTGTTACCCCCTTTCCTATCACTTCACTCCCTGAAAAAGAGTCCCTCCCCATCTTTCCTGGAGGCCCCATTTAAGTACTGAAAAGTTGCTATAAAGTATCCTTGATCCTTCTCTTCTCCAGACTGAACAACCTCAACTCTCTCAGCCTGTCCTCTTAAGGAAGATGTTCCAGTCCCCTGATAATCTTCATGAACATCCTCTGGACCCGCTCCAACAGGTCCATGTCCTTCTCACGCTGAGGACCCCAGATCTGGATGCAGTACTTCAGGTGGGGCTCCTAAGAATGGAGTAGAGGGGAAGAATCACCTCCCTCAACTTGCTGGATACACTTCTCTTGATGCAGCCCAGGATACAGTTTGCTTTCTGGGCAGTGAGTGCACATTGTTGGCTCATAGCCACTAATACTCCCAAATCCTTCTCTTCAGGGCTGCTCTCAATACACTCTTCACCCAGCCTTTATTTGTGCATGGGTAAAATCAAGTTAATGACTAATGATATTGGGAAAAAGACATTAACAAAGGAAAAAAAAAAAAAATAGTTCCAGAGAAAACTGTATCTGAATCATCTAGGACTGAAGATTCAGAGTAAATTTTCACAGTCATTTATGGTCTGAGATATTTGAACAGAGATGGCTTTGCTGTCTTAGCAGAAATACAGTGTATAGGAATACAGGAACAGTGATGTTTCTCAACAACAGTTATACTCTTGTCTCTCACATATTTTCTTTGTTAAAGACTCAATCTATTTTGGAGTAGTTTGCCTCACATTTTAGTCCCCTGTACCAAAGAGTCTGAGCCTTTCTAGAGAGGGAAATCAATGAAGTACTTAGAACAATGACAATTGTTAGTGTCTGTTTCTAATGAGTATGACAGTGCAACTTCCTTTACCTTATGCTCCTCTTGGTCAACATGTTGCTAAAAAGTTCCCAATTACACTATTGGCTTCACAGAAATGTAAAGAGTGTGTCTAAGATCTGTGTCAAAAAGTAACACTGAAAAAGAATTCTCAGTCCTCTGTGCAACTTTTTCAAGCCTGTTTTTTTAGGAACTCTAGCTGAAAACTTGGTGAAATGTCAAGTCTTCATAGGTTTGCCCTTAATGAGCAAAACTTCAATTATACTTCAAGGCATTCTACTTCTTTGAGGCTTTATTTTTTTTTTTTTTTTTTTTTTTTTTTTAACTTGAAACTCTCAGTCTCCAGCTGTTAAAGTCATGTTTCAGAGACCTAGGAGATTTTATCGATTTTTCTTTGCCAAAAAAAGATCACTACCTTTAGACAAGGTGTGAATACTAGATTACAGCATTTTTTGTTTCCGAGTTCTAATTCTTTTGTGTCCAAAATCTAGGTGAATTATTCTTTTTTTAATGTGTGTTCAGTACAAATATTGAAAAATTATAGATCCTATCTTCCTTCCCATGTCATAGTTACGTATCACAAATAACACTAATGGAGGCAAAGGGCTTATCCAGGTTTATAATGATGCATAGGACAAGAGGACTTGTCTGTGGTCCAATTAATTGATTGTGTAGTATTAAACATTTGTTTTATATTTTTTCCTCAGACTTGACATTTCCATAAAACAGTAATTAGGCAAATAGAAATTAATCTTTTGTCCAAAATAATACAGTCTTATTTTTATCTCCTTACTATGTCACATTCATAAACTTTAGCTCCAGAATTTCATACAACTTCTTAGTGGTTGTTTTTTGTTTTTGTTTTTGTTTTTTCTTTCAATTTCAAGTTTTAAACTACCTAATTTATATAGTCTCATATACACGAAAATATCGTGTAGAAATTAAATAAGATTAAGAATTTAGAAACAATTGCACTAACTTTTTTTTCCACATTGAATATATTTGTTCTTAATGGAGGAGCTTTAACTGACTTTTCAAAGTATTTCAAGTGATTATCCAGCATCTGAGGAAATGCACAGAAACACTGACATTTGATCTCACAGTGTTACAGTCACTGACTGCAAATTTCAAGTGTTAAAAAATATCTGAATTCAAGTCAAATCAGTTTTCAGTGTTAGAAATGTAAGGTTTGGAAGATATGATCTGGGAATTAGATATGGAACAAAATGAAAATAGTTATTCTAAGAAATTTTAAGAGAAAAGAGATAAAAACTGTTTTTGTTTTTGTTTTTGTTTTCAGAGAAGACATTGGAGGGAGTTCCTTTTGTGTACATTTTAACAAGGTATGTATCAAATGTGAGGAACGTTAACTGTCTTCAGTTGGATGGTGGGTTGTTTGGTTTTTTCCCCATTTATTTCTAAATTACATTGTTAATGCTTACTGAAGAGCCAATATTCTAGTAGGAAATAAGTAAAATTTCCAAGATGATCAGTGTATAATTTTAAGAAATCAGTTAATACTGAATTTCTTTGAATACAGAAGATGGTATACGTAGCTTTCCTTATAAAACATACATGTTTATTTATTTATTTATTTATTTAGATTTTGTTCTTTAACTCAGATCATGATTCATTTAATCAGAGTGTTATAAGAATCTTCCATGTGTAACATTCAAATAGAGTGCAGAAGAAAAGAAGCATAATTGCCCAGTTCTATAGGCCTGAAATTTTGGGACTGAGTAAATAAAGGTCCAGATATTTGAAGTTATTTTCAAAACTAAATAAAAAATGTTAATCTCATCTAAATATGGATGTCTAAGGGATAAGTGTCTAAACCTAAAAGTTTAAGTGCTAAACAATTTGATCCTGTTTTAGACTCTGCTAAATTCACACAGAACTCCATAAAATGGTGTGCAAGAACTGGGGACAGAGCTAAGTATTCCAAGGCCCTTATATTCATCTTGGTTGCAAGGTTTACCACAGTTACCTAGTGTGACTAACGAGGGACTCCGATGCACAACAGCATTAGATACTGCACTTAAACGCAGGTGTGTTTTATTTCTAATATATGAGAAACTATCTGCCTTCTTACACTATAAGGACACTGGTAGAAATCTGAAGGTATGCACAAAGTCAAAGGGAAGAAAAAAAGAATAAATTATCTCCCCTCTCAAAACATCCCAAAACTTGTCTCTCACAAGATCTACTTCATGTTTAGGTGAAGAAATGTAAAGGAACTCACAACACAGAATTAAATCTGCGAAGATTAGTTAAAATTTAGTTGTATAACACAGAGTATTTAAATCCCACCAGTGAAAGAGACTAAAGGATTCAAAACAGATGTAATTCCAAACATTTTTTTTCATTTGTGTTAACTGGTGTCATAATTTATTACTGGTCATATATCATAATAACCTTGTCTTCACAGTATTAACTATGCCTAGAAACATTTATTCACTGGCATCTGTGATTATCATTTACATTGTTAATACACCAGGTAAATTAGTTATGGGAAAGGATCATGCTGATCCTCCGGATAAAGAATATTTTAAATTGTCCATCAATTTTTATTTAAGAAGGAGGACATCCTCCTAGTGGTTACAATGTGTGGAAGATGTTTGCATGTTTTTTGCTCTGCCTGGAATTACAGATTCAGAGGAAGGCAAAGCAATTAGAAAACTACACACAAAATTATTGCAGTTTTAGAAGCTGATAGGTTTTCAGAAATTATTTGATGGACTTTACAGGAAGAGTATGGCAATTTACATGTTATAAATATTTATTTCCTTTCTGCAGAGAACCTATAAAAATATTACCTTATACATTCCAGAAAGGTGTTAAAAGAACAAAACAAAAGGTCTGTAATTTTTCATAGCCCGGTGTTCAGCTCTAAATGTAACGAGGCATTGTCAAGTACTACTGCTATAGTTACATAGGTAACAAAATCACTTGGAGAGCATTTCTACCACAAAGCAAACTCAAACCTATCAACTGAGAGTCTTTAAATGACAACACATCCTACTTTTGATATTGACTTTGATTTAATAACTCATTACTAATTTTTGAAATAGTTGTCTTTATTAAAAAAAAAAAAAAGAAAAAAGAAAAAAGAAAACCTTCCAGCTGTTGCCAGATGAAATAGAATATTGATTTGCTGTTTGTAAAAATATATTATAATCATATTTTGTATATCACATAATCATATTCATACTTATCTAGACTAATACAAAAGTATTTAGATTGATATTTATAACCTTTAAAAATCTTTACTTCTAAACAGATTTTTAATTTTTAAGTTTCAAAATCTCTTGTCCTACTTTTATGAACTCAGATCAAACTGTTAAGATACAGAAGACAAATCTCATTCTTAAAGTACAGTAGACCAGACATGAAATTCAAGTAGTTCTAGTGGAAATAAAGTAGTTGTAAATTTATTATCAATATGATATATGTAAGGCTTTTAAGTTAATAGAATGTTCTGGGTTGAGTGAGTGGTGGAGTTGTTTGGTGGCAGGGGAGGGGGCTATTGGGCGGCCCCCTGTGAGAAGCTTCTCGAAGCTCCCCCAGCTCCAAGTCAGCTCCACTTCTGTTTGGAAAATTGAGCCAATCACCTGCGCCTCTGCGATAACGTATTTAAGAAGGGACGTGGTGACGGGCAGTTGGACTTGTGAGAAGGAGTTGCTGCAGCTGCATGAACACCAAGGTCAGTGGAGGAACAGAGGAAGAAAGGAGGGGGGAGGTGTGCCAGAGCAGAGACCCCCTGTATCCTGTGATGAGACAGCAGGGCGGCCCCCCCTGCCACCCATGAAGATCTACGGTGGAGCAGACATTGATTTATGGCCTGTTGCTCCTACTCGGATAATCAAGGTGCTGTGCCCAAAGAAGGCCGGGGTCTCATGGGAAAAGGTAGCCCCACTGCTGTAATTCAGCGCTGGGAGGATTGCAGCATGCGGGGGAGCCCCACGCCGGAGCAGCTCGGGAAGGGCTGCAGCCATGGGAGGGAATCCAGTCGGAGGAAGTTAGTGACCCATGACGGAGCAGTGTGGGGAACGTTGCGGCCCATGGGAGGAATTCAGGTCAGAGAAAGTTTGTGGAGGACTGTCTCCTGTGAGAGGGGGACCACGATGGAGCAGGAGGAACAAGTTTTGGACACTCCCCTCACCAATGATGAAGGAAGTGGCAGCGCTGACTGCACCCCCCATTCCCTGCCCCTGCGCCACTGGGGGAGGAGGTAGAGATATCGGGAGCAGAGCTGAGCCCGGAAAGAAGGGAGGGGTGGGGGGAAGGTGTTCTCAAGATGGGGCAATGCTTCTCACTGTCCTACTCTGTTATGTGTTGTTAGTGTCTGTAATAAATGTATGTTCTTTTTTTCTTCCCCTAACGATTCTGGCTTTTGCTCGTGATCATAAAAGGGTGATTTTTCCCCATCCCAGTCCTATCTTGAACCCCAAGCCTGGCTCTCTGTCCCTTCTCATTGCCAAAGGGGAAGGGAGAGAGAGCTGCTGCATTGTGGTTGGCTGCCAATCAGGCCTAAACCATGACATAGTTATTAACTAGAAAGGAAAAGAAGAAAAAAAAATTCACTGCTCTAGAAAACTAGAGGAACTTCTTTAAGGTCTCAGCTAACTTTTATTTTCTCTTCAATTGGCATATGGGCATGCTACACAAGGTGTGATTTTCTAAGATTTTCTTTCTTAAAGGTATCACAGAATTATTCCTGTGCATATTTTACTCTTTTGAATATTAGTTCATTTAGTCAGGAATCTCTATATATATTCTAATGTTTACCTTTCTTTTTCATATCTTATAAGAAAGAAAGAAAATGTAAAACAAAATAAAATACAGGGAGAATTAGGATTCTATATAGAGAAAAAGTTTTTATGATGATGACTGAAGAGGCTTCTAACTGTAAGACATATGAGGTATCTGGCCTTTGATTATCAGACTTCACAAATGAGACATTCCAAAAAGTGAAAGTAAAAATCTTATTAGGAGAAAAAACAACCAAAATTTTGGATAGCACAGGAAGAGATGCAAGATTCCCAGAATATTGTTTAACATGACTGAGAATCTATTAGGTAGGATACCTGTAACAGTCTACCCTTTTATATAGTTTGGTTGAAGTAGATCTAAGGTAATGAGTTTTTGGAGAATTATGAAGCCAAGAAGACGTGTCTTCTGTTGTGTCTTCCAAAACTCCTATCAGGCAAAATACTTGACCTCAGTTGCAACTGTGGAAACTTGCAATTCTGTAGAACAAACATTTGCTGATATTAAGTGTTCTATGATAAAACAATCAGATGAAACAAATAGATAGAAATGAACATATTCAAAGATATTTTCCCCATGAGGACAGTCAAACAATGGAACCAGTTGCCCAGAGAGGTTGTGCAGTCCCCTCCATCAGTGGTTACCCAACTAGATAAAGCTCTGAGCAACCTGGTGTGACCCAATAGCTGACTTTACTTTGTGCAGGGGCATGGATTGGAGACCTTCTGAAGCCACTTCCAACTTGAATTATCCTATGATTCCTTGATTCTTTAAAATTCAGCTACAACTTCCAGGAACATCTGCATATTTTTGGTACCAGACAGCACAGCTATGCCTGGTTCTTGCAGACTTAATTCCATGTCAGTATTTGCCCACTGTTTTGCTTCAAATACCTTAAAATATAACAAAATAGAGTACTTCCTGACTACGTCTTCAAAATTCTCTCTTATTCCTGAATGTAGAGAGACTGACATAAAATGGCTAGGGATGACCTCATGATTTTTATGTTTCTCAGTCTCTTTCAGTCCTTGGTAAAGGAAATACAAGATAAAAACATCCAAATTTTTGTATAACTTCACTCTGAAATGAAGTCCTTCTTTCACAGAACATGTTATTATTACAATTGCTTCAGTATTTTCTTAAAATTTAAATTATTTATTTCCTAATTAAACTTCATTGGGCTGATTAAAACTACAGTGTCTGTGCTCCAAATCCCTACCTGGATACATCTCTGAAGATATAAAATTTAAGACTGACAGATGTTAGTATAATTACAGCTGTCTTCTTCAATGTCCCAAGCTTTTTGGACAGTTTCCAAATCAATTTACTAGCAGTACCCGCCTCTTCACTTAATTCAAATTCCAGTTAATGAACCCCACCGAAGAAAGCAGTTGACTTTGAACTGGCAGTTCCCCTAACCTGATGGTTAGAGTGAATGACACACCTTATATTGCCTTCTCAAGCTAAGCCCCCCAACCAAGATGGTGGTGCATTTGGGAAAACATATTTAAAAAAGGACAAAACACTGCCCAGCAGTGAGAAACAAGGGGGAAAAAGTGTGAAACTACCCTATGAACATCAAGGTCAGTGAAGAGAAGAAGAAGGTGCTCCAGACAGAGGAGCAGAGATTCTCCTGCAACCTGTGGAAGTTTTGGAAAAGGCCATGATGGATCAGGTATTTCTCTGCAGCTTATGGAGAGGACTACACTGAGAAGATATCCACACTGTAGGCCATAGAGGGCCCCAGGCTACAGCAGGTGGATACGTCCTAAAGGAGACTGCATTCTGTGGATAAACCACACTGGAGTAGGCTCCTGGCAGGAGATGAGGCCTGTGGAGAGAAGCCCATGCAGGAGCAGGTTTATTCTGAAGGACTGCAGCCTATGGAGAGAATCCCATGCAGGAGCAGGTTTATTCTGAAGGACTGCAGCCTGTGGAGGACCCACTTCAGAGCATGGGAAAAGTATGAGAAGGAGGGAGTGGTAGAAAGGAACTGTTATGGACTGATCATAACACCTCAATCCCCAACCCTCTGCACCACTTAGGCTGGAGGGATACCACATGAAATGGTTAAGGCAGAAAATCTGCCTGATAACCAGTTGACCACTATCAGTCCAATCGGGTTCAATATATTAAACTGTTATGATTCGGATACACTAAGAGTGGACTACACCTTCAGTCTAGTCATGCTCATGAACTAGCATGGCCACTCTTTGGTCACGTTCAGTGAGAAACCAAAATGATTATCTACTTAAATGGTACAGTTTATTTGATAGATATAGAGGTCCTTATGATTGCCAGTGATAAATACACTATCTGCAAAGCACATGCAAATAAGGGTATATATAAAGAACACAACAAAGTTATAATACAGCCAAACTATAAAAGTGGAAAAGAGACTTTCTAGAAAGATTTCTAAATTCTTAAGTTTTACCCAAAGGCGTCCCTATGGGGAGGGAAAGAGACGCTCAGCCCGTCGACTGGTCCCAGAAGTTCATACGATGGTGTCTTCCCCCACCTTCTCCTTTTTCCCAGGCTATTTTTATACTATTTTTTACCTTCAAGGTGGAGTTTGAATGACTCTAGTCATAAGTACTTTTATTATGATTGTTGTAAAATTTTCTCGCCTCACATTTAAAGGTGTAGATTACAAAAACTCACGGCACAGACTCAAAGAGGAGTGGTCACACATTGGAAGCTGGTAGCCGTTGGGATGGAGGTGTGTTTTGGTATTATAATGACATTATAATGAGCAAAGTTCACACAAATGACAGCATTTCATCAAAATCTGACAGGATGTTGGCTCAGGGTGGCCAGTATGCAGCTTATCAGTTCTGTAGTACCACCTCGTTCCCATACCTGCTGTACCATCACAGGGAGAGACCGTGAGCTCTCAAGCCCATTTCCCTCCCCGTGTTACTTTGCAAGCAATATTGTCCCGGGAATCACAGATGTCGTGGTGGATTCTTCACATACCAGCTGCAGCTGTGTTTTATGCTAGACACTTTTTGATTTTATACCTTTCCTTAATGTGTGAACAATGCTGTATTTTTGTCATTTTAGCAATTATTCCACAAGGGGCAGAGAGCAGAGGAGGTAGAAGAGTCAGGAATAAAGGAGTCGGGTTGGTTCTGGGAAAAAGGGGTAGAGGTTGTGGGAAGGTGTTTTAGTTTTTGGGTTTGTTTTGTTTTTTGGTTTTGTTTTTTTTTTTTTTTTTTTTTTTTGCTATCCAAATCTATTTTAAGCAGGCATGAATTAAATTAATTTTCTCCAAGTTAAGTCTGGTTTGTCCATGATGGTAACTGGTAAGTGATCTTCCTGTCTTTCTTTGACCTGTGAGTTTTTTCATGCTATTTTCTCCCCCTGTCCTGTTGAGGAAAGGGAGTGAGACAGTGGCTGGGTGGACATCTGGCATCTCACAAAAGTCAACCAGTCACAGTTCCATCACTCAGTTATGAAAAAGTTGTGTTGGGTTTGTGTGTATGGTGGGGGGTTTTGGTAGCAGTGGACTGGGCTACAGTGGTGACCCCTGTGAGAAGTTTCTCAAAGCTCCCTCAGCTCCATGTTGAAACCATCTCTGGACAAGGTCAAGCCAATTAGCAATGGTGGCTGTGCCTTTTTAATAACATATTTAAGAAGGGGAACCCCCGAGGAGAAGTTGGAGTTGTGAGGAGAAGTTGTAACGGAGACACTTATGTGAACACTGAGGTCAGAGGAAGGAAGGAGGAGGAGGGGGAGGTGCACTGGAGCAAAGACTCCCCTGCAGACGGTGGTGAGAGGGCACGTTGTCCATCTACTGCCCATAGAGGTCCACAGTAGATCATATGCCCACCTGCAGCCTGTGGAGGACCCCACATTGGAGCAAGTAGCTATGCCCAAAGAAAGACATGACCCTGAGGGCAACACACGCTGGGGCAATTAATCACTGGGAGGTTTGCCACATGTGAGAGTGACCCACGGTGGAGCAGTTTGGGAAGAGCTGCAGCCCATGGGAGGGACTCTTGTCGAAGTAAGTTCATGTAGAACTGTCTCACATGAGAGGGACACCATACTGGAGCAGGGGAAGAGTGTGAAGAGTGCTCCTCCTGAGGAGAAAGGAGCAGTAGAAACAACAGGTGATGAACTGACTGCAACCCCCATTCCATGGCCCCTGTGTTCCTCGGGGGGAGGAGGTAGAGAAATTGTGAGCAAGTGAGCAAGCTGAGTCTGGGAAGAAGGGAGGGGTAGGAAGGTGTTTTTAAGATGTGGTTGTATTTCTCACTGTCCTACTCTGTTAAATTAAGTGGTGGTGGTGTTTGAACTAAAGTGATGTTCTTTTTCTTCCCCTAAGGAGTCTGCCTTTTGCCTGTGAACATAATGTGTGAGTCATCCCTCCCTGTCTGTATCTTGATTTCTTAGCCTTTTGTTGCATTTTCTCCTTCCCATTCCTGAGGGGTAAGGTGTGAGGGAATGGCTGAGTGGTGTTCAGTTGCCCTCTGGGCTCAAACCATGACAACACTTTTTTAACTTTCAGTGGTCAAACACCAAAACAAGTTTCTCAGAGAAGTTGTGGAATACTCATCCTTGGAGACATTCAAAACCTCTCTCAACATGATCCTGGACAACCAGTCCTAGCTCACCTTGTTTGAGCAGGAACATCGGACTATGAGATCTCAGGAGGTCTCCTGCAACCTAAACAGTTCTGTATTTTTGTGAATAATTAAATATCATAGACAGGAATTACTGAAATTCTTCAGCAATTCTTTCTTTGAAGATGTACTAGTTTTGTCTGGGATAGTTAATTTTCTTCATAATAGCTTGTATGATGCTGTGTTTTGGATTCATGGGCTAGGTTTTGAAAGACAATAAGGGAGTAGGACACTCAGATCTTCAAAGGATTTGGGGAATATTGTTCTTCAAAACATTTTTAGAAAATTCCAGCTCATATATTTGTGACTAAATTGAGAAATTTCATTGAAGTACCAGTAAGAAGACTATTTATTTCACTACTTGCTCTTTGAGAAAATAGTTCTGATGATGATGTTAGAAATACTTTTTACAAATTGCTTCCACTGTGGCTGAATGGAAACCTTAGTAGGTGGAAGAGGAAAAACTGTCTCTATAAAGATATTATATATGTTAATTGCATTGTAAAACATGGAGAAAGAATAAAGTTTAAATGTCTCCACATTTTGAACAAACTTAACACATTACAAAAGATCAACAGGTAGCATTGTCCAGAAACTCTACTGAGACACAAATAAAGAGGAAAAAAATAGGGATTTTGGGTGGTTTGGGGTTTTAGGGCTTGGGGGTTTTTGGTGTTTGGGTTTTGTTGTTGTTGTTTGTGGTTTTTTGTTTGGTTGGGGTTTTTTTTGTTTGTGTGGTTTTTTTTAAATTAGACTTAATAAATATATAAGCAACATTCAACTTCTGTAATAAAAGCAAATGACAGGCAACTGCAAAGTCAGAGTCCTAAGAATAATTCATCATATTTATATCTGCTTTGCTTACTAAATTCCCAGAAAATCATCTGTGAAGGTGAAACCCCACTGACTTCAGGTTTTAATTTTTTGGTGATTGTTCAAGTAATTAAAACCAGATGTAAATGAGCATGAAGCATTAGGTTGACATTAATATAAATTTTTCAGTCATGTTTCAAGCTAATTGATATTCAATTAATTATAAGCTATAGCAACATTGGTGCCAATTATTTTAAGGAATTAGCACATTGGTTTACTCTTACAAAAGAGTTAGTTTTTCATTACTTCTGTTGATTATAAGTAAAGCAATGTGTTAAGTCAGTTTTTAACATCTTCATTTATGATCTAGTAAAAACAGAAGCAACATATTAATTAATCTTATGTACATGCTTAAGCCAACAGCCTATTGTTAACATTTAGAAGGAAAGTAAAGAAATACAAAGTGACAAAAACTTAAAAGAGACTATTATATAAATGATTTCTAGTGTTAATAATCTTTTAAAATAATATTGAAAATTAGTAAAAATTAAACTGTTGAATTGTTGAAAAGCAACCAGACTGGGACATAAAAACCACCTGGCTTCATAAAATAATTCAGGAAGGGACATCAGGACACCTTTACTCCAACTCTCTCCTCAGACTAGGGTCAGCTCTCAGGTCAAACTTGGCTGCTCAGGGCTGTATCCAGTCAAACCTTGCTAACCACCAAGGACAGAGACTGTACAGCCTCTCTGGGAAACCAGATCCCATGTTTGTCTGTCCTCATGATGAAAATATTTTTCCTTAATTCGAGTCTGAATCCCTCTTTTTCAATTTATTCCCTCAGTCGTCACTTGTTCTGCTCTGCACCTCTCAACTCTTTAGTTTCAAGTCTGTTGTCAAATCAGTTTCAGTAGTCATCAATTGTAAAGTGAGGAAATGAGAAAGGAACATTTTTCTTCTATTAAGTAATAGATATAGATTCAAAATAAAAGTTTGAAATAAGTTCTAAATTGAGTTTGCTGAGTAAAGCAAAACCAGAAAAGTAAGCATAGAAAACCAAAACATCTTAAGGTTTCCAATTAAAATGGTTTTCCAACTGAGTTCCCAAAATAGATGATTTATGTGGATGTGGATAGAAAACTTCAAAAAAGTTAAGGAAGAAGAAAACTGCACAGGTAGTTTGTAAGGTCTGTAAAGCTTGAACTGGAAGACCATTCACTGAGACTGTCCTAGTTCAAACCATTCACTGTCCCTAAGACTGTGAGACCCCTGAGAGAGCCCTGAATATCCCTGTCTTATCCTTACAAGTTCTTTCCCTCAATAATTTATTTTTTATTAGTTTACATTTTATTATTTTAAATATATCACACAATTATTAATTTTAATCAAAGGTATTAATTAGCAACTGTCTACAAGCACTATTAAGACAGTTGGCTAATGTTTGTGTTCAGACCTGTGCTCTAATGAAAAGCTGTTCTAAGCACAACAGCTCTCAGGAAAGGCGCTGAGAAGGAGCTGCACTTGACCACTGCACAAGACACAAGTCAATCTCCAGACACCAGGCAACCAGGAGACCTACATCATGCTGAAGGAGAACCTGAGAAAAACACATTTAAGAAAACAAAATCTTAAGTAGTAGAGAGGAAGAAAAGGCCTCTATACCCATGAAGAAGGCTGAGACTATCAGGGTTCTGTCCTATCAGGATTCTCATTTTTATATGAGAAGACATGGGGAGAGGATGCCTCACTAGGGCCTGGTTCACCAGGTTCATGTGCTGCAGACAAATCTGGCACAGTTAACATTCACCTGTCAGAAGTCCGATGACCTAGTCAAATGAAACTTCTAGCAATATCAGGTAATGGTTTAATAAATAACTGCCCCTCAAATTAAGACAAGCTAACAAAAGCTGACAAAAGAGAAAGGGAAACTATGAAAGTTTAGAAAGAAAAGAGAGAGAGGATTTTACAGTTCGATAGGAAGAAGAGGAGAAGAATTAATATTGAAAGGACAGAGAGAAGTCATTAGCTTCCTTACATGATTCATCATCATGATTTGGGAGGAAAGGGGAACTGCTACTGTGTCTTTGCTTATTCATTGATATGGAAGTATAACAAAGTAGGCAGCATCACCTTCTGTCTTTGTTTCCAGCTCTTCTAGAATGAATCTAAAAGCATCTTGTAGTCACAGGGGCTGGATGATGGCTCTGAGAGACATTGTCTTGTGACAGGAGTTATACCTTGGTCGAGAGTCAAAAATCCTTAGCCCCTGCTCTTGTCAGCAACAGTAGTGGCTGAACTTCTGCATCTAGCTCTAAGAACTTGTTTCATTTGCAGTGAATTGTTACTTCAGGAGACAATAGAGACTTTGGAGGAGATCACTCCTTTTTCCTGGCATCAGAGCAGAGAGCAGTGAATCTCATTTGCTGTAAGCAGGTACTACCCCATACTAAGGAAGGGGGGTGTGACGTTTCTTGCCCTCTGGCATGCTTGTGAGCACTAGATTGTATACCACGAGTTTGTCACAGTCTTCATATTCTTTAAGCTGCTCATCTAGCTGGCCAAGCACTCAGTTTGCTCATCAAAGGTAGGCTGCTGAGCAGCCACTTCTACCTACTTTTGCAAAGAAACAAAAAAGAGAATACTTTGAACAGTCTGTCATCTTTTGCAGACTCAGCTGAAAGTTTGGGGTTCACGCATAAAAAGGTAGCTCCAGTGAAAGAAATCACTTGTGTCTAGTCAATAGCGTACCTTAACTCTCTCCAATACAGGACAGCAGGACAAGGAGTGGCCATTCAATCAGGATCAACTCTGTACAAGTATTACACATTTTATTCCCCTTTGGCAGAAATTATTACCAAATTAAATGAACTTCAATGT
Source organism: Tyto alba (assembly GCF_018691265.1). Classification (NCBI taxonomy): domain Eukaryota; kingdom Metazoa; phylum Chordata; class Aves; order Strigiformes; family Tytonidae; genus Tyto; species Tyto alba. The sequence continues at coordinate 3,943,128 of NW_024881316.1, forward strand.
AACTTCGGATTGCTTTTTTTTTTTTTTTTTTTTTTTTTTCAGTAAATACTGTATTCACTTTTTTTTTTTCCTTAAAATATATATGATTTCTATTTAAAAAATCACAGAAGTATACACTTGAACCATACTATTGTGTCAAATATGAGTGTAACTCATGTTCACCTAGTTACTAGAATTCATGTTTTCTCTGTATGTGAAGCAATGAATGCTGATACTAACAGAAGTATGTATACTTTCAGTGGTTCTGCTGAAGTATGTATGTACTTGGATAGATTGCAATATGCCAGAAAAAGTTTTGTGGAACCTCAGTGGAAATCAGTAGGAGTGGTACAAATTTTAGCCTAAAAGAGTGCGAAAGCTGTTTGACACACAAGTCAAATGAACAGTAAATTAAGCAAATTACTTACTCTTATCTGTTTTACTCATGGCTTCAGAATAACACAAGGAATTCAAATTTAACCACTATAAGGTGAGCACTGAAAAAATGGAAGGAAGGGATTACAAGCTCAAGGAAAGATGTTCACTTTAAGGGATACTGAATATGTGAATAGTCAGACATGAAGATTACAGAGGACAGAGACATATATTTAATATATATTAATATTTTAAAAGAGGGGATCTGTAAAGTATTTTTCAGCAGAAGTACTGCTGTAAAGCTGAACATAAGGAAGTTCAACACAGAATTAATATTTTTCTACAATTTAAGCCAGTTAAGGCTGCTTGGCAAAGGGATGGATTGGATATGGCTTCTTCAGCTTTCTGTCTCAAATGTCTGATATGTGTGCTAACCAGTTTTGCCTAAATAAAGGTGTCATGGCAGTGCCCATAGATATCATATATTGACCAATCCATTCAAGCTACTTTGTTTTCTGAAATTTCACTGGGAAAATTAAATAACCATCAAAAGGATAGCATCACTTCCATCAATGCATATCTGCTTCTTATGAATACTGAAACTGGGTTATTCCAATGTCATTTCAATTCTTCGTTCTTTGTAAGAGAACTATCCCAAACAATTTTCTTAGAAAGTGAAATCTTCTTATTGCATGAAATTGTCTTTCCACATTATGTTGCTGTCAAAAAATGATGATATATATATAAGCCATCAAACATGGCAAATTTGTTTTCATTAAGAAGCTTTTCAATTGTGTCTGTGTGCTGTTTCCTAATCTTCTTATATGTAACCTCTAGGAATTGCAGGGAGATGAGAGATGCACAGATTGCCTGCTTGCTTTTCATTCCTTCTCCTGAGATTTCACTACTGCTTCCAGCAAGTTTAACATAAACTTTGTGCAAACAAACCTTCTCTTTTGTCTTGCTAAGCATAATCTATCAAGCCAATTTCAAGAGTGTGTATATGAACAATATAATGATATGCATTTTGAGATGTTATAAGCTATATACAGGACAAGAATACTAACATGACTTATAGGAGCATATAGAAAACCAGTGCCATATTGATATTTCATATCCCAGTTGCAAGATGGTTCATTGATTTTCCTAACTGCATGCACAGAATGTATTATAACCAAGAAGGACCCCAAATATGGAGAAATTATTTTTAATTCAGTATTAGAAAATGGTATAAGAAACAAATAAACCAGAATAAAGTTGAAATTGCTCAATGCTAAGAAAATGCACATCAGTGATGTTTTAACATTTTCAGCATTATTAATTTAAAGCAATGTTAATGCATATTTGTTATCTGATAAATCTTTTCATTTATACAGCAATCAGAATAATAATTGTAATTTATGAATAAGAAACAGGGACAAATCATTTAAGAAAAAATCTAAACTGATAAACATGAAAAATAAATATAGTTTTTCTTTTAAATACCTTTTGTGAAAAAAAGTTGGAGCAAAAAGAATTATGATGTGAAGACGCAGGTCTCGATATATCCAATTTTGAAATCTTGCTGAGTTTGAATTCATATCAAACCACATATTTGTCTTCCCTCATATGTATTATTTTTACATTATTTTTATTAGCCGATAATATTAAAAAGCCATGTCCCTGAGGGTGATAAAGCAAATTTACCCATTACTTTATAGTGGAGATCCTCAAGGGGACTTCAAAGATTTACAAAACCAGCACACTGCATTTCAGAAGCCTTAGAAAAATGGTTTATGTTTGTATTTAAGTCTTTTTTTTTTCTTTTTTTCTTTTTTTCTTTTTTTCTGTTCAAAAAGACCTTGCATATATTCTAGCAACCATTTACTCAAGTCTTGACAACTCCCTGGTTTAAAAGAAGCACATGTATATTCATAAAGAATAAACTGTATTTGGGCTAGGGAAAACATTTTTTATTGCATTTATATTTCTTTGTAAATTTGGGGGATTTTACTGTTCATGAAAATGAGAGATTTGTAGTGCAGGCTGGTTCAAGGCACACTGCTGACAGGTGCTGTGCATTAATATCTCTATACATCTCTTTAAAAGGCACTCCACTCCTGACTTACAACACCTCTGCCACTCTAGTACTGGTTGTCTGCATTTTCCCTGTGCCCAGACTGTCAGATTTGCATTGAGTTGTGTGGTGGGTTTTGAACTAGCCAGCCTTTCACTGAGGACTACAATAGATCACCAAACTGAATCCACATTTTCTCTAACCTGAAAGTAAAAGTAATGTAAACCAAGCATATTAGTCCTTGCTTTGGCTACTTCAGTGACCTTAGCACCTACACTTATATTCAAAGTGAAGATGTGACTACTGCACTTCTACATCTTCCTGAGTGTCAGCCAAACCTCCTTTGAATTAAGCATCTAAAGTTGCTGTAAATGGATGTAGGGCTTATCTGTAATAAAACGGGTGTGTACATGGGAAGTCTAGGATTCCATGGAGACCTCATTCTCTATTTTGTTGCCAAAGAAAGTTTTATTGTTTAACTCCAGTGAGATATCCTTGTTTAAGGGTAATAGAAGTGCTATGAAAAATCTTTGAGAACAAAGATATCTGGAGTTGAAGTTATGGTGCAAGAGGATCTGAGAGAGTTGGAACTTCCAGGCCCATGAAAGACTTTGACACTGAAACTTGGCTATAGTCATTGTTTCTTATTTCCATGTGACAGTCCAGTTTCACACTAGGTTAACAGACAATCAGTTTCTATGTCCTGATGTCCCATTTCAGCTTTTGCAACACATTTGAGGAAAATTTAAATCTTCTTTTCTTTTGTAGTTATCCATTGAGAATCTAATTTCTGATTCTGCTTGATACCTGAACCACATAAGCTAAAATGACAGCCAATATTTGAGTATTCCAGATGACAGGTTTCAGCTAATCACAGCAGAATAACTTTTCCAGAATTTATAAACCATTCATGCACAAATTATAAAATTCCTTTTACTTAAAAGATCTTACAACCTAGCTACTTAATGTCCTTGCTGTATACCCTGATTTCGGTGATACACACTGAGAAGATACTTGGATAGGTGGAAAAAAAATGTGAATATTTTTTCCAGATCCACAACCTTTTGTTTTTCAGAGGAAAAAACTGGAAAAAAAAGGTATGCATCCATGTAATGAACTCAGCATAACAGAATTCCAGCCTCCCCTTCCAATTTAAGACATACAGATTAAAACTTTTTGTATGAATTGGTCTAACAATGTTACCTCATTTTCTTTTTATTTTTATGCTCTCTAAGACACTATTTAATAACCTGTTTTGAAAGTGGGATTACATTTCCTAATCCCTCTTATTTTAGAAGAACCTAAAGTATCCAATTGCAGGACTCTAGCTCCTTCATTCTGACTCAAGTTATTCAGCACAGCTTATTCTATCAGTGATTGTAAAGCTTTCTCTGACACCTTAAATTGCATCCAGTTTCATTCTCTCCAAAAACCTTAAGTTTTCACTCAGTTCATCAGAAAATGAATCATTTTATTCATTTTACCCTGCAGCCTCATAACTCTTTCATTCCTCTTAAGATTCAGATTTACTGGAGCAGAAGGGAGAAATCCAGTTGATTTCCCACAAATGGTTCACTTGGTTTGTAAAGTGCATTGAATGTGCATTTAACTAAGGTACAAATTTATGGAATAAAAATTTAACAGAAGTACACACAGCTGGCCTGTTAAGTTCCAAATGTAAAACAATTTAGATTCCATGAACTGCTGTCTTTTGGGGCTGTAATTTTGTTTGTTTGTTTGTTTGTTTTGGGGTTTGTTGTTTGGTTTGGTTTGTTGGTTTTTTTTTTTTTTTTTTTTTTCTGTGATCCGTGGGAATGAAGAACATTAGCCCATCATATTTACTTGTTTTACTATGTTCAAATAAAGTGAGATTGTGAACACAAGATGCAGAATTCTTCAATTAAGATATCAAAAAATATTATTTTCCTTGACATTTAGAAAATGTACATATATATTTTCTTATTTTATGCATGCAAATTAATATCTTTATCCCAATTCATAAACATATCCATATCTATATCCATACATTCCTGGGTTTAGAATTTAGAAATTATAATATAAAATAATTACATGATGTCATCAATTAAATTGACATGTAGGAACTTTCTTTTTATTAATTCTACATAAATATAAAGACATATCATGTAAGTGAACATTTAATTTACCCATATGGTCAGTATTCCTACTGCTAGACTACATGTCATACTCATAATTTGCAATTAATTCCAGAGTATTGCGTGGTCTGTTTCTTCATGCACATTTGTTGGATAGACAATAGAGCAAGTTCATCTAGTTTAAAGCTAAAAAATTATTCTCTTTAGGGCTCTGTTCAGACAGTTTCCTGCCACCAACTTGAGATTTGACATTTTGCTTGCACTCCAAGCTGCACACCAAGGCTGTCTGTGTGAGAGTTCCTGGCACTTCACTGTATGGATCAGTTCCTGTGCAATCTAACAGCATGGTGTAATCATTTATGAAGTATTTCTGGTAGAGAAAAGGATTGGTTTATGACAATAACTGCATCTTTCCCACTTCTCTCCTGAAGGGTCTGAATGTCAAAGGTACTAAAAAGATTGATATTAAGATTATCTTTATAGAACTGAATTGGAGTCTCCTTAATGTCTTTTATTTTCATCTGTATAGTAAAGACTGAGTAATTCTGAATGTAAATTACCTTTAGAGATCATAATATATCCTTTAGAAACATAACTTTAAATTATATTGTTAAAATTAAATATATAACTGTTCATTGCTAAATAGTAAATGTTGAAATATATAATTATATAAGAAATTCTAGATATGAAGCTTTATTGAAAAACATTTGCTCAATTATATTAATTTGAAAAATGCAGAACATGGCTTCCTGCTTTTAAGAAAATGGGTCAACAATACATTCTCAGATGTTATCCTATCTGAGAAGTATTGGGTTTAGTCAATTAAGCCCCATAAAACAGATTTCATTGATTTTAAGACAACTCTTGACACTATTTGAACTCTGCAGAGGTTTGCAACATAAATTTCAACCAATTTGTACTTTTTAAAAATCCTATGACATATTGCACTTATATACATATATTGAAAGACTGAAGATTTTTTTTTTTAATAACGTAACCTGTAGTGTCTATACCTCAAATGCTGCAAGGTATTTGGAAGCATCTACAGAGATAACAAATAAATTTGTTATGATACAATAGAAAATTGTGTTCTAAAACTTTTCTCAGTATTAATACAAAACCACAAAATTTTACTTCACATATTATGCTTTTTTAAAAAAAAAAAATTGCTGCTAACCAGATGCATCTCATGTAGTTACTGCCATGAACGAATTTTCTCCTTCTCTTGGGACTGAGGCTAGCTTGTTCTACATGTAAGAGGAACTGGCAAGTTTGCAAATGTTCCAATTACAGAAGACAGATGTCTCGCTAGGTTCAAGTGTTATAATAACTCAGACAGGGGTAGATTGCAAGAGCAGGAGCCATAGCCTGCTGTAGACTATGCTTTTGCCATTGCTACTTGAAAACACAGACCCCTACTATAGCAGAAAAGTTAAATTCTTGAATCAAACTGGTAAATTGAATTAGTTATTTTGAAAGTATTTAAATAGAATTTTCTTGCATAGCTGTTTTCCAGTAAATACTCTGATTACATATTTTTTAAATTCATTTGGAAAATAGAAAAAAATGCCATAAAAATATATGACAAATATATGTATTTTTCTTATAGATCATAGAAATTAATGAATTAAAATTCTTATTTTCCCCTTTTCTTCTGTACAAGACCATTGTATATTTTACTAGGGATATAGTTTTGTTTCTGTAATGTGCCTGAAGGAAGTACTATGTATACTTAAGGCACACTGCAAGTAGCAATCATACTAACATTAATTTACTCATCCAAAATTCAGATACTTCTTGTCTTAATCTCTTTGTGACACACTATCTAGGACAGACAACTTATTTTAATGACCCAAGATACAAGATAACCGAATATCTAACTTGAATCACAGTGTCTATATATGTACGATCACATTAAACAATTCTTATTCCCTGGTATATGATCATCTACATTATTAAACTTTTAAAATAGAATTTAAGCTACTAGAATGGACATAACTAGACTGTTCAAGCAAACCAAGATGTTGTACAAGTCTATTTTTTCATCACTCTGTTTCTAAAATGCTTTGTTTGAGAAAAGCCCTCAGATTGGTGAATACTGTTAGTCTTTTCATTTTACAGGGATCTGAACTGAATATCCTGTAGTCCTCAGAGTTGACTGGAGTCTCTGCAAGCATTTATATGGTGATCCCCTCTAAGACACTTTGGGCAAGATTCAGCTGCAGATTCAGATAACCAACTAGCTATCTATAACATAAGTGTCTACAAGTGAGATGGGTGTCTAAGCTTCTTTTATACTCAGTGAAGATTTAGTAGGTATCATTGGTGGAGCCTACAAAATAACTTTGTTATCCTTAAATTAGATAACCAGTAGAAAACATAGTTTTCCCATACACAGGAATCTAGCGTCATCTGAGTTACCTTAAAATGTCCACCAGCTGGTATGACAAAAGATAAACAGGAGATCATTGCTTTGTGGGCTGACAGCTAAAGACCAAACACAGATGTACCCTTTGTACAGGCCACTGAATCCCTCCATGGAGAGGCTTGGCTGACTAAAAGTAGGCATTTAGTGCTCTTTGTATTGCTAAATTTGCCTCAATCTCTTACTGGAGAAAGTTTCAAGTATGTCTTAAATCTGGTATCTGTAATCCCTGTATATCTGAATTGGGCTTCTTAGGGTGTCACAGAGGGGACTAGATGCCCATGTATAAGCAAGGAATTGAGTTAGCTTAGTCAGTCCCTAGATTCCTTTCAATGCATAGTTGAAGTCCACTGCCCATAAAGGGGGTGTAGGTATTTAGCAAATATTCAGGGACATTGATATAAAGATGTAGGTTTTTATCTCGGATTGAATCCTAAACCCTACACTGTAAACACCTAAGTGTGATAATCTTAAACAAATCTCAATGTGTCTGCATTGAGAGCAGAGTACTACTATCTTCTTCCTGTCCTTCACATGAACACACTTCTATGGATGGCCTTAGAAAAAAACTTTTATATGACAGTTTTGATGAGTGCACTAAGCCAAGTATGCTATGCTACATGGAATCCTTTCTACCTAAGAGAAAATAAGAAGGTCCATTCATATATTTTTAACAATGCAAAAGAAAGTGTGTGTCTTTAATTGAACCATCATCTTCATTCATATTAATCCAAGAAATCTTGAAGGTTCACAAACAACTAAGAATTCAAGGCTAAATCTTACTGGGATAGAATTTGACCTCTGGATGAGACATAAGCACTTAAAAAACAAAAAAAATACTTTCTGTGTAAGTGCTTCCTGTGACTCATGATACTCTGGCAAGTTTTGTTGTAAGATATGAGTCAAGAAATAAAAATAGTCCAACTCAACAACATTTAAAAGAAAAAAATAATCTTCACTTTAGAATTATCTAATCCTCTTGAGGAAGCCATCTCATTTAAAAATGTAGCTCGGATATCATCTCCACTGTTTATAGTTCCTATAGTAACAATAGTTAACTGTCGTTAAAGATTAAGTGCTCTTGTTTTATTAAATGTGTGTAATGCAAAGAATTTACGTTGCTGAATCCACAATCTTTTCACAAGCACTCTATGAAAACCAACTAAACAAGCAAAAATGAAACAAAATAAAACAAAAAAGAAGAAACCCCTGTCACCTATATTAGTTGTTTCTTGTCTAATAGTAGTTATTACATTACGGGTATATGATTATCAAATGAAATAACATTCACCAGTGAAATAAACAAGAGCATTCATAAATTGAATGAACTTGCATATTACCATCTTCCATAGTTAAAACTTTTTTTTCTACAGCGAAGACTTCAAATAAAGTCCTAATTTATAGTTCATAGGAATTGTGAATATTTTGTACAAATGGAAAACAGGATAGCAAATATTCAGACAATAACTGATTTTTATCTTATACTACTTCTTAGTTGTTTTCTTTTTGTTCTCTATTTCAGCAGCACTATAATATTATGCCTTTTTTATGCTTCCCATTCTCCTTTTATAGTTTCTGCTTTGGCCTGTTTGTGGTTTTGAAGGTTTTTTTTTGGCAGGGGAATGTCTGAAATGCTGCCTTAAATTCACTAATTCTCAGAATACTCCGAGTACATTGAAAAAATAAATGTTTCAAAGATAAATTAAAAAAAAAAAAAATTCTTTACTTCCTAGCCATCCAGAATGCCTAGACTCTTTGCTCCAAAATGATCTTTCTCTCCATTTTCACGTACTGAGGCAAGTACAGATTTCCACCTGAATTTGAGGCTGTTTCAGGCATGTCACAGGTACACATAGCTTCACTCAGAAGTCCTAAGCTCACTTCTGTATAAAAACTGAGACATGCAAGATTGCCTCTGTGTTCAGATGAGAATAGGATTACCCTCTAGGGGTTCCTAAGGTGACTGACAAATCCTCTACCTTCATGAAGTAAAGGTGTTTCAATCATGTTTGCTTACTGGAATTAGTTTCTTATGACTGAAAAATCTTCAGTGTTCATTAAGAAATACATGTTAGGGAAAAATTATTTGGAATGAGGAGAAAAAGCAGTTGAAAAATGGGCTATTTCTTCCAATCCAGGCAGGTCTGTAATGTGGAAAAATGTATTTATTTTCCAATATATTGTAAAAAACCTTCCTATTTCATATATAAACAAAGATGGATAGAGATCTGTTTCTGATTCTTGTGAAGTGATTCTGGAAAGTTTACTGTACAGACTTAAAAAATGGCACCAAATGGGAACCTCAACAGTGAATACAGTAAATAGAAACTGAGCTGTGCAGGATAATATGAAACAAGCATATTTCCCTTAATTTATGCAGAATACAAAACGTATTTTTAAGACTTCTGTCAATTTCATTGACTGTTGTGAAATACTTCCTCCTTCTCTAAACCACTTATTGTCTATTTCCCATAGCTGTGATACAAATTATTTTGTAGTTTACTGGTTTTGATCCACAGCATTCTGAATCTCTCTTTTTTGGAGACTAGTATAAGTGATTTTATTTTATTGATTCTTCTCCTTCAGATAAGAGAGAACTAATGTTTTGTGTTGTGGGTTTTGGTTTTGTTTTTCTTTTCCAGAGATTTCAGCAATGTGTTAATTCCAAAATCTAGAATGTGAAGTACTAATATATGGCAGAATTTCATTGTGGTCTTAATTAAAATGTTCTAAATGATGGATAAAGATCCGACACTCCTGGAGCCTCTTATTTGTGTGTCCTGGGTTGAGTGAGTGGTGGAGTTGTTTGGTGGCAGGGGAGGAGGCTATCGGGGAGGCCCCCTGTGAGAAGCTTCTCGAAGCTCCCCCAGCTCCAAGTCAGCTCCACTTCTGTTTGGGAAATTGAGCCAATCTGCTGCGCCTCTGCGATAACATATTTAAGAAGGCACGTGGTGATGTGCAGTAGGACTTGTGAGGAGGAGTTGCTGCAGCTGCATGAACACCAAAGTCAATGGAGGGAACGGAGGAAGAAAGGAGGGGGGTGGTGTGCCAGAGCAGAGACCCCCTGTATCCTGTGGTGAGACAGCAGGGCGGCCCCCCCTGCCACCCATGAAGATCTACAGTGGAGCAGACATTGATTTATGGCCTGTTGCTCCTGCTCGGATAATCAAGGTGCTGTGCCCGAAGAAGGCTGGGGTCTCATGGGAAAATGTAGCCCCGCTGCTGTAATTCAGTGCTGGGAGGATTACAGCATGCGGGGGAGTCCCACGCCGGAGCAGCTCGGGAAGGGCTGCAGCCGTGGGAGAGAATCCAGTCGGAGGAAGTTAGTGACCCATGACGGAGCAGTGTGGGGAATGCTGCGGCCCATGGGAGGAATTCAAGTCGGAGAAAGTTTGTGGAGGACTGTCTCCTGTGAGAGGGGGACCACGATGGAGCAGGAGGAACAAGTTTTGGACACTCCCCTCACCAATGATGAAGGAAGTGGCAGCACTGACTGCACCCCCCATTCCCTGCCCCTGCGCCACTGGGGGAGGAGGTAGAGATATCGGGAGCAGAGCTGAGCCCGGGAAGAAGGGAGGGGTGGGGGGAAGGTGTTCTCAAGATGTGGCAATGCTTCTCACTGTCCTACTCTGTTATGTGTTGTTAGTGTCTATAATAAATGTATGGGTTTTTTTTCTTCCCCTAACGATTCTGGCTTTTGCTCGTGATCATAAAAGGGTGATTTTTCCCCATCCCAGTCCTATCTTGATCCCCAAGCCTGGCTCTCTGTCCCTTCTCATTGCCGGAGGGGAAGGGAGAGAGAGCTGCTGCATTGTGGTTGGCTGCCAATCAGGCCTAAACCACAACATTGTGTTAATCAACTCCTGATACATACCCGTGTTTGTTTTCAGATGAAGATAAGATGTGCAAATACTTTAAGTTTTATTTAAAGCTCTGCAAGGTCATTTTGGATATGCTTCAGACTGTTTTTTAACTGAGCCACAACTCAGTGTGTCAACTTTTTGTGACACAAGAAAATGTAGCTACAGGTTGCAGAGCCTTAAAAATAGGATAGCTAATTGGACTGAGTTTCTCCAACTGATTTATCCTTTTAATGTTTCCAATTAGCATATGTTTTTGTTTTCTTTTGCAGTATAAATGAAGTAGAGGGAGCATGAGTGATCTAATATGAGTTTATCTCAGATACTCAGGTCAGATAGCAAGTTGCTACTAACAACCATCCTTGCAGTGAGCTCTGCTGCCTTTCCAGTTGATACCGACACAGATTTCCATCCTTATGTGCCTCCATAAACCAATATACATTTTTATACACAGTGCAGTGTAGAGCCATGAGGATTCTGCTATCCAGCCCATAAATGGAAATAGCTCCCATGACTAAACACATCCTTCTCAGAAGAATTCGGAAGGACTTGGTATTTAAACCCATCTTACCTGTGAAAATACAGTATCTATAAAAAAAATAATAATTAAGAACCTTGATTACTATTGTCAAATACTAAGTCCTTGGTCCCTTCCAAGCTAATTAGCACAGCTAATAAACACAGGCCATAACCAAATAGAGAGGCAGGATAGATCCTTTGCTTTCTCACTGTAGAGGCCATATAATGAAGAGAGAATTACGACCTACAGATTTAAATCTTCAATTCCCTCTTCTCTCTGTTCCCCTGCCACAGTACTGTCTTCATATCCATATCCTCACCACAGCCTCTCTGTGTTTCTCAGAAATTATTGTGAGTGTGCTGAGGTGTTTTAGAGGAACCATAGATGCAATGCCTAAGAAAATCAGTGATTTCCTTGCCATGGCAAGAAAGTAAGATAGAGATCAACTTGTGATAACTCTGATAAATCTGTTCCTTACAGGAGTAAACTGTTACAAGAGTATAACAAAACACAATTTATTTTCTATCCTTACTTATTCTTTCTATTAATGAGTGAATATCTAAATTTTGCAGAGCCAGTAGAAGACTAGATACCCATTTTTTCAATATCAAGTTATAAGTATGGACCTACTTTAAGAACAGGGCCAAAAGTTAAACAATTAGGAGACTACACTGTATTGAACTTGACCTCAGGGACTTTGTTTCTGTAGTGTATTGACTCTGACTGGCAGCCAAACACACACCCAGTCTCTCATTCATTCCCCTATCCTGTCAGATGGGAAGAAAATAAAAAGAAGGCAAGAAGACTCATAGATCAAATTGCGATGGTTTAATAGGGAAAGCAAAAGCTGTATGTGTAAGTAAAAAAAAGAGGAATTAATTCACTACTTACCATCAGCACACAGATGTCCAGCCACTTTATGGAAAGCAGGACCGCAGTACACATAGCAGTTGTTTGGAAAGACAAATACCATGACCACAAACATCACCCCTTCCTGAATTTTTATTTCAGATCACAATATCATATGGCATGGAATATCTCTTTGGTCAGCTGTCCAGGTTGTGACCCTTACCAAACTCACACCCCCAGCCCACCCATTTTGGGGCAGGGAGGTGGAAAAGAGTGAAAGTCTTGATGCTGTGCATGAACGGTTCAGCAAAATCCAAACCACTGGCATGTTAACACTGCTTTTGTCACAAATCACAGCACTGTATGGGCTTCTATGAAGGAAAGTAACTTAATCCCAGCCAACCCCAGTACATTTGTTAGAGTTTTAGTAAATCCACATACTGACATGTGGAGGCTATGTTTTCTTTTTTTTTTTTTTTTTTTTCCTTTTTTTTAATCCACAGACATGACTGGGAAAATATATCCTTATATGCACATGCACAAAGGGAAATATTACTTTTAGCACTGAGAAGACCATTTTTTTTTTACCCATTTTTAAAAGAAAATATATTAAAAATGTCTTAAATTTTATCTAATGCATCATGTTGAAGAAAATTTCTGCTGGTTATTCCTTGATCTTTGGAGGAAAATAGATTTCAGGAACAAATTATAACATATTGAATAATTGGCATGCACTTCTGAACTTTATAGAAATGTCTTAGAATCAGACATCAGGAAATCAGAAAACAAAGGATATGCACAGCTTTAATCAATGTAAAGGTTATATTTTCATTATAGAAATAGAAATAAATGTTTCATTAAGCAAATGACCTTGAACTTGATCCGTGATAGATACTGTAATTAATTAAACTGTATGTTGAGGTAATAAATTTTATTGCATATGGAAGCATTTAAACGAAGAAGTAGGTGATGGATTTTTCTAGTCCAGTTTTTGAAAGCACAGTAATGAAAATAGCTCATTCAGACAGATGAGGTTATTGTACAGTCTTACATGCATATACATACCAGCATAAATAATTTTTTTGGTGATTTGAATGGTATTATTTAGATAAGCATGTAGATATATATTTACAGGAAAACTTCAAAGAAAACTTTTTGAGTCCTATGCAATTTTTAAAATATTATTGTCTATAATTATAGAAAAACACGAACAATTAATTAATAATCCCTATATATTAAATAACATTTCTTTTCACTTCCTTCTTTCAGTCTCCATTTTGTCTCTGAATGCAAGTACAATTTCACTTACTGGTTTGTTTTGTTCTCTGACTTTTATAATTTTCTTTTCTGTTAGTATTTAATTTCAGAATCTTTATTTTTTAAAGAAAGATATGTTTCAGTTATTTTAAATTTCAATAGAAAAATGTAAAAATTAAAGAGGGATACAGAAAAAGTGAGAAGAAAAAAATCTTAAATATCATACCTATTGTTGCTTAGGATGACAGATGCAATGATGCAGATAAAGGAAGCAAAATACCTGAAAAGGAAAAGTAATAGAGTGGTACAAAAAGAAGAAGAACGTGAAATAAACACGAACTTCATTTACCATGCATCAAATGCACCATCAGCTGCAAATGCATCAAATATGCATTTGAGCTCAGTTCAGAATTATATATGCTCATTTTCATGAGTGTTTTCACAATTAAAATTTAACATTTAAAGTGGTTATGATCTCTGAACATTATATCTTTCTTATCTAGATAAATTAATAGCTAAACATGCATTTCTATAAAAATAACCTCAATTTTTAAGTACAGCTTGCCTAACCAGAGGTTAATTATGATAAATTATTGATCTTGACCCTGGTCCAAGACATCTAACATAATTAATTAATCTATATGACCTTGTAACATGTTTTATTGTATACTCTAAGCAAGAATGTTAGGAACTAGAACTATAATTCATATAACAGAAAAAAGTAAATAAACTTCAATCCAATTATTGAATGGAAACAATTATCAAGGAGGTCTGAAGACATCAAGGAAAATGCAATGTTGGGAAGAGTAAAATATAGATGCTTTCAAATTATGTTAGGAACACAAGATATCTTAGAAATAACATAGTCATAGTAAGAGAGATGGAGTAACACTTTTTCACAATGATTAGGAAAGTGCTGATAGAACAGCTAGAAATTTTCAATAAATAGTTTATATATTTGGAAAGAAACAGGAATATATCACATAAAAATGATGAAGTGTTTTATTTTCCTTTAGTGCAGGAGTGTAATATTCCAATGGGGATTTATAAGGGATAAACAATTCTAAATCATCAGGTCTTGATAATTTGTATGTGTGACTTATAAAAGAGCTGAATGAGAAGATATGTGGCTTGCTGAAATCTATTTTTAATGAATGTTGATATACTACAGAAATTATGTTAAACAGAGAGAGAATACAAAATATTCAGGAAGGTCACACAGGATGGTTCTGGTAGTGATAGCTATTATATGTTTCTATTAACTGTGGGGGAATATTTATATCTGATTTGTTAAAAAATAATTAAGGAATGGTATACAGTAGATTAGTGCCAATGTAATTTTTAAAGACTAGTGTAGAATAAATGTTTACCAATGTAAATTATGTATCAGAAAACCTGATACAAGTCTTCTTTAAGAAGATATGTACATATCTAAAAATTTATTGAAAAAGAAAAGTTGGCAGTGTGAAATTTTCACAGAATTATAGGAACTTTAAATATGCTACATGGTCTAGAGAGACTGGTGCCATTCATAGTGTCATAAGTGATGAGAAAGTTAGCATAACTTCACTGTTCATGATTTTGGGATAACACTGAAAAGGTAAAGGATGGACTCAGCAATCATATGGAAGAAATGGAGTCAAACTAAGAAAAAAATAATTTTATTGAAATTAAAAACATATTTACTCACCTAGGAAAAACTAATAAATGTCATATAAATGAAGTGGAGATCATGCCCTTTAGAGAGGAAAAAAGAGAAATACAATAATATTGTAAAGCATAGATAATATCATCATTGGCCAAGTATAAACAGCAAAGCAGTAAGTAGTCTGAGAAAGTAACATTACTTATGTTAAAAAGTTCTTATGGAAAGTGTTATCAGTTCCTGAAATGTCAGTAGTATACCTTGTGATCCTGAGGGAAAATAACATTTTAAATGACAACAGAATTTCATAACATTGTGGTTTTAGGGAATTAAGATTTTTAGGTACAATCTGTTTTACAGATAATGAAAGGAAAGTTATCAGCAGATCAGCAGTAATTAAACAAACTTGAAGTGTTTTCTTAAAATATTAAGCTTATGATAAGCTAAAGTTTCCTAATGTAATGTAGCAGATGCATGGAAAATACTAGTGTTATGCACTCTTCTTTTTATGAGAACAAATTAAAATGTATGTAACCATATATATATATATATATGCGCTGAAAACAAAAGAGAATTCATAAAGGATTAGTGACATGGATATTGACAGTTCTTTAGTTGTGCTGACAATATGAGTTGACTTACATCAAGATAAAAATAATAACAACATGAAAAAAAAAGATTAATTTCAAGGTACTGGTCTGTATCATCTTACTTTTGCTCAATGACATGTGAAGGCATATTTTAAGATGAAGTTAAATGACAATGCAAGACAAGCAGATAAATGTTCTCACACTTCTGGTCCCCTGCTAGTCATCAGCTATTGAAGATATTGATTACAAAGTAGAAAGAGACATATTGCTAGCAAATCTGACAACAGCATTCTCACGCATCATTCAGTACTGAATAGCATAGAGCTACTTGTCAAAGCAGAAAGTCTCATATAAGCTTCTGTCCACAAGGTCTTGCCAATTATTATCTATTTCATTAATTTTAATACTATAAAGAATACTGAATATCTTAAAGTTCTGTCAGAAAAACTATTGTGGAAAACAAATTATGTTTAAGGATAGATTGATCTAGAAGAAAAGTGTTTTGCATGTTATGTGAAATTGCCCTAGTATTTATTCTTTTTTCAATTTTTTCTTCTTCATGAGTTGTATATAAAAGGACATCTTTTCTTTCTGAAATATGCCAACTGTTTCTGACCACAGCACCACAGCAGCTTTCAGACAATGTTAGGGATTGATTAAAGACAATTTTCAGTCTTCTACATTGTGGCATATTAATTTTCTTTCTGTAAATCATCATACAAAAATTACTTAGAAATGGCCTTATTTAATGTCCAGTGGGTGTTTAATCCAATCAGTGTTAGTCCTTGTCCTTTTCATAATCAAATGAGTCTTGCTTTCAATACAACCAATAACTTATTTCTTCAGAAGACTTTTTAATACTAGTTCTTTAATTGACATTTATTCTTGATATTATTATATTATAAACAGATTTTTCTCAACATTGTTTCATTGTAAGGTGAAAAAGAAAATATTCAAGACACAGAATGATGCACTCAGAACACTACAGGACTACTTGACCCTGCTTATTATCTTGGCATTATTTCAGATTCCATTAAATTAGGGTAAGGTTAGCAGGTTAACAATGCATTGTCATTACTTCAATTTACAGTGAACAGAAAAATACTTTCCAACTTTTAATGGAGCTCACTCTTTTCTATTTCCAAAACATATAAATTCTATGATCACTTTGACCATTGAACTATTTACTGAAAAATAAAACTGAAACTAAACTCTTAGCATCATGATGTGTTCCCAAAACTATATATTTTTGGGGGGGGGAGGGGGGGTGGGGAGGGGAAGGGGGATGGGGGTGGGGGTGGTGTGTGGAGAGAAAGAGCTTTCTTTCTACTGAAACATCTTCATCACCTTTTTTTAAAAAAAAATTACTGTTGGTCTAAGCACATCCTCATTAAACTCCCTTAACAGATAAGCTTTCAATGCCTACTGTTTTACAAAAGAGAAGTGAAGGGAGAGAGAAAAAGAAGATATGTTTTTTTAAAAACCTTCCTTTTCATTATTTGATGAAAATTTCTCCTTCTAGGGAAAAAAGAAAAAAAAAGTAAAAAATAGTTCATTGTATGACAAATAGGCAATATATATGCATTACTACAATGCATTGTCCAGAAATGAATTAATGATGCTAAAGGAATTAAAAAAAAAAAAAAAAAAAAAAAAAAAAGAGTTTAGGGAATCTAACAAGACTTTAAGTAATGGAAATATTAAATACAGTGACACAGTGTCATGGTTTAACCCCAGCTGACAACTAAGCACCACACAGCTGTTCACTCACTCCCCTTCCAGTAAAATGGGGAAGAAAATCAGAAAGGCTAAAAATGATAAAATTCCTAGATTGAGAAGAGACAGTTTAAAAAGGAAAGCAAAAGCTGTGCACACAAACAAAGCAAACCAAGGAATTAATTCACTAATTCCCATGGGCAGGCAGGTGCTCAGCCATCTCCAGGACAGTTGGGCTCCATCACACATAATGGTTACTTAGGAAGACAAATGCCATCACCCCAAACGTACCCCCTTCCCTTTTCCCCCCAGCTTCATATGCTGAGCATAACATTATATGGTGTGGAATATCCCTTTAGTCAGTTGGGGTCAGATGTACTAGCTGTGTCCCCTCCCAACTTCTTGTGAACCCCCAGCATCCTGGTTAGATCTGGGATAGAGCTAATTTTTCTTCTTAGTATCTAGAATAGTGCTGTGTTTTGGATTCAATATGGGATTTGGTATGAGAAGAATGTTGATAGTACACTGATGTTTTTAATTGTTGCTAAGAAATCAAGCACTTTTCAACTTCCCATGTTCTGCTAGTGTGCATGTGACAAGAAGCTGGGGGGAGAACAGCTAGAGCAAATTGGCCAATGGAATATTCCATATCATATAACATCATGTTCAGTGTATAGATGAGGGTTGGGTGGGAAGCTATCTCTCTTGCTTCTGGGATTGTGGTTTGAGGATCTTCTCTCCTATGGGATCGCCTGCCAGAAACATGCTGGGTATCTGTCAGCTGGAGGTGAGCAATTATATTGTGAGTTACTTGTTTTCATTTTTTATTATTACTACTACTACTACTACTGTTATTATTGTTTTATTTTATTTCGATTATTAAATTTTGTTATCTCTACCTACAAGTCTCCTTATCCTTACCCCTCCAATTCTCTCCTCTATCCTCCAGGCAGGGGAGGGTGAATGAGTGACTGAGTGGTTTATACCATGACACCCAGCCTCCTTGCTGGCCGGGTGGTGTGAGAAGCAGAAAAGGCCTTGACTCTGCCTAAACACTGTTCAGCAATAACTCAGACATCCCTGTATTATCAACACTGTTCCCAGCACAAATCCAAAACATAGTCCCATACTAGCTGCTATGAAAAAAAATTAACTCTATCTTCGCCAAAACTAGCACACACAGTAATTACATAATGCACTTACCTCAAGTCAGTAGCTTGTTTCATTAGACCAGAATAGACAATGACAACTTCACGAAGCTATAGCCAGTTGTCAATCCATTAATTAATCTCATTAGTGCCACAAAAATTATTTTTCTCCCCTTTCACTCAACATGCATTCACAGTCCTAGGGAAAAGCAGGTGAAAATAAGTCTGGTATGTATATTGTTTATTCCTAATAATATAGACATTTCATTTGCTGGGACAATGAAGAACCCACTACCTACTTGAATAAGATTTTTTTTGAAAGAATCACAGAAGATAGGTAACTTGGAGAATTAGGAATTGTAAGTTTGAAATACATTGTGACACTGTTATAGCAAACTTGAATTTGCTTTCATGGAAAAATTTGTGGAAAGATCTAGGTAGGGTCGTGTCTCTTCAAAATAAAGGATACACTGAAGAGGCAGTGTTATACCTCATGATAGTCTATTCCAGTTCCCAAATGCTATTAAAGAATTGACTCTAACCTTTGAAATAGGTAAGTAGGAAAAACCTAATGGAAGCCATGAAACAAATCTACCTTACCTTATTTATTCCATTTGTTGTTTTAAAAGTGAAATTGGTGTAATTTCTTTACTAGACTTATCCTATTTGTGTGACATGAACATCGGTCACAAACAGAATAATCACTCAATGTAGTTTAATTAGCCTCAGAAAAGAGAAGTCAAAAGCTAAAATTAACATCTTTTTAATAGTATTGTGTGTTATTTCCCTAAAGCTAACAGACCTATTAGCATTATTTAAATTTCAAAAAGACTATTTATTAGGTGCAAAAGGGACAATGTGCTCCTGAAATATTAAAAATAAATAATACATGATTTACATCACAAGAGCTTTACTTAATATTATTATAAACAGTAAGGGAGGTGATAAGAGCAGAGTAGGCATAGATAGATTCCCCATATGCTGTGTTTTCATCTTCTCATGTGGCATTATCATAAGAATAATAATATCATAAATTGTCTGCCAAGATGAATTAATATGTAGAGAGACAATTTAATAAAAGCTCCCAGTGGTTCAAGAACTAAATTGTAAAAAGGAATTTGTTCCACTTAAAAAAAAAAAAAAAAAAAAAAAAAAGAATAACACCTATTAACTGTAATGCAATGTATTATTAACTATAATGGTACGGGTGGAAAAAAACTACCCATTGCAAAAAATAAAGTAAATTTGAAGCACTAAGACTTGTTACATATTTCAAATTTTGGTAGAAAAAGAGTTAGGTACTATAGACATGTTCTTGCAATAGATATACTGATGGTTCAAGGCAGCGTCTTAATTTTTTTAGGGCAGATTACTGTTTTATTATATGTCTGATTGATTTTCCAGTTACTGAAGACTATAAATAGTAGGTCAATAAAGGCAATGCCTGTATAATCTGTTTATCTTCTCAGAAGACTAAGTAATGATCCTAGAAATGTTAGAATTGTTAATTTTATCCTGAAATGATTTGGTAAGTTGTTTACAGCACTGGTATCTATTTACTCATCGTGATATTATTATTAATGCTCTTGTTTATATTTGTGTTGTTTTGTTATTATTAATTCATAACAAAATAGGTATAATCAGAAGATGTAGAGCAAATACAGAACAAATCAAGATTAAATCATTTCAATCAAATAAACTCAGTAATTGAAAAGCTCTGAAGAACACTACATTTGTGTGAGCTGCTTTCATTTGGGCTGTGCAGATCTATGTAGTATATCATGCAAGGCTGCAGGTAAATATCTGAAAGATGTTAATACCCAATAATTCAATAAATTCACACAGTAGATGACTAAAGACTTCTTAAATCTTTGCTATGTTTTTGGGAGCCATAATATCAGTAGATGGAATTGCCTTTTAAGGAAAATAGTGGTTTTGTCAAAAAAATTTTTTGAGGCTGGTTTAGGTTTTCATCAACAAGACCTGTCAGTCCTTTCCCTGGGCCCCCCTTTAGCTAGTTATGGAAGCAGGCAAAAGCTCACACAATGAATTTCCACAGCAGTTCTCTCTGTGCTCAGGGAAGTGCAAGCCTATCAATAGCTTGCCCCCCAAAAGACATGACCATATCTGCCTATCTGTGAATAACCACTGAAGTCGTCCAGTGACATAGCAAGGAGAAAGCAATATGTAAGCATATCTAAAGCACTGTACAACTCCATTTATTAATAAATTACAGAAAACATTTTTGTGTTATTATCATCATCCTGCAAACGGTGTAGTGAAAGCAAGGTATTTTTGCAATATATCTAGGTAAACTCTTCTGCTGTTTGAGCTAATTAAGTCTTCTGTGTTTTCTTTTATCTTTAGTTCTCTGAGGAATAATAGATCACTGTATAATTGTTTTTCTCTAAGTACATTTTTATTACACCTAGGACATTATGTGTTTTTTCATCACATTTAATTACTATTCATCTAATAGTTTTATAGGCTTGGATATTTTTATTTTTGTTTTTCATCAATAGTACACACTGACTCCCAAATAAGTCTGTAGAATTTATTTGCCATAAAATTAAAGACATTTGAAATGTGAAAATTTTCATGTTCATTGAACTGATATGATCAGTCTATGCTTCATGAAAAATACTTTCATACCATTTTAAAAATGTAGGTATTGATCTTAAAAGGTTTTGTGCTGCCTTCTTGATCATGAAAGTATATGATTACATTCTTTGTGAACAAATGTATATAAATGTAACTGTCTCTGATACTGTGCACGGATATAACATCACTGATTTACTAGATGATCAGATAAGTTTCCAGATTATATAACTGTGTTTAAATCTTGTGAAACAAGTGAAGTGGAAGATGGCTGCTTTACAGAGTAGCCTTTGGTGGAAAGCAGTGATAAAGTCAACTCTGCTTTTATCTTGCCTTAACAGTGGCAAACACTGACTTTTTTGTTTTAAGGAGTTAAATCACAGGAAGTTATTAATATTTTCTTAGTAATATTTTTATCTCATTTTATTCTGTGCAGGCAATGTACAATGCTTTCAGGATTACTGGATTTCTCAATACGAGATATAAGTACCGGTTCTTGAAGTTTAATACTGTGTTAGAGATGAAGGATCAAGTGTGTATTGCAAAATCTTATACTTCGGTACATAAGTCTGTCTATATTTACATACGTATTTATTTTCTTCTATTTACATTTTTCTACCCTGTCCATTACTGTGTGTTTTTTTTTCCTGCAGAAAAATCACACCATTTTCAACTGTGTGGGAACTGTGAAAGTTCTAATGTCAGAGAGGATCTCAATATAAAGGTGCAGTATAATTCCTCTTCCCGTGTGTTGTGGTGCTGGGCTTGGTACTAGCATGTGCTTAGCATGGTAGAGAAATAAGACTCTGTTCTGGGTTTGAGTGAGTGGTGGGGTTTTTGGTAGCAGGGGAGGGGGCTAAAGTGGTAGCCATCTGTGAGAAGCTTCTCAAAGCTCCCCCAGCTCCAAGTCAGACCCACCTCTGAACCAAGGCCGAGCCAATCAACTGCGCCTCTGCAATAATGTATTTAAGAAGGGACTTGGGAGGAGGAGTTGGACTTGTGAGGAGGAATTGCAACATCTGTGTGAACACCAAGATCAGTGGAGGAACGGAGGAAGAAAAGAGAGGTGAAGTGTTCCGGAGCAGAGACCCCCCTGTATCCTGTGGTGAGATGGCAGGGCAGCCCTCCCCTGACACCCATGGATGTCTCTGGTGGAGCAGACACTGATATATGGCCTGTTTCTAAGCCTGAAGGAGGCTGGGATCCTGTGGGAAGAGCAGCCCTCACTGTTGTAGTTTAGTGCTGGGAGGATTGTAACATGAGGGGGTGTCCCACACTGGAGCAGCTCAGGAAGGGCTGCAGCCCATTGGAGGGACTCAAGTCACAGAAAAGTTGTTGAGGACTGTCTCCTGTGAGAGGGGGACCACTCTGGAGCAGGGGGAAGAAGTCCTAGAAGTTCCTCCTTGCTGAAGATGGAAGAAACAGCAGCACTGACTGGAACCCCCATTCCCTGCCCCCTGTGATGCTTCAGGGAAGAGGTAGAGATACTGGGAGCAAATCTGAGCCTGGGAAGAAAGGAGGGGTGGGGGAAGGTGTTTTGAAGGTGTGGTAATGCTTCTTACTGTCCTACCCTGTCTGTTTATTCATCTCGTTTTTAATGTCTCTATTAAATTTATGCTCCTTTTTTCTTCCCCTAATGAGTCTGTCTTTTGCCTGTTACTATAATGGGGGATTTATTCCTCCCTGTCCTATCATGAATCCCAAGTTTGGCTTATTTTCTCATTCTCAACGCTGGGGGGGAAGTGGGCAGCTGTTTGGTCCTCAACCATGACAGGCTTGGTAATATTTCATGAGGCTTTTAAAGTTCTGGTGGGGATGGCCTGCACTGTACCTAAAGACTGTGCAAAATGAAAGTGTAGTATCATGGGAAACAGAATCAGTGACAGATTGTGACTATGAAGATTTACCTGCTTCACATGATCACATGTAGGTTTTATTTTTGCACTTTGAATGAAGAAACATTACTGGAATTCTGTGTAGCATTACTGTGACAAACATGATTTGGTGCAGTGCATGCTATCCCCAACCCCAATGGGCATTTAGAAAGTTCTACTAATTCTTTGTAGTAATAAATACATTGTTATCTTGCATAGACTTACTAATGTCATCACAATCAACAAGACCAAGAAAGCTACTTTTTACAGAATTTTACAGAACGGGAAAACATTTTCATGTTTTCTCATATTTAAGCTTAAGTATCCATAGCACAGCTCTCACTCTCTAAAGAGAAACTGAAGCTCTGATATACTTAACTGATTACAGAGGCAACAATTTTTAATTAAAAAACCTAACATCTCAGGACTGGATCAAATTTTGATAGAATGTGACAAGTGGGGAAACTAGCAGAAGGTAGAAAATGAAAAAAATATAACACTGAAGCAATATTATATTTATGATGCAGAAAGCTAGGATACATTGAACTTTTCTATCTCGATATTTAGCTATCCCACTGTAAAGTCACATTATTATTCTGTGTTTCAGTTAATACAGCATAGTAAACATTAACTGAATTGGTGAAGCAAGAATTATACCCAAGGACATTCCACAATGTCAATTGATTGTAGTTTCTTTGGAAAAAGAGCTTAAAATCATGGAGCCTGGATAGAATTTTGAAGAATTAAATATGACTGAAAAATTTTACCTTTTCAGATGAACAATGGTGGTCAAGAAGTGCTTTTTCAAAAACTGTGTTTAGGGCAAATAAAACTCAGCAAAAATAAATTGCGTTCATTTCTTTCTTGCGGTTCCCAGGGTAGGCATTTAACGTTATGGTAATGAGGTCTGTATACAGTTCAGGTATTAGAATAAATGGAACTTTTGAAACCTACGAAAGAAAAAGAAGACCCTGTTAGTACACCTTTAATCTTAACAAGATTTTCAGTTAGTAGAGGTAAGAGAAAATTTCATTTCAGAAAGAGTCAGTCAGATCTTTCTCTTTAGAAGTGACATAACTGAGCAATGACAGCCAACACTTGAATGAAAATCCTTTAAGCAGCAAGATGAAGATATGAAAGAAGCACTAATGCTTCTAAATTACAGTTCCGCAAAGGCTACCTAGTAGAAACAGATTGTAGAATGGTACATAGTGAATCTGCTACCTGGAAATATTTCAGCTTTCTTTGTATAGAGAGTGCCAGTGTTTAGAACTAAGGGTAACTTGCCACTGATAATCTTTCTTATTTTTGCACAAAATTTTTTTCCTTTGGATGTTAATTCGTTGTAGTGATGGGGAATTCCTGGTTCAAACTGTACATATATTAATATTCAGTAATTCAAATCCTTTGAAATACTTAAACCTAACCACTTTTCCATCAAATTTAGAAAATAAGCAATTTTCACGCTCTAACTGAGTGTGGGAATAGAGTCACCTTCCTCCCAAAGGCGTCTTTTTCAAATTGAAAATATAGGAAACAAGAACAGGCACATGAGAGGGAGTGATTGGTCAATTATGTTTACTGTTTAAACTCAGTAATTAATAATAGATTGGAATGCTTTGACTTTATTTCTTTTGCTTTCTCAAATTAAGTCAGACTCACAGCATGAAGAAAGAAGCAGTATCTTTTAACTTCGGCAATGTTTGTAGACATTGTTCACAAAATAATCAGACAGAGCATAAAATCAAATTTAGAAGAAGAACAGATGTATTAATAGATCTGGAATTTTGATATATTTTGTTGAAACTTATGCATGAGCCTAAGAAAAATATATCCCTCCTGTTCCTGTGAAAACTACTTGGCATAGCACAAAGCCCTCTGGTATCCATAGCCTTGCATTTCAGTCCTTAATGAGCGGCAGTGTGATCCCTCTGCAAAAGCCAGAGCAGTATGAATTTTGAACTAACTGAGCCAGTGTCTGAACTTATTTAAGCTCTGAGATTGCTGTGAGAACAACCAGCAAAGCCTGCAGATACCATGGCTACCAACGGACAGTCAGCAGGTATAATTGGCTACTCTGAACTGTAGAGGCTTATACATTAACTCATGCCAGTACATTATAGGATAAGCTCTGGGACTCTAGCTGTATTAATTACAGGGGGAAGGGAAAAGCTGGTTGTTTACAGATACATATGGCAGACACTTCTCCCCCTTACAAGTGAGGTAATACATACTGAAGTATTAGAGCTTTTACATATAAATGGTATTTAAATGAGAAAGGCTATATTTTATATGAGCTGACAAAGCAGGGTCTAAAACACAACCACAAGCAAACTCTGAAAAATACTGTCCCTGTCTTCTCAGTTCTCAGTCCTGTTTTAAAATAGGACATACTGAAAATGATCCCCTTAAATTTGTTTTGTTTGTTTGTTTGTTTGTTTGTTTGTTTTTCTCCCAGGTCTTTTATACTAATTTTTTTCAATTTCAACTGACTGCCCAACCTTTCCTTCCAACCCCCCTCCCCAAAATCAAGGTGATTCACATTTTTTCTTTACCAGACCATTTGAGACCAGCTCAAATGTCCTAGGAGATTCTGTGCCCTTGTTTGTCAAAATATGTGGCTGTGCAAAGTAACAACAAATTGTCTATCACATGGGGAAGATGGTCTCACTGTCAATCACTTTTCAGAGTCAAGGATAAAACGTCTAACCCTGAAACAGAAAAAACCCTTTCCTCCAACTGGTACTTTACTTTTGCCTGGGCTTTTTGTCATCCTTTCACTTCATCTTTGTATCTTGATATTCCTATTTCAACAATGTTTATTTGAAGCTGTTCCTCATATTTTTCAGTGTAGATAATTTCCTCCAGATTAAAGAGCAAATATGAAAAAAAAATATAATGTCTTCGAATTTAGTATGCACTAATTCCAATGAAACATAAAGTTTAGTAGTAGTAGTGGTAGTAGTAGTATGTAGGTGTGAAAATGTGCACTGGATTGAAGCTTTACATTGCATTTAAGAACAGATGAAAATATTTTAGACTGCATATACAAAATATGTTTATAATCATAAGTCAAATTGTAAACATTGATTTTGGTTACATTACAGTTCTTAGTAACTTCAACAACAGTCTGAATTTCTATATGAAACCATTTATTTTTAAATTGGAACTGAAAGAATCAAAATTAATGTGTTTGTCATTAATTGTTTAGCTTTTCTTAATTCAAAATCTGTGATAAGGAATGGTTAAGATTGATGTGTTTCTATTTTCTCTTATACATCACACTGATGGAATTATTCTTGCCTGAGTAGTCTAAAATTATTCAGCTTACAAATTATTAATAACAGTATTTATGTTTTTAGAAAAACAGCTGTAACTACTACACTAGCATTCACATACTAATCTTGTATTCTGAGGTAAACCTATCGCCATGAGAAATCAGCTTGGACATTAACTTTGTGTAAAAAAAAATTTAAAAATAAAAATAAATAAAATATAAATAAAAATATGTAAACAAAAATAAGTGTTTAGATGGTCATAAATTTAAAAAGTCACAATTAAAAATTAATCTCAACATGGGTCCTTTTTCTTTCCTGGAACTGTGATCAGATGGGAGAAAAAGTGTACAATTTTTCATAACAATAGTTCTGGGAAATCAAAACTTACGTCCTGTAAGAAATTTTCATTATTTGATATTGCTTTAATTCTACTTGGATAAACTGTAACTCTGAATCTTTCTGCAGAGAAAGAAGTTGTTAAATTATTTAAAACCTAAATTTCCATTGACTGAACATCTTTTTAAGGATAAAAATCAACATTGTTATAGAGTATTTTTCTCTCTGATAAGAAAGAAAAAGATATAAAAAGGAGAAAATATATATGGATGCCACCTATTCCTCAGAGTACGGCACTTAAGAGGAATACACTCTTAGAACAGCCATTGATTTTACTTGTGTGTGTATATTTACAAAGGGTCCTATTGTTTTGGAATTGTTGAAGTTCATTGTACAAATTCCTACTCTGATTAGCAGATGTGATCTATTTCTCCCTCTGCAATAAAAACTTGTGGCTAATATTAGAAAAACAAGCTGATAGGTGAAATCAGATGCTTAAAAATGGTTTCTGCTTTTATCTTGTGACAAAGATATCGGCTTTATTTCTTATTGCAGCTCTGGAGAGTGCTGGTCTGTTAACACCAGCAGACACTCATCCCATGGTTTTCTCGGTGGGTTCCACATTCAGTGTTTTAGAAAAACGGTGGCTGCATTTACTATAAAGCTTTGGATAAAAAGTACAGGATATTTCCATTCACAATAAAAATACAGTGAATTCAAACACGTCAGAATACTGTATCCCCCAAAGTGTCAGTAAGTTATTCTGTAAAGCTCTAGCACAGCAAAGCAGTACTACAGTGCAAGCATGAAAGTAGTTGTTTGCAATCCAGGTGAGATTCTTAGCCTCACCTCTTCTATGAGGCTTTGTTTTGATTAGTCATAACTTCCAGAAGGAAATAATTCAAAGAGCAAGCAATGTAAACAAATAGATACATTATTTTTGGTGACAAAATTTTGTAACTAGATGTTAAGAATTATAATTGAAAGATCAATGTAAATGTCAAAGACTTTGCCTTTTGAGCGTGTGTGCTTTCA
The DNA here is from genome assembly GCF_018691265.1 of Tyto alba. Classification (NCBI taxonomy): domain Eukaryota; kingdom Metazoa; phylum Chordata; class Aves; order Strigiformes; family Tytonidae; genus Tyto; species Tyto alba. The sequence continues at coordinate 3,970,783 of NW_024881316.1, forward strand.
TACCAGCTTTTTGAAAACCTCATCAAAGTTGTGTGAGTTTACTGTGATTTTATGATAAATAAACAAAAAAATAGGGAGTAATTAAATAATAAAAACCCCAAACCAACTGACAACTGCTGTTGCAACATCTAGTTTTTAGGCTCATATGGAAACCAAAATTTCAGAGTACAAGTGTGGAGGGGAAATGATGGAGTTGAAAACAGAAAAGGAAAAAATGTTTAAAAAAGAAGCAACAGCATTCTGGTTGCTGGTTTGACAAATAAGAAAGCAAAGCACAGGCACATTCTTGAAATCTTGTTTCAACCAAGAATCTATATGCTACTCTATTGCAAAAGTATACTGCTAGCCTGAGATGTCTAGAGTATGAAAGACTGAATAGTTAACCCTTTGCAGGTCTGTAAATGTGAGTTGTGTGCTTCTCAAACAGATCAGTAAACCTGCCTGATTATTTTTCTGGATTAAAAGACTAATAACTGTGGTATTATATAAATACACAACACCAGTAACATCTTCTCCATCTGTGGCAACATTTATTTTAAAGAAAGAGGTTTATCACAGCTTATTTGGAGTTTTTAAGGGGCTGTAGAGATCAGTATAGAGACTTGAGTATAATGTAACGTTAAGTAAATTCCTTATAGATAGTTCCAATAGATTTTGTTCCAGTTTAGGTGGAAAATAGACCATGCAATTAAAGTCACTTTTAGAGATGCATAAAAGCAAAGCTTTATGAATAACTTGAACACCTAGGGATATCCAAGAAAACAGGTATGACACTTTCCTTTCTCTCTAACTGTTTGTATTGAAGGAACTTCATTAGCCATTGTAGGATAGCATTTTTCCCCCATACCAAAAGTATTCTATTTGACAGAATTCAACTGTACTCAAAAAAAAAAAAAAAAAAAAAAAAAAACCAAAAAACCAACAACAAACAACAAAGAAAACCCATGCCAGAACCAGAAAAACCTCCACCACAACAAACCAACAACAACAACACCTAAACCTGAAGGAATTTTTAATTTCTGACACAGTACCCCATGCCTTTTCCTCTTGCCCTCCAACTGAAAATGGCCTTGAACAGAAGATGTCTAAGCTCTTCAGAAACTGCTTGCCTCTTCATATTTTTATTGATTACAAAGAGGTAAACCAAGCCACACACTTCACTTATGTCTTTTTCATTATTTTCAAGGTTGCAAATTAGATTTCATCCAAAATATACAGACTTGGGTGTATATCAGTCTTCAGGGTGAGGAAAATTTCTGAGGTAAATCAGGTTACCTGAGTAAGACTCCAAAACAGAGCTGTCATTTATGGATCATATATCTTGTATTACAATTTGAGGCAAGAAACAAACCTTGCTGCAGGATAACAACTATTTATCTAAAGGTAATGCCTCAAACGACAAACTAATTTAGATTTTATGCATCTTATAACACTTTCCATTGTTAAGTCGTTGTGCTGATTTTTTGGCACCCAATATGTGGCTCAAAGGGTTTGAGATAGTGACAGATTTGACTGGAATTTTCTTGATCAAATTTATAGATGTTTTTGCTGTTTAGATATTAATTATCAAGCTCCTGTGCTTGACATAGGGCTTGCTTGCCTCACTGTGTATTAGTGCTCGTTAGTGGCTGCTTTTTGCTTTTGCTGCTTGTATTGCTTATCATCTTACTCTGCTGTGCCTGGGAACATGTTGATAACAGCAATGGTGATGTGCCTGGGCTGGCAGATGTCCAGGGCATCACTGCTGTTTCTGTGCTGCTGTACTGGACAGTCTGGAACTCCAGTGTGAACTCGAGTCAAAGGGACTGTGACCTGTGGATGAATCCATGTGAGAGGACACCCCGAAACATCTGTGACTGTGGATAAGCCAATGTCAAAGCAGGTACATCTTGAAGCTTCTGTGGCCGTGGTTATGTCTGTGCCGCAGCAGGTGTACCTCTGAAGGGATTGTGGCCCAAGGATAAATCCACGCTGGAGAAGATATACTTCAAAGCATCTATGGCTGCAAATAAGTCCATGCTGCAGCATGTATACCTTGAAGAATCAATGTCTGTGCATGAGGTCATGCTGGAGCACCTCAAAGCATGTGCCCATGGATAAGCCCACAACAGAGCAAGTACATCCCTGGAGGAACTGTAGCCATGGGTAAAGTCATGTTGGAGCAGGTTTACATCTGAAGGTACTGTGTCTGTGGGTAAGGCCACAACGAAGCAGGTGTTTCTTGGAAGGCACTGTAGCCTATAGAGGAGAAGGCTGCACTGGAACAGGTGCACCTCAAAGCAACTGTGGCTGAGGATAAGTCCACACCTGTAGGAGACTGTGTAGGACTTTGTCTCAACATCGCTGTTGCACCACTACCACTTCCTGGCCTCCGCATCCTGTTGATGCGACAGAGTACGCCTTGAAGGAGACGGGTAGTCCCCGAAGAAACCACGACGTCTGCCCGAAGCACAAATAACAACGTCCCTGGCAGTACCAGCCAGACTGCACCTGCGCGCGAGCCGGGTCAGGAGGAAATTGAGGCGAGGAAGATGTGCAGAGGCTGAAAGCACAGTGGGCTGACCCTCACCAGCAAGACCACCATGAACACCTGGGCATGCGCACATGGAGGTCCACGGGGCGGCACATATTACAATAAGCTCCGTGGAAATGGGCGGACTTTTCCAGGAAATCGTGGGGACTAAGGAGATAAAAAAACTGCATACTCTGCATCAGTGTGTGTGTGCGTGTGCATGTGCATCGTCACGTACATGTGTGTTGGTGAGTGCATGTGTGTGTGTGCGTGTGCGTGTGTGTGCGTGCGGGCTCCCAAAACATCTCTCTTGTGGACTTCGGCGGAGCTTGGAGCTTGGACCATCATCGATTGCACCGAGACTGAGCCAATGGGACATCGCGGGCTCGTGGTGGTGGTGATTAATCTTGCTGCTTCTCTACCGTTTTCTAGCTTAGAGATTCTGACTTTCTCTTCCTTTTTCTCCCTGTCCTATCGCTCTCATCAGCCTCTTGTTTAATAAAGATCACAAGGTTGTCCGGCATCTGACCTCGTTTGTGTCTTGATCTCGCTCTTGGGATCGTTTAAGAACCCTCCCTGATATCGAATCGGGACATCCCCGATATCGGATCGGGACAACACCACAGCAGGTATACCTCATAGATAAAGCTCCACATGGAGCAGGTACACCTCCTAAGGGACTGGAGTCTGTGGATAAGTCCAAGATGAAGCAGGGGCAAAGGGAGGAGTTCACTGAAATGTTAAACCTTATGGTCTGGTCCAAAGGGACTGGCGCGGAGTCTGCAATGGAAATATCTTTAAACTGTTGCAACTTATGATTTGCGTTGCATATTATAGCATTTATTATAGCAGGAACTAGTGGAGGACAAGCCTTACAAGAAACATTGCAAGTGTAGCAGTAACCCAACCTGAGCTGACTTTGGTACCCAATAACTCCACGCAGCACACCACATCTCCTGTCCTGAGTGACCACCATAACAGCTGGAACCCAAAGTCATGGACTAAATGAGCTCAATGGACATTTTATGGACATTTGTGGACATTTTTCAGAGATTTTACCGGGGTAGTCCATAGACTAAGGGAATGATATCTGTATTATATCAAAGGATGGGAAGGGTGGGGATGGTTAATGAGGTCGTGTTGTCCAATGTGGGACTTTAGCATGATGTAAATTGTATGGAATAGGGGTGGAAAGTGTGCTGGTTTTGGCTGGGGTAGAGTTAATTTTCTTTACAGAAGCTAGTATAGGGCTATATTTTGGATTTGAGATGGAAATTGTTGATAAGACAGGGATGTTTTTGTTACTGTTGAGCAGTGTTTACATGGAGTCAAGGCCTTTTCTCCTTCTCACACCACCCTACCAGCAAGTAAGCTGGGGGTGTATAAGAAGTTGGGAGGGGACATAGCTTGGACAGCTGACTCCAACTGACCAAAGGGATATTCCATACTGTAAGATGTCATGCTCAGCAGATAAAGCTGGAGAAAGAAGGACAAAGAGGGGCACATTCAGAGATATGACCTTTTGTCTTCCCAAATAGCCATAACATGTGATAGACCTCTGCTTTCCCGGGAATGATTGAACACCTGGTGTCGATGGGAAGTAGTGAATTAATTCCTTGGTTTGCTTTGCTTATGTGCACAGCCTTTGTTTTACCTATTAAACCATCTTTGTCTCAACTCATGAGTTTTCTCACTTTTACTCTTTCAATTCTCTCCCTCATCCTACCAGGGGGAAGTGAGCAAGTAGCTGTGTGGAGCTTAGTTGCCATCTGGGATTAAACCACTACAGCCATTAATATATTGTAGTAATGTTTTCAGGACTACTATCCACAGGTTATCTGTGAAATATCATTTGACTCAGTAATATGGGTGGTTATACTACAGTTACTACCGGTGGTATGAGGAAAAAAATATGTGCAAGTCTTCCTTTTATTGTTTCTTCTCAGTTGTGTATTACTGATTCTATATATTTTCTTCCTCTATTCCACCATCCTTAAGATTCCGTTTAGATTTTTTTTTCAGGTTATTTGATGGTATAATTTACCATCAACAACCATTTACACCTGGGAGTACAGGTGGTCTAAAGTAATTCAGATAAATGTGACTGAATACTGTGCTCACTGCATACAAATAGGGTAAAATAAGGGTTATGGCTTTGGCTGCTTTTCCTTCTACATTTCCCCTACTACATCAGCATACAAATTACAGTTTACCTGCAGGCAACTGATCTGGCACTGTTTTATGGCATATGTTTATCTATAAACATGTGCAGTGTATACCAAATGGTACAGTAAAGCAGCCTGCCAATTCCAATCAATTTGCATTGGAAAATGCTGCCCTGTTTCCACTGTGGTTCTCCCACAGGCTTTGTGCTGAAGGGTGTCAGCATGGCACAGGAGCCACACTGGTGGGGTGACTTCAGTGAAGGATTCCCATTCTGCTCTCCAACATTATGGTCTTGTACACATAGACGCTTATCTGTAGGGCCTGGACTGTAAGAATGACTGCCAGTGAATATTTCCTCTTAGATATTAGAAGTACATTTTTGTCTTCCGTTTCTTTTTTCTCAAAATTAATTTCCTTTTTTTTTTTTTTTTTTACTGTAGTATTTTTCTGGGTCTAGTTTTATTTTTTCCTTATTGTCACTTTTCTTACTGGGCACTTCTCTAACCTGCTCTTCTACTAACATGTCTGTTCCCTGAAAATAACAGTCCCTTCGACCTCTGCATTAGTGTCATGGGGATTAAATAAAAAACAACTGAACTGTTTAATTTTGTAAATTCTAGCTTAAGTGCTCTGGAGTGTGACCATTTTATTAACTAAACCCCTGAGTGTATTATTATATTGACTTCTTTCACACACTATTACTCAGTACTGTTGAAAGAGTAACTTTATATACATTTGCTATAAAATGAAAGTCCATTGCCATGAGGAATTTATCATTTAAGTTCAACAGACAGTATGGGAAAATATAAGAGATTTCTCTGCTTTTGGTCAGTGATATCATTGCAATTAACATTTCACCATGGGAATATAAACTTATCTACAAGATAACTTCTGCTGACATTATCTGTTTTAAATTTCTGATAGTTCTACTCTTTCTTTCTTAGAGGTGTGAATATTGATAGCAGAAGGACAGATAAAAGCTTGAAATATTAAGCAAAACAAAACCAGTATTCTGAACCACAAAATTATTGTTGTTTTAAGAGGTACTTAAAGAAGGCATAGGCAAAGGCAATACACAAATTAATTTCCTAAAATTATCTATAATAAGCAAGTTTCTGTCTCTGTATTTTAATCAGAGAACCAAAATCACCAAAAGTGAAGTTGCTTTAATTTTCTTAAGGAAAATTTCTGTCTATTTATGCTCATGAGAAATTGTCTCAAATGAAAGCTATGCTATGCCTACATTGAATACTGGAACAGAATTAGACTTGATTTTAATAGCCTTTAGCCCCTATATTTCATTAAAGGTGATATGCTCATTATTAGCTTAACCTACATATCCACCTCCACTCTTCCTTATCTTCACATTTTGTAATGAAATTGTCTCTCTCAGCTGCTTATTTTCTCCCCATCTCCCTCCTTGTTCATTGGATGGTAAAAGCAGCAGTCATCCCAATCTGCAGACAGAGCACTGCAAGCTCCTCCTGACTCCTCTCATAAGATCATCTCATCATTCCCTTAATTGCTCTTGTAACCCTCTTCTGCAAACAGCTGTCAAGAGAACATGCATATGCTTTCTAAATATTAGCAGCAAGATTTATCACAGATTTGTATTTTTTTATTAGCACTGGGGCATATGCACAATAACAAAAGATTCCTTTGCTATACAAATTGGAAAGGCTAAAAGGAAAGTGGCAATAGAAAGTATGGCTGCAGTGCGGCTACAGCTGGATAAAAAAGGATACTTTACAATATACAAGTATCTAGTATCATTTAAGAGGTATCTCTTTTTTATCAAACTTGTAGATTCTTTGCTAACTCTTAATTTCTTTTTGGTGATGTTTGTTCATTCAGCTGGAGATGTAGAACTCCAAACAATTTGCTAAGATTGTTTCAGGTACAGAGAGGTATAATATCTTTGATTTTAAAGAAAAGGAAGTCCAAAAAGCCTCAACATTTGAATTTCCACCTCCTCAGTCTATTGAACTGATTAATGAACTCTCTTCTTTGACCAATGTTTTTTGGTTTTTGAGCTCCAAGCTTTAGAGGCTCCATTTGAACACAATCAGTCAATGTCTAGTCAGTCCAAAATTTTTCTCTGTGACTACTTCTTCCATAAAGTCTATAACAACCTCATCTAAAATTGTCAGTACTTCCTAAAATAAGTTAAAACCCCCTTTTCAGTGAGCCACAATTGTAATTGAATTACTTCATTCAGAAATATCTGGAATACAGTTATTATCATTTGGTTTCTAATTGATATCTAAGAATGCCAAGACTTTCATTATAACATAGTTTTTACCTTTCTAAATTTTTGTTAACAGATACAAATCTGACCATATCTGTAACTATCCCTTTGACTTTACAATGAAACATCCAGCATTATACCAGTTTATATTATTTTCCTAAACTGATTTTGACCCAAATGAATTTTACTGTAGCTCTTTTCTCATATCAGAAATAGTGTTAATAACACTAGCATACATGGCTAATCCATGCTTTTTCTTTTTTTACTATATTTTCAACAGTTCACACCCTTGTTATAGTATTATGATTCTGTTATTTCAGAAAATTCTCTATTTTCTTGCCTTACCTACTTGCTTTAATGAACAAACTTCATAGTTACTCCTAAATGGTCTCATCCATTTTGTCATCAAACTAGATGTAGTTTTTTTAATTAAATTGATAGTTTACATAACTTTATTCACAAGTCAAGGTTGTTTTTTTTTTTCTTGCTATCATCACTATCTAGCTGCTTTGGTCTCTTTTCTGTTTTTTTTTTTTTTTTTTTTTTTTTTTTTTTTTGTTTTTGTTTTTGTTTTGTTGTTATTGTTGTTTGTTTGTTTGTTTTTTTCATAAGAAAAAATATTTCTTCCCCTCCCCAAGCTTTTTTACACTGAGACATAAATATTTTGTTCTGTAAATACCATGCAGTTTCTATAAGACACAAAAAGAAAACAAAATACAGACCTGAAGTACTATTACCAAAACCACAAGGGAGCACAAAATTAGAATCTCTTATTTCAGAGGAGTTAAGTGTCTTGTTCTCAAAAAAATAAGTCCCATATAGACTGCTCTGCTTGCATATTTCTGGTTTCCAAGTGTTGTTTTCAGGCACTTTGTAATTAATTATGTGCTTGAGTAAGCCACAGAACACTTTAAATAAAACTAACTCTCCCATTATTATTAAAATAAAGTAATTTGCATGAAGAAATAATTTAAATTCAGGCTTCTTTAACCCGCTTATCCTAAGTATCAGACTTGCTTAAATACTTCTAAAATCATCATTCAAAGTGACTGAATATATGTAAGTTGAATAAGACTGTGCTCTGAATGTAAAACAGAAGTCATCTGAGATTATTACACAATCATGTATTTTTCTGTGATATTTCAAAAGGAATTTGGCTATTGTACAGGAAGCTTCTATATTCAAAATTTCTCTTGGATCTTTGTCTGTAAGTTTTGTTGGTGCTTTTTAATTTACTCTCACTTCACACATTCTTGTTTTTATTCCATTCAGATTGCCACAGAAACTTTTCTTGCTCCTCTGTTGAAGATGTGAAATATTTCAATTCATATTTGCAACAAAGTCTGATAGTAATTAAAATACAGCACTTGCAAAATTTATTTCTTATTACATAGATTCACAGTATTCTATTAAGAGATTCCAGACATTATTAAGAGACAGTTATCATAGCAAAATTTTATTTTAGCTGGTTTTATGTTGATAAAATACAATAACTTTGGCTAAAATGCTCTGAGAGAAGTATCTGGTTTATACTTCTACTTTGCTCAGAGTTGCCCCTTTGGTGAATTTTTCTTCTAATGTCAGCTTCAGTGAATTAGTTGCTTCCAAGAGAGAGCAATCCAAGCAATATATTGCTTGGTTCTCATTGAAAAATAACCCATTATTTGTTTCCCTGTGAAATCTTATCTCACCACACTGCTTTGGATCAGAGTCTTAACTTATTCAGTGAGTTACCCTGTGAATGACATTTGCCATTTCAGTGGCTATCTGCAAGAACCTGGCTAAGTTACGTGCTTTTGCAAAATCTAAACTTGCAGAAGTTAAGTAGAGACCTGCTTACTCCCTAAAGTACCTGACAATTCATTTGCCAAAAAAGTTATCTGGCCTCCAGCTTAGATCATTTTGTCTTCAATTTTTATGTGCATGGTTCTTCCAGATGCAAAATGTAATAGAAGGAATGTGAAATTCTCAGTCCTGTTGCTGCTGCTGTTTGGTTTAAAAGGGAGACAAAGACTGAAATTTAACCGTTCAGGACAAAACTACTAAACAAATATAGGAGTCATTGTAAAGCAAATGTCTGAAAGGATTAAAAGCCTTATGCTAGGCTAAAGCCCAAAATTATAGCAGAATTAGGCAATGGATAATGTGGCTGGGACTATGGATGGAACATCAAGACAAGTATTGTTTTGAAGACTGATCAGTACATATTCCTAAAGAACTTGGAATACGCTAGCGAGTCTGGACTGCTATTTTTTTTTCCCCTTTCATGAATATCCATGAAACTAAATGATTTAGGTATGATATAAGCAAAAGTTTATATCATACTAATTATTTGGCACAGGAAAACTTCCAGCAGGATTCCAAAAGTTCCTGGAATCCAGAGACGGGGACAGAGGGTTTTGAAGTATATTATTAAAACCAGCAGAAACTGTCCTAAATCTAGGCTAGAAAAATTAGAATCTTTGGGCCTTGAACCTGAGGTACTCTGCATAAAATTTCTTCTATAAAGAGCAATGTCAAGGGTTTTCTTCTCAGTGTGGAGATAAAATACTTTTAAAATAATACAGGAATAGTGGGTAATGTTCTGCTTTCCACTCTGATTTAAGGTTCATAGCAGTGGTGCATTATTGCCAGGAATCAATGGAATAGACGAAATGTCATCATTTCCTTATATTAGTGACTTTTCTTGATCTTTTGCTGCACCAGTTAATATGTCAGGTATCTTCACTGAATGAATAGAATAAATATTTTCAGAGCCAGGGGCTAATTTAGCAGCTCTGTTATAAGACATCAAAGAAAGCATAAAAAAATGCAATTTCAAACTAATACATTATTTCAGAAGTTACTACTGAAAGCATATCTTTAACCTTATATTTTTTCCCCTTTTTTTTAACGGAGCTATTTTTTAACTCTGTGTAAACCTATGCAAAGTTGTATGTCAGTTTGGTAATCTTGCAACAACAGATTTTGATTCAAAGTACTGGAGTACATAGATCAGTGACTTCCCCCATGCTTAGTCTGTAAAAATTTTCAGGCAGTTCACAGAGAGGTAATTCATCACATAGTGTCCTTTCCAACTAACAGAAAAAGGAGATGTAAAAAGGAGTTTAGTGAAGAGCGAACAAGATGATCAACGTGCTTTCAGAAGAGACTTATTGCATTAAAGGTGACTAAGATAAATCACATTCCATGAAGTACATCTGTTTCATGTGCAAGGAATTGCCACATTTCAAATAAGAAAGGAACCAAACACAATAGACAAAGAAGAGAACAGGGACTCCAGATTGCTGACAGCTCCTCATCAAGTGAATGTGAAGGGCATCAGAGGCCTGTAGCTTGAAACCTGTGGCATCATTATTGATAAAATTACAGGGAAGAAAACTGGGGAACAGAGGGAAACAGCTGCTATTTGTAACATTCTGTGAAATGGTTCTAGTGGTGTCCGAGCTGTCTTCCATATCTCAAGTCTGACAACTCCTGTGGGACAAAATGTCCCACAAACCCATTTGTCTCTTTATAACCGCTCTGAAGACAACTTTCTGTGAGAAGGCAGATAGTTCTTCTGCAAATGGAAAGAAACTGTTATTCTCACTTTCAGAGGCAATGTTGACTCCACCAATCAAAACAAGGGCAAAATAAAATATTTGTGAAAGTCCATTTCTGCTACCATGCTGACAAATAAATATAGGAGTTTTCATTAAAAGAAAGACTCCACTCAAAGCAAGGTTTTAATTTCCTGAAACCATTACCATTCTCTGTCCATTGAAAAATTAAAAGAGGTGTCTCATTTTCTTAAATAAGTTCTCTACTGTGAGATATATACTATATTGAGAAGTGGGCAAAGGGAAGGCATCTCATTAGTGCATTTTGATGGACTAGGAGAAAGTGGGAAAAAGTAGATAGGATACTGCTTGAATGTCAGGAGAAGTGTTGTGTGCAGCCTCTCCATATTATCAGGATGGCAACTGGATGGCAAATCTAATCATTATTATCATCAACAAGGATGACTATTCACAGATCTCATAGGTCTTACAAGGTCTTATTTCTTCAGTACACATCCCATGTAATTTCTGCTTTTTAACACAGAACAGGTGGAAAAGTATCCTTAGGCTTTTCTTGGTATCATGAAGTGAAAATACAAGTACACAAAGCCTTCCTGCATGTAGCTTTTGATTCCAGTGTGATCTCATAAGTTAATTTTAGGATAATAATGTTGTTCTGAACCAGATAGCTGTGGCTTCCAGGGACTCTTGAAGTAGAAATACTACTAGACTAATAAATTACTTAAAGGAATAATTCTACAATTTGTTTACAAGAGAGTAAATCATGACATTGTCCTTCCAGTGTCAGCATGCATGGCAGTCAGATAAATTGATTGACCCATGTGAAAAATGTTCTTATTTCACACAAACTTATTAAGTTAATCAACAGTTAATACAGACAAGGATATGGACTCTCACTGTACAGCATGAATAAATCACATCTGTCCAAGTGTCAGGAAGCAACCAAACTGCCCTGTGAGGGGAACAAGACAGGAGCTGAGGTGGACCCCAGCGCAGACCATGCCCTTATGGGCAGATACAGTTCCATAGGGACTGACAAATATAGGCAGTACTAGAGGCTGGCAAAGGTGTACATAAACAGCACCAGACAAGCAAAGGAACAAATCAGGTCAAAGTCCATTTTGTACAAGGAAAAAGGTGTAAGCTAAAGTGAAAGGAGACAGGACTTCTGTCTCGATGGAGACCAGGTCTATTCAGAAACAAGGAGTGCAAATCAGCACAACTACAACATAACCCAAGCCAGGACTAAAGGTCCCCAGCTGACCTTAAATGGAGCCCCTGGGCCAAATAAAGGAAGGGGGAAGCCCTAGGTGAAGCTGGTCAGGTGTATTAAGACACTCAGAACACTGACACTCAGACCCTTTGGTTTATGATCAGCTCAAAATTAAAAGGTCCAGGGTACACAATTAACACTATAATTTCTTGGGAGTTACATCCTATGTTTAAGTCCTTTTGAGAAGCTATAAGAAATATTTCAACTTTCCGGTATTTTCAAAATTGTGTCTTTCATGAAAAGTTGCTCAGGAAATACAGGAATCAAAAATTATGTTGAGTAAACAAGGCTGAATTTCTGAAACATGTCTAGTCAATTAATACCCAAGTCAAGATGATGGTATTTTTTATCTACTTATGCTGTATTATGATTAAAAATATTTAGAGATGTTACAAGGAAAGTGTATATCTATGTATACAATACAGGAGATCAAAGTTCAGATACTGTCAATCAACCATGAGGTCTTTATATTCATGTTTCAATTTGCCTGCTGAAGTGTGTTATTGCTTTCTTGAGCAGAAGAAAAACAATTTGTACTTGCAGAGCACCTTCTTTATAGCAGCAGTTTGGGTAAAATATCTCTAGCTGCCATGATAAAATGAACCTATCAGACTCATTAGAGCAGTCAAATCCTTCTACTTGAAGCTGGCAACACACTGCATTTCAGAGATTTGTCAGCAATATCTACAAACAATTGTAGGAAACACTTAAGTAGTCTTACCCTAGGCAAAATGTTGATCAGAAGACCTACTGAGACTTCTTTCTAGGCAATCATTTGTATGCTTCATGTTACTTTTATCTTAGTCCTTGTTCAAGCAGATTTCAGGCAGAAATGGTGCCTTATCAAGGTGGTATGTAAAGAGCAAAATCATGATGATGCAGGGTGGAGGTGAGTTGGAGTTAACACAGGGTATTCTGGTCTTTGACACAGGTAAATTACTTGGCAAACCTGGATTGCCTTGGAATTCTGCTGTAGATATTGACAAGCCAATATCAGAGCAAGGAAGTAAGAGGAATGGGGAGAGAACAGCCCTCTTTCTGCAATTTTTGCATTTTTCTGTCATGTTAAGGGTGTCTTTCTTACTGGAATAATCTGATGCATCTGTGGTAGTACGTGCTCAAATTAAATTAAAGGGATTACTAAAGCCCTCTGAGAAGTCCAGGTGAGGAAATTACCTGTTATTAGCTTGCCTGAAGAGATAAACTAGAGTGGATGGAAGGACTGTAGTTGAAAGTCACCTCTCTTGACTTTCTAGTGAGACCATGTTGCAGTGGCTCTTGAAATAAACAGAACATAATTAAAATAAATTTAATTTTAGGTACAATCAATTGGCATGCCAGCAATTATTCATAAACAACAGATCCAAATATCTTTGAGAGGAAAAACTGTTATTGCACAATCAATTCAATAAATTCCTGGGATTTAGCAACAATCTAAAATGCTCAATCACTCATCTAAGACATGAGGGCTCTCAACTTCAAGGAGTTTCCTTAGGCAGCATCCCAACCCCAGGGGAGAGTCCTCAACTGCAGCCACACTGATCCAAAGTAGATTAGCTCAAAATGGCTCTCCTAGAGGACTTCATTTATACATGAGGCAACTCTGATCTGAGGTCAATATCAGTCCTTATTGGTCATGGGCCCCAATTACTATAAAACCCTGAGAACAAGGGTGCAAAAAAGGAATCAGCAGCCACTACATCTCAACAGTCAGGAAGCCCCATCTTCATCAGGGTGGGTACACCTGCCACAGACCAGGTTAATGAAATTTCTGGAGCTAGTTCAAATACAAGACAGAGACAACAATGCAGAAATTTGATCTTTGGAACAATGTATAAAGTTTTCTTCGAGGGTAGTATATTTACTGTGAAACCAATGTTCAGATTCCTGTTGGAAGTGAGTAGATTATAATATGAGTATTTCCTCAGCTGTAGAGAATCCCTGGTGTGATTAATACACCCTAACATGTCTTTATTTCTAGATTTGGTACTCAGTGTGCGTGCATTCGAATGTACACAGACCTGGAAATGTTGGTAAGAGAAGAACCAGAGATATTACTTAATGTGAAATGTAGTTTATGGGTCTCTACACTGCTGAGTTACACCACAGTGTTAGGGAAGATTTCAGAGACAGGGAACAGACCATAAAGACACTTCTCTGTTGAAAAAAAATGTAGGTGTCATGCAGATTTAGCACTGTAGCTGATTGACACAAACGGAATCATAGTTTTGAAAAATGTTATTGGTACAAAAATTATGATTCTAGGTGCTTGAAGAGACAGGTTACCTAAGTACCTCCATAGGCATGGCATAACAGTGAGTGAAAAATTTATTGGGAAAAATCTCTGAAAAGATTTACTCTGAAGATTCAAGACTGCTCTGTTTAACCTTCAAGGAAACCCCATCTTGTCAACTCCTATGATCAGAACTTGGTTTTACATGTAATTCTGGAGAAGGTTCATCATTAGGATGAATTACTCTGTTTTGTCCAGACATCTGTGAGATGGTCTTCATACCGTGATGGGAAGAAAAGGACATGATGAATTAAAAATGTATTCTTCACATGAGAAAATTTCTTTATAATCTCATTTGTTTTCTATTTATCGTTTCCAACATTCTTGATTGTTGTTTAAATGATTCCTAGTTCTGATTATTATTATATATATAAAGTTTCATCCCTTTTTACAATTCAGATAAATTCTATTCTTGAGCTATACAGCGTACAAATGAGTTGCACAAGCTAACTATTCATAATATGTAACAATATTTTCTTTATTATTCCAGAATATGGAAGGACATTTTTCTTGTGGACTGAAAGATATTAAGTGAATGTTTCTGTTCTAATACTATAGTATTTTTATCACCTTCTCTGCTCCCTAAGGTAGAAATTGTTCCGATGTTATATAAAAACTTATTAATATTATTCCTTATTTTTCATTGAAATTTCCAGACTTCAGATGTCTTTTAAACTCCACAGAATTTATAAAAAGTTAAATACCTTAAAAGAAAATAGTATCAATTATAAAAATTTCAAAATCTAAATATATGAAGAAAAAGATTAAGCATTACCATTGATTCAGCTGAGCTCCACCTTCAGTTTTAGTTGGTGCATTCTTAACTGAATTTTTTAATTAAATTAGTAGAAATTGTCTACTCCTTTATTTTGTCTTTGACTAATTAAACTAAATAGAGGAAAGTATTCTCAATATATTATTAAGAATAAAATAATATATTAAAATATCAAAGACAATAATAATGACTAATATGACTATATATAATAATAATGTGTATGTCACTATACAATTATCATTAATATACAAATAATATATTAATAACATATCAATATATTATTAATAATATAAATAATAATAATAATAATAATAATAATAATAATAATAATAATAATAATAATAATAATAATAATAATAATAATAATAATAATAATAATATACAAACACCTCCTCAAAGAAACCTAATTTGTGGCTTAGACATGAAAAGATTTTGAAATACCTGATGGAAGTTGATATATTAAATGTGTTGTTTGATTTATCAGAACCCCAATGTGCTAGTGAAAATGTTATAATTAGGCAATGCAGTCTAATGTACAAGACTTAAAAGTTGCTGAACAAGTTCCTTCACCACTTGTTTTTCAATTACTTCCCTGCAAAATAGGGATTATGAAGATAATTATCTCATTTGTAAGCAGTTTGAGATCTGCAAGTAAATATCAATACACAGATGCAAGGTATTACTCTCAACATCAATGGCAATTAGATTTGATATCAAGAAATGTAGATTAGGAGTATCTCTACTGATTTTAATGGAAGTATACTAGTTTGTAGTTACCTACTGTTTAGAAAAGACTGACTAAGAAGCTGTGGTAATTGAAATGCACAAAGAAATAGGATCATAATTAAATAAAAACAGACAAATAAATGTTTCACATATTACCTGGAACACTCATTTTAAAGTGTCTTTTAATAACACCTCTCTCAGTCTTTCTCCTTGTGAAATGTGTTAGAGCTAGAAGCAGGGAGAAGGTAGAAATAGTGTGATCTGGCATGTATATGATATTTTAGTTCCAGTAAAAATAAGATAACTTAATAATTTCAGGAGAAATTCTCAGTGGAAAGAAACAGGAATCAAAATGACCATGAAGACTGAAATGTTTTTCTAGATCTTCCTTTAGCTCAGTTGTGAGCTTCATTGATTTGCAAAATATATAAGGTAAACTGGTATATTTGCCATGGCATTACTATGCTTTATTATTCTCTTGTGGGGTTTTTTATGATTGAAAAATTAAAACCTTATAAAATTGAAATGCTATCAGCATTATTCTAGAAATAGTGGTGCAAATTTATTTTCTGGAGTTTCAAATTATTGTATAGCATTTTATTTTTTGAAGATACATTAAAATTAGTTCCATTAGAAAAGGTTGCATGTAGTTGTCTTGCTGATATCATGGGCTTTTTCCACCACAGAAACAAGATACTACTGCTGTTCCTCTGAAGTCTTTCTTTAGATCTGAGACCATCACAGAAAGACAGTCAGGAAGCTGTGTAGTATATGGCTCACTTACAAGAGCAATTTTTATATTTAGGGGTAAAATGTTTTGTTGTTTTTTTTTTCTGGGGTTTCTATCAGACATTGAGTAAATAACTGACTTCATAAATTCACTTGGACAAAAACAGGTCTGAGATAAAAGTCATGGTTCAGCTGAGATTAGATCTATACTTTTTAAGAAAGAAGTCTAACATGACATCAAGGAAAAAACAGTATTTTCTACACAATTTTTTATTAACATTCAAAAGAAGTCCTGCTTGATGTTGCTCATGTTCACAAGTGGTAGTGATCTCGTGATGCTGTGTCTTTAAACAGATTTCTTGCAAATTTCCAACTATAGAAAGTACAAAAGTCCTAAAGTCAGCCACACAACTGAACAATTTTCAGTCATTTAGGATAGGTGACAGTACTGACCTCAGTTCAGTGGTTAGTTCAGATCATACTCACACACACACACACACATGCAGAGAAAACTATGATCCAACAGATAAAAGTTATTTTTGCAAGAGCTACATAAAAAATTAAGAACATGATCATAATTTCCATTAAAAATGCTTTAATTGCAAACAATTTAGGGCACAATTTTTCATTACTGCAATCAATAGGCATTCTACCATTGAGTTCTGTAAATACAAATTGAGTTCTATCTAATTAAAATGGATTGTTATCTACAACATGCAATGTGTCACAAGGCTTTTAGGCTGAGGTTTTGTAGAATAAATGAAATAATTCTTTCCCCTTTGATATTTAAGCATTTTCCTTGAGATCGTATTCTATGTTGAGACATAGAATGTTTTTTATACTCCATTGAGTAGGGAAAATAAATGTTTTCTTTTTCTCTTTTTTTTTTTTTTGTTGTTAAACAAAACAAAATAAAACTAGCCAAAATAGTTTTACAAACGAATTGTCTAACTATGTAGGGCTTAAATGAGACAGTGTAATTATAACATTACTGATGATTAAGTCAAACTGCTTTGAAGAAGATCCCTGTGTGTAGCTTTTCTCTTTGGTAATATAATAACAACTAACCCTTCAAATTCTATTTAGATGCAAATACTATCAATGAGACAATACCAAGTACTAGCACAGCATTCTAATAATTGCTAGTAAGAAATTCACACATTCATTTAGAGACTATTCCTTTCATATCTCTTCATATTTGTGCTTCAGCAGACAGACAAAAATGTCCTTTTTTTTTTTTTCCCAAAAAATAATTTTGTAAGACTCTTCAATGGATGACATAACAGTCCACACAGCTCTATGAACAGAGGTCATGACTCTCATAAACATGCTAAGGAGGTCTACATTAAAGACATCCCCTAAACTGTAATTGCCCAGGGTAATTACAGAGCCGTTTCAGGTCAGACTGCTGTGGTTTCCAGGGTTATCAGCTCTCTCATAATGACTCTCATAACCTTGATTCCTATTAGAGCTACTTTCTATTCCTCTTCTGAAATATTTAAACCTGTTGCAGATTCAGTCACTAAAACCAGTCAATTTAGACAAATAATGTGCAGGTCTGTTGCAGTATCTATTTACTGTCTTAGTTTTTTTACCAGTATATACTGGTATGGAATGTTTCAAAGGAAGGCATGCAGATTCCCAACAATGGACAATATCTTAAATTCTCTGTTATTCCTCCACATGATACTTGTTGTTTTGTTTCATAGATGGTTTATGCCATATTCTCAATTTCATAGATTCAGATGCT
Source organism: Tyto alba (assembly GCF_018691265.1). NCBI lineage: Eukaryota > Metazoa > Chordata > Aves > Strigiformes > Tytonidae > Tyto > Tyto alba. The sequence continues at coordinate 3,988,818 of NW_024881316.1, forward strand.
TTTTCATTCCTTGGGAACCAGTGATAGATTGATCTCACTAAACTTCAGTCTTCTAGTCTTAGGCTTCTTGCCTAAGCTAGTCTGTTCTGCTGTGGAAAAAAACAAAACAAAACAAAACAAAATAATAGAAAGACAATTTATCTGGAATATGGATGCAAAACCTTCTGTGAACCTTTTTTTTTTAAAAAAAAAAACAACCAACCAACCAACCAAAAACAAACAAACAAACAACAACAACAAAAACAACAAAAAGACAGGTTTTGAGACTGCTGCAGTCACAGAAATCAAAATATCACTTGTATAGGGATTTTCAGACTATGTCAACAAGCACAGTATCAAGGGAAGGGAATGGATGGGACAAGGAAAGAAAATGTTTTCAGGAGGAAAGACTGCAGGTAGTAAGGCTAAATGAATTATTATGTTCAAGCTTTTAGGAGGCCATTATTAGTAAAGTAACTTTCTAAAGGCAAATATTTTAAAGCGTGAAAAAATGCCTGAAAAATGTCAGTATAAAAATATATATACTTTATCAAGGTTATTCTAACAACATGTTAAAATAAGATATTCTGAAATAGATCACATTCTAATAACTTATTCTGAATTTCAACCAAAAATTAAAAAGAGAAATTAGAGACATTGGAAGCCTCATATTTTTGTCAGTTTAACTTGGACAATTGTTACAAATCTAAGCATAATAAATAGGGTCAATATATATACATTTCATGGTCTATGTGCTGCTCAGACAAGAATAATTACCAGTAGGAAGACAAATGTATCCCCTAAAGACTTTTTTTTTTTATTATATACAAACCTGTCAAAATTGATCCATTGGTATGTCCAAGATTTCAGGTACGTATTCCTGAAAAACTATCAAACAATTTTAAAATCAACTAGGGATGTAGGAATATATTATATCAATTTCTGTAAAGGTGAAATAGAAGAATTAAATATTAAAGTACTCATCACAGTGTAAACAATTTCTTTTCTCTTAATAGGACAAAAACATTAATTGGTTAAGAGATTTAAAACCCAAATCTTCTTAGTTTTAAGAAGGTTCTTCAAAAATAACATTAGGCTTCTTTTTCATAATGTTAAGGTCAAATGATTTTCATATTTTCTATTAATTTATCTGGATATCTAGACTAGAATATCTGCTGTCATCTGATGTGTTTCTAAAATAAGATTTATCAGTTTCACTATAAAAAAGGCCTTTTCACATACCAGATATCAGGCATAGTAATACAAGTTATGGTCAGTTCAAACAAATTGTGCATTCCAAACAGAATTCTACAAGTGCTGAATTAAAACAGTCACAAGATTTCCATCCCTTAATTTGAATTTGTTGTTTCAGACAATAAATGCTAGAAAGAGAATTCCGCAACAGTCTGTAAAATTTTGAAGGTATTTAGTATTACGCAATAGCACAATACTTGGGATCAATTTTAAAGTACTTTTGGGCCTTTTATGAAATTATTTTTTACTTAATAATTTGAAAGAAAAATTCCTGCTTGTGACTCTAATCCAGAATACCAGAGACACTACATGTCCCCATAAATGCTGACTAAATAACTCAAGGAACTAGAGTAGACAGAAGCAGAATAACAGAATAGTTGAGGTTGGAAGGGACCTCTGGTGATCATCCTGTCCAACTCCCCCTGCTCAAAGAAGGGTCATCTAGGTCTGGTTGCCCAGGGCCACACCCTCTTGGGTTTTGAGTATCTCCTGCTGTGGAGACTCCACAGCCTCTCTGGGTAACCTCTTCCAGTCTTTGACAGCCCTCACAGTAAAAAGGGTTTTCTTATGTTGAAATCTAATTTCCAGTGTTTCAGTTTGTGCCTTTTGCCTCTCATCCTCTCACTGTGCACCACTGAGAGGGGTCTGCTTCTTCTTTACTTCCCATCATCATGTATTGATCAGATGCCCCTGAGCCTTCTCTTCTCTAGGCTGAATAAACCCAAATCTATTAGTCTTTCCTTGTATGTCAGATGCTCCAGTCCCTTCATCATCTTTGTGACTCTTTACTGGACTTGCTCCAGTATGTGTCCATCTATCTTGTTCTCTTGTACTCAGGAGGCCAGAATGGGACCCAGTACTCCAGATGTGTCTGACCAGGGCTGAGCAGAGAAGGATCATGTCACTTGACCTGGTGACAATGCTTTGCCTAATGCAACCACAGGTGTTGTTGGCTTATGTTCAACTGGCTCATGTTCAACTTCTCTACCAGAACAATCAAATAAATCTGCTTCAGTGAGACTCCAGCATGTACTGGTGCATGGGTTTATTCATCCCTAGAGACAACACTTTATATTTTGTGCTGTAAAACCTAATGAGGTTCCTGTTTGTCCATTTCTGCAGCTTGTTGAGGTCCTTCTGAATGGCAACTCAACCATATGGTCTATCAACCACTCCTGGTTTTATATTGTCTGCAGACTTATTAGGACTTCTGTCACATTGTCCAGGTCATTCCCAATTGTCTTAAGCAGTTCTGAACCTAATATCAACCTCTTGGTGCACCACTACTGACTGGCCTTCAACTGGGCTTCATGCCACTGCTCATAGCATTTTAGCCAGTTTTAAGTCTACTTTGTTTCCACTTTTGTAGTCTATATTTAATCAGTTTGTCTATGAAAATGTTAAAAAAGACTGTGCTTAAAGCCTTAGTAAAGTCAAGATAAACAGCATTCACTGCTCTTTTATCCCCAAGACAGTAATTTCTTTACAGAAGGCCTTCTTGTCCTTAATATGTTTCCAGGTTTAAATAGTTTCCAGGATTATTTGCTCCATCACATTTCCAGAGACTGAAGTAAGGCTGACCATACTAGTTCCCTGGATCCTCCTTCTTGACCTTCTTGAAGATAAGAGCGATTTTTGGTTTCTTTTAGTCTTCAGGAACCTCCCCCTCATTGATTGCCTTTTATTGAGAGTGGCCTTGGAATGACATAAGCCACCTCCCTCAGCACTTGTGGACAATGACCATACATAGCAGAAAGGCTATTGCACAGTCTCTGAGTAGACAGACATGTTTTCAGATTTTGCTACACGTGTTAAAATACTGAATTCCAAGATCCCAGTTAAGGTTGATCTAAACAGTATTTAAGCCATATTACATTCCTTTTAAGAAGACCTGACATGATTCTAAGAAGTGTTTGGACAGTGCAGTCAGTGCTGTGTCTTTTAATGGGAATAAAAACATTGCTTCATTTGCCAGTGCCATCATTCTTACTGCATTAAATTTATTTATCATAAAATATTTTACCTAGTAAACTTGCTAAACTTCTTTTAGGCCTCTTACTACATATCCAAAAAATGCCACAGTTGCCTCAGAATTTTTTTTTATTGTATTTGTTTTTTAGTTAGGCATCAAATTTTTCTCTATTTTTCATGCAGGATTAAGGACAACTGCCTACAACTTTTAATGTGTGTTATTCAAGACTTCCACTTTTTTATGCCATTTACGTTAACTATAGGAAAGCTCACTCATCGTCAGCAGAAACCTTTCTGCTTCTCATTCAGTGTTGAGAGGATTTTTTTTGCAGTCTAGTTAAATGGTGGCAAAGCCCAAGATCACATTTTTATTTTGTGAATGAACAGAATAATGTAATTTAAGAACATTCGGAGAATTCTGGTTCTTTTAATCCATGGGAGAAAGGAACTTCGGTGAAATGCAAGAAGTCTGGCTCGATAGCATAGAAATGTAAATAGCATCTCTAATGACTAGAGAGTGGACTAACTGAATTGGTAATTATGAAATTTTGTTAAAGAAGAAACAGTGCTGAAAATATCTTTGTCAAAGTTTTGGGGTTTTAACTTGATCAGAAGCTCCAATTTTTTCCAAAATACTCATTGCATTTGTTTCGCAGCTTTTATATCATTTATTCTTGTTCTGTCTCATTGCGGTCCTGCATTTTATAGGTTCTATTGCAACAGAATTTAAAATGCAAGGGTTTTTTGTTTGATAAATATAGCACATATCTACATTATGAGATATTTTGTATCACATCACAGATCAGTGATAAAGTAATTATGAAGAGTCTGTAATAATTTGCTCTGGAGTAGAACAGTTTTAGTAACATCTACCAAAAAAGAAAAAAAACCTTAAGCAAGTCATGAAAACCAAGTTTTTTGGGGCTGTACAGAAGTATAATTACACATATACTGTAATGAATTAGACTGGAAGATGATCAGGAATATGAATATGACAACAGTTTTAACAACATTAAACTATGTTGCTTAAAACTGAACTCTATTTGCATTTAATAATTTATCATTTAAACTTTAATAATTTGCATGGTTCGAACGTGTTCAATACTAAGCATCAGTATTGCAGCTCTGTTGTACTGAAGTATTGTATAATTTAATGCTGAAATACTCATGATATAAATCAATTAGGTGATGGTATCTAGTTTAGAAAAAGTAGGTAGTTATACAAACTATCAACAAATATTTGGGGTTTATTACAATAATTACCATACTCTTTTTGTAATTGTTTTATGTTTGAAGTTGGATTTTTTACGGTAACTGAGAAATTTGCTAAAGCTTCTCTAGGTATTTAGTGAAAATTTGATCTTCAGGAAACATGAATTTTCTTTGCTTCTGTCATTTAAAAAGAAAATACAATTTAACGCCAAATTTTTTTTTTTCTTTTCTTTTTTTTTTCTAAGTAGATGGAATGTGTAACACAAGTTTTTTTATTACTCTTGAAAAGTCTTTTGTATTGTATATTCCTAGGAAGATAATTGAACTGTTGTTTAACATGAAGAGTATCAGAATCTATATTTTGTAAGAAACATAAAAGTCTTTTATGTTTGATAACAATTTCTTATTTGATATTGTCATTATCAGGAATAGAAAAAGAAGAGAAAATATAAACCAACCAATCAAACAAACAAAGCCTGCCAGAAGACAGCTTTTGCCAACACTCAGGAAACCTAATATTCCTGAACTCCAGATTCCCAGTTTTTAATGAGGTTTTAGATCAAGCAGTATGAAATTTCTCAATGCTAACTGAACTTTTTTATAAGTCATGAACTGCATAACTACTCTGACATAACTGACCCTACCTGTATATATAATACCTTAGAGTCATACAGTTTTTCATCCTGACAGCACATATAAGAAAACAAAAAAATATATTGGTAACAATAACAACGCCGTTCCTAACAGTGTGTTATTACTAGTAAGATCTGAGTTCAACAGCTGCCTTCCAAATCTACTTACTGTCATGATTTATGTTCTCCATCACTTTCAACTAACTTAGCACAGACCTGTGTTCAGAAGATGACTACCTTTTGAGGAAGAATAATGCAAACACCATTGTTACTGTTATGTCTTTTCTGTACTTGGCTTTAGTTACAATAAGTCAAAAATGTTGGATTCGATGAGGATATCGCTTCCACAAAGCATTTTTGCCTATCATAGATCTTAGTGAAGTGCGAACCAAAATACCGAGTTGCAAATCTTGAAACAGTGTGATTAAAAGTGAAACTTGATAATCAACTTGTTTTCCTCTTGGTTAAGAATCAATCAAATATTACCTTGATATAAAAGCTGTATAATACATCTGTATTAATGCTGTAAAATGTTTGGATAACAATAGGACAGGATATCAGACCTCTTCAATGCATGAGATATGTATGCTCATCTTTAAGGAGATAGACAGTAAGCTGTGCCTGGAAGTCAAGTTCAATTTTTTTTTAATGTAGGTAGAACAGGTAAGATTCACAACAAATTATGTTTTCTTACAAAGTGAAAAAAAAGGACTACTATGAATTATAATCAATAAATCATCATAGAATAGAATGAATCATAGAACGGTTTGGGTTGAAAGGGACTTGAAAGATCATCTAGATCCAACCCTGCTGGCATGGGCAGGGACACCTTCCACTAGACCATATTGATGGTTCTAACCAACCTGGCCTTAAATGTTCTCTGAATCCTAGCTACATTTGTTGGGAGATATACAGGTGTTTGGTACAAAGACAGTGTTGAGTAAATGACCTGAAAATTTTCACTAGCTTCCTACTAAGTGTATATAGTAACTGTGGTCTTGTTACTAAGTAATGAAGAAGGATGTTTCCTGGTTTAAGTTTTGCTGCTGTTTGTTTGTTTGTTTGTTTGTTTAATTTGGTAACTGGTTGTGGATTTTATTTCTTTTGTTTTTCATAATTATGATGGCTTTTAAAGAAAAAAAATGGATTTCACATGAAGGTAAAATTTTACTTCCTGTGAGGGTTCTAGCAAGGCCCTGTAGCATTTGTTCATATATGGTATGTGGAAACTGTATTGAATGTCATACAGAAATCTGAATAGATTTAAAACTTTCTGCACACCTGTGAGATCTGTTCTGATCATAAAGGCTTACAGTTCAATACATTTGAATATTAATACTTACAAAAATCAGGAACAGACTAGAGTGGGAATAGTCTTAGTCTCAACATATGTCTGAGAAATTTCTTGGCCTTTCAAACTAAGAAATAGACTACAAACTAGAAGACAAGACTGAAACTTTAATGATCTTCCATAGTTTGAGAAAAAAATATACATCCAAATGCATTCTTTTGTTTCTGTGAAATATGGTGAATTTCATCTTAAGAAGACAAGAAAAATGTTTCAATATGACTCCAAGAAAACTAAGAATGCTTTACTTCTCCCTTAAAGCAATTGCTCAGTCTTTTCAAATTCCGATTAGTTCTTAAGCAACTTCATTTTTTTTCTTCCTTTCCCTTTATTCTATAGTTCTCTGATCTTCTTTGATGTTGACCACAGAAATGTTGCGACTGCTATTTTGACAACTGACATGTCAATCTTCAGTGAAACTGTCTCATAATATTAAAATATGCTAAATGTTGATATGCTTGATAAGCAAAGAAGAATAACTGTACAGAGTTTGAGTCCCTAGGCTGAGATCTCACTTCTAACAGCTGTCAGTAGGATACATTCAGGGACAGAACTCAGGCAAGCCTGTAACACTGCCTCCCCAGGACATCCTCTGGGCTCTTGAACTCTGAACCCAGGGGACATCCTGAATAACAGGTTGTGTCTTTCTATTCAATAACTCTTGATGAACATTTTTTCTACTAATTTGTTTGACTGAAGTCATTTAAACAGATTAATTTCACTAAAAAGAGAAAACGTCATTAAAAGGACAATGGGAAACACAGAAGGTATCTATTTCCAGACTGATGCCCAGCCAGTCTCCAAGCAATGGATACTTGGGAAAGACTCCTCCCTTCAGTTTTATTTCTGAACATATTGTTAGATGGCATGAAATATCCCTTTGGTCAGTTTGGGTCAGATGTTTCACTTGTGACACTTCCCTTTAGACCCCCACTGTGGGGTCAGAGTAAAAAATAGAGAAGGTCTTTATCCTGTGCAGGTACTGTGCAAGCAGTAGCCAAAACATTTGTGTGATATCAACACTGGTTTAGTCACAAACGTAAACCACACCACTATAAAGGCTTCTATGAGAAGAAGTGTGACCATCATGTTGAGGGATGTGATTCTTCCCTTCCGCTCCACTCTGCTGAGATCCCACCTGAAGTACTGTGTTCGGCTCTAGGGCTCCCAACATAAGAAGGACATGGACTTGCTTCGGCAGGTCCAGAGATGGGCCATGAAAATGATCAGAGGATTGGAGCACCTCCTCTTTGAGGACAGTCTGAGAGAGCTGGAGTTGTTCAGCCCGGAGAAGAGAAGGCTCCAGGGAGGCCTTATAGAGGCTTTCCAATACTTGAAAGAGGCCTCCAGGAAAGATGGGGAGGAATTCTTTATCACAAAGGATGGTGATAGGATGAGAGGTAATGGTTTTAAACAGAAAGAGGATAGATTTAGATTGGACATAAGGAAGAAATTCTTTACTATAAGGGCGATAAGACATTGGAGCAGGTTTCCCAGAGAAGTTGTGTCTGTCTTCTCCCTGGAAGTGTTCAAGGCCAGGTTGGATGGGTCTTTGAGCAACCTGGTCTAGTGAAAGGTGTCTCTTCCCATGGCAGGGGAGTTGTAACTAAATGATCTTTCAGGTCCCTTCATTGGAGTCTATGAGACTATGAGGAAAATTAACTCCATTCCAGCCAGAAACAGTACAAGTTGCTGGATCACCAGATGACTTTTAGGACAAGTTGATAGACTGAAGTCCTACCTACCCTGACATCTGAGGAGCCATATCTTTTATATATACCTACAGTGTTCCCAAAACAACTTAACAAATTTTCACATAAAAATCAAACTTTCTTTCATGGAATTTGAGTTCTCTTTCCTTATTTAAAAGGCTGATACAAAGGTTAATAGAGCTTGATCCTCACTTACAAGGTTTTTTATACATTTTACTGACAACATATATGACGCTTAAACTTTTGTAAAACTCAGGTTAAAGAGCTAAACAAAACACAGGTATTTAAATAAGAATCAGATTTAGTATGTGTAATTTTTTTCAAACTCTAAAAAAAATTTCCTCCTTTTTTTTTTTTTCCCCCCAAGAAATAACATTATTTGGGTCTGTTTCTATTCATGTTACTTAACTTTGAGGTGGATTTAATGTCTTTTTCAAGATGTAGTCCTCTACAAATTAAATGCTTAGTAAGTAAAGCTAGAAAGATTTTGTATGAAAACATTAAAATATAAAAGTGGTTTGGCTTAGTGGAATGGAGAATGATATAGGTTCAAGTGGCTTTCAGCTTTTTAGAGCTATAGCTTGGTTCTATATTTTTAATAGTGACAGCACGTTCATTTCATTGAATGATGACATCCTTTTGAAAAAGTGATAAGAAGAATCATGGAACATTTGAGTAAGCACCACTGATTTGTGGTTGCAGCTCTCGATGCCTGCAGTGTAACTGCCAAGCAGAATTACTGTATCTGCTGTTTATTACACTCCAAATGATTGACCTATGTGAATCCTTCTTACCTTGAGCCCAACAAACTGCTGACTTAGTTCTAACTTCTAGTAAGTAAAACAGTGACTTTGGAGCCAGCTCAACACCGTTACTCAAACTTTCATTGAATATATTCCCTACTTCCATTAGGACTGTCACTTGAAAGTAACTGACTGGAACATAAAATAATTGTCTTTTCTTGCTTTCTCCGCAGATTGTCCAATCGCTTTTTTTTTTTTTCTCACAATGGAATGATGACAGGGTAAATTTGCACGCACTGACTCTGAAGCTATTTAAGAGCATTGAACAAAATAATTTTTTTTCTGAGGAACAATAATAAATAACATTTGAGATTTTACTGTTCATTTAGATAGATTTTGAAATGACTGATGACTAATTAGAGCATATTGCCTTTTCTTTTCAACTAAAAAGACATTGGTGTTTTCATGTAACTCTGAAGAAATTCTAATAGGGAAGAAACAGATAGGAAAAAAAAAAAAGAAACAAGGTAAAGGAAATAAAGATTTTTTAAAAGATCTGAATTTCCTTGTATCACTGACATCCATGCTAGGATTTTCAGAAGATCTATTAAATTTTGCTGGATCTGTTGTCATTTTCATACAATATATAACGACTGTATTATGGCACATTACATAATGAATTTAGAATATAAGACACTGCAGTAGAAAAAGCTATAATTATCCAGGAAGAGACATCAAATTTCAAGCAATATAAAAAGATTTGGAAACTTAATTTTTTTACTGGAAAGCTGCTGTAATTTACACTGAATTATCAGTAAAAAAGGAAGTTAAAAATAAGTTTCCAAGAATTAACACACTTAAAAGATTTGCAGGGCTACTGATGGATGTAAACTAGACAGACATATGGCTGCTGACTTTGTTTTAGAAAGCAGAAACAGGAGGTTGATGAGGTGATTTCCCATGGTTCCATCCCCCTAGAATAATTTTGTGATTCTATGCCTGATGAGATTTCAGTAAAGAGACAGGGAGATGTGAGTCTGACATTTTAAATAGTTTTATTGAGAAACTTGAAAGAGAAATTGGAATGAAACACTTAGAAATTAAAACACCAAAAGCGAAATAAGAAAAATAGTGAGACAATCATAACATTTTAGTGTTCATACCATTTTAGTACTTGTTTTACTTTTTGTGATGCATTGCTATTAATGACCAACATAATATGATCTCAGAAACTTCTCTTAGCATTAAAGTGTTTATCTATATACTATGCCAAATTCTTAACAAAAAGCAGATATTACCTAGAGTTTCATATATTTGTCTAAGATACCAAATGATATTATCCTAGAAAGATAAGTTTCTCCTTTCTTACACAAGGAGAAAAATACAGTCATAACTACTAAATCACCTAGGAAAAGACAGGTTCAAATATAATAGATTACAAATCCCCCCAAAATCTCTTTTAATTTAGGACAACTGCTTTCAACACTGGAAATTAGTCCTGAGGGAAGGCTGAATAAAAGTGGATAGTTTCTCTTCCACTTCTCAGTCTTTCAGCACATGCTGCATTTCTGTCTTGTCTTCATTGTCTTTGATTTCCTTGAGGTTTTTTATTAATTTATTTTTCATTGCTTATCATTTGCAATTTGGATATATGTAAAAAGAATCCATGTTCTAGAAAGATTTTGAGGTAAAGTTTGAGGTAAAGCAAAGAAGTCAAACTTCATGGTAATATTTTAAACTCCTCTCATTTGCATGTTAATCTCTACATTTGCTTGGCATGTATTGTATCAGAAAAAAAAAAAAAAGTAGAAAAGTTAATGTAGACTTACATTAAGAAGACTAGACAGATGTGTGGGAAAAATTTAAAAAATAGAAAACTGGTAAATGTTAATGTTGCTAGTAAGTAAATACATGGCAGTTTAGGAACTTCTCTATTGATACTGAATTTATACAGAAGGCTTTCAAATGTTATAGTGATGAGGCAGAAGAAAACCTGAGTGGTATCAAGAAAAAGGTGAGAAGGATAACCGGAAAAGAATTAACTTGACTAAGACAGCTGGCAAAAGCTAAGAAAAGCTAATGTAAAGAATGGCAGATATTAAAAATGGAATCCATCTGGGGGTGTTTGGTAGAACAGTAGTGTGCAAATAAAGTATAGAAATAAAGGTATCCAGAAAAAGCAAGCAGAAGATAAAGGAGATGATTTCATTAATCAGCATAACATTCTTCTTCCTCTGATGAAAAAGTGTAAGGTAAGTATATAAGTAATATTTCCTTCTTAAGGTAAAATTTTGTTTAATAGCTATTTTTGGTAGTAAGAGGGAAATAGTTGAAAAAGAAAATTTAAATGTCACATAAAGTTCTCTGGTTTACTGAATCACAATTTGAACAGTACACAAAAGATGCTCTGTTATTGTCCCTTTCAATGCAGCTGCAAGCGGTATTTAATTTATTTTTACCCTTCTTATTTGCTTCCTATTCTCACTTGTATAAGTCTCTATTCCTTACATTTTTATACAGAATACCTTCCTCTCTCTATTAACTGCTTCTACTTGAATGGGCAAGAAAACAAACAAAGAAAACCCAATCAAATCCAAACAAAACATAATGTGGTTTTGTTATCTACTTGAAATTCTTGGAGCACTAACTCTTTTTCCAAGACCAACAAGGTCATGAAGATTATGCCAAGTTACCCATAGCATCTCCCAGTTTGTGGAGATCACCTGGTGAAGATTAGCACAGAGAATGCCTAGAGTGTCTGTACTTCCATAGTAGCTTTATTACCCTGACAGCTCTTCTCTTCAGGAGTGGCTGATCATGGATGGATCACACTGAGAGGAAATCTGTTGACTGTGGCTTCCTGGTTAGTATTTGGTGAGACTTCCACTTTGATATGCCACTACAACTGTCTGGAAAGGAACAACTAGAACAGCTCTCATGTTTGTATTTTAATACCTTATGGAACTGCTTCCAACACAAGTTTGACATCTTTCAGGGGCAATAGTTCTGTCTTGATGCCCTGATGAAGATGGGGTGACTTTCCTTAAGTGTATTTCATGCTATCCAAGTGTACTTGTTGCTCTTTTGAGCATCTATTCTGACATCAATTATCTATTCTTGTCACTCGTTTAAACATGGTTGTAGACTTGCGTGAGATGTAGTGACTTTACTTTCTCTATACTACCATGTATTGCTTATTAAGTTAAAATACAGGAAATATAGTTATAAATCTTTTATATGAAAATTTAGTGAAACATGTAATTTGACACTGAAATACACATATCATGTTACATCACATTTGAGGGAAAACAAAGGATCACATAATTTATTTCTCCAAGGATTTAATATTTTCTTATGAATTCCTTTCCTCTGATTCCAGGACTACTTTCATTTGGCTGGCAGAAGTCTTCTTTCTGTTATTTTGCTCCCTCTTGATATATAAGTTAATTTGTCTGAAAGCTGTCAGATTTGCTCACTTTCAGGTTACACTATATACACATTCATGTGAACATTTTATTTCTCCAAACTTACTGTTCTGAGATCTTCCATCATGTCTTTTTCTTTGTTTCAGTCCTAAGTCTCACAGCTCCAAGATATGGGACTTCCCATAGACTTTGATATTAAACAGAGAACATGCTTTCTGGTATAATCAATGTTTCAGCATTTGATCATTCTTTGGTTTAGTCTTTGCAGAGAATTCAGTTTCTTCCTCAATCCTCTACAGTTTTCTACTGTGCCAGGCATTTTCTTTGTGAAACAATATTTAGAGGAATAGGTTGAATTTCTTCCAAAATTACTAATAATTTTTATCTTTCTTTTTACAGACATAAACAACTTGCCATATCAATAAAAAAAATGTTTGTGGAATTCAACATTTCTTTTCTGGGTACTAGGCTGTAAATCTGCAGTCTCTGTCAGGAAAAACAAACAAACAAGCAAACAAACAAAAACCCAACATAATTTGTCGCTTCATAAATGTGATTTTATATTTCCTTGCTCTGCTCTTCAAAAGAATGATAGCTGGGAAAAAGAACCAAGCAGAAAAACAAAACAAAACAAAACAAAACAAAAACAACAAAACAAACAAACAAACAAACAAACAACCCTCCTTCAAATTTTCATAAGAATATATGCAGAATGATACCAGTGTGTCACAGTAACCTAAAGAAGTTGCTCCTAGTCCATCTTGAATTTTATAGTTCAGAAACAAGTGTTCCCTGTCTGGATTTTCCTCACAATTTTTAAGTTTTTAACAACATTTCCAATGAAAAGATAAAACACATTACTAACCTTTCCTTAGCTTCTAAAACTTTCATTTTCTCTGCGATTAAGCTTTTCCTCCAAAACAATTTCCACCCCTAATAATGTCACTTGATGTTGTTAGTGTGTATAGTTAGCAGAAGAACTATATGATACAATTCTGAAATATCATTCTAGGTCATCTTAATTTTTATTTTTTTAGAGATAATTAGTTTTTTTATACATACTCATGAGCAAGGTAATTGTCTTTCATGATCATATAACACTAACTCCTGATGGTGTGGTCTGCTAAAACCTAAAAGATGTTAATTTAGAGTTTATAAAGTGCAACTGGAAAATTAATATTTAATTTCCAGTTTAGAGATAAAAAAAAAAAAAAAAAAAAACCTCACAGAGAAACATCCCATCTCAGTCTACTTAGTAAGGTGACTTTGAAAAGAAAAATCTAGCTAACATTATTTTTTTCACATATTCATTTTTGCCTGACTCTTTCAATCACATTAAGTGGTACATTTCTTGTTGAGAATATGATTTTGAACAAAAGAGACAAAGAAAAGCAGCACTTTTCTACCTTTTAATTCTACTGGCAAAATCAAAGTAGAGTAAGTACGGGTGAAGAGTAGATTCTTTTTTAAGGGCAAAATGTTATCATAATGCTTTGTGGGATGTTTTTCTTATTGAACTCTTAACTCAGAAAGTTACACCAGATGGATAGTAGATCAGTTCAAACATATCATAAAGTAAGATCTTTATACTAGCAGTTTAAAAGTTGTAGATGGATTTCTTCTGTGGTTATAAGACAAATAATAAAATACTTAATCAAATTAAGAAGAAAATAAAATAAAGGTAGAGAAATCATTCTACTAACCCATAGAACTAAATGCTTCTGATTTCCTTACCAATGAAGAGTAAAGCTCTATTACTGTGAACAAACGAGCCATGAGACATCATAATTAACACAAAGATAAAATAAAACATTCAGGTTTTGATGAAAACAGGGGAGAGAATTTTCTTTTATAATGTGTGCTTGAATTAGGAATGTGCCAGAGATAAGGAAGTGAGCAGTTAGATTCTCCCTTGAAGTATTAAAACATACCTCCTACTCATTACAATTGGAACTAAAGCAGTTTTTATGTAATCAAAGCATGATGGGAAGTTTCCAACCTCCATGTGTGAAATTCTTAAAACATTCTCACAAGAGAGAAAAGAATAATACAACAAAAACTTGGAGAGTAAAAGAAATAAATATATATTTTCTTATATACTATCTAAGGTATATGATCTGTTTATATTATTATATGTGATCTAATATATATGATCAAAATCCACATTTCCAGAAATAAAAATTTTACATAACTGTGGTAATTACCAACCACATTGGACTTTCTAACTTCTCTACTTTTTTCTATTGCATTATCTCAATGATTTATCTATTACATTGGACTCCCAGGATGAAAGCAAGCTGTGTTCATGATATGCTCCAACCAGTCACTGGAGGGAAGTGAGTATCTTAACTGCTGTAGGCCTTATTGGTGCCTGTTTGTCCAGTACTATTTATCCTCCATTGATCAGCTTCACAAATGTTTTCATGGCCAAACAGGTAGGATTTTAGAACAAATTGTACAACTGTAAGCTTGCAAAAGATATACTTCAGTGAATGATAAGAAATTTTCAGCAAATCAATGTATAATCCACATGTCATAATAATTCTAAACTTAATTTGTCACCTTCCAATACTAGATCAGGAACAATAAAATAACAGCAGCTTAATCTGAAAGAGGTAAATGTACTGGCAGGTGTTTAGAATCATAAGTGATTCACCACAAATAACCTTAGCACCATAGACAGGGAGGATAGAAGGGAGGAAGGAAGGAAAGAAGAAAAAAAAGAATCAAGACAGGAAGGAAAGAGGGGAGGGAAAAGGGGAGGAAAGGAAAAATAAATGGAAGGAGGGAGGGAGGAAGGAAGGAAGGATAAGGAAAACAGTAATAACTGGAGATTTTATTATTCCAAATGCTTAAAACTTGCGCTCCTTTCTTAAAGAACAAAAGACAGAAATATATATTGTTTGCAACTAAATGAGAAGAGACTTTAAGTATTCTGACATGTTTGAAGAAAATCACATTAACAAGTGTCATGCTTGATCTGTTCATGTCAGTCATCCAGCTGGCACCAAACCAAAATTGTATTGTTATGGAGCCAAACTGAACTAGATCTTTTTGTCAAGGTGCAAGTAGATTAAAGTTGCTCTTGCATAAGTGCATTATTTTTCTAAAACTTACACTATATTGCTTCCCCAAACTCTCTGTATAACATTGCAGGATTTTATCATATTGTGGAATTTGCCAATATTCCAAAAGTTATAGATTGTACTCACACAGTAATAAAGACACCTTCATTAGTTTTCAGATGAGTTTTGTAATTAAAGTCAATATATTTCTGTGAATGTCCAAATGATAAATGCAATTATAAAGATTAACATTAATTTTATTAATATCTGTGCAAATTCATAAAATCATGCCCATCCTGATGTTTTGCTAACTTTTTGATTTTGAGAGTGATTAAAGGATCAAAATATGAAAAGACTTTCTTCTTTTGGAAAATATATGTCTTCTAAAATACACCAAAGGGATAGGCAGTGTAGCTCAGTTCAGAAATGTGTAAGCTGATCCAGACTTGTAAGTATTGAAATTGATCCCTTGATGTGTATTTTGTAGGATGGAGTACCATAATAATTCATTATAGAATATTATTGCTCTGTAGAAGGCAAACAAACATGGTAGACAGCACAAGTAAATTTACACTCTTTGAATGAATCCTTTAGGTAGGCACTGAACTAACTTTTGAAACTATGGAAAGGAAACATTCCAAAATAACCCTTCTCTTATCATACTCTGGAAATAGGGAAATAGCTGCAACATGTTTAGTCCAGAGTCAGTTATCTGGGCTTGCAAATTTGGACTTGATAAACTGGAAGATTATCAATTTATACAGCAACTCTTCAACACAGCAGTTTACATTGTTAGAAACAGATTAACATGGAACTGCCTTACCTTGCAGAAAGACAAGGTTGTAGGTCCTATACATTATCAATATGAGTTGTCCTGTAGATATCAACAAGAGTTAAATATGAAGGCCTTAAAGCAAGTGGATTGTTACTATGTGCGCCTTTACTTATTTTGCTGTCTGCTTAAGTAAAAACACAACAAAACATAAAACCAAAACCAAAATGTATGTTTCCTGAGAGCATGATTCTGTCACTAATAGGGCTTAGAAAGAGCTCAGAAGAAACTAATACGGAAAAGGTATGGAAGGTCCTCCTTAGTCCTCAGAAATATTCTCCAAAAGCATGCTTTTTGAGATGGCACTTTTCTGCTTTCCAGCAGTGTGCCTCATCAGTACTATCCCTCAAACTAATTTACAGCAACAACGGTTTCAATCACAATTATAAAGAACTGATCTTCATTCAAATGACACAGTCATTGTCTTGTGTTATATTATAGCAAATGTATTGTAATATTTTAAACAACTTTGTTACGTGTTGATACCCTTTTTTCTATTTCATATCTTCTGTTTAATTTCTCTCTCTCTGAAGTAATAACATTGGCACAATAGTGTGTAACAGCTCTGCCTATCATGAAACCTGTTAGTCCACAGATTGTAAGCTAGAAGACAGTAGTGGATCCTCTGAAGCTTTATAGTGTCAGAAAGATTGTTGCACATGCACAATAAATTCATGTGCTGAAAGGCCTTGTGATTTTGTGTTGAATAATATCCCCATTCATATGTGGTAGCTGTTTTTCTTAACAAGATGGCTTTCATATTTTTCCTAGTAAAGACTCATTTTAAATGCCATCTTTGAGTTACAGGAGTATAGAAGATAATTTTAAACTGGTAATTTCTAATTTTGTTTCTATTTAAACAGCTTACCAACTAGCAAATGTATTGGCTTTAAACTCCTGAAAGAAGCATATTTGTTCTGCATTTAAAAAAGTATTCAAGCTACACCCAAATTAAAACAGATTTTAATGCAACAGTAACAAAAATATCTGAGCTATGCAGTTTACAGTGGTTTCTCAGATGTACTCTACCTCATTCTTGCTGTAGTGCAGATGTTTAATGTTTAAAAAACAGGTAGGGACAAAACAAAATCTTGTACTCCTGACTGCAGTACATCCAACCATCTGGTGGAATACATCAAACATTTAAGCATGCATAGCAATATCACACAATGTGACAAAAAAAAAAAAAAAAAATTCTATTCCTTTGAAAATACTCTTCTAGATGCTATAATTCAGCTGTCATTGAAGTAAATGATAAAGCTAGCACTGAATTTGATAGGGCCTAGATTACTCGTATAGCATATTTTATTGACAATGTCACTTTAGAAATGTGGAAATGAAATTTCAGGAGAAAATATTTGTTATTTATATGTTTGCAACTGTGGAAATGAATATAAATACAGAGGACAACTCTATTAAAATATAACTCTATGGAGCTAAACAGTACTTTTTAAAAATGTAAAGATACATAGTTGCTGTATTGAATTTGTGTGTGATGTGGTTTTGGTAGCAGGGGATGGGATACAGGGGTGGCTCCTATGAGAAATTGCTAGAAGCTTCCCCTATATGTGATAGAGCCAATGCCAGCTAGCTCCAAGATGGACCCACCACTGGGCAATGCTGAGCCCATCAGTGAGGGTGGCAATGTCTCTGGGATAACATATTTAAGAAGAGAAACCTGAGAGGAGGAGGAGTTGTGAGGGAAATAACTATGCAGACACCAAGGTCATTTGAAGAAAAGAGGAGGAAAGAGAGGTGCGCCGGAGCAGACACTCCCCTACAGCCCATGGTGAAGACCATGGTGAGGTAGGCTGTCCCCCTGCAGCCCATAGACGTCAACAATGCAGCAGGTTCTGACCTGAAGTCTGTGGAGGACCGTACACCTGAGCAGGTGGCTGTGCCTGAAGGTAGACATGACTCTGAGGGAAGCCTGTGCTAGAGAAAAGTGTTGTTGGGAGGATTGCAGTCCATGGGAGGGACCCATGCTAGAGCAGTTTGTAAAGAGTTGCAGCCCATGAGAAAGACTCATGTTGGAGAATTTCATGGAAGACTGTCTCCCATGAGAGGTACCCCACACTGGAACAGGGGAAGAGTGTGAGGCGTCCTGCCCCTGAGGAAGAAGGAGTGACAGAAACAACAGGTGATGAACTGACCGCAACCCGGTCCTGAGTTTGAGTGAGTGGTGGTGTTTTTGGTAGCAGGGGAGGGGGCTTTAAGGGTGGGCCCCTGTGAAAAGCTTCTCGAAGCTCCCCCAGCTCCAAGTAAGCTCCATCTCTGCACCAAAACTGAGCCAATCAGCTGCACCTCTGCAATTAAGAAGGGACGTGGTGACGAGCACTGGGACTTGTGAAGAGGAGTTGCGGCAGCTCCGTGAACACCAAGGTCAGTGGAGGAACGGAGGAAGAAAGGAGGGGGGAGGTGTGCCAGAGCAGAGACTCCCCTGTATCCTGTGGTGAGATGGCAGGGCGCCCCCCCGCCCCCCATTACCCATGAAGATCTACAGTGGAGCAGACACTGACTTATGGCCTGTGGTTTTTCCCTGATTGATCAAGGTGCTGTGCCTGAAGAAGGCCAGGGTCTTGTGGGAAAAGGTAGCCCCACTGTTGTAGTTCAGTGCTGGGAGGATTGCAGCATGTGGGGGTGTCCCACGCTGGAGCAGCTTAGGAAGGGCTGCAGCCCGTGGGAGGGACTCCAGTTGGAGAAAGTTGGTGTCCCATGCCAGAGCACTGTAAGGAAATGCTGCGGCCTGTGGGAGGGACTCACGTTGGAGAAAGTTTGTCTAGGACTGTCTCTTGTGAGAGGGGGACAACACTGGAGCAGGGGGAAGAAGTTCCAGAAACTCCCCCACGGAAGATGAAAGAAGCAGCAGGACTGACTTCCCCCCCCCCATTCCCTGCCCCTGCACTGCTGGGGGGAGGAGGTAGAGATATCAGGAGCAGAGCTGAGCCCAGGAAGAAGGGAGGGGTGAAGGAAGGAGTTCTCAAGGTGTGGTAATGCTTCTCACTGTCCTACTCTGTTAAGTGTTGGTAGTGTCTGTAATAAATGTATGTTCTTTTTTTCTTCCCCTAACAAGTCTGCCTTTTGCTCATGCCCATAAAGGGTGATTTTTCCCCATCCCAGTCCTATCTCAAACCCCAAGCCTGCTTCTCTGTCCCTTCTTATTGCCGGAAGAGAAGGGGGAGTAAGTGGCTGCATGGTGTTAGGCTGCCATCCAGGCTCAAAGCACAACAAACCCCCATTCCCCATCTTCCTGTGCTGCTCAGGGTGAGGAGGTAGAGAAATCAGGATCAAAGCTGAGACCGGGAAGAAGAGAAGGGTGAGAGGAAGGAGTGGGTATTTTTAAGATGTGGTTGCATTTCTCACTGTCCTGCTCTGTTTGAATGGTAAAATAGTGGTGGTGATGACAGTATTCAAATTAAATTAATGTTATTTCATCCCAAAGTCAGTCTGTCTTTTGCCCATAAACATAACTGGTGAGTCATGCCTCCCTGTCCTTGTCTTGATCCCTGAGCCTTTTGTTATATTTTCTCCTCCCCATCCCAGCAGACAGAAAGAGTGAGCAACTGCGTGGTGCTCATTTGCCCTCTGAGCTTAAACCATGACAGTTACACATCACATCAACATTCTTCCTGTGTTCCCAGCATACACCTTTTCTTTCAAAAACGTGAGGACATTCCTAGACAGTACCTCCTGCGCCACTCTACCCACTAGTGACATGGGTGACCTTAGATATTAGGCCTAATATATTAGTATCACTTCCTGTGATATTCTGTGCCATGAAGAAATTAGAGGAGTATTCACAGAAGTTAATTTTCGTTCAGGATAAGCAATCTTCCTAAACTTATTTTATAATCTGTAGAAATTTACAAATAGTTATATTTATATCTACACAGCTGGGAGTTTTAACAGATTTTTTTTTTTTTTTAGACTCATAAGATACTATCCCCAGTCTTGTAACAGTCATTATATTTTTACTGCCTTGAAAACTACTAATTTATACTGTTATCCCAAAATCTGTTCCTGAACACAAAATCATCAGTTAGAAAGTGGGGTTTAACCTCCCCTTTCCCCACTAAATCTCTGTAAAAAGATACCTTATCATATTAATTTAGAAACCAGAGAGGAATTTCATGTCACTAGAAGAATTCTACTTAGATGGATCTCCCAGCTTCTGGCTATGCTAGCTTTAAGTCATGAATGTATCAACAGAGATATATAGCAGAAGAGATTAAAACATTATATTATGGATGAAAACGGCATGTGAAAGAACTGCAAATCCTGATATTGGAAGGGAATGCAGATCTGAACTTTACAGAGAGTAAGAGTGATGGCATCAACCCCACTGAATAATGTAAGAATGAACTTGCTGAAGTTAATGGGGAGCAGGACAGATGTTTCATAACCCTCCTGAGTACACATGTGTTTGACTATACTTACTAGTGACAAATGTAAGAATAAAATCTTGACACTGGTAAAACTGATATTGATTAGAGCATGAAAACTGAAAAGACTACAACCTAAAGCTACATGTCCTTCATGCTTAAGCAGAATGCATAATGACCTCTCCCAAAAA
Source organism: Tyto alba (assembly GCF_018691265.1). NCBI lineage: Eukaryota > Metazoa > Chordata > Aves > Strigiformes > Tytonidae > Tyto > Tyto alba. Next base: position 4,009,564 of record NW_024881316.1, read on the forward strand.
TGTTATTGCATCTTCAGGGAGCAGTAGTAGAGCTTTTAGGAAGTATCAGGACAAACTAAAGCACAATTCCAGATTCACAATGCACTCTCATTGTCCTCATGTATAGCGACAGTCATAATACATCAAAGAAACTGAATGTATGCCTTAGACTTTTTCTACACTGCACAATTTACACATAAAATTCTTCATAAAGGACAAGTAAAGATTGCTGAAACGAAAGAATGGAGATCAAATGGGGCTTTTAATGCCTACTGTTCTTAGTTTCCTATTTCCTGAGGCTAACATGAAAAAATTAGGACTCTTTAGGTAAATCTGTAGAAAAAAAACACAATCTCTGCAAATGAAAAATGGGTAGTAAAAAAGCACTCATAAAATATAACTAGAGCCTAGATCATGCCATACTGTGTTGAAAGATAATGAGATGTAAACACAAACAAAAACAGCAATACTCCCTTTTCTACCATTTTTAAATTAGTGTTGATATTTTTTTTTAAAATAAAAATAAAGAAAAAAAATCCAATATTCCTATCAGAATAAAATATTCTAGTTGGCATTTGCTTGAAGAAGATCAGAATATGGGATAACAGTTATTAGACTTTACTTCTGTTTGTTTAAGTTTACGACTTGCAAGTTAGAAGTGTCTCTTGAAGAACAGACTTATATTCTGAATCGGAAAATATATCAACACATATGTAGGTGTAGGCACACATGAACCTATTCCTTCATTGGAAATGATCGTATAAAAAAATAAAAAAAAAAAAGAGAGAGAGGTCTAAATCCTTACATTTTAATAATCAAAATTAGTTAAGTAAAATATCTGATTTATTCTTTTTCTTTAAGAGAGAACTGAAGCATTGCAGCATTACTGGGTCTTCCTGAGAAGTTTGTAAATGGTCTTAGGGTTGTTTAAAAAGGCTTACTGTACATACATAGCCCTTATATTGTGCCAGAAGATTTTAGGATATGGAGCATTATTAGTTCATAATTATTAGAAGTTTGATCACTGATAAATAATTATAAATGTTTAAAGTAAGCTTTGATAAGATGAACCATAAAAATTCCATAGTCATTGTTAGAGTCTGTTCTCTTTTAATTGTCCTTTTTAATAATTTCTGAATTATGAATCTACATATTATACATAATAATATATTAAAGACTTAATTATGCACTAAAGTAGCAATAAAAAATATCATTCTGTATTAGTAAGCATAAAGTAGTGTTCTTGGTTAAACACTGACTACTCATTCACAGCCAATACTCGCAATTCTTGCTTCCCAACAAATCCCCAAACTGTCTTTTTAAGTTTCTAAAGGGAAAAACACAAGCATTTTCTTTTTCTACTTTTGCACATTTTATAGATAAGTTAGCATTGATTTCTCTGTGTAAACGATCTCCTTGCACAAACTTGTATGATCCTTCAGAAAGTGAAAGTTACTGTAGCCAAATTAAAGTGAAAGCTTGAATTTACAATATTTACAAAAAGTGAAAGTTGGATTCTATGCTTGTAATATTTGTACTTCTAAAATGAATGCTTTGAAATTTCACCCTGTCAAAATATAGACTAAATTTTATCAGTGCTTGGTCAATTTTGTATAATCTAGAAAGAGAAGCAAGATAAGATCATAGCTTCAAAAAACATGACACTTTCAGCCCAGCAATAATAATATTCACAACAAATTGTTCACAAACTGTTCATAAAGAAAAACATGCTTCACTTCAAACTTTGAAAATAATTGTTGAATCCAAATCTGACAATGAATATTTTATCAGCATAAAAAGATATTATATAGTAGTATTTAAAAATGGATTAATAAAATGTAAGTGCTTTTCATAATTTAAAAATTGTTAAAGTTTAAATTTATTAAAGTCCTCTCTTATTTGTGACAAGAGCTATTAGGCTTAAGTTATTAGTGAGTTACTGTTATAAAAATCAAGTTTGTTCTTTAGTTGCAATTGGGTTGTAACCTGCATACAGACCCAGTGCTTTTGCATCATTAGTTCCTTGAATTGACCAGGAATTTCCAGCCAGTAATTTGCATTGATGAGTTAATGGACTCTCTTGAGACAATGGACGAGAATGAAACTGGCTGACTGACTGGATCTTTGCAACGAAGTATTTGACTGATTATTACAGGTGGGAATCTGAGATGGTTCTAGAAGTTTCCTTCAGGATAACTCTTGATATATCTAGTCCAGTTGATATTTCTTAAAGTGTTGGTTGACATCTTTGGTGGCATGTCTCAACATGTCTTTGCTGCAGTGGTGATCAGTTTATGCATAGATAAGACATTTATAAGTGGTCAGCTGAAGCTGTTCCTGCAGCAAACATCATATAAAAGTCCTTTGCATGTAGTTAAGATATTTAAGAGATGTTCCACATTTAGTTATGTTGCACCAATACCAATGAATTATGCATGTGTGGTGGTGGATGTAGAACCATGGCTAGATGGATTATAAAAACTAAACAAAAATAGTGATTGTACCAAAGCAGTAACTCAGATAAACTTTGTCCATTCATCTGAAGATGACACTGGAAGGACTCTTGCAACAGAGATTTCCATCACCACCAGATGGCTACAGGCTATCCTTTAGGTGAGATTTAATTCCCTATGTGTGTTAGCTTATATCAATATCCCAATATTTCCTCCCGACTTTAATAAACAGTTTCTCCAACTAGTGTCAGAGAACTTGATGATCTTGGAAGTGATAATTCCCACCTTTAAGCATGGAATCCAAGAAGTTCCCTAATGTACTTTGATGCTGGACCCACACTATCTAGTGGTCCTTGGTTTTGGTTCCTTGAAAGAACCATATGTGTTCTCAAAGAACTTTTGATTCCTGTCCAGAGATTGCAAGGGACCTGTAGAGGTCATACAACCCTCTCTAATCATGATTGTTGTTTTCTTACACTCTGAATAGTAAAGTGTAAAGGAGGAAAAATTAATACCACATCTGCCATGTTACCTCACATCCTTCTCTTTTGTATAGCTATGCTGAGCAATGAAGATAGGGAAGGCAGAAAGTTCATATGTACTCTGACTGTCAGTGAGATAGATTTATTATAGAAAGCTCCTGAGAGACCAATTAATATCACTAGGGTTGTCAAAATATGTGTACCATGAAGAATGCATTCAGCCCATGAACACACTGTGAAGGTAAGGTCACTGAACACTAGAACACCAGGGGAAAAATTCAGTCAGAATGGAATAAAAACTGAGCACTAATTAAATGAATTGTAAAAAACTCAGAACAGTAAAATACTGCCTAATCTAGAACTGTGTTTTCTAGGAAGACACAGTATTTTTGTTAAACAAGTACAATAGATAAACACTGAAGAGAAAAGGCAGAATTAAATATTATCCCAACAAAACTCGATGCTTCCTATCTGTGTCAGTGGTCATGGTTCAGAAATTAAAATGTTAATTTTTAACTTAGGTGATTCAAGTAAGACTTCACTGGTTTATATTACAAAAAGAGTTATTGTTAGATGTAGACATCTCCAACATTTAATTGTGATCCCTGGTGTTCACATTTATGCAAGAATGCTGCTCAACTGTTAGTTGTATTCATCAGTGTCCTAGGAGTACAAGCTAGATAAGTGAGACTTGAGGTTGGAGGATGATAGAAAACTGTTAGACATAACCAATACCGGAGGACAAAAAATTCTTGCAGGAAGAATTGCATAATCCAGAAGACTGTGATGATAGAAGTATTAACAAAAAATGCAAAATCATATGTGGTTTATGATTTTGCTTTTGCCATTGCCTAAGTTATTGCTGAAACAAAGGCTTTGAAGGAGCATCTACACTGTGCTTAAGAGCTTGGAACAGTAAACAGTAGAGTCAACTGTGTTCTCTGACTAAATTTCACAAACCCATGACAACAGCTGTAGGATATCTCTGACTTGGGGAGCATGCTATATGTGGGCTGTCATGGTTTCAGCCTGGACAGCAGCCAACCACCCTGCAGCAGATCACCCATCCTTCCCCCCACACACCTGGGAATGGAGTTGGGAATTGGAGGGGTAAAGGGAGACTCGCAGGTTGAGATAGGAACAGTTTAATAATGGTAATAAAACGAGAACAATTACAGTAATAGAAATTATAAATGGGAAATGCACAATGTAATTGCTCACCACCCACTGACCAATATCCAGCCCATTCCATGCTAGCGATCCCAAAATACCAAGATCCCACAATCGCAATCCGGGAAAAGAGAGAAAGAGAGCTCCTTCCCAACCACCCCTCCTTTATATAGTGAGCATGACGTTCCATGATGTGGAATATTTCATTGGCCAATTTGGGTCTGGTGCTGTGGCCATGCTCTCTCCCTGCTCCCTGTGCCCTTGCGCACGGGCAGGACATGGGGAGTCGGAGAGTCCTTGAAGTCTCAGTAGCAGCTGAAAACATCAGTGTGCTGTCAACATTCTTCTCATACCAAACCCAAAGCTAAATCCAAAACACAGCACTATTCTAGTTCCTAAAAGGGAATATTGACTCTATTTCAGCCCAAACCAGGACAAGGACAAATGAACTTAAGCTGCATACAGACTCCCTCTGACCATGCTCCAGGGTAAGATGTTTCTACCAGGGACTCTAACACCAAGTGATCTAACTGAAAATGGCACACACATATCTGATGGTATTTTACAAAGATAACTATAAGCTCATACTTTGATGTGTGTTTTCTGACCACACCTGGGAAAAAAACAATAGCAAAAAAGAGAAAATAAGTGCACACATGCAGAGTATATCTGGTGGCAAATACAAATCCAGCAGTAAAGCTGACCAAGTTAGCTGGCAATTGGCCTTTGCAAACTTTTTGTATGGTTAAAAAGTTTGACATAAGTTTGACTTAAATTTCTACTTACTCTGCTGTAGTCGTCATTATTTTGTCTCTCAATTTATAAAATAAATTTTTACCACATTAGAATGTTGTAAGAACAGATGCATTATTAACTGATTTATTTTATTTATTTTATTTTATTATTTTATTTTATTATTTTATTTTATTTTATTATTTTTATTTTTATTTATTTATTTTATTTTATTTTGGTAGTGTTGTATAAATAAATACCTAAGTAAATATAAGTCTTCATGAGACAATAAGTTTTTTCATTCGTTTTTTTTTCATTGTAAGGATATTCGATTTCAGCAATATAGCACCTAAACACTTTAAATAAAATCTGTACATCACATCAATGTGGTCTTCAGATGTGCACTTTTGTGCAAGAAACAATTTTGCCACACCTTATGTCTTTTCAAGAAGAAAAACTCATTGAAGCAAAGTCAAGACAGGGTTTTAAGAGTAGAATATGTTGACACAAAGGCTGTCATGAAAATAAACATCCTCTCCTCATATAACTGGTAACTGATATGATTATACTAGCACTTAAAGTTGTCAGAGATGTTTATTAACCTTTACAATGAAGAACAAGTACTCTTCAAAATATATATCTATCCTTGTATATATGAATAAATTGCATCCTTTCTCTGTCTGTATATAACAAAACAACTTGTTTTCAATTTTATCTCCAGATCAACCTTAATAATATTGTTTTGAAGGCTTTTTTGAGGATATGTAGTGAGATATTTGATAAAAATTCCTGTATTTCTGCAAATCTGAGATAGCTATGTATCACTGACTTGTGGTTTGGTGTCATTTATTTACGCTACAATATAAAGAAAAGAATTGCTCGATGGTTATGTAAGTAAAATATAGTTGGGGAAAGGAATATGGCTTTTATAAAGGGAAAGACTTCCTTGTAAGTCTCTGGCTTTCTAGAATGGGGCACCGACTATGTGAGTAATAATTTGGTTAATAGTCTTTGGTTTACAAGCATTTGGCAAAGTTCCTCACTAAAGCCTTTGAAGCAGGCAGCCAAGCCATAAGAATAAGGTAACTGATTGCTAAATAGTTGATAAAAAAAAAAAAAAAAAAAAAAAAAGGGCAAGATTTCATTGAATGATCAGTTTTTGCAGTGGAAGGACATTTTAAAAATACATGCCCAGTCCAGTTCTGCAGCAAAGTGGGCTGCAATCTGTATCATTCAACATGTAAATTATATGAAGTGAAAAGATTGCTGATAACAAGTAGCGATGAGAACTGATTTTGAACAACTACAGAAGGACTAAGGACTGAGTGGTTGGGGGATAGAATTATATCTAGACAAATATAAAGTGACATTCTCAAAAAATAATCCTAACTAAAAATAATATGATGGTCTCTGAAGTAACTGTTATCACTGAGAATTGAAATCTCAGTGGTATGAAACTGTCAACTCAGTATGCAGTAACAGTCAAAAAAGAAAATAAATTTTCAAAATTATCAGGAAAGAAATATGAACCAGCCAGACTAGAGAATTATAAGGACAGTGGGTGCAATTTATAATCTGTCCTTTCTTGAGGTCATTAATTATTTCTGTAACACCTCATTTGGCTGCAGTGGCAGTGGATATTGTGAAACATGAGTTATTTTAGACTGAGGTAGCAAGGGAGCAACATGTAAAGTTTTAAAATGGGTGGGGTTTGGACCCTTTCCTCCAAAACTCCACACCCCACCATTAGGTAGACACCATCCTCTACCCACCAGCACATGGAATCCTAATATATTTCCTTTATAAGGCTTAAGAGCCACCTCCACAGCTGTCATCCCCTCTTCTCTGGGAAGCTAGAGTTGAATTCAAGCTATGGGACATCTTTCTGTTGTACCCGTTACTCCTATTGTGTTTATAGTTTTCCTCAACACTTTAATTCCAGACTTGTCGGCTTGTCATCTATTCAAAACAGTAATTTGGGCTCCCATGTCAATCAAGAACTCTAAATTTACTTGTCTTGGGCCCACGGGAATATGTGTGTAAGGTTCCTTGTCATCAGACCGTTGGCAAGAATCCACCATGTGGAGTGTGAGTGAGCATCCCGAACCCCAAACTGTGACTTCTGGTATTTTAATTCTTTTAGTTCTTCTTGTAGTGTTGCAAAATAGTTAAGTTTTCCTTCCTAAGGAGTGGTTGTCAGTGTTTCCTCTTGGCCCCTCGCCTTCCCCTCTAGCAACTCCACCAGCTTCCAGATATGATTGGTGGATGGCACATGCAACATTACTCAGGGTGCCCCTAGTGCAAAGGTCATTCCTTCCTGAATCGTAAGTCCAACCTGATCTGCCTAAGAAAGGCTCAGATTCCCAGTGGGGAGACAGTTCGGGGATGGGGCTTTCAACTGGCTTCCTGGACCTGTCTATTACTAACTGCTCCATAACCCATGATCAGCCCCTCCCATCTTGCGCCCATAAGTAACTATATTGTGTAATGTTTCTGGCCAAGTCAATGCATGCATGGGTGATTCTGGGGGTATTGCTGATTGTGCTCAATGGCTCTCTGAATCCTTTTTCTAAGGGACTGGACATGTATTTTTAAAATATCCTGTAATCCCCTAATAAAGGATCTAAGGTGGTTGGGGTCCACCAGTGCAACCATTGGTATCCCTTGCTGCACTTTTTCATGCATCGCCTGCACACAAGCAGCCCTTTGCACTCCTTCCACCAGCTCCAACAATTCCTTTACCCTAATAGTAATAAGTTCCCCCCTCATTAGAGAAACTCTCCACAAATACTCAGTTTCTGTTTTGCCAGGTTTGTGTGAGAATTTAGCTTGTAATTTGTTGAGTTCAGGTACTGCCCATGAGGCTGTATGGACAGCAGTTTAGGGGTTTTGGCCTTGCAGGCCTGTGACCCTTTCTGTTTTAATAAGGGGCTGTACATCCTTTTCCTCCAGTTCCTCTATTTCTTCAGAGCTATTCTCATCAGGGTCTACCCAAATGTCCCCACCCTAATCCGCAGGGTCTACACCTGAGATCAACTTTCAGATTTGGACAATACTGGGGGACTTTTTTGTTTATGCTATCACGATTTCAATTTTTTGTTCCAATAGACATGTCCACTCTGTTTCTCCTTTTGATTACACTTTTAAACAATTTATTTCAAATATCTTTTTAAAATTGTCTTTTTCTAATCTCTCAGAATAATTATTATGATCTCATGCCTGAAATGATGAGACACCCTGGATGGCACACATAATTCCTTTGCCTTTTCCATCCTGAATATGTCCAGAGGTTTCTGTGACTGCTGCAAATTCAAACCACTTCTCTTTTGTCCATTGTACACCTGGGAGAGAAGGGGCACAACCATGTCTACATACAAATTTTTCTATTGACACCCTGCTCACTGTGCCAATTTAATGTCATGGGAGTTTACAAAACTAAATTAGGCAGGTGACAAGCTAAAAGGAAATTTATTCTAAGCAAACTTTTTTAACAGGTGATAAACTAGGAATGAAGTTTGTTCTAATCAAAAACATTTAGCACTTCAACAAATATTAGTAAACTACAGATTCAAGATGTCAAATGGAATTAATACTACACAACTAACTTAAGAGTTCTTAAGTTTTAGAAATGAGGATCCAAACTGCACAATCACTCACCTGTGAGGGCTCTCAACCTCGAGGACTTACCTTGGGCAGTGACCTGACCCAAGGGGAGAATCCCTAACTACAGACCCTCTGCTTTGAGGACTGGCTCAGTTTTCCCTCCAGAGAAACTCCACTGTTGACTCTGATCTGCTGTCATATGTGGTTAATGGTCAAGAAGTTTCTTGGAACAAAAGTGTTTCATTGGCTGAGGGCCTTGTCTTTTGACCAAAGTGTGTACATGACAGTCATCACTAGGGAGACCAGTGGTTCAACAGTTGAGAGGTTTTGAGAAGTTGTCAGGGCGGATGCACCTACTACACTAGCCTTGTGAGTGCTGAAGTATGGGCTCAGAGATCTCAGAGTCTTCCCTAGGTATCCGTTTATGGCCACTTTTCTGATTGGTTGTCACCTTAGGCACAGTTCTGTTCCTAGCACAAGTAAAGGGTATTCCTGATAGGAGTGACCATAAAGGCAACCTGGTTATAATGGGAAAAATACTGACAGAAAATATCTGCTAAAACACTGACAGAAGATGTCTGACAACTTGGGAACTTCTAGAGCTAGCCTTGGAACCAGGCCTGTGAAATAAAAGCATCCTTAAGAAATGTAGCTGGCATCTCTGAAGTACAGCTGGATACCTAAAGACCAGAGAAATCCTGAGATATGATCATTAAGAGGAAATATAATAAACGGTAATAGCAATTTATAGAATCATAGAATATTTTGGGTTAGAAGGGACATTTAAAGGTCATCTAGTCCCACACCCATTGCAATAAACAGGAACTTCAACTAGATTAGGCTCCTCGGACCTCTGTCCAACCTGACCTTGAATGTTTCAAGGGATGGGGCATTAACCAACTCTCTGGGTAACTTGTTTCAGTGTTTCATCACCCTCATCATAAAAAATTTTCTTCCTTATACCTAGTCTAAATCTACCATCTTTTGGTTTAATACCATCACCCCTTGTCCTATCACAACAGGCCTCGCTAAAGAGTTGTCACCTGGAAAGGTGAAATTTAGTCTGGAAAAGGGGGAAAACATCCTGAGAAAGTGGGAATCAACAACTGCTACTGGCTATTCTAGCTGAAAGGAAAGAAAAACTGTCCAGAAAAATAAATATTATTCTGAGATAATAGAAAACATCATCTATTGCCTCTCCCAAGTGAAAAATAGAAATTAGCAATACCTACTGGCTGCTAATGGTAGCCAGGTGGTAGTGTCCTAGACCCCTTTATGTCTCTGTGACAGAGATTCTCTTCCTACCCAAAATAAAGCCTCTCTCTCTCTTTGAGAACTCCCTATGCACCAACTTTTCTATGAGATCTCCTAGACAGACTGGACCCTCATCAGGGACATGTGGCTGACTCCAGACTTCATGAGGCAGATCATATTCAAAGTGAGACTTTGTTTATCATTGATTGGCTCCATTCCAAGAAGCCATTTTAAGGACCCAATTCTGGGATCAATTTTGAGTCCCCAGTCCTGGGAGGGGTTTGATTAGCACGATACCTGTACTACTTTGAATAGTATGTATACAAGCATGCATATAAGTAGTTAATCATATTTGTTGCTTTATTGATGACTATCTTGTAATAATTTCTAATATTTAAAAATATTGTTGATACTATTGCTTGATGCTACTACTGATTGCAGTTACAATTGAAATATATATAAATGCTTGGGTTGTTTTATTAATAAGTATACTCGCTTTACTAATAATAATTTGTAGTAATCTATAATAAAGAAGCTTAGGAACTAAAACCTCCATGTCCTCATGTATCAGGGAATCCTGAAAACCCACTGCCGTGGTCTTTACACACCCTCAAGTCAGGTACATTTTATAGGTCATGACACCCTTGACGGAGGGAATAACCATGGAGACACCACATGATGATGGGGGGACAGAGGTTATGGGTTAGCAGTTTATTTATGGCCACTCCTCTTCTGCCTGAAATACAGATGTTCTGTACTGAAATACAGACTTAACCACAGACTAAATTTTTTTTTTCAACTATAGCACAATTTAGAATTGTTATAAATATATATAATTTTATCAAATCTTTTACAGTATCATTGTCTATCAGTAGCTGTGGATCTGTAACACTTTTCTTCCTTGATCCAGTTTTTATCTTTGCTTTGTGGTTCAGATTAGGTTTCCCTGTTTTGGTTCCTGCAATCAGTAAGAAGTTAGGCCAATATAATTATAGTCTCAGTATCAGGGAAGTCAAATAGTTCAGTCTAATTTAATGTTTTCAGGAAAAAAAATAGTGTAGAATAATGATCCTTTTCAATCAGACTGGGGAATAAAAAAACGAAAACTGCTCTCACATCTTAACTTTAAGATAAATATCAACATTTATTTAGTTACTTGCCTGGGACGCTGTCAAGGTTTGAGCTCAGAGGGAAACTGAGCACCACACAGCTGTTCACTCCTCCCTTCTCTCCCAGTGATGAGAAGGGACAAATTAGCCAGCCTTGGGATTTGAGTTAGGACTGGGAGGGGCAAATCACCCATTATGGTCACGGGCAAAAGGCAGTCTTGTTACGGAAAGGAAAATAAGAACATACAGCTATTACAGACACTAACAACAACACTTAACAGAGTAGAACAGTGAGAAGCATTGCCACATCTTGAAAACACCTTCCCCTCACCCCTCCCTTCTTCTTCTGGCTCAGCTCTGCTCCCGATATCTCTATCTCCTCCCACCAGCAGTGCAGATGACAGGGAATGTGGGGGTGCAGTCAGTGCTGCCACTTCTTCCATCTTCAGTGGGGGGAGTTTCTGAAACTTGTTCCCCCTCCTCCATCACAGTCCCCCTCTCACAGCAGACAGTCCTCCACAAACTTTCTCCAACGTGAGTCCCTCCCATGGGCCGCAGCGTTTCCTTACACTGCTCTGTCATGGGACACCAACTTTCTCCAACTGGAGTCCCTCCCACGGGCTGCAGCCCTTCCTAAGCTGCTCCAGCATGGGACACCCCCACACGCTGCAATCCTCCCAGCACTGAACTACAACAGTGGGGCTACCTTTTTCCACAAGATCTCAGCCATCTTTGGGCACAATCATCTTGATCAATCAGGCGAAAAACACAGGCCATAAATCAGTGTCTGCTCCACTGTAGATCTTCATGGGTGATGGGGGGGGCTGCCCTGCCATCTCACCACAGGATACAGGGGGGTCTCTGCTCTGGCATACCTCCCCCCTCCTTTCGTCCTCCGTTCCTCCACTGACCTTGGTGTTCACGGAGCTGCCGCAACTCCTCATCACAAGTCCCAGTGCTTGTCACCACATCCCTTCTTAAATACATTATCACAGAGGCACAGCTGATGGGCTCAGTTTTGGTGCAGAGGTGGATCTGGCTTGGAGCTGGGGGAGCTTCGAGAAGCTTCTCACAGGGGCCCATCCCTATAACCCCCTCCCCTGCTACTGAAAAACCCCACTACTCACTCAAACCCAGGACAGACACATTATAATTTACATCTGTTCCCTTCTTTATAGTGATGGCTCTGAATAGAACAAATAAAGTCAGAATGGAAAAAATTCTGATCTATCATTCTCCAATGATCTATTAGATATTTTAATTTTTATAAAGCTCAGTTAATTTTTAGTTGTCAAAAATTTCTGGTATTGTTAAGAGTCTTTACAACAATATTATAATATTTTTAAAGTTAATTGAAACCACTGGAAAGTAGTTCTATTTTCTTCAGTGAAATTTAGAATAGGCTTTTATTGTTATAAATATAATTTCCTTTTGTAAATGAAAACTTATTTTAACAAGACTGGTGGTTTGTTTTTGTTTTTGTTTTGTTTTTTTTGTTGTTGTTGTTGTTTTTGGTTTTTTTTGTTTGTTTGTTTGTTTGGTTTTTGTTTTGTTTGGTTTGGTTTGGTTTGGGTTTTTTTGTTTTTTTTTTTGGTTTTTGGGTTTTTTTTTATTATGGTCTGCAGCTCTTACTTTTTTGAGAATTTGATGCTCTCTATTCATCTGACAATGAGAGTATATTAATTACAGATGTTTTAGACATGAACTACTTTTTGATACACAGGTCCAATCAGAATGTAACATTTGAGCTGTTAATAAACTGAATTGCTGGCCTGTTTTCATAGATCAACAATTTAAGTTTTTGTCCCTTTTAATTTTATTTGTTAGTGGACATCTATTACTGTTCATCTGATTTTTATTTTTTCCTCCACAAAATATGAAAAGAAGTGGCCATAAATTAGTGAAGGAAAAATTGAAAGACATAATGTCAGTATCTATTCAAAATTCCTTTCCCCTGAAAATGAAGCACAAACTTAAAAGGGATCTTTTAGGGTTTTTTTTTCCAGTTAAAGACAAAAGAGTGGTTAAAACCAAGCAAAATGTCTCACTGAAAGAACATTCTGGCATTTCTATTTCTTGTAACTGCTAGAAATAACAGCTAGAGACAAGTATGTGGGGAAAGTAAGTCTGGATTTGAAGTTAGACTGAGATGAATCCCAGTTAGCAGAGTACAGAAATTATAGGTTATTTATTTCAACTCACAGAGGGAAGCAGAGGTGTGATTGATCTTGGTTATCAGCAGAAATATGAAGACTAGGTAAGGTGCTGTGCAAGTAGAATTTCTTTAAGATTGCATTTTGTCCAAATAAGTGAAAGATTCATTAAATATTGCTTAATTTTAATGAACTTGGTCTTGAATGTTTTCTTGTTTCTTAAAAGGAAACTCTCACAGTACAGTATCTATTTCATTATGATTGAAGCCCTCCCTTAAGAAGACCAAACCACAGCTTGCTACCTTTGGGAAGTCCATAAGGCCTCAACAGCCAGCAATGATACTTTTGTCTGGATAACCATGAGAACTGTTCCATCTCCATTTTCACCACTATTTTCTATTTTATTGTCTTCTCAGTTATTTTTAGTGATTTTGTTCAATTTTCTTGTAATCTCTTTTTACCCATGATCCTTCTCTCTCCTTTTTTTCATTGCTGTTTTATGTCTCTGTCATGATCATTTCTAGAAGCAGTACTTTGAAAAAAGAAAGACTGGTAATGCTGATTTATCTCAGCAGGTGAAAGTCGTGGTAAATTTTCAGATTCAGTAGCATTTAAGCAGTGATATAAATTTCTCCAGCAATACTCTGTTTTGTTCTTAATTCAAATTCAAGCCACCGTATACCTTTCTGAAAATTGGATGTGTGCAGTCACCCTGTCTACAAAGAATTTGTGTATCTAACTGAATACATTTGAAATTCAATGAAAAATGGTACATCTCTATTCCTCAAATTCAATCAAGTAAGATATTTTATGTTAGATTCTGTGACAAAAGCTCATCCACAAAAGAACACAGAGAGACAATGACAGATGAGGGAGTCCTGGCTACTTGCAAGCCCATCAAAGGAGCTATCAGCTCATTTAAGGCCAAACTCCACAAACCCAGAAAAGCACAGGAGCAAAAGGAAACATGGAAAACCTTCCACCTTGAGGACTCATAGAACGGGACACCATAACCAGACCCCTCACAGGGACATCAGAGGAGAGCCTCAGTCCCATTATCCAGATGTAAAATAGGTCAAGAAGAATTAATGCTGTAGCCCTTTTGACTTGAGAGGCATTGCTGCCTAGGGATACGGGACACATTATAGGGTACAGGGGAAGAGCATTTGGGGATTACATGAAATTTATTACAGAGACAAAACAACACCAGGAAAAGGAAAGGGGTTTAGGGGATTTCTAAAGGAATAAAAGCAGGAAATTAGAAGTATAAGAGGATAAAAACAGCTGGTCACATGTAAAGAGTTTACTTGTCATTATGCTTATCTGACCATCACCTGCTCTCAATCAGCAGTCTTTCTTTTCTTTTCATAAATATCTTTCACAGAATCACAGAATCACAAAATGGTTGAGGTTGGAAGGGACCTTTGGAGGTCATCTGGTCCAACATCCTGATCAAGCATTGTCATCTTAAACCAGTTGTCTAGGACTATGTCCAGACAACTTTTGAGAATCTCCAAGGATGGAGACTCTACAACATCTCTGGGCAATCTGTGACAGTGTTCAATCACCTTCACAGTGAAAAAAGTGTTTGATGTTCAGAGGGAACTTCCTATGTTTCAGTTTGTGTCCACTGACTCCATTCTGTCACTGGGCACCACTGAAAGGAGCTGGCTCTGTCCTCTTTGTATCCTCCCTTCAGGTATCTATATACATCGATGAGATTCAATCCATCTCACTGCTCGTGTCATGGTTTGAGCTCAGAGGGCACACCCTATCACTCACTCAAACCCAGGACAGCTCAGCCAGCCCATACTTCAACAGATTCTGTATGAGAAGAAGCTCTCTTATGGGAGACAGTGCCAAAGATCTTACTGAAGTTCAGGTAGACAATATTTACTAGTCTCCCCTAATCTACCAGGCCAGTCATTTCACTGTAGAAGTTTATCAAATTAGTCATACAAGACTACTCCTTGGTGAAGCCATACTGACTACTGCTGATTTTCTTGTTGTTCATGTGCCTGGATTAGCTGCTCCACCACCTTCCCAGGGATCAAGGTGAGGCTTACTGGCCTGGAGTTCCTTGGGTCCTCTTTTTTGCCCTTCTCAAAGATAGGAGTGGCATATGCTTCCTCCAGCCCTCAGGCACTTCTCCCATTCCCCTTGATTGTTCAAAGATTATTGACAGTGGCCTGTAATGACATCAGGCAGCTTCCTCAGCACTTGTGGATTCATCCCATCAGGGTACATGGATTTATGTCTGTCCTGTTTGCTTAAGTATTTCATGACTTGATCCTCTTCCACCAAGGGTATATCTTCCTTGCTCTAGCCTTTCCCCCATGTGTGTGAGTGCCCTGTGTGTCTGTGATCTCTGTGGCCATCTGTGTGTATATGTACCTATGTGAGGTTTACATGTGCTCGGTGTGCACGTGCCTACTGGGAATACATTTTTAACCTTGTTACTAATTGGTCCTTGTGGCAGGGAGCTGCAGCAACCTCAGTTCTCTCAGGTTGTCTGATCCAGCTCAGTATTTTCCCCTAACATGTTATAAATACAGAAGTCACATCCTGCAGACTACTAGACCCATATGGCCTGCAAGAAAATTTAGACCAATAAATGTGTTCCAACACCAAATTTTTTGCCAAAAATACCACAGCTGAAAAGGTGTTTTAAAGAAAATGGAAATAAAATAATATTATCACTATCTTATAATGTTAAAAATGCCCTATTTCAAGAATTTAGAATGTTATTTTTAAAATGGACTCTCAATAAAAAACTTCTTGATATGTATATTTGTTATTAAATGTTTAAATTAACAATATTGGAGCAAAAATTTCCACATAAATGTCAAACAAATTTTACCAATTCAAAACTAAGTGTTTTCAGAATTATACCTGATAATTTTTAACACCTTGTAGTTTATGTAGAAAAAAAATATGACAAAACAAATAAAAACCCAACCAAACAAAGACTTTTTTTTGCAGAGGAAAAGAAGAAAGATTCTCACAATTAATTTCAGCACTGAGATGTGTTACCTGGAGAGGATTTGTTAAACCCACTGGATAATAACTGTCTTTGGAAATCAAATGGAAGGCTAAACATGCAAGGTTGATAAATATTAAATTGACATGACTGTGGCACTTATTTTAGGCATCTTCAGTTTTGGCACTAAAATTAGTTTAGGTTCTATGTATGAAAACTGACAAATAAAGGAAAGGATTTGTAATATTAATTACCCTTTGGACATCAGGGACAATGTTTCAGTGTGCTAACTCTTGATCTCCTCCACTGCAAAGCATTTGGGGTCCTGAAGAAAACACCAGTGGTTGAGTTACACTGTACTAATATCTAGGCAGGAAGGATGAAGGAGTAATTATTTTAAACATCTGCAAAAAGAAAAGCTGAGTTTCTTAGGAAGACTTGGAAGCAATTAAAGACACAAACTTAAAGTGTACATTCTAGATGGGGCTAGAAATGTCAGTGAAGTAAATTTCCCAAAAGAAAATATATATGGTATATGCAGATGCCTCTTATCCTGCTGGATACAAAAAGCTATATAAAGAAAGTGAATTGATGGTCAATAACCAAACAAGAACCCTGACCTTTGATTGAGATAATTTAATTTCAATGTGATTTTTAGGTTTAATTTCACTTTCAGTCACATCAGAAATTTGCCTTTGGGATTGATTCTCAGTTCAGATCAGATCACTCTAGAGCTGAATGCAGATTTTCATGAAAGATGGATGAGTCTTGAAACCTCCAACTTCTTTGTCGCATCATATGTGTTCCACTTCATAATGTGTGTGAAAAGTCTGGAGTTGTGGGTTTGTACAGGTGGATTAGTATACTTGTAAATGTTTTGATCCTGTCTTGCTTTGATTTCTCTATTAATTTTAGTAGAATCAATGTATGTTTGCACCTTACAGTCCTGTGGTGTAATGTTTTAACTTTGGTCTATTTATACATAAGTCTTTTGGACTTTGTTTCTGGATTTCTGGATTTCCTCAGCACATGTCATGTAATTCCATGTGTGCTCTGTGATCTTTTTAGTAATCCATAAATTCCGTAAACACTTCTGGATGCTTGCACCCTGTGGTAGGAGAACATCTGGCTTCCTCTTCCTCAGTTAGTTAATGCATTGCATAAGAAAGATGTTACTTAGATCTGGCAAGAATTGTTCATTTCCTTTACTTTCAGAAGTCTTCAGAAAGGTGTGTGAATTAATAGGGTTTAGTCCAATGAATCATAATTTAGACAGTAGATGACCAAACTGACAAGTTAAGTCAAAATGGATAGACTTATGACTTAACCATCTTTGATGTTAAAGGAATTTATACAAAAAGTATAATTTCTTAAGGAAGCTATTATAGCCAGGAGGATATAAGACTAGACCAAATACTCATTTAAGCTAGAAATAACTTTCTAAATATGAAAGAGAATATTGCACTCGCCACCTCACCTCCTGAAAAAAAAAAAAAAAAAAAATGCCCAAACCAACACCACACTGTTGTGGTTTAACCTGGCAGGTAGCTAAACACCACACAGCTGTTGTTCACTCTCTCCCTTTAGTGGGATCAGGGAGAGAATTGGGGGGAAAAAAAAAACAAAAAAACAAAAAACAAAACAAAAAAATCATGGGTTGAGACAAGCACAGTTTAATAGGACATAAAAGGAAGGGATGATGATGATGATAACATTAGAACATGCAAAACAAGTGATGTACAATGCAGTTGCTTTCCATCCATTGACTGATGTCCAGGCAGTTTCCAAACAGTGGTCCCCAGTCAGCTTTCCCTGCTAGTTCATATACTGAGCATGACGTCAAATGCTACGAAATATGGGGTGAAGAACGTGCTGGTTTTGGCTGGTGTAGAGTTAATTTTCTTCATAGTAGCTAATACAGGGCTGTGGTTTGGATCTCTGATGGAAACAGTGTTGATGATAATACAGCAATGTTTTCATTATTGCTGAGCAGTGCTTACAGTCAAGGACTTTCCTGCTGGAGGTGCACAAGAGGTCGGGGGGAGCAAACATCTGAGACAGCTGACCCCAACTGACCAAAGGGATATTCCATATCATATGGTGTCATGCTCAGCCTAAGAAACTGGGGGAAGAAGGAAGAGAAGGACATTTGGAGTTGTTACATTTGTCTTCCTAAGTAACCATAACACGTGATGGAGCCCTGCTGTCCTGGAGATGGCTGAACACCTGGATGTTGATAGGAAGTGGTGAATGAATTCCTCATTTTGTTTTGCTTTGCATATAAGGCTTTCACTTTACCTATTAAACTGTCTTTATGACTTCCCATGAGTTTTCTCACTTTTACATTTTCAATTCTCTTCCTCATCCCACCAAGGGGGAATGAGCAAGTGGTGGTGTGGCGCTTAGTTGCTCGCTGGGGTTAAACCATGACAGTCCTTTTTGGAAGCCAACATAAGGCTTGAAAGGCTTGAGATAATGACAGATTTGATTGGAATTTGCTTGATCAAATTTATAGCTGTTATTGCTGTTTAGCTATTAATTGGAAAGCTCCTGTACTTGCCATGGGGCTTGCTTGCCTCACTGTGTAATAGAGTCTATTGCTCATTAGTGGCTGCTTTTTGTTTTCGCTGTTTGCTGTACTGCAGAGTAAGATTTACTCTGCTGTGCCTGGGAACATGTTGATAACAGCAATGGTGATGTGCCTGGGCTGGAAAATGTACAGGGCATCACTGCTGTTTCTCTGCTGCTGTACTGGACAGTCTGGAACTTCAGTGTGAACTTGAGTCGAACAGACTGTGACCTGTCGATGAGTCCATGTGGGAGCAGGACACCCCAAAGTGTCTGTAGACATGAATAAGCCCATGTCAGATGAGGTACATCTCAAAGCTTCTGCAGCTGTGGTTATGTCTGTGCTGCAGCAGGTGTACCTCTGAAGGGATTGTGGCCCAAGGATAGGTCCATGCTGGAGAAGATATACCTCGAAGAATCAGTGGCTGTGCATGAGGTCATGGTGGAGCAGGTTTACTTCTGAAGGGACTGTAGCCCATGGGTAGGCCACACTGGAACAGGTGAACAGGATGGAACAAAATGACTGTGGCTGTAGATAAGTCTGTGCTGCAGCAGGTAGACCCCTGAAGATACTGTGGCTCATAGATAACGCTCCACTTGGAGCAGGTACACACACACACAAATGGGAACGACAATTACAGTGATAAGGACCAACATTAATCTATGACAAATCTTTCAGATAAGGATGAGGGAGAAAGAGGTAAGACAGAGAATGATTTTAGGGAGATTTTTAATAACACTGAAACATTTCAGAAACTTGACAGCTTAGAAACTGTAGTGAGTCTAGTTGGAATGGAGTTAATTTTCTTCATAGCAGCTCTTAGGGTGCTGTGTTTTGGATTTGTCACTAAAACAGTGTTGATAACACACCAATGTTTTGGTTATTGTTGAAAAGTGCTTGTACAGCATCAAGGCCTTCTCTGTTTCTCACTCTGCCACCCCAGCAAGTACGCTAAGGGTGGGCAGTAGTTTGGGAGGGGACACAACCAGGACAATTGACCAAAGGCATTTTGCACATCATCTAACTGGGGGTTTGGTCTTCCAAAGTAGGCTTATCTTGGAGACTGACTAAGAATCCCTCTGCTGGTGGGAGGTGATGAGTGATTGCTCTTGAACAGAGATACCAGATATTTATCTTTATCTACTCTAATTAAAAAGTGTGTAAGAGATGGAGGGGGGAGAAAATTACTCTGACAATCTAGAAAAATATATACATACTCACATATTCACATTCTCAGAATGTCACTTCAAGAACTGGCTGATTTTATATTCATTATAATTCCACCTTATTAGTATAGTTGTCACAGTGATAATTCATTTAAGTTTATTCTTTGTTTGGTTGAAGGAAATGCATTATTTCTAAAATATATTTGAAAATCCTTCTGGAGATTTGATAAAATTATTACAAATAAAAAAAAATAAATTAAGAAAACGTGTATCTTTTCCAGTTAGAATAGAATAGCATAGAATAGCATAGCATAGCATAGCATAGACTAGACTAGACTAGACAATAGAATAGAATAGAATAGAATAGAATAGAATAGAATAGAATAGAATAGAATAGAATAGAATAGAATAGAATAGAATAGAATAGAATAGAATAGAATAGAATAGAATAGAATAGAAAGAATAGAACAGAACAGAACAGAACAGAACAGAACAGAATAGAATAGAATAGAATAGAATAGAATAGAATAGAATAGAATAGAATAGAATAGAATAGAATAGAACAGAACAGAACAGAACAGAACAGAACAGAATAGAATAGAATAGAATAGAATAGAATAGAATAGAATAGAATAGAATAGAATAGAATAGAATAGAATAGAATAGAATAGAATAGAATAGAATAGAATAGAATAGAATAGAATAGAATAGAATAGAATAGAATAGAATAGAATAGAATAGAATAGAACAGAACAGAACAGAACATTTCAGTTAGAAAGGACCGACAATGATCATATAGTCCGACTGCCTGACCAATTCAGGGCTGACCAAGATAAAATAAATTATTAAGGGCATTGCCCAAATATCTCTTAAATATTAACAGGCTTGGGGCATTGACCACCTCTCTAGAAAACCTGTTCCAGTGTTTGATCGCCCTCTTGGTGAAGAAATGCTTCCTAATGTCCAGTCTAAACCTCCCCTGATGGAGCTTTGGACCATTCCCACACATCCTGTCACTGGATATCAGGGAGAAGACCTCAGTACCTCCCTCTCCAGTTCACCTCCTCAGGAAGCTGTAGAGAGCACCCTTCAGCTTCCTTTTCTCCGAAGTAGGCAAGACCAAAGTCCTTACCTGGTCATCATAAGACTTTCTTTCCAGCCCTGTCACCAGCTTTGTTTCCCTCCTCTGGACACATTCAAGGACATTCACATCCTTCTTAAGTTGTGAGGCCCAGAACTGCACACAGTGCTCAAGAGGCAGCCACACTGACACTGAATACAGCAAGATAATCACCTCTTCTGACCAACTGGTCATGCCATGTTTGATGCACCCCAGGATGTGGTTTGCCCTCTTGGCTTCCAGGGCACGCTGATGACTCACGTTGTGCCTGTTGTCAACCAGCACCCCCAGATCCCTTTCTGCAGGGCAGCTCTCCAACCACTCCTCTCCCAATTTATACTTGTGCCTGGTGTTACTCCATTCCAGGTGCAGGATCTGTCATTTGGACTTGTTAAACTTAATTCCATTAATCATAATCCAATGCTCCAATCTATTTAGATATCTCTACAAGGCCTCCTCTCCCTCAAGAGAGTCAACAGCTCCTCCCAGTTTGATATCAGCAAACATATTAATGGTCCATTCAACCTCTGCATCTAGATCATTGGTAAATATATTGAACAGCACTGGCCCTAGAATTGAGCCCTGAGGAACATCACCGGTGACAAGTCACCAGCCAGATGTAGTCCCATCCACTACAATCCTTTGTGGCCTGCAGTTCAGCCAGTTCTTCACCCAGCACACTGTAAGCCTGCTCATCGCACAGCTGGACAACTTGTCCAGAAGGATGTTGTGAGGGACAGTATCAAAAGCCTTAGTTATCTCATGGGTAATTTCTAGTCAGGCCAAAGTTTATAAATTTTTCCCTTCTCCCAAGGCACACAAGAAGACAGTGTTCAGAAACCCATACCTGAGGAAAAGATTATACAGGCTGAGTGGATGGCTCATTTGCTGTTGTCATTACATTTATAATGAGTTCTATAATGCATAAACTTTATTTCAGAACACTCTCTATTTCCATGAAGCTTTAAATATCCTCCTCTAGTCATTTTAAATGTGATTCATGTGACAAAATATCAAGAGACAGTTTCTTATTTGAAATGTCTTAACCTTTTCTTCACCATTTCAAAATAAAATAATAATCTTACCTCCAAAATTTGTATCCCCCAGACTTATAGGTGCAGAAGGCATAGGGAACAGCAATAGTATTGATTGAATTGAATAATAACAAGAGTGAATAATAGTAATTGAATAAAGCATTCAGTTATTCCAGTCTCAATCTGGAGCAAAAGAAAATCTGGAGCATGCATTTCTTAACTAAATTTTATGTGTATCTCATTATAAAAAAAAAAAAAAAAAAAAAAAAAAAAAGAAAGTTTGACCATATACATCCTCAGTTAAGCTTATTAGAGCACAAGTCAATAGATTAGAATATTCAGCGATTTCACAGAGTAAAACTTGTAGAGCGAAATCTTCACTGAAAAAGCCTCCTAAGCCAAGAAAACCTGCAAATTACACAGCCTAAGCCTTAAAAAAAAAAAAAAAAAAAAAAGGTATCTTTCTGACTCACAACCGAAGATGAAGGATAAGCTCCTTTTCAAAACTTATTGCACTTTAGTCCATTTTAAAAATAAGTTGGACTATTTTCTTTTTTAATGAATGAAAACTGCTATTTCCTAGTTCCTTGAAAATCACACCTTAGTCAAGGGACAAACCTAAACAGCTCATGGAGCTGTGGATATTTCTACAGTGAAGAAATTTTACTTTGCTCTCTGCAATTTAGAAACTCCACCAGAAATTACCATTAAAAATTACAACCTTGTTACAAACATGAGAGAAAAATGATTCTTGTAGGGCCTGATTAGGTTCAGTGCTTTATGTACATCTTGCAAACCTCTTCATTTTCACAGGCTCATCAGCTAATTTAGCTGATAGAAACGGATCGAATATCCTTTGCTATACTTCTGCACTTCTAGTTATTTTTCTTACTAATCAGAAGATTATTACATTCAAATGATCATTTGATCATTCAAAAAATGCAAAGCTTTTTCTTCTATTTAATCTTCATTTTATTATGTAGTTTCAGTTGTATTCTTATTCCACATTTCTTGAACTCTTTTATCACTGAAAGAAAATGATGGAGTTATGGATGTGCATATGCTTCTGAATAACATTGTGTACTGTTGTTACTCTGTTGTTGTTGCATATGAATGAAGTGGAGCAGGCCACTCTTTCATGAAAACAGTGTCACGCTGGACTGGAACTTAATGGAAGAATGTCTAATATTCTTTATTGCTCAAAAAAAGACAGTTTCAGGCCTCCAGTGGCCCTCTGTACAAAGCCAAGTTTTTGTTTCAATGATTTCACCACCTAAAATACTAGTGAATAAAATGCTGAGAAAAAAAAAAAATACTAAGAAGGAAATGAACTGGTTTGATGTTTGGAGTGAAACATTACATCTGTAATTAATCAGAAATAGGATTTAAAATTCTTATACACTGGTAGAACATTAATGCCTAAATCATTATTTTACTTATCCTGTCTTCATCATGAAGGATGTGGAGGACATGCAGGTAAGATGTCACTCCAGCAACCAGAAATGAATGATTCAAGACAGATACAGTTCACCTCTTCCAGACAAAGGAAATATATTATACTAACAAACCCAGCATATGCAGTATTTGAAAACTTAACAAAAATATGCCCTTTATCATACCAGTATTCCCCATTATACCAATGTAATTGTTTCTCTAGGTTCTGAAGAAAGGATAGGAACTAATATGCATTAGATAAGTCAGTTCAATCTGCTTTTTTACAAAGATCTGCACATAGCAAAATGGCCAACCTATTATTAGCACAGTACGGTAAGCAGATACATTTTTCACTCAAAGAAAATGGTCAACTACTCATTATCATTGAGTCACCGATACTTACCTTCAGGAAATATCTCTTAATCTGAGAGACTTTCATTCACATCTTATCTACTTTGCTGCATAGCTCATTCACATGTATTGATGTCTTATCACAAAGTCTTGTAATTTAATAAAGCACAGCAAACAACCCAAAATCAACCAACCCCACAATGATATTGAGATCATTATAATGAAGGACATTATTCACATGCATCTTCCAGTAACTGATAGCCTGTTCAGGTTAATTTTACTTGTTGGAGGAATTATTTTATTTTTATAATTCTGAGATTCCTTCAGCTTTCTGTCCATTTGACTGACTAATGAAGACAGATAGCTGGACCTGGACCAGGACATCCTCTGGTCCAGTATAACAAGACATATTATTCTCAGTAAAAACTTTCTAAAAATTTACCTGATAAATTTAAATTAAATCAAGAAAATTAAAATAAAGACATAAAGAGTGTCATGGTTTGAGCCTGATTGGCAGCCAACCATGGCAGCCGATCACCCACCCTTCCCCCTCTCCACCTGGGAATGGGGGAAGGGATTAGAGGGGTAAAGGGAGACTCGCAGACTGAGATAGGAACAGTTTAATAATGGTAATAAAATGAGAACAATGACAATAATAGAAAAAAAAAAAAAAAAAAAAAAAAAAACAAAAACAGGCAATGCACCATGTAATTGCTCACCACCCACTGACCAACACCCAGTTCGTTCCATGCTAGTGATCCCGAGATACCAAGATCCCGCAATTGCAATCCCAGAAGCGAGAGAGAGACCCAACCACCCCTCCTCTATACAGTGAGCATGACGTGCCATGATATGGAATATTTCATTGGCCAATTTGGGTCTGGTGCTGTGGCCGTGCTCCCTCCCTGCTCCCTGTGCCCTTGCACACGGGCAGGACATGAGGAGTCAGAGAGTCCTTGAAGTCTCAGTAGCAGCTGAAAACATCAGTGTGCTGTCAGCATTCTTCTCATACCAAAACCAAACCTTAATCCAAAACACAACACTCATCTAGTTCCCAAAAAGGAATATTAACTCTATTTCAGCCCAAACCAGGACAAAGAGAAAGATTTTCCTCATTAATAGCTGGACTAAGTACTTTATTACTCTTTATGTCATCCCAAAATCTACAGATATTCTTGCAGTACAAAAGGAAGAAAAATTTTTTTTTGGATTAGAGTATTCAAAGCTCGGAAAGGTACAATATATATTTTCAATAGAAAAGAAACATTAACTTTTCATCAACTATTGACTGGAAGAGACAATCATTTAATTTATGCTACCATAGTTACAAAAGACTTCTGTATCAGCTCACACAGTTTCAAATCATTTAAGTCCAGAGAGATTTCTTTGGTTTAGTTTACATGCCAGTAATTTAGAATCACTTACAACTTTTTTCTATTTCTGACACAGAAAAAAATAATTTAAGAAATGATCAGTACAGAGATTTCTGTGACCTGATTTAGTACTGAACCTCTGGCATAGGAGGTAATTTTATGATGGTTAGGATGAACTTTTGGTTTCAGCTATGATAACTCCCTAGGTCTAAAGTAATTGTCAGAATAGTGAGAAAAATGATGCAAAGCCCTGTCTTTACCTGTTTTCAGCTAGCTTTCTAGACAAAAGTAGAAGCTAGAGCAAAAGAAGGGTTAATTATGAGAATTTAAAAATTACAAGTATGTCTTACACTTTTGGTGTATTATTCCCCTGTTAAGCTTGATGTCTTAAGTCCTCCAAATAAATATTTGTTTGAATTAATATTTCCTTTCTAAAATTATTTTCCAACCATTTATATATGTGGGAATAAATTTATGTCCTGGCTGTCACAATTTAATATATTACATTATTATTATTTTTTAAATTAAACTGAAATTCTTCTATCTTGGTCCTTAAAAATATATTTGTAAATGCATAGATAACTATCAAAGTAACTGCTCAGGCTTCTAGGAAAAAGTTTGTAATAACTTATGCAGAAACTCATGAGCACTTAAAAATTTACACTAGAAGGAAATTCATGCTGATTTTAGGCACTTATTTCCAAATCTTAAATTTTTAAGCTAATCTTTCACCTTCCCTCTTCCACTCCTCCTGCTCTTGATCACTCACTATCTAACTGTGGAAGAAATAAAATTAACAATTGTTCAGACTGAATGGTGAGTGCTGCAAGACTTAAAATTTATAATGAAATTCATGTCAAAATAAAGCACGGAGTAAGATTTGATAGCTCCAAAGGGGAAGAAAAGTAGAGAAAGGAGAATTATAAGCTTGAAGTTGGAATCTTAATGTCTACTTAAATTTTACATTAGATATCTAATCTTTCTTTGAAAATGACCCTTCATAAGTATTTGTAATTTTTCAGATTACGATGACTTTTCAACCTCAGAGTTTTTCTTAAAGTTATTTAGTTTTTATTTGTTTACTTTTTATATATATATATATTATATGGCATTTTCTTTCTCTCTAGCTATATATATTTACTGTTGTACAGCTCTCCAAAAGGATAATTCAACGTTGAATCTAGAGGTGCTGTTTTAAATGAATCCATAGCACTATTTTAGTCAATGCATAATATTCAGTCTGTTCTTTATTCTCCTCTAGACATTAGACTTAAATTTTTGTTTACACCTCTCCAAAAAAGCCCAAATGATGTAGGAATTATGATAGTAATAGAAATGATGAACAGTAAATGTAAAGAAAAATAAATTCTGAAAATTTATAAACATGATTAAAAATCACAATGACAATTTATTCATCAGATGAGCAATAAAGAAATAAAAATTATGCAATATTTCTCAATAATTATGGCAATGAACATATTGATATAAATTGGGTTGCAGTGTTTGTATCAGATGATAAATTAATATTTAAAGGTATGTAGCTAATGTTGCAGATTACCCTGTTACCCAGTTACCTAGTAGCCCTTACTCATTTAACTGAAGTCATTTAAGACAGTAATTTGAAAGTGATTCTCTTATTTACTCAGAGACACCTTTCAAATGTGTCACTCTTCTGAATATATAAAAATAAATATCTTCATATATTCTTCTTAATTTTAAAAATTTTTACGTTTGCTCACAACAGGATCTACAGGTGACAGTTTATTTTTCAAATGCAAATATTCTATGGGCTGAATGATTATGTCTGTATTTTCCAAGCAGCACATTTAATCTAACAGATAGATATCCTAAATGCAGACCAGTAGTTAAAACCTCTTATACATATGTCAAATTGGCCTAATAATCACAGATGTGATAATGTAGATTAGGGCTCTATTGAAAATTAATATAATATCCTATTTTACATTTCCATCCCTTCTGTTTTTTTCTTTTTTCTTCTGTTAGTAAAAAGAAATCACCCTATAGTCTCAGCCAGAGTCCTCTCTTTTCTAGGTGATTTAGAGCATAGTGTATAAAGATGTGCACTTTTCCTGTATTGGTAAAATTGGACATAACATTTTCTACACTCAGGACAAAAATTTTCCTTTATTAGTAAAATTTTAGTTAGCAGTACAGCAAATATTATCTTTGTACTGTAATATATGAAATAATATTGAATAATATCTGCTAAGAACATTTCTAAAATACATTCGAGAAGTAGGCTTAATCTTACATTTCCATGACTTAATTTTCAATACATTAGTAAAGCTTTTCTATTTACTTCTGCTTTTAATTGCCAGATAATCTATCTAATGATATTCAGGGAAAACTGCTACCTAATTTATAGTATTGTCTTAGTCTAATTATTGGCATCTTCCACTGAAAAGAGTTGCAGTGGTTTGGGAGGCTAGTAGGAAGCTTATCACTTTGAGAAACTGTGTAATGTGACAAAAAAATCAGAAGTTTTTCCCTTACATGTGAGCTGCCATAAGAATATAGGTGTAACAAACTGAAATGTAATTCAAGAAAAGTCCTAGGAAGTAAATACCCCACCCAGGTTACATTCATAAAAAAAAATCTGTCTAGCTGCATCATTATCTAAATGATTATCATTCAAACACAAAGACCCTTCAGGTTCTTTTATAACATATGTAGTTTATATTGGTGCATATTTTCTAATAAAAGAAATACTTGGGTTTACATTCATGTTTTCAGAAGGACTGGTCACTAAACAACAGTCTCTGGTGGACATTTTCTTTCTTGTAACAATTCACTTGCTGAAGTGCTAGTATTAGCCCAGTCTAGGAACAAACTTACTTTCATTCATGTCCATTTAGAATTTCAAACCTTATGCCATGTTGTTTTCATGAATTTTCATGTTCATTTATTGTTTGCCTTTAAAAATTAACTGGAATATCAGATACTTTAGATTAGTGTATAGTAAAAATACATCCTGTCTATGAATGCCTACTCACTGTTTTAAAATATGAACAAGGAGTATAGAGCTGTAAAATTAATTACAAGATTATAAGCAACTTATGTGCAGTCTTTTAACCCTAATGGAATGATCAAATTTCTTATACAGTTTTTAGCAATAAGAGTATATTTATTAGAGCTATAAGACAAAGCAGTAATACTCATCAACACAGTTGTCAAGAGCAGACTATGCTATTTTTTCCTGCCAGACTGGATACCATGGCAACACCTGGTTAGGAGAAGCTGAAGAAATATTTGAAGGTTTGCAACTGTTAGAACCATTGGACTGTAACAGACATGTATTAATTGCAAGTGAATATGACAGCACTTACCAGATTTCTGAAAGGGAAGAAAACATCAACATCATTCCAGACTAAGGAACTAAACAAGAGATGAAGCAAATACTGTGATGTCTAACTTCAAACCTGGTGACATGCTTGTGTACCCATAACTTACAAGGTCTGAGGAAAAGGTAGAATTTTATTACTATAGATATATTTCCCAAGAGAACTTTAAAGAGATGGGGAAAAAAACCACATTGCTTGACAGCTTAAGAGAATAAGAATTATACATTTAAAGCTATCTAAAAACATTTGAGAGTTACAATCAAGTGCAATAACAGTGATTTGGTATGAAAAAAAATGTGGTAGCATGAAAGTTTCCTTGGATACTGCTGTCAAATTATATCCAGAAAGAAGCAGTACCTAAACCTAGTATGTACTTTTAGGGGAGTTAGGACTGAAAGCTATTTTTGTTTTGTCTATGCATACACAATCAGAGAAGATGTTAAATCTACTCAAATGGACAGTAAACATTTTAATATAGATTTTAAATTCTGTAACATGTATATGCAGGCAGCAAACTATAATCTTCTTCAGACATGTAAGAACACTTGCAGCTGCCTTTATTTCAGTATTTCAAAGTGTGAATGTTTTCATGCAT
The DNA here is from genome assembly GCF_018691265.1 of Tyto alba. Taxonomy (NCBI): domain Eukaryota; kingdom Metazoa; phylum Chordata; class Aves; order Strigiformes; family Tytonidae; genus Tyto; species Tyto alba. The sequence goes on from NW_024881316.1 coordinate 4,038,483, forward strand.
TATTGATATGACAGTACACAGGAAACAGGTATCATTGACAACAGTTTGACTGCTTTTTCAAGTCAAAGAAAAATGCTTTCAGTTCTTGGAGCAAGCTGTTTATTTTATGCTACGCCTTCTGTTACATGACAAATGCCAATGTTACTTCTAATTACATAATAAACAGAATATGAACTAAATTAGACAAAGTTAATCATGATGCACAGAACCTCTGAATAACCTGTACGTTTCTTAATTCCATGTTAAAAAGGAATGTGCCTGCTTGAATTAGGCATTGTGTAATAGGAGAGACGGAAAATGTTACAGAGAGAGGGAAGCTAGGCTGGAATTTGAGAAACAGATACTGGTTCTCTCAGTAGACTTCTTATGGGAAACTGATAAATTCTCTAATGCTAAATCTGCCAATACCAAGTCCAAAGATAAGGTTCCAGGCCATCACAGCAGAATTCACAGCCTTGGGATGCTCAGTATGTAGACATAGTGAAGATCTGCAGAATTTCTTCCAAGATTTCTGAGTAGTTGTTCAGAGGACCTGAATATAATGCCTGAGAATGACTGCAGGCCATAGATCCACTTTTAACTTAATTTTAAATTATTGATGGGAAACACACCCTTTTTTTTTTTTTTTTTAATATATATATACAAACCAGTTCAGAAGCTGTTTTTCTGAGATATCATTTGAGACATTACTCTTATACATGTGACATTAAGGAACGTACAGCTTTTAAGTAAAACTGATTTTGGAGGGTTAAAGATGCCACATACAGGCCTCATGTATTTGAACAGCCTCTGCAATGGAATTGGATGGCCAGAATATGTCCACATAAAAAGTATAAAACTCAAATTTTCTGCTCCTTCAAAATGTACATTTAATACCAATATTTTAGGCCAAGAGAGTTATTGCAAATTTTTATTTAAGAGAATGTAATTGATTTCAAACTTAAAGAAAAAAAAATAAGGCAATAAAAACAGTTCCAGATTGTATTCAATATTGAAACTTTCTTAGATAAGTATTGAGTCTGTGCCCTTATCTTGTTTTTGTACCAGATATCATAATGTTATGTGGGTCTACTTCCTGTCCTTTGGAATGGACTTCTCTTTTTAATGTCAATTCCGTTGACCAGTTTGATAAATTTAGATACTCAGGGATTACTTAGCAGCAGTCAGGTTCCATTACTGATCCTCTTCTGGGTCTACTTCTTCAGAAATCTTTAACTGGGCATATAGAGCCTCTATATATACTCTGCAAGCAGTACACATACATCTTCAAGGTATAAGGCAATCGCTGGCTCAGGCAAACAAAAGGCAGCTGGGGTTTAGCTGTCAGGCTAGGAGCCTGTGTGCTCACCACCCCTGAATCAGCACCCAAAGTCATGGGTGAGCAGGCAGGATGGGTCTGGATCAGCCTCTGTGCCCCAGAAGCAGACCCTCCACCTTGCAGAGCTGTTTGCTGCCAGCCCCACTGACACCTATGGATGATGCTCAGTCAGTGACTCCAGACAAGCCCTTCACCACAATGTCCAGCTCAGTGAATGTGCCCATCTTTCTCTTATTTTTATGTTTCCTGTAGGATCCTATACCTACATTTGTTGTTTCTTCTCTTGACTTCCTGAGCAACTATCAGCCTTGTCTCAAAAACATCCTACCTCTCTCTGTAATTTTACCTTTCTTGTGCCTCTGTAGACTTCTCTCAGAGTTCTTTTTCAGCAGCCTGAGAAAGGTTACACACTGAGCCATATCAGAGGTGGGCCTGGATCCTGAGTACACGGACAACTAAAGCCCTTGCAGGGGCAGGAAAGCTCACTGGAAGGGCTAACCACTACAGGTGGAGGTTATAGGGTGGAGGAGGAAGTTATCTTTCTTATTCAGAGCTTCCCCAGGACAGTTAGGGCAAATATATTATTCAGTATCTACAGACTGGTATTTGTAGGAAATATCTTACTCCTAGCTAACTTTAAGATTATTTTAATCATTTTTAAAACACGTATAAGTAAAAGAGTCTTTATCATATGTTCTGTAAAATTCACAGTGTCTACCACTTTCCTCTCTTTCCAAGGATTCTATACACATCAGCTACTTTGGTAGTCACCTTGCTAGCCAAGCACATGACTATGTATGTTAGCAGAGTTGAAATCATGAACTCTGCTTTGCTGCTTTCAGGATTTCTAGTATCACAGGATTTTTCCTTTCACTTAGATGTTTCTAACTTAAAGTTATTTTTTTTTTTGCTATTTATTATTCTTTTACTCTCTTTAGCATAAACAACAAAATAATAAAATATCCTGTTTTCTTATGAGGGGAAAATAACATTTCACCATAGAATTGTACACATTGAGGATTGATTTATTTACAAAATATGTGAGTCATTTAAATTGCAATTACATCACATGAAATTGAGGTGGATAGAATTCAGATACTTATCCCTGAACAGAACTAATTCATTAATCTCAAATGTCTGAGATATGTGAAATTATCTGTTAAATGAGTAGGTTTTACTTGTTTACATAAATAAGTGGCTATAGCAAAAAGAATTCAGAATATTTTATTTGTTGATGTTCCTAGAAAAAGCTCATTGTTGTCTTCTACTAATGGAAGATATAGTTGAGGATAACATTTCACAGTTTCAGAGAGGACAATGGGAATAACTTTATCACTGACAAATGTAAAAATTTTAAATTGCTGTGAGAATGTAGTCCAACTTCTTTGTATTTTCATGTTATTCAGACCTTATTGACGAGACAAATTTTGTATTCCAGTGCTACAAAATTTCTGTATGCATAAAATATAGTAGTAATAAAGTGTCAAATTGAAATAACTTTCAAAAAAGTAAAACAAGAACAGATAATTTAGAATGTACTGAATTTCAGTTGCATACCTTTATTTCACATATATAATCATTGAAACAAACCACTGAATTTATAAAAATGTAGTATGCCTGGCACACAAAATGTTTTTTTATGATCTAAAATTTTGGGACTCTTTCTAGTTCATTTTTGCAGGAAGAAGTAATAACTCCTGATCAGTTCATTTAATCAGACAGTCTGCTGAATAAACAAACCTGGAGCTTGTCTGTTATTTACAGATCTATTGGTTGGTCTAATAAGAAATTAAGAATATGAATTTGCCATGCCAACTTAATTTTACTTATTATATGAATAACAACTCCTTGCTGCTCACTCATGCCTGTAATAAGCACTACTGAAAGATGTGTGGCAAATGTTGAAGTAATTTTTTTAAAAGAGCAAGAAAGAAAATTCAGGAAGTTACAATCCAGTCTGCTTCATGTTGGTCCCTCGGAAACACATGGTGCAATTCCTCTTGCTAACTATTCCTGGGCCTGTGAAAAAGAAGATGTGGTTGGGAGTATCCAGCTTAGATTTAGCAAGGGTAAGAGTAGCACATGTCACCTACCTCAATTACAGCAGAATTTTTGTCAAAATCCCCCACAGCGTCCTTGTATCTGAGTTTTGACATCACAATGAAGATGACACTAGATGGAAAAAGGGTAGATGGACTGCTAAATGGAATGAAACTGGCTAGATTATCAAGATCAATGTTTAATTTAATAGTACTTAACTTTTCAAATTTAGTTACAAGTGCAGTTCCTTTATCCTGCAGGGTAGCAAGGGTCTATGCTGTAACCTATCCTGTTTATCAGTGACCTGGAGGAGGAGACAGAACATGCCTTCATGAAAGTTGCAGATGATGTCAGACTGGGCAGGGAGAGGGGCGTGCTTAACACACTGGAGGGCAGAGGACCTTTCAGAGGATCCTAAACTTGGTAGAGAAATGGTCCAACAGGAACCTCATGTAATTCAACAGATGCAAATTAACACATGAGGAGCAGACTAACTGCTCTCCATCAGCATGGTCTAGAGTCTGACTTGATTATAGGCAACAGATTAAGGGAAGTTGTTATTTCCCTCTATTCTATCCTCATTAGATGATATCTCGAACACTGTGACCTGCTCTGGACTGCCCAGTACTAGAAACATGCTGATAAACTTGAGTTCAACAAAAGGCCACCAAAATGGTCAAAGGATGGGTCACACATCCTGTTTGAGGAGAGATTGAGGGAAATGGGATTATTAGTGTGGAGATGAGAAAGCTTTGTGGAGCAGGTTGACACAAGAAGGCATAGCCAGACTTTTTACTTAAGTTGTACAGCATGCAAACAAGACACAGTCATCCACACATCATAAATTGAAATGGGAGTTTCCAACTTGATATAAGGAGGGAAAAAAATAAATTAACTGATGGGATAATTAAGCACTGAAACAGGATACCAAACAAGGTTGTGGAATCTTCCTCCTGGGAGGTTTTCAACACCCAGCTAGACAAAAGCCTGAGCAACCTGATCTGAATTAAATATAAACAGTGCTTTGAGAAAGTAACGAGACATATCCTGGTGTCCCTTCCAACCTGAATAATCCTACAGTTCTGCAGTGATGTTAGCATATAAAGGAAATACTTATTCTATCTTTATAGTTTATTTAAGTTTATTACTGGTTCTGAAATGTGAAGAGCATTTTATTCTATAGACATCAAAAACTCTTAGCAAAATCTTGAATATTTCTGCCCTTATTACATTATCCTCCTCTCTGTTGTCCCTAACATCTTCATTCCTTCCAGTCAATCTATTTGAAATATGGCAGCTAGTTTAATTTTTACCATTTTTCAAACTGTCAAGCATGTATCTATGAATTCTTCCACTAGTCCTCTTCCTTTTTATTATGTTCATTTTTGTTCCAGACACTTTCAGAACAAAATACAGCTTTTAACTACACCTGCAAAGAGGTAAGATAACAACAGAAATAAAATTACAGCCTATCATTACTTGTAGTATTGTAAATAAACCCCACCATATATACCTGGTAAGAATAGTCTTTCAGTCTTAACACCTAGTAAAAGGAAAGAAGGAAAGAGAAAGAAAGAGAGCTTTGCCCTTACGAATGAATTACCTAACAGCTTTGTAAATGAGATAACAGAGTAAAAGCTGGAAGGTCTTTGTGGCCCTATAAAACTACAAACAGCATTTGCCAGATGGCTTTACAACAGATTTTAACAAAAATGCATATAAATGACTCTGGCAGCTCCTAACCAGCATATAAAAAATCTCTGTACAATCTGCTTCCTCCTCATTAGACTTTAATCTGCCCCAGATTTAACTAATAAATGCTGCAGAAACTAAATCCACAAAAATGTCCCTTAAAAAGGTAAATAGTTATGCTTTAATGATGACCTTAATAAGTAGTGAAAACAAGTTAATAAATTAATTTCTTATCAGTTTGCTATACTTTCTAAATATATTTCCACTTGTTTTGGGCTGGAGAATTTAAGAAGGTCTTTATCTCCGAAGAGAATGGAAATCTCATCCCAAATGTTTATTGAGGTCCAAGCCAGATATTTTCTGATGAGTGGAATACATATGTGTGTGTATATATATATATATATATATATATATATATATATATATATATATATGTGTTATACTTTCTGTAACTTAATACCAACAAATTTCTGCCACTCAGAACTGCAATCTGTATGAAATGGTTATTAGAACAGAAGCTACATACTATCCAAAAAACTATGTATATTCATACTGATCTAATTTTTTTCCCCAACAATATTTCTTGTCTATGATGAATGAAGTGCCAACATTTATGATCAAAGGAAATAGACATTTTAAATTGAAAATTATAAATCTGTTCTTGAGTACCCAAAACAAAATCTTGTCATTTTACTTGAATTACACATATTAAGCACAAAACAAAACAAACAGAAAGGCCAAGCAACTAACAACAACAATCCAAACAAAAAATATCCACTCACTTTCAGTGGAATAACTTTGTAAGAATTACTTATGTGGGAATAAAGGACTTTTATCAATTGCTGTGTCATTCATAATGCAGTTTTAGAATGACCAAGAATGTGTAACAAACAATCATTCCTAATAAGCCTAATTTTGAAATTACAATGCATGTCTTAACACTTCAATGTCTGCACCCAGGTTGTGCTTCCAAAATACCCTAAACTAATCTAATTGCTATCAGTCTTGGTCCTACTTTCTCATTGCCTTCATTTTCTTTTTCCTCTCTTCTTTGTGCTCTGGCTTTTCCTCGGTTCTTCCTTAAGGTATTTCAAAGTCATTTTTGACACTCAGAGTTGGTAAAAATCTTAGTAAGACAAAAGAAGTACAAAGATTTCCATTAACTTCATATACAGAAGCAGTTCAGCAATAGCCCAGTGAAGGACAAAGTTGTTGCGCTGAAGATAATGGTGGGGAGAAAGACTGATTCTGTGTTATGAAACTGAATTAAATCATACTCAAACAAGGATAAATAAATTTCTCACAGCATAAATTGGGGTGCAGAATTTATTGTAACATTTATAATGACTAAGATAATAAGAGAGAAAACATTCCTGTAATATTTTTGTAAGAATTATTTTCAAGAATATTTTTGCAAGAACTATTTTCAAGAATATTTTTGCAGAAGAAATGCACTTCCATTCCTCACTATGCGTGTCAGCTTCTTAATGATTTGGACTTGGAAGACTTTCTTATTTCCTAGCTCCTGATCACAGGAGTGCTTGTCATTGTTTGATTTCTATTTTTCCTGCTCCCTCCAAAGCAATGAGCAACGACCTTTGACAGAGTACTCATCTAATTGGATGGGCTATATGATGCATTACAAGTGCCTTTATTTCCTCATCCTTTTCTCTCAATTCCCAATGCAGGTTTCTTAGACAGTGGAAAATAATCAAATACAACTATTAAAATATTAAAAGGCAGAGAAATTTCCCTTATTTTTCCATGTTGTTTTCTCATATATGATCACATATGTGCCCATGAAATAAAGATATTAACTTTAAATTTCTGAACACTTTTGCTTTGCACCTTCTACAATATTTTCATAAGTTGCTGTCAATCATTTTTGTTTCAATCAAAGTTTATACTGAACTCAGAAGAGAAGCATTTCCCTTTTGTATAAGGAAAACATTATAAGAGACTCATATTAGTTTCTAAATAAAATATTCCCGGTACATAATCTATTTCAGCAACTCAGCTCCAAATGTTATGTTCTAAATTACATTTAAGGAAAAATAGTGAATAGCTACATGGTGTCTGGAGTTGTTCAGGTAGTGCTTGCTATAAAAAAAATAAACAGAGATATTATATCGTTTCATTCAGCAAATGCATTCAGTAGTAGATTAATCTATCATGAAGTCAGAGTGGTTTACAATAAGCACATATTCTATGTTTTATGACTTGAATTAGTTTTGCTTCACAACAAAACAATGGGTTTCTGCATTTTAAACTTTGAACAAATAAAGCATTTCCATCAGACCTGAAGTGCCTTTAGAAATACTACATTAATTAACAGTTATATAATATTCATAAACTTACCTATATCTCCTTTTGCAATCCCCAACAAAGTGTTAACGAATTCCCAAATTTTCAGTGGTCTGCTGACCATGGTTTTAATATCATTAGGCTACAATGTGTAATTACAATCTTCTATATTAATCAATATTTTTTGTTTTATTAATCCATTAATGAATTAAACTAAAATTAATGTTAATATCAAAATTATATTAAACATCAAGCAGGTTTCTTAACATTATTGAAATGATGGCTGAAGTAAATAATAATTTAATTTTAGTGGAACTGCGAAAACCTGGTATCTTCCCTAATAAAACAATGTGTTATGCACTTATGCATATATGCCTCCAGATCCACTGTGCCTTTCAGAATTGTTTCTGACTTTTGGAACCCTACTAAAATCTTAAACAAAGCTCTTAAAAAATGTATCAATAAGTACAAGACAGAGATATTAGCTAGCAGGATTTGTTTTGTTTTGTTTTGGATTTTTGTTTTTTAATAAATTTTTTAGTTTCTGAGTTTGAGACACCTTGCCCATCACCAAAACAAAAATTCTGTTTATAAATATTACCAATTAATGGGATGTGAAAAACATACCTCCTGTCACTTTGAAAACTTGCCACATCCAGCTCAGTTTACCTTCCATCTTACTTTAGAATTTACAGGCTTCAGAATGTATTTGTGAAGTTCTGTGTTTTATTTTTTTGGAGGAAGCTAAAACCTAAAGTAACATGATATTAGATCAGAGAGAAAGAGTTTATGTAGATAAGAAGACTGATAAAAACCATGACACATGGAAGTAGCAGACCAATTTGGGGACTTCCAAGTCTCTGGTGCATGCAGTCAGATACTAAACACAGGTTAAAGACAGATACAAGATAGACCAGAGATTAGATGGAGTTTGACTAGGAAAAAAAAAAAAAAAAAAAAACAAACAAAAAAACAAACTAATCCAGGTAAAGAATTACAAGTCTATTCAACATTAATCTCTCTCCCCTCTCCTCTCCCCACCATGTTATTTCTTTCTCTCTCATGATCGCTCTTTTACAATCTCTATCAGAATCCTTAAGTCAGAGACCCCTTTTTCTTCTGTGTGGAACTCAGTCTAATCCTTTCTAATCAACATCAGCCATTTTTCTTTGGTATATGGTAGAATAACTCACTCAGTGGATGATTTTGTGTTGCTACATATAAAGGTCTCCATAACTGGTCCTGAAGCATCTGGAGCAAAGTTAGTGAGAAAAAGGTGTGAGATATGAGAAAAGCGATCAGAGGAATCAGAGGTTGAACAGATTTGTTCAGAGCCAAAAGACAATGAAAAGGAGGAGGGAGATTAAGGGAAAAGATCCACAGATAAAAAGCATAACAAAAAATATATAGATCTGTGTAGTGGGTAGGAGAAGGGGAAATGGCAGGAAGGCATGTTTAAAATGAATTGTTTATAATGGATGTGCCTAAATGTGTAGTTGGTAACAAGGAAAGACTAATTAATAAAATTAATCTATAGCAATTCTGGTATGTTACATACTTGCACACACAGTGGAATACATATTTTTACAAAAAAAAAAAAAAAAAAAGTCCCCCAATGAAGACACAAAAAGTGTCTTCTAGACAAAGACAGAATATGAATAGTTGTCATGTCCCACTCAGAAGAGGGAGACAAGTAACTTAGATTCATAGATCCCCAACAAAGTGAGTAACAGTGAGACAGGTTTCAAAGTCCAGGCATTTATTTATTTCCTACATTTCTCCCCTTGCTCAAACAACTATTTCTGCTGGGGCTGGTGAATCTGGAGGTGTTCATCTGGGTTTGCAGGATGTAGCACAGAGCAATACGCAGAGGCACACAGTAAACCCACATAGAAAAAAAAAATGAAAAGAGGAAAAAAAAAAAAAAAAACTATCTCTACAACAATGCTATTGGATCAGGATTCCCATTCATCCTGTCAGAGTTGAACAGCTCAGTCAGCCAGACATCATTGGTAGATTGTTTCATTTGATGCATTAAGTTGTGGGGATGTTGAACATTCTCTATGCTGACTGAGCCATCAGTGATGCTGAAGTGACACATACCTTCAAAGTTGAGGCAGTGTTTATGTTGTGGAAGGAGGAAATAGTCCACTATCAATCAATTTTATGATGTTCATTGTCATACAGCCATTACCTACTCAGAAAAAATAACAATGAAAAACATTAATTGTCAAAAGGTCTGCAGTTGTTAATGTTCCCTTAATATAAAAGGGAGATGAGTCTGTTACAGTAAAGGCCAACCAAATATAAGCATGCACATGCTGATCTTGTAAAAATGTGCCCAGGGTATGTGCTTGTAGTATAAGACTATAAAGCACAATTAGCCACCCTATGACAGGGAAACAGGGAAACAAGGAAAACAGTGTCATCTCCTTCCAGTAATACATATGCTATTGCTCTAGTTCCTTCAGTTAGCTTTACTCTGGGTTTGATAATCTGACGTGGGATAATTGTCCACACAGATTGGAGAGCTATGACTTGTGCTTTTTCAGACTGAACTTCAATCTAATGTTGGAGTCGTGACACCAGTAACACCATTTTAATGTTATCTCCTCTAGAAAAGGCACAGTTATTCATCAATGATAACTGAAATACAAGAATTTGAGAATCTGCTGTCAACAAAGGATGTAAAATAAGAAGAGGTGTTGGGGTACAAAACCATACAGAATTCTCAGGATTTATTATGTGAATCTTCACAGCTAGGCTAATGGGTTCTGTCTGATTTTTTGGCCCAATTATCTGCCACAATTCCCATGAGATTAGGGGAGTATGTAATTGGGCATACTCAATCAAAAAATTTTGCAAGCATCGAAGGCTTTTTATTGTTGCTTGGTCCACTGCCAAACAACCTTCTTCTTAGATAGTTTCTGCAGAGGATGCATTAATACCACCATATGTGGGGTAAAAGTTCTCCAGTACCCTAAAAATCCCTCAAAAGTCTGTAACTGTTTCATTGTGGTTGGCACAGGAAATTACTAGACTGTTTGCTGTACCATATTTAGTATTTCTCTAATCTATCCAGATCAAGCTATTCCCCAAAATTGTATAGTAGTACTAGGGCCCTATATTTTCTTTGGATTAATTATCCTCCATTGATCCTGTAAATGTGCATTCAGAAATTCAACAGCTGCTTCAATTCCTTGTGACTCTGACATAATCAATAAATCATCAATAATGGAAAATGGTCATGTTACCAGGCCATAGTGCCACATCAGCTGCTGTCATTTGGTGGCAGAAGCAAGGACTGTGTTTATATCTCTGAGACAATACTTGGAAAGTATATTGCTTTTGTTGCCAGGTGAAGGCAAACTGGTCTTGGCTTTCTGAAGCAATACCTATCAAAATGAAAGCATTAGCAAGGTCTATCACCACCTTCCTGGGTTGTAAATTTTTGTGGATATTTTGTGTAAGAGTAAACATGTCTAGTATAGTGTTGTGGTTTGAGCCTGGTCAGCAGCCAAACACAGTGCAGCCACTCACTCCCCCTTCTCTTCTGGCAATGAGAAGGTACAAATAAGCCAGGCTTGAGATTCGAGATAGGACAGGGAGGGGCAAATCATCCATTATTGTCCTGGGCAAAAGGCAGTCTCGTTAGGGGAAGAAAAAAAAGAACATACATTTATTACAGACACTAACAACAACACTTAACAGAGTAGGACAGTGAGAAGCACTGCCACATCTTGAGAACTCCCTTCCCCCCACCCCTCCCTTCTTCCTGGGCTCAGTTCTGCTCCCGATATCTCTACCTCCTCTCACCAACGGTGCAGGTGACAGTGAATGGGGGGTGCAGTTAGTGCTGCCACTTCTTCCATCTTTGGTGGGGGGGAGTTTCTGGAACTTGTTCCCACTGCTCTATCATAGTCCCCCTCTCACAGGAGACAGTCCTCCACAAACTTTCTCCGACATGAGTCCCTCCCATGGGCTGTGGTGTTTTCTTACACTGCTCTGGCATGGGACACCAACCTTCTCCAACTGGATTCTCTCCCACGGCTGCAGCCCTTCCCAAGCTGCTCCGGCATGGGACACCCCCGCATGCTGAAATCCTCCCAGTGCTGAACTACAACAGCGGGGCTACCTTTTCCCACAAAACCCCAGCCTTCTTCAGGCACAGCACCTTGATCATCCATGCGAAAAACACAGTTTTCTGGGCTTGCCTGGTGTATTTCCCCTGAATGTTCACAAGCTCTGTTGCCAGATATGGTATTGTTCAAACTGTGACCTGCAGAGCTCCTCCACCCTGATCATTAGTGTTCTCTATTTTAATTAATGGTCTCAGGTTTTCCCCTCATTTTGGGGATAAAAAATTTCTCAGCTCATTTCTAACTCCTTTATTAGATACAAGGGTCTATAGGCTGATTTTGCCAGACTTCTAAATCCCAGCTCACTCTTCAGAACAGAACTGAGATCTGTCTAGTTGTGGGTTTCTTGTTCATTCACCTCTAATTCAATCCATAAGAATTTTCTCATTCCAGGGCATCCAACAGAGCCATGTGGAGTCACCGAGTGGTGTTACCCTCGGCAGCTAATTGGCTCTGCAAAATTTCAATTTGCTCTTGCAAGGACTTAACTGTTTTAGTAATGTTACATTCTTTGGTCAATTGATCCTGAAGAGCTTTCACCAGATCTCTCAAGGATCTGATTGTCTCCCCTTCTGCTTGCTTAGTCAAATGTCTATCCTTCTGGGCTGTGGTCAGTGCTGCCTCTAATACAGCACACACTAGAGCTTTTCCTTTGCCTGGCCTCAACCTTTGCTTCTTTGTAAGGACAGTGATACAGATTATCACTTCAGGATTATACCAGTTATCATGGGCCCAGATCATGCCTGGCAGAGTAGGACACACTTTATACTCCTTCAATTTCTCAAGAACAGGGGAGCAGTCAAGCACCAACATTTCCTGGGCAGTCTCGGCTTGACACTGTTCAAACCTCTCCCATCTTATAGCTGAGAGATCACTTCCTGATTTTTCCTGTCCATATACATAAGATGGACAATTGGTATCTCTTAGGACTTTCCCACACAGTGGGGATCATGTTCATGACACCAATTTTAATGTCACAACCCACTCAGAAGAGGGTGACAAGTGACTTAGATTCGTAAATCCCCAATGGAATAGACAACAGTGAGACAGGTCTCAAAGTCCAGGCATTTATTAATTTCTCACAATGTATGAATTGGATGCATGATAATTGTCTAAGTATATAACAAATCATGGCAAGAAATATAGTATGCCTTGCGTTACCTAATGGTAATAAGAAAAAAGGAAAAAACAAGAGAAAGAGAGAGAGGTAGAAATAAGGATCACTGGTCTGGATTACTGTGTTGGTCCCATCCAAGTTCATCAGCGATACATCCACCTTCTTCACTTCCTCTTTGCTTCTTCTTCTTTACTTGCCTTTCTCATTCCTCACCCCCCTCAATTTATACATATTTTCCTTTGGTCCCTCCCCTAGGTCAACAAACACATCTATGTATCACATGTATGAAAAGGGTTAAGGTGTTTCATGGGATGCTGCAACTAGCATGGTCTTGTTAATCTTCATTAACATATTCAGGGTTGTCCTGGCTTTGAGTGAGTGGTGGGGTTTTTGGTAACAGGGGAGGAGACTACAGCAATAGGCCCCTGTGAGAAGCTTTTCAAAGCTCCCCCAGTCCAAGTCAGACCCACCTCTGCACCAAAGCCGAGCCAATCACCTGCGCTTCTGTGATAACGTATTTAGGAAGGTACATGGTGAGGAGGAGTCGGACTTGTGAGGAGCAGTTGCAGCAGCTATGTGTACACCAAAGGTCAGTTGAGGAATAGAGGAAGAAAGGAGGGGAGAGTTCTGCCAGAACAGAGGCCCTCCTGTATCCCATGGTGAGACAGCAGTTCAGCCCCCCCCTGCCACCCATGAAGCCCTATGGTGAAGCAGACACTGATTTATGGCCTGTGGGGAGCCCCACAAAGAACAGTTAAGGTGTCTGTGCCCAAATGAGGCCAGGATCCTGTGGGAAGAAACAGCCCTCACTGTTGTAGTTCAGTGCTGGGAGGATTGCAACATGCAGGGGTGTCCTACGCTGGAGCAGCTCAGGAAGGGCTGTAGCCCGTGGGAGGAACTCAAGTCAGAGAAAGTTGGTGTCTCATGAGAGAGCAGCTCAGGAAGGGCTGCAGCCTGTGGGAGAGACTCAGGTTTGAGAAAAGTTGTGGAGGACTGTCTCCTGTGAGAGAGGGACTACTATGCAGCAGGGGGAAGAAGTTCCAGAATCTCCCCCCACCAAAGATGGAAGCAGTGGCAGCACTGACTGCACCCCTCATTCCCTGTCCCTGCACTGCTGAGGGAAGGAGGTAGAGATATCAGGAGCCGAGCTGAGCCTGGGAAGAAGGGAGGAGAGAGGGGAAGGTATTTTTAAGATGTGATAATGTTTCTCACTGTCATACTCTGTCTGTTTAGTCTTGTTGTTAATGCCTATAATAAATTTATGTTCCTTTTTTCTTCCTCTAATGATTCTGTCTTTTGCCTGTGACCATAATGCGTGATTTATCCCTCCCTGTCCTATATTGAATCCTAAGCCTGGCTTATTTTCTCCTTCTCAGCACTGGAGGGGAAGAGAGAAGTGAGTGTCTATGTGGTGCTCAGTTGCCTACTTAACCCAAACTATGACAAGGGTGTCAACTTTAATAGATATTTTGTGGATAATGAAGCAAAAGTCATTCACCAGAGAGATGGCCCTTGAAACTTTACAAAATGCACTAGAGCAGAACTGTCCTGTATTCACAGGGCCCCCTCCCCCAGCAGTATCTCGTGTTATTTGGGAAGTCTTATCGGCTCCAGACTCCACATTATTCACCCTGTGACTATAATTTCATTACTTGCAAGTGTTTGAGACATTCTTTGGCTCTGAGGGCCTCTGTTCCCCCACAATTCCTTATTTTTACCAAGTCTTTCTCATCCTTGTTTTTCTCAGTCCTGTTTTTGGGGAGCTACAAGTCGTCTCTCACTGTAGTATGTGTGTAGTTCTCAGAGAAATTCTGAATTTTCCATTCTAAGTATGAAATTGTTTCTGGAACAAGAGTGGAAAACAACAAGACCAAATAATATCACTGTTAATTATTTAGAACATATTAATTAAAATTCTGTCTTAAAACTTTGTCAAAACAGACTGAAACATCAATCTATATTTCGAGTATATTTGTCAGGTGGGAACAGCAAATACCACATGGTCTTGGACAGATTTCACTTTGCCAAACCCTTTAAATTTATAGTCATGTTCTAGTTAGTCAGAATACTGAAACAGCTAATATCATTCAAGTTACTGAGACTTAAAATGAAGCGTGTTCTTAAGTGGATTGCTTAATTGAGGCTATAGGATTAAATTAATTCGCTAGGAACCCCTATTTAGGAAATTGATCTGGTAAAATATTACTAATTACTTTGAACCTCCACTGATGCCCTCATGAGGTACATTGTAATCCTCATTAGATAGATGAGAAAATGTTTTTTACCTGAGTAAACACCAACTACCTGATTGACCAAGATCACATCATAAATTTGGAACTGTAACCTCATAAAATCACATCATCCATACTCCAGATGTTAAACTTTTCATCTAATTCTTATGTGTTCTCATGTGGAAATATAAGGAGTTTCTTGGGGGTTTTGCCCTTTTAGATGAGAATATTATTCTTGTCACAAAGCGATATACTGTAATATAAAATTTATGTACTTTGACATTTATTTTTGTTGAACATGTGTTGTATGTATGAAGTTGGTTTGAAAATTTTACCTGAGCTACAACCCCAGCAAAGAGGCTGGTTTCTTCAAGCATGTACCTATATCACATGATATAGGGTTACAGAACTTTACTTATTCGTTGCTATGGTGAGTTGACCCCAGCCACAGCCAAACACCCATTCAGCCTTTTGCTCACTCCCCTCTCCCATGGGATAAGGAGAAAAATGGAAGGCAAAAAAGCTCATGAATAGAGATAATGACAGTTTAATAAGGAAAACAAAGTTATGTGAGCAAGCAAAGGAATAAGAAGAATTCATTCAGTACTTCCCATCAGCAGAGGAGATGATTATCCATTTCCAGGAAAGTAGGCATCAGTATATCTAACAGTTGCTTGGGAAGACAAACACCATAACTACAAATATTTCCCCCTTCCACCTTTCCCTGAGCTTCTATTGCTGAATATGGTTATATGGTATAGTTTTAAATGTCTTGGGTCAGTTTGGGTCAGATGTCTTGGGTGTGTCACCTCGCAACCTCTTGCTAAATCTCTACTGGTTTAGAGGAGAGGAAATTGAGAAAGCCTTGTCACTGCACAAGCACTGTTTGGCAACAGCTAAAATATTTGTGTGTTATCAACACACAAATGCAAAGAGTAATACCACACAGGCTGCTCTGAAGGAAGTTAACTCCATCCTTGCCATACTCACTACAGACACAATGACCCTAATTGATATGGTCTCACAGGTTTATAAATTTATCGATAAATGTATAGATGTCCCCTATATGATTTGAAAACATGTAATTGCATGCACAATATATAAATACACATAGGGATTATTAATATCTTCTTGAAACTTATTTAGAATCTTATAGCCTGAAGACTCAGCTATACAATTGCCAGCAATTGGCATACCAGAGCTGTATAAATTAATATTTTCAGAGCTGAAATTCTTGCTGGATGTTTAGTATAGAAAAGGATTAACACACAAAAAAAAAAAAAAAAAAAAAAAAAGCAAAAAGAGTGTTTAAATACTCACATGTATTTTCACTAATCCAGATATATACAAAGTCTTACTTGTCCAGATGTGTCATAATATTAATTTTATGTACCTCATGCTCAACACACACAAAGGTATTCAAGGACTATTAAGAAGAGTTAGAGAATATAGCTGTATAGATACAAGGATTTTTTCCTCAATGAAAATACAGTTGGATTTCAATGGAAGTTCGTTTTGAAATTTTTACTGTACTCTTATAAATTTGAGATAATCTTTTACCAGTCTTTCATATTATAATTTCTATTTTCATTTTTATAAAGATCTTTTTAATTTCAGTTTTATAATTTCTAGAATAGTACTTATAAATTCCTGTTGCATTTAAGGAAAATAATTAATTTGGTAAGAGATTAATCCCTTTGCGTTCTAGATGGTCCTCAGAGTTTAGAGGGGCTAAGGGTGGCTTGGACTTATCCCTTAATAGGTATGCCAATTACTGCAGTGACTAGTGGCCTGACACCAGATGCACAAACAGCCCATGTGCTGTCAGTCCAGTTGCATTCAAGAGAAGCAGTCAGGTTCATGAATAGTATGGTTTATTCTTACGCAACGTTTACAGATTTTTCGAGATTGCCTATGATAAATGCACAAACTGCAGGTTGGATATATAGCACTACACACAAAATATAATTGCAATCATGCACTTAATTTTCAGGTAATCACTCAGCATATCTGAGGGCATAAATCTTACCAACAGTTGTCCCTTCTGAGGAGGGTGTGAAGAGCACAAACCTGTCAATCAATCCCTCTGACCTGGTGTCACATTATTGTCCTTCCAAGTTGGATACAAACTCAGGGTAGTATTTATCTAGAGGTGTATATGTGAGTGAGTGGGACTGTGGTCTATCCATCGTTTCTTGAGTAATGATACAGCACATTCTTTGGTGCAATACAAGAGCAGTTGTTGTGGGGAAAGTGGAAGCACGGGAGATAGTGTCTACAGTTGTGCAAAACATTCCATGAGAAAAGTGGAAGAGTAGGACTGTGCAGCCTCCACCTCACTTCACATTCCTCCTTGGTGCCATGACAAGACAAATCACTGGATCTTCACCCTGTACTGTGTTTGTTCTGGGCACCATGTGTTAAGGAAAAGTATATTTTGCAGTTTCTTCACTGTTTTGCTTTTCCCAAACTTCCAAAAGTTCAAAAATAAAAATTGAAGGAAATATTTAATCTTCAAATCTTTCTTTTATAAAATTATTTTACTTTGAGTTGTTTGGTTTTGTCTTTTTTAAAAAGTGGAAAAATTCAATTCACTGTATAAGCAACTAAAAGAAGATGCACTAACAATTCTACTTAATAAAATTGTTGGACTTTTATTACCAAAGAGTCTTTAGTATAATAGGCAAAATATTTAAAAATTAAAAGTATGGATTAGAGATATGGTCTGTTATGATCGTATCTGGTATGCCTATTTATTTAAACAGAGTTCAATGTTCCCCTTTTAACATGTACTCTGTTAGAATAGATTTTTTTCTTTTTCTTTCATAATTAACAAAAATGGATGATAAATGAATAACTGTATTTCTTTGGAAATGGGAGTGTCATTTCTTTAGAAATGTCCACAGAGTTATCTTTCAACAGTGATAATACACTTTATAGTATCTTTCAAATGTTTTGTACTTTACATAGTTACTTGTATCCTACTTCAAGAAGAACCTAGTATTTTCCAGTTGCTACAAAGCATGAATATTAACAACCGTTATTGAATTTTCAGTAATCATCTTTAAGAGAAAGATCTTGGAATTATTTGTAGACTACCCCCAAATATTCACTTCTTAGTGTCAGGACTTACTCTTATAAGTACTTTCTGTCAAATAAGGTAATACGCAATGTAATTACATGGAGTTGGTTAAACATTATTCAGCTTCTGCTTTGAAAGGCAGCACATAGAGGAAGGATAACATGTTCAAACATGCAAAAAATTTATATGCCTAATGTTTATTCTGATTCAGTTTAAAGTGAATGCAAGTCCCCAGACTAAGGATTTATACAGAGTGCAGAGTGAGAGACTGAGTAACGAGCCTGGGAGAAAAGGAATAATTTCAGGAGACCTTAATCTAGACCCTTCCAAAATATCAGGAGGCAATGGTAAAAATAGGAGGATGATAAGTCTTGTTATGTTCTGGAGGCCTAGATCTTTCAGTTTACTTGGCTGCAACAAGTATTTATCAAACCAACTGAACGGAATGTTCAGCTTGGTTTTCCATAGTGGAATGCCTGATTTTTGGTTTCAACTTTCCATCTTTTATAGCATGTCCTTGAAGCTTGACAACAACATTCATTTTCCAGCTCACTTTCTACTCTGTTTCAATACATTTTATTGTTGTTACTTTTTCCTTTCTTTTTCTTCCTCCATAAAAGAATTCTATTTATCTATCCACTATTGCAGTTCATAGCAATAAGAATATATATTTGATTAGATAAATGTTTTCCAGATGATCACAAAGGTTTCTGTTTACAGATCCTTACTTGAAAAAGGACACTTATTTCTGGTGGGTTTTGTGTGTTTGTTTTTTTTTTTTTTTTAAATGTTAGTTGTACCAGTTAATTTCAATTTTTCATAGCAATAAGAATATATATTTGATTAGATAAATGTTTTCCAGATGATCACAAAGGTTTCTGTTTACAGATCCTTACTTGAAAAAGGACACTATTTCTGGTGGGTTTTGTGTGTTTGTTTTTTTTTTTTTTTAAATGTTAGTTGTACCAGTTAATTTCAATTTTAGGAAACAAAGAAAATGTACACAAGAAAATAATGTCATCTAAAATTATTATTTAAAATATTAATTTTAATCAAACAATTTTTTTTCAAGAAACAGAAATGGAAAGATTTTTATAAAGTACTTCTGAAGTTCTGTTCTGAATGATTATAGGAGTTACTCTGACAACTAAAAAAAGAGGATCAATGTTTTGACCCTCTCTTTTGTTTTCTTTAGAAAATCAAATGCTAAATTCATTTTCTGCTCTTCAAAATTTTTCAATGCCTTAAACATATATAGTTAGGAATAGTAGAGTCTTTCCACTTCTCTGTGGACTACTTCTAATCATTTGTTCGCTACTGTCAAACCTTAGTCTAATAAATATCTTCACTAAAATATATTATCCAATAACAGATGTGATTATCAGCTATTGTTTTGATTTTTTCAAGTAAACTATTTTAAGTAAAAATAGTTTATTACAACAAAACTTATTTTCTGAAAAAGTTATGTTCTGGTTTTTGGTTTTTGTTGCCTTTTTTTTTTTTTTTTTTTTTTTTTTTTTTTTTTTTATATGGTTTGTATTTTACTGAGTCTAGAGGCTAGGGCAAAGTAAAGGCAGGCAGAAGGAAACAAGGAACCTAATGATCCAGAAAATGTTTATGAAAGATATATGACTTGAGACTTGATGTTTTGTATCAAATAGGGTAGGTTCTAAGTAGTGCATTTTTGTTTCTGACTTATTTAGGAAGGAGAAAAACCAACCAAACAAAAATGCAAAGTTGGATCTGAATCTAGAACAAAAATGCTGAAACCACAGTCACCTTTTATTTTTTCCAACCAATTCAAGTAATTAATTAAAGGACATCAGATAAAACTAGTAAATATAGCAAATGATGCATCATAGTTTTCAACAAAAAACATAGAATTATAGAACAGTTTGGGTTGGAAGGGATCTTAAAAATTTAGTTCCAACCATCCTGTCTTGTGGACAGGGATACCTTTCACTAGACCAAGTTGCTTAAAGCCCCGTCCAACCTGGCCTTGAACACTTCCAGAGAGGGGGCATCCACAACGTCTCTGGGCAACCTGTGCCAGCGTCTCACCACCTTCACAGTAAAGATTTTCTTCCTTATATCTTATTTAAATCTACCCTCTTTCAGTTTAAAACCGTTACCCCTCATCCTATCACCACTACAGTCCCTGATAGAGTCCCTCCCCATCTCTCCTGTAAGTCCCCTTTAAGTACTGGAAGGCTGCTATAAGGTCTCCCCAGAACCTTCTCTTCTTCAGACTAAACAACCCCAACTCTCTCAGCCTGTCCTCATAAGGGAGGTGCTCCATCTCCCTGAGCATCTTTGTGGCCCTCCTCTTGACCTGACTGAGCAGGTCCATGTCCTTCTTATATTGGGGGCCACAAAGCTGGACATAGGACTCTAGGTGGGGTCTCATGAGAACAGAGTAGAGGGGGTGAATCTTTTCCCTCAACCTACTGATCACGCTCCTCCTGATGCAGCACAGGACATGGTTGTCTTTCTGGTCTGCAAACACACATTGTTGGGTCATAGTCAGTTTTCCATCCACTAATATCCCCAAGTCATTCTCTGCAGGGCTGCTTTCAATCCACTCTTTGCACAGACGGTAGCTGTGATTGGGATTGCCCCAGCTCATGCACAGGACATTGCACTGGGCCTTGTTGAATTTCATGAGGTTTGCACAGGCCCACCTCTCAAACCTGTCAAGGTCCCTCTGGATGGCACCCCTTCCCTCCAGTATTTCAACCTCACCACACAGCTTGGTTTCATTGCCAAACTTGCTGAGGGTGCCATCAATACCACTGTCCATGTCTCCAACAAAGATGTTTGACAACACCAGCCCTAATACCAACCCCTGAGGAACATCACTCATCACTGATTTCCACTTGGACATCAAGCCATTGACCGCAACTGTTTGAGTGCAACTATCCAGCTAATTCCTTACCCACTGCATGGTACACCCATCAAATCCATGTCTTTCCAATTTAGAGACAAGGATGTCATGTGGGACAGTATGAAATGGTTTGCACAAGTCCAGGTAGATAACATCTATTGCCCTTCCCTTATCCACTAACACTGTAACCCCATTGTAGAAGGCCACCAAATTTGTCAAGCACATTTTGCCTTTAGAGAAGCTATATTGTCTGTTACCAGACACCTCTTTATTTTCCTTGTGCCCTAGCCTTGTTTCCAGGAGGATCTGTTCCATGATTTTGCTAGGCACAATGGTGAGACTGATTGGTCTTTAGTTTTCCAGGTCTTCCTTGCTACCCTTTTTAAAAATAAGGATTATATTTCCTTTTCCAGTCAGTGGGAACTTCACCGGACTGATGTGACTTTTAACCAAAAGAATGGTCAATCCATCAAAAGAACAAGCAACAATGATTCTGAATTAATTGTAATACATCTCATAGCTGGAGTAATTCAACTAATGAGTGTCATGGTTCATTCATTCTCTTAATCATCACCTAGTTGAGCTAGTGAAATCAGAGCAGACAGACCTGTTTATTTTGGTGTCTGTGAATATTCTGTGATTATAATCTGTCTGCCCTACTGTTTGATATCAGTGAATGATTAATCTTGTTCAGTTTGTTCAGATCTTAATGTACACATGAGTTGTGTACACAACTCAGCAAATTCTGTGCTTTAGATCAGGAAGACCAAACAAGGCAGTTTTGAAATGAGTATGAGAAACTTTCTGCCCATATAAGGTTATACTGTGCTGACCAGCATGGGAGCAGTAGTTGAGACCGGAAACAAACATGATAAAAATTATTTCATTATTATAATTCAAGTAAAACTTCTTACTATGAAATAAAAAATGGTGAATTCTTCTGCCTGATGAAAATAGGGATTTGGAAAATCATACACTGACACTGTGCAGAATAATCACAATGATCACAATGAATATGCCAGTGGTGATGATATGATGTACAGTAATGTTACCAAGATTTTAAAATCACAAAATAGTGTCAGGTTCCTAAACTGATTGAAAGGGTCTGAAAGTAGCAGCAATTCCACCCCCTTGTCAAAGGAAAAAAAAGGATATAAAATCTCCTTATTAAGAGCAAAATGCAACATAAATCCAGTGAAACATTTTAAATGTTTATTACTAATTCACCAGCTCTATAAGCCTAGCTCATGAACAAGAGAATTGGAGTTGCTCACCATCAGCATAATTTTCACTTTTTTTGAAAATTTGCTTGCACCAAACTGTTAGTGGTCGCAATCGCGAATAGAATTTACCTACACAAAGCAGATAAGCAGGCACTTCTTTATTCCAGCGCTGGGGAACACGGGGGATAGCTCCACCAAAAAACGTGTTCCCCAACAGGTACAAAGCACAACATATTTATACACTTTTTCAGCAGAGTCGTGGTTACATAAGATCAAAAAAATTCATAAAGTTTATTTTGACCTTAGTAATGATCAGCTTTCAGTTACCTCACCTTACCTATATTCCTATTCTACAGAAATCATTGGTCATCTTTACTGATCAATTTAAATAGAATGGGGGGAGGCTAATGATTAGCATATTTATGTTATTTCCTGGAAATCATTATCATATGCAAATGTCTCCAATGTATGCTTGGTTATATTGGACAGGGGTCCTCTGGTGGTTGTCAATGATCTTCATCACTGTGTCCACTGACGGAACTCCATCTCTGTGCATGCTCATTTTATCTTTGGCTAATGCTCATTTCTTCTTTGGCCAATCTTCCCAACCAAAACCAGTTTCTTCTGGTACCTATTGTTTCAAATCAAGATCCATAACCAGTACCCATTGTTTTGATTCAGAGTCCATAACCATTCTTATAGTGTTCAAGGCACACACCATATTAGTTACCTAATCCTAGGGGCCTTAGTGTACTTTATATCTCACAGCTACTATAGCTTCATTTTAAATAAAAGTCATATTTTAAACTAAAATCAAAATAATATTATAGGATTCAAGCTATTTTATTAAGGTAACTGCAACAAAACTAAGAAATATAGTTTTTGAGTGTCCCATATCAGTGTCAAATTTGGTGTGAGCTCTACGATTAGCAGCATGACCAGTCTATTTGGACACAGCCTTCCTAAGAAGATATGAAAATATATCTTGTAATTTCTTTGAAGATCCATCTGACAAGGCAAATAAATACATTTCAGCCACCACCATATTGATAAAAATAATTTATTGTCTACATAGTGACATAATTGGGGAAATTTACAAAATTCCTTACTTTGGGCATAAGAGCGAAGGCACAACATGTAGGAGGTATTTATTTCAGAGAAAAAAACCTAAAAACAGATTAAGAACAGAAGAAAGGTTTCTGGCCTAAGGAGCCACCAATATAATGAGCAGTGAGATCAGATAGACCTTACCTCTTAAGGGGTTGCAAAGGTAATTTTTTTTATGTGATCTCAAACTTTCCTACCTTGCAACAATACTTTTCTGATATAAATCTTTGCTAAATATAGGTAGAATAGATATTCTTCTCCTTTCCCAATTCTCTATAGTGAAAGATTATTGGAGGAAAAGCTTAATGTGATGCAAGCTTAGGAGGAAAAGACTCCAAGCAATTTCTGTAGAAGAAAAAAACATTATAGTTTTCTCTACAAGGCAAGTGTTACTGTTAATGAAAAGGTTATTTGATCTAAAAGCTGCTCTGGCAATGGTCCTAACACAATCATTACCAGGAATTGTTACAAGTGCCTCAGGTTTAAAAGAATTAAGTGTCCTTAATGTCTAAACATTCAGTTCATTTATACTGGTGTCCACTTAGAAAAGGCATTGATTTAGGATGAAATACAATCATAGCAGTAATGATTTTGTTTTACTATAGAAAGTGAAAATGCCTTTTGTCCTAGTTTGAGCAGAGAGGGCAAGTGACCACCATGCAGCCCTTCACTCACCCCTTCCCCCTCAGTAATGGGAAGGAGAAAATAAAGTAAAAGTTTCAGGAGTCGAGATAAGGACAGGGAAGGGTGGATCACCCATTACTGTCAGACTAATTAAGGGAAGAAAAGAAGAACATCACTTTAATTCAAATGCTAACAAAAACAACACTTAACAGACAAGGTGGGACAGTGAGAAGTGCCACCACATCCAAAAACACCTCCCTACAACCCTACCTCCTCCCCCAGTGGTGCAGGGGGTGGGGATGGTGGTTACTGTCAGTTAGCCTCTCTTTCCTTGTCAGAAGGTGGGGTGAACACTGCACATGCCTCCCCTGCTCCACATGGCTCCCCTCTCACTGGAGGCAGTCCTCCATGAACCTTCTCCTCAGTGATTCCTCCCCACAGGCCGAGCCTTTCCCATGCTGACCGAGGGTCACCCCCACGTGTTGCGGCCCTCCCAGTGCTGAAATACAACAGTGAAGGCCAGTTCTCTCCTCAGAGTCCCAGCTTCCTTTAAGCGCACATGCCTGCCCTGGTGTGGGCTCCTTCACAGGCTTCAGGTTGACCTCTGTTTCACTGTGGACCTCCATGGGTGACATGATGAGCAGCCCTGATGTCTCATCATGGGATACAGGGGTCTCTGCACTGGCGCACCTCCCCCTCCTTCCTCCTCCTATCTTCCACTGACCTGGTGTTCACACAGGTGTCCTCTCAACTTCTCCTCATGGGTCCCCCAACCCTTTATAAGGTTTCCCTTCTTAAATACGTTATTGCAGAGGCACAGCCACGATCTCTAGTTGGCCCAGCCTTGGCCAGAGGCAGGTCCAACTTGGAGCTGGGGGGGGCTTTCAAGAATCTTCTCATGGGGGGCTTACTGCTGTAGCCCTCTCCTCTGATCCCAAAGAAACCCTGTCACTCAAATCCAGCACAGTTTTATAAAATGTTTTATTGAGATAACTTGCAGTTCTTTGAGTAAAACCAGGAGTAAGATTTTAATTTTGATTTTATGCAGACAAAAAAGTCCATTAATTTTTTGTCTCCAAGAATATTCAACAGAAACTTTTACTGTAGGAAGAAAACCAGAATAATATCTGAAATGTGGGTTAGCTTGGTCTCATGAGTATCCTATCAGATGTGAATCATGATGTTTCCTCAGAATATGAATGTACCAAAAACAATTTCAAGAGTACTTATAGAAGGGATCATATAGGCTAATTCATGATAGTGTTTATTTTTATAACGTGATGGACAGATGTGTAAGATAGATCTTTTTGAAATCATTCATTAACATCTAGATTGGGAAGTAGTCTGTAGTCAAAGGGAAAAACATCAATAGTTCTTGTTAAAAATAACAGTACTTATTTTATAATTTCTGATAAACACTTACTAAATAATAATTTTGATATTAACCAATTATTTGCATTAACTATGATACTGCAGGTAGAAATGAGAAAGATTCTTGGACCTTGCTAATTATGAACTTTGTTGGTTGGCATAGAAAATGTTTAAAAGCTGAAAGCATTTTCTTCTTTTATTAATTGTCTAATGAAGCAATATGAAGCTTTAAACTGGTTTATGGGATGCACACTTATTTAAGGAATTATATCAGTTTGTGCAGAGGTTAGTGTAAGTTCTTCTGACATAAAGGATTTTGATAAAATGGTTTTAAAGTTACTATGTATTTAATGTTATTGAAATAAAAATTATTGAAAAATAAATTAATTGACGATTCCAATGAAGTAGTGATAACAACTACACTGATGGATGTTTTAGCATATACATCTTTAAAACAGAACTTTTAAATTTATTCTGGAAAAAATGCTAGGTTATTTGAGAAATGTGCGTATAGAAGTTTTCCCAACATAATTCTTTTAATATATATCTTGTTTTTAGTTTTCCAGGACAGATATTGGCATTATAATTTAAAAAAAAAAAAAATGCTAGCAAGAATTTTACAAGAAAGCTTCCTTCTTTCTAGTCATAAATGATGGTAGTCTTGGTTAATGATTTTGCTTTAGTAATTCAGCAAGTTTTAATAACTAAGTATGATTTTCTAAGGAAAAAAACCCACAATATGGCAATATTAAGAAATCTTAATCTAATTTGACTCTAATCTGAAAATCAAGAATGGTTACTGATTTTCTAACAAATCATAAAACGGTATAAAGACAATCTCTGTTACAGACATCAAAACTAGAGAAAAATAAAATAGTCTTAAAAATTATTATTTATATTAGTGAATCTTTTTTATCACCTTTTCCCAAAAATAAGTAGGAATGTTGTTAAATTATAAATATATTGGATTGTGTTATTACTTGTAAAGTTTACATTAAACTTTCAGATACTCTTTGAAAAAGCACAAAAATTTCACACACTGAGTAGGAAAAAGATAGATTCTAATTATGATTTGACTATATTGTAATATATGGAGGGAGGAGTATGGGATAATTGTTAAAAACTTTTGAAAACTGAAGGAGAAACTGTTCCCCTCCTGATTAAAAATGGCAAAAATAATTTAAGCCAGACAACAATAGTTGTAAGCTAATTGAAGAATCCATAGAGTCATAGAGTCTTTTACATTGGAAAAGACCTTTAGGATCATTAAGTCCAACCGTAAACATAACACTGCCAAGTCCACCACTAAACCATGACCCTAAGCACCATGTCTACAACTCTTTTAAATACCTCCAGGAATGGTGTCTCAACCACTTCTCTGGAAAGCCTTCTGGTGAAGAAATTTGTCATCATATCCAATCTAAACCTCCCCTGGTGCAACTTCAGGCCATCTCCTGTCCTATCACTTGTTACTTGGGAGAAGAGACTGACACCTGTCTTGCTACAACCTCCTTTCAGGTAGCTGTAGAGAGTGATAATGCATCCCCTGAGGGTCCTTATCTCCAGGCTAAACAGTCCCAGTTCTCTCAGCCATTCCTCATTAGACTTGTTCTCTAGGCCCTTCACCAGCCACCTTGTCCTTCTTTGGACATGCTCCAGCACCTCAGTGCCTTTCTTGCAGTGAGGGGCCCAAAACTGAACACAGTATTAGAAGTGTGGCCTCACCAGTGCTGAATATAGAGGGACAATCTTTTCCCTAGTCCTGCTGGCCACACTATTTCTGATACAAACCAGGATGCCACTGACCTTCTTGGCCACCTGGGCACATTGCTGGCTCAGATGACTCTTGGCCAACGCCCCCAGGTCCTTTTCTTCCAGGCAGCTTTGCAGCCTCTTCTCCCCAGGCCTATAGCATTGTATAGGGTTGTTGGACTCAAGCGCAGGACCTGGCACTGAGACCTGTTGAATCTCATACAATTGGCCTCCGCCCACTGATCCATCCTGGACAGATCACTCTGCAGAGCCTTCTTACCCTCAAGCAGATCAACATTCCCACCCAACTTGGTGTCATCTGCAGACTAACTGAGGGTGCCCTCAATCCCCTCATCCAGATCACTGGTAGAGATATGATGACAAATATGACTATGCTAAACATGATCTTACTGTTAGAAATTCCTCAAAGTATAGAGAACAAAAAGTAGAATAGAAATTAATTAGTAATGAAAGAAGAAATCATGGACTATTCATTGTCAAGCCAATAAAATAATAAATATTAATCAATAATTAATTAAGTTATTTTCCTACTCTTGACATTCCTGAACCCAGGAGTAATTTCGTAAACTTTTCAGTTTATTCTGTGACAACTTTGAGCAGACCTTAATAACTTATGGGTTTACTGCAGCTTATTTTGGAAAAGTTGTTTTACAGTCAATTTGGTTTGTCTTTTGATTTGTAGATATGTGCTTTAAACAGCTTCATAAAACCTGTATGTCCTCAGGATTTGGGGAAAGAAAAAAATATTTTTTTTATTCTAATTGGCTTGGAAAATAAAATACCCACAGGAAAACAAAAAAAAAAATAAAACAAACAAACAAACAACAACAACAAAAAAAAAAAAAAAAAAGAAAACCAGTCAATTTAAAAAGACTTAGCCCCAGGAAACTGCATTATCAAGGTGCCTAAGTGGTATATGTGCCAGTTTTGAGCTATCTGTACTCAAACATGCTTGTCATAATGTATGCTAATATTTCCTAAATTGAGTTCTTGTATTCAAATCAAAAGAATTTCTTATTGGACAGATGAAAATGGGTTGACATCAGTAGTAAAAGCTATATGTGACTGGACTACATTTTTTTATATGCAAACAAAATAAAAAAATAGTCAGTGTGCTGATATTCCAAAAGGAACAGTTTTATAAAAGTGGAGGTAAATAAGATCAGGAACAAAATGTAAACAAAATGTCAATGCCAGCCATGAAATAATTAAGCAACATATCCACCATATTTTTTATATACATATTAGCCAAGAGAATGTGGGGTCTGTATTTCCTTCATTAGTAACAGTCTAAACAGCACATATCCACACACAGTGGATTTAATCTCATCTTAATGAAACATCTGAAATGCTGGGGTTTGAGCCGAAATTAGCCACCTGGTCTTGGTAGTGTTAGGTTAACAGTAGGAATCAATGATTTTAAGTGTCTTTTTCAACCTAAATGGTTCTATGATCTGAAATAGTCAACAGAAACATGCCATAATTGTTTCTCCTCTGACTGTAAAGGTAGTTTAGGACACTTAATTTGCATGTAGATACTGGCATTTGACATTCCTAAAGTTAAGCAGGATGAATTATACTCTTCAGGGCAGTAATTCATCTCATCCAGAACAACTGCCTGGGAAAGGTGAGATGACTCTCTGAAGACATCTCTCTCTCCGTGTCCCTGGAATAAATAAGGTAATGAGCTGAGAGACAGTATATTTATTTTGAGGGATGCCTTCTATTCATTTAGTGCCAATGCCTATACAACTCTGTAGTTCGATATATTCACCTTGTGGCTGCACATGACCCTACTGCCATAGTTTTGTAGTACTTACAAGACATTGCAGAAAGAGGTAGTCTGAAAGTAAGTTTAACCAGCAAGAAAATGCATGTACAGAAAGAAAAGTGAAGCTTCAAATAATAGACGGGAAAAGTGAGACTATGGTGCCTGTCTATTGACTGATCAGAATTCCAGTGGTCTAAATATCGAAGAAGAAACCTCTAAGGATTAGTAAGGTATTAGAGGAGTCAGATTCTATAAAATATAATTCATAAGGTACTGGAGATAGAAGTACAGCTAACATGGATTCAGTTCTATGATCATAAGTCTCAGCTATAGTTTCCGGATATCAGTCACTGGAAATTCAGAAATTAATCTGAATATCATTGCACGTGTAAGCAGAGATGACTTTAGGTTTTCTGTGAATTACTTCCTTGAAGAGATTTGTTTAACCAAAATAACAGCCTCATCTCAGAGAACACTGTGGAGGCTAAAACTAAAATATTTAAAGCATGCAACATGTCAGAACTTTGATATGTCAACAAATCAAGAGGACTATATGGCTCATATAAACTGCTTCAGAGACAGTATTTGCAGAGCTTTGCATAGATCATCCCTAATAGTCAAGACCTAAACTATTAATAGTGTACAAGACATGCTGACAATGGAAAATGAATTTTGACTGGAATAGGGCTATGTTAAAACAGAACTTAAAAGCACTCTTGAAAAGCTATGCAATGGCAACACTGTCAGTGAGGAAAGTGGACAGGAAATAGGGTAAATTTCACCTGTTTTAGCTTTATAAGTGTCCATCTGAGGCTACTCTCAGAAGCAGTAGAAAGAAATAGGCATTATCCAGGCATGAGTCATCCAACCTATTTTAAATGTTTACTTTAGGATGAGATGAATCAGCTTCTAAATGCACATTAATAATGAAGACTTGTTAAATTAATCTTTCATAGAGAGTCTGTAAAAAGAAGAAAATAGGAACATTCCCTTAAGAATCCATGAGTAAGATACTTCTAAACATGAATAATAATTCTGCTGTAGTAGGTGTCTCAGGAAAGTGGTTGGCCTTATTAAAATTTTCCTAAAGAACTAAGAGGCCTATATGAGCTTCTGAAAAGGGGCTACTTGCCCTGTATGGGAGATCTGTTGGGGAGGAAGAACAGGAAACTTTCCTTAGGTACAGGAAAGAGAACTGAGAAATATTGTGTCTAAAGGTATACTTCAGGGAAGCAAAACTGACCTGACTAAAATAGACACAAAAAAGGGAAGGAATATTTTCATAAGTCTGGGGTTGTGAAGATATTATTCTCTGAACAGAAAAGAAAAACAAGTGTAAAGAAATGCTTTTCTTCTCAATATTTTAAAACAACAGCACTGCAGTTAATACAAGTTGCTCTGTATTTTTTTGCTACACAATGTAAATTTAGAGAAGCCACTAACTTTATAAAAATTCATGCACAAATAAGTACTTTAATTACTAAGATTCAGATACAATGGAATTCTATAACAATGAGTATAAATCAGAAACTGGGAATTCTTCACAATAAAATAACAGCTACAAAAGAAATCTTAGCACTGATATTTATCTGTTAGTATAAGAAAACCATATAACTATGCCAATAATAATGCAAAAGAAGCAGGAATATACTCATGTTCTCTCTTTGTATTTAGAAAAAGTCAAGATATTATAGTCATATCAGATGATGATGATAAAATACCTCCCATTCCCACAGTAACTCTAGAGGTTGTTAAGTGGTAACTACTAAAACTAGATATTTTTAAATCAATCTTGAAATCAATAATTTTAAAACACCTGGCTAGAGAGCTCTCTAGCCGATTGACATTGATTTTTCAATAAGTCCTGAAACACCAGGGAAGCTCCAGAGGACTAGTAAAAAGCTAATGGGTCAATACTTCAAAAAGGCAAGCTGGATGAGCCATATAATTATATGTCCATAACCTAACTTTGATCCCATGAATACACTGGAACATTTCATGCAGGGCTCAAAGACTAGAGGATTCAAAACAGATAACACAGAATATGTTAATCAATACTGATTGATTGAAAACAGAAGTTAGCAAATGTATATAGTTTTTTATCAGATTACATGACTAATATATGTAATAGCTCTGATGCAGTTCTTAGATGTATGCAAGTATTCTACTTCATATGACAAGACATTTTAGAAACAAAGGACTGGAAGGAACAGCTCATGGTGCCGAAATCATTCATCAACTCATTTTTCATATACGAGCTCCAGAAACAGAGAAAGAGTG
Source organism: Tyto alba (assembly GCF_018691265.1). Classification (NCBI taxonomy): domain Eukaryota; kingdom Metazoa; phylum Chordata; class Aves; order Strigiformes; family Tytonidae; genus Tyto; species Tyto alba. Next base: position 4,069,439 of record NW_024881316.1, read on the forward strand.
ATCTTAAAAGTAGCTAAAGTTTTTGCTCTTTTCTCTTAGAAGGAGAAACTACAATAACACTGTATCTATTTAATTTCTTCCTAGAAAGTAGTATGTTTTTATAATTCTTTATATATTTCTTTTAATTTGACTATGGATTTTATCCTGTGGATTTAATAGGCTTTGACTTGAGATTTTTCTTGTTTTGGTTTTGAATTAGTGCTTGGTAGGGCACGCAAAACTGATATCTTTCCAAAAGTGTCACCTCATTCACCAGGTATTTCATTCACTTTTCATACAGTGAGCTCCCATTTTCACAGACAGCTTCAGTGGCCTCTTTCTAACTACCTTCTGTTCATAATTCATCTTCACACCTTACATGAGTGACTACATCTACACAAAAGTGGTGGCTTGTATAATGTGTATGGTAGATACATAAGAGATAAAAATTACTCTTCATATAAACTTGCACATACACCCTTCACTGTCAATGTATTACTCAAACTTTCAAGGTCATCCAAATCTTTCCATATGTTATTTTAATCTTATGCATTAATAGCACCTCACATCATCATATAATTAGAATATTTCATTAGCAAACTCTTACTTTTTTTGAGCCAATCACCTTAATATCAGTAACCATAATATGATAAAAGAAAAATTCTTAAAGAATTACATAAACAAATTCCAGCAATTCATAGTCTTCTTTCAGAACAACTTTGTTGTAATCTTTCCTTTAACCAGTTAAAAAATTTACAGTTCTATGTATCATCTTCTTCAATTCAGTAATAATTTCCCATGTGGTGCTAAACTAAAATGTTTTACGAAAATCTGGGTAGATTAGATATATCACAATTCTCTTGATTAAAGAAAGATATCAGATTACTCTGGTAGAAACTACCTTTGGAAAAACTACTTAAATTTATTTCTCATGTCCCTATATCTTTAATAGTTTTTTTATTTAAAATTGATATTGTATGATATCTAAGTGAAGTTGATCATTTTTAGTCCTCTTCATCACATAAATACAATATTTGCTACTTTTCCAGTGAAATAGTATCTACCGTGTACAGATACTTTTAATTAAAAAATTTTGTCACTGAGTTGATGACATAGTACGCAAGTTGATTCAATGTTCTGAGAGGGAGATCATAAAGAAATACTAAATGTTGTCTATTAAACTGTTAGGTTTCTGTTCTAATTCTCCTGAGGGAATTTTTTTTTCCCCATAATTTTTTTCTCCTTATCTGCTTTTCTTTTGCTCCATTCTTACTGAGAACTTCAGCAAAATATTAATTTTATTCCAGGTCATATCTTAGCTATAATCTCTATCCATATGTCAGCCTTTGTTTTCTTTTGTATCAAAGGACTTTTGATAATTTGTTTACTTAAATTTACTTTATAAAGTTTAAATTAATTTATGTTTGTTACTTGTTAATTGCTAAGATACTTTTCTGTTATGACCAGCAATTTTTCCACTGTTTATGGAATTTCTGAGTATCCTCAATTTACTGGTTATTTTTGTCTTTGAGATTTACAGATTTTTTCCTACAAGCTACTTCACTACAAGTACTAATGTATTCCCTTAGGAAACAACATGAAAATGTTGACAGCAGTGAGTGATATAAATTTTGAACCCTCTCTGCCTTCAAGTTCTTCTGATTAAATTGTTTCAATAAATAGTTTTGTTAGCTTTTCAGAGTATTCCTGCTTTATAGAAGCAACAAACAATAACTATGATCTTGGCAGGGGGAGCACAGCTGGAGGGCTGGGCCTGGATTGGCCGATATTCCATGTCATGTGACAACACGCTCACTATATAAAGGCAGGAGTGAGGTGGGAGGGGTGCTCTTACTTCCAGGAGTGTTGCTGAAGTGTTGTTGTGTTTGAGATTGCTGGCCAGGAGCAGGAAGGTGTTGGTTGGTGGGTGGTGAGCAACTTTATTGTATGTTACTCATTTATACTGTCAATGTATTATTCTATTACTGTTATTAAACTGTTTTTATTTTAACCTACGAGTCTCCCTTCACCCCTCTGATTCCCTCTCCATTCCCAAGTGGGGGGAGGGTGGGTGAGTGACTGTGGGGTGTTTAGCTGCTGACGAGGCTCAAACCACTACAGTCCTTTTTGGCGGCCAGCATGGGGCACGAAGGGTTGAGATAACAACAGATTTGATCAGTGTGTGCTATCAAGTTTGTTATAATGCCAACTGCCCATCCTGTTATAATGTCATTCGCTTGGCTCCTAAAATCGTGGAGTTTGTTCCTACAGTTGTGTTATACATCACATTACTTACCATATGTAGTCCCCATGCTGCTGCTTATTACCCGTGGGAATTGGATTAAGATTTTTGCCTTGCTGTATTATGTAACACTAATCTATGGTATGATAAAATCGTCGGTCCTGGGAGTACTGGGGCATTTCTACTGAGCGTGGTTGTCGTCTGTGTACACTGGACGGCACCTAGTGGAATAGGTCAGTAACTACACCCTCCACCTTTTCTCCTCGGAGAGCCCACCCAAGGGGGAGATACCTTCTTCCATCTTCCCCTTCTCCAGGCTATTTGCATATATACTTGAGAATGCTGAGAACTGTGAATATCCATGGAATGCTCATATTAACATTGTTGTCTTGTTGCTGGAAGCTGTAGTGTTCCTGAAACTCTAATCTGAAAATCATGTCCCCTTTCCTCACTTAACTCTATCCTAGACTATTGACAATTATTTCAGTGGAAGGTAAACCCACCTCTATACTTCTTATCATTAGCAGGAGCAGTAACGTTATATACTGAAGGAGGAAAATGTTCATTATGATCCTGTTGGTGATGAACAAATGCCATGAAGCATGGATTTAATGTCAATATACTGCAAAGAAATAGAGGCAATAGTTGTCAGTTATGTTACCATTATCATTTCTGAGTTCTGTTTTCAAATCAAACTCTTAGTTGAAAAACTTAAAACAATACAAAATTGATATGCATATTATATTATTAATAGGAAATTATCATTGAATGGTTCTATTTTCAGAAACTTTCACACAGGTAACAATTTGACACCGGTAACACTACTTGATTTTCAGCAATTCACCCTTAGCTGCATTCCACTATTCACACTACCATAGTGCAGTATCCATTTTCAGTGTTCACTGAAAAAAAAGAGTTGTTAAAATACTTAAATTATTGGAAGGGGTTCAAGATGGAATCATGAGAATGATTAAGGGCAAAGAATTTCAAAGTTGTGATGGACATTCAATCTATTTGGTTTATTAAGAAAAGATCAAGAAGTGATTTAAACACTGTAAAAACTGCCTATGTGGTGAGTAGAATTGTTATATTTTCAGGTTAACAACTGAAATTGCTATGAATACAAGCAAGATAATGTATGGTGTAGATATAAAACATTCTAAGTATTCCATATGTAACTGATATATGTATACTCTGACACTGCAGTAAATGTAGAGTTTATAACATTTCATTAAGTATAAAAAGTTTAGATCCTGACAGTTGGAAATCAATGCCAACATAATTTAATAAGGCAACATTACTGAAATATTTTTTGCAGCCTAATAGAATTTTCCTGTCTCAAATGTATTTTTAAAAAATCAAGTTAGGATTTTTTGGGGTTGTGTTTAGGAATTACACTCCTAAAGTCCTCTCCCAGAGTTACATTTTCCTCAATGAGCAACTTTGATCAATATAGGTTGAGGTGGGCAAAATAACCCTTAACAATAGAATTATGCCAAGCACAGCAGTTTGTTTACTTGTGCTTGATCCAAGCTATATAATGCTTCTACCATTCAGGAAAACTTGTAGATGAATTACTGAAGATGGAACTCAAATAATTCTAGCATTGATCTGTTTGTAATCTTTTGGGGGATTTTCAACCCTCTGATCTTGTATTATTGATGGCATTTGAATCTAATGAACAACTGGTATTTACAGCATATCAACGGTTCTTTTTTGTTCATGAGCATAAAGGAGTTGGATTTTTTGGTATTTTCTTTATTTTGTATGTGGCAAAAGTACCATCAAGAGAAACTAACTGCAGAAGAAAAAGAGTAGTACTTCCATTTGGCTTGAAAACCACTGTTTCATAGATAGATTTTATATTTGCCACAATACCTACTTCTCAATTTAGGTCAAAGCCACACTCTGGACAGAAAACTCTTAAGACTCAATCTGCTTGAGAACAGTAGAATATATCCTGTCACCAACAGAAACACAAGTGACAAGTTAAAATTTTTTGTACACAGTTGGCTTCACTCTTATGGCCTCTTACTGGAAATCACTGATCTCTGGTAAAGGTTACCACTGTGCTGTCCTCTATTTTTTCTAATGTACAGATGGAAAAGTTTCCTGTGTTGCTATTTTTTTTCATTTTCTTAAAAAAAACATACACAGAGTGCAATTCATTAAGATCCTGAGGATCCTTATCCTTTATAATAAAATTCAACATTACTAGAAGGAATCTTACATGGGAATAGAGAAAACCAAATGCATTATCTAAATATACAATCAGACAGCTGCACAAGCCAGGTGAAATGGCTCAGTTCAATGTCCATATTCTGATCTTAACAGCAACTCTGTCTTTACTAACGTGCAGGTATTTCTCTCAAACTATTGTTTTCCAAACATATTGGTGATATATTTCATACACTGGGAAAAATAATGTTATTTCAGTTGGAGTTAGATTATATTCTGCAAGGATGGAGATGTCTCAACTATTGATGAGACAATTTTATTGTTAAAGATGGCAAAAAATGACTTAGAGTTTTGGTAATAAACTTTATTATTGTTATTGCTAATATGATTTTAAGGGGAGATTTTATTATTTATTTCATGCTGACTTCTTGGGTAATTGAGTAATGTTCTCTTTTTATGAACGGTAAGTAAACTGATTTGACAATCAACTATCTTGTATATGAGAGCTACATTATATATATTTGGTCAGATAAAACTAAGCCTTGGATAGTCATTCTCATGAACAGGGTGTCTTCTATATTGACTGAGATAGAGTACAGAAATACAGAAACTGATTAATTATGTTGGTTAGTCTGGGTCTGTGACCTGGAATTTCAAATAGATGACTGAAACCAAAAGACTAAATATAATGTCATCTTGAAAAGCAATGCTGAAGACCAAGGGGACATGAACACAACATTTTCACTCTACTGATAGGCAAAGGTAAGATTCAGTCAACATTTTAAGACCTCCATTTACATGTTGTGAGGACAAAACATGCATAAAATCCCTGGCAGCCAAAGAAGTCAGTGAAGATTAAGAAAAATTTGGATTGTCATAAAACAGAGAGAAAGGATTAAGTTGCTTACCCACAGGTACCTAATCCCATCTGAAACATCTTAGTTTACTCATATGCATATCTGCACAGGGACAGCAGATATGGCACAGGACTTATAGGATATCTGCAACCTTGACAGCCTCTTCAGGTGGCAGCTGAAGACCAGGTGGGATTTTCCAGGGTCTCAACTACATTAGAAATCTTCTGTCAGTTGAATGCCCCAATAGCATTCAGGCATGCAAATAGTTCTCCATGGCCAAGTGGCTGAAATGATGGCCTTAAATCAGTTGTCCCCATGTTGCAGAGGCTCTAAAAATAAACAGACAATAATTAAAATATTTTTTCTATATATACAATCAATTGGCACTCCAGCAGTTATTCATAAATAGCAGATTCTAATGTCTATGAGAGGAAAAAAAATTTACTGCACAAAATTCAATAAACTCCTAAGATTTAATGACAATCCAAGACCTAAAAAGTGAGTGTTCTCAAATTTGAGGAGTTTCCTTGCGCAGTATCCTGACCCAAGAGGAGAACCTCAAGGAATTTATCTGGACAGCATCGTGGCCCAAGGCAACAGTCCTCGACTGCAATGTTCTGCTCCAGGGTGGACTAGCTCAAATTTGATCTCCCATGGGAATCCATTTATACCTGAGCTGGAACTGATCTGTGGTCAACACCAGCCCTTATTGGCCAAGGGCCCCAGTTACTGTAAAATCCTGAGAATAAGGGCACAAAAAATGAAACTAACAGCCGCTATATTTCAGCAGCCAGGAAATGTCATCTTTATCTGGGATGGGTGTACCTGCCACACCCCACATAGGCATCTTGTGCCATCTGAGTTGTCCTAGGATATCTAAAACATGTACGATGCACTGTTAGGTATGACACCAAGCCAATGGGACACCTGTAAAATCCTGAAGCAGTAGCTGAAGGCTTGGGCAGATAGATATCCTGGAGCATCTCATATGACAGTGATCATTTGAGTCTAACCTAGTGAGTTGTAGATAGGTGAATTGAACTGAATGTCTTCACAGTAGCATGCAGATACTTATGTACAACACTTCAGACTGATCCAGAACAGACATCCACTACCAATTACATCTTACTGGCTTATATTGCTTGTAAAACAGCAGCATGAATACAGCATATAAAGAACCATAATATCAGAGGATTACCTAACAGCAGGATCCAACTTCACTTATCTGTACAGAGGATTACTTTGTTTACCTCTTGTAAAAATCAGATACATGCATATTTGAATTCCTTACAGAAAGCAGTTAGCAGAGTCTTTTAGGAATATCAGAAACCCAGATCGGTCTCTGAGATTTTGTGTCTTCATAATTAAATAACTTGGACTCTGAAATGTAACTATCCTTTGATAGCAGGGTGATTCACTGTAACAGTCACTTTAAGTCAAACACATAGTTTAGTTATCCTTAGAAAAATCTGAATAACAACAAGATTAATCTTGATCGGTTTAGTTAATTCATTCAAAAAAAATGTGGAATCTGATTGTGAAATACAATAAAATGATTTAAAATAAAGCTGATTTGCTGAACAGCCAACCACGGGAGCAGAAGCATCACAGAAGTAATTTATCTGAATTAATGTAGAAAATAAAATATGAGAATTTCTTCCTTAGGGAAACAGACTAAGAATACAAATTATAATAGAAAGGAAGATGCATCTTGTTTTCTGAACATTTTAGAGAATTGCAGCAAATATCCAAGGTAGAAGATATTAGAAAAAGCAAATTGTATATTCTGAAAGTCTTACTGAATTATTTGATTACAGGTATTAGACTGTATTTTATTATTGGGTACTTCATTAAACAATACGATATACAGTATTATTTCTAAATGTTAGTAGAAGGTTTTAAAATAATATTTGATACCTGTAAATAACAGACAAAACCCCCTCCTTTGTAAAGACTAACATGTATTTCAGATATTTCTATTATTTACAGATATTTCTAATCAATTATTATTTCTAATAATAGAAATAATTTTCTATACTTCTCTTATTCTATTATATTCTATTTTATATTTATTGCAATTATTTATATGCAATAAAGTAAGTAATAATACGATAATGAGATAATAACAATAATACTTAATATAATAATTAATATCAGCTAAGGTCAAAGTGGACTGTAAGGCAATTTACAGTAATAGTGTTTACTGAACATCCTTTCTCTCATTAAACGTATTGAGTGATCCATTAAAAGAAAAACTTGAAATATCTGCTCTACGAGGAATGCCAAGTTTTTAAACTTAATGTACAATTAAAAGTTTATAATAACAAATTGTATTATAAATGTTAAAAAGGTGGAATGGTTGAGTTTACAATATGCATATATCTAAAATGAAGGTGAAAGTGCCATTTTGGAAAAGGACATGAAACCACCCTATCTAAAAAATTCGAGTGATGTGCAGTTCATTTTTTTTAAACTAGCTTTAATATTATTCCTATAATAAGAAATAAACAGTGCCTAGGCTGAAACAGTTGAGATAATATAGTTTTTCAGTTTCCATTGATCTTGATAATGGAAAATATTTTCCCTATCTTCGTTGATCTTCAGGCATTTGAGAGCATTTAATGGTTACAGAAATTTGTTTGAAAAATGCTCTGCACTATTACCTGTTTGGACATTTTGCAACACAACCTCCTTTTATGATATAGAAACAGAATTGCAAAACATACTTAATGGACATTTCTGAAATGTCTTGAGAATATATCAGAGAAAATTACTAGTTTGATATAAAACTATATCTTTCAAAAAATCTATAGAAACCTTTTAAAGACCTTTAAAAATTTTCTTTAAAAATGCAGGAAAATGTACACAAGATGACTATCATCATGTATAAGCTCTGGTCATGTCCCTTTATTTGAAGGTTAGTTTGTAAAAAGGAATCATTGGAAATCCTTAAGATGCTGAATAGGATTTAATGAACTATAACTCACTGATGCAGGTACATTCCCAGACATACTGTGTCAGTAATGCTATAAATTATTTAATTTGTATAATTTCATTCTGACTAAATCATGAAACAGAAAAACAGTAATGTTATGTGTTATGAAATTAAAAAATCAGAAAAGTTGTCACTGACTCAAAGCATTTGCAGGGTGAGAAATACCAGGTAGGCAAAGTTAGAACAACAAGGGGGAACAATGTGGTCATGAAGCTCAATTTAGGCTGCCAACTAGCAAATCTAGTAGTGAGGTCAGGTCTACTCTAGGCAAATGACGTCTGTATCCTGTAGACATTGAATGCCCCCTTCTCCTGATTAATTTTATAGTCATAAGTTTTGCACACGCCCAAATCTTTTAGGAGCAGAATCTGAGTTTGTAAGATTTACAACCAGATACTTTAAAGCGTCTTGTCTTTCCAAGGAACTATTTATCGACTGAGGATGACAGCATCTGCCCATCAATAATTAGCTGCTGTTATTAGGGAGTATTTTTAATCAGTTGGCAAAATTAAGACATCTGCAACATCTAGAACCTCTGGATGTTTCTTAGGCTGTACTGGTATTGTCACTTGCAATTTGCATATTCATAGTGGAGAAGCATTTACTGATTTGTGCAAGCTACTCATTATGAGAAAAAAGGCTTCTAAATAGCTGTGAACATGTTTGGGAAAGCAGCCAGATAGGGAGGAAAAAAATCTTGACTGATGCTGTTAAAACATGACAAGAAATTATACACCTGGAAGTGGAGCGTGTATCTTTCACAATATTAGATAGCAGACATTGACTTTTATTTTTATTTTATGCTGTTCAAAAAAGTAATTAGTTATACAGATGCATGCAGAATTTGAATTCAGTTATTACTCTTTGTTCCTGTATTCTTTGTTTCTTTACAATTTGCATCATTCCTTAAATACAGAACAGTGCACACATGTAAAACTTTCATTAATGAAAAAAATGTAGTTTGCAGCTTGGAAACAAGCACTGTTAGATGATAGAGGAAAACCTGCAACTCCTTGTACAGAGTTTTTGCAGTAGTTTGGTAAACAACTCACCTCAGCAGCTTCACAAATTTTAGAGTATGTGTACATTCAATTCCAGGGTTAGGAATAAGATTAAACTGATATCTTAATTTACTTAAAAACAATATTCAGCATTTGACTCATAAAAGCTGTCTTCAGCTTTTCAGTGTATTTCACATACAACTGTCAACCTGTTCTGAGACTCTGTCAATGGACATTTACAAATTTTAATCATCATGTTATTAAGAAAACTTCGGGGAATATGCTAAAGACAGTGAGGGAAAGGAGGGGAAATAAGGATCATATCTTCTGTGTTGTATCAATTTTCACAGGGAGCTGTGAAACAACATAGCAGGATAAAGTAGGAAATACAGGGAGAGAATTATTCACAAGGAGTTGGGGGTAAATGAAGAAAAGAGAAAAAAATGTTCCACATGCATGTTTCTTAATAAACACAGGAATTCAAGATTCATCACCTCCTGAGAAATCAACAGGCCAGGACAGTGTAATACTCCTTTATTCCCAGTTGATAGTTAGCAACAATAGCAAAACTTCATTATTTTTTTCAGGCATAAAGATATGAATGCTTCTTCAGTGGCAGTTATTCTTGAAACTTTATATATGACAAGCCAGTACAGTATATGCAATTAACTACCCTTACTTAATGTGTGATAAAGACAGTGAAAACCCCAGTTACAGCAAGGCTATCGTACAGACTTCTGTAAGAGTCTGAAAGGTCATGCAGTCAGCGGGCCTGGAGATGTACTAAAATCAAACATAAAGGAGAGTGTTTTGCCTTGGATCCTGCACATGCACCTGTGATATACTATTCTGTGCAAACACCCATGAGAATTGATTGGGAATATATAGGGCGAACTGGAATTAGCACAGGAGTGGAGTTGCATCTCAGAGCATTACTAGGTGAGATGACTGGTGCTGGAGCGAAATGGTTGTGAAGGTACTGCGTATGAAATACAGCAAAGAAAGAGAAACAGAGAGCATTAAAAGTTAATCAAATGTATTTGTAAAAATTACCATGTTACTGTCATATGTTTTATTGAGGTCTTTTAATTACTGAATTATTACTTTGAAATTCTTCTTTATGTATTTGTTCATTTACTAAGTCACAAATGACTCCACAATTTTAGCAAAAAGAAGAGTCCAGGAAGCCTAGTAGGTTATTAACTCTGGTATAGAAGTAACTTAATATAGATAGTATAGTTTATAGAGTTTGATTTTGATCCTGCAGCAGTGTTAGTCTCATGAACTTGTTTGCTTCAGTGAATTGATTCTTGTTCAAGAATAAAATAAAGTCTTCAGGATTTTTTCTTAAACAAATAAGATTAAAAATAAGTCACATCTCATATGGTAGAAAAGCATTAGGGTATTGTTTCTCCATAGAGAAAGACATCATGATTCCAAAAATCTACAAAAAATATCCTTGTCATTGGTATTAGATCATTAAATAAATTAAAAATTATTTAATATGAAAATACTAATCAGCATAATTCCCAGTATAAACTATGACTAAAATTTCATTTCAAAATGTTTTATCAAAAAGGTCAGAAGAAACTATAACTAAAATGAAATTCTATTTCATTTTTAACACCTGAATAAATTCAACCTAGATAGAAATGTGATTATATCAAAAAGTAATTTTTTTTAGTGAACAGTTTGCATAACGTAATGCTTTCCTCTTCTCATTACCTGAGATAGAAGAAATATAGTTTCACTTTGAAATCAGCTTTTTCTTGCTTTTTTTTTTTTTTTTTAATTCTAATATAACATTTAGAAGTGTTATGACTGGAGATGGTCTAAATCTCAGATATTAGAATCCAGTTCTATAATTCATTAAAGCAGTTAACAAGCAGTTGACAAGACAACGGCTCCAAAAGCTGAAATTAAATTTAATTGAATTGCTTATGGGATCCTTAGAATTCAAATCACTGTTAAGGTTTCATACTGTGGTTTATAGGTTACCTAAAAGCATTAAAGTGATCTGTAGTATAACAGTTCATACACACTGGATTTTATTTTCAACAGCTACAAGTTTACTAGTTTTGGGCTTGCTACTTTATCATGTGGTTTCTCCTGAAGTATCTTAATGCTCTTATTTCCACTAGTTCTCAAATTAGTCTTGAGTGGGAGGAACAAGGCTCAAGAAGGTTAATGCTGTTAAGCATAACTGGGATTAAGGTGAATTTTAGGTATCTGTATCCAAAATTGCAACCTTCAAGATCCCTGCTCTGTTATATCTTAACTATAGAGCCCCCTAAACTCCTTACACATCAGTTTGATAATCACATTTTCCAGATGGACACGAAGCTCTTCTGTACCTAATTAGAAATAGTACAGTATTGTCATGGCTCAATGACATCCATGATGAGTCTTTGTAATGAAGCATCAGAGGTGGGAAACACAAGCAGTTCAGTCCAACAGACATTCCACTTCAATATTGCAATTAAAAATATCTACTTACCAATTTTTCAAAGTTACTTGTTCCAAACTTCAGAAAGCCAAGATGAAAACATTACCTCAAAAATCAGCTGAACCTCACCCAAATCTGAAAGCCAGTCATTCCTTAGCTAACAAGTCCTGACCCATGGAAAAGTCACTGCACATAATTTTTTATACTGTTTCTGTTTGAAAACAACACATTTCATTTCCAAATAAATGGATCCATATATTCATAGTATTATTTTAATATTTTAAATTTTCAGGCTTTTTAAGACCATACTTCCCCAGCCCTTAGAGGTGCCACAGCTGGGTCCATTTTTCTGCATGAAAGATAGCCCACCCTAAGAATGCACTTTCACTAAATCTCAAATACTCATATGTAAGCATTAAATTGGCTGTAGGGATAAAAATTTCCATATGTTTGTCCTGGTTTGGGCTGAAATTTAGTTAATATTCCTTTCAGGAACTCAAAGAGTGATGTGTTTTAGATGTAGCTTTGGGTTTGGTATGAGAACAATGCTGACAGCACACTGACGTTTTCAGCTGCTACCGAGACTTCAAGGACTCTCTGACTCCCCATGTTCTGCCTGTGCGCAAGGGCACAGGGAGCAGGGAGGGAGCACGGCCACAGCACCTGACCCAAACTGGCCAGTGAAATATTCCATATCATGGAACGTCATGCTCACTGTATAGAGGAGGGGTGGTTGGGAAGGAGCTCTCTCGCTTCCGGGATTGCGACTGCGGGATCTTGGTATTTTGGGATCACTAGCATGGAACGGGCTGGGTATTGGTCAGCAGGTGGTGAGCAATTACATTGTGCGTTGGTCGTTTATATTTTTTTTCTATTATTGTCATTGTTCTCATTTTATTGCCATTATTAAACTGTTCCTATCTCAACCTGTGTCTCCCTTCACCCCTCTAATTCCCTCCCCCATTCCCAGGTGGGGAGGGGGAAGGGTGGGTGACCGACCAGCTGTGGTTGTTGGCTGCGGACCAGGATCAGTAATATATTAACTTGAAACACTTCACTTTAATTAGAAATTAGTCTTGAAGTCAAATGTAGGGCAGAGTAACAAGGAAATCTGTATTGATTTAAAAAGTTAAACATCAAAGTGTTAAAACCAAATCAAGTCATATGTGGAATTTGAAATAAGGAATAACAAAAAGTAACTTCAAGAGGCTTATAAATTACAATAGTGGATATGCCATGAGGAGGAAAAAAAAAATATAAAAGAACAGAGCAGCAGAAATATTGTAAATGGATTTTTAAAAAGTTATTTAATTTAAATGCAATTACCCAGGACACATTTTTAAGTCCTTTTAACAACAAAATGCTTTTTATTTTTATAAATCAGAGCACAGCACTGTCTCTGTTCCCTAAAAATATTAATTGCTGATGATATTAAAGGAAGCTTCATAAAATATTGTAAAGAATGGCCTATCAGAAGTGTTTAGACATATAGTTTTTCAGACTGACCAGTTTGAAAGGTGTAGTCTATATGCCCATATGTTTGCTTTGGTTTCTGTTGGTTTGATTTAGCTTGTTTCTTGGTTTGGATGATTGGTTGATGGATTATTTTTTTCCATTGTGATTTATAATCTGATACAATGACACTAAGGTTTTAGGTGACCGATCTATGTTCTACAATCTTTCCATGATCAGCAAATTTGGGTTATCACCATGAAATACTACACAATAGAATTATTTAGTTACTAGGTAGAATCAGCTCTGTGTTAATAAGCTCAATGGTCTTTTCAGACTTACCCTATACTGAGTTTTGTCTCTGCTGTTACCCCAGTCCTATGTAGGGAACTTCTCTGTAAGATCAGAGAAATATTAACATTTACTTCCAGGGAAAAAACAAAACAAAACAAAACAAAACAAAAACAAAACCAAACAAACAACAACAACAACAACAACAACAACAACAAAACAACCAAACAAACAAACAAAAAAACATAGAGAAAATGCATATGGGTTCAGTGAGAAAGTAGGATACCCAGTTGTTACTTTACGGATTCCATTTTCAAGAAGACCACAGACCATTTCTTGTAATGAATCTTTTTGTAAATTTAAGTCTAATTCAACAAATAACTTGATGGGAAAGAGGGGGGAAAAAGGAAATTTAGAAAAATTAAATGTTTTTATTTTGATATTTTCCCATTTTTTTCATGAAAAATAATAATTTGTTTTGAAAGAATGAAAGAAGGGCTAATAAAATTTGAAACATTTTCAAAAAGATCATATTCAAGGTTGATATTTGGAAGATTTGTTGCAGAAAAATTTGTCAACAATAACAAAAATTGCCTAAGGCTTTTCAATGAAAACATTAAGAAAGTATCTTAAAAAAACTTCTTACTCTTCCCAATACATGTGATACATAGGTGTGTGTGTTGACCTAGGGGATGGACTCAAGGAAAGTGTGCATAAATTGAGAGGGGCTGAGGAGTGAAAAACGCAAACTATAGGTAGAAAGAAAAAAGGTGTGAGGAAGTCAAGAAATAGATGCATTCCTGACAAACTTGGATGGGAGTAACGCAGAAACCCCTGTCTCCTGGAGAGAGGGAAAGATAACTGATTACTTTTTGTTTGGTTTTGTGAGTGCTCCACATTTATTTTTTGTGAGTACGTAGTAAAAATAGTGTCCAGGATGGCATCCCTGGCACATAAAGATCTTAGTTTGTTCACATTGCACAATAGAAACTGAACCACTCTGCCCTACAATGTCTGAACAACCTTTCTCATCAAAGCAGTCAAAGAAAGCTATTTGATAAGATGAGATTTCAGTAGTAGCCTGGATGGTATGGAACTATGGGAGAGAGTATGGAATAGCTGATATACAGGAATTTTTTCCCATCTGCATCCCAAGAGATGCAGATGGAACCCTACCACCTGTATGAGTTCTCAAAAGACATGTTCCAGGATAAATACAGTATATTCAATTAATTTTTATGTTCTAGGAAGAAACCGTGGCAGTCATTACACACAAAAACATGTAGATAGATGAAATAGCACAGTTGACAATTTTGTAAAGTCAAAAAGAATGAATCATCTTGCAACTATTATAGAACTGCTAAGTCATCATAAAGCCAGTTTCTGCTTTTTTTCAAATAAGTGTCTCATATTACTAGACCTAAGAATTGGGGCCAATGAGGCTTTACATGAGCAAATTCAGAATACTCAGTACTTCAGACAATACTGAATAATTTTCTGTCAGTCTATAGGCTGAAACTACAATGCATAATACATCTGAGTAATTTAGAATGATGAATATATTTTTCAAAATCATTGTCTGTTTTCAAATGAGCTATCAACAGAAAAAGGCCTATATGTTCCTGTTGTAGTTGAGAATAATTCAATCAGCTTTCACAATAATGTAAATTCCCTGATTCTGCAGTTTTAGAAAAAGAACCATTCCTCTTAAATCCTCTATCAATAAATACTCATGCAGAATATTGATTCTTCTGGTTGCACAGTACCCCACAGGCTTAAAGCAATCTCACTGAGTGTGTGGCTAAGGATAAAGCTGCTGAAAAGTATCTGCAACTCACACTACAGAGCAGAAATTTAAAGTAGCTACATCTTTAAACACACTTAATATGATTTGAGGAAGTGGACTAAAGCTAGTCTGGTTAATAAGTATATCAATGTGTTAAATACAGTATCACCATTGCTGGCAAGAGGCAACAGGCTTTACATTAGCTTTTCACAGTTTTGAGACTGCATGGACATTTCTTCTAACTTATTTAGTCAGAAGAGCAGTTGTCTAATGAGTAGGTGTCTATCACCAAATTTATTTTAATTTGCTTAACTTTACACAATTTTGTTCCTTGCACATGTTTTTTGTGCAAGGCTGTTCCACAAGGGAAGAGAAGCCAGGAGCCAAGGTGATCACAGCACAGTGACTGTACCAGCCACGTAGGGGCAGTGATCATAACAAGTTCTTTCAACCACCTGGTGACAACTGAACAAAGCAAGGTAACAAGTCAAGTCCGGGATCCCTCCAGGAAGCCCAGTGATAATATCCAGATGAGCAGAGGACAACACACATACAGCAGGAATGAATTTAAATGGAGTTTGTGGGATGTGGGCAGAAGGTGTCACTGAAGGTCAGAGATAAGGCTAGTCAGGAGAATTAAAGCCTGTTGTTGCATTTGCAGCCCATATTTTTATAATAATAAATATATGAATATATATCCATATTGTTCTTATTATGTATTTAAAAGTTGATATTTTTATATGCTGAGAGAGTTAGTATCATTGTAAATGAAAGAACAATCACCACTCATTGTATTTTGATTAAAGTGTCAAAAATTTTAATTAAAATTACAGAGAATTCCTGGCTTCACGTATAAGGTGTGCTCTCCTTTTTGGCCATAAAAAAATTTTGAGTATAATACAAACAGGTCTGTTTTAACATAAACTCCCTTCTTTTCATCATTCTCCTTCCCTCCCTTTCCATTGTTTCCCACAACAGTTAACGTAATCCAGG
This sequence comes from Tyto alba, assembly GCF_018691265.1. NCBI lineage: Eukaryota > Metazoa > Chordata > Aves > Strigiformes > Tytonidae > Tyto > Tyto alba. The sequence continues at coordinate 4,085,659 of NW_024881316.1, forward strand.
CTCGTGCACACATGGTTGTGTGCCTATAAGTGTTTTATTATAAATTATTTAATATGTCTGTATTGAACGTGTCAAAAACAAATCTGGAGCAGTAGCAAGACTTTTCTCCAACATCAAAACATTGGAACTGAGCTGGAGTATGGAGAAGGGGAAAGAGTTCCCTGTGCTCTCAGTGCACACTGTCCTCATGTACATAGTACTGAGAAAGCTGCCCTCTTTAATGTCTCTTTTATATACAGCATTAACTTAAGCTATAATCTAGTGAAGGTGTCTTCATTCTGGAATTATATATTTGCCCCTGTCTGTATAGTTAGTACCATTCAGAAATGCTCATATTTTATTGTCTATGGGAATCTAAACTCTTTGAAGATCATAGGAAGTGCAGAGGTGTTCATATTTGGTCACAAATACTGACCACCAAAGAATTGCTCTGAATGGGGAAATACTTTGCTTGTATAATGATGGAGCTATTGGTAACCTTCATCTTGTTAAATCATCCCTTAACATGAACAAAATTCACAGAGGTCCGCTTCATTCACTCTTTGGTTCATGATGTTCAAAATCAAATAAACCAAGTCTTTCAGAACATTTCATTCCAACTTACTTAAAATGAGTACTCTGGAAATGTATTTTCCTTCATTCACACTTACAGTAGAAATTCCATTGGCTATTAGAAGGAATTTACCTGAAAAAAATGAAAATACATAGTTAAAATTCTTATCCAAACTTATACATGTTTATTGTCACAAGGTATTGCTTTCTGTGGTGTAAATTAGAGCAGCTCTTCAGTAGTTGTTTTTTCTTTCCACTGAGGCTGATGAAATTAAAAAATTCAAGACATTTATCTTCCTAAACTTTTCTATTCTCCACCCTTGGACAGAATGGAAACCATATATATGAGTTTGTTTGTTTGTGTGTTTTTTTTTTTTTTCTTTCTTTTTTCTTTACAATAAGGTTGGTAATATTTTTGCATTCTATAAATATAAAAATTATGAGCATAAAATTTAGTTTTTATCTTATGCTTATCCATAGCTTTTCTAATTATTTATGTTTAACTATGCTGGTATTAAATATTTTCTACAACCAATAGCTCGTAGAAGATATTTCATGCTCCATTCTAATACAAGTAAACCCATAATTTGCAATTGTTCCAACTGTGTTCATGCCTATTTGGATGCTGACTGACATGCTCTGCACTCTAATTTGTCACTGGATTGATAATTTATTTATCAGAAGGACTATAATCACTATGACGCAGTATAACTGAAGCAAGGATTTGAAATGGAAAACATCAACTTTGTTCTTGAAAATAGTTATTACATTTCTCAGCTGAAACTTTTGCACTGAACTATGTAAATCATCATTTGCTTAAACCAAACCAAAGTGTTTATTTCTTTGATAACCTTACTCATCAGTAAAATAGTTTTACTAATGTAGAATGTTAAATGCCCATATCTGTAGGTGAAAAGGGATAGTTCTGGCACTAATTATCCTCACAAACTTGTGTCAAAACTTTTTCTGTGTGTACAGGTGGTATATTTTATAAGTTCTTTCTCTTCTAATAATAGATTCCTTGGCTGTGAATTTAAGAAACCTTCTATTAAACTGTTCAGTTGACACAGATTGATATAATATGTCACAGAGGAATATATCAACCTGAAGAACATAAAATGCAATTTGAAAGCTGTTGCTTGAAATCCTGGATTGTATGTCTGTTGTGGCTGTCATTTTCTTTAAGTCTGCTAGGTGAAGACAATTTTCCAATGCTTTTAAACTTGGATATTGCACCATATTGTATACCCCTACCAGCAGTAACTGCATTCTCCTGTTTTGTTTGTTAAGATTACTTTTATTCCTAAAATGTATAAACCTTTTCACAGTATTCTCACTGGCAATTTGACCTGGGACCTGGCAGGAAACTCTTTCATTTAAGTGCTTAATACTCAATCTTTCTATTTTTGCTGCTTTATGGCTAGATTTTTTTTCTTCTTTTCCTTTCCTTTTTTTTAAAAAAAAAAAAAAAAAAAAGTTGAGAAATATTGTACATGTATAGTGTGTTTTTTAGTTCAGTGTCTATCAATATAGGCGTGTATCAGAAATTAGCTAAGACATTTTTAATTTCTAAGGAAAATCAGATATGTATTCTGTCTACAATTTGGATTAAGCATGGAAAAGAAAAAAATCCATGTCTTTGCAATCTGTATTGTTGATGGAATGATCTCACAAAAATTTATCACTCTGAATCTGTTTGGATGCAGTAACTAATTACTTGTCAATATTTTTCTCCATACAAAAATCTGAATCAGGTTAAATTAAAGACAATTTTTAAGTGAATCATCCTGTGATAACGAAAACATTTGCAAAGGCTTTTCTGAATAAAATAATTGGATACCTTCCAGTGTTAATATCACAGTGGGTTCTCATAGGCATAAATGGGAGTGTAAGATACTTTGTAGCATGTAGGATACTTTACAGGATGTGCTCAGTATCTTATAACTCTGTTTTGTTAGAATAAGATATCAGTTGGAATCATTCAAGTCAAGAATCTCATTGGATGATTTTCTGAAGAGAGAGGTAAAAATGCACATTAAAAGAATATGACCAAGATGAAGAGAGGACATAGAAAAAGCAAGACACATTTTTGCTTTTGAAACGTAGGCAGGAATATGAAATGACCCTATTTGCCCTCAGTTGGACAAGTTGATTTTTTCAATTAAAAAATATTTGTTCAATTAAATAAAAAAAAATTTTAAATTTCAGTTAAAAAATATCTTCATATATGTTAGTAGAGACACTACAGAATGCTTTTCTGACTGCTGAACAAGTTACATTCATAATCTCTGCCCCTCCTTCTGTACAGACACCAGGTTTTTTCCTTCCTTAGGTACTCTGTATTTAAATACTCTGTTCTTATGTGCTCTGTACTTAAGCCTACCAATCTAATTTAGGAACCTTAAATCAATCCATAAAATTAGTGACACAGAAAGCTTTATCTTTGATTGGTCTTTTTGTGCCAGAATTGTACAAGAAAGTGGATTGTAAACATTTCTTCAATGTGTCCCAGCTTTATACTTTATGTGGGTTTCATGTCTGTAATGAAACTATTTCAGCTACTTTCAGAAAAGAGTTAAGACATTTTCAGATCAAATGTTGAACATCCTAAGAGACTGAAATGCCTAGATCATACAATTTCAGAACAGTGTATGATTATCTTTGGAAAATGAAAGAAAATATTTTTCAAGACAGTTAATGGTATAATAGCAACATAGAAACCAGAGAATAGCTACCAGAGCTCCACTTTTGGTCTCTTGTGTCTTCATTGGGTTCCTTAAATGTCTGTATGACTCAAACAGATTTTAATATTTTCACTAATGATTTTTAAGTTCAGCAGTCGTATTTGTTGATACCAGTAAGACAGGAGGAGAGATTTAATATTGTGAAGAATTCTATTTTGGAGAATTTACTTAAGAAAAGTGAGCTAATAATAAAAAGTCAGTTGTGGAAAATATTTGGAAAGGAATAATAAATTTTACCTCTGCAGGTTAGAGATGTTGTATTGCTAGCTATCAACATTTTAGAACAGGATCTTGATGTTATAATCCCACATATAAGTGCATGGTGCTATGTTGCAGAAATAATAAATATGCTATCACACTGTAACATTGTCTAAACTCTACCAGTCAAATTCAACTCATCTATTCTTAAATGTCTACAATGATAACATCTGCTTCTGCAAAAGTAATCTTATACTCCTTTATTCATTGTAGGCTTCTTCAGAGGATGTCCAAGACAGATGACATGAATCAATATCTGAAGATACTTGCTTCTGTTTATTTTCTACAAGGTGCATAAGGACATCATCTTAGACCCAGAGGACTAAATTTTAGATAACATGTTTTTCTTTCTGCCTATCTTCAGGTGTGAAACTATTCATCTACTCTGGTGTTTGTATGGACTTGGTTTGGTATTGAATTCAAAAAGAAAGTCCAAAAGACAGAAATGAGCATTATGAGAGGTCCAGAAAACATGACCTACAAGTAAAGATTGAAATCATCAGAATGGTTTGCTCTATAGAAGAGGAAAAAAAATATAATAAACAGTATTTACAAATAGAAGAGGCTACTTTAAGAGAAGGAGAATAAAGTATTTTCAAAATAGAGAGGTGGATCAAACAAGAAGTATTATATTTAAATTAAACAATATACAAGAAGGAAAACTTGTAGTCATGGGAATAATACAATACTGGAACAGAGAGGTCGGAAAAATGGTAGAATCTGCAAAATCTGGGATTAACAAAAACTGGATGAGATAATATCTGCCAAAAATAATATAGACTGTACTTGGGAATGCAGGTAGACTAATGTAGGTATCTTTTTTAGATCCCATGCAGTCCATCTTTTCAAGATTTCCAAAATTGTAACTTCTACCCAGTGCTGGTATGAATAATGAAGTGTTGATAGGGATACCTCTCTTCTGCCTCTATTCTTGAAAGGACAACACTCAAGTAGCCTGTTAAATTAACTTACATTACCGGACTAGCATATGACAGCATATGTGAAGGTAGAAATACCAGTAGGAGAGACTTTTCTAATTGCCTAAAGTTTTTTTGAGTGATATGACAAAAAATAAGGTCTGAGATAAATAATCGAAAAAGTAAACATGATTTCTCATTGAAAAAATATTTTGTATTTCTTTAGATGGGTCTAAAGAACATAAGGAGATGATACCTAAAGTTTTACATGCAAAAAATAATTGTCTAAAATAGCAATATGGTACTTATTTTTGATTTTATTTACTGAAAGAAAATCACAGCTAGTAAAATAGAAATAAGAAAGCTACAAAAAGAGTTCTGTAAACATTTCTTTCTTACACAGTGAGTTGAACAAGCAGTAAATGAGGTCAAAAAGGCCAAACGATTGAAAATGAGGCTACCGCTGTAAGATAAACAAGGTTAAAGTTGGAAAGCACATAGGATGCCATTATTATAATATCATTAAGTTTGAAATGCTGATGGGGTTCTGTATAGAGGTCAGCAAACACAAAGATATTGCACTGTAAGAAAAGCTGACTTGGAGAAAATGTGAAGCTAGTTGAATAAAAATGGCCAAAATTCAATAATTCATGAAAAATCAAGAGTGGAAAAGGAAGAATTTATTCTTGATAGGTCATATTAGAAAAAAAAAAAAAAAAAAAAAAAAAGAAAAAGAAGAAGAAAAACACCATGTAAGCATAAATAAATACATAAATTTAAAAAAATATGGGCAAACCAGGAGATTTAAGTGCCTGTGTGACCAAGAACTGCATAAGAGAGAAAGAAATCACAGAACATTTAAAAGAGTTTTAGAAGTTTTAATGACAGTGAAACAAATTAGGCAGAGAAAGAAGAAATTACAAAAGTAAACTTCAGGACATATTTAGAAGAAATCTCAAGTATTCTTTAAACAGTCAAGAACAAATTATAGTTTCATTCAAATCACTGCTAATCCAGAATAATCTTGCTGAAGTCAACATACTTATTACAGATTTACATCAAGTAGTAGAAGAAAAAAGCTGGTCTTGTCTGTTATATACAACCATTTACTATTTTAACTAGGGCCAAAGGGTATGACAACTTACTTTCTATGAATCTCTCGTTGATCAACTTTCCTTTATAATTGCCATTGCTGATTTTTCTGCCTAATGGGAAGAGGAAAGAAAAAAAAAAAAAGGAAGAAAAAAGGATTTATAGTGGCATTGTTCATTAATATATTGCCCTTGTCTGTTCTTTTTTTTTTTTTTTTTTTTTTTTTAGTTCTTTTTTCTATTTGAATCTGTTTTGGAAAGAAATAGCGAATGAGTCAGTCTTTATAGCAGATAACATATATGATGCCGACTTCAATCTCATGTTTCCACCGTAAGTATACAGTATTTATCTCATGGTCTATTACGTACTAGATGCATAAATTTTTTGGTTTTTTTGCTACCTTGGTATATTTCTAGCACCCATAGGCTGAGATTTACCACCTTTATATTGTAGAGCTAAGGGTACACTAAAATATATAATCACAGGAGAAAAATAAACAGGACTGAGTTTCAAGCAATAAATGTTAAAAAACTTATAGTGACAAGCATATGGCCGGCTCAGCCCCTCATCCTTCAGTGTTGCTAATTATAGTCAGTAAGGACCTGATATGATAACTGTGGGGATTTTGAGATAAGGCTGGAAAACACAAGAGAAAAAAAAAACAATCTTTGATTTTTCAAGGCTGTCAAAGAAATCTATGGCACCTGGAAGGAAAAAATGGCTGTTGGTTTCTTAAGCTAACTTTTCATCTTACATTTCTTACACTTGTAATTTTGCTGGTCCCTTGCATCACAGAGGATGAATGCATCTATTCAGCCTGATTGGCCCCGAGCCTTTCACTGACAATGTATATTGATGGCAATATCCACTAGAATAACAGTTGCTATATAAACAAAAGATGTGATGATTATTGCATGTTTCATCAAGGGAGGGAAAAGAGAAAATTAAAAGGAAATACTACCATAATCTTACAGTTGATCCTAAAACATTTGAATGTAGATTTTCCTTCAATAATAATAATAAAGAACAATTTTCACACCAACAGCTAAGAAAATCTACTGCTGATTACGGAGAGCATGATTTTGTTTTCTGCACTGATATTTCCATTAGCAGTAGAAGAAAGCTTATGGGTCATGTCCTTTATCAGTATTGTTGATCCCTGCTATGCTCTCAGGAATGTAGGTAGCATAAATATGTATTTAGATGAACCCACTCTTATTTGTTATTCCAGATGGTACCGGCTTGCCTGATTACTTCAGCTGTAATAAAAATGTAAGAAACACTGAAGAGACTACAGATATATCTCTGGACATTTGGAAATGTCATCCAGAAGACACCTTGACTGTATGTATATGTATGCATATAAATGTAGGCAAGCATTGCCTACTTTTTTGTGTAATTATTTTTTTCTATAGCATCTTTTGATATCATCTCTAGCTTGTTTAAAGAGTGTGCATTTGAATATATTGATAATGGAGATCTCTATCACAAAGGTAAATGTTTCATTCTCTATTTAAACTTCTTTTTAAAGACTAGAGAAATGTCCTTGAGATGCGGAATCATGACTTTAGAACCAGTAAGGTTATAAAGTAGGTATGTTTATTCAGCACTGGGCGCATGGGGGAATCATTTCCTCCAAATGCACGTGTGCCTTGGAGACAAAAGCGGCTCCTTTTTATTACGTTGAAACACTGTCAGATGAGCAGGAAAGGAAGGCCTCTCCTTCTGAGGCGACTATGGCTGAGACAGGGACCTAACACTGTTAATTCCTTTTCCCAAAGGAAACACTGGAAGCAGAAGTCAGCAGGTCCTTGTCAGCAATAAAATCTCAGGGAAAGGAGGATCAAGGGAGGAATACTCTTGGTTATGGCATCAGCCTTCCTACCCCACAGTTATGTGTTCTGAGGACCGGCTTTCCAGGACACCTGCCTGCTGGTAGAAGTAGTGAATGAATTTCTCTGTTTGCTGTGCTTTTATTGCTGAGCATGGCTATGAGTAAGGAGGAATACTTCTTTTCATCATATCAGGTCAACTGTCCTGCCTGTGTCCCCTCCCAGCTCCTTGCCCACCCCCAGCCTGCTCACTGTTGGAGTAAAGAATGAGAAAGAGAAAAGACCTTGATACCATGCAAGCACTATTCAGAAATAGCCAAAACATCGGTGTGCTATCAATTCTATTTTGTTTATAAATCTAAAACATGGCATCATATGGGCTGCTATGAAGACAGTTAACCCCATCAGACAGACCAAGTATAGGCACTTGTTCCTTTCTCCATTGGTCAAAGGGACTTAAGAAGATCACTCTCAATGTAATGGTTTCCCCTATATTACAAGCCACATTCAGTATGTTGTGTCTTTTTCTGAGATTTAGTACATAAGACAGCTTTCTTTCCTAACAGAGAACATTGTCAATTCAAGGCTGAGGCTTTCATGTACTGATCTCCAATGTTCTTCTTTATTCTCAGAGGGGGAAAAAAAAAAACAAGCCAAGAATAATCTGTGCACTAAAGCTGTCATTTAACACAGGAAGGTGTGAACATTTATTTTTTTAATTTTCTTCTCTTCAGTCTGCTTCACATCTTTATGAAGCTTCACATAAAATGACTCCACTTTGCATTTCACCTTTATTTGTCAACATTTTTTGAAACTATATAAAGAAATAAGGTTAATGTATAAAGTAAGAAAATAATATAGTATAGCAAGACCAAAAATTTCGGTGTCTTAACAATATTACTAACATTACAAATTCACTTATTACTAAAGCATTTATGACAGGACAATACATGTTTCTAGTTTACTACAATCTGAACAATTTTTAGACTTTTTTCTTTCCATTTTTCTTAATCAACTAGTCATTAAGAATAGTCTCATTCTCAAACACAGCTATAGTGGACTTCATACAGAGAGAGATACAGAAAGACAAAGCTATTAACTCTAATGTTTTCTAAATGAGAAACTAATAAACTGGGCTCATATGGATAACCATTCAAAGCTGAAGAGGTAACAATATGTTTCTGTCTCTCTGGGCTGCACTGTTACATGCTCAAATTGTTTTTCAGAGTGACAGTCTGACACTGTTTTTCGTGTTTGAACAAGACAGAGTCTTGTGCTGTTACCAACAGGTTTACAAGCATACACATTGGTAATGTTTTCAACACTGTGACTTACCATAGTCAGTATAATGTAATTTTTATTTTACCCATAAAACAAAGACAGTGGCACATAATGATATGGTCACGATACAAAGAAACACAAAGCTTTGGTTTGTAATTTCATTTTACTCTGGAGTATCCAGATTAAACACTTCCACTCTGTACCTGTCAGATGATGAGTGGTAAAAATCTGGACTACAACTTGCTAACTGATTCCTTTGCTAAATATCAAATATATCTGCTATTTAATATATAGCAAATTCCAGAATTTAGTTCAGCAATTCCAATAGTCATAGTTCACTATACTCAGAGGTCACATCTGTAAATATGAACAACTGAAAGTACTTTGTATATTGATTGTGTGTCAGTTAAGGAAATATAACTAATAGTTGATATACTTTAACTAATAGTTGATATAATAGGGATATACCTGTCTTACCAACCTATAGTGCTATTAATATAGTGGCATAATACAGAACAGTGATATCTGACATTATCATTTTAACCTTTCAAAGGCTAAATTGTCAAGTAACAAGTGTGCCTGTTGAAGAAATGCTTATCACAGCATTATGTAATCTGTCTTACCTTTGAATTTGACATTCTTAAATCTCTAGATAGTACTCAGAGACCAGAGTATCAAAGCTAATGACTAAAGATTGGTTAAGCAATAAACCTAAGTAAAACAATATTTTCAGTACTATGTTTACACTCGGTGCAATTTAAGTACTCAGAGTTGGTTAAAAAGAGAAGCAGTTTAGGATGATCTCCTTTCTGCTGTTTTAGAATCAAGGCATTCTATTTTATGTGTTGTTTGTTTTCTCAATTTTGTTTATTTTACTTTTGTCTCATGAACCTGTTCTTTTTACTCAGAATTGCTTTCATTTAGTTTGGGTACTAACTGCTTTGTTCTTAGCTAAGAAGTTCCTTAAGAAAATACAAAGCCAGTGAATTTATAAGATAAGACATCTGGAAATTATGCAACTTGCTACCTTAGATTTTTAAAGGGAATATCAGATAATCCAAAAAAAAAAGAGATAAAATTTAAATTTTTAAAAATAATTATGAATAAAAAATATTACTTCTAATCTTAACCCTCTTTGGGATGTTTTTCTTCATTTTTTTGTCTTCACTTGCTTGTTGATTTCCCTTCTCCACCTTACTTTTTACCATTTTCTTCTTCTGCTATCTTTTTGTTGTTGTGGCTTCTTTAAAAAATATTTTTTTGCCCAGCAAACTCAAGCATTGTGATACCTTGGTCAGCTCTAATAAAAGTTTCAACATATTTTGTGCCAATTGCTATCAACTTACAGAACACCAATTAACAGAAATCTATGCTGCTTGCCTCATTCTTTCAAGGATAGACATACTATGACCCTCAGCAAGAAAATTATGATTATGAGCATATGGTGAAACAATTTAACATCTTACTTATTTCAAAGTCTTCCTTATTACAGCTATTATTAGGTCCTGCTGGATGATCAAGCAATAAATCATTTGACCATGTAGAATTCATAGTCCTGTAATTGATCTTTTCATGTGTTTTCAGATAAAACTGCCCAATACTTTATAACTGAAGGTAAATGAGTAGATAAATTGCTAATGTCCTTGAGGGAGCATAGCTGGAGAAAATTGCATTCAGATAATACAACTTACCATCTTTTCCCACCTTTCCACTTTTTATTTGCATTGCCTACAAGGGTAAAAGAAAAAGAAACACACTTTTTGGGATGAAAATTTTAAAGAATTAGTGTGGGTTAATTTATTTTCAATATCTATCCACTAGACATCAGGGAAAAAAAATGCCTATTATTTTATGTTCATATTTTAGAAAGACGACAATACGGTGCATGGCACATGTATACCTCAGAGAAAAATATCTGAATTTGGGTTTTGCTTATTTCATTCATTTGCCTCCATAAGTGTTTTTAACAAAGAGTTACCCTCTGGACTTCAGTGTCCAGCACAACAAATTGATAGAACTTTCTGACCTCTGTGCACAACTAGATATTTATATATGCAGAATGTTATATGAATACTAAATGCTACAACCAATTTTTGGTTTGATGCAATATCATGGAGGATGATTCTTTTAATCGATATGAAACAATTAATGTATTTGTAACCTGAGACCTGGAAGAGTAATTCTTTAAAATACTATCAGTGGAGGTGGTGGTGTATTCTGTATGGTACTTAATTTCTTTACCCACCTAACTTGTGAATGAACTGTAGAAAAAATAAAACTATGGAAGAGGTTGAAAAGAGGCCCCGCTCAAGTATATGTACATAAATGCATGTATCCCAGGAAACAGAATAAATGATAATCATATAAAGCAACTGTCTGACCACTTCAGGGCTCTTCAGGAAAGACGGGCAGGGAAAACAAGTAGGGACTGTTCCCTCTCTGAGAAGGAGCAGCTCGGACATAGTGAGTTGTTGTATGGGGTGTATGGGAGGCTGGGTGAGAGCTTGTCAGTCAGAATCAGACAAGATGCCAGTAAAGGAACCCAGGAAAGCTGGCAGGTCTTTCAGGATGACATCTTTCAAGCGTACAAACAGTTCATCTTCATACTCAGGACAATGAGAAGACATATCAGGAGTCTGGCTTGGCTAAGGTGGAACAGAGTGTGTTTATGTACGTACACTTGAGGTGGGCTTCCTTTCAAATCCTTTTGTCAGTTTATTGTTTGTTTGAGCCTTTATTATAAATTTGGCAAAGCTAACCTAGATTTGTTACAGTGTAGCTTCATCTTTTTTCGCCACTGATACCAGCAGTGTTGAAACCAATGTAGTTCCTCATCTCACTCTCTAAAGTCAATAAAAGAACCCAAGTAGTTTCCAGAATAAAAAGTTAACTGGGTAGCTAAACTGGTTTGGTTTTGTTTTTTTTTTTTTTTTTTTTGTGACCAAATGATGACCAGCAAAAGAAAGAAAGCAAAATAAAGTTTCCACTTAAAACAAAGTAGTTTAGACATCAAATTCAGAAGAGAGCAATCTGTTGTACTAAGTACTTCAAATCTTCCCTGCACATATACAATGTTTCTGCTATGTAGCCGCTCCAGAGCTTTCAATTAGTACTACAATTAAGTCCACCTGATCTTACTATAACTTGAAGAATTTTTATTAAAAAACACATTGGTTATAAATAAAGAGATCACAGCAGACACAGGTTGATGAGCAAACTTTATTATTTGTGCCACTTTGTTGGTATGCATGGGTGCATGAGTTTAGTTTCACTCTTGTAGAGACTAGTCAGAAACATCAGGATTGCTACCTCATTCTCTACATGACATCATCACTTAGCAGTTTGGAGTATCTTCTGATAATTTGACTATGAACTTCATGGTAAACCTTGAGGTGTGCTACCTGGCTCATTTTTTTATCATACAAGCATATGAAGAATCTAGAAAGGATGAATTAACAGAATAGAATTATTGGAGGAACTCTCCACTGTACAATTATTTTGAACTCCAAGTTACAGAATTATTCTAAAAGTATATTTTTAAAAATAACTGCTAACTAGAAAAGCCATAGCCATGACTATGGGCTGCAGCTCCTGGCTATTGTTAAACCACACCAAATTTGATATATATGAATCTGAGCTTAACAACAGGAACAGAAGTTTGACTCTTTACCCTCTATCTACCAAACAAATAAACCAGCTTAGCCATATCAAGCCAAGCTAGTACTGAAATAGAAAGGTTTCTCGTTTCTTACTACCCCCTTAACAGTTCCCAAACCAGGTCCCAGTTTCATGAGGATAGGCATCAGCCCATTGCATTAGAAACCTTTATCCTGACCTCCACAGCACCAGTTGTTTTGTACTAAGGGACAAGTGAGAACCTACCAACTTTCTTGCTCCCTTTTTCTGCTTTACTTCCAGTACAAGAAAATTGTTCTCAGCTGAAGTCCTCACTAGAGTTAAGCAGAACACCCTTATGTGTTACTCCGGATACATGTATTTTCCCACTGTTTCTTTCTTCTTCTGAGGCCACACATTGTATTTATTACATGCTGAACCTTTTGCAAACAGTTCAGTGTTAACATTTTCCAAATATAATTCTAAAAATGATGCTTTACCTGAGAGAGAAACACCAACAGACACAGAACTCACTCTTGTTTATCTCTCTGGTTCCCAGTTTTCCAACAGTTTAATCTTTTCTTTTTCCAGAAGATGAAAAATTTCAGAGAAGTTATAGTAAAACTAACATAATATGAGGAATATGGGATCATAGAAATGAAATATGATGTAGTGAAGTATACACACTGCTACTCACTAAGCTTTTATTGCTGCATCCATCAGTTCCTATTAAAATCCCCTGACAGAAAAGTCATCTATTTAAAACGTAACTTTATAAAGCATTTCTTTAAGCAGATCTACAGCTGGTGTAAATCAAAGTAGCTCCACTCATTTAAGCTGAAGTTCTAGATATACATTTGTAAAGGTGACTACTCTGGCTAAGTCTCTATAAATATTTTAAAATATAGACTATGCTGTGATTTTATATAAGTAGAAAGCATATGCAAGACAAATATACTTTTAGTAGCAGGTTTGAAATCTCCAGAGTACAAAGAAACAGAAAAGAAAATGGGAAGGCAATTTAAATGCTTACATATGCTTAATTGATGTCATTACATCAATTAAGTTACATAATCATCTCATGGTATATCTGCTTTTATTTTTAATTTTGAGTTTAAGCAGGGATTTTACCACAAGCTTGTCCCTGCTCATATAGTATTGCACACCAGTTCATGTGAGATATCATTTTCAAAACAGTTAAGATAGTTCATGATTGAGAATCCTAAATCTATAGATATGTATCAAAATCAGAATGGTATGCTAATTCAAAAATATTATAAGTTGTGTGCTACAGATCTTAGACTTTAAAATACCAGTTTACACTCAGCATTTTATTTTGTTTGTAATTCAATTGTTTTAACACTGTTACTTTGCTCAAGAAAGCCCAGGGTTCTACTTTTTTTATATCTTTATATTTAATCTTCAAATGTTGCTATCTTTCACCTCTCCAAGGTCATAAATTCATCTGATGTATTGTTCATTCATGAAATACCTGTCATTACTTCAATCAGGAATCAAATAACCACATAAATGATATTTTTTCTCTTATTAGAATATGCTGAATCTTTACACTTATTGATAAATACCTTGAAAATATGCTGAAATATGTCAAAAATAATATTTGGAGAACTTTATTGAAAATATACTTCAGTGTATGGCTCTGTTTTTTTTTTTTTTTTCCACAAAAACTGATACTATATGTTTGTGAGAAATCTTATAAATTTAAAATTAAGCAGGTGTTTGCATACAAAGCTGTACCAGGATCAAACAAGTGTACTGAATATGTTTTCAGTACACTATAGACTATTGTTTGATTCAGAGAGAAGTGATATTTATCAATTCATTTAGGTAAATAAAATCTTAAAAAATATGTTACAGAACATAAAATTATACAAAGATAAATCTGCTAAACATTATATCATTATGTGTTCCTATATAATTTCCTAATTCACAGTGCTTATCATTAACTAAGTATGAGAAAAGGTGTGTATCAAATATGTCTAGAATAGAACAAAAATTTGTAAAACCTGTTGTACAGTATTCTGACATCTTTAAAAGGCTTTCATAAATTTCATAAATTTGAGGACCACATCTATGCATTTCCCAGAAGAAAGAAAGAACAATTGCATGATTTTTCTCATTTGTTTAATGGAATGTTTTGAAGAATGTGGAATATCTAAGGATAAGATAATGGGAGTGGTTTCCTGAAAGAAGTATAGGGAAGTACTGTAATTTAAAGGTTCACCAATCATTACTAAAAGAGGAAAGAAAAAAAAAAAGATAGCATTTCCATTACAAGAGAAATTTTTGTTGCAGCTGTGAATAGTGAATGTCACTTATTTGTTATTGGATTGGTTCCACACCCAGGAAAATATTTTCTTTTGTTCTTTTCTGTAGTTCCGTTATAATTTAAGATTATTTAATGTCTATGACATCTTACATCTGTTTCCAGAAACGTTTAGTGTTCTTACCTTAATTTCACAATCAGTAGGTTCCAAACTATTCAAATTTGCTTTGTTTTAGGTGTCCTGAGTTCGAGTGAGTGATGGGGTTTCTGAGTACCAGGGGAGGGGCTACAGCGGTGGCCCCCTGTGAGAAGCTTCTCAAAGATCCTCCAGCTCCAATTTGGCCCTGCCTCTGCACCAAGACAGAGCCAATCAGCTACGCCCCTGCAATAATGTATTTAAGAAGGGACCTGGAAGGAAGAGTTGCAACATCTGTGTGAACACTGAGGTCAGTGGAGGAACAGAAGAACAAAGGGGAGAGAGGTGTGCTGGAGCAGAGATCACTCTCTATGCTGTCATGAGACAATGGGGCCACCTCACTGCCTTCACCCCTGCTTCCCTTGGAGATCTACAGTGGAACAGACACTAATGGGGCATGTGGGGGGCTGCATATGGAAATTCAAGGTGTCTGCACCTGAAGGCAGTCAGGATCCTGTGTGAAGAAGCAATCTCCACTGTTGTAGTTCGGCTCTGGGAGGACTGTAACATGCCGGGGTGTCCCACACCAGAGCAGCTAGGGAAATGCTGCATCCCATGACAGGGACTCAAGTTGGAGAAAGTTTGTGGAGGACTCTCTTCTGCAAGAGGGGAACCACACTGGAGCAGAGGGAAGAAGTTCCAGAAGTTCCCCCATCCAAAGTTGGAATAAGTGGCAGAACTGACTGCACTCCTCATTCCTCCTCATTCCCTGCCCCTGTGCTGTTGAGGGGAGGAGGTAGAGATATCGAGAGCAGGGCTGACCCTGGGAAGAAGAGAGAGGTGGGGGGTAAGGTGTTGTTAAGATGTGGTAATGCTTCTCACTGTCCTATTATGTCTGTTAAGAGTTGTTGTTAGTGTCTGTAATAAATTTATGGTTTTTCTTCCTTTAATGACCATAATGGGTGATTCATCCCTCCCTGTTCTTATCTTGAATCCCAAGCCTTTGCTTATTTTCTGTTTCTTAGTGCTGGGACTAAAGGGGGAAGTGAGCAGCTTCGTGTTGCTCAGTTGTTCTCTGAGCTCAAACCACAACATAAGGATTTAACTTCACTAGAGACTAGAGCTATATTTAACCTCTTTAGTGGATTTTTGAAGTAGGAGCCTAATGCCTTCTCAATGTGAAAAACCCCTTTACTACATGGATGTCAATCACAGCAAAGAACTAAAACAACCCATAGTATTAACTTTTACTGAATATGACTTGTGCTTTCATTCTTACATGAACAGTTGTCACTGTTGTGTAGCAATAACTGAGATAGCACATGCAGGATTGATTTATCTGGCCTAAAAAAAATATGTTTCTTAGCTATATCCGTATAAACTTTTGTCAGAAAGCAACCATGGGTTCATCAGTCTCAGCAAATACAAACCCATATTCTTGCCAAGAGATTCCTGGAAATCTTCTGTCCATATTATATGAATATATCCCTATCTAAATGTTGTAGTTTGACCACAGAGGACAACTGAGCACCATGGATCTGCTCACTCACCCCTTCCCCTCAGGAATGGGAAGGACAAAATAATGCAAAAGGCTCAGGAATTGACATAAGTACAAGGAGAGGTGACTTAACTTTTACAGTCATGGGCAAAAGACAGACTCATTAGAGGAAGAAAAAGACCATAAATTTAATTCAGGCACTAACAACAACACTTAACAGACAGAACAGGACAGTGAGAAGCATTATCAAATCTTAAAAACACCTTCCCTCCACCACTCCCTTCTTCCTGGAGTCAGCTTTGCTCCTGATATCTCTACCCCCACCCTCCAGCAGTGCAGGGATGCAGGGAATGGGGTTACAGTCAGTCCCACTGATGTAGTATACTTCACACTTTAAAGTGGTCATAGTTAATAATTGATATAAGTACACTCCACACTTGCAGGTGGTTATAGACAGTAGTTATCATACATCAAATTGATGGTAGTCATAGTTACCGCACATATGGGGACACTTGCAAGGCCCTGAAGATTGGTTGACTGAAACTTTGAGTAGTGGTTGAGATGACCTTGATTAGTGATAATGCATTCATGAAGAATAGACTTTGAAAAATAGGTAGAACATCTTGGACCATAATAAGAATATCTGGGATTGTGTTGAGAATGAGTTATTTGATAACCTGACAAAATGACTATTCGATTAACTTGGCAATGAAACTACCTTTCAAGTGTCCTAAGAGTGAACTACCTTTATTATAATACTAAAAAACACACTCCCAGGGCAGAATGGCCCCTGCCTAGGTTAAAGATCTTTCCCCTGATTAGACGTTGTGATAAAAGTGTCATGTAATCTATATTATAATTGCATTGTAATCACTGACTAATCAGTATCTAGTAGGCATGTTTGGAAAAGTACTAACCTGTGATTTTTGTGTATAAAAGAAGCACCTTAACCTGCTGTTAGTTGTGCTTGATATGTGGAAAATCCACCGAGGACCCAGGTCTGAATAAAATACAATATGTCTCCTGAGAGTGTCAAGATTGGTTTATTGCACACCAGGTAGAAATCTGCTTTTTGGGTAACACCACCACTCCTTCCTCCTCAGGGGGAGGATGCTTCCTCAGGATTCTTCCCCTCCTCCAGCGTGGGGTCCCTCTCACAGGAGACAGTCCTCCACGTACTTTCTCTGTCATGAGTCCTTCCCTCAGGTTGCAGCACTTCCCGAGCTACTCCAGCATAGGTCCTTCCCATGTATTGCAATCTTCCCAGCGCTGAACTACAACTGTGGGGGCACCTTCTCACAGAGTCCTGGACTTCTTCAGGCACAGTCATCTGCTGCTGTGGGGGGTCCTCTACATGCTGCAGGTGATTTGATTTTGCAGGTGGGCATCTGCTACACCAGTCGCTTCTATGGATAGCAGGGGGACAACACGCTCTCTTACCACAGTCTGCAAGGAAGTCTCTACTCCAGCACACCTCCCCCTCTTCCTCCTCCTTTATTTCCTGATGTCAGTGTTTTCACAGATGTTCTCCTCACCACTCCAACTCCTCCTCCCAGGGTCTCCTTCCCAAATACATTATCACAGAGGTCTGGTCACCATTGCTAACTGGTTCCGCCTTGGCCAGAGGCAGGTCTAATGTGGAGCCAGGGGAGCTTCAAGAAACTTCTCACAGGGGCCACTGCTGTAGACCCCTCCCCTGCTACCAAAACCCACCACCACACACACGAACTCAGCACATTAAACTATAATCTTTTCACATTATGTCTAAGTAACAGACTATCAAGGAAAATACAGGCATTTTACTTCAGATGAGAGAAGTACAATCCTGAATTAAGCATGCAATGTCCACTAACTCTGTCTGAAATCCATATACAAACATATTGTTTTGTTTTAGTTTCTGCTGAAATAATTAGTTATAGATGGTATTGTCCATGTGTCTGAATTACTGCAATGCATATGGCATCTGAAGACCTCTTGAAAAATTCATGGAGTGATCATATGCTTCTTGCTTGTTAGGAAGAACAATGACTTATGACACACTCACCATTATTTGCAGTCATTTGCCTTTTCATTCCAACATTAAGTCAAAGTGTTAACCTTAATATAGAAACTCATTAAAAGTTCTGGATGTCTCCTGTAATTTTGAAACAGCTGCAATCAGCTGAAAGTCACAAAAATCATCAACATCCTTCAACTATTTCCTGTATTCCTGCTGCTTGTTCCAAGTCATGATTCAGTTGCAGTTAAATCACTACTTGTCCATGTTTGGAAATTTTACAAAGAAACATAACTTAAATGCTTTCAGGTTTCCTTGTGCTTTGTCAAAAAAAGCCATAAAATTCAGATATGATTATGTTTAGCAAAGATATGGTGTTAGGATAGAACTCACAAGTTAGAACAACTATTATTTACAGCATACAAACCTGCTTGTCTAAAAGTCAGTCATTCTTCACAGACTGTCAACAACATAGTATTAAGATCTACAGGAAACAAAAGTAACTAGAGTAACTACTGACATGCCTGAGGCAATTAAATAGGGATGACCAGGAGACATAAGATTGGAACAAGAAAGTAAACACAAGTTAAAGAAATAAGAAAAGCTAGCATGGCTAATTAATAAAAAATTATATGAGTCAGAACATTCATTAGTCACCAGAATAACCCAGCTACCAGCCCCGTATAAGATGAAATACAGATTTTTATCAAAATTCTAACAAAACTATGAACCTAAGAGTGCCATTTAGATCACTCAGTTTCATGAGCTCAGTGGAAAATAGTTTTCTGCCAGGTGGTTTTTCACTTAAATGCAGATAGAGTTTTTTACAGATAATTTTGACTTTTCATAAAAATGTGAAAGTAATTTGCTTTTTGAGTTTTTGTCTGTATACTAAAATTGCAGTGGATTCTTCCAGAAAATGTCACATTCAGCAAAATGTTTTGTTTTTTCTTTTAAAAAAACAGCATTTTGGGGAAATAAAACCCCCCAAACAACCAAGCAATATATTAAACCGAATAAGTGCTTTCAGAATCCTCTACATTGCATATGATACACATCTATTCACTGCAACAGAAATACAAAAACTTAATTTAATTTGCTTTTTAAAAATTTATTTTACTTGGCAAAATTTATTTAATTTGTCAAAAGTAGTGATTCAGGTTATTGTTATAAATACTATTAAATTTTACTGTATTTATCTATGGGATGTGCATTACATAATTTTGTCACATTAATAGCATATACTTTAAAACAGTTAAGAGAGGAATAGGTACTGTATACAGCCATAACAAAGAATGTTTGCTAAAATAATTATTTTTACTGAAGTGTCAAAAGAGACAGAAAAGTATGGAAATTAAAAAAGCAAACTCAAAAGCTATATTTTTTCCATTAATTTTTCATCCTTCAAAAATCTAGAATCTAGATCCTGAGGTTTATTCTCTTTAAAAAAAAAAAAAAAAATGCTGATTTATTTGTAGACTATGTGTGTTTTTAATTGTTTTAATGATATTTTTCTTTTCCACAATCAGACTATATTAATATGCTTCACTGTCCTCTTCTTAAATGGTATATTTTATTATCTTTGAAGCTTCAGTGGGGGTTTAAAATTTCCAGCAACAGGGCTTTAATTCAGCTTTGACTTTTACCTTACAAAGTCATGAATAGTAAGACAATCAGGATATTAATATGTTGCATACTCCTTTCAGAGCTGCCAGTGCATATGCAAAGTTCACTGCAATGAAAAGTGTATCAGACCTTACGAATTAGATTATGGTCATCCTTTTGAAGTGGCACTACATTAGGCAAAATAAAAACTATTTGGTCCTTCCAGGCTCATCCTGGAAAGTGGCCATAGAAAATCTTTCCATCAGAGGTTACCTGGTCAACTCTTTTGTATCTATAGCAGGGATGTCCCTGTTGCGCTTTTCTCTTGCTGGAATACATTATGTATAACAAGATCTTATTCCAAGGACTAATACTTTCTTTCATTTTAGCCACCCTTTTATTTTTTCCAATTGATCATTTAATTTTTTGTAGGTAAGTAGAATCTTTCATAGGGTATATACATTGTCTCAGAGTCTTCAATCTGTGGAAACAATTATTGTCTGATATCTTGTGTGTCCCTATGTGTTCTTGATCTCACTCTGGCTTCCTGATTCACCCATGACACAATGACAAGAAAATAAGACATTAACTTAGAAATGACCAATAAGTTCCTGAGGAAGGGGAGGCTGTTTTAATTATGACATGAGTGTGAAATCAAAAATATGTAATCTAACATTTGTTAAATAAGCATAGCACTACAAAAATATTACAACACAAAGAGTTGCAAGCCACCACAAACTATTTTTACTCAGAAGTCTTAATGGAAACTAGACAAGTAGGAAACTGTATTTCTATACCTATACAAAAGCTTTAGGAGTAGATACAAAAGCAGGGAGTGGAAAAGAGAACTCGTATTGCACATAACTGAGGATGCTTCTACTTTGAGGGGTTATTTTAGTACGCTTATTAAACTGAACACTCAAAGTGGGAAGGTGAATATATAGACATCCAGAAGGAAAAAAAAAGCTTATTCTGACATTACTGTGAGGTCCTATGAGTGTGTCTCAGAATCTTCAAGTTACTATTGTTCCATGTGAATCTTTTGCAGATTCAGATTCTGAGCTATTGTTCTTTAAAGAAGACAATAACCAAAGACAACACAGTTCATGGGTTAACTATTTGGTCATATATGCAAAGAGAAGTGGCTTTTTATCATGAACATACAGAGACAAGACCTCTTAGGAATGTCTGGAGCTCTCTGTCTTATAAAACCCTTTTTATTGCAATAATAAAAAGGGCAAAATTGGTAAGTCAGAATTGCTAAGGATTCAAATGAACTATACATCCTCAGATACCTAGAAATCTGTCTTTGAAATAGTGTCAGCTAGTGAAACACTTAAAAAAATAACAATAAAACATTTTAAAATATTACAGTCATCCATAGAACAATCCATGTACATGATAAATACATTATAGTTATAGTGTCAATTGAGACAGAACGTAAGTATATTTAAAAAAGTAATAACTTGGTAAAGACATCATATGGGGCACCTACTTTTATCATGAATCATCATGTTAATTGACTTAAAGTGTGAAGTTCTTCAAGCATTAAAACTACAGAACTAAAAAAGGCCTGGAAACCCTTCACAAAATCAGAGAATTGCTGAAATTGGAAAAGACCTCTGAAGACTGTGTAATCTAAACCCCTTCTCAAATCAGGGTTAGCTAGAGCAGGTTGTTCAGGGCTGTAGCTAGTTGTGTTTAGAGCATCTCCAAGGATGGAATCTCCTCAGACTCTCTGGGCAATCTGTTTTGGAGTTTCATCTCTCACAGTGAAAAATATTTTTCTTATGTTCAACTGGAAATTCCTGTATTTCTGTTTTTTCCATTGCATCTTGTCATTGGCTACCTCTGAGTGGGGTCTGACTCCATCTCCGTTTCTTCCTCCTACCACATATTTATATACATTGATAAGATTTCCTCTGAGCCTCTTCTTCTCCAGGTTGAATAGTCCTGTGTCTCAGCTCATTCTCACGTGCAGATACTCCACTCTCTTAACCACCTCTGTGGTTCTTCTCTGCACTCACTCAAGTGTGTCCCTGTCTCTCTGGGAAACCCAGACCTAACCCAGCACTCTACAGGTGTATCACCAGTGCTGAGCAGTGAGGAAGGATAACCTCTCTCAACCTGCTGGCAACACTCTACTGAACGCCTGCAAGGGTACTGTTGGCGTTCTTTGGTGCAAAGGCACATTGCTGGTTCATGCTCAACTTGGTGTCCACTGGGCCCCTCAGGTCTTTTCCTGCAAAGCTGCTGTCCAACCAGAATATGAATGATTTCTTCACACACAGACCAAGGTGGTACATTTTTGTATAGTCCCATCTGACAACACCTACTTGAAATCATAACATACCAATAACCACTGGAACATGATAGGACATTAATAAGGAAGAAATAATGACTATTTTGATTCTTTCCCAATGAAGCATCTGCCAATCAAGCAAATGGTCTAGCACTGTGTCTCCTACACAGACAGTCTTATGTTCAAATATTTGAACTCTGACAAAGACACAATAAAGCCAATAAAGCTAAAACCAAATTGAGAAATAACTATAAGCTATTATGTTTGTAACAAAAGCAAAAGAAAACAAAAAAAAAAAAGAATCTGCTCATGTGAAAATGTTAGATGACAAAGCAGATGACAGCATAATATTTCTCAAACATCTTACAAAACACTTTCTGCTAGGTTATAACATAATAATTAAATTACGTGAATGTGATTATAGAGTCATATATATTACTAATAAAGAAATTTTGGCATAATTTACAGACGTATTGGAGCAAACTATTGAATACAAAATCAGTCATTGATGAAAAAGTAGCAATGCATTTGATCTTTACACATAGTAACAGTTTGTTAAACTTATGGAAAGAAGATGAGTAGAGAAATACTGTGTGTCAGGTCTGTACACTAAATTGTTTGACTGTGAAGATGTTGGAGGGGAGGGAAGCAAACCCTGGGTTGCAGGAATTTTAAGTTGTGAAAAACTTTGTTCAGAAAAAGATATCACTGCTGAGCAACACAAAACAGTAAAAGCCTAAGTGTCCCTTTGGGTCATGTTCATTCAGTCAGAAAACTAAAACAAGGAAGGTGCTATTACAGTGTAATAACTGCCAGGTATTATTCAGTGTAGGAACAGGGTCTTATAAGGGCTATAGGGATTGTAAGGTCTGTTTCAGTTTCATGAGATTCATGAAATACTTTATTGTAAGCAAGCTACAGCTATTTTAAAGGGGAGGGAAGAGGGGTACAGTCATTGTGTTTTCACTCCAGCAAATTCTAGTATTTACCATTTCAGGATAGCAAATACTTTTCCTTAATTTTAAGAAATTATTTATTCTGGTAGGCAACCCAACACATTCCTCCAATCCTAAAAGAGAAGTGGAACTCCTAGTCACAGAATTACTGCATCCTTTTGAGAGAAGAAAAATGGAGTAGTTTCAGAAGATCTTGGAAACTGAAGCTTTCTCTGAACAATTTGATGGAATGACTAGGTAACTGAAAGAATCATTTGAAAATAAAATCAGTTTTCTACAAAATGGCTGTATAAATTGGAGATATTAGACTCGTTCTCTGGGATCACAGTAACGTACCTCTGGCATGCACAGAGCACTGCCTTGCATTGT
The DNA here is from genome assembly GCF_018691265.1 of Tyto alba. Lineage (NCBI taxonomy): Eukaryota > Metazoa > Chordata > Aves > Strigiformes > Tytonidae > Tyto > Tyto alba. The sequence continues at coordinate 4,109,099 of NW_024881316.1, forward strand.
CTGCAGGCAGGATATGAAGAATCACCTTTCTGTCATTACATAAATGCTGCTGTAACCCACATACTTCAGACTAAAGTAACCACAAAAATATAAAAGAAATACTGACTGGAGAAGATGCTATCTCATTTTCTTCCGTAAGATCAAGGAGACAAAGAAACAGTGAAAAGCTCAAAATCCCTGAGAAACAAAGCCAGAACAATTACAATACACTGAGACACAGCAGGGAGAAACTCCATGGAATATAGCATACATGGGCATACCAGTGTTAGAGCTGCTGGTAATCTGGTCAATCACATGCTTTAGAGGGAATACTGGAAGAATATTTTAATGATATTACAATAAGCTAATATTAGAAATACAGTAGCTTGCTTGTTCGCTTTCTTATTATATATCCTTCCTGTGGGAGTGATTATTATTGGACTGAGAGTGTAGTGAGCTCTGTTTGCAGCAGCCATTGTTACATGGTACCTAACATAAGTACAGTGAAACTCTCAACGAATCAACTCAATATTAGGAAGAGGTATATAAAACAACTTTGAATAAAACAGTGCAACCAGTAGCCCTATCAACCCAATGAGAAGGCTATTCTGAGAACTTATGCAATATATGTTGCTGTGGATAGACAGACCATTCAGATAAAAATTCAATTATCTTATCAAAGTTCATTTTTTAAAAAAAATCATCTAATTGTTTTATAGCTTTAAAACAGTTATTTGAAAATTCCATTACTGATTATTTTCACAAGAAGCAAATAAAAGGAAGGGAAAATAAATAGATTGACAATATTTTTGATGGATTATGTCAGATGTACTATGGTGATCCAACAAAATATTTGCATTGAAATTGTTATAATGCCTAAGCAACAATACCTGAGATCATAACTTAAAATAAATTATCGTATCACCAGTCACACTTAAAATGATAAGGAGATCTATTCATTTTTTGCCAATCAACTTTTTCTTATAAATACAAGGATTAATATTTATCACCAGAATTCTGACAAATTTAATCATTCATCATACTTATATATTTATTTCCTTATTTTTAAATATGTAAAGAAAGTGTTGAATAAACTTCAATTTTAAAATGTTGCATGTATAATCAGCTCTTCATTTTTTGATCTTCTTTTATGTAACCAGCATTTTCAAAAACACTTTCTTCACTATCCAAGAATTTCTTACACGAAAAGATCACATAATATCTTAAGCTCAGCTAGGAAGTACTCATACTCATCAGTATTTAGAAAATAAAAGTGGCATAGATGTATTAGTGTGATGTAAAGGAAAAGGATCTGTTTGTAGGTGGGGTTTTTTTCCATTCAAACAAATTTGGGAAACATAATATGGAATGTCTGAGTTTAAACAAAGCTATTAGGAAAACTTGGGAAGACCTTTTGATCATCGCACACTTTCAAGCAGTGATAATAATTTTCTGTGGCATACACTCTTTATTGTTAACTGTTGGACTCAACTCTTCAAGGTGAGACAGGAAAAATGGTGAATATTCATTAATTTCCTCCAGGTATAAACATGGCATTTTTACAGCCAGAATGTTTTCAATATAAATTTTTTTTTCTTCCCAGTAAAACTGCTTCTAGTGACTGCCAAAATTGTGTTTCAGGACTAAGACAGAACTAACATGAAAATATCTATTTCCTCTTGATGACAACAGTCCAATTAAAGGGTGTGTCTCTCCTGCCAATTAAACCAAGATATGTAAGTTACTTGTTGCTGGCATTGATGAACAGAGAGTATGCTTCCTAACTCTGGGGTAAAAAAGGTGTAATCAGAGTACAAGCCTCAGTCTGTACAGTCTACAATGAAGACAGGCTCTGCATTAGGAACACAGGACAGAAAACAGTGTTTGGCCACTAACCTCTGTAGGAATCCACCTGCAGTTGGAGGTTGACTGTTATTTGCTCAGAGTTCTGCGACATCAAGACTGAGCAGAAAGGCACCCTGACCTATGGTAAATGTAGTCATTTTGTGTTAGACAAAAATTCCCAAACACTATCTCTTGCTTTTTGGCTGTGTGTTTGAAGCTCAAGAGTAGAATAAGGTTAACCAATTACCATAGGCTTTGAAAGAAAAGAAAGAATGAAGCCTTAAAATTTTCTTTGAGATACATGAATTGAAATGTGGGTATGATACACAGATTATTTTTTTTTTATCTAAATTAGATGTGCTTGGTTGCCATTATCGGTTAATTAGAATTAGAAAAATAAATTAAAACATGATATTTTTCCAAAGTTAGGTAATTTTTATAGCAAATTTGTTTTCATTGGTAATCACATATAAGGTTAAAGTATAATAATAATAATATAAAAATATAATTATCTATTCTAAAAATTATCTACCTATACAATAAATTATCTGTCCGATAGAAAACTGTAACATGCCTTATTGAAAATTTTACATTGATTATAAAAGTTGTAAATTACAGTAGGCAATAAGAATCCTGTCCATAGATATTAGCCAAATGAGTCAGAAAACAGATGGGTAAATAACACAGACAAAAGAAATAGGTTCTGTGAGATGGATTTTTGTGATTCATTCCCAGATCAGTTATTTGTTACAACTTGGATTCCCTTTTCCTCCAGTTCTGTTAAAGGAACAATGAGGTAAACAAGGAGTAGTTTATGAAAGTCAATCACTTTGATCCTAAAGGTAAAAGAATATTGACATTAACTCTTGATTTCTTCTGGAGTAATCTTATAATTGTTTTAATAGTTTTTATGTGATTATTCTGAATTCTAGTATAGGTCACATATCATTCGGCTTAGACAAATTTCAAGCTTACTCTAATAAATAACATTTATTATTGTTATTGTTATTGTTATTATTACAATACTCTGTAATTTCTACTGATCATAATTTTGAATATATTTAATAATTTGAGAAAAAATAATCTATTGATAATTGTTTCAATAGTTTTGGGCAAATTGCAGTAAAAAAGTCTTGATATTTTCTAAAATAGAGGAAAAAGAATTTACATAATCTTGTTATGTGGAAAAAAATGTGGACATTGTTTCTATATAAAGCTCTAGTTTTAGGCTGTTTCTGACTTAACTCATCTTTAGTTTACTTTCAATAATATCACCTTTGCTGTCCTTCTGAAAATGTACACAGATTAAGGAAAGAAGAAATCCTTTCAAAAATTGCAATGAATATTTCCATTCAGGAGAGACCTCCTAGATGTCAGAAATTATTATGTCTGAGTCTTACTTACCTCAGTGAATTTTTCAAGGCTTCTATTTCAGACCTAAGTGTGCAAATATCTTCCCCCAAAAATAACTGAGGTGGTTTCTTCTGAAAAGCAATGATAACTAATCACATAATTAAAAGATGCATCTAGTGAATTTATGCACATTGGGAATTAATTTCCTGATTTTAAAGGCATCTATACACAACCTTAAGACATTATATTTAATATATTTTTTCAATGTATATTTCTAGAGCAACTCAATAGAAATCTTATCTATAGTTGCTAGCCAGTCTTCTCACTCACTTTATTATGACAAAAAATACGGTCAGGCTATTTTTTTCAAAAAAAAAACTAAACAGACTGGTAGACTTTTAGATTTTTTTTCTCCCTTGAGATGATCCAAACTTTCGATGATTACAATTCATGTTCAGCCATGACACTGAATTTTGGTAAATTCATTATTACTTTCATCTCCTGTTGCATATATTTTATTAAATCCAGCTGAGTTTTAACTTTAGAATTTCCTTTAAAATGAAGAAAGAAAAAGACTGAAATTTTACCTTCAGATATCTCATACATTTAAATTTGGCAAGACAATGATTGCCTATCAGATTAAAATTTACTCTGAGAAATATTCAAGTATATAATTGTTGTGGTTTGAGCTCAGAGGGCAACTGAGCACCACACAGCCGCTCAATCATCCCTTCCTCCAAAGCACTGAGAAGGAGAAAATAAGCCAGGCTTGGGATTTGAGCTAGGACAGGGAGGGGCAAATCACCCATTATGGTCACAAACAAAAGGCAGGCTAGTTAGGGGAAGAAAAAAAAAAGAATATTGATTTATTACAGACACTAACAACACTTAACAGAGTAGGACAGTGAGAAGCATTGCCACATCTTGTGAACACCTTCCCCCACCTCTCCTTTCTCTCCAGGATCAGCTCTGCTCCTGATATCTCTGCCTTCTACCCCAACAGCACAGGGACATGGAATGGGGGGTGCAGTCAGTGCTGCCACTTCTTCCATATTCAGTGGGGGGAGTTTCTGGAACTTCTTCCCCCTGCTCCAGTGTGGTCCCCCTATCACAGGAGACAGTCCTTCACAAACTTTCTCCAATATGAATCCCTCCCACAGGCTACAGCATTTCCCTGGCTGCTGCTAAGTGGGACACCAACTTTCTCACAGGATCTCAGCCTCATTCAGACATAGTCACCTTAATTGACTGTATGAGGCTCCTCACAGGACATAAATGAGTGTCTGTTCCACTGTAGATATTCATGGGTGGAAGGGAGGAGCCACCCTGCCATCTTACCACAGAATACAGGGAAGTCTCTGCTCCAGCACACCTCCCCCCTCCTTTATTCCTCTGTTCCTCCACTGACCTTGGTGTTCACACAGATGTCACAACTCCTACTCACAAGTCCGACTCCTCTTCATCAGGTCCCTTCTTAAATATGTTATCACAAAGGCACAGCTGATTGGCTCAGCCTTGGTGCAGAGGTGGGGCCAACTTGGATTTGGGGAGCTTTGAGAAGCTTCTCACAGGGGCCACCACTGTAACCCCCTCCTCTGCTACCAAAAAACCCCACCACTCAAACGCTGGACAACATTGTAAAAACACTTAAACATCTGGTGAACTTTGTAATAGCTTCTCTGAGTTTGAAGAGGTACAAAAGAAATTTAGGCAAGCACTACTGTTTGGTATTTGTTGCTGTTTCAGGAGTTCAACTGCTTATAAATGTCTGTCCCATATACAGCAGTGCTAAACACTCAACTCTGTATTGTGAATTATGGTCTGGCTTTAACTGTAAAAGAGATAAAGAAGGGAGAGAGGGCAGAAATGAGGAACAGAAGGAAGGAAGGGAAGGAAGAAGGGAGGGAAAAGGTAAAAGTAAAAATGAAAGAGGAAAAAGAGGGAAGAAGTAAGATAAATGTTACGGCCTTACTATCAAAGGTTTTACTATACTTTGAACACTTATGCTAACTGTGCACCTGAAAAACAAGAAAAAAAAAAAAAAACAAATCAGCAGCTTTATGAACTTCCATCTTCGCTTGCTAACCAATCCATTTTCATTATGACTCCAGTCAGTCTGTGACTTCTTGTTACAGGGTATTAGGCTTCAAACAAAGCACACATGAAATGTTTCAAGCACATAGTCATCAAACATTGCAAAATAGCAGTTACGAGCAATGCTGGGAGAAAATCCTATATAGAATTCTCATACTGATAACTATTTCTAAAATTATCAGGACAGGAAAACAGAGGAAAACCTGTTACTAAACACTTCACAAACCCACTCCCACTTAAGTTGCAGATGAATACTCTCCCTTAAAAATCACAATAAAGGAGGGGGTTTGGTTTTTTTGAATAAAAATTAATAATTTGAATTATTTTCATTATCTTTTCTTCAAATTTCTAATGTAGGTTTTCTCAGTAGGCCACAATCTTACATGCAGACAGTACAATATATTTGGGAGGTATGAGGGATTTGGATTTTCATTTTTTTTTTCATGTTTAGCTTAAGTTTGTGTTTACACAAGTTTGTGAATCAATGGTAAAGTATTTATTTATCATATGGAGGCTTTGGGTTTGAAGCATCCTAGGATAAGGATTCTATTTGTTTGTTTTGTTCTGAAACAGAACACAGAGTAAGTGATAAATAACTACTAATGGACACTGAGTATTTTCTTAGAAGAGAACTTTAAAGAATATATGTCAGAAATGAAAACCAATCAGTGCCTTTTCATTAATCTATTTTTCAAGTGTTTGTCTAGGGTTCCCAGCACAGCAGATAGAGATAAATTACTTAAGGGCTTTTGATTAAGGAGTTTTGATAAGGACATTAGAAAGCTGTAAATCCCCTAAACTCATTCTATTTGCTTGCATAGCTGAGGAACTCTGGTTCATGTGGTTTTGTAAATATGTGTTTCTGAATTACACCAGGGATCCCTTACTTAAGTTTCAGATATTTAATCTGCCTGAATTTCCATTTTAGTCCTGGAGCTCTTCCAAATCTAATGCTAAAATCTGTATTACCTTATTGTTTGCATTTTCCTTTTTTTTAAAAAAAAAATCTATGAAAACCCATATTGTTTGGTTCATTTTCCTGACTGAGAAAAGGATACAAAATGTCTATTTATTTTCAGCTTTTGTATGGAACTTTAAAGAAGGCAAAATAGTTCTCTGTATCTGAAAAGGCAACTTTAAATCCATTTAAAATTAACAATCTACTTCCCTATAAGAATAATTTTGTCTGATTAGATGATTTGGCTTCCAAAGATGCTCTAGCTATAGCATTACTCAAATATGGAATTAGTACTACGTTGCTGTACAGGCAAATTTAGGTGACATGATTAATGTCTCTCTGAGATGGGGTGAGTATTTTCTAAAAAGTATATTTTTAAAAATATAGCCTAGAGGTTTTATATTTTGGGATGCAGAAAACCAAACGTTAGAAAAAAAACCACTCAGTTGCAGGTCCAAGGAACATTTTTATTCTTTGTTTTTCATTGTTCATCATCGATTGGATTAGTCGGAGGTTGAAACAGTGTGTGACTTCAGTTCAGGCTGCCTATAACCTCCTGCAGGCAACATTAATCAAATACATGAACCTGACAAAATTTAGATTTTTATACCAACAAGTAATAAGGACTATCTTAAAAATTTAATTCTACACAATCTCAATATGTTACACAGTATACATACATACCTCAAATGGTATGGATTTGGTTCACAGGACAAGATCTTAACTGTTCTTTAAAAGCAGACAGCTTTTGCCCTTACTGTTAATTTTTAAACATACATCCTAACATTTTTTCTTTTCTCCTGATAGTCTAATTAATGCTTAGGGTAATCCCTGCAACAAAATTTTTTTATTAAATCAAAGAAGAGGGATTGGCATTTGCAAAGGTCTTGATTAGAAAATGAGTCAAATATACTGTCCATAGTAATTGACTAGATTCAAAATTAATATTCTATAATTACTAAAACTAGCAATTAAACAAATAGAAAGAATAGAAAACATCGCTTGTATTTATATTCAGAGGTTTGATCAATGAGACTGCTTTCTTAAAATCTGAGTAAAAAAAAGTCAGAGACTTAATTGATTATGGAGAGCATAATTATAGATCCCAAAGACAAAGTTTTTATTAAAAAAAAAAAAAAAAAAAAAAAACAACACAGATTTTCAACATATATCTTTGGAACATTAGGTAAATTTGTCCCAATATTTGAAACAGCTTCTTTTGTTTTTTCTTTTTGGAAATTACCCTGGCTTTGAGTGAGTAGTTGGGGTTTTGGTAGCAGGGAGGGAGGGGGCTACACTAGTGGAGCTTCTGGAAGCTCCCCTGAATCCAAGTTGGACCTATCTCTGCACCAAGGCTGAGACAATTAGCTGCCCTTTTGTGATAATATATTTAAGAAGGGGACTTGGGAGGAGAAGTTGGAATTGTGAGGAGGGGTTGTGACATCTATGTGAACACCAAGGACAGTTGAAGAACAGAGGAGGAAAGGAGGAGGGAGGTGTGCTGGAGACGAGACCTCCCTGTATCCTGTGGTGAGAGGGTAGGGGCCATCCCCTGCCTGCCACCCATGGAGGTCTGAGGTGGAGCAGATGTTTACCTGCAGTCTGTGGAGGTCCCCCTGCCATGTCAGGTGAATGCACCCGAAGGAGGCTGGGATCCTGTGGGAAGAAGCAGCCCCTGCTGTTGTATTCCAGCACTGGGAGGACTGCAGCCTGTGGGGGTGTCCCACACCAGAGCATCTGGGCTAATGATACAGCCTATGGGAGGGACTCAAATTGGAAAAATGTTTTGGACTGTCTCCTCTGAAAGGGGGGCCATACTGGAGCAGGGGGAAGAAGTTCCAGAAGTTCCCCCCACCGAACATGGAAGGAGCAGCAGCACTAACTGCACCCCCCATTCCCTGCACCGCTGAGGGGAGGAGGTAGACAAATCAGGAGAATAGCTGAGCCTGGGAAGAAGGGAGGGGTGAGGGGAAGGTGTTTCAAAATTATGTGGTAATGCTTCTCACTGTCCTACTCTGTCTGTTAAGTGTTGTTGTTAATGTCTGTATTAAATTTATGTTATTTATTTTCTTCCCCTAACTAGTCTGTCTTTTGCCAGTGACCCTAATGGGTGAGTCATCCCTCCATGTCTAATCCCAAGCCTTTGCTTATTTCCTCCTTCTCAGTGCTTTGGGGGAAGGAAGAAGTGAACGGCTGCATGGTGCTCAGTTGCCCTCTAGCTCAAACCACAAAAGAGATTTGTTTGTTGATTGTATGTGTTGATTTCTTCATGCTCATACTGCTTTAGGAAGCTAAAATGTCTTATGATCTAAAGGTTTGTTTAATGGTTTGATACTTATCACTGTTAGCAGCGATAAAGGATTGATCTTAATATGTGGTTCTGTCTCCAAGCCCCAGGAGGGTCCTCACCAGTACATGCCAAAGACCTCACTGAGATCTGAATGTGACTTAAAATCATGAAACTCATTACAGTTAACAAAGTTTGAATTTGTGAATGAGTCTCAACTCATCTTAATGTTGAGCTTCTAGATTTGTTTAGATATGACAGTGTCTTAGATTGTTTGATTTAGGACTGAGAGCTGTGATTTTATTTCATTTTCATTTTCATTCCTCAGCCACCATGAAGTATATTTATATTTGACCTACAGTAGCAAGAACTGGGTGACTGACTGAGAGACAGTCAAGGTATGGATTTAAGAACGAACGCATATTAATCATGGAAGGAAAAAGTTGTTAAATTTAGTTACATAAGATTAAAAATAGTTCTGCTATAAAGGCAACATTACAAAATCTAATTTGCTGGATACAAAAACTCACCTACTGAACTGATGGTACAGTGTGATGAGTCCCTCACATGCATCATTCAGGGATTGTTGCTATTGCTCTATCTAATAGTTTAACTAGATACAGGAAATGACAAAAGCAATGTCTATTTACTCAGAGTTTGACTTCAGATTATGGGAATGAAAATATTTATAAGACTAGAGGATTTCGTGTGTTTTCTATTTTTATTTTAAGATCATGATAAATCTTATTAAATCCCCTGATATTCACATTTTCTCCTGATATTTCACATTCCATTCAGGTGGAATGTAAAATTGAAAATCAGTTGTTGTATTGAATTTAGTTATGGAAAGAACCTGAGTCTTCTTATCACATTTTTTTTTTTTTTTTTCAATCACTGGAATTCATTTTCAGACACCTGATGTTTTCTGTGATAAGATGACCTCAATAGAAGGCATTATAGTTATGTTGCTCAAACATGGAGTATTTGGTTATCAGTCAATATTTAAATGTATGACGTCTTTGTGTGTACACAAAAATACCGGGAATACTTCCTTTCAGGTAGTCAATTTATTAGAGACGTAGTTCTTTGCTCCTATTCCATATTTCTCATATCTTAAGTTTGTAATAAGAATAGTAACTGTTGTGGTTTAACCCCAGCCAGCAATCAAGCCCCACAGAGCCACTCACTCAATTCACCTCCAGTGGGATGGAGGAGAGAATCAGAAGGGTAAAGTGAGAAAACCCGTGGGTTGAGATAAAGACAGTTTAACAGGGAAATCAAAAGAGCATGAAATTCGTAGCAATTATACAAAAGGTAGGGATCCTTTTCAAGAGATTTAAATGAAGTAAACACGCTTTTCTTTATTCGCAGACACCATACACTAGGACTAGAAAACCAGCACCTCTTCAGTGGTATTCTCTGGGACTAAGGAAAGGTCAATGAGTTGTTTGCTATTTTAACATTAATGAGGGCCATGTTGTAAGTCATATCAACTCCAGCTGAAGTTGCACCTAGTAATTTGATGTATCTGCACCTTAACTTTCTCAGTGACATTATTTCTTTCAGTACCACTTTTCATTTTTTCTTTAGTTTGCTTCACATTTTTTTTAATTTGGATCAAATATGTATTAAAATTGCTTTTTAAAACTTGACTCAAGGAATTTATAAGAAAATTCCACAGATATATTTCTTAATGTTTAGAGAACAATTGTTTTGTTTTTTGTCTTCTGATGTGCTTCAATATTGCTAGAATATTGTATCTTAAGGTCCAGGAAAAGAGTAGTGTAATGGTATTTTTCTCTCTCTTCGGTAAGAATGTTGTATTTAGCTCAGAGATAATATAAATCTTTTTTTATTGACATATTTATAGAAAGACAAACAAGGAATAGAATATATATATATATATAATATGTAAATGTTGGTGCCTAAGCCTATTACCTTACACAGTTATGGATATCTGTATGTCATTATATTACAAACATGTATAAATATTTGCTTGAGAAATGGTTCATCCCATTGTGGAATTTGAATTCTCTGTATATTCAGATTCAGCCTTGAAAAAGATACTTTTTTTCCTTTTTTAATATATGTATTTGCACTGCTGAAAATGTCATCTATGTCTAGTTAGGAGTGTATTTCAGAGCTACAATGCCATCAGGGGAGAAATCCTCACTTATTGACACTTTAGCATTGCTATGAATCACAACTGTGACTATGAAAATATCTACATTTAATGTAAAAGTAATGCCTTGAAAATAAAATTAAGGAAATTTAAAGTTTAAATATAATGTTCCTCTTTTCCCCTTGCCTTGTCTTGCCTTGCCTTGCCTTGCCTTGCCTTGCCTTGCCTTCCCTTCCCCAGTACCATATGTTCAGCATATATAAAGCTATTGTAGTGTTGCAATGATTAATGTATTCTTTGACCTTTTTTTTCTCCTGTAAAACAGTACTGAAAAAGCACTTCTCTCCCATGTTCAGATTACCTTGTCAATTAAGTATTTTTCTTTTCTATGATATGTAAATATGTTCTCACAAAATGTATTTTCTTGTCATATCTACTGCTCTCAGAATCTGTTTAGTAAATCATTTTTTACTTTAGGACATTATCACATTTTATTATGTCTCTACAATAGTTGGGTCAAAGATACAGAAAATGAATAAACAGTAACAAGCAACAGTAACAAGATTCTGTAACAAGCACATGAACAGGCACATCTTGTGTCTAATTAACTGAATGTTATTTAATATAACATGCTTCTTTAGGAAAATGTTCACTAACCAAAGTATTTTTTTACGCACTCATCACTGTACTATATTCTGTTCTGCTTTGGGGTAGACTTGTTTGTTTGTTTCTGTTTTCCAAATCCATTGTTATTTCAGTGAAACGGAATATTTGATTGGAAACACTTTTACAGTCAACTTAAAAATATGATTTTCAGTTTAAAATCCAACTACTCTTTTCAAAATATAAATCCTATAAGTTGGAAAAAAAAAAAAAAAAAGAAAGAGAAGAGTCTGAAATATTGGAACATTTAAAAACTAGGAAAATAGAAAGCTTAAAGTAATAATTGAATATATAGTTAAAGATATAAACATTATATCTAAAATCAAAATGAAATATTTCAATTACAAACATTTTTCCCTAAATCATTTCTGACAAATTTTGAAGCAGTCAGTCTTAGGAAGAAGAGATGAGTTGGATTGTCTAACTTCAGTTTTGATTTCTCAATTAAAACCTGATCTCTAGGATGAAATAAGTTTTTACTTATCATTATGTTTTCACTGTTTTTCCAAGAGCATTCAGGATAGAAACAGACATTCAGACAAGAATCAGATGATCACACAATCTATTAAATAATCTACCAAAAAAGGGCATGGGAAATATTATCCACCACTTCAGAGCTACTGTTTAATTGTTGTATTAAGAAGAAAGTATCTGAGAAATTCTTGTATAATTTTTCTGTGGAAAATAATTTATTTTCTCTGTTTGGGGAGGAAAATGTAGCAAATATGAGGCATCATTTAGTTTCAAAAGATTTTAAAGGCCTTTTTCTTCTTTTGTTTATCATAGAAAAAACCCCCTGTAACGTAATCTTTTTGCTCTAGTAGCAGTATTAAGAGTATATTTATTTTTTAAATCAAAAATAATGGAAATATCTGTACACCATTTTTTTTTAATTAAAATCAAAATAGTAACTCTATTGAAAAGAACTAGCCATGCATGAAAAGGCAGTTTGGAACATAAGGAGTGTTATAAACCAAATTGCCTTTCACACTGATGATGTTATAAAGGTCCCTCTAGTAGTGTAGTTTAATTTTATAATCTTTTCATTTGCATGCATTTAAATATTTTTAACAGAATAACACTTCTTTGAAGCAATATAAAGCAAAAAATAAAATAATTTGTGTTGATCTTCATTACATCAAATAGTAGTCCTTCCTGACACAAATGACTCAAGTTAATGTTAAAATTTCATCCAGATCTGTCTGGCATCAGAGATAGTCCCTAATATCTTGAGCTAAATGATTCATACAAATCACAAGTGAATGAAAACTTGGGACGAAAACCCCATGTTTCATTTTAGTTTTACAAAATTACATCTTTGAATAATTTTAAATCTGTGCAAGCATGTTTAATACATCTACTTTTATTGTCTAATTGTCATACATTTACAAGTACATTGATTTTGGTCCTTTCAATAAAGGAATCTTTAAAATTAAAGATGCATTTCTGTTTTCTGAGGTCCAGTCTATGTATTTCTTAATGTGAATTTCCCTACCTATTATTCCTGGTATTGGTATGAATTACTGTTTGCGTTACAGCTAGACTGCAGATTTATTCATTCCACTACAATTGCTTTTATGAAGGTAACCAGTCATACTTTACATGCATGGACAATAATATCCATGATCTATATTTACTGATTTTTTTTTTCTTTTTTTTTTTTTCTTTTTCGAAATAAATTCCAAAATATCTTATCAAAGATATTCTGTTAAGAAACAAGTTATGGTACATTGGCATGACATAAGGGTTTTGATTTAATTACTTTTCTTCTGAAAAGACTTAATTTAATTTAGTGCTACTGAGTAGTTTAGAGGATTAGTATTAGCTATACCTTCTACAGTTCTGAATTTAAATGTGTCTCCTATCACAGACAGATGAAAAACTAATTCTTGAATTTCATTTGATGACCTATCTGAAATACAATTATAAAGATATTGATAGAGATCCCTGTGGCAATTAAATGTTTCAGAAATTTTAAATTGATTAACTCTTACAACACATATTACCTAAGAACTCATCTACATTACTGGTGGAGAATTGAGGCATGCAGTATCTAAAAGAAGCATTTGAAACCTACGCATGAAACTTGAGTGCAGAGATCAAGGGGTAAATTTGTTTAGACTATTAACAGCAAGAGACTTAAGAAGAAGCTATCTCCAGTGTCTTATCTCAGTGTTCCTGCCATTCTTTGTCGGGTCCATAGAAATTTTTTCTTCTAACATAGATGAGGCTAAAGTTTTATATGTAGAGCAACACTATTCATTTTATCTATTACTGATACAAGGGCAAATTATGGAGAAAGTAAAAAGTTTTTGTCCTCTTTATATTATCTATGCTTAGCCCCCTAAATGATTAGCCCAAGATCCCACAGGAGATCTGCAGGAGAAAATGTATTTAAATGTGGGCTTTTTAATTTCTAGACCTAATAACCTCATAACATAGGATACTGTGTTCCATGAGTCAAAAATACTGTGATACCAATTAATGAAGCAGCAGTAATTAGTACCTTTTGAAATTAGATAGGACCATGACCAAAATATTATCTATAAGATCTTGTATCTTATGCACTAACATGCTTACAAAACCCACAGAAACATATGCCTTGTGAGACAGATAATATTTGAAATTTGAATGGTGGCCTTGGATGTCCATTTAAAATATAAACCTATTTATATACATTAATAATAAACTTTGACACAGAATTTTTAAATTAAAAAAAAGAACAACAAAATCTGGGCTTAATTCATAATTTTTAACAATATATAATATTAAAAATAAATAAGTTTTTATACTGGAAAGGCTTATCTCATGTTCAGAAGCTTTTTGAAGATGTACAACCAGACCTTTCTCCATTTAAAGACTATTAATGTGTCATTTGTGAAATCTATTCACTACTGAAAATGTCAGTGCATCATTTCACTACTCAGAAGTAAAAGCTCTTTGTAAGACTTGCCTATTATACTGAGTATTATTCATTCCAAATAAGAAGGGAAGTAGGCATTAAATTGTATTATCCAGTTCACAGTAATTGTTACTGAGGAAATAAAAAGCCATAGGAACATAGGAATTGCAATAATGGATCAGACCAGTAGTTTATCTAGCTAAATATCTTAATTTTGACAGAGACTAAGATAGTAAAAGACACTTCTCAGCAGATGATTATTGAACAATGCTTCTCACATGAGAAATTTAATACCTTTTTTGTTAAAGTCTGGCATATACTTAAAGTTATTTAGTATAATAAAATAAAAGAAATCCCAAAGCCTCTTTCTCCATCTTTACAAAAATAAATGTAAGTGGATTTTTAATAACTTTTATATACATAGCCCTCATTATTATTTCATATGTATATTATTCTAGCATGCAGACATCACTGCCTGGATTATGATCACATTTCAAGATACATTTCTTCACATTTTTACAATCTAATTTTTACTTTTCATCTTCTTTTTCAATACCTAATAATCTATCACTGCTAAGCGTATTTCAGGTGCATTGTCAGGTGCTTCATGGTGTTATTTAGCCTGGAAAAAAAAAAAAAAAATCCTCAGGCATTTTCTAAGGTCTCTATACCAAAAAGGAATGTGATTTGAACTACTTCCTGAAAAACTACTCACTTTTTCTTCTCCTTGAATACATGATGCAATAGCATAAGGGCTTGTACTGTCTATGGTATAAAGATGAGAAAAAGCCAAGCTAAGCTGTAGACTCAGGAGCTAAGAAACAGGTCCTCTTACAGGAGGAACTGAAATAGCTCATAGGTAGTACGTGACACACCTGTTATATGGTTTAGTTTATTTTTATGGAATGACCTTTAATAAAATCTCATATTAGTGAAGAACCCCATATACTTTGAAAGCAATGTGCAAAAGGACACAGTTCAATCTTATGTGGTGCTCTTTTTTTATTGTAAGAAGTCCTTGCCCTTAGTTATTTGCAGCTGTGATGTGGACAGCCATAAGGCAGCACAGTTAGAAGTGGAAAATTACTGGAGAAGAAAATGTCTACTGAAAAATACTGACAGAGAAAATGCCTGCCAGACTGAGAACTGTGAGCCTGGGAACTAGACCTGTGAACCAGAAGCATCTAAGAAGTGCAGCTGGAATCTTTGAAGTACAGCTGAGTATCTAAAAACTGGAGATGTCCTGAGATACTATTGATAAGTGCAAAACCAAGGAACTGTAGTGGTAGCTTACCATCTAAAAAGGTGAAAAGTAGTCTGAGAGAAATTGAAAACATCCTGAATAAGTAAGAATTGGCAACTTCCATTGGTTATTCTAACTGTAAGAACAGGAAAATAATCTGCAAAAATAAAAATTGGTGTGAAAGAACAGAAAAAAACATCATCTATTGGTGAAAAATAGAAATTAACAGCACCTATTGGCTGCTCAAAGTGCTGGTGTGCTATGTCCTCGTATGTCTCTATGATATAAAAATTACTTATCTTTTATCCAAAATGGAGCCTTTCTTTGAGAACTTCCAGTCCTAAACATGCATCCTAATTCCACTTGTGGTTTTGGGACAGTGATAAAATCCAGCACAGTAGACAGAAGCATAAGAACTATTAACATTATTTAAAACACTGTAACAATGTGCAAAGTGTACAACATTGAAAACAATTTGCATTCACTTTAAGTTTTGTGCATAACAGATTTTATGCAGAAGTTTAAACACATCTGATGTCTTAGTTTTGTAGACATGTCAATGCAGAAAATTAAATTATGTGAGATACTGCCTCAGTGACAGAATCATATCTGAAAAAGAAAGACACAGCCTGAAACTCATCTTTGTGACTTTAACTCTATTTCACATTAGACTTCTTAATGTGTTCATGTTGATGCACAGACAGTTCTTCAGAAAAAGTTTTTTTTCATCAGTCCATAAAAAAAATTTCCTGTCAGCAGAATTTCAGGATGCAGATAAACTAATAACATTTATATATATATATATATATATATATATATATATTTGTTGAAGAAAGGAGTACCATGTTTAAAGCATGGTAGAAAATAAAATGGCACACTGTTAATATACGAATAATGTTTTGTATGTAATTTACCATATACCTGATAAATATTTCAACCTACCAGAACAATCACTGTTCTCAAAAATATATTCAGACAATAGCTGAATGTTTTACACTTTGCTTTTCCTGACATTTTTGTTAGTTTAGTTATTAATATCTCCACCTTTTATATTAATTGTTAATTGTGTTAATTTGGGTCAGGGAATTAAAGAGAAGAATTTAATATTTTGTAATAAAAACGTGAGATGTAACATGGAAAGGAAGAAACCACAGTTATACTTCTTTCAAACATTTGACACTAAAAAGTGAATGTGGTGTCATAGACTTAGGCATTAGAATAATTGTCATAAAACCCTTGGCAGAAACCCAGCCTTTCAATGTTCTCCAAGAGTACAGTGAATACATATGCAATGCATGAATAAAACTAGGTTGCTTAGAATGGGATCTAGAAAGTCTCCCCCTCAGCTCAAAAAGAGTTATCACTTGTTTCTGAGCTCCTTGTAAGTATTTACCTTAAGTTGGCATGCATAATCAAAACTTTAATTTTTTTTTTTCCTGAATTTGAGCGAAATGACAAAGACAAAGAACTAGGGAATAATTTTCTAATAGTAAATTTTGATGTTTCTCTTCTGGCTCTTTCTCTAGATCATTCAGAAGTGTGTCTAACTGGAACATGTCAATCATCCTGCAAAATGACAAAGAGATCAGAGGCATAACTGTGGCACTAACAATGATAAAAAACACAACAGAATCTTTTGTTAATCCCCAGAATTAAATTTCTCAAATATAGGGTGAAAATCTGTGAAGCCATAACTGTTATCAAATGATCATTTACATGAAAAATAAGGGTATTTAGTTGGGTGAGTTTTTTCACAAAATTGAAAGAACAAACAGACTAAGTGTAACAATAATTAACATTGAATGATTACTAACTCTCCAGAAAATGAAGTTGTGCATGGAAGAGTAAATGTACATCAAGTTCAATGGAAAATTTGTGGACAAAATGTACTGTACCAAAAATCTTTAAATATGCAAAAAAAATCTTAGCAAAAGTTACATGAAAGGAGATACCATAGGACTAAGCAATACCAAGGAAACTGGGACATTCTGCTTCTAATCATGTTTAGTTTCTTCTTTCTCAGTACAACAGGGAGGACAAAAGAAAAAAGCCAAGTTTAAAGATAATCCAGAGAGTGCAACATCTTTAAAAGAAAATACACATGGACTGTGAATGAGGGAAAGTGAAGAGGAAATCAAAAAGCTGCGCATTTTTCACCTTTGTTATTAATTTTTCTGTTGAAAGTTTTAAGATGGAAAGAATATCTAAGAGGGCACCTCAAACCAAAATATTTCTGTTCATTTTCTATCTCAAATATTATTTCACATGTTCTGTCACTAAAGTGGTCTAATGTAAAATAATTACTTGAAATTCAGGGGTGATTACTGCGCTTTGAATTCAAAATAAGTTTTACCTTTTAAATCAGTGAGAATAGACTCATGGGTCACAGTTACGGTAACTGTTATTTTGAAGCATCTGTAAACGAATACTGAACAACCTAAATATTAATAAAGCTTTTTTTGTAATATTGTTAGTATTTTTTCTCGTACCTGATGGAGATATTTCCCATGCAATATTTTTTCAAAATATCTGACCGTTTTTACTCAGACTGCATTTTTCCACTATTATGCTTTTTGATTATACCTTTTCATCACTTGGTCAACTGTGAATGGCTTGTCACTCATTAAAATAAATGTTGTTTGAATCAGCAGATGTTAAATACATGACAATAAAACTGCTTCACCATCTATCATTCCATTTATATTCATTGTAGCTTTAATGGCACTACCTAGCATGTCTTACTTTGCTTCTTTATAGATCATTTGGTTATTTTTAAAAATCAACTTCTAATTTGTTATAGATTCCACAGTAGTTCATGAAGGTCTTGATAGTGTTCAGCAGGTTTAGCTTTCTGCTTCTAGAAATGGTTAAGAATTTAGCAGAGGAAGAGTAAATACAAACCTTAAAAGTAATTCAGGATAAAATTATATAATTACACATTTCAGTCTAATGATACTCTTGTGATTAACAGAGCTAAGGGGTTTTGGTGCCATAAAACCTTTCTTATTGTTTGTACATTTCAATTTAGGTTGCTTTTTTTTTTTTTTTAAAAAAAAAAAAAAAAAAAAAAAAAAAGGAAAAAATAAATATGACAATAAATAGTGCAGAATTAGAGATTCTCATATAAGGAACATTGAAAAGAGTGTTATTTATCTTAGTAAGGAAATGCAAGAAAGGTATCTGATACACATATAAAAGAATAAATGCTATAGAAGAAGTAGCTGGGGATTCTAGTCTCCCTCTAAGAATATCCCTCTCTAATACCACATAGATAAAGGAACAATAAATGAAATTAAAATACTTCCAAACAGGTGCAAGGAATCACTATTACCATATCAGGAATAGTTATATTTCAGAACTAATTTGTTACAGGATACTTCTAATGCCACAAATTCAGTAAATTGGAAAAAAGAGAATGCCTTATATATGGATGCCTGTGGTAAACAGAATGACAACAGCTAATGTATATATAATGCATATAAAAGCATATTTGTATTTTGTTTTGTTTTCTTCTCATGAGTTCTGCACTTTCTGTGATATTCAAAAAAAAAAAAAAGTAAATAGAGCACTAAAATTAGAACATCTTAGCAACTGACCTTTACTTGTAAAATCAAATTCTTTACTTATCTGAACTAGTCTTGTTCACAAGATGGTGCCCTTCCTACAGTTAATTAACTTAATATTAACTTGCTCTTCTCACATTTTTCTTACACTTATAACAAAGAGTTATTTTTTGTTTGATGATTTAAACTGTCACAATAATTTTCTATTTTAGTCCTTTGTTTCTACCATCATCAAAATACTTAAGGTTGTGTTTTATTTAGTCTGATAGTGGGATAAGCAAAAGAACTACTCCTGAGGGTCATGTAAATGTGCAGTGAATCAGGTGAAAGAATTTCTGTGAAATAAATGCTATCACATTCTTTATAGAACTAAATTGGAAAGTTCAGGATCTTCCACCTTCCTAGTTTCAGTGTTATGAAGCTTAGTCACTTTCATCACCATCCCAAAGTCCCAAGACCAACCCTTAAGCAGTATCTACTAATTCCCACTCGGCATCAAAGAAAAGTTACAGATATAATTCTAAATAGCCTTGACACCCTTGTTTGGTGTCTGAATAGCTGAAATAAGCAGGCAGGCTGCCAAATATTTCTCCAGAGTAGTTATTTCCCTTTCAGCTATATAATTTTAATTTACATGGATATCATCAATACTTTAAAGTGGTACTTGTCCATCAAGCTTGTTTATTTCCTATCTCCCTAATGAGATATAATGGAAATCTAAGTCATTGATTGGTTGAACAAACATAATTGATTCAAACAAATGTTCAGACTGAATGTCTCAAATTCCTCTGAACTAACAGAAATCTAGCCATTGGAGACAGAACCATGTCAGGTATAAATATATTCCATTGAACAGTACTCCACTGATTTCACATTGCACTCTACTGAATAACATAGACTGAGCTGTGTGCAATTATATGTCACAAATGCTTTATTATTCATTTGGCTACATGTGGGACTGTAAATATATATAGATTTGGACTTAAGATACCTGTGTTTAAAAACATACAGAATTTATTCAAAGTACATTACTGAGATTAATGCGTCTAATATCCAACAGTTTTAAAGTGCCAGAATTTTACTGTAATTTATTGCTTTTGCCTTTCTGTGACTTTCTCACTTTTCTTTATTTAGATACTAGATAGAGGATTAAACTGATGAAATTTTCCTGAACTAGTCATTCAACACCCCTTTTGTAGTCAATAGAGAGAAATAAGAACATTGGGGCATAATTCATCTCACCCTAAGTGGAGATCCATGCTAGATCAGATTAACTGCTCTTTAAAAGTCTCTGTCTTTCTCCAACAGTAGAGAAGGAGCCTATGGTGACAAGCACAAATGTCTGCATTATAGATATCTAAGGTTAACTTATTCAGTTTCTGTCTGGAATGCCTTCAGGAAGATGCTGAGCATTTTCAGCTCCAACTGAATCTGCAGAAGCCAAGGAGCTCAGCACCTCCTGAGAGGGGGGACTATATTCCAGTTTAAAAAAACAGATTTAGGCATATTTTTAATTTACTTCCTGCCTTTATCTTGATGTCATGAAAACAGAAGAATGTGCATTCTGCAAAGGAGAACAGTGATTCTGTAACTTCTTTGTTGGTAGTGGTAGTGGTGCTTCAAAATTCAGCATGGTGGTAACCGTAAACGAAGAAGCCGAAAAACTGCATACCGTTCTCATGAACAAGAAGGTCTTTAAGTAAAGTCACGTTGATTTGTTTTCTCTTCTGTCATAGTTACAGAAGATATACTCAAACTTAGAAAATGTGTAATACGTACTCTTACAAACTTGCTTCAAAATGTATGATGTAGCTCCACATATGTAAAACTAGAAGTTCTCATATGTCAAACTTTTTCTTCTTTTTTTTTTCCTATATGGAAAAAAAAAAAATCCTATTTCCTAGAACTGTAACCTAAAATATGAATATATTTTAAGTTACAGAAAGCCAGTATTTGTGTATTCCAGAATTTACCAGGATCAAGCATAGGCATCATCTGTTTCAAATGTCTCATTTCTGGTTTCCTTCATCAATATTTCAGGAAATATTTTAAGAAGTTCACAAATTCTAAAGTCTTTTTATTATTTTTTTATTACTAAAGAACAAGCAGTATGATAAATTAATGTTTAAATATGAAAAACATTTGAAAAGCTTCAAGATATTTCTAAACATAGATTTTAGGAGATAAGACTAATATGTATTAACTCTGCCATGTTTCCTTCAGATGTTCCTGTTCTACTGAGTTCATCTGCAATGATACATGACAGGATAAACAGGGGATGCCTTGGTACAAGGAAAAAAAATCTAAACACACTTTAGTTGTTTATTCCACATTTTCAGAGGCAAAGCTTTCTCATTCAGGAAATCTCTTCTAGAACTTCACTATGCCATGAATACTTAGTTTAATTTAACTATACAATCTATATTTCTATAACATAAAATATTCATCTAGTTGATAATTTTGTTGAAGCTGAAAAGTGTACGCCACTCAGACTATTATTTTTGATTATATTAAAATGTTGGAGAGAAAAATACACTGTTCTAAGATTAAATGCATATACAAAATTTCACAAGTGCAAGAGTCTATCTTCTTTACAATTTAAATGGGAATACTGCATAAAATATTTGTAAGAGTCACAGATTGAACAACTGCTTGGATGTTTTTTTCTCCTGGCTACAAGAATATCATCCTGCTGTGCAGGCAGTGTTCATTTTACTGAAAGGCTTGATTATATGTACCAGAGGTAACAACTGGAGCTGCGAATGCTGCATTATTAGATCTTTTATTTCAGAATTTAGATGTGTTTAATGGTTCCTGAAAATATTAAATGTTTAATTTTAAAACTAAATATTTAAAATTCTCAAATAATATACTTTTTAACATTGCAGGAATTAACTCGCTCTAACCTAAATCTGTATTACAGTGATCAGCCTCATGGAAAAAACTTCCATAAGCTTTCTGATATGACTATGTAGAGTTTTAGTACTCCCAGGAGTGGACTAATGATCCAGTAACCCATAATTAAGAGATTTGATTCCACTCCCTGATCCTCTCAATGTTTTTATATGATATTAAGAAGGCCATATTAAGGAACACAGACATAAAATCCATGAATTTAAAACTTGGTTGATTTTTCTTTTTCTAGCCTCTGAAGTTAATAAATATATATATACATATATGCAAAATACTTTGAGCTTAGATATTACAGGATAGACAGGTCCTCTAAGGATTTTAGATACAGTGAAATTCATTAGCTATTATAAGTCATGTATTTCCCATTTTGTAAACAATACTTGAAAATAATAGAAAGGTACTATGAATCTGTCTCTGTGGTATCAGTTGTCAGATAGGGTCAAAATGATTTGCAAGTAATTTATACTGGTGATAACAGAATTTGAAAGAAAATAAGCAAAGTAATTATTCTCTGAGTAAGATATGATTAACTACAGAGCTAGTCATAGAATGGGAAAACGTTAATGTATAATTTACTCACCAAAAATGTTAGAATTTACGGTCAGAGTTACTGACAGCAAATAGCACTACCAGATATAGCTGCAACAATTTAAAAAATTCACTCTATTGTATTTTTCAACTAGATTGTTTAATCAAAACTGTAATTTCTTTATACCAGTCACACCTACTTTAGTTTTATTCTTTGTGATCAAGATTTAATCAAAGTATTCAGAAAAATCACATTAAAAACTGACTTCAGTATGTTTTCCTGGATGTAAAGATTTGCCTTCCCATCAAACCCTGTTGTTGCTTCTGTTGTTGCTCCAAACCTGTTCAGCCAAATATCACTGGAGAACATACAAGCTTTCAGCAGACATAGGTAGGTGTTGGCTCTGCTCTTTTTGGCTATTTCTGTGCATCTGATAGAAGCGGTGACTAAGGACAGCTCACAGTGTCATACAAAATTAGAAAAGTTTTCAAATCTAAACAAATAAGCCAATAAAAAAAAATAATATGGGCAGCAAAATAATTCTTAAGGATACTACTAATAATATTAATATTTAGTTCCGTACCATTTTAACTCAGATCACTTTACAAATCTTGGTAGCATTCCCATTTTATAATATAGAAAGTTAAAGAACTTCTCTCATCTGCTTACAAGACTCAAATTGAAGTTATGGGACCTGATAAAGAAAATGAATTCTGGAAACAAGGAAGTGGTTAATTTAATGAGAATTATTAGTTCAGAAGACAAGTTGGGAAAACAGATAGCTGACTTTATCAGCAATTATGTTGTTGATAAAGCCAGATGACTGTTTTCTCAAACTGTTTTGTGGTAGTATCTTATTTTTTTTTCTGTCTACAGAGTTAGACCTGTTGTTGCAGCATGTCTCTGCAGTGTTCAGTGGATCTATGCCAAGAATCATTTGCTATAAATCAACTTGACTGACTTTAAAAACGAAGCTTGAAAGATGGATTTTCAATTCCTCATCCAATCACAGCTATATAAAAGCTTATTCCCACATGTGGGTTTTTTTTTAAAGTGTAACAATGTGAGGGGTTCTGAATAGGGATAAGTGAAGAAAGTCTATGCGCTCTTATATATTTTATGTAACCAGACTTGAAAAATTAATGTTGTGGAAATGGAGCTCCATTATTATTCCTTGTCACAAAACTAAAGTTTGTTAATAGCTTTCTGATAGCCTAGAGAAGTAGGGAAATTATCTCATTTACTTACAAGATTCAGCTTGAAATTAATTCCATGGAACACCCCAAGGGTGTTTAGATTTTTGCAGAAAAGGAGTTCCACCCATTCTTACTTCATCAGTTCTTCAAACTACATTGCATAATTAACAATCCTTGAAATGCATCTCCCAAAGAAGTTACAGATACCTGACTCTGCAGGGGATAAAGAGCTAAAACAAATCTGAAAATAGACTGTTTCACTGACTTGAGTAATTCAAACATATTTAGCTAATATTTCATATATGCCTTTTTATGTTGGTATAAAATTTAATATACAGTCAGTTAGTGAGAGAAAAATTAAAAAAAAAAAAAAACAAAAACAAAAACAAAACAAAACAAAGCAAAACAAAACAAACAAACAAAAAAAACCCAATCAAACAAAACTCAATCTTTTATCAGTGTTACCTTTCATATCTCTGCTTGTAAAACAGAATTGTGCACAAGTGTGGAACAACCAGGTGGAAAGATCTGATAGTTCTTGTATATATAACTTTCTGTGTCTCTCTGACAAGTCTCTGTAAAAAAAAAATAAAGTAAAATCATGTGTTTTGCAAAGAAAAACTCTATTTTGTGCCACAACACCAGTTTCAGAGGCTTGTTTCAAAAGGTGTGCCAAACATAAAAGGTACAACTAAAAATCTCTTGCTAGTATGTAAAAGAATAAAATATCCCTGAAAATAGAATCTAACTAAATTAATTTGATATAGAGGAAGAAAACCCCCTCTAATTAAAATCTTACACAGTCTCCAGTTAACCACAGATGACAGTTTGGTCGTAAATTGTAGCATGTACCACTGATAAAGTATCTTCTATTTAGAAAACAAATCTTGACATCTTATGCTACTGAGAGTTTTACCGGTAAAAGAGAACAGAATATAGTCAGAAGTGGTGATTTTCAAGCATGACAGCTCATAAAAGGAAAATATTGGAATGAATAAAACACATAGAATAAATGCAATAGAATGCATTTATTAAAAGTACTCCTATTAACTGGATTTTGGATAGAGGTAAGTTATTCGGATTGTAGTATTCATATTCTTAATACTTGGAGTTGAAAAGAAAGAAAAGACTTAATTCCATACCACTGCTTTTAATTGTAATAAAAGTTTAGTAGTATGTCTTCTAAAAAATGCTCAAAGTACATTTCAGAGTAGAAAAAGAGAAAAAACAAATTAGGATATAGCAATCCAGTCCAAACTTGAAGTATTTGTTATCTGCTTCTAAAAGCTATACTGACATTTACAGCATTTTCTTACACATTTCTGTAAATGAGTCTAAATTTAGAGTAATTGGTTACTATAAAAATATTCCTATATCATAAGAAACAAAAACCATATAAACAAATCCTACATGCAAAACCCATGAAGTTATTTGATTTGTTTATTTTTATAAGGCATTTTTGCACCTTTGTGCTTTAAAGAGAAGTAAATAACACAGTGACTGCACACAGAACACATATCATTTCAGTCAAGATTAACTCTTACATTATGAATATCTTAAAGGAATAAATTCTATATGTCTAATAATATGTCTCTACTGTACTCCTCAAGCTTTAACTTTGTATTATCAATTTCTTATTTTACACAAGAGAATCTTTGATATCTCTAATAGTCACTGGAAAATATTTTCTTCTTCTCTTTACTCTGTAAATGCAACTCCCTTGGGCTTTAAGGCTAAGCTGTGGACCCAGTCTACTAACATTTTGATGAAAGGAAAGATGTGCTGAGAAACTGAAGAACTTTAGTAGTGTCCCAGATATTTAGAACATAAAAATGTTCAGTACACTAATGAATGAATAAAAAAATCATACTTTACATATGTCCAGTTAAGTAAAGTGGAAAAGCAACTGTTATTTCTGACACCCAAAATAAACATATATCTAGCAATAAAATAAAAACTAAGACTAATCTACTTCCACTATGGCTACAACTGAAAGCTCTCTTTCACTCATCCAGCAGACTACCTGTTTCTTTTCTTAGGAGAGGGAAGTCAGTATTTCAAGCCTTTTAATTACCTCCTTTTTTGACAGAATATGTTGTAAGATATCCAGACAGTCCAGACCACTTTAATCTTCCACTTGGAAATGTGCTCTATTTTCTCCTAAAGTATGAGACATTCATGTTACCTGCTTAATTAGAATAAAGGTTGTTTTCCTTCTGTGGATGACATCGTAGATGCTCAGTTAGGAGGCAATTTCTGTGTTTACCTATCTAGTAAACAACTCTCTGCTGCAGTAAATTGAAAAATTCTCCTTCTTTCCTTAAGGTCTGCTTAGTGTGCTCCAATAAGGAATGTCTTTAACTAGAATTTACATGCTATGTAAATCTTTTCCATTCATGCTTGCTTTGAACATATACATAAACTAATTCTTTATATCTCATTATTGACTCTTTTTTGGAACCAGACATGGATTAATCAACCAAATGGAGTGACAAGGGTTAAATTATTTAGCCACAGCCTCTACTTCTTTTGTATATCAGAACTCTGACATTTATAGAAGGCATGTTAAGCTTGTGTAGATTTTCATAGAAGATGCATTGCCTTGAAAGCCTCAGGTTTACAAACACCTATTCAATGTAATAATAATAAAACTAACCTATAGTTACAAAATGCTTTTAATGGATAATTGGAATTTCATTTACATTCCAGTTAAAACCAGACAGAAATATCTCTCCATTTTCTACCACTCAAAATATTCCACCACAGATAGCTGATCATTTAAAATCAAAACATAAGTTTAAATACTTCAATTAGAAGCATGAAATGACTCAGACTTATTCCCCTGAATAAAGCACTACAGACTACTGAAGTCTTTGAGGATGTCTGAAAGCTGAAACAAAATTTAAGCGGACAAACTTAAATTTTGGCATGAGTGGTTCAAGCAAACATTAAAAATAATGATATGTCCTCAGAACAATCGCTACTGTCAGGGATGGCACTATTCTGTTAAGCAACAAAATCCTAAAATCAGTTCTTCACATAGTTTAATGTATCTGAAAGGAAATTCCTCCAAAGCCATCACTGTTTCTATTAGGCATCCATCCAAGAATTATTTTTCTCATTCAGCAATCCAAACAGTAATGTATTCCTCCCCGCTTCTAGAGTGTTTAATCATGGATTTTAGCATGTATAGCAAATCAGAATTCTTTTCCTGCCTACCCCTGTAAGATGATACTTGGCATTATAAAGTGATTGTCTTCTTTCTATTGATTTAGAATAATAATTAATAAAAAAAACAAGCCACACAACACTGATAAACCTACTTTGCAGGCAGATACACATCTGCATTTTTAATATCATAGAAATAATAAGTGTAAAACCTGAACTGATCTTGTATTTAAAAAAATTCTCTCAGATTTCCAGAAGCTGTTGAAATAATATTCTTCTATGTGTCACTTTACCTTACTAGTACACTTATTATTGATAAGTGACCTTATAAGCCACTACTTTTTTTACTAAAACTTGTTCATGGCTCTTCATTGAAAGAGAGTAAGTTGCAAGCAAGTAGAAATTAAGCAATAAATTGTAATTTTAATTATGATGGCCATTTTTAAAGAAGTTCCTCTTAGGCTATCTGAGTCTTAGGTTAGCGTGAGCTTGTCTACATAAATAACAAATTACCATAAAATTCACATTTCTAGAAATATGTATGATTAGAATTTCTCAAAATTATCTAAAGGAGTTTGATGAAAACACCAGTTTCTTTCAGTCTTCCTGAGCGAATCTTTGCACAAAATTACATAGCATCCTCACATAATGTTTTGTCCATCTGGCAGTTTCTTATTAATATAAGAAGTATTTGTTATTTACAGTAATGACTAAATTTTTAATTGGTTATGTCCCAGTTGCATGTTCTTTATTCAGTATGTGACTAAATGTTGATCCCCACAAACACAAAGGCACACAGAGGCTTGATGGTTATCTGGGGAGCCCAAATGGCCTAATTAGGGGAATAGGCCTCAACCCATCCCTCCCAGGGCATCCCAGGGGGATGTCATCCCCATGATCTGGGAGACAGTCATCACAGTGAGCCAACAGGAGCAGTTCTTCAGGCCACCTTACAGATGAGGAGGTTACTACATTAAGGTATGAGGCCTGTTGTGGGATATAGAGAAAGAGCATTTTGGAATTGTACAAAATTTATTATGGGATATTTAGCAGATGAACTAAAGGTGGGGAAAAGGAGGGATCATGGAGGTTTAAGGATGAGCAAACATGGGAAAACAAATCTTAAAGGGATAAAAGCGGTCAGCTGCATATAAAAAGGGGCCTGACAGTTCACATGTCTGACCACACCCTGCACCTAATCATCATAATCTGTTCTGTCTTCTTGTAAAATTCCATTTTTAACTATTTTCCTGGATATGAGGCATGGATCCAGAGTCAAATTGTGGATAGATCATCTAAGGCAAGCTATTGAAAAGATTTACATTCTATATATTCATATATTTCCCACTGATGGACCTTCATCCTGAACAGCCAGAGAGGGAGAGGATTAGGCCATTTGTGCCATCTGTGTTTTGTGTGAGCATTTCTGTCTGTTAATTTGTGTGGCTGGATTTGGAAATATTTTTATAACGTATGTGCTTACATATGTCTATTGGGAATCCATGCTCAGACTCACCACTGGATGGATCCAGGGACTTGGACCCATGGTAGCCTCATCTCTGCCAGGCTGCCAGATAAACCATCATCTAACATTGCTGAGTGGAGTTTAATCAAATTCCTTGTTTTCATTTTCAGTGGCAGAACTTATTCTGTCTCTGCATCCACATTTTGGGGGTAATTTTTAAAGAAATCTGAGATCATAAAACCAAGAGATAAACTAGACATTACAAATGTTTGTCCTGCTTTTGTCTGGGATACAGTTAATTTTCTTTTAGTAACTGGTACAGCCTGTTTTGGATTTAGTGTGGGAATAATGTTGATAATGCAATGTTGTTTTAGTTGTTGCTAAGTAGCGCTTAGACTAAGTTAAGGATTTTTCAGTTTCCCATGCTCTGCCAGTGAGGAGGTGCACAAGAACCTGGGAGGGAGCATGTTCATGACATCTGATCTGAACTAGCCAAAAGGATATTCCATACCACAGGATGTCATACTCAGTATATAAGCTGGGGAGATTTAGCCCCAGCGAGAGGCAGATCGCTGCCTGAGTACTGTCTGGGCATCGGTTAGTGGGTGATGAGCAATAACATTGTGCATCACTTGTTTTTTCTCTTTTTCCTTTGGTTTTATATCTCTTTCTTTTTGTTATATCTCTTTTCATTAAAATTATAATTACTGTTATATTTTATTGTTATTGTTATTGTAATTTATTTTATTTTAGGTATTAAACTGTTCTTATCTCAACTCAGAAGTTTTCCTTTTTTTTTCTGATTCTCCTCCCTGTCTCACCAGGATGGGGGAATAGTGAGTGAGCAGCTGCATGGTGCTTAGCTGCCAGCTGGGCCTAAATCATGAAAATTTTGGAACAGAATTTATAGCAAGAAACATAACACATTTTCAAACATTAGGACAATGGAGAAAAATATATTTTTCCTTCCTGTGAATAGTTGCGGGGTGATATAACCTTGACAAACAGTCAAACTCCCAACCAGCTGCTCACTTACCCACACTTTTACCAGAACAGGAAGGGAAAATAGGATGAGAAAGCTTGTGGGTTATGATAAAGACAGGGAGATTGGTTACTATTTAATGTAATGGGAAAAACAGACTTCACATGGGCAAAATTAATTTAATTTATTGCTGTTTAAAGAGAGTTCATAGTGAGAAAGAAAAACAAACACTAAAATAGTATATTTCCTTCCCCTTCTCTCAAGCTCTCTTGTGTCTTGTTCTGCCTGTCTTCTTGTACCTATATGGTTCAAAGTGAAAATCATTCAAAATACAACAGAAAATACCTGGTTTACATTATACCCATTTTGTGTCATACATAACTATTTATAACCATTTCAGAATCCAAGCATGAATCTGATGAATGCAGAGATGAACTAGAAAACAGAGGTAATAGTAGCCTCAGGAAGCTGTACATATCTGTGGCCACAGAACATCAACTAATTAAACTACCCTGTATATTTTAGATCAGTAGTGCATTTCAGACTAGTAATTGCATTTAAGATCTGTAGTTCTATGACATTATTATGGGAAGCACTGCTGATTAAATGTCATTGCACAGCTGAAGAACCAAATTATGCCATTAGACATTCCATCCTGCTTTAAAAAATGGTACTGTCTGTATAGCATAACTACCTTTAACAAGATATCCAAAAATGGTTTCCTAAATCTCACAGTGTATACAGGAGCTGTGTTACTTATTCTAGGCATTCCATGTCTTTATTTCACCATCTGGTGTATCGTGCCGAAGCTTAATAAGAAATTTTGCAGCTTGCTAAGGCCTATAATTCTAAGATGCTCATATAAAGATTAACCTTTAAAATAAGCAATATGGAAAGTAAAGTGGCAGAAATTTGATGAAGGAAGGGAGAAGAAAGTGACTGTACTTTTTTGCTTATCATCTGATGTCTTAGTACCAAGTTAGCATGAACAGAGAGGAAAATCCTAACTGGAAAGAGTTCAGCAAAATTAGGTGATTTTACTGTAAATTGAGATAGATGATAGACATTGTTCTTTATCCTATGATCTCTCTAGACTTCTAGGTGAGAGAAAAGACAATAATTTTAACCATTATAAATTATTTTTATTAAGATCTCAGTAATACCTAAAACCTGCCAGCCAAGGAAATGTATGAACTATTAAGTAGAGGAGTGTCATCAAAAACAGTGGACTGGCAGTCAACCTCAGTGCTTACTTTTTAGTTTATTGTAGTTGTCTCTGGGATTTTTTCCACCCAGCTCTCTCTGAAACAAAACTCTAAGGAGCAAGCTAGACCAATGAAGCATAAGTGAACTAGACAGGACCATTTTATCTCAGTGTCAGAGAACAGTTTCCAGCCCTTTCTTATTTAGCTGTATAAAAACATTCTAAAATGTCAGCTTGCTAACTTAGTTGACAGACAGAAACAGAAAAGAAAACCTAAATGCATAACCTAGCACTGAACTGTCTTATGTTTTGAGACCTTTTTCTATTAGATCAAACATACTTTAACTGTAGTTTAATAGAATAAAATAATCCTTTCTTTATTTACAGAAGTTTTCTAATAATTAAGAAGAGTCTGAATGATGTGATACTGTATTCTCTCTGTTCTGGCTCTTCTGGGAGCCTGTGAAGCTACATTACAGAAGTCCCCCTTGTGTAGGTTTAGGAGTACTCATGAGTCAGAGTAGGATTCTCCCACTAAGCAGCCAGTCTGATTACAGCCTAGTATATCAGGATTGTGGAGAGGAGTATCCCACAGCAAACATAAACCAGAATGTCCTTGGCAAGAGAAGGAGTAACAAGAGAAGCAAACCTCAAATCTCTCTCTTCAGGTAATTCAGATTTAATTGATGTCACCATGTTAAAGCAACTGCAAATTTTTTCTGTTTGATTCATCAAACCAGTAGAAGATATCTGGTTTTCTCCTGTCTCTCTTCCCCCAGAGATTTGAAATTTTAACTTTGAACCTAATAGGCTGAAGGACATGAGACTTCATTATTTTTTTCTGAGTGAGTTCTGTTAGAATTAAATCTATGATGAATACTCTAGGAAGTTCCCTTGTCAATCCTGAGAAAGCCACATATTTGAATGTCATAATTCATTTACGTTGAACTTTACACTAAGAACAAGAAAAGAGACAAAATCATTACTGCTGTGAATCTACAGTCAGCATGTCTGTGGAGAGAGACAATACCAAGATCAGGATGTTGAACCCATGCTCATCAGGGGATCCACAGCTAAAAGCAAAATCAGCAGTGAATTCAAACAAGAGACTGCTTATTAAAAAGGGCAGGAGAAAATGCTGACACCCATATGTCATTACTGAAAAATTCATTCAAGATCTTAAATGTGTCCTGCAGTTCCCAAAGCTTTTCCTCTGAGAAGTCACAGCAGCATGCCAGTACACTGAGCAGAAAGGAGTGAGTGCATTACATATGGTCAGAAACAAGACAATTTAAAGTGAAAATTCAAGGGAGCGCAGCAGGATGCATGCACCAAATTGCTCAGGGACTAAACAGTTATTTTAAGAAATGCTGAACAGTTCCAGCATTTAGCAGGTGGATTTGTTGTGACACATCTTCTTTTTGTTAACAAAACCGTGTTTACAGAGGAATCCAGAGGGATTTTTTGGCCACATATCATAAATCTTCATTGTTTTATAGATCTTGACAGAGCTTCAGGAAATGATACTTTTAAAAGCAATGGACAGAGTGGTCAGCTTATATGGGAGTTTCAAGTCAAGACAGAACTTCAATATAAGTTTTACCATTGTCAATACTTACAGCACACAAACCTCAGGAAATTAAGGTTAAAAATGTAATATAATTCAAGTATAGATTGGTTCTGTGTCTGTCTGAATCGAATACTTGGTGTCCTTTCACAAGAGGTAAGATTCTCTCTCACTAGAAAATCTTGGCTTACCTTCAAATACAAAAAATAAGTATCAGGAGAGCATTTTTGATTCAATAGGCAGTCATTTCAAAAATTTCAATGTCACAAAAATGCCGAAAAAATTATATCTTGTTGAAAACTTCCCCTCCCACCCTTTTATCAAAACTGTGAGTGAGAACATTAAGTCAGAATGAATAAATCTTGAACTTGGTCATAAGATCCATGGTTCTTAGCTTAATTTGTCCTTGAGAAAAAGACAGAAACACAGGATATCTTTACCCAGGTAAAATCTTTAGCCATGAACATTATGTTCTACATAGTTACACTTTCTTCCAAATGCAGTATGGTTGCTATTAGACAAAGTAGAAAAGTTTGAGCAGGAGTGATTTATTATGTTTCCTACACATCAATTAAGAGACCACTGAGGTGGAAAAAAAAGTGGAAGGAGGATGCTTGAGTACTGTAAGGCAGAGAAGAAAGCTAGACGCAGATTATTATCTCATGGTAAATGCTGTAACATACTGACAACCATATCATAATTACTAGCTGAGCTTTGCTAAAAAAAAAAATAAAAGCAGTTCTGTCTTCACAATATTTGAAAAAAAAAAAAAAAAGGACTTGAGAAGCAAAAAGAGTTGATGTCCAGGTCTATGATGTCCAAGTGGAGCTAAACATTCTAATATGCCTAAATCTTGGACGAAGTTGGGACTGAAGACTCACTTAGTAGGGTTCAGTTCAACGTTAGAATATTTATGTTTCTGTGTGTACAATCAGAGGTCAATATGTATGCTGTTTAAGCCCTTCTTTAGTCAATGAAGATCAAGTCAATAGAATTGACTGAAACACTCAGACTTAGCAAAGGGGATATCCAGTCATACTCTCAGCACTTCTTATCAGCTAGGTTAGATAGCTCTCCAATTAGCCCAACACCTGTGGATCTGGGACTGAGGCATTCAGTACTTCCTGTGAATTGGACGGAGATTTATAGTGACCAATTGTAGGATATTGTAACACCTCATTCTTTTGTGCATTTAATCTTAAATGACCTTATTGAAAACATGGAGGTAATAAGGGTAAAGTACAGACTTCACAAAGTAAGAATATGTTTAGTGTCCAAACTCTCTTCAAAGAAATATACAATATTATACTGTATATCTAAAGTTCTTTCTGAAGCCTGAGATAATAAAAACAGAGAAGACTGATCTAGTCTAAGATAAGGCATAATGACCCTTCCTCACATTTAGTTTCCTCTTTGGTGATTAAATACAGAGGCAGCTAAAGGAGTTACTTGAGATCCCAGTCATGCCTAATCTGTTCTTCAGCTGTTAGCAACAAATGACTTGTGAACTTCCTAATGTGTAATGCTTTTTCTCCTTATGCTTCACCTCGGATGGAGGTAAGCTCAAAACTGTGATACTTAAGGAAGTAAAGTGCACCAATGGCAGCACTTTTATATTACATTATCATGAGAGGATTCATGCCCCTACTCAAAGGGAAGTTGTTGATCACCAGGCAAGTGCCACTGAATTTGCAGACTAATGGATTTTAAAGCCAGAGGGGAGTCCAGCTTGATGTCTTGAATATCACAGGCCATGATGTAATATGCAATTGATGTCATAGATCTTCACTTCTGTAAGACCTTTGACGTGGTCCCACACAACATTCTTGTCATTAAATTAGAGATATGGATTTGATGGATGGAATAAAGAATTGGTTGGATTGCCACATCCAAAGAGTTGCAGTCAATGGTTCAAACAGCGATCAGTAACAAGTGATATCCCTCAGGGGGCCATATTAGGACCAGTACTGTTCAATATCTTTACTAATGACCTAGAGAGATTGAGTGCACTCTCAGCAAATTTGTGGATGACACCAAGCTGAGTGGCTGATACACTTGAGGGAGGGGGATGTCATCCAGAGGGACCTTGACAGGCTTCAGAAATGAGCCCATACGAACCTCATGAAGTCCAACAAAGCTGAGTGCATTGTCCTGCACCTGGATCAGGGTGACTCCTTGCATTAGTACAGGATAGGAGATGAAGGGATTGAGATCAGCCATGCAGAGGGTTTGGAGATAATGGTACATGAAAAATTAGATAAGAGCTGGCAACATGCATTTGCAGTCCAGAAGGACAATTGTATCCTGGGTTGTGTAAAAAGAAGCATGGTCAACAAGTTGAGGGAGGTGGTTCTCTCCTTCTATTCCACTCTCACGAGACCCCACCTGGAGTACTGCATCCAGCTCAAAGGTCCCCAGTACAAGAATGATATGAACCTGTTAAAGCGGGTGCAGAGGAGGGCCACAAATATTGTCAGAGTGCTGGAACACCTCTACTCTGAAGAAAGGCTAAGACAGTTGAGGTTGTTTAGCCTGGAGAAGACAAGGCTCCAGGGACACCTTATTGTAGCCTTTCAATATATAAAGGAGGCTTATAAGAAAGACAGAGAGACTTTTTATCAGGGCCTGTGGTGGTGGGACAAGAGGTAATGGTTTTAAACTAAAAGAGGTAGATTTAGATTAAATGTTGGGAAGAAATTCTTTACTATAAGGGTCGTAAGACACAGGAACAGGATTTGCAGATAAGTTGTGGATGTCCCATCACTGGAAGTGTTCAAGGTCATGTTGGATGGGGATTTGTGCAACCTGACCTAGTAGAAGACATCTGATGATTTTCAAAGGTCCCTTCCAATTCAAATCATTATATGGATCTGTGATTTTATTCTTCTACCAAACCTGTTGGTATTTTCCTACCTGTTACATGGATTTGAATAGCAAAGATGATCAGGATTTTGAAGGAAGTCAAAGTTGTGTGTGTAAAGTGAAAATTGGAACTCCAAGGCTGCCTAGAAAAGTTTTCATTTGAGGAATATTATGTTTTAATAGATTAAGGCTGCAATTACTCTTTTAGTCATTCATACCCTTTAAGTAAGTGCTTATTTGAGCACCTAGTAAAATCTTCCTTGTTTGTTTTGGGGGTGGTTACTGTCTGTATTCTGAAGAGGTCGGTTGTAGTCCTGACTAGTCATGGGCCCTGTCAAGCCTGGCCCACCTGTGGGCCTGTGTCCCAGCTTGGTCTCAGCCTATTCCATCCACAGGAACGTACCTAATGCTCAGGGTCGGGGCTTTCTATGGTGCCCCCGGCTGCCCTGCTCCTGGGTGAGGCAGTGGGACGAGTCCTGGTTGCCAGGCCCTGCCCTGACAGTTCCCTAGTGCCCATTTCAGGGAGCTGAGGCCCCTCAGATAGCCTGGCCCCTAGTCTTACACAGCACACTGATGGTTATTCTCACATCAACAGGAAAATATAATACCTTTTTCACTCTTTTTTTTTTTTTTTTTAAAAAAAAAAAAAAAACAACAAAAAAACAACAAAAAAAAAACACAAAAAAAAAACAAAAAAAAAAACAAAAAACTATCCTTAAAGTAGATGTGATCCTGGGATATTTCATTCACTTTTAATAGTGTGAAAGTGGTAGAATGATCTTGGTTAAAGAAAACATTATTTTTACAAATCTATTTTTTCTTGTCTGAAATCTATTTCTACAACTGAATTTTTGCAAAATAGATTTTACAGATTTCTTTTGATGTAGTTGAGGGAGAAATTCAAAGACCAAACTTTTTGCCATATTGAGAAACAATTACAATAACCACAAGGGTCTTGCAACTATTGTGTGTTTCCAGAAGTATATCCTATTCCTTCAGGAAATGTATTAATTCACTTAAAGTACAAGATGGATGGTTTCACATTAGCTACTTTTTACCTTAGAATTTTACTTGAGCTTTTGAAAAAGAATTTTTTTTTTTTTTTCCCTGAGTATCTTTATGTTTCTTTGGGTTTCTTTTTTGGGAAGTAGTTGCTATTAGTTCTTTGTAAAGAATAACTTCTGTATAAGATTTACAGGATTTTGAGTTGTATGGTTTTGTATAGCTCTATTCTATTTTTTTTTTAATAGAGTTGTTAGATCCTGCCCACTAAAATTAATTTAGATGTGCATATTTTTGTTTTCAAGCACACTGACATTGTGAACATTATTGCCCTCTCTTCTCCCATTGAATTTCTAACTAATGCTGCTTCCTTGAAATAGGGATGTAGCATTACCATCGCTCTTTAAAATAAATTGTTATGTCACAATTTTTTGTCTTTTCTGATCTCTGCTTGCTACTAACTGGTAATAAAATTATATTGTCAGGCATAATTAGAACAATTTTACTTATAAAATATCAATTGTATCTGTTGTTTCTGAATTTTCTGTACTTCATATTTGGGAAAGCAAGTAATGTCTGTACTACTCCAGGAAGTTCCAGTACACAGTTTAATGGAGAATTAAGCATAATGGGCTAGCTAGAATTAGAAAGGGGAAAAAATGCTTTTTGAAAATTGTGAAGACAGAAACACAGTGTGTGTTACTAACTGATGCAAAATTTGACATTTCTATTTGTAGAAATTTTCTAGGCATACTTCAGAAATATTTTTTAATTGCAGACAAAGTACGAAGCATCTCCACATTTAATGAGGAATAATTAAGAAAATGTGTTTGGAAAATAGATTTTGTTTCAAATTTCTAGGGATGCAAAAAACATTATTCAAACTAGCTTAACATTTACTTTTAAAATAGTAAATTTTGAGGAGTAAATGTTACTCAGTTTAAACTTTTTTTTATTAAATTGCTATGTAGTAGTTTAATACTTACAGGATTCATGTCACAAGCTGGACTTCAATACATTGCAAAAATGTGCTTTACTCAGGAAAATAGGCAGATATAACTCAAAGTCTCAGGAGAGGTAGATATGCTTAGTAATCAGAAGGTATATTCTAAGTTATTTTTCTTGACTATAAGGGAATTTTAAAACGGATGAAAAAAACAGTAATCTACTTATTATCCAGTTAGGCTTGGACTAAACTAAAGATGCAGGAAAATGAATAAATTTAGAAAGGAAGAAGATGAGGATTTCACTTAAACAACCAACTGGCCCCCGGCCCCCTTTTTTGTGTCAACATCTATCTGGCCTGCAGGCTTTTTATCAATAGACATTTACATACTTCAGGATGACACCAGACGAGCACTCCTCATATTGTAGGAATAATACAAAATGTGATCTTTCGGATAAATTGGATAAAGCCAGTACTCTTAATAAAGAAGATGTAATAATAGTAAGTAATTTTTTTCATATTTTTATTTTTTTTTTTAATATTCTGGGATATGTTATCCTAACTTTTCTATTAAAAATTTATGCTATAAAACTGTAGTACCACTGTTTTACCAGATCTCCTTTATCTGATCTATGAATCTCTTAAGAAAACAATTTATCATGAAAACATGCACTAGTCATCCACAAGTTACATCAGTAGAGCAATAATATAAGAGTATTATCATTATGTGTCACAGAGAGTTGGCTAGTAAATATATGAACAGATCACAATAGACTACTGTGATAAATGAAAGTCACTTTGGAAAATATATAGAGAGCAGTAGTAGAATAGATTAAGAATATCCATCAAAAGTTGGTTCCAGTTAGAAATATCTATCTGAAAAAAACCTAGATGACAATTATACAATTACACTTTCCCTCTGCATTGACATGTACCTCTCCTTCCACAGGATCTATGGAGATTTACTTTCCCATGAAGACACCTCAATGAAGTATGTAAAATTGAGAAGTAAGCATAAATATTTGTGAATTAATTTAGAATTTATCAAAAAGGATATTTACATTGAAGCTATTTGACTTTACCTAGGTCCAATCAGACAACAAACTCTATTATCATTATATTCATATATGACCATATAACATATTTCTCTTTATAATATAGAAGCTGCAGACATGTTGACTTAAAAGTTCCTTAAGCCAAAACCCTAAGTTATTAGTTTCTATATTAAACATTTACTTTTTTATAAGAAACCACTGAACTCCTACAACTGCAGAGCTATACTGAATGAACCATATGTTCATCTTATATAATCACCGTAACATTCAGATTCTGTTCTTGTGAAAGGAGTTGGTTATTACAAGGACACATATATAAGTAATACCAATAGTGGGGCCTGCTTATTCCCATTCTGGCACTCTTTATGGTAATAACTAATTAGACTCTTTGTGCAGTCTTGAGTATGAGACCAAAGTAGTGCCATAAACATCATCAACACCACACTTTTTTACCTTAAATTTTACAATAACTTAGATTTAAACAATAAAATTTCCAGCTCACGCATATAAAACTTGTGACCTTTTAAACAATGTGACTTTGTGTGTTTGGTTGGGTTTGTTTCATATATATCTGTTATTCAATATGCAAGGGTGACTATATAGGCATGTACACTATGCATGTATATATCAAGATAAGTTTATTCACAGTGGTTATCACAGTAATTGAATTTCATTCAGTTTTTAAATGTATTGAAAACAGACCAAAATTTGTTGATAAATGGCTGCACTTTAGTGTATTCTTAGTCTTCATTGGCCAACCTGAACCATATAGGAAGCAGTATATTTTTTTCTCTCTCTCATGGCCATAAATAAAGCTATCTTATTTATCATAATTTATAAGAGCTGATTGATTCCAGATTCTGTTTCAAAAATCTCAGTAAATTTTTCTTGTGATGTCAGTTGTTTTTGCATCCATCATATGACTCAGCAGCTATGACTATTGCTCTTAGGAGCAGTTTGAAGTGTGACCATGAATGTAAATTGCTCATAGATTTATCTTCATTTCCCATCCTGACCTCACAGATAGCCTGTGTAAAATTTGACCAAGGATTCCTAGAATTGTTGCCACATTAAAATAAAATCTTAAGTATATTTTCTTTCTATATATGTATATATACATACAAGTTGATATATATGCATATATTAAATGTGTATTAAATATGTTAAATTTTTTACTATATTTTTATATAGTAAATAGTATTTTTGTGTGTGTGTGTGTACAAATAGAAGAAAGTATACCATCAAAGAATGAAAGAGGACTGAAGGAAACTGAGAGATATGTGAAAGCTCAATATTATCTTATGGACATCTGTGGTCTTATGTGAACTTTAAGGGAAGAGGTTCTCTCATAGCTGTAGACCCACAGAGAAAATGTCAAGGAAAGTCATAGAATATCTGATACATGTTTGCTTTCATTGACACTAACAAATCCAGGCCACTTTAGGCTGGGAAATACGTGAAAATGTTTCAGGGTATTGTGGATGTGTATGCCCTGAAATTGTTCTCTGACATATTAGCTGTAGCCATGTAAAATGATCATTTAATGGAATTAAGAGATATTACAGAACCTCTTGGGCTGATGTCCTTTAGTGTCCCAGTTTTTTTATTACTGCTTTCTAACATCTCTTATGGAAGTGTCATGGGAAAGTAAATAGCTTCTTTAAAAATATATTTGACCACTAATTTTGATCTGAGCAATGCAAAAGCCCAAGAATGAATCTCCAAAGTTAAGAACAGGAATTTGGAAACAGAAGTTTCATTATGTGACCTATGTGTTGATTTACAGACATAAATTTATCTTATAAAAACTTTAGTGTGCTACAGAATACCACCAAAAAAAAAAAAGCAATGTTTCTTTGTTGGTAAAAATTAGCTGATTATATTTCAAATGTCTATTAATCTGAGGTAAAGACAGAGATAGTTCTACAGTATTGTTTTTGGTTTGTTTTATTTTGTTTTATTCTCTCCAGCTCCCTCCCAGGAATGAGTATGTTTTAACTTTTATAGAAGTGCATGCAAACATGTGCATTTCTGTCTTGATTAAAGACACTAAATTGTTTTCTAAGCAAGCCACCCTAAATTCTCATAAAGGTTAAATAACTCAAAAATAAGTCAATATAAAATACAACTGGAAATTGCTGCAAATTATTTACACATACCATTTTGTTATTTAACTTTTCTATTCCAAAGAACAAGCTGTGAATTCTAAAAATACAATCTGCTTCATTTAAGTCATATAGCTGGTATGTTGGAGATTTCTGATAAGAGGTAGTTTATACAGATTTGAAGACTCTGCCAAATATTTGAGGGTCAAGAACCTGTGATGATGATAAAGCATAAATTACGTGGAGGAAATTCAAGTATAAAATGTTAACCTTAGAATGAATGTAACATCAAAGGGTGTTCCATTTTCCTCTTAATGGGACTGATAAAACATGAGAAAATAGTCTCAGAAGAGTTAGAAAATCTTTCAGAGAAGGGAGACCAAAGAGCAAAATTAAAAAATGAGGAAAGGAATAAAACCTGAGGACCTAAAGTGGTAAGAAAAGGTTATATATTTTCTTAAAAGGTTAAACAATGGAAACAGAAACAGGTTTAGGAATTGAAGAATGGGGGCAGTGGAGTAGATGAAAAGGAGCAAACAAAGCCCTGTAGACATTTTGTAAGAACAGCTGTAAACTCCAGATATTTCCAAGATTATACCCAGCAGAATAGCAAATCCTGATTTTTCAAGAATGAATAGCACATTGCACCAGATCTGGGCCGATTCCCATTGACATTTTGAAACAACAGTGGCAAGTTTTATGAGTGGGAAAGTTTTCATACTCTTGGGTACTTGAATAACTGATATCTCACTCACAGATGGTGCAGAGAAAAAGCCAGTTGCTCAAGAAACCTTCTCATGAGATAAGAGGAAATAGAGAAATATTGGGTAGAGAAACTGAAAAGATAACAGCTGAAGAACATTTAGGCAGCTTTATTCCTTTTTTGATGTATGAAATAAGAGTTGGGGTTCTGTGTTCCTGTTAAACTCTTATTAACTTATTCTGATTCCAGGTGAGATTTTTACTATTTGGCGTTTTCCAATTAGCTGATTGAACAGATGATCAAATGACTAAACCTTTGGTCCTTGAATTTGGATCACCTCCCTAGGAATGTTTGCACATGAATTCATAGTTTTTCCCTATCATTTCAGTGTTGGTATCCAAACATGTAAAAATGCATAACAATGAGTTTTAGAAAAAAAACTGTGGTTTTGAAATTGTTGTCTAAAAACTGATTTCATTTACATTTGAGTACTGAGAATCATTTTTATTTTCCTCCATGTTATTTTATAAATACTTTTTTCTTCACAAATATGGAGAAACAAATTCTAGATGTGTTATTGAGAAAAACAAGTTCTATTGTTCAACAAAACCACTTGCATCATATGTTTAAATTATACAGCAATAGAGGATCATAGATCTATGTGTTTATACAAGTCCTACAGATAATTTCCTAATAAAATGTGTGTGTACACATATAAGCATGCACATATGGATACACATAGATGGATTTATCTATTTATTTATTCATATATATAATAGTGGGGGTGTTTTCCGTTCTTCATAGTATTTAAGTTCCTAAACAGCTGAACTTCAACATGATTGTGAACAACATATCCATTATTCTATAGGTAAATTTTACTTGATAATAAATATAATCACCAAATAAGATGCTGGAAATGATAAATATTTTTCTTGTTCCTTTCTCACATCACACTCATTTAGCATACCAATTGATATTAATCTATTGTTTTGATGTTATTTTGGTTCTTGCACAACAGCTTCCTTAATATTTCAGCTTCTAATCATCATGGACATCATTTTGCTCTGCAAACGACTCTCACTGAATTCAGTTATTTAATAAAGATTCTGTTCACATTATACTAAGTTATTTTGAGCAAGATATTATGCTCTTTTTTTTTAAAAAAAAAAAAAAAAAAACAAAAAAAACAACCTTCTGATGTTTTTCTTGAAAATTAGTAATCTTCTACAGACCTTTTCAAGAAGTTAATGTTTGACTATTATATTCAGCATATCATTCATTTCTTCAAAACACACATTATTAATTCTAATAATTATAGGACAAAAAAAAACTGGAACCAAAAGAAGAAATCATCTACACAAGTGGATCTCTGGCATAGCATCAATAACTAGGTTTTGTCCTTCATATTGTTTTTGCTTGCACATATACATCTAGGTGCACCTTTATGCAAGCCAATTTAGTACTGAAATTAGCTTTCTATACCTAGTAGTACAGTGGCCACTTGAGAGGTATGTAAATGCTTCTTAGTAGTTGCCATTACTTTCATTTATGTCATGTCCTTTTCACTTTCACAGTTTCTCAGTATAAATTTGTCCTGCTTAAGTATGCTATGCATGTGCAAGTCTTAAAAAATGAGTGTAAGGGTGATGGAGGACAACTGGTTTCTTTTGTAACTGATGGGCTTTCTGTGCAGACCTTCAGTTGTTATGGCAATCTTCAATTAATGAAAGTGTCATCAAAACCATATTTCTCCACTACTTTATACAGTTATCTCCATTAAACATGACTAAATGTCCCTTTCTTAACCAGTGACACAGTTGCACTTATAAACTATATTAATAGAGTTAAATTAAAAATAGTGTTACAGTCTCTGATAAGAAAACCCTTCCTAAAACTTCATTATAAATTAATGCTTTTAAAAAGTTAATTCTGAAAGCAAGTGGTTGAATATACTAATAATCTACATTGCTTAATAAATTGGACTACAACAATGAAAATGGTTTTTACATGTGAAATTAGAACCAATATTATCGCTATGTCGTATGGAAAAAATATATCTTAGTGTGTTCAATCAGTTATTTAAGACAGTTAATATTGAAATAATTAGCTGTATATAAGGCATAGATTTCTATGGGTCATCTAATATTTTTTTTTTCTCCACTGGAACTTTCTTCTCATGCACAAAACAGAAATTTATTTTCTCACATTCATTAATTAACTAGGAGAAGACAGAAAATGTATTATTACAACTTCTCTTGATCTGAAAATAAAATGTAGAACTACGAACCTATAGTGCATCTGTCTCTGGACTTCAGGTTGAGAACTTACACAAATATAATACCTTTTAGAAGTTTACAAAAGAGCTCATTCCTGACTAGTGACACTGGTGTTAACTACTTCCTAGTACAGAAAGAACGAATATGCATAAATTTATCAACCTACACGATGACTACCTTACAGATTTAATACCTTATTCATCGGATCTCAGTTTGGAATCATGCAAAAAGTAGTACACTGAAAAAATAAATGAAGTGGTGCATCATTCTTTACTGTCAACTAGTACATCTTTCTTTCAAATGTGAACTTTGGTAAAGAGGTTAAAAATTATAGTATCTTCATAGAATAATAAACTTTGACCTAACTGGTGTGCTAATGGTGTTAGCCTTAAAAAAAATTTGAAGGAACTGAATCATTAATATGTAATCCCAATAAATAGATTGTAAGTCTTTTGGTTGCATTTTTTTTTCATGAGAAATTAGCAAAGATAAACAG
The DNA here is from genome assembly GCF_018691265.1 of Tyto alba. NCBI lineage: Eukaryota > Metazoa > Chordata > Aves > Strigiformes > Tytonidae > Tyto > Tyto alba. The sequence goes on from NW_024881316.1 coordinate 4,152,577, forward strand.
AAACCAATGCAGTTAAAATAAGTAAGTGACACAACACTTTTATAAATATAGATTTCTTTCACTCACTAACATTTTCAAAATACTACAGGGTGAATACATGTGTTGGAAGACCTGAAGTAGTCATATCTCCTGGATTACATTGATTGAAACTCTAAGTACCCTGAATATATTCAAGACAATTTTATTTCACATTTTTCATTTAATTAGGTTAGTTTTAAATATTATGAACATTCATCCACTAAAACACACAATTAAATAACATTATGAGGTGAAATTATACCAGAAAACAAGAAAATTAGGACTTGACCGTACCAAAGATTTGAGCAACAATAGTTCCTAAATTTCTCCATTACACCTAATAGGTGAATAATCCTTTGGAATAAGATCAGATTTTTAAAAATGTGGTCTATGATGAGGGAACAGAGCCAAAGTTTCTATGTCATAAGAATATTGCTAATGTCCATGTGTTCTTTCTACAGAAAGAATAATTTTTAAAAATAACACAAATAAACAAACACTCACCCCACCAAATAAACAAACAAAAATAACCCAGACTAAAAATATTTACAAGTCAGTTGTCTCCAAAATTTTCCAATCACATCAGAGTATCAAAAATTTTACTTCAATCACCTTGAAATATTCCCTTATTTCAGTTTTGACCTTTTAAGTTTTTTTTTTTAATTGGTTTGTGACAGGTTGTTGTGGTCGTTTGAGCCTGCTCAGCAGCTGAACACCCCGCAGTTGCTCACCCACCCTCCCCCCACTCGGGAATGGAGAGGGAATCGGAGGGGCAAAGGGAGACTCATGGGTAGAGATAACAACAGTTTAATAACAGTGACAGAACAATACACTGACAGCAGTACCAACGGGCAATGTACCATACAGCTGCTCACCACCCACCTGCTCCCAGCCATCAATCCCAAACACAAAGGCCCCACAGCAACACTCCAGAAAGTGAGAGCACCTCCCAACCCTCTCCTGAGTTTATATAGTGAGCGTAATGTCACATGACATGGGATATCAGCCAATCTGGGCCCAGCCCTCCAGCTGTGCTCCCCCTGCCCCCGCACACAGGCATCTCAGTGTGCTTCAGCACTCCTCCAGCTACCAAAACAAACATGAACTCTATTCCAGCCCCAACAAGGACAGCTGTCCACAGAGGTCGTGTAAGCTCTATCCCTGAAAGCTTTTGAGATCTGACTAGATAAAGCCATGAGCAAACCTGGTCTGATCTCAGAGTTGACCCTGCTTTGAGTAGGAGGTTGGATCAGACACTCCTGAGGACTCTTCCAACCTGAATTATCCTGTGGTTCTATGATCCTTTCCTATGCTGTTCTAAACATAAATTAATTTTAAACAGGAAATTGAATCTTTCATATTGTTAGTCACAATATTGAGGTCTTCCAACACTTTAATGATTCTTTCATCGAAGTTCTAAATTAGTTTTCTAAAAAAAAATTTAAAATATTAAAAAAAATATTTACAGAAAATTAAACTAGTGGAACTCACTAGTCTACTTTAAGTGATATTGAACCCCAACCACCTTTCATTTTGACTAGTTGCATTTTGCCCCAGGTGGTTTGTGAAATCTTGGCTGCTAGATTAGAATTAAAATTCAGGTAGTATCTGTTCTATACAGTTCCTGTTTTGGCTCAAATAGAAACTCAAAACTTCACAAAGGTTGTTAGCCTCAGGGATCAGCAAAAACCAATCACAGAGTGTTCTTTTTGTTTTTTCTTACTCACAACCTCAAGAGCTCTTTCTAGTTTCATGACCAGATCAGATTAATTCTTGATTATTAAATTCACTTGTCTTTAGTATTTTTTCCTCTGGACTCATTGCTCATTTTCCAATAAATGAATAAGCTCTAGCCATTCTTCTTGATATACACTCTGAACTAGAAGCAAAACAAAAGTTCAACTTGCAGCATGAATAAAACACAGGAAAAATACAGTAACAGTATTCCAACAATAGTGATTATTGAAGTTTACCAATTCTTTTCGCTTTTATATTTGTACCATCTTGAAGATCAAGGGTGTAAAACTGTGAAGCTTTGCTCTTCTTCCAAGAATTCCAGAAGAAATCAGTTGCTTTCAGTGCAGTCTAGAAAAATAAAGTAGAAACATGAGAGCTATGAATCTGCAATACTAAATATAATAAAATTCATTAGTGTTTGATATTAGATCTGGGTTAGGCATGTCAGACCAAAAGCAGTCATCACCTCAGTAACAGTAGTGCTGCAACCAACTACTCACAGTAAAAGGTCCTTGCATATCTTTTCACCATTTGGCCATTTTTGAAGGGCATTTTCTCCCTATCACACTGTTTTGTCTCCAATCTTTGGAAAAGTTTTCTCACATCCCATTTTCTGGGCATTTCTGGAAGGTTAGGATCATTTTCAGAAAACTTGTGGTTTCCCACTGTCTTCAACACAAGTTTCTAATTTTGCACTCTTCATTCAAATACTCTATGTACTCCAAGTATAATTAAAGGAGTAGAGATAACAAAAGAGAGAAAATAATTGAAAATATACTATTTATGTAGTGGGTCTTTTTTTAATAAATTTCACCTGAAATGATTGCATAGTGGCTTACTCATTATTATTCCTTGGACATAAATTTTGGATTTTGAGAAAATTGCATGATGAATATGCACTGAATACTACTGTAGTGGGAAGTCAGAAGTTCTTTCCTATCTAAAAGGAGGTATTTTCACAAGCAGAATCTTTTCTATATACTGGACCTTGGAATGTGGATTAGAATCCAATTCTCCAGACAATAGTGATAACATATTAAAATAAAGTTTACATGATAATAAAAACATACACATATAAAATACTTACCTAGGTAAGATTTTCATGTTAAATATTTATTTTCTTTCCATATATCTATTATTTCATCAACTTTGGTGGGTTGAAATATGACATAGTAATTTTATATGATACTATTGTAAAATAAAAAAAAAACATGATAATGCCTAATTGATAGAAATTTTTTTAGGCTGTAATCTGTAAATTTGTTCCAATGAAAAATATTACAAACACTTTTAAAAATGGCATGAATGGAATGAAATACGCTATCTGTGACCTTTGTTAATGAGGAGGAAAGCAAAAATTTTCTGACAGTTATCATGCATTGGAGCTCTGTGAAAAATAAATAAAACAACAATAAACAGCGAGCTCCTAAATATTCTTTCTGTGGTTATTAGAATAAATTGCAAGTTATTTACATGCAGACTAGGTGATATGGGCCTCATTGAAAATATAATTTCACTCACGAGATTCTCTATTATAGCATCTGCCTGGCTGACATCATACTTGCACAGATAATGTACATGTCCAGTCTTATGTAGTTCTTTTGTTCTGAAATGACCCCGGCATAGTACAACTATGATATAATTATTTCTTATTCTATATTACCCTATATGACAGCATCTGCCACCTTCTTAAAGATCTAGGGGGAAAAAACAATTGACCTCAAATCAGTTCCCACAAGGTAATTCTATTAATTATAAAAATGGTTGAGTTTGATCCATATTACTTGGTTATAATTTTAAGTTATGGATAAGATGAAAAACACTAAGGTCTAATGTCCTCATGACTTGCATTCAGGGGTTTTTGTAGTTAAGATGCTGCAAGTCTTTGAATAAAACATCTAGGACTTAAACACAGTTTTTCCCACCTGAAAACCAAAACCTATGTTCCATTCCCAAGGAAAATGAAAGGATTAATGTTTGCAGGGAGAGTCTTGTATATCAGATCCTATTTTAGTAAGAAATGGCAACTGTACCATTTGATTTTTTAAAGTATCTTGTGTTTCTTTTCACAATTTTAGAATCAAGATTTATTTTTATTACAGATCTAAGACAAACAAAAGTATCTGGTGCATTGTAGATGTGAGATGTACAGAATTTAAACATGTGCAGTGAAACCATCAGAAAATAGAATCTTCCCTCCTAATAGTTCTGTATTAATCTAATACACATTTCAGACCATGACTGGTTGAGACTCTGGAAATACACGCTGGAAGTATTTTCAGGTTGTAAGTAATATAGGGCTGATAATACCAGATTCTAATAAATAAACCAATGACACTTTTAGTGTATGTTCCAGTGGTAAAAAGATCTACCATTGCATAATAAATACCTCTGGTTTTATTGTAAAGCTGGGAGCTATTTCATCATTGTAACATGTACTAAATAGAACTTTTATTTCTATTATGTCAAATAAATGAAGTGAAGCAACAAGAAAGTGTCTTAAATGAAGTGTATTATAGGGATAAAGTATACAGAAGATTAAGTGAGAAGACAAATCAGAATGTTATTTTCATGTGAAGTCGATTCTTTCAGAAAGATGGTAACTTGAGACACTGACTCTATAAAACTCAAAGGTATTTTCTGTGCCATAGGATGTAATCTCTTCCCTTCCTTCACAAGGAAACAAACAAAGACCTCTGTTAAGACACTGTACTAATACAACATTCGAAATTACTAGAGTACCCTAAATAATATAATGCCACTCACAACAGAGTAGTTGGTGCAGCTGTGTCTGTCACAACTGCCGCTAACTTTGATAGGATTTCTCTGTACAGATTGCTCACTGGGTTGAGGCTCTACTGTTGGTAAATTACAACTTGCTTATTTTAATGAGTTATTTTTCTAATTATATATATTTTTTCCATGTTTTTCCATCCTGTTTCTCCATTGTCTTTTACAATACTAGTTTCTATGGAAACTGCAATGACAAGTACATGAATGGAGTTTAATGATGTTAACTAGTGTGGCCTGAAATCTATTTATATAATAGATTAAAATATATGTTATTATATGTGCAATATTTTTCTTTGCTAGATAATATCAGTGCCTGGATCTTTGACTTAACATAAATGATGCTCTGTAAATCTTCAAAAATCCATATATTACATGTCCATAAACTACAGTTATCTGTTACTGTAGAATGAAAAACCGTGTGCTGGGAAATGCTTTCATACTACATGGTGCTGCAGCTGCTGCAGAAATAGCTTTGTAGCACTCTCTCCCTTCTGAAAAGTTTCCTCTCTGTAGCTTCATTTTTCCTTTATTGAGCTTTTAAGAAATTAAAAAAGTAGGTCCCTGAAACATTTATGCCCTTTTAGTCAGTAGAACGATGAAAGTCCTCCATCCTGAACAATTGCAGATACATTTTGACCTATGGAAAGGACAAATTTCTGTATTTCTTTCTATTTTTGATGGAAATAGAACAATTTTATTCGGGTCTTCTAATGGGGAATTTGTATTTTTCATTCTTCATTGCATTCTTTACCACAACACACATCAGAACAAGAATTCCTCAAGATCTCCACCTCAAGACCTAGGATTTTGATGTTCTAGATCAAATATTAAGCCTTACATCATTTGACAAATGTTGATAATTTGTTATAATTTTCCTTTAGAATCAACATACTATTACAATGACAGATATAGACATGGAATATCGGCCAATTGGGGCCCAGCCCTCCAGCTGTGCTCCCCCCGCCCCTGCACACAGGTGAGGGCACTGGGACCTGGGGAGCCCCTGGGGTCTCAGTGTGCTGCAGCACTCCTCCCGCTGCCGAACCAACGGGGACTCCAGTCCAGCCCCAACCAGGACAGTAACTGAGAATAAACCTTTCTCCCAAGGATTTATTTTAAACTGTCTTTATCTTGTTTATTTGCATAATTCTATATACTAAGATATATACAGAGAGAGAAACAATTCTGAGAGGTAAATATATATGTGTATATGTATATATATATTTATTTACCTCTCAGAATTTCAGTTTAGGCTTATATTCACTTTTATATTAAAGACTCTTAATCAACATACATTATGGCAGAAGTTCACAGTCTCCTTTTTTCCTTAAAAATTTTCTTTTATTCCTTTTCATTTTGGAAGTGATCCCATTTGGCCACTTAATCACTGTAAAATTAGAGGTTTTAAAGACAAAAGTCTTACAGAAATAATATGAAAGAAAAATGTTCTTCACTGGAACAGTTTGCCCAGAGATGCTGTGGCTGCCCCCTCCCTGGAAGGGTTCAAGGCCAGGCTGGACAGGGTTTGAGAAACCTGGTCTAGTGGAAGGTGTCCCTGCCCATAGCAGGGGGGGTTGGAAATAGAAGACCTTTAAGATCCTTTCTGGCCCAAATCATTCTATGATTCTATGATACTATAATTCACATACATTTTCTAATTATAAGATAGGAAAATAATTATATATTTATTTGCTAATTGATTGATTAATTAGTTATGAATTAATTTCAAGAGTAACAAGAAAAACTTGCATTTACATGTACATTTTTCCTTATATAAATTCTTTAGAATTATGTATGTAGAATGTGACAAAGATATATGATAGGATTCAGACAGAATGATTGTACAAGATTAGTACCTATTGAAGTTACATTTGTCTAATAAATTCTGTCTATTCTGTCTAATAAAGAAAGCTCTTCTTGAGACTTTGATTTGAGATCAAGTGTTACACAAAGTGCAGAAAAAAATAGTGCAACATTATGTCGTAAGTGCCCACTGTTTATTAGAGAGCTAATGTTCTATTAGAGGCATAATAAATACATGAATACAAGATAAAATATTTTGGATGTTTTTTTACAGAATCAAAATGTGGAGTCATTGTCAAATAATAATTATCTCCACTATCTTGTGGACAAGTGAAATAACATCTAAATCTACAAAAGGATTTGATTAAAAGAGATGGTGTCTGAACACTGTCTTGACTGCTGAAAACTGTAAGAAGAAACTTTGAATGTTCTAGCATCTTATTAGCAAAATCAACTGCTTTCCACATTAAATGATTTCTTAGACAAGCTTTCAAAGTAATCTTAGAAGTACTTCTGTACTTGAACTACTGTTTTGGTTATCTTACTGGGAGAAAAAGGAAATCAACAAGTACATAACAGCAGTATAGCAAAAAGATACAAAATATGCCTGAAAGAACTGTTGAAATGCTGAAATTGATCTGCTCAAAGGTAATATGATATTTTGTACCACTGGAAAATAGCTAAGGGGTAGAGTGCTATGGTTTTGTAAAAATACAATATGTGGTTTCATATCACTCATGATCAACAAGAAAAATGTTGAACATGGTAAGTGGAAGTTCAATTGCAGATGCATCTAAAAAAAAAAAAATCGGCTTTTAGAATAATATATCAAAAATGCAGAACAATTTGTTACTTTTCCTTTGTGTATAACATGGCTAATTTATCCATGAAAAAAGTCCACAGATCTTTGTATGAACATAAATGAATACAAAATTATCTCCAATGCTGTATACTGTATTCCAACATAAGAGGAAAATCAGAAGGCACAGTTCATTACTACAAGAAATGAATTATGTTTAGAGGATGCATACTACAGATAGGAAGAAACAACTGAGAGACATCCTCAGTCAACAAATCCATAACTTGCAAAGGCGTGCATCTAGGTAATGGATGTTGAATTCTGAATGGCTTACAGTCCATACTCCACTGCTTGTAGGGCACAATACATTTCACAGTATGCCACAATAGGAGACTTGGAGAAACAAAACATCATGGGTCAAAATGACTTTGTCATTAGCTGGCATTTTCAAAGGCTCCAGGTGCAGGTGGTTATGGCTGCCTATTGACACCACTGTAGTGTGTGCTCACTGTCAGTGTTACAAGAGGCAGGTGTGTTGCTGGTAAGAATTCTTCCACAGAAGATACCAAATGTCTCAGAAACATACCAAATGAGAAGTCTAAGGCCAAAATCTGAGTAACATTTCCATATCCCTAAGAAAAACTCAGAGGTAGATGAAACCAATCAAACAAACAAAACCCAGCTGCAACAATCATCTTGCTCCTACTTCATGAAAGAAGAGCATGATGGTTCTTCACCCTAGAGGACGATTACATGGCATCTAAACATAACTTAGTAAATGGAACAGACATATTGCACATCAAGACTCCCCAAATAATTGCACTCTGCAATGACATAGCTAGGGGAGTTTCAGGGGAAATGTTGTGTATCACTATTAATATATCAGCTATCTCTGATACATACAAGCCCCCCATACAGCTCAGATTCAGGGGTGAATTTCTACAGCTAGGAAAGGAAATGTTCATTGCTGCATTCTGTGGGTTAACTGCCTGCAGCTAAGCAGAGGGACAGTGAGGATTGGGATTTGACTGGATCCTACAGATTTTAGCAGGGTTGTATTAAGACAGTTTGCTGTCTTTCTCACCAGATATTCAGGGCTGACAAGCTTTTAAAACATATTTTACTGTTCTAAATTTGAAAACCAGATATTGGCAAGTCAGATTAGATGAGGAATCTTCTGAACTGTACACTTCAGTACACCCTGGGGCAGATACATGTTTTCCCATCTGTCTTTTGAAATAAGTAAAGAATTGAAACTTGCAATACATAAAAAAAAAAAAAAAAAAAAAAAAAAATCAGTGAAACATTTGGAGATATAAAGGGTGCCCATATAGTAGCTAATGACATGTTAATACCAATATCAATTTAGGCAGGATACTGTGAGATCCTAAGAAAGTTTATGTCAAGAGCCTAATAAGAAAATATCGCTTTCAAATCTATTGATCCAATTTATAGTAAATAAAATATGTATAAAAAAGAAGGTACCCACATGAAATTAAGAAAATTAGTTGACAGAAATGTTTGAACTACCAACTAATGGATACCATAGACATCACACCCAAACACACAGGCTACTGAGGCTGACTCATAGATTAATTATGAAGTATATCAACTATATGAAATTTTCTACATGAGAATGTAATTACTCAAAGATTAAATGAACATGACAAAGCTCTAAATCAGTATAGTGCTCTGTGACTCTCAATTACTCTGCTTCTATGATACCAACAATCCAGTCGCAATTCAAGAAGATGTGCTGCATTTCCAGATGTTTATCAAATAACAGACACAAATATTAGCTCTGCTTCATAAGTGTCATGAGTCCTGATATAAAAAGAACAAAATGTTCCTCAGATTATGAAGAAACTACTGATCACTGCTCTCATCATAAGAAATGTTGTTATTAGTTAATTCAAAGCAGATTGGGATCTAAAGTTGCTGAGATATTTTTTCTCAACCTCTCAGAAGTTGCTTCCATAATATCATTCAGATGTCAACCAGGTATATTTATTGTCAACAACTAAAATATGCACTACAAGACACTGTGGAATCAAACTATGAAAATACAGCAGATGTGTATGCACTCTACACTTAGTAAAATTTTCAAAACAAACTGAAATTTTTAAAACAAACCGAATGACACATGGAAGGATCCTGTAATGTTAAACTCTATCAGTGATCTCATATCATGAAAGAAATCATGGATGACTATACAAACTATAGAGACAGTGTAACAGCTTGGGTTTTGAAAGATAACATTTCATTACAATGTGACAGAATGATTTCTAACAGAAATAGGTACATGGTGTTAGATAACTTTCATGGGACACCACATGGTATGTACAGAATGAAAGCTCCAGCCAGGAAAATAGTATTTTGGTTAGGTATGATATTGCATACCACAGAGCTCAGGTGTTCATCTTCTATATCAGGAACAGGGGCCAAATTTGAATAGGTATTGCATAACACGCATGAGGTTTGATTTCCATGGCATAAAGAGGTTATTTCCAGGTGAACCCCAAAAAACTCTACCACCTTAAAGCAACAAGGTCAAATAATGGTTTGTGATTCCTGTTGGCTTGGGGAGGTTTAGAAACAGAGGACAGGACATAAATTTGGATGTAATAGGAGAATGATTAGATGGCCGGTTATGATGACTTCTAAAGGATGGACACTTCTAAGAACACAGAAACTCTCCTAATTTTTATGCCACCGTGATATCTAAATGCCTTCCAGTGATATAGAGTCTGACCAGAATCTGTGATTCTCTCTCCATTTTTCTGAACATAGTAAAAATGCACATGGATTTATTATTTTTTTTGAATAAATATTAAATTTTTATTTATTCAACCTGAGCTTCATGTATGAACTCATGCATAGCAGCTGGATATACACATGGTTCTAATGCCTGGCTTGTGTGCAGAACCTGTTTTCCTAGTGCTCCCTTAGGTGTGAAGATTCATGGCAAAAGCATGGTGACTGAACCGTCCATCAAACTGATGTACCATATGGATCTGAAAATTCATAGAACAGGAGAGATAAATATTGTTCAACTTTCTTTTGAAAGCAGAGAATAACACAGTTTACAGTGGTCCGATACTCCCTCTAATGCAAAACAGTACTTACAAGATCCTCCACATAAACAGCTGATATAAGACAGCAGCTTATGGCATATAAAAAATCAGCAGGTAAATACCTTAAAACAATTAATAATTATACAAAAAATATAACTTCTTCAAGATTAGGAATGTGTCAACATTGTCTTTTAAGTTCAACTTTTTAAGTTCAGTCTAAATGGAGACAGTTTTTCAAGACAACAAAGTACACAAGTTAAAGGCTGGTACTTTAGCTCGTTTCTTTCCTAAGGGGTTTCTTGACATAGATGATGGTGTTTCTTCTCACTGTCTTCTTTGTAAGTACTGCAAGTACTTCTTCTGAATATTATAGAACTACTGCTTAGTGGAAAGTATTTATATTCTGGTCTACGTCGGTTTTTAAATTTATATTATACCACAGAATTAGTTTGCATGTTCAGGTGATGCTATTGCAGATCCATAATGATGTTCACTACATAAAATTGTTTTATCATATTTCAGCTCCATAAAGAAAAACATTATTGACTTTATTAAAAAAAAAAAAAATGTGCAGACCTATTTCAATGTTAACTTTTTTTAACAAGCAAACTTTGAAGATATCGATAAAATCTGGGATCTTTTCATAAGTCAGAGTCGAAATGACTGCAAAGAGGTAGCTTGCAATGAAGCAATAACTAAATGGACTTGATGGTAGTTAAAATTTATCACTATGTAATGTAACAATGAAATGTAACAAAGTTTAAGAATGAGACTTTTTTCAAGTTAGAATGTTAACAGATTAAATAATATTGTACTTTATTATTGACAAAGCAGTAATGATAAAACAGTGTTAGATCAAATTATTACTTTAGATTATTAGTAAGAGTGTTTTTTCCCTGTTTCTTTAAGTGAAATTTTAAAAGAACCAAAAAAAAAGACACATACATTAAATGTTTAGTTATCTTTCAAAGAAATTTAATGGAATAAAATTTACACTATATTTTGAAAAGTTAGTTAGTATTAAAAAAGAATCAGTCTGCATATCCTTGTGATAACACACTGAAAGCAATTAAATGATGTTGTGGTAAATGCAATACTTAAGAAAATGGACATAAATGAATCTTTTATTAACTACCTAATATCTACTCTTAAAATTATTAAACAAACATGGTTTTAATTCATTTAAAATATCTCACATTGCATTATTTTCTGATTTTCACACCCCATTATGGCAGGGAAAATGATATAAAAACTTAGGTTGAGGCATAAAAATATTTTTGACCTATGACATTTCTGAAGAGTACAGACATACAGCATTGTGGTGGGTTACCTGTGGCTGGCTGCTGGACACCCACGAAGTCACTATCCTTTCTCATCAGGACAGGAGGAGAAAATAAGATTAAAAGACTCATAGATAAAGTTAGGAAGATTGCTCACCAATTACCAACACAGGAAAAAACAGACTTGACAGGGGGAAAATGAATTTAATTTATTGACGATTAAAAATAGAGTAGGATAGTGAGAAACAAAGGCAAAAATAAGAAGATCTTTCCTCCCCACCTCACCTTCTTCCCAGGGTCAACTTCACTCCTTTCTTCCTGAGTCTTTTATCTCCTACCCGCCCAGAGGCTCTGCAGGGGAATGAGGAATGGAGGTTGCAGTGTACAGGTCTTGGGTGAGTGGTGGGGTTTTTAGTAGCAGGGGAAGGGGCTACAGCAGTGACCACCTGTGAGAAGTGTCTCAAAGCTCCCCCAGCTCCAAGTCAGACCCACCTCTGCACCAAGGTTGAGCCAATTAGCGATGATGGCTATGCTTCTGCTATAACATATTTAATAAAGGGAACCTGGGAGGAGGAGTGGGAGCTGTGAGGAGGAGTTACGACATCTATGTGAACACCGAGGCCAGTGGAAGAATAGAGGATGAAAGGGAGGGAGATGTGCTGGAGCAGAGACTCTCATGTATCCCGTGGTGAGACAGCAGGAGCTGTCCCACCCCTGCCACCCATGGAGGTCTATAGTAGAGCAGATGCTGACCCACAGGCTGTGGAGGACCCCACAGTGGAGCAGGTGATTACACCCAAAGGAAGCCAAGACTCTGTAGGAAGAAGAAGCCCCCACTGTTGTAGTTCAGTGCTGGGAGGATTGCAACATGTGGGGATGACCCACGCTGAAGCAGCTCAGGAAACACTGCAGTCTGTGGAAGGGGCTTATGTCAGAGAAAGTTTGTGGAGGAATGTCTCCTGTGATAGAGGAACCGTGAGGGATCAGGGGAAGAATGGGAGGAGTTCCCACCACCCTGAGGAGGAAGAAGTGGTAGCATTGTCTGAACCCCCCATTCCCTGCCCTCCACACGACTGGAGGGAGGAAGTAGAGATATCAGATTCCCAGGAAGAAGGGAGGGGTGGGGGAAGGTGTTCTCAAGATGTAGTGATACTTCCCACTGTCTTACTCTGTCTGTTAAGTGTTGTTGTATTTAGTGTCTGTATTAAATTTATGTTCTTTTTAATTCCCCTAACAAGTCTGTCTTTTGCCTGTGACCATAATTGTTGAGTCACCCCCTCCCTGTCCTTATCTTGATTCCCTAGCCTTTTTCTTCATTTTCTCCTTCTCAGAGCTGGAAGATAGTGGGGAGTGAGTGGCTGTGTGGTGCTCAGCTGTCCTCTGAGCTCAAACCATGACATGCAGTCAGTTCGTAATATTTCCCCTCTGCTGCTCCTTCCTCCTCCTCACTTTTCCTTGGCTTCAACACGGGGTCTCTCACAGGATTCAGTCTTTCACAAACTGGTCCAATGTGTCTCCTTCCCACGTGCAGGAATTCTCCAAGAACTGCTCCGATATGGCTCCTTTCCATGGGGTACAGACCTTCAGAAACAGACCACTCCAGTGTGGGTTCTCCAGAAGCTGTAATTCCTGACAGAAAACCTACTCTTACATGGGGTCCTCTCCACAGGCCAAGGATCCTGAGAGTAGTCTACTTTGACATGGGTTCTTCATGGGTTGCAGCTTCCTTCAGGTCATATCCTCCTGTTATGGTGTGGGGTCCTCCATGGGCTGCAGAGTAGATGTCTGCTGTGATGTGGTCCTCCATGGGCTGCAGGGAAATGTTTTCTTAGTTACCTGGAACACCACTTCTCTGTCCTTCACTGACCTAGGCATCTACAGCGTGGTATCTCTCACATTTTCTTGATCCTCTTTCACAGCTGCTGCACAGTGTTTTTTACCTTTACTTAAATATATTTTCACAGAGGCACCACCCACGTTGCTGATGGGATCAGCTTTGGACAAGTTGTGTTTTAGAACATTTTGGAACTGGCTCTGTCCAACATGGGGACAGGTCCTGGTGTCTTCTCACAGAATCCACCCCTGTATGCCTCACTGCTACCAAAACCTTGTGATGTAGGCCTAATACAAATATTTTTAATCTGAATCACTAAATATGTGCTTAAATTATCTTACAATACTATACAGACCTGTTCTAGTGTATATCACTGTTGGGATGTTGGGACAGGGAGACTGTTAACAACATGACCAACTGCTGAAGCATACTTTATATAAATAACTCACATTGACAAACAAAAATAAAATGAAATTAAGTAAAAACAACTCACCACTTTCTTGTGTATTACATCTCTTGGGGTCCTCCTGCATGATACCAGAGGCTGTACCATTTCAAAAGATGAAAAATCACAGTGTAACGTATGTCTTGTGAGATCTCTGAAATATAGAACATAATTTTTCCTACATGACCATTACTGGAAGCTTCTCCTGTTTAAGTACTAGACCATTAAATTCAACTGGAGAGTGGATAGGTGCAAGATTGGTTGATCTTTGTTTTAGGAAACTGAAGAATCAGAAAATGTATTTTCCGTATATCCTAATTCCCCTTCAAAGTAAATATATTTCTACATACAGTAGAATACTGTGAAAGGGAAATGAATTAAAAGAAAATAATGTTCAGTAGTACTAGGCATCCTCTTCATCAGCACAAGAGATTACTCTCAGAGAGTTCCAGAGGCATTTGTAAAGTCGCCAACACCATTGCCAGTGAAGTCTGCCAAGGAAGAAGCCACTGATAGAGAAGTAGTTTTTTTAGACTGTAATTTTGGGCAGTCTGAATCTAGTGCAGGAGAAAAGAAAGAGAGAAGCAGTCTGGAATAATCAGCAGGACATTAACGTGTACCTTTTCACAAGACTATTACAACAAAGTGTGACTCGATTTTGATTAATATAGGCTCTTTTAAAAGGTATGTTAAATATTTACCTAATATATATATATATATACATATTTACCTAATATATATATATATACAACAAAATTTACCATCTAAAGTCAGAACAATTTAAAAAAATAGAAAGGCTGTTTGAGAATACATGTGTTTGTGCCTGGCACTGTATGATTCCAGGCAAGTCAGCTGTTGTGTTTAATATGGCTAGGGCCTGATCACAGGCAACTATCAGTAGCATCAGGATTATAGTAATACAATTTCTCTTGCCTACAGCTGAGTATGCTCACAATCACAATTCTAAATATCTCAATTCATCTTTGTACTTATCACATTAGAAGAAAATTATGTAAAACACATTTTACAGAGAACTTGAGGTCTAGACTTACTGCATCACATAGGACACTTGTGCCATGCTTGAAATAATATTTCAAGCAGAGCAGATGGATTAATTTATTAATTTAGTGAATACATTACAGAACTGTGCCTCTATGGCTAAACTAAACTTGCTCCAGAAATGCAAAGATGAAAAGACTTAATTTTCCTTTCCTCCAAGATACATATTTTGATATTTTTTTTTCTTTGTAAAACCATTATTAACCTTACTGAAATGGCAAAGAAATTCTTGCAGAGATGATGGACTAATTAATTTAGATATAGAATCTTTGATTTGAAGATCTATTATATGGTGTGAAAAGCTATAAACTTAATGATAAACTACAGATATTGAAGATTATTTTTGCAGTCTTAGTTCACACTATGAGTACATCTACAGTACAGAAAATTTTCACTTTGTGATAAAATATTTGACATAATAGTGGTCTTAATTTTCTGAACCAATTCTGAGCCCTGTTAGTATATGAAAAATAATTCAGAAAATGGTAACAGAGAAGGAAAGAGGCTTTCAGAATAAAAAGAAGGTGTTGAAAAATCTACAAATACTTTAAAAGGGAATTAAAATAAGTATATGAGTATGCAGGAGAAAGACAAGGCAATGAAATGCTGTATGACTGTACTTTTCCTGGATGACAGGCTTGAGTTTTCTCTGAAAGAAACTGGAAGATAGTAATGGATTCGCTACTTTTATCTGAATATTAAGTTTTCTCTATAGTTTCTTCTTTATTTGCTTTTCAATTTGTTTGGCTCTTCTCAGTTTACGTTTCCATTTTATCATATAAGTTTCTAAGTGTGAATGAGAATCAAACCACCAGATATTTTTCTTTTTGAGAGTAAGACAGCTGAATGCTTCAGTTAGCAAATGTAGACAAGAAATCCTCTTTTTTTTTCACACTCTATGATTAAATATAATTTATATAATCATAAACAAGCTGTTTCAACTGAGAAAAATAAATTATTTGGAAAAAAAAAAAAAAAAAAAGTTTATGTAGGCTTTTTTACTTCAGTAATCTTTCTTTCCAAAACATAAATCACGTGAAGATGTGTTAGAAACAAAGACAATCTATCAAGCTGTTAAAAGAAATAAGTAAATGAAACATCAGACATAATTCAATATTGTGCTATTCTAGTTCTATACTAATGGAACTCCACAGATTTTTTTGCTTATGGGCATTATGAAACAAGCTTAATTTATTAGCTATTCCAGTAGAAAAAGCATCATAAAGCGCCATCACGAGCAGTTTCCCAGAATATCCATTCCCTGCAATACATAAGAACATAATATGGTAAAAGGCAACTTGCTCAGCTCTGTGTCAAAAAGGCAATGCATAGTCACAAATTCCAGAACAATGCAAGTTAGCCTGTTCAAAAGTGGTTCCTTGTGTATTACTTTTAATCAACATTAAAACAAATATGAGATGGAAATCTGATTTACTGATATTTTTTTTTTTTCTTCATTTTTATGATTCAGAAAAAAAGCTGTAGTCTTTGTGACAAAGGTTAGTGCACATCAGAATTGTTGTTAGAGGCTTTGGTGGTATGCAAAAGGATCAAGCCATTGTGCCTACCAAGATACTTTGCATTCAATCCTAGATTTGCTTCTTTCCTCACATACACAGGTGTTGTACCATCAGTTAACTTCAGCAGAACTCCTTCTGATTTCCTTTAGTTCAGCCAAAAGAGAATGATACTATGTTGCTGGAAACTCTCTCACAATCTCACTTTGTGAAATTGTGGCAAATTTCACAAAGGTTCTGAAATGCATGTATGTATTAAGAGTTTTCATTTGTGATTTGCTCATTCTCGTCTGTCATCAGCGTAGACTGCAAGTATCTTTGCATTAAACTAATGAAACCCTCCTTGATCTGCTAGAAAAAAACCTGCACTCCTATTTGCCGCTCTTTCTTTAAGTTAATCATAAATTTTATACATACTTATTTCCACTGTTTTTCATCAAGGAGTTAATCCATGGTATTGTTATAGAAAACTTACTCAGTGGGTAAATTGATTGTAAATTAACCAGTGATGTACTAATTCTGTCAAAGGTATTAATTAAACTTAATATAACTTGGCTTAAAGATATGAAAATATGAAACATCTCAGTCTTAATGGAGCTGCAAAACCGATTCCACATGCAAACACAAATTTAAGCCACACATTTTAATTTATTCTAATATTTATCCTAATACATTTTATGGATACAAGAACCTCACAGTTCCAAAGCTGTAATGAGTATAATAATAATAGAGATGGTTTCTTCACCATTAACTCTTCCTTTTTTTCCCTTTCTTTCTTTTTTTTTTTTTTTCCTCTCACTTTGGAAATGACATATCATGGATAAATTCCAAAACCAAGAACATTTTAACACAGCCTTGCTTATTTGGAAAGATTTTGTCTTCAATGCTTCATATCTCAAATGTACTTCTGCATATGTTTGACTGTTAAAATTAAATCTGTGTCTTGCATAATTGTTAACTCTTTTTTGAAAGATAAATTTATTCAAAATCCCTTTTTCTAGACCCTCAGTCATGCCTTTCACAAGATAGGAAATTTTTAAACAACTATTTGGATTGCATGACCTTCAGTTGGCTACTGCATTTTTGATCTGTCTGACTTGAATGGCTCTTTGTAGTTTCCCTGGTGAAAACATATTTTTGCTACACACTCCCTAATGTAAGAATATGTGGTGGGTTGACCTTGATCACTAGGTGACCACCAAGTCACTCTATCACTCCCCCTCCTCAACAGGACAGGGTAGAAAACATGATAAAAAAGTTAATGAGTCGAGATGAGGACAGGGAGATCAGGGAGATCACATACCAGTTACTATCACAGGCTAAACAGACTCAACTTGGGGAAATTATTTATTACCAATTTAAAAGAGTAAGGTAGTGTCAAATAAGGACAAATCTAATCTTTCCCTCAAGCCTCCCTTCTTCACAGGGTCAGCTTCACTCCCGACTTCTCTTACTTCCTCCCCTCCAAGTAGCACAGGGCCATGGGGAATGGAAGTTGCAACAAGTTCATAACACTTTGTTTCTGTTTCTCCTTCCTCCTCACGGTCTTCCCCTGCTCCAGTGTGGGGTACCATCCATGAGATACAGCCCTTCTTGACCTTCTCCATTGTGGGTTCCCCCTGTCCAAGTCCTGAGACAAAACCTGCCCCTGCATGGGCTTTCAATGGGGTCATAGTTTCCTTCAGGGCACTTCCACCTGCTCCAGCATGGGATCCTCCACAGGGTACAGGATGGATATCTGGTCCACAGTGGACCTTCAGGGGCTGCAGGGAGACAACCTGCATCACTATGGTCTTCACCATGGGCTGCAAGGGAATCTCTGTTCCAATGTCTGGAGTATCTCCTCCCTTTAATTTTTCACTGACTTTGGTGTCTATAGAGTTGTTTCTCAAATGTATTTTTATTCCTCTCTCCTGAGTGTTGTTGTGAAGTATTTTTTACCCTTTCTTAAATATGTTAGCACAGAGGCACTACCAACGTTGCTGATGGGCTCAGCTTTGACCAGTGGTGAGTCCACCTTGGGGCTTGTTGTAACCGGCTGTTTCACAAGGGAGCAACCTCTGGGGTGTTTTCACAGAAGCCACCCCTGCACCCTCAAAAAGAAAATTTTGACACATAAACACAATACAGAATATTAATCTGTAGGTAGCCTTGTGCTGAAAGACAACCACATAGGATCATTCTGGATTTAACGATTTCTTAAGGACACACATCATGGCACTCAAAGACATTCAACACCTGTGTCTTTCCCTTAAATTCTCTTAATCTTTGTAACATATTTACTCAATATTAAAACTGACACACACCTCCCACTAACCACCCTGACTGTTCACAGCACAACAAATTTTACACTACTGAGGGGAAAAAAACTCCACTACAGATATACAAGAAGTTATTTTAGTCACTGAGTCAGAATCCAAATCTTCCTGGGAGTAAAACTTCATAGAAGTTCAAGTTCAAACTTTAGCATTTCTTTGGAAGAAAACAAATAAGAACAAATCTTTCCTCGGGTAGCAGATTATCAGCTGCAACACTACTCTTTTATGAAGTTACGCTTCAGAGAAAGACTTTCATAGTTCCTCCATACCTCAAATTGCTGTGGGGTAATTTGACAAGTGACTTCCAAACTGTCAAAACTTTTAACAGGACTACTGTGGGAGCAGATGCAGTCATAATGCTTTGTAGGAAATTCAAGTATTTTAAGCAAGTGAGTGTCTGTAGGCAGGTGTTTTACAAGGATTCCATGCAGTTAAGTAAGATTGAAAATGCCAAAAATCTAACAATTAGACATTGAATAATAAGAGCATTTTCATTCCAAAAATATGTACACTACTTTGAGTTAATTGATTTTCTTTACATTTGATATAAAATTTTGCTTTTCTTTTATTTTACTATAGGCTTATGTAATCATACCTATTCATCTCCAATGACTTTCTAGTTTAGCTGTTCTATTTTGATAACAAAAAAAACCCCTTCTCTTTATTTGAAGTATAAAATGTGTAAAAACCACAGTGGAGCCTCAATTTTGGACTTAGTTTGATATTGAAATATGGAGGACAATTCAGACTTGAAGTGACATGAGGAAATGTAGCTGTATCCATAGGGTAAGAAAATGGTTGAATTGTTGGAGGAAAGAGAAAAAAAAAAAAAAAAAAAAAAAAAAAGAATTAATAAGAGAGGAATTAAATTGAATAGTTTTTGCTTTAGAAAGAGTTTTTTCTTTTTTTCCTCCCCTGTAAATCATAAATGTTTTTCTTCATACTATAGCTGATTTCTGTGGGTTTTTCTATTCCAGTGGTTAAAGAAAATCAAAAGAAAATAATACTGTTCATATAAAAGGGGAGCTCTTAATTTGGAGATGATGGAGTCAATTCCATTGAGAAATTTATAACTGTACAATCTTTGTGTATCTCTTTTCCTGTTATTCTAATTAGGGACCACACATTTACTATGACTAGGCACACCAGGCAGTCTACTGTGCTTGTGCAATGGGGAGTCCTCCCTGGGAACTCTCACAAACTCAAAGGTATTAGAGCCCCCAGACATATTTCATAAATAGTGCCGAAATCTCAGGATTCATTTAAAGACTATGAGGCTTGAACTGAGGCATTTTTTTATCTGTAAGCCTGTAATGTTTCTTTTAAATTTGTTCAACTTAATCACCTTCAAAAATTATCTACATTCTTAAAATTTAGGAAGAGGGGAATTATTACTGTTAGTAGTTCTAGCAATGAAATAATAGTGGTACTTTTCGCTTTATAATCTAGCTAGTACAATTTATTTTCATTTATAAAATAAAATCATATGTACAGTCTCTCTTAGAAAAGACAGCTAAAAACATTGGTCAAAGAAAACAGAAAATGTGCCATTCCAATGACTTTTGCAGTATTTTCCAGAGAGTATGATGACTGTATCACAGACTTAATGTATGTCTTGGGAATTTAATTAATTGTATATCTATCAGGAGATATGTGTGAATGTTGGAAATAGGGTCCACTTCTGCAGTACCAAGGAGTACATAAATTTGACAGGCAGTCCATTAAATCACTCACTGTTACCTCTTTGATCTTACATAATTTCATTAAATGTAGTATTTTTGTCTTTTTCTTTTTTTTTTTTTTTTTTAATAAATAGTAGGCAAAGTGGTTGCTTTTTAAATGGATGTTAAATATCACCCCTGTTTAACTGTTAGCAGATAAACTAACTGCAAATGTTTACAAGTATCTGCTTTATTGATTCTATTTTTTTTTTTTTCTTTTATTGGGAAGAAATTAAATACTTAAAAGTAACATAATCTTCACCTAATAAAGCTAAATAACATAATCCCAACACGAAAAGTGCCTTACAAAGTTGAAATTATTTATAAAATCTAATAATCTTTTCCTTTATGACATGCCTAAATGGTCATTGTAGGATAAAAGTCAAATCTTTCATGCAATCTCAAGGACCAATTTTTGGACATAGAGTACCTCACTGACCTGCAAAACATGGAACTGATGGGGAATTTTAAATGAATCATTTTACTTTTAACAGTGCTGATCTTAGTGTTTTGTTATGATGGAAAGTTATAATCTTCAATTTAATATTTAAAATTAAGTTAAAATTACAATCTTGTGTAAGAGATATACTAATTTCATAATGAAATATTATATTTACATAAATATATATTTGAACATTTCTGTTTGAAATAACAAATTTCTTATCTTCAAGTTAGGCACATGGAATCAACTAAGGTACTGTGTCCAGTTCTGTCTCCCCGGTACAAGATGTAGACTTATTAGAGTGAGTCCAGTGCAGGGTCACAAAAATTACTAAGGAATTGGAGCATCTTTCATATGAAGAAAATATGAGAGCTGGGGCTCTTCAGCCTGAAGAAGAGAAGGCTCAGGGAGGATCTTATTAAAATTTATAAACACCTGATGGGTGAGAATGACAGTTAAGGACCCAGCCTCTTCTCTATACTGACAGTGTGAAAGGCAATGGACACAAATTAAAACACATGAAGTTCCATCCAAACATAAGAAAATAGATTTTACTGTGAGGGTGGTCAGACACTGACACAAGTAGCCCAAAGAGGTTGTGGATTTTCAAAATCTGTCTCAGCATGGTCCTGGGCAACGTGTTCTAGGTGACCCTGCTTGAGCCGTGGAATTGGATATGATCTCAAACTGTTCCTTTCAAATGAAATTATTCTGTCATTCTGTGAACCAAAGATTCACTAACTGAAGTCAGTTACCTTCTGGATCATATCAATCAGTTCTACTCTTTACAGTCTGAAAGATATCCTGTCCACATATAATGGGGATGATTTTTTTTTTTTAATAGAAATAAAAGTATTTTTTAAATATCTTTTTCATTTATTTATTTGAACATTCAGTGTTTATACTGACTACAGACTCCAGAACAATCAATTCACAAATCGCATATTCTCAAAAATTCATACACAAAAAGTATAACTTTAAGTTAATACAATACAAAAATCTTCAGCATTAATAACATAACAAAAACAAGAAAATCAATCACTGAACTTTGTGATTTTAGTAAAATCTTTAAGCCAAACAAGTTTTTATCCTCAAAGAAGTCTTTGACATGATCACAGCTTTTTATTTTGAAGTCTTACTGAAGAAATAAACTGGAGACCTGAGGGAGAAAAAGCAAAATTGGTTTTATTCTGTTTAAAGGTTTCATCAAAACTCAGCTGTAAGTAGAATCATTTCTTTTTAAATAGTTAGTTCCATTCTTCATGAAGACATTTTCAAAATTGAATCTTTGGCAGCATCTCAATCACAGCAGCAGAAAATGATGATTCTAGGTACAATCCAATTCTGAAAACACCTGTTTCCAAATAAAAAAAGCTTTTCCTGATCATCAAATAGGTATTGTCCCCACATATTTTCCATTAGTATATAACCATACCTACACTAACTTCCTCCCTTGAAAAAAAAAAAGCAAAGATTTAACATTTTGACAGTAATCAGAGGCTTTTTCGTTTGAATGCAAGTTCCAACATGGAAGTCATGTTGGTTAACACATGAAACAGTCTTTTGAACTATGTTTGCATGCTAATACAACTTTTTGTGTACATGCATATGCAACAGGAACTTAGTGTCAGATGAGGAAGGAGGGACACATCATGAATTTTAACTTCCATTTGCAACTTTTTTTTTTTGTTTTATAAATCTCACTTAACAGCTGTTTATTTGAAGAATGAACAGTAGCCAAAGAAATTAAGTAGATCATAAATAGGTAATTAATAAGGGTATTTTAATATAATTTCCTATGAGGAGGGGAGGGGAGGGGGGGGGAGGGGAGGAGCAGTATTAAAAATGCAAATCTACCACTTGATTCTGCCACACATAGCTTTTCACAAATAGGCAATTCTGGTATAAATAACAGGATTAAATGACAAACTAAATCCTTTCAAGGGCATCAAGAATATGAAGAAGCACATACCTGTCTCTTAAGGAGAAATCCCTGAGGGTGTGAGGATTTACAAACTATCTGATAATGCTTTTCTAAGCCTCTGAGATGTTTATGAATATTAAGGTCTCTTCTGGACAAAGATATGTGTTTGAAATGGATACTTAAACACATTTGAACCACCACACATATCAAAGAGGTAGTGACAATTACCCCAATTCCAGTGGATATATTAGGGAAAAGGTAAACCACACAGTATGTTGCATACAAGATAGGGATCAGGGCACTGTTTGGGGCAGTAGTGTTCCAGAAACATGTATGAACAGTGGACAGTTTCAGCATTAGAATGTCAACATATTTTACGTGCAATCTTATCATGATTCTGTACTATAGCAATCTATTTGTATGAGGATTAACCTGTTGAGGTGAATCCAGAACCAGTAAATTGCTAATGAACATTTGAGCACTTATTAGTATAATATGTGTTAAGCTGGTGATGATTTTCAACTAGAGGAAGAAAAATTTGCTGTGATGATGGTTCCAAGCAGAGAAAAATCCTGGAAAAAATATGCTTTTTAAGAGAATTGCAGAAGTAAAAAAACAAAAACAAAAACAAAACACAAGCCTACAAACACTCCCCCCAAAACAACCCCAAAAAATAACCCCCCCACATTTCTTAGTTATGACATTCATTAAAACCGAGAAAGAAATTAGAACTTTATTCAAGATTGAATATTGTTTAGAAAAATCTGTTGAAGATAATGTGTTAACATTGCTTTTATTTCAAAAGGTATTAGTCAGTAAATAATAAAAAAAGTTAATATTGTTGATACCATTGCAAATATCAAGGAAAACTGAAAACAGATATTCTGAAAGGTTCCTTAATACTATTGTATCAGGCCAAGCAGTTTGGGGGTTTTTAATCTAGAAAAACAGGGTGCTGACTATAATTTAAATAATTCCTGGAAGGGACCACTTCCTTCTGTCACTGTATCACAGAAATGGAGATACTCCCTGTGACATCAAACTTCTGAATTAGGTTCAATATTCAGACAAAACAAAAGAATTTTTAAATGTAAGTAGCAAGTCTCAAAATAGTCATCTTTTACAATAAGCTGAAATACAGATCTCTGCACTGAAAGATCTCTGCACTGAAAGAGTGGAGAAACACTTGGAGAGCTTCATATAAATGCCAGATGCATTACTTAATTTGCAGTGCTGTCACTGATGTACTACATGAAAGGGACAGGCAAGTAGGTGGATGACTTCTTCTGCAGAGCAGACTTACAGCATCAAAACAGAATGATTTAACAAAATCATGTGATCTTCGATCTGATGGAAATATAGAAAGGAAAGAGACACATAAGAAATACTTAATAAATCGATTATCTCTCATTAGAAGGCAGTAGCTGGATGGTCTCTAAACAAACTATGCAAGTTAAATTTCATAAGTACTTGTGCTCACCACTGGCAGAACCCCAAAGGAGAGCAGTTCCTTTTGAATATGAAGAAATGTTTAACTCTGAGATGGGTTAAGAACTCAAGACAAGATAAAAGATAAGGAAAATAATAATGACAGTACAATCATTATGTGAATAAACACAGTGAAGTTAAACACTAGTTCTAAGATAATTGACAACAGGTGTTATCTTAAAAATATCTTGGAGTTATCCTGGAGCTGAAAGATATTAAAGTCAGGAGAGAGAGTTTGATTAAATGCAACCTCAGGTATTACCAAGGCAGTGAGTGTTCTCCAAATATTACCAGTGCTATTGGAGTGAAAAGAATAGCCACCTACATACACATTAATCTTCATTTAAATGTTTTTTACTCTCCTGACTTCCCTGTGAAAATTATCCAGACAAAAAATTACTTGTTTTATACTTTGGGGGGTGGAGGTTCAGGGGTTGTTAGCTGTCCTTAGTGCTGTTGTAGAACTTGCAATTGTCAATTTTTCTTTGTAAATTGTCTGGATTTTGCTGTGGTGAGTTTATGATAAGAACCAATATCTATTTCTGGCAAGCTGTGTAATTTCATGGCAGGTGGCTTTGGTACTTCTGGATTTATTTTCTGGATTCTGTGCAGCTGAGGTGTCATTTTTCTTACTTGGGAAGGAGCAGGGAGGCAATATTTTTAATATGTGGTTCTTGATTATACTTGAAATTTGTATCCAGGAAAGAAGGAAACAAAACTTTGCACTGATGTTTTTTTTTAGATAAAGAGATAGACAATCATCTGCCAGGAATAGCATAAATATAGATGATCCTGATCCTGTGACAATGGGGTGTTATCTAGAGGTCTCTTCCAATCCTGTTTTCTATGATTCTGGGAAGATCTCTAGAATAAATAGATCAAAAACTGCTTTGGAAATGATCTGAGGAGTAAGCACAGGGTCTGCTACAATTTGAGCAATGTATTATTCAGAAAGGAAATCTATGTTTCAGAGGTCAGAGTATGTACTTATAAGATGGGAAATGGCAGAATTCAAGCCAAGTTTGAAAATCCATCATCACACACTATATCTGTGAAGACGGAACAACAACTGTACATGTGGACTTACTATCCAGAAAGGCTGAGATCAAAATATTTGGAAGGGAAATTACTTTTTTATTCTCAAAAAAAGAAGAAAGGATGGGACAGAATATGAGGCAGGACATGGGAAAAATAAGGAAAAGCCGATAAGAAGACTAATTTAACAATGAGAATGTATTTTACGAAATGCAGAGAAAGAAAAAAAAGACATGCCTAAAACAGACAGATCACATAATCTCTGTGCCAGATCTGTTACCAGATATTACTTCTGTAGCTATCTCTATGTTGGATGTTGGATATACTGATATGGCCAATACTTTGATTATTATTATCCTTAGTGGTAAGAAAATACAAAATAGCAACACTTTATTGGTTTACTGGTTCAACTAATGACATTTTAACAACTGACATTAAGTTAATGCCAAGACTGTAAACTGCTGGTAGCAAGAATTATGTCTGAATAGAGAACACAAGACAATGGGCAGTCTTTGATTAGAACTAGAGGAAATTATTGTTCCTTAAGACTATTGATAATAACAGAAAATATTAGCTTTCCCAAACATCACTCTGCAGAAGAAGCCAGAATTTATAGAAAACAGATTCTGAGGGATTCTAGTCTAGGTTGTTCTCTTGGATTTCAATTAAAGTAAATAAATTATGGACATAATTTTAAATAAAATATTTTCTCTGGGAAACTTCTTATCGTGTTCAGCATAGTTTTTCCAAAAAAGAAAGTGGAATGGAACTTCTCAGTAGGATTTTATTCTTCCCTATTCCCCAGACCCAATGTTTTAAACATTTAAAATAATCTATTCCTTCTAAACTGCTAATTACATAGCTTCAAAACCAATGTCCTGGTTGGGGCTGGACTAGAGTTCCCCAGGGGCTCCCCAGGTCCTAGTGCCCTCACCTGTGCACGGGGGTGGGGGGAGCACAACTGGAGGGCTGGGCCCGGATTGGCCGATATTCCGTGTCACGTGACATTACATTCACTATATAAAGGCAGGAGTGGGACAGGAGGGGCTCTCACTTCTGGGAGTGTGGCTGTGGGGCCTTTGTGTTTGGGATCCCCGGCCGGGAGCAGGCAGGTGGTGATCAGCTGTATGGTACATTACCCACTGATAGTGCTGTCACTGTATTTTTCTGTTACTGTTATTAAACTGTTGTTATCTCCACCCGCGAGTCTCCCTTTGCCCCTCCGATTCCCTCCCCATTCCCAAGTAGGGGGAGGGTGGGTGAGCGACTGCGGGGCGTTTAGCTGCTGAGTAGGCTCAAACGACAACCAATAATACCAATTTCTTTTGACAACCACATCTATCATTAGTAGTTGATAAAATTACACGCGCATTGTTAAGTTTTAGTATACTTAGAAGCTTTAACTTCAGGAAGAATTTAGTATGTGAGATGTTTGATGGGAATGTTTTAGATACTGGAACAACTGAGCTGATTCCAAGAAGAGATGTGAAAAGAATATACTTCAAATATACTTTTTTTTTTTTTCTTTCTTTTTAATGTATGTTTAGTTTTTAAGTGCTAGCTACAAGTAACCGTTATTCATTAATGGCTTTAGCAACAATTTGCTTGAAAATACCCATGGTTTTGTTTAGAAAATATCCAATGAACAGAGGAGATGTTTCTGAGTTTCTTAACAGTCAGTCAAATGTGATGACCCGGGACTGAGATAAGCAAACTGTTTTTTCTCATCACATTACAGTATTTTGCCCTATGTTACCCCAAACCTTCATTTTACTTTTTGAATGTGTTCAGGAAAGTAGATTACAAGACATCTTGAAAGGATATCAATAAAAGCTATTTGTATTAGAAAGACATAATAGATGTTTGTTTTAATACTTTGAAAACTAGAAGACTGAGGAGGTTATTTTATGTTTCAGGAGCTAGCTGAACATTTCACGGCAAACAATATTTAGTAAATACATGAATAAAAGGATCAACTTTTTGACTGAAAAATTATTCACCCACTGCTTTAAATGAATAGTTTTGAAACCATTTCTGGTTTCCTTTATACACTTCTGTTGTATAAACATCTCAAAACATTTGGCAGCTTAGATTTCTGTAACCTGACCAGATCATTCAAAGGTTTCAAATTGTAAGTCTACAGGATGATAAATGCTCAATAATATTTTGTAATTAATTTTAAGCACAGATCATCAGTTTAGTTGTAAATATAAGAATTAAACATTCAGATTTATAAGCATTTTCAAGAACACACTAAACAAATAGTCTGAACCCATTATGTGAACATATTAAAGACATAGGCTGAAATGCGGGTGAAAGAGGCAATGGCATTGTCTTCCACTGTTGAACTTGTTTGAGTCACATGAAACAGTTAAAGATTCAGTGCACATTTGTATGAGGTAGGAAAACTATGTCAGGGAGAGGGAGAGAGGTAAAATATGAATAAACATCTCCTGAGTCAAGTAAGAAGAGGAAATACAGATTCCTGACTTTTATGCAGTAAATTTACCACATACAGATTTCCTTTTGGGAATACAAAGGTTTGTGAACTTTCCTACTGTTTGGAGTCACATATAAACTCTGGGTGAGTGACACAATGACACCTCCCAATAACCCTCCTTCCAATTTACATTGCAGCTGTCCACAGCCCTGTTCATATATATTTAACAGTCATAAGATGAAATGTTCATTTAATGACAGGCATGAGGCATGAATGCCAAGTCTTGCCATGCCCTGGGTGAGCTCCATAACTCCTTGGATGCTTCTAGCCAAAATAATTAATTTTTTACCTATTCTCTCTTGGCTGGATGAGCTTTTATGTATTTCATACAAAGCAGAATAGATTTAACAGAAAAAAAGTAAAAAATCTTCTCTGAACTACTCATAACCTGGTAATTACACAAATTGCTGGAGCAGGTACATTAGGCTCCCCTCAGGCCACAATCTGCTTTATACAACTGGTCTATTAGATAGCAGTTAAAAAAAAATACTCTGTCTTGCTAAAGTGAAGAATGGGTAAACTGAGTAGCTCCATTCACCATTGCTTGCTTTGACCGGACTTCCTGGACTCAATTAATCACAAAAAACAGGGCATATGTTATATTTGAGATGTCTCAAATATATCACTCTGCCTCTACCTGCTACAGAAGGAAATCCCACATACCAGCTTTTGACATACATGGTTCTTTGCCAGTTGTCGGTAGATACCAAAAGACACACTTCAACATGATTATAACAATTAATTTTAACTATACAGAACAAAGTACTATGATAAAAGAAACCAAATACCTTGCATCTCTTATTTCAATTATGGTTGCTTCTGTATTGTTCTCCATAGAGGGATTCTAGTAGCCATCTCATTGTATGTCTGAATCATCCTTGATGTGGGCTTTCTTCTCCAGGTAAGTTAAAACTAAATATATTATTGTATAAATTAGTATACAATTGTCTCAATATCTCATACTTTGCTAAATACATTTTATGGAGAACATAGTGAAATTTGTGAAATTTATCAGAGATCATTATA
Organism: Tyto alba; assembly: GCF_018691265.1. Taxonomy (NCBI): domain Eukaryota; kingdom Metazoa; phylum Chordata; class Aves; order Strigiformes; family Tytonidae; genus Tyto; species Tyto alba. Next base: position 4,181,390 of record NW_024881316.1, read on the forward strand.
AGCATTTAGGAAACAGGGGAAAATTTTCTGATCAAAATGAGTGCTCTGCTAAATCTTACAAAATTCAAGGAAACATTGAACTCCTGTATTTCAAATGGATATGAAAGAACCCATCTTAAGGCATGAAATTAATGTTAAGAATGTTGAATTTCTAGGTAAATGTCACTCTTGCCTCTCTGTTTACCCAGTCCTCCTCTCCAGGAATATGAAATCTAATTATATAGGAAAATCTTTCAATAAATCATAAAAACATTTCAATATCCATGAAGTCATTGTATAAAAATAAATAAACCCTCTTTTATATTATTAGTTAGTGCTTGAGGAAATGTCATTTCACACTGATAATAAGGGTTTGAAGTAGAAGGTTGATTCTTTTGAAGTTATTTTGAGGATTCTTTTTCAGCTGCCCATTTGCTTGCTGAAAAGAATGAACTTAGGAGGGACACTAATAAAAATGCTGCATGGAAAGTTCTGCTGAGTTTTGCCTTCTGAAACCAAGATGTTATCAGAGAGCAGCCACTTGTTTAATGTAGTGCCATTTTATATTATTCTCTTGTAATAGCTAACAGAGGCACATCTCTTTTAGGTGTCATCCATTTTCAATATCAGCTGCATTAATCTTTTCATTTTCTCAGCATAGATTTCTGTATCATCCTTAGCTTACAAAATAAGCTTATTGTCCTTACCTTACAGATATGAAATCTGCTTATATACAAGTAATAGAATTGTTGGAGTTTATTTTCCTCTAGTCTGGTAGACAGATTGTCTTTGTTTTTATGACACGAATGCCACAGAAATATTTTTAAAAACAGACTTGTAGGGTTTTATTCTTCTTTTGACTTTCTGAGATGTCTTGTTAGTTTCTATTGTGTTTAACAGGCATTGAATTTATATTTTAAGTGATTTTAAACACCCTGAAAGTTGTTGACATATTTTGGACTTGAAACAAAATGCTAAATAGCTACTTTAGAAGGTAATGTCTCAGTGGTGTTTAAAAAAAGAGATCTATCTTGCTGACCATCTGACAAGTTGCTTAAATCCTGCAGGGCATATAACCACTATCTTCATTGTCAATGTCAGTAGCCTATAATTAAACTATTTTTTTGTATTAGTTGCAAAACTTTGCATGAGTATACAATTCCTTGATGAAAGGAATGGTTTTCCACAGACAAGATAATTAAGTTTCACATACAAGACAACTATGTCAGTACTTCTCTTTTTCACATATCCCTTCGGACTTTACTTCAGCTGAATAGATTACAGGTGATTTCAAATGAATTAAAACCACCATAAGTTACCTGAAAATTTTGATTTGTACTCCTAGTTGCCAACAGATTGCTTGGTTTGTCTTGGTTTATTTTTTCTCTGTGTGTCTCTGTGTGTGTGTATTAGCTGAAGTGCCTTTTTTTCAGAAGTGAGAATTTTACTATATAATGTCTTTAAATGAAGGACCCAACCACTTCATTTACACCTCAATTGCATTTTTATCACCAATCCCTTCATGCCTAGTATATTTGCTCTTTTAACATACTCAGTGTCTGGTGTATATCTTATGCAAACCAATGAATTTCATGGTCTTTTTGAAGGAATTTAGTAGAAGAGATTCAGTTTTTTAATGTGGTGACTACATATAGCTATCTGACACCTACAGTCAAGATACTGAATTGTCACCCTGAAGACATTCATTCTTCTTGTCAATTTAATATAAATTTTCCCCCACAATCTCACATAACTATATTTCAAAAAATTTCTTCCTTTAGATGACCGAAGTTCATTTTATTAACTTGGACTGCATCAAATCACTTCTAAATAAGCAATTTATACACTAGTGACAGCAAATAATTATTACTGGTGATGTAAGATGGAATATGAGATCTGGGTAACATATTATTTCTGTTTTCTTGAGATAAATAAATGCTAAGACCAAAGTTTTCACCACTTCCTGAAATTGTCCAAGAAAGCTGGGAGAGCTGTCTCCTTGTGGATGATTACCTGTAAATAATTAGAAATAAAATGATAGTGAGGATGTTCTTCAGAAACTTATAGCTAAGATCTGAGTGATGAAAAATAGAATTTATCATTCATTCAAAAATATAGGTAGGTACATCCCTTTACCTAAGTATAAAGTTTCAGATATTGTAAATAGAAATTAAACCAGGACTCTAAATAAAGTTGTTTGTGAGAATATTAACCTTTTAAGCTTCATTATAAAATTAATGAATCAATTAATTTTAATTAAGATATTAAATAGATTAATTCTTTTTCTGGTTAATTTATTATTCTAATCAATATATAAATTTTGAGGATGGACACTATAAAGAATCCTTGCAAATTATATTATTTTTGTCAGATTTTCCCCTGATATTAATTTGATGGATATTAAGATCAGGTATGTTTGTTTGGTTGTTTTTTTTCCTTTGAAAAGAGACCTGAGAGCATGTGTTTTATCATTTCCTTTATGAAATTCTATAACAAAATTTCAGTGTCAGTCTTTTTCATGTTGAGTAGATAGTATTCTTACACTTTCTAAGAATCACGACACTTTTAAAAGATGAATGTGGATTTTGTACAAAATTTCATCCATATAAAGTGCTAGCTCATGAAAGAAACCAACAAACTTAGACGTTTCCTCAGTTTTTTGAATAAGATGGCCCTTAGACTCATGATCTTTTCTGTGTAATCAATTTACAGATTGCAAGTAAAGAGAAGTAAAGCAACTGGTACAACATCATAATGCAGGAACTAGGATATACATGTTATTTTGTTTGATCATTTAAAATGAAAGGCCTACATAGTCAGCAAAGAAATGGTCATAATACACAGAAAAGCAAAATACTTCAAAGCTTGCCTCTTGCTAAAATCTCAGTTTAATCTCTGCATTAATATATATTAATACTGTACTAGTTTAAGGCTCTCTTTCAGTTCTGTAATTACATTATATGTGTCATAAGTGTTAAATGGGTAGTGTCCAATCTGAATTCTGGATATCATATATTTATTTTAGTACTCTAAACTGGAATCTAAGGGGAGGCTACATTAGAAAAAAAAATACATACTGAATGTTTTTCTGGTCCTTTACCTGAAGACTTTGTCCTTAATTCTTTAAATTAACCTGATTTTCACATAAGGTCTGTGTTATCTAGAAGTCCTGCTTTTCCAGTTATCTCTTACTACTTTCCCTGTGGGCGATGAACACTTCTGCTGTGAAATGGTTGTGTTCTGGTCCAATACTAACTTTTTTTTTCTATAACTATTTGGCCATGTGCCGTTTAGTAGCCTTATTCAGGAATCAAGTCAGAAAGCACATTATTGCCTAAAAATGTTGTTAAGCTCTGGCAAAATAAAAACGGTTGTCATACTTGTAGCACTAAAGTATGTTTTTGGTCATCCTTGTCCATCTGTATATAAAATAATCTTCATTTTCTTCCTTCCAGAAGAAGGTGAAAATGAGTTTTTAGTAAGAGCTTCAGTATATTTTGCCAAAACTTCACCTTCAGTCTAACTCAAATAATCCAAGAGACTACTCTATTTTCTGGCAGATGTTTCAAGTCCACAAGAGGCATTGCTCATTAGGGATATTGAGAGTATAGTCCATTCCAGACATTTTAATTTTCTGCAGAGACTGAGAGGACAAAAGCCAATCATAATTAATCTATAGTTGCTTGACAGATCCCTCACTCTGGGAAAATTCTCACCAGAGGATTTATGAGAGGTTTCAGTTTTTTATCCACTGCCTGGACAGTCAGAAATGATGAGAACATATCAGAGAATCTAACCATAAGCACTGATTTTAGCCCTTTGACCTTCTCAATTTAGTACCTTCAGCAAACAGACTGGAAATAGTTGATATCACCATACTGAACATCCAGGTTAGCCTAAAGTTTGGTAACTGATTATATAAAATTAAAACATAAATTAAACTATTCTTCATTTAACTGTGTAATTTAAACTGTTCTTCCTTTAATGAAAGGTGCATGGTCATGGATCTCTTGTCTTTAAGAAGTAGGATAAAAAATAATAAGTATACTCATCTTGTCACATTCATGTAATAAATTTCATTGTTACTTTATGATTATTTTTTCCTTTATATTAAAAAATGCCACCCACAACAGCATCTTTAATGACAAAATACAATTGCATGCATATCAGCAATATAGCTATAAAATAAACCCAAAACATTCCTAACAATAATTCTACATATTTGAAAGAATAGAATAGAATAGAAAATAGAATAGAAGTATTTCAGTTGGAAGGGACCTACAATGATCATCTAGTCCAACTGTCTGACCAATTCAGGACTCACCAAAAGTTAAAGCATGTTGTTAAGGACATTGTCCAAATGCCTCAAACACTGCCAGGCTTGGGGCATCAATCACCATTCTAGCAAGCTTGTTCCAGTGCTTGACCTCCCATGTCCAGTCTAAACCTCCCCTGGTGCAGCTTTGAACATTCTTATGTGTCCTGTCACTGGATATCAGAGAAAACCTCAGCACCTCCCTCTCCACTTCCCCTCCTCAGGAAGCTGTAGATTGCAATGAGGTTGTCTCCCAGCCTCCTGTTCTTCAAATTAGTCAAATATATATACTGTATTTGACACTAAAATTAACTGTCTAAGAAGACAATTGTTCTGCAGTTATTTGACAATGCACATTCAAAAATTTCAAAGTGTAGGGTAGGATTAATCCCTCCTACCTTTAACCATCTAGAAGTTTTGTGTCCAGGCTACAGCAATTGTTTAGGCTATCTCTATAGTCAAAGGAGAGAAAAGGCACCCTGAGAAAGAAAGTTGTCTCTTGGGATAAAAAAATTTCTGAAAGTGCTTGTCTCTCTCCACTGACTACAGAGGAACTATGAACAAGATAGAGAAACTTGAAGTGTGATTCAGTTGCACATGCACAGGCGTGTAGGAACAACTTCTATATTTCCTATGGCATCTAATACATCTACATTAAACACTGACACACAGATTCCTGAAGCATCAGCTGGAAGCTATGAAGAGTGACCAAAGGCATCTGAAACAACACTAGAAGACCTATTTATGAGTAACTAAATGATACCTTTCCACTCTTACTAGTAATGTCACTGAAATAACAGGGGTCCTGAATGAGACTTTTTCATTCAAATGGAGTAGAGAAGGGAAGCAAAAATTGCTCAGGAAACCAAAAATATTGTTTGATTAACTATACTTAGTTTGCTTGGACCTTGCACCTCCTCTTCTTTCTTTTCTTCTTCACTCTTCTCCTTTCCTGCTTCACCTCTTGGTGTGTCATAAAAGGAATTAATTTAAATTCACATGTACAGTCCAAGCAAACTGCTCAGCAGGCTTATTACTAAGGTCTGGTTAATTCAGACTGCAGCACAGTGGTGCCTTTACTTTGACTTACAAACTTCTGTAGACACTCTTGCTTGGCAGAACAAACTCAGTTTTATGAGTTAGATATCTACTCTATCCTTCCTAGGCTTTGTTGCAATTCAGGTTTGATGTTGCGATTCACTGTGTCAGAGAGACCAGATCTTTCAAACATGGTGTGCAGCTAAAGCAGAAGCAAATTTTTACCCACTAAAAAGCATACTTGGTAAGGTATAATTAATATTTTTATATATTTATCCCAGACATAAACTTACTAAAGTGTAATGGCAAGATTATAGGAACTTTTTGTAACACTGTTCTGGTTTTGGTTGGGATAGAGTTAATTTTCTTCATAGCAGCTTGTATGGGACTATGTTTGAGACTTATGATGAAAACAGTATTGATAACACAGGGATGTCTTTGTTATTGTTGATCAGTTTTTGCACAGCATCAAGGCCAATCCTCCATTCTGCTTCTCACACTGCCCCCCCAGTAAACTGGCTGTGGGTGCACAGGAAGTTGGGAAGGGACACAGCTGGGACAGCTGACCCCAACTGACCAAAGGGATATCCCATTGTGCTGGTTTCAGCTGGGATAGAGTTAATTTTCTTCCTAGTAGCTCGTATAGTGCTGTGTTTTGGATTTAGCGTGAGAATAATGTTGATAACATACTGATGTTTTAGTTGTTGCTAAGTAGAGTTTATCTTAAGTCGAGGACCTTTTGGTTTCCCATGCTCTGCCAGCTAGGAGGTGCACCAGAAGCTGGGAGGGAGCATGGCCAGGACAGCTGATGCAAATTGGCCAAAGGGATATTCCATAGCATAGGACGTCCTGCTCAGTATATAAACTGGGGGCAGCTGGCCAGGGAAGGCCAATCATTGCCTGGGGACTGTCTGGGCATTAGACAGTGGGTGGTGAGCAATAGCATTGTGCAATGATTGTCTTTTCTTGGGTTTTATTTTTCTCTCTTTTTGTTATATTCCTTTTCATTACAATTATTAATACTACTAATAATATAATAATAATATTTTATTTTATTTCCATTATTAAACTGTTGTTATCTCAACCTACAAGTATTACTTTTTTGTTTTTCTGATTCTCCTCCCCATCCCACCAGGGAGAGAGGAGTGAGTGAGCAGCTGTGTGGTGCTTAGTTGCCAGCTGGAGTTAAGCCACAACACCCCTATCATACTGATGTCATGCTCAGCAATAAAAGCTGGGAGGAATAAGGAAGAAGGAAGAGATGTTCGGAGTTATAGTATTTGCCTTCCCAAGTCACCTTTATGTGTGATGGAGCCCTGCTGACCTGGATGTGGCTGAACACCTGCCTGCTGATGGGAAGTGGTGAATTAATTCCTTGTTTTGCTTTGCTTGCACGCGCAGCATTTGCTTTCCCTATTAAACTTTATCTCAACCCGTGAGTTTTCTCTTTCACTGTTACCCTTCCATTTCTCTTCTCCATCCCACTGTGTGGGGAGTGAGCAAACAGTGGCGTGGTGCTTAGCTGCCTACTGGGGCTAAACCGTGAAAAACACTTTTTACGGCATAACCAGTAACAGTACATATTTTGTAACACAACTGAGCAAAAATACTTAATTAATATGTAACCATAAAGGGAAAAATCTGACATAGTTGCACAAAAGCTGTACAGGAAAATTTACAAGTAGTAATATCTGCAAGATACAACGTATAAAGAATAAGTAGGAAAGATGTCTGTGGAAAACAGATTTATCCTGCAGATTAATCAGGAAAGATGTCAGGTGAAATCAGAACTAGTTCTTGTCTTAAAAGTATGATGAACTACTATGGCTGATGAAGTTGCACTTTTTCTTCTGGGAAGTGGGGAAAGGAACATAAAACACAAAGGATGAGAAAGGAAAAATGAGAAAGAAAGAACCTGCCCATGTCAGAGAGTTCTGAATTGTCTTCAAACCTGTGTGACTAAAACCATCAAGAGCCATTATAGCATTATGTTGATATGACATTAGCTCTATTATATTGTATATTCCAAGCTAATGTAAGATAAGTTTATTAAGAACTAATCATTTGAATATATAAAAATAATGACTGATAATGATCCAGACTGACAATATGTATTGCTAATTAATTGTCAGTCCAGTAGCTTCTCATTTTGACGAATAAAACCAGAATGATTTATCAGTCTTTTAAAGACACCAGTTCAGACAACATAAAAAGCTCTAAACCCCTGACTTCTGTATATGTATACTCAGTGCAATAGGTGTTAAGACAGCTAAACCATTCAGACCACAGGTATCAAATACGTACATACATCTTCTTCATGAAAATGACAGCTGATAATACAGGCATGCTTTGACTTTTCTTACACTAGCTCAATTTTGTGACAAAGGTTTTCATTATGCATAGATTTTTTATTAAATATAATAAAGAAATAAATATGTAGCAACTAGATGGTACTTCCATCACCAAGTTTATTTCTTGCAAAATCCAACTCACTATTCAAGCGACTATTGTCCAAAAAGAGATGTCTGATATTCACAGAATTTTTATTATCAAGCTTCAAACAGAATTTCTTTTGTTTCAAAGGAATTTCTGCCCTCCAAAGAGTTTTAACTACTAAATGTTACCTTTTTGATATATTTTAAGAAAACACATGAGTAGAATTAGTAGTCTATACAAGACTAAACTCTCTCAGTAGTAGAAGGAAAACTAAATCAGTTACACCCATCCTGATGGAAAAACCATTGAGCAACAATATTTGATAATTCTGGTGAGATATAAAAACATCTGCTGACTTTGGTCTCCAGTGAGATATAAAAATATCTGTTAGTTCTGTCCAATATCTGCTGACTTGGATAACCACAACATCTTCTGATTTGGGTCACAATAGTGTTGCACAATTGGCTATCGTTAGACGCACACTTCAGTCGAAGGCTAAGACTCTTAGCCAATGAAGAACAACATGATCATCTTTTGACCACAGATCAGATTTGCCTAGGGGATAAATGGGTTCCTGCTGGAGGGAAAATTTAGTTGGATTCTCCTTGGTGCAAAAGGTCTGCAGCTGGGGACTCTCCTCTTGGATCGGGACACTGCCTGGAATAACTCCTTGATGTCAAGAGCCCTCATCTTTATTGGTGAGTAAAACACATTTTGGGTTAGTTCCTTTACAGAACTTAAGTCAGATGTGTAGCATTTGATTGTGCTCATCATCTAGAACCTGCAGATTACTAATATTGTCAGAGCAATAAATGTTTTTTAAGTAGATTAAATTTCCATTGATCTTATAACTTACCTAAGTCAATTTTATGAGCCTCCATGACATTAAACTGGCATAGTGTCAAAAGAGACGGTTTCCCTTATCCTTTGTACCTTTCCATTAGACATAAACAGTTGCCCAAGTCTGGGACTAGGAATGGATCCAGTTGCACCTAGACTCCTCTTTGAGAAGGATATTAGAAAGAAAAGGAGTCCATTCTAAATCTCATGACTCAACAGGAGGGTCTCCCTGACAGCTTTGTCTACCCTGTCCTCTATGTAGTAAATGTCAAGTGAACCTTGCCATCAAATCTTGTTAAACCACTGTTGCATTTATTATCAGATCTGTTAACTCACACTTTTACAAATTCACATTAAAATCTCTTTTGCTAATACCTTTGATAGTAATTCTTTAAGTGGTCTGAATCACTCATCTGCAACAAATCAGCACAACAGCACTCCTTTGGATAATATATACAAGAATGTAGAAAGGTTTAACAAAAAAAAAAAAAAAAGAGTCAGTAAAAACATGTATCACTTCTGTAGGCATTGAAAGCTTTGGTTTAGTCAGATACTCGGCTGGGCAGAAAAACAGAAAGGAGGAAATGATCATCATAAAAGAAGAAGAAAATTGAATCCTTATACATAGCATTCAATTTTTCAGTTGGACAGTGGGGAATTATAGATCTAACATGCCTCATATGACAGCTATCCACCCAGTGTTTTCCCAGGTTTGGATGACAGGGTGATGGTAAGCTGCTTGGATAAGTTGCTCAAATCTTTTTCATCTTTCAGAAGTGACAATGGCTTATCTCTTAAACAAGGTAGCCAAACTCATGTCTGGAAGCAAGGAACAGGACACCAGAAAGGCAAGGAAAAGCAAGACCTGAAGGACTCAACTAAGAAAGCAATGGTTTCACCAACCACTATGTAGAGTAATTAAAGAAAATATCAGATATACAGTCTCTATTGGCTAGGGGATACCCAATGGCTGCCATTATTGCATGTCAAGGAGTGAAAAAACCCAAACCCCAAAACCACCTCAGATTGTCTGGAACAAGACAAACATCATGTTTAATATCAATGGGCCAGATGTTCACAGGACAAATTACACAGTACATCTCTGTAATACTATTGGAGAAACCTGATGTTGTCAGGTCTCAAAGTGATCTAACAGGCCTTAACCACCCTGACCAGTCTTACCAAGCATTCCTAAAATCTACCCATGACCCCAGAAACTCCATTTAACTGCTGACCTGGGATTCCAAACCTTGCCTGAGCTGTTTTGGAGGGTCTCCAACGCTGTTTCCTTGATGGACCTTGTATCTGTGTTCCAACTTTGTCAGAACAGTCTAGTCTTCTGCAATTCCTGACTAGTCTCTTTGGAGGTACCTCAGTTTTGACTGATCACTCTGACTTGTGTGGGGTTGTCAGTGAGTCACTATGACCAGATTTATCTCTCTGCTGTGCTCATATCCTTTGTGACTGAGCCCTGCTCAGTGAGGGCAATACTTGCACTGTGCTTCAGCTCTTAGCTTGTCCCCACTTGTGAAGCAGACCTATTCCTGCTTATCCCTGACAATGAGTGAACTCAAGAGCATTATAGCCACATGACAAAATCAGAAAGGAACTTCTTGGAGATACAATTGTTTCCAAATCCACTGTTACTTCAAAATCATTAGTAATCACTGTGCCTGCATTGCCACTTCTGTAAGTCTGAAAAAGTATTGTATTTTGCAGCAAAATACAGCAAGCAACAGAGGAATAAACTCAAAGACCAAAATACAGAGGTCTCCATAGATTGCATCAGCTTTTCTGCCAGACCTCAGTGAAAACTCGACAGAAGGAATCTGCTGTCAAGAAAGTAGTCAGAATAAAGAAAGGTGAGGAATGAAGTAACTTAGTGGAAATTCAGCTTCTATTTTACAAAACTACATTAATTTCTCACATCTTTGTCATCCTTTATCCTCTTGCTTCTCTTTGTTCTTCTCCACATACATATTTTCTCTTTCTGTCAAGAAAATTGAATGCCTATCTTTGGGCAGTCAAGCTCTATATTAGAAAAGCTTACTTGCAGTATGTCTCTCATACTTGCATTCAAGTAAGAACTAATAATGGAGATTCTATCTTAATTAAATATTTAATGTTTTTAAAAATGCTTATTTAACTTAATAAAGATGCAGATACAAATTCAAGTCTTTGCCTAATTAACTGGAAGCTGCAAAAGCTGTAAATTATACTGCAGCAAATATGTTCGAGTTTTAAGAAAATACTCGTTTTCTCAGTTAATGTTGTATCCAGACTAATCTGAAGTTAAACCACAAAGACCTCACTTATTTAAAGAATCTCATCAGCCCAAGCAAAACTTAAGAATTACCTGATACATCCAAAATATGTATAAAATATATACTTGTTAATGTCTTTGGATCATCTGTTGGAAAAATGCAGCTGAAGGTGTTCAAAGTGTTCAGGTATGGTATTGACACTGAGCATCTGAGATTTTATACCCCTAGGAAGGTGTAAAAATACCTGGTAATTTTCAAGTTGTGTGGTTCACTTTATAAGTGTTCTGTATAGGCTGACAGTTGTGTTTTCTACAGAAATTTAAATAACTCTGAAAAACTTGTACTCCCTTTAAGGGTGTATGTATTTGAAATTCCCTTTACTTTAAAAAAACACATCCACATCCTTATTTTAATGTGGTTTTAGATACCAAATTTTAGTTCTCTTGTGTATATATATTTTTATATTATTTTTAAATTACATGATCAGTGGGAACAGTAATCTCAACATAGAGAACAGTACATCTTTCTAGGTATGCACTCAAAATTAGTTGCTATTTAACACAGCTGATATAGTTATTGTGACTATAAATCAAAGTGTATTTTGAACACTCAGACTGTGTAAATGAGCACCACAAAGAAGCTCATAGGAAAACATTTGTTCTGTTCTTGGAGCCAAGTTTAAAATAGTGGCTAGTTAGTAAGGTATCTACTGAACAGTTAGAAAAAATATACCTACCCATTTACGAAGTGAGAATCATCAGTACTGTGGAATATGGTGAAAACAAGTGCTTCTGGGGAGAAAAAAGTAATTCAGTTTTATAAAAAATTGTGCATATTTTAACAATAAAGAAAACAATATCTAGAGGAGACACTGATAATCATCAGTTTACATCTGTAATATGTATATATTCGTATGTACATATAATTATTTAAATCAGATTATTTCATAGTCTATTCTTCAGGAAAATATTATTTAGTAAGAAAACAGGAAATATATTATCTCTTGGCCTGGTTTACACTGAGTGTGCACTGGAGTTCCAGTAGATTTGAATGGCAAATGCTCAGATTTAGTAGTGAGCACACTCTGGAAAAGATATAAACAGCAACTCATACTGCAGAATAAGGTTTCAAGATTATATCACTTTGTAGGAAATATGACAAGTGATATAGTCATTAATCCAGAAAAGCACAACTAAATACATTTAGAAGAATGACAAACAAGGAAAGCTTTGTCACAATAATTAGTACCACAAAGCAATATTGCTTTTCAACCTGCAAATCAAACACATGGCTTTTCTTTCTACTTGAACCCACATATAAACTGTAGAAAAATATGTAACAAATAGCTTCTTAAAGTCATAATACAAAAGGCAGAAAAATTCTTGTATTGACATTGTAAGGCATTCAGCATGAAAATATGAGTAGAAAGAGGGCCCAATAGCCCTGGTAATCATTACAAAACATTTCTACTACCTGCTATACATGATCTAAACTGAGTAGTTGTAGGAATAGAATGATTCAAAAGAAAGCACAATTGTCATTATTCGAATATATATTAATGTTAACATTTGTGTTATACTAGAATCAAATCAAGGGTTGAAAACGGAGGCTGACATAGGATGTTAAAAGTTAAAAGCATCTTAAATCTCTGCAGAAGCCATCTGGGAATGAATGTCTTTTCCTATTAAAAGAGTATGTTATTCAGCATATTTTAAGTGAAGGCTATAACAGTATAAAGGAGATTACCACATGGTTTTTCAAGAACCTGGATTTCCCTTGAAAGAGTTACATTTATTTGTGCTTTTTGCCTCCATATGTCACCCAAATAATTTAATATGTTGTTGTTGATAAGACTGTAGGAAATAATACAAATTGGCAAATATGTCCCTTAAACTTAAAAGATGACATTTGAAACTATGTCAAGGAATAAATCATTTCATCTTTCCATCTCACTAGAGACTATGCTTTATACACACATTTTTTAATATAAATCTTTTATCATGTTAACATCAATAGAGAAGATGTAGCCCCTACTGAATGTTTAAATAGAAATTTTGAGTATGTAATGAAACTCTTTTATGTTGCACATCTCCTTACCCTGCATTTATAAGTGTAAGGTGTCATCTTAACCTTCTTTAATTCCTCAGAGATTTGTATATATTCCACTTGGTAATTTTTTTTAAGTGACTCTGTTTAAAACACAGAGGAGTTTTTGAGTAGGGTTCAGTCACACTATTGAATAAAAACATAATTTTAAAAATAAGCATATTTAAATAATTTCATAATGTAGCTTTTGGCATATGGTATTTTGCAATCCTCTCTACCTTAAAATAACATGACAACCTTTATCCTACCTATCTAGGTTTCCATTGTAAGCAAAATCATCTGACACATCCCCATGAAAAACCTGGAAGATGCCTTTGTCTTAATTTAATTTTCAAATTACTGTCAGTGTCACTAATTGTAGATGAGAATGCATATGTAGAATTTCAGGCTGCAGGGGAACATGCATGCTTTCAGAATTGTTCTCTATCATAATTATTCTGAAGTGAACAGTTAAATCTAACAATCTGGAAAACTGTTGTATAAGAACAGGTGGGTGAGACGTCTGATCAAAATAAGAAATCATTGCATACAGAAAAAAAATGGTCTATTCAAGACCATAAACTGTTCCACAGATTTTTGAGAGGTAATTTTCAGTCTCATTTTACTTGTTTTGCCTCAGTATTCTCAAAATAAAGTTTATAGAACAGGGAAATCTTATCAAAGGCATTAATTTGGACCAGACAACATTTTGAAAGCCCTTAACAGTTTTGAAGGCAGAGGAAAAAAGAGAACAAAAATAAATACAATTCAAAATGGATTCTGAGCAAAAGAATAAGATATGTTTAAAACATTAGAAACCTGACAAGAAGCAGGATGCAGTATTTGAAAGTTTGAGAATTACCAGTTCATTTCATTGCAAGAGTGCAACAAGAAGATGATGCTCAGTGATAATGGTCCTGACAGATTTCCTGCTGTACTGCCTTGCAGCATCAGGGATAACATCTCAAGACACTGCCAAAATACTGTTATTATTGTTGTTTTAATTAAATCACTAATCTAACAGAGGAGCATATTAATTTACATCTGGACCCATGAGTCAGGCTCCAGTATGGGATAAGCACATCAAGTTGATTATCACGTAACAAGACAACTTCTGGCAACTTGAAGAAGGAATAACGGTGTCAGTATGCAGCTGTGGAGTGAGTTTTCCTGCAAGGTCTCTCTAAGTTCAGACCAATTAACAGTAAAACACTGACTTCTTCCTGGCCTTCCTGTGGGTGACAAGCTTGGCAACTGCGTTTGGAAGACAGGCTGCAGAGCCTGCCAAGACATAAAATATGGACTGCCAATGTCATGAGACAGACATTTTATAAGTTAGGCCAGCAGGTTCATAGGTTTGCAGTCAGCCAACTCATACAGAACCACTTGAATCACAAATAACTGAAAACAAATTGAAAGGGGGGGTGGTAACTGTCAGAAGTAGTTCTTGTAGAAAAGAAATCTGAAAATAAAGCTGGATGAAAATACTTTTCCAAATAATGTTTTCCTTGGAAAATGCAATTTATCAAAATAGAAAAGCTTCATGAAAGTGTATTGATCTATTTACTTTTTTCATGGAAAATATTGTCAAACATACTATTATTACTTCTGTGTTTCATCCCAATGTTAAATAAATTTGCTTCAATCAGATAAAGAGATTTTATTTCAAATATATTAAGTTTATATTTCAGATTATATTAAACTTTACATAATATTATGGATATATAATATATCGATATTAAATATAGTATTTCAAAGTTATTGAAACAGTGCTTCTTTATAAGATAAAAATGCCTATTGAAATTAGATGATTCAACATTGTCAAAACTGTAGAGCTGAATATCACCAAATAAATATTTTGGAATTTCTACATTATGGGTTTGAAATTCTAGTTTATCATTCTAGCTGTGAGAAAAAGAACAACCCACAAATATCAAAACATCAGAATTTACAGTGAAATAATTTTTTTTTTTTTCCCCAAAAAAGCTGTAGGAGAGAAAGAGGGAACAAAGAAAGGGAAGAAATTTCACTTTTACATACTCAGAGCAGCAATGTCTTCTCTATTGGGACATATTGAACTGCCTTTGTCATCCTGGAGAAAACTTTTAGAATAAAAAAAAAAGGTCACTGGTATTTATGACAGACAAGCAGAACATTGCTATTGGGGGCAATTGATTCAGATATATGGGGACTTTCTTCATAAATTTTTGATAATCTGTCTGTATAAAGACTTTTTAAAGTTAAATCTATTTGGTGGAACCTCTCTTATGTCTCACTTTCCAGTGACCTTCCTGTCAAACTTGACAATGTTTATTTCAGGATCTTCTAAAGTAGATTTTCTGAAAATATAGGAGTTAAAAAGCTATATTTTTCAAAGATATGTTTTTATCATCAGAATGTGATGATGACTTGTACCCCTCAAGAAATTATTGGATTGGGTTTTGAATAGACGTTTTCATGACCAGCTACAAACAAACACTATTCAGTTTATGCTTGGGAATCAATTAAGTGTAACTTTTTGGAGAAAAAAGTAGAACCAGATTTTCAGCAAGACTAGGTAGGCCATTTCATCCAAGGTATATAGTCTGACATACTTAAGGCTATTTATTCAGACATAATCTGTCTATCTCCACCTTCATTGTGAGATTGGAAGCAACTCTTCCTAAATACAAAATTTTGGAAAATCAGGTCATGACTATTACACTAGAAATTAATGAAGCATAACTTCATAGTTACTTTACCAGTAAATTAAATATTAAAGGAAAAAAAAAACCTATCACTGTGTTTATCTTTCAGTCAGTAAGATAACAGAAAAATAAGAAACTAAACTCTTGTTAGATAACACAAAAATCCTCATTATCTTTGTAACAGGAAGTAGTTCTCCAGAACTTCCTAACCAAGGCATATATCTAGATATAATGGTCGAGATATACATTGTCTGTCCTCTTTCTGGAATACTTAGATTGGTGAAGACCTAAAAACTAGATTTCCCTGAGAAAAAAAAATTAAACAATGCAGTTTCTTGAAAAAAAAAAAAAAATATAACCGTTCATGTTTTGAGCTTAACTGAAAGCTACCAGTATATGAATTTAGGCCAAGAGGATCCCAATACACAGAACAGTTTTTTAGTATTCCAAGATACAAGTATCATGGTAGTAAATGTCCTAGACACATGCACTAGCAAAGTTTAAGATATCTACAAGTTTTACAGGAGTAGAAACAGGACTTCCTATAACCAAAGCAATCTTCAGTAACAGAATTGCTGAGCCAGATTTATGTTTGATCTTATTGGTAGTCATTACTGGGGAATGTCTCTTTAGTTACACTCTAGGAAGAAAGAATGTCTCAGATACACCAAAAAACCAAACTACTAGAGCACTGGGGAAAGCTTTGATAGTCTTGGCTATCAACAGATGAAGTCAAATCATGCTTAGATGCCTCTTCTTCTGAGGATTTAGATAATGAAGAGAACTTGAGTAGATATGTCCAAGTCTGTATCTCATGATGGGATGCAATGTATTGATCTTTAAGCTAACATTGACTCAGGTTGTCATTTCTGCATGATACAGTGCCATATCACACCACAATTCTAGCTAAGGTATGGAAGCAGTATGGGTGGATCTGCAGGATCCATGCAATGCTGCAAATTCTTCCTAGCTAGAACATTAATGCAACTATGCTATTTGCTGAAGCAGTCTTTGCCAAGGCAGCTTGGGTTACTTGTGACAGCACTTCTCTGTAGACACATTCTACATCATTTAGATGTCCTGGAAATTGTGTCTTTAGCCTTGCAGCTTTGTGTAGGAGTGAGTAATTTATGGGTGAGCTGTTTGTGTTTGAATGTTTCAGTGGGAACACTTCTGTGGTACAAAATAAGGTTCACTAATTCAATTATAGAGCTCTGCAAACAGTAGGACTGGCTTCTCTATTCACAGTTAGAATGCCAAGATGCCTGCGGATAGGTAGGTATGTCTGTCAGTGATCACAGCACCCACTGTGCAGAAATGTGCTTCAGAATAAACATTTCAGATTTTGAAAGCCAACAGAGCTTAACAGCAAGACACAGACTATATCCTCTAGGCATATATCTTTGGCATTGCAACACTTAAAAATTAAGCACCTAGATCCTTCTGGACAATACAGACCACCTTCTTTAATTACCTGGCCTATCTATTTAGTCAATGGCAACACATTAGGTTCCTCTAAGAAACAATTTCAAATATCTGATTTACCTTGACTTTCAACTAATGGCACACAGCCTGAAATCTTTGATAGGAGAGCTCAAGCAGGAAGCTGCCTTCTCAGGGGGATATGCTGAGGACAGAGCATAGTCCTGGAGCTAAAGAACATGAGACAGCCTGCACAAATTCTGCTTCAGACTAAGATCAGGCAACAAATTCACATAATAAGGTGTTCAAACTGCTTGAGCCAGTGGTCTTCTGTGAAAAAGCCTAGCTGACTGCACAAAAACACAGAAGAGTGAAGTTCCTCAGCATCAAACCTCATCTCCCATTTGCAAGCATTTGAATATTATTGTTCAAGCAGCAGGCATAGCACAGAATGCAGATGTTGGGGTGCATACTTCTCCTTCACATTCTTCCTCTTCTTCTCACATCTTGAATCTGATATTGTGTAATGAGGAATGAAAGTGCCATGGGGCTAGGAAATCAGTAAGCAAAGGTGAAGGGAAGGCTAAAGACTGTCAGTCTGCAGTCTGAAGGCTCCATTCTGCTGATCTAAAGAAGAAATTAGTTCTGCTCACAAAACTGCTTATGCATTTTTCATCAGCAATTAGGCAAAAAGAAGAAATTATCTGAAGGAGCAGAAAGTGGTTTTGAATGGTGGACATGGTCACTGTGCTTTATACAGAAATCAGTGCTGCCTGTGTTTGTTAGACATGCTCAAAGAACCCTTGGTTGTTGGGGTACCTCTGGGATTCAGGCTGAGTTTCAACACTTCCTTTTCATAGATCTCAAGCACACAAAATCTTTGTTATTCACAGTGTAAGTGCTTGCAGGGTGAAACAGTGAAAGGAACAGGCATTAGGCATAATTTTTGAAACCCCACCTTTTCCATTGCGCCTAAGTTCAATTCAGATGTCTAGCAGGCAGTCTGAAGGCTGGTAAATCTTATAATTGCTTTGCTAAAGTGTTACTCCATGCTTTTCCATAAAATGAAGTCTAAACAGGCTATGGAGAAAAACAAACCAAACCGAACACAACTTTGTGCACATTTCCTGCATATGTCTGCATGTTGGTCACACGTGTTGCCTACATAGGTGTCAAGAGGAAGGTTGCACTTCATTTGTGCTTTGTGGGTGAGAGCAGAGTTACAGAGCTGCGTTGTGCTCAGGAGCTCAGGGATTAAGGTTTGGATGGCTGGCGTGCAGCTGCAGCCTCTGGACCCTTTGTAGCAGGCTGCAGCTACATCAGGGCTGGGCAGATGTTTGCTGAAGAGGGTGGTGGTTTCTACAAGTGTGGCAATCCAGTGAGAGCTGGTATTCTGCTTCATCAGCTGCAAAAGCTCTCTGAGAACTATGTGAGCAGCAGTAAAAACTGGTATTTTGCATTGCACCAAGAAGATCAGTCATATTTTGTTATGTGACAACTCTTCCATCCTTCATTGAGACAAAGTATCATCTTGCTCCCTTCCTGTTTGTATTGTTTCTGTCAGTCTATGAGGACAAATGTTGGATACATAATTCTTACAGGTTGAAGAGAATCCCTGGCAGTTAGAGGGCTCTTTAGTTCCCATCATCCTTTTTCCTTCAAGAAACCTGACCAGATCTATTAATAGCACATCAATAAGTTGGTAGGTGCAAGCTTTTATCCTTCCAGCCAATAAACTTTTTCATGCTGAAGCCTTTACTATGTAGCAGAATTTTAATATTGTCTCATAGGAAGGGGAAAAAAAAATACTGATATCTGTCACCACGAGTGTCAGAAGCCATCAGTTCCCTAAACTCTTGACCTCAAATAAAATGGGTTTGAGTATATATATGGCACACTGTCCCCTTGTAAAGGATTTCCTGACCTATGATATACATCCCTATACTTTACAGAGACTTTAATAGAGACAGATCTGCTGCTGATTAAGGCTACATTTTATAATGTATACATACTCAGGCACAAATAAGCCTATGCAGTTACAGATGAGATTTTTCCCAGAACTAGCACCCACCTACACAGCAGAGATTAAACCTCTATTTAAAAGCCATTTCCTTATCTATTAAGTGGATCATCTTCCTTCAGTAGTGATAATGGAAATGCATTGGTATCCCTGTCTTCAGATTTACTAGTATTTCTGGATATTTACTGGTATTTTTGGGATCCCATATTATGTGTGTGAGAAAGGCAGAGGTCCAAAGTATTTTCTAGTCTGTGTAGTTTTTACTTTCTAGTACAGCAAGTAGAGGCAAGTTTTTATTTTCTACGTTAAGAGGGTCGGGTTAGGCACTTTTCTAGAAGTACCACTACCACAGACAGCTTAGTCTGGAAGAGTTTACAGTGTGGATGAAACAGATCAAAGAGATCTAGATATTGCCAAAGTAAGCTGACAAATCTAGAAAGCATCATGGCACCAGCTTGGGTCCTGAAGCAGTAGGTGACTACATGCAAAATGTTGCATCAGACTAAAGCCCCATCCTTCTGAAAGTCCTTTGCCAGGAAAGCTAAACTAGCTTGAAAGAATATTGAAACTTAACCTACCATTTCCATAACAAATACTCAAATGTGGTCTGTACAGAAAGAACAATGAAAAAGATATTCTCACAAGTGAAAGACTGGCCTAGTTATATCCTTACTGACTAGTGTAAAGTTCCTTTATCAACACTGTATCCAAATACAGACATAATCTGTATGTAAACTGAGGGAGAAATTAAGTACACAAGGTTTTATTACATTACCTTCCACCTTTTGGAGCAATGTGCACATCTTCAAATTATGATCTATCAAGAAGATCGACTGTTATACCTTCATTTCTCTCTTCTTCTAGTCTGAAGAGGGAGGAAACATCAAAGAAGTAGACCAGAATCATTCCCAAAATGTTTCATATATGTTTCCTTCTTTTGCTTTTGATAATTCTGAAAAAGAGTAATCTCTATGACTCACAGAAATAAGCAGCTATTCTTCGCATTTTGGCATTTCAGAGTTCAGATAAAAAGGATATATGTGTGTCTATCAGATTGATGCAGGTGATTCTCCTCATACTCTGCTCTTGTGAGACCCCACCTGCAGTTCTGTGTCCAGATCTGGGGCCCCCAGCATTAGAAAGAGATGGACATGCTCGAGCGAGTCCAGAGGAGCGTCACTAAGATAATCAGGGGGCTGGAGCACCTCCTTTATGAGGACAGGCTGAGAGCATTGGGGTTGTTCAGCCTGGAGAAGGCTCCAGGGAGACCTTATGGCAGCCTTCCAGTACTCAAAGGGTGTCTACAGGAAAGATGGGAAGGGACTCTTTATCAGGGAGTGTAGGGATAGGACAAGGGGTAATGGTTTTACACTGAAAGAGGTTAGATTAAGATGAGATATAAGGAAGAAATCCTTCCCTATGCGGGGGGTGAGGCGCTGGCCCAGGGTGCCCAGAGCAGCTGTGGCTGCCCCCTCCCTGGAAGGGTTCAAGGCCAGGTTGGACGGGGCTGGGAGCAACTTGGTCTAGTGGAAGGTGTCCCTGCCCATGGCAGGGGGTTGGAACTAGATGATCTATAATGTCCCTTCCCACCCAAACCATTCTATGATTATATGTTTCTATGATTCTAAGTCCCCAAACACCATTTCAGTTAAGAAGCATGTGTACAGACACCACATGACTGCCAAGCCAGCTGTCCAGCAGCTAAGAGAAATTAATCTTGCCTGAATTTCCCTTAAAGCTGAATTTGATTTCCCTGTTTCACGGAAGTTTACAATACATGAAGGAAAAGATCGGTGCCATCTGTCTGACATATGTTAAGCAGAAAATGTTTTTCTGGCAATATACAAAAAACTTTTTTTTCACAAGTTAACATTAGATCTTGAAACATTGCTGGAGTATATGATGTGTCTTCAAAAATGTAGTTTTAAAAAACTCTCTATGAGAGTGGATTTTTAAGAATTTTATTCAACAGAGAGAAAAAACTAATAAAATGAGGTGAAGACAGGGAAAGAAGCCATTTGAAAGAAAATAAGATAAATGAAGAAGAATTTTTTTTCCCTGTCAAGTATTCTTTATGATAATTCCCTTTGCCAAATACCGATTTAGCAATAAAATATGGGTTAAACCGATTCTATCAACTAGTTATCAGAATATTTTTAGAAAAATAGGATTTTAATTAAGGACTTAATAGAATTGTATCTTCTATGCTGGGTTTTTTTGGGTTTGTCTGTTGGGGATTTTTTTTTTTTTTTTTTGCTTGGTCAGTTGGTTGGTTTTGGTTTTCTTGTTTTGTTTGTGTTTTGTTTTGTTTTGTTTTGTTTGCTTTTTTTTTTTTTCTGTGTCAAGATATTTTATTATTCATAGTGGTACCTGATGATGGATTTGGAGGAAAAAATGTGAAAAATAGGATTTTTCTCCTTTTTTTTTTTTTTTGCTAAAAATTAGTAGTTCTAACACTTTTCTTTCTTTTTTATTTTTTTTTTTCCATATTTAAAATGTCCAAAAATAATGATGATATGTCTATGGAAAAGTGTGGAGAAGAAGTAAGTCAGAACTGAACTCATTAAGCAGGATTCAGTTAGCTAAATCTTGCCAAAAAGTTTCACAGGACTCCCTGGATAGAGTTAAATACAAGTTAGAGTCCCTAGTTTCTGGTCACGTGCTGAAGTGGTTACGTTGAAGAAAGTACAGGAGAGAGGTGGACCAGTTCCACTTTTGCAGGTCTTCAGAAATGTCTGACTTTTTCCAGACACTTTGAAGAATATTCCACAAAGTTCAGTTGCATTTTCATCCTTCATGATGAAGGTACTTGAATTTCATTGTGGCTCCTAAAATAAACGAATTGGTGCTTCAAAATAGATTTTACATATAGACTCAGTTCATACAGTTACATGTTATCTCTACTTGTCACATCATATAAATTTTAATACCATTTGTATCATAATTTTAATACCATTTGTATGGACTTTAATATAACACAATCTGATCTCTCTGAGTGTCTTTGACCACAAACATTATTTATCCAGTTATTTCTGTTTCAAATCCCATATGCCATGATTGATTTGTAGCATGTTATTTATAAAATTATGAAGTCTTGAGTTGACTACTTCAGGTAATGTAGATTCTTCTACTGTAGAGAATTAAGAGGTTTTGTTTTAAACAATTTTAAAACAAACTGATTGGAATAGTTTTAACCTGTCCTCACTTTTTTTGTTGGGACAGTTTGAAGAATCTTAGTTTGTGTTACAAAACTACAAACTAATTTGTAGAGTATCTGTTATTACTATTTTACGAAGAGCTTAAAACATATAAAGCTATTTATAAAGCATAGATCTCTATTAGCACAGCTGAGCAAGGTACTGAGCAATCTGGCTCATATCCAGAAATGCACTTAGGCACATTTAATTTCAGTGTCTATAGTGGCTTTCTTGGCTGGAGCTCCAACTGTTCAGCACCTTGCTTGATTCAATTTTAAAAGAATTCACTAGCCAAATGCTTTCTGTTGCACCAAGTCATAGCATGACAAATACTCGATAAGAATGAGAATAGTAAGAAGGATTATAGTCATAATGTGGTTGCACATTTTAGTTTATGTGTTGTTCTAATGCTTTAAAAGTGGATATTGATTATCTTATGCTGTCATCCCAAAGCAGTCACTTTTTTTTTTTTTTTTTGACAGAGATTCAAATTTAAAATGTAGGGGTTAGATCTGGTCTTATACTGGAACAAAGGCTTTGTGGACCAAAGTAGGAATTTTTACGTGATGAATAGGAAAATGTAGCTAGAGACATTGTGAACAAGAAGATGGAAAAAAAAAAAAAAAAAACAAAACAAAACAAACAAAAAAAAAAACAACAAAAAAAAAAAAACACAAACAAAACAAGAAAACCAAACAAACAAAAAAACCCACATCCAAGCCAGAAGAAAAAGTGCTAAGAGAAAAAAAGACTGCTTTCAAAATAATGGTAATTTCCTGTTCTTCTCCTGTTGCCCAATCTCCCCAGCCTCAAAAATAGGTAATTTTCTGGGTGCACAGTGACTGCTTTTTTAGGTGATAATAAGCAGAAGTATCAGAGACATTGCCTGAGTCTGAGTACGAAGTGGATTAAACAATTCACTGACCACTATATATTTTATTCTTTAGATAGGTTTCACATATGTCCATGTGAACAACATTTCACTGGAATTGTTTTAGGAGAGTATAAATAGGAAGCTTGGGTAAATTGGGCAGTGTCTTAATTTAGTTCAAGTTGCCCTAATTTTCATGTGAAGCTATTCTGTAAAGATAAAAGATTCTGTAAATTGTGAGTTAAAACAGAATTTAGAAAATACATTTGATTTAAAAAAGGAAAAGAAAAAAAAGGACACGTCTGGGTTTATAGGTTACAAATATCTCATCAGGTCATTGTAAGTATTCTTCATTCATTAAAGAATTAGGTAACTTGCCCAATAGCATGTAATTATTGTCACCTTAAGATAAATATCTAAAATAGATCCATTGAATTGCATGTTAGAAGTCTCTATTTATCTTAATTTATAAAAAGGAGAGTCCACGATTATTAATTATGATGTACAAAACTAGAGCTCAATTGTGTTGTATAAGTACGCCTATCTTGTTCCATTAAAATGTGGAAGGATATCCAAGACATCTGAATAGCTTTGACAGATATGTCATAGGACCTGGAAGAAACCCAATGGAAGAGAAAAATTCAGTCCTTAAATTTAAGTGCCACAATGAAAAATTCTACCTGTGAGCTATTTTTCTAAAGTCTCATTTTAATCAGGGGGTCAGCTGACTAAAAGTTGATCAAATAGATCGTAAATGGTACAAATGTACCAGCTATTAGTACAACTTACTTTTAGGGTGAATTGAATGTATGTGTCTGGTATGGAAGTGACTCTTGGTTGGGATTCTTTTGCCTGGACTAGACTAGGGGTCAAGCTGACTCCATTTGAAATTACTTCATCCCACACTTGTGTTTTCTAACTTCACTGGCTTTTCCTTCTGCTTTTGCAAATATAACATCAGATACACCCATGTAAATCAGACATAACTTCCTTGTTGAAGTGGGTGTATACTGTTGTAACTGACAGGAAAAGAGAATCATAGAATGGTTTGGGTGGGAAGGGACATTATAGATCATCTAGTTCCAACCCCCTGCCACAGCCAGGGACACCTTCCACTAGATCAGGTTGCTCCAAGCCCCGTCCAACCTGGCTTTGAACCCTTACAGGGAGGAGGCAGCCACAGCTTCTCTGGGCACCCTGGGCCAGGGCCTCACCATCCTCACAGTAAAGAATTTCTTCCTTATATCTCATCTAAATCTACCCTCTTTCAGTGTAAAACCATTACCCCTTGTCCTATCCCTACACTCCCTGATAAAGAGTCCCCTCCCATCTTTCCTGTAGACACCCTTTGAGTACTGGAAGGCTGCCATAAGGTCTCCCTGGAGCCTTGCCTTCTCCAGGATGAACAATCCCAACGCAATTAAGCCTGTCCTCATAAAGGAGGTGCTCCATCCCCCTGATCATCTTTGTGGCGCTCCTCTGGACTCGCTCAAGCAGGTCCATCTCTTTCTAATGCTGGGGGGCCAGATCTGGACACAGTACTGTAGGTGAGTTCTCACAAGAGCAGAGTATAAGAGGAGAATCACCTACATTGGCCCACTGCCCACACTTCTCTTGACGCAGCCCAGGATATGGTTGGCTTTCTGGGCTGCCAGTGCACATTACTGGCTCATAGTCAGTTTTCCAACCACTAATATCCCCAAATCCTTCTCTGCAGGGCTGCTCTAATTCTACAGCCTGTAGCTGTGATTGGGATTGACCTGACCAACATAGGGGACTTTGCAGTTGGTTTTGTTAAACTTAATGAAGTTTGCATGGACCCACCTCTCCAGACTATCAGGCTCCTTCTGGATGGCATCCCTTCCCTCCAGAGTGTCAACCGCACTACACAGCTTGGTGTCATTGGAAAACTTTCTGAGGGTGCACTCAATCCTACTGCCCATGTCACCAACAAAGATGTTAAACAGTGCTGGTCCCAATACCAACCCCTGAGGAACGTCACTCGCCAATGATCTCCACTTTGACATTGAGCCATTGACCACAACTCTTTGAGTGTGATCATCCACCCAATTTCTTATTCACTGAGTGGTCCAACTGTCAAACCCATGTCTCTCCAACTTAGAGACAAGGATGTCATGTGGGACAGCATGAAATCCTTTGCACAAGTCCAGGTAGAAGACATCAGTTGCTCTTCCTTTAACAGAGCTTTGAAATTTCTGAACTCAAGTGCTGTGGATTTTCAAAACATTTAATGGCCAACTTCCATTTTTCAGAAATTTAAATAGTTTTGTTTGCCTAGATTGTAAATTATTTGGACACAAACTGACTAGGAATCACTAACAGGAGTTGTCATTAGATCTTGACATGTTTCTGCTTACTTGAGGGTAGTATCTGCATTCTTGGGTCCAGGGCATTGCTAAGATGCCTTCTTTTCCTTTAGTTTCCCATAGGATTTTAAGAAGTTACTTCTGACAATTGTAACATTCAGAATGTGATTTAGCTGCCTAAGCACTGGAACCCAGTACTATTTGAGGTTCTCTGGGGGAGTCAAGATGCTTGCACTGGTCTGGCAGATACAAGAGAAGAATGGAGTTCATGATCCAAAAATCCATTTTCTTCTGGAATGGCAGCTGGAAATCACACCAAAAAGAAAAAAAAAAAAAAAAAAAAAAAAAAAAAAAGTCTAAAATGAAGCACAGACACATACCTCACATTAAAAGTTTTACATTGTATTACTTTATATTTAATTTGGGAATCATTGCCATTTTTCTTTCTTCCTTTTTTTTTTTTTTTTTTTTTTTTCTCTGTTACCCTGCCAAAGAAAAAATATTCTCCTTTTGTCTGGGACATATATTGGCTGTTGACATTTCTAAAACAAGACAACACTGTTATTTCAGAACTTCAGTCTGTGCACTATAATCTGCCTGATTTTCATACCATATAGACTTACTTCTTACCCTCTGACAACTTTAATTTTGAGCTGATGTTTCATCATGCATCACTTAAAAAGAGATAATTTCTCTGACAACAATGTACTAGTACTACATAAGAGTGATTGGAATATCCACTGGACAATAATCTAGTGAAATGATACAAGAATAAAAGACACAAGAAAACTGAAGCAAGACTGTCCCTGTCTTATTGGTATGTTTTCACAAAAAGCAACAACAATTCAGAATTATATTATGGTTAGTGGAAATGTGACTAGTCCTGTATATCTTGAAATATTAATCTCTCATTTCTTAACTATTTAGATTTTTTTTTTTTTTATTGCTATCTTAAATGTTAAAAGAAACTCACTGAGGACATAGCTACTACTGGAAGTTGCTAATGCCGAACAGAAATCAAGGCAAATAGAGCACAAACAAATAACTGGTTTTGCATTACACTTTTAAATAATATCTTATGTTCCTGTCAGCAGCTCAAAGCTATACATGTCACTTAATTTATTTTATTTAGCACACACAAAGTAACTGCATTTGGTGTTTGAATTGTAAAAACCATCTAGCACAGAAAAACTGTGATAATGGTAGCTATTGTGACATGTCTTTGGAGTCTATCCAGATCACTAAAAAGAGTCAGCTGCTACAAACATATACCCATCTAAAATTTATTTGTAGATGAATGGAGATATTTCACCCAAACCAGCAGTTAGAGGCAAAAGCCCTTACTCTGTCCTCCTAGCCACTTCTATGGCCTCTGAAACTTGACCAGTTGTGGTCTCTGGTACTCAGTGTCTCCAGGCAACCTGGATGGTTCAAGTTTTCTATTGATTCATCACTTCTTCAAGGACAGCAAAATTTAATTTTACTAGTTTCATGCCATTTTTCATTCCTGTCTTCCAGAACCAGATGGCTTTAATAGCAAAACAACAGATTTATTTCTTAAACTGAAGGTCAGACTTATAATTACATTCCTGGAAGCAGATTAGAGAATGCACATGCATATGTAGAAATGTAATACTAATTTAATTTAACAGTATTTCATCCTAGCTGATGTGGTACTTTTCACATAAACTTTCTTCAGTGTCATAACTCCATCCTGCAGAAACCTGTACTGCATTTTTAATAAAATAGATATTTTAGAAAAAGATCTGGTCCTGATCCATAGGCATCCCACAACAGAATGGAGAAAAATCAGTAATATATGGTAAAATCACAATATAAAGATAGAGATATGTTCATGTTCAATCCCCTTCAACAAAATAAGATCCAGTATACTTAGACCATTCATCATTTTGACAAATTTCTTAGCTGTAGCCATATATAGTTTAAGAACAGGGTCTTAGGTCATGTCATTTTTATAGCTTGATGAAAAGTCAGAGATGACACCAGTTTTAGTCAACTGATACATCTTCAGCACTGTCGTGAGTCTGAGGACTAATGAAATCCATTAAAAATCCCTAATCAGTAATTCATGTGCAAATCACCACAAAAAGTTATCCCCTTAATCAGTCACCACAAGATGACAGATGAAAGCCAAGCATATAACTGTGAGCACCGCATATCAAAGCCATTCTTAGCTCACCAGGTGCTATGCCACTTCCAAGTTGTACAGATGTTTCTTCTGCCTGTGCAAACATTTGAGTATTCAGACTCCATCAGAAAAGAATTTTTATGTCCTAATGAGTTTTGTGATGCTCACATCTGCCTGACCATCTGTTTTAGAGACTGACAAAGCTGACATCGCTCTGATGGCAAATCAAGAGCTATATTGTGCTTCCCAGTAAATAATACTTTGCCTTGCCACCTGGTGAAGGAAGAGTCAAACATGATAGGCTAACATTTTGTCTCATACGCTTTACTGTAGGAATTAAGTCTGAATTCCCGTTTTTGTTGTCTTCATAATATATAAAATTTTACCAAAATGTACCACATAATGTAACGTGATTTGTTTTAAAGGCTTTGTTATTCCAATAATTGTTTTTGTATCTAGCCCCTAATAGGGGCTATTGTTTTGTAAGATTTTTTTAAACATGTTTTACAAACTTTACAGTTTGTTACTCTATTTCTTTATTCTTGGTGAAAATCCATACTTTGTGTCAAATAAGCTAGACAAGATCTTTTCCTCTTGACTTGCCCCTTTACCTCTTCATGTTTATCTGTCTAGATTATAGTTCTTTAGGCAGAAACTCTGTATTTTCTACGTTCTGTAAAGGGTTTAGCATGCTTTCCTTGCTGAATGAAACATATTCAGAGCTTATATTATTTTACACCAAATGATGTTTTTTTTTTTTAACAACCTTCTTGAAATAACACTCACCTCTGTATAAAAGTAATAATCAGTCTTCTTTAAAATGGTGAAAGGAGCTACTCTAGCAGTAGTTTATACAGAGTTGTTTTCAGTGATCAAAAATAAATAAAGGAACTACACAACAGAACTTGAGTGAGAGTTAGTTCTAAAATTTACTGAGTCATATTAGCTGATTTTTTTTTTTTTTTTTCACTTGTACCAGTTTTGCCCGGTTCTAGGCTTTTTAGGTAGATATGTTTTTTCACAAGATGACTTTGTAGTGATGAAAACTGAAGTGTTTCCACTCAGGTATACCACAAGCTAGCCATTACTTTATTGTCACTTTTTCATCACTAGGTACTATTAAGCGATCTTGTTGTACCCTAGCTCTTTAGCTGAAAGTTGTCATACATTAAGCAACAAAGTAAACATGGAATTCCTGTGATGCATCTTTTTACTCAGAGCTAAGACTACAATGCTATTTATTATTTTTAGTTCAATAGCATATATCAAATCATCAAGAGATGAGGTTAATGTAATGTTGTGACAAGGCAAAAGAAAAGAACTGAAAAGTCACAGCTATTGGAAAGCTGAGAAGCATAGAACTTACAAGTTACAGTGCCTGTGAGTAATTTCCAATGATTTCATAACTATATGCAGAAAAAAAATGCATTTCCCATATACATCAGAAAGCAAAGAAAAGTTTATCATTGACAGAAATAGTCTTTGATGAGTTCTTAATCTATATAATTTGAGTTGTAGTTTTTTGTCTGCTCCATACAGCATATTAATCTGGATCAGAAGTACAGTAAAATGACAAATACTGGGGGAGTCAACTTGTGCTTTGTTCTTTTCTCAGCTCCAAGCAAGCAATTTCTCAGCTTGAACACAAAGATGGATACAGAGACATAAAAATCCATAGATATATATGTATGTACAGATTTAGAAACAGCTATATATTTGACTGCGCTGGTCATACATCCATTGAAAAATAACTTGCACAGTTATATTCACACTGATGACAGGTAATTAAGAAAAAATAACTTAGGTCCTATATTTTCTTTTTCTTGAAAAGACATATTATTTCAGTAATGTTTCTTCCCTGAGAGAACTGTCATAGGTAAGGAAGTCTTTTTTAGAGACTTCAGGGGTATATTATGGATACCTCATTTCCTAGTTCAGTGAGGCAGAACTATGATGAAAAGTTTTAGCAGGAAATTACAGCAGAAGTTTGATGAAATCTCCTTGGAATGTCTTCTCCTCTCTCGCTGACTTGAAAATAACATTTTAGTGCATATTGTGTTCTTGTATACTTGTATATGAAGACATTTTTAGAGTAGCTTTCAACACAGCACTTCTTTCCAAACTTCTATTCTGAGATGTTTATCACTGATGCCTTTTGGTAGTTTACTGGAAAGAATAATATTCCAATCTGATATCTAGAAGGAGAATTGCCATTTTGAAAATATGGAAACAAACCAGAAATTCCTGCTAACAAACCATTTCTACAAGCAGTCTTACTGATATAGTGAGGGTGAGATCAGTGTCAAATGACAGCAAGTAACCATGAGGAGATGTGAGTAGCACAATTATCTGTACTTAGCTTTCATTATCTTTTTCCAGATGAATAGCAGCTGGACAGCCTGACAAAACTCTAACTTTTCTTCTTCCTGGAGATCTGTAGTATAAAAAGATATTCTGTGGGTAAGCTGGCAGAAAGGTGAAGCATTGCAAGGCTGCTTCTGTGACCATGTGGATGATTCTGTGATTCCATGAAAGTTCATAACTTTCAGACTGAGTTTGGTTTAAGAGAGAAGAGAATACTGGAAAGAGACAGAATGCTCCTTTCTTTGACTCATAAATAATTCTAACTGGAATTTAGGTTTTGTGTATTTCTATGTAAATAAAGACCATAGCTCAAATGTGCAAATGTTTATGATTTCACTCTGTCTACTTTTAAAATAGTGCCTGTACAAAGAGATCTGCTTTTTTCTCTATAAGGATAATGAGCTGCCATTTCTTCAAAATGTGTACTAAATTGGAGAGAAGAATAATAGTTATATCTTTATTAATTTGGCTTGTCATCTCTTAGTATTCAATCTTATTTAAGCTATCTCTGCAAATAGTTGGCTCAAATGGCATATGTCCAAATGAAGAAGAAGAGCCTACTAAGAAAGAATCTCCTGAGTCACAGCGTCTAGTCTTCCACTGTTACAAACACTAATCGTGTCATGTCCCTTTCTTAAATGTATTGCAATCTCTTGTTAGCTCCCTTGGAACGCAATTAAAAAATCTCTTTGTTTTAATAACTAGAAATCTTCTTGTAATTTCCAACCAGTTTATTTTGATTCATCGTGTGTAAACTATGCTCCTTATCTGCAATATCTCATTTCCTTCCTTGGCATTTATAATCTCTATGGATACAAAAATTTCCACTCACCCTTGGTTTTACTAAGCTTTTTACTTTTTTTCTTTTGAGGATCTCTGTTCCCTTTATAAACCCAGCTGTCTTTCTCCATAACTACTCAGTGTCTTCTCAGTTTCTTTAAATTAATTCAAAAGTGTCCTGTATAATAGAACTACTGCTAGTACCCCTCTGATAATATCTCTTCTGATACATCCCAGGGTGTGTATTTTCTTTCTCGAAGCCTTGTCACATGAGAGCTCATCACCATATTGAGTTTGGAGCTGCAGATATAACCAGAGAGTGACATGATTCACTGGACCATGAGCAATATTTTTCAGCCATAGATCTGATGACAAGAGACTGGTGGTGTCATTCTGGACATGCAGGTCTTCTGCCTTGAAGTGTTTCATTTTAACTTCCATGTCTATGGGTGCAAGGGAACTTCTGTCAAGAAGTTTTCTCCTTGCAAATCTGTGATATTTTCTAATTTTTTTTTGTTTGTTTATATTTTTGTTTGTTCATTTGTTTGTTTTCCAGCTATACACATTAACTACTTTATTTCAGTGTGGTTTAATGTAATTATACACTTACATTTAATTAAGTAGAATTTTCTTGAAACAAATGTTTTGGAAATGAAAGTGAAGCCTGACTACAAATATCTGAGTTTTTTATTTTCCCTTCCACTTTCCTCTTGATAATTCATAAGCTAGCAGAATGCCCACGTTTTAGAAACTTTCATATCAAAGAATATTGCTTAGTACTGAGTTTTACTGAACTAAACAACTCCGTCATCTATCCTTCACTAGTACTTACAACAAGTCACACGTACACAAAATAAAGCTTGCAGTATGCAAAGGAATATAGGAGAATGCATTTGTTTGTATTACGCTATTCTTCATGTAAATGTTCAGAAAGATTTATCTAACCAGAAAACTATAATTTCTCCATAAACTTATTCTGCACATTATATACATCTAAATTTCAAGTTATGAATTCTAGAGTCCTCTTCTGGACAGATCCTTTCTTTTCACAAATGAAGGCTTTGCCTAGCAAAGGCAAAGGTTAATCTCCCAATCAGCACTTACGTTTAGAGCCCTTAGTGTTTGTATATGTCCTTTGAAGTTATTGGAGACCACAGGCAACAGCCTAAAGAATTCAAAGTCCTTATGATACAGAAGTGGGTGACATCTATATATACTAACATGAGAAATAGTTGAATGCTGAAAAAAATATACCCTTATACAGTTGTTGTTATCATGCTTAGATATATTTGCTTTGAATATACTTTCTATTCACTGTCTATAATTGAAGCCAACAGTTATAGTGAAAGTTCTGCTCATTGTAACTGTAGGAACAATTTTGTTCTTTTTTTTTGTCACTGGAGAACGGTATAACAAATAATAACTATGCATTAAATGAAACTTTGTCATTTATGGTTCTGAATGTATTATATTCCAGATCTTTTACTAGTTTAAACTAACTTACCACCACCATTTGCCCCATATTATTTTTTTCTGCAAGTTCACAGAGAGCTTTTATGCTCCTAACTTCCTCATGACTTCAAAAGTAAATTCAACCTAATATTTTAATGAATATTTAAGAATTGAAATATAATACTGCTTGAACACCTCAGAGCCCATCTTTCCATAAAAAGATCCCGCTGTCAGGAATTGCCCTCCTATTTGACTTGTACACAACTGAGTACACCATCAGTGCTCAGCAGCCCAGATGGAGCAGCAGGAGGCATTGTGTAAAACGTCTCACAGCAGATTACATTATTCTCTACATGGAGAACTGAGCAATCTGTCATGCCCCTTTAAGGTTTTTACTTAGCAGCTCTGTTGGCTACTGCTTAACAGTGGCAGATACCTTATTCCACTATTCTTTGGACAGAGGTTGCCAGCTGGGAACTTATTTACAACAACAGAGGGGACATGATTCTAGGAAGTCCTTTTGCATGCTCTCAGAAACAGACTCTCCCTTTATTACTTCCTTTCTTAACTGTGTTTGGGGATCTAGCTCCAAATACATTATTCATAAAATAGTTTATATGTGTGTGTGTTAAATCAAATGAAAAGCTTCCCAGGAGAGGAAAGTGTCCTAATAATGTACACTTATTATGGGAAAGGACACTATCAAGGAAAATTTACCATATCTGTATCTTTTTAACATTAGTCTGAGTAGCTCAATGCAAACTGGAAGGTTGAGAGAAGTCAGGAGAAAAAATAGATTACTTTGGAATTATAATAATGTTGTTGGCTAAGTGTCTTTGCTGCTCAACTTTATGAAAGATCCAGGTTTTTTCTTTACTGTAACTGAAATCAGAAAGGTATACTTACTATTTTTCAGATGCTAAATGTATTACTGGTGTTTACTGCTACATGTGTAATGGAAGAGTACTAATCCACCTAAAATACATGGTTCATAATCTGCACAAATAATTTAAATC
Organism: Tyto alba; assembly: GCF_018691265.1. Classification (NCBI taxonomy): domain Eukaryota; kingdom Metazoa; phylum Chordata; class Aves; order Strigiformes; family Tytonidae; genus Tyto; species Tyto alba. Next base: position 4,214,632 of record NW_024881316.1, read on the forward strand.
TCTCTCTTCTGTTTGTCAGGGAAGATTTGCTGAATAGCTTCAAATTAAACATATACACTACTTACATGTAATGAATCTACTATTTAAAATAAACCAACAAACTTTATTTTGTGAGATTAAGAATTGGATTGCTGTTGGCAACACTTGAGCAAGAAAGAACTTTGGACTATTGAAATCAATGGGATTCAGCCAGTAAATTTTGGATTCACCCCTGACTCCCTAGTTTACCATGGAACTAACAGTCTACAGTTTGTTTTGCAGACAATAGAATGATTGAGGGGATGCACACAATTTATTTAGAATTTTTTTACATACATATATTTGATTTGTCAATGTTAACCCAATCACAAGTTTTGCAAAATCTAAACAGATTAAGTTGAACAGACTTAATAAATCAGATTTGAAAAACAGCAGACCCTTGTGGTGTGATTTTTTCTGAGTTGGATGATTTTTTATAGTTTATATGAAATAATGGTAGAACTATTACGGAATGAAAGTAATCTTATTTTTTAATTATGTCAAAATACATTTTTATATAATTATGTTGTGACTCATATGATGCAAGACAAAATAAAGTCCTTGCAAGCCCACGTTTGAGCCTCTGTACTTTAAGAAGCAGCAAAGACCGTTAGGACAAGAGGTAAATAAGTTTTTTAAGACATTAATTTATCCTGTAGTCATGAGTTAGATATCCAAGATATCCTACTTTTACAAGTACAGATATATTAGAAAACAGTGTCATCATCTCCAATTCAAGACACATAGGCTCCTACTCCAGCTTGATACCGGTGTATGTCACAATGATAGTCTCTATTAGAAATACATATTAGCATTATTAGTTCCACCCTACAGAACAGGAACAGATATAGAAACATTAAACTAGTATCTTAAAATCTGAGGGAGTCCATGCTAGAAAAAAAAAATTTAGTCCAATTTGTCATCATGGAGGTTAGTACAATAACCACGGGGCAAAAATTCCACTCTAGAAGCTCTCACCTTACAATTTCAGTAACTTCCTCTTGACTGAATGACAACACAGATTTAAAGTCTTCCAGCTTGTCTTTCCAAGCACAGATTTATCAAGGAATGAAAGAGAGAAGGAAATGTACAGGGATAAAAGGCCTTCAGAGCCTCTTTCAGACAGCGTGATAACATACCTGTTGCAGCAACTGCAGTCTGCCTCGCACCCTCAGTTGTGTTAAAGTTGTATGCACACTTGTTTTCTAAACTCCTGGGTTTATCACAGCTCCTTCTTTCAGGAACAGAAGCTCTTCAGAGAGCCAAATTTGTCCTTAAAAGTTCTGTGCTGACTTTGCTTTCTCATCTCACATTGGTGAGAGTTCTTCTGTGTGCATCTGTGAGTGTGTGTGATCTTCTAAAGAAAAAAGAAAGTACTAAGAGCAAAAACATGGATAATTAAACTTCTGGTAGCAGTAAGGCAAAAGGATAAAGTATATCAAATGAGGATAGTTATCAGAATACACTTGCAATGTTCAGGAAGTAAAACCCAAGTCCTTTTCAATCAGATTATATGTGTTATTAAAATAACATCTTTCTGTTCCTTTCAAGAGATACCTAACAGATACATAATGGGATACTTTTTACCTGGTCCAAAGCTGAAAGTCCAGGCAAGGAGCTCTGCTGAAGGCCTGCCTTATTTATTGGTAAAAAAAGTCTGATGTTGTACTTGCATGTTTATGTTCTGGTTTCTACTTCTTCATCTTGTGGTCTTCCTTCTGCTGCTTTTGGTAGAAAATAAAGAAATCGTTGCTCATGTTACAAATGCATGGTACTGCATTTCAAAGGACAAACCAACATTAGGTTTGCATGCTATATTACTAAGGGCAAGGTTAAGTATGTTTAAAGAGATACTGTCTATTAGCCAGAAGTGAATTACCGTGGAGATGCTGGATTTCTGCCCAGAGATAAAAAGCAGCTAAGATACCTCTCCAGCTACACTGATTAATTATGTATAAGTCTTACTATTAATCGTGTGGGCTTGTTCATTTGGTAAAATTGGGAAGTTACAGACAATCTATTCTTTTTGTAGTAAATAAATAAATATTTAATCCTCAGTCTGCTGGGTGAACATCATCTCTCAGAAGACAAAAAAGCTATGACCAAACCAGAGCTATGGATTCTGGCCATCATCTGGCATGAGTGTATTACACCTGACATAGCATTACAATTTTTAATCATGTCATGGTCTAACCCCAGCCAACAACTAGGCACCACACAGCTGTTTATGTGGAATGGGGAAAGACTCAGGGAAAGCAAAAAGTAAAACTCATGGGTTGACATAAAGACAGTTTAATAGGACATACAAGAAAGGGATAATAATAATAATTAATAATAATAATAGTAATAGAATATAGACTGTTTATAACCCCGGCAACAGGCTGAGCATGACATCATATGGTATGGAATATCCCTTTGGCTCATTTAGATCAGTTGTCCTTGTCATGTCCCCTCCCAGCTTCTTGTGCACTCCCAGCCTCTGCTGGCAAGGCAGTATGAGAAGTTGAAAAGTTTCTGATTTAGTATGAACACTGCTTAGTAACGACTGAAACATCAGCATATTATCAAAATTATTTTCATCCTACATCTGAAACACAGCACTACACAAGATACTAGGAAGAAAATTAAATTTATTCCAGCTGAAACCAGGACATCTCATTTGTTTTCAAACAGAAATAATGCAGAAAGACTGCTGATGATATTTTCAAAATTATTTAATAGTTATTAAGGAAAGATTTTATGAGTTTCCTAGCATATATTAGCTCTCTTGAATGTCTGAGGTGTCTAAGGCAAAGATCTCCACACTTCAGTTACATTTCAGTTTGTTGGCTTATGATTTAGTTTGATGCCTTCTGCTTTTTTTTATAATGACAATCAGTGAATTAGTTTTGTTCATCTACTTTATGTTAATCTACAATTTATATTGCATTTACATTGCCGGCAAAGCTATAGAACTTGCTCCTGGTTGTAAAGGGATTGTTGAATTTCAGTGATGAAACAACAAAGATACCCAGATTGCTTTTAAGTTCTAATACAAATAATGTGAGAAGCACATTAGGACTTAACCTACAGTTTTGATCAAACTTGAGCATGCAAGGTAATCTTTGGGACCAGATCCCTGACCTTCTATTCAAAACTGCTTTTTAAGGCAGAAATTTGTTTATGTACATCTGAGAAAGGACTTTGGAACTTTGAATATTTGAATGGTTGGACATTTACAGTTATTCCTTTTGCCAGTAGAGCAGGTAGTTGATAATAAAGTTGGTAGAATACATCATAGAATTATAATAAAATAGAATGAACATAACAAAGACCATATCTGCATGCTTCCATGTCTCCACAAGTGCCTAACATCACCAAAATACTTACATTTATCTTCTTCATTGGACCCTCAATATTTTTTTGACTTGTTCACTTACACAACATATGGGAGAGGGTTGCATTTATTCTTGATTGCATAATCATTGTAATTAGTCCCTCACCTCATCAACCAAGAGGTTGTACAAATAACCTTCAATTTGCTAAGCACAAAATGGATGATCTCAGAATTGTTCTTTATTCAAATTATATTTTGTCATTATTGACTTTCATTATTAAGTTATCAATTTCTTGTTGTGAATCCTGATCTGTTCCAAGGCATGGTGTTCAGGACCAAGTAGCATTTGCTCTGAAGAGCTGTGCTACACCATAGCACAGTGTATTACCAGGTAATTCAGGGCAGAAGGATTAATAGTTTGGTTAATGCTGAACCCCTATATATAAACTATATATAATTTCAGTGTTCGAGCTCAGACAATATTTATCCTGTCCCCATGGACCATGTATCTGATTTGAAGCTGTCCAGAGGACTAAATATATTTTATTTAGGTAGGAGCACATTTGTCCATCTGAAGCAGACTTCCTGGTTCACTTTCCTCTGTAAGGTATCTTATTTGCACTCTACAAAAACATTCTGCAAAACAATTTGCAGTAAGCAGAATAACTGAGGGATTTGCTTCAAATAGATACTACTGAACCAAAACTCAGAAGTAAATACAGATACAAGCTTCCAGATTATGCTACAAATTCTATTATACACCATACTCCTGTATCAGCATTATCTGGTGAAAGCATTACGCACTTTTAGTATTAATTATAAAAGTATTAAACTTCTCAACTATAAATTGTGGAATCAGATAGCCATACCTCTGAAACACTGCATGTCTTCAAAACCCTTCAGAACAGAGACAGACATAGACTTTATTTTATTTAGAAATATTGAAGAAAGTCAGTAGAAACTGGCTCTGTTATAGTATAGTTCTCTAAATCTACAAAATTCTGTAATCCCTCCTTTCTGCTAGCAGTCATTTTGCCTTCATCATCACATTGTACACATGGGGAACTTTAATTCTTGAACAGCTGGATAAAAACACTGTCTCCAGGAAAAAGAAGTATATAAAAAATATATTAAATCATGAATTAGGCAGAATCTTTTATGAGTCAGGAGCAAAGAAATACTCGGTATTCTGCCCACACCATACAACAAAAAAGCAACATATGTTCACAAGAAATAATGGTGTGAACCATTAGTCACATAATGGTTCACACACAAGATACATTAACATTCAAAAGTGAGATGGATTACAGAATCAGCTAATTAGTAACACTACCTACAGAGGTGAAAGAAAGTTCAGGAAGGTTCCAGCTAAACGGAGAAGCTGAACAAGAGGAAGCCTTACAAAGAAATCGAGAGTATTATGATGTAAATCTACACTAAAAAGTGCAATTGCTACCTTTCCTCACTAGAGGGAAGTAAGTCTTAATACTCCTTACAAGGGTGCTCTGAAAATGCACAGACTAGAGAAAGGATATCAAAATAATGTTCATCCATCCATATTTGTTTTGTCATGTTTTCAGGACTCCTTATGCACTGACTAATACTCTATACATATGGCAAAAAATAAAAAACAATTCTCTTGTAATGAAGTTGAGCAAAAAGCAAAAGAGAGCATGTTTAAGTTGAGCACTGAATTACTCTATCATTTGTACCCAGAGTAAATGAGGCCTTATGCAATAACAACCTCCTTCCCATTTCAGACTCCATTTCCTTATGATGTAGGTGCACTATCATCCAGGAAATCGCTGTCAGCTATGACTTGCTTACTGGGGAGCGGGAGAACCTGTAATCCCACTTCCTTTAAAAGCAGTCATCTACAGATATTACTAACTACTAGAGTTAAAAAAAAAAAAAAAAAAAAAAAAAAAAAAGGTGTTTTCTATACAGTAGAGTCACTCACATACTCACATTAGTATTTTCTGCATACTCCCACTAGCTTTCTTCTGGGGAGAAAGAAAATAAAGGATTCTTTGCAAATAATTAAATATCATTAATTAATTATGAGGAAGGCATGGTAACATACCTCCAGAGTTCAAGTGCATTGTGTATCTTGTTAATTTTGCTATTTTTTTTTTTTTTAATCTTTATATTTTGCACTCAAGTCTGGATTCTCTTATAATTTTAATTGAATCAGTGTAAAATGATTAAATGCCTTAGGAAATGTGGGCTTACTGATTTCTTTGAAGAAAAAAGCCCATTATTTAGGTTCAGAACAGGACGATATTTATTATGACTTGTCACCTTTTACCCCTTCTTGAAAGGAGCCTATAAGGGAGTTCCCATATAATGCAAGCTATATTTTTGATTGCTCTCATCAAACACATTGTTTTTACCAAAGATTTTCATTGACCTCCATATCTAATCTGCAGCAAGGTGGAAGAACAGCATTAATTTACTTTTTCCACAGATTTTACAGTTATTGGTTCTGAAGCTTCATACACCTAACCCACAAATTCTTAAATGATACAACTAGCTTTTGTGTCTATATTTTGTGAATAAATTTCTTCTTTACAACCTTTCAGATGGCAAACCCAATCCACCATCCAATAATATTTTTACCTGAAAAATGTATAGAATTCATAGCAAGCAGCTGGAGGATAAGGAATGATAAAGACATGAATTATTGGTTGCTGTGTGAATTGCTACAAGATCTTGGTTGATTTGGCAATCTGATAACAGAAGAGTACACAGAAGAAAGCCTGAAGACAAATCATAGTCAGATGTAGTTAAAAGGTAAATTACATTTCTTTTTTCTGTGTCTTCGGAGTGAGCAAACCCAAATGCTTTTTACTATGACTAACAATCTGGATGTAGTGGTTTCTGAAGGTGGAAACAATTCTAACAGCGTAGCTTAGTTGAAGTGATACTAGAATGGTAAAAACTAAGATAAAATCATACAGACAAGGCACTAAAAATAGTACTTATTTTTTTTTTTTTATCCCCAATAGTAACAAAAGCATGAATAGTATGGCAGCAATGTAAAGAGGCACTTGCAGTCAGGCATGAAAAACAAAATGAAAAAGAGCAGCTTTTAAGAGGGGGAAAAATCACTTGTTGTATCTTCAGATTTAACTATCTATTTCAAAATTATCAAGTTTTTTCTTAGTTTTTCATTTTAATATAGTAAATTTTTTCCTTAGGTCTTGAACTATTAAAGAAACTTCAATGAGATTATAAAGTATTCCCAAAAGAGCATTGATCCAAACAGAAGGCATTGGTCAATATAAAAGTGACACCAATGTACTGTCAGAAATGCTTAAGGCAATTTTTGCATGAGGAATAAATTTCTTGGCAATCTCAGACCAGACAGAGAACTTCAAATGAACTTTACACAGGTTACCAAACAGATTATAGCTCTTTCATACACTACAGTGCAAGACTGAATCTTAATTAGGATCAAGATTAAATTTCAATAATAAGTTTGGGTCACTATTTAAAACAGAGTAATTTTCATTATCAGTCATTTTTTTAACTTTTGCATATTTTATAAAAAAGGTTATCTTTTTCTTGTTGTATCAAATAAATTTCCTTTCAGTGAGGAAAGTTAGTGCAAAAAAAAAAAATGAACAATATCTCCTCAAAGTCTCTGAATCTCCTTTTCCATGTTTCTGTATTTGCAGAGTAAAAACTGAGGTCCCAAAAGGCTCTGTTTTAAAATGTTTTGTTAAGGAAAATATAGAATATATTAAGACAAACTTTGCATTTGTTAGAGGTCAAGTTTTTCCAGCAATACCCAAACATGTGCAGAATATCTGCAGTCATATTTCAAAAATTTAGTCAGATGTCCACAGACATTAATGCTGTCTATGAACCTCTGAAAAATGCAGTTGGTACTTTCTGTATCTTTCAGTGCCTAATTACCTTGAAAAAAACTGGTCAATTTTTCCTTTACTGCTTTTAATGTGGATGCCCCCCCTGTGTTTGTATTAATCCCTCCAATGCTACATGAACAAAAAGAGAAAAAAAAAAAAATATGACTAATGCAGTATCATTTTTCCAGTAGCCCCTATGAATTTCAAAGCACTCTATGCTTATCTAGCTAATTAGGCACTCAGAGACAATGCTAAAACAAATTTCAGTGTGCAAAGAAACAAATGCAAACTGAACATATTTGCCTCTGTTCATCTATGTGTTTTGTTTTCCTCTTCTTTTTCTATCCCTTTGACAAGATGCTCTTTTTCATTTTATTTTTCGTGCTTGACTGGAAATGCCTACTCCACGTTGCTACTGTACTAGCCACATTTCTGTTATTATTGACAAAACAAGCTCTCTTTACTGCCTTGTCTGTTTGGTCATAGTTTAACTTTTACCAGTCTCGTATCACTTCAGCTAAGCTGCTAAATTAGAACTGTCTCCACCTTCAGAAGCTGCTATATCCAGAGTAGTAGTCAAAGCACAGAGTATTTGCATTTTTCCACTTAACACTTTTGCAACTTCTACCTATTTTTTTAGCAGTAACAATATCTCAACTCAGTAAGAAACTATAAAGGTTTAGTTGGGTTTCTGAACATTCTCAGCTTTCTTCTCTCTAGTGAATTTTGCAGAGAAATTCTTGAGTCTTTCTTTTTTCTGTATCACTGCTGCTTCCATATGCAAGGAATGATAGGTGAGAAAATTCTTACTCTTAGAGAATCATTCATGACAACTTCAGGAGTTCCCCAATTTAAGATAAGGGAGTCAGCAAGGAAAAACCAGGTTTTTAGCCATTTACATTTACATTTCCTACTATCAATAGTGCAGTTCTAATAAGTTAATTTAATACTGCATGCATTATTATCATATAAGTAACTTCTTTTAGACTACCATACAGTTAGAGAAATCTCTACTGCCCAAAAAAGTCTGGCCCATGACAAGACTCACCACAAACATTTGTAAAATAAATGTTTCAAAACAATGCATCCTGAAAATGCACATGAATGAAGAGGATCTTGAAAAGAAAGAGAGAGTTAAAAATCATGTTGTATACTATCTTTCTTCCACAGATTTTTATGATCATGTTGCACTCACAGTATGAGATACAATTCTGGAGAATTACATTTAAATGTCAATCAAGAACTGGGTCCTTGTACAGGGTTTATGTGGCAAGGTTTTGGTAGTGGGGTGGGACATAGGGGTGGCTTCTGTAAGAAGACACCAGGAGCTGTCTCCATGTCAGACAGAGACAGTTTAAGCTGACTCCAAGACCACCAGCCAATGCTGAGCCCATCAGTGATGCTGGTGGCACCTTTGTGATAAACATAGTAACATAGAAATATAACATGTATTGGGATAGAAAAGACATTCAAACATCATCAGATCCAAGACCCTGCCATGGGCAGGGACGTCTTTCACTAGATCAGGTTGCTCAAAGGCCCCTCCAAACTGATCTTAAAGACTTCCAGTGACAGGTATTCACAATTTCTCTGGGAAACCTGCACCAACAATTCACCTTCATTTGTAAAGAATACCTTCCTTATATCCAGTCTGAACCTACCTTCTTTCAGTTTAAAACCATTACCCCCTTGTCCTGTCACTACAGGTCCTAGTAAAAAGTCTTTCCACATCTTTCTTATAAGCCCCTCTTACATATTGAAAGGCTGCCCTAAGGTATCCCCTAAACCTTCACTTCTCCATGCTGCACAGCTCCAACTCTCTCAGCCTATCATCAGAGGAGAGGTGTTTCAGCCCTCTGATAATTTTCATGGCCCTCTTCTGGACCTGTTTTACAGGTCTATAACTTTTTTGCACTGGAGACCTCAAAGCTGGGCACAGTACTGCAGGTGGGATCTCACCAGCAGAGTAGAGGGTCATGCAAAAGATGTTTCTTTTTATATGCAGTCCAGGTTATGGTTGGCTTTCTAGGCTACAAGTGCACATTGCTAGCTCATGTCTACTTTGTCATTCACAAGTATTCAGAAGTCCTTCTCCACGGTGCTGCTCACCATCCTTTCATCAATTATATTTAAGAAAGTGTAAAAAATTCTGCACAGCAGCTGTGAGAGAGGAGTGAGAAAATGTGAGAGAAACAGCCCTGCAGACACTAATGTCAGTGAAGGAGAAAGGGGATAAGGTACTCCAGACAATGGAGCAGAGATTCCCTTGTGGCCTGTGGAGAAAACCATGGTGACAGAGATTGTTCCCCTGCAGCCAGTGGATGACCCCATGATGGAGTGGACTCTGGCAGAAAATGCAGTCTGAGGAGAGAAGCCGTCTCAGGATTTGGTTTTCTGGAAAGACCTGGTCCATGGGGGACCCATGTTGCAGCAGTCTGTTCCCGAAGGACTGTGCGCATGGAAAGGACACATGCTGGAATAGTTCTTGAAGTATTGTAGCGTGTGGAAAGGACCCACATTAGAGAAGCTCATGAAGAACCGTATCTCATGGGAGGGAACCTATGCTGGAGCAGGGGAACAGCATGAGAAGGAAGGAGCAGCAGAGATGAAGACTAATCACAAACCTCATTCCTCACTTCCCCTGTGCTGCTCAGTGAGGAGGAGGTCTAAGAGTCAGGACTGAAATAGAGCCTGGGAAGAAGAGGAGGGATGAAGGGAAGGTGCTTCTAATTTTGTTTTTATTTCTCACTCTTGTACTCTGTTATTAAGTGACAATAAGTTAATTTTTACTTGAGTCTGTTTTGCTCATGATATTAATTGGTGAGTGATCTCCATGTCCTTATCTCAACTCATAAGCTTTTCCATCATATTTTTTTCCCCTGTCCTTCTCAGGAGAGGGATAGGGCAGTTTGGTGGGCATCTGGAAGACAGACAAGGTCGATCCATCTCAGCCGTTCACACCCTATTTGCAAAGTTATTTGAATTAGCAGTTAATTGGAACCCCATAATTTTACCATATGGAATAACTTTTACACTTTCTTCTCTTTATAAACTCTCATTTCCCTTGGATTTTAGAGGAAATTCAGGGGTTTTATTTACATTTAATATCTAAAAATTGACATTATTATATTGATATTTTTGCTAATTAGAATTCTGAACACCTGATTATTCTTTTTATTTCCAGTTTGCACATTACCTGCATTGGTTTAAAGTGTGTTAACTCTCAGATATCATTATGTACAATTCTGTCACTTAAAGAAATAAAAATGTGACATCTATTATTTCTGAAAAATAGTTTGTGATTAGATTTAAATTTTTAAAAGTAAATTAGGTTGAGATACAAGTGATTCTTAAAGTACACGTAAATATTTTCATTTGATTATAAAAAGTAATTATGTTGACAAGCAATATGTTTGAAAGTGAAAGTGGCATTATGAAAAATTAATGTAATCACTGAACTGCTTGATAGCTCTTGAAAATATGATAATAAAATAAATCAAGGAGTTGTCACTTTGCAGAGTAGAAAAAACAAGGTTTGGACAAAAGTAAATGTTCTAAGAAAATCAAATAATGATATGGAAAAAAAATGCTGTCATACTCAAATATAGGCTTTAGACATTTATTTCTGACAGATGTTTCACATAAAATTCCCATAATTCTGTACCTGGAACATTTTACCTGAAAATAATTGCTACAAAGAGATTGACTAGAAATATCCATTGGCCTAAAAGAGATCTTTAATGCATTTTCTGTCATGAACTTGGGCTTACCTAAGTGATGTAGTCAACCAAATTCTTCACTCATTCATAGAAGTCATATTTCCAGACCTTAGTTTCAAAAAATTTTTGGAACTTCAAACTAGACTCAATAATGGAGCATCATGCCCATGAAAAAAAGTAACCTTGTAAAAAGTACAATACCAATTATTTGGGCCCAAAAGAACCCATAGAACTAGGTGTTCAGGTTCTCTACATAATTTAACGGAATAATTAAACATCTCTGAATGATACTACAGAAAGTATGGTGATGTACTACAAGAAATATGGCAATGCATTTATCCAACAGGAGGTGCTAAGCACACAGATTTGAATTATAACATTGCCTTACACTGAAATTAAATGTATGGGTCAGTGCTCAGGTAGGTGTATACTTCTGTTTCATTGGCACCCAGAAGAATTTGGGTAGAATGTAAATGCTTTGTCCAAAACTGTAATTCAAAAAAACACTGCTCAGTTATTGATCAAGGTTGGAACAAAGGTCTGCCTGATGTCTGCAATAACATATTTCTGCATGCCCAATTCTGATTAATTACATGAAAGCTTTGCTCCTGCTTATGGTCCATTGATATCCACAAGGAAGAGTTCAGAAAGGTTCAGTCCATGGTGACAGGATTGTTTTCTACAGAAATTCACTTGCTTTGCAGTGGGCACTTTCTTCTTTCTGTCTCATCAGTCAAAGGTGATGATATTATCACACATCACAGATATACATAAAGTGGAAGTCTTGAGATCTGTGCTGTGCCCAGCCTATAAAGCCATATCTTGCACATCCCAAGAGAAGGTGTAAATAGAAAGAGGACTGAAGTACATTCTTCCTGTTCAGACATACTAGATGGAGAGGTCAGGCAGAGGAGGAAAAGAGAAATAAGATCTAGTAGCTGAGCAGTTAGGGCAGCTGTGTTCTGCTCTTTGCACTCATGACTGGGTACTTTTAATCCAATTATTTAGATTAAGGCATATAAACAGTGAGAGTGAAAGGACTGAAATACAATACTTGTCTCTAGGCAAACCCTGAGTACTAAACAAGAATTATCCTGTTCATGTTTTGTACACCTTCTGAAGCAGTTCCTTTTCCATTAGCCTTATAAAGCAAAACTAGAAAGGGTACATCTACATGTCTATATTTAGTAAAGCAACCAGGAGCTTTGATTAAGAACCAGATCTTCAGTTCTGAAACGTAGGATAACTATGTGGTATCTTTTAACATCGGGCACCCCCAACCACAGATGAAGAGCACCACATTTGTTTACAATCTACCATGCCAGCACTGAAGAAGGCTGGGACAGCCATCGATCAGTCCAGGGGCTAAGGCCAGTCTGCAAAGCAGTCTTCCCTGACCCTGGGAATGCTGATTGATTTGGGCTGAGAAACTGAGGGGAAATGAAAGGTAAAGGATGAGCTAAAAGTTCTATGCTGCTTTGCATAGACCTCACTGGGTAAAAGGCAGTGCAGTACAAGCAATATGAGATGGTCTGACCCTCAGATATGTGGCTATATTTCCCAAATGCATTATAACTGTTTACTGTTGTTCTTACAAAAAGTGAAATGTCATTTCCCATAATAGAAAAAGAATTTTTTTTCTGGTAGTGGGCCAAAGGTTTTCAGAGAGGTCAAGTTTTGAAGACAGTGGAGAACATTGACATCAAATGGGCAGAATTTTGGAGCCTTCACTAATAGTGGAAAATTGAAGATAGTTATGCTATCAGAGCACAGATTACAGTCTCAGTGTTGTTAGAGAGAAAATTAAATCTTCTTTTCCTTGTAAATTGAAAACATCTGTATCATATGGCATGTACTTTAAATATGCATGTGGTTATGTACTTTGAAGGCAAACTTGAAGTACAGCAGTGTTTTTAATGTTATATATCTTAGTGTATGTACTATTTAATTGACTAGAGACAGTCAGCAACTGATCAGGTTGTATCTTACATGCAAAACAACATACAATGTTACCTCTAGCTGAACTATATTGACCAACATTTTATTACTGTGCCCTTTTTTTGGTTGAATAATTGCAAAATGACAAGAATATGTACACATTCTAGAGGACTGACAGCAAAAGGAACATGTGAATACTTGGTCTGTAAAATGAAAGAAAATAAAGAAGAAACAAAGGGCAGAGTGGAACTTGTTGGACACGGATGACAGAAGTAACTCTAAATCATTTGAAGAAAATGTAATTCAATTACAGATATAGAAAGAGCAAACTTTGATCTTTCAAAGGCTAAATGACAAAGGTACTATAGTGCAGTCCATGCAGTCAAACAATGACAAATCTTTGGAAAGAATAATTTAATAAAAACATGTGTTACTCAGGACAAGAAACAGAGAATAATTAAATGTTATATTAGTTATGATTGTTAGTGAATAGTATTTCTAAGAATAGTTTATTGACTCCATTTCAGATGTGACTGAATGATGGTTATGACTGATATCTCAGGAAAATATTGTAGTCAGTACAAATGGAAAAGAACAGGAAAAAAATAGTAAACCAAAAATGTTAATCTTACTAATTCAAATAAAATATAGGAAATAAAAACCACTTTTAAAAATAAGTAGTTATAAATGAGTCTGATACATAATATGAAGGAGGCAGTAGAAGTCGTATAATTAAAAGCATATTATTAAGCAAGTTCAATAACAGTTACAGAATTCCATGAATTGATGGTCTTGCCACATTCTAATACATAGACTTGGAAATTACAAATTCCCTGTTCTGCTACAAGACACAGGAAGACTACTTTCTCATTATTTACTCTTTATTTCTACTGATTGTTTTTCAAGGTCAGGCTAGAATTTTTTTGTTGATTTTGTTGTATTTTTAGTGGAAATGGCACTAAAAAAAAAGATGCAGGATTAAAAAATACAGTATTGAAATACTGTCTCAAAGGTATAATCAGCTGGGATCTGGATCTGATCAAATTAAACTCATTCTTGAATATCATAATACTTTCAAATTTACCCTTTTATGTGAGGTGATTGAATGTCTTCTATGATTTCTACTTGGGATTTTAGGCTGCATCTGGGATCCTTGTAGAATCAGATTTTTGATTAATTTGTGTGTGTGGTAGCCCTATCATAATTTCATTAGCATGCAAATCATAATATCTAACAGTTTTCTTTCCTGAGAGTTCAAAACAGTTAAGAGGGTAATCATCACTAGTATTAATTTGAATGTAGGTTAAATACAGCATAAAAAGTTGAAGTGACACACTGAAAGTCAGAAGTCAGCAGTAGAGCGGTAGATAAAATCTGGGTACACTAATCCTCAATTAAAACAGAAACACCCATTCAGATTCCCTCCAAGGGCACACTATATCATTTTATTATAGGGTTGCATTCTTTTTTAGAAGTTTGTTTTTGACAATAGAAGTAACTTATCACTGGATAATTAGAGAGGAAGCTAATAGCTGAATATGCCTCTGTTCCAATGGAAGAAGTGACACTGACCTAAACACTGAAGCTAAATACAGATACACTTTTTTATTTGATGGCTGCTGATTTATTTGCTCCATTGCATGTTGCATATAAAGTAGCAATATAAGAAAATATATCCATACTATTGAAAGAAGTTGGCTTGTACCTAAGGAAAATGATTTCTCATACCTAAGGAATCTAAATTCTATTTCCAGCTCTGCCACAAATGTCCTGTGTGATTTAGAACTATCTTTCAGCCTCACTGAGATGCAGTTGTCTTGTAAGTAAAAGTTTCTAAATGTCTCTGAGACAGAAATAGAATCGTTAAAAATGTTTTGGATCAGTGTTTTAAAGGCTCTATGATATTTTTATCAAAAGCAATACTTCGCGTAAGCAGAAATGTTGCATCAATGTTATACTATCTAACTACACATTTTTCTGCATTGTATAGAGATCTTGCACCTGCTTTTGATTGTTTTGGTGTAGTTAATAAAAACAGACATTGTTAATATAGCTCTGACAAGCATTATTCGGAAATATTTTTATTATGTGATTAACAAACTTCAAACTGTACATATGCATTAGAATTTATAGTAGATTTGCACAATAACATGAGTGTTACTAATGTACCATGAATATCTGAATATCATTAATGCAATAATAGCAAAGGTCTCACTCTCTTTAAGAACTGCAATTAAGTCACTTGTCTATTTTATGAATTATGAATTTTTCTTTGTACTAGCTGAAAAATTGTAGGGAATCTTTCTTTTCTAATGCAAACTACATGAACATAATTACTAACCTACACATAGAAGACTGTATTGTCTGTATCACAAATAAAGATCAGAAACATGATACATTACCCAACCAAATTTAACATGATATCAAGTTACCTCACAGAAAAATAAGAGAGATTGAGCAATGGTAAAGAACGACACAATCATGCTGAATTACAACAATGAAGAAAAATAATTCAGAAAAATAAAACATCATCTCATTAAGCAGTCTCTAATCCTTGAAGATTTCTAAAGCATTTTCTCCATCAAAAGTTTATCTGAAAATTTTTCACTACATAGCGCCTTTCTGTACAGCAGATTGACCACTGATATAATTTGGTACAGCAGTTCTTAATTTAAATGTAAAAATAACAAAGTTTTATTGTTCTTCTGCCAGATAAGCATACGTGTTAATGGCCATATTAAATCAGGGTTTTTTCAAGCTACACTTTTTTAGGTTAAAATTGACTTCTAAGAGTCTAAGAGGCTTTTGAATGAAAGCAAGGAAAGACGTAGAAAACTTCCTTCGAAGGAGTATTATATGTTCAATGACAAATACTGTTAAAGAACAGCTTAGGTTAGCAAATTTTGCCCTTATATATTTACCAGTGTTGAGGATGTTGAATAAACAAGTGGATGTAATGTTAAAATTTTACACCTCTAGGCCATAATTTCGACAAGCCTACTAATTAGCTTAGAACTAATTAGAACTAATGAAAAGCAATACTACCAACACTTTGTGGTTTATTTTATTTCTATAGAGAAGATTAGAAGTTTAGGGTAACCATTTGTTCTCAGGCCAAAAGAAAAAGCCAAGTATTCAAGGTTACTGGATCTTTTTAAAGGGATATATTTTACTGGTGAGGAATATGATTCTTTCTCTTCCTAGCAAACCCAGTACATATTATATTAAAAGGTTCAAAGGATTGCTAGCCCTTACTTTGCTGACCTATTCTTGTAACAAACTTCTGGGAAAAATTCCATTATGATCATTTATATACACACAGTCAATATAACAACAAACAAGAAAAGGTTTTATAGCTGACTAAATCTTACTAATACTCCTAACATTAATACAAAAACTGATAGGCAGTTTTTACTGTTTCCAACCTGAATTCATAAAGAATGCAACCAAACTGAAAATATATTTTGTGTCTTTAAATTTATGGTGGCTGTTGAAAGCACTCATGAAATCTGACCTATGTTAAGAGATGAAGAAAAGGGGAGAAGACTAGCTCCTTAACAGATAATTTTGTATCCTGTAAACCCTAAGGTAGGTTTTGTTTTAGTTAATGAACTAAAATATTGCTGTCCTAAAGATTCTTCATCATTTTTACAGTACCCTGAAAGGTGATAACTAGAAATATAGATTCTTCATGATCATACTGCATTTTATATACTGACAGTGTGAACAGACGACTTCAAGAGTCAAAAGCTCTCTTGCATTTCAACTGAAGGCTTTGGGATATAGATGTAAATCCTCAAAATACTAGTAGTGGATACCTTGTTAGGCAATAAAAATTGATGCACACAATGAATTATGAACAGAAACACAGAAGAAGCCCTAAGGGAGCTGATGAATGTGAAGGTATGGTTTTTAGCCAATAAGAGTCAGCACCCATGTGGCAGCCAAACATATTCATCAGGAACAGAAGAAACTTCTTTGTGGCGGGATTTTTTTTCTAAGTCTTTTAAAGTACTTTTTGTCACTTTGACAAGTGACTTTAGAAGGGATCACAAAGTAATGCTGGGACTCAATGGTCCCCTTTCCTTGGTTCAAATATTCTGGCCCACCTTCAGTTTGAATAAACACATTTCATTCATCTACTAAACCTTTCCAAAAAACCTTCAGAGGATAATCACTCACTGGAAAGTGTGAGAATTCATGCAATCATCTCCCAAACCTTTCTATGTGAATCTCTAACACTTCCCTATCCTACAAGCTTTTCACATGCCCGGAATATTTTCCTCAGTGTCAGTTTTCCCCATCAGCAGCTCTACATTCTCTTTATAATATAATTTTTTGCCCTTGACAATATAAATGAAAAAAATTTATCATTGATTCATCCTTACTAGAATTTGTGCTTTTAAACTGTAGAGAGTAAATGGTAATATGCATGATAGAGGTTTGATACCGATTCTGAAAACTACCTTGTCCTTTCCTGAATTAGAAAAAGTCCATAGAGTAATTGGAATAAAAGCTGGTTATTTCCCTTTTTTAAAAATAAAGTCTGGCTGACCTACAGATTTTATGCGAAACATTGGGACCTAGCCTTTAAGCTAGGTTTTTGGAGTCATAACCAACTACATGGTGTTGAGTAATACTGAAGAAAATACCTGTTTCCCAGTGTCTAGTGCACAGTGGAAGAATGAACACACTAAAGTAGACTTTAGCCTAGTCCCAAGCAAATTCATTAATGACTTTAAAAACATGCTACATATTCTCTCCATGTATAATCAGTATAGGAATTTTCAAGAAAATTTGAGATAGAAGAAATAAACAAAATGCAGTTATTGCTTTGAAAGACACTTTTAAATGATCCCGAAAGCAAAAACATTTTTTGTTTTCATATTCCATTAAAAAACCCTCTATTTTCACAATAAATTCACTGTCTCTGAAATGGACATTCTTCAAGACAGAAGTAGTAGATTTTACTGTTCGCAACCATGACTGGGAGAAGACTAATACTCTTCATAAAATCACTTTGTAATTCATTGTGGTCTCAACACTGCAAAATATAAACATTTTACAGTAGATCATACATCAATTGTGATAGGTTACAATGAATGTTATCAAATAATATCACACAGAAATTAAGTTTCCATAAAACAGAGCAATGTATAAATTCAATCCTACCCTGAAAACATAGCTAATTTGTGAAAAAAATTATATTCTGATTATTATTTTATTATATTAGTGACTGGCTAAATATGAGGAAAAAAATATCCTGTCTTAATGTAAAACTTTACAAAGAAAACACAAGCAACTGCTGAACTTTATTGAATATTTTCATACCTGAAACCTTTATCTTCTTTAAGCTGATTTGCATTTCAGTGATCTAGAAAATAAGAAGACGGTTCACACTAGACCAAGGGAACACTGATGATTAAACAGTTCTAAATTGTGTCTGAGCTTGTTAATCAACCAAAACCAACTTTTTAAAAGCTTCAGTTTAGAGGGGAGTGATAGCTCATTATCACAGGAAGACAATATTTTTTCTCTGTTCAGAATGCATTAAGTTGGGAGTGCATCAGTTTGTGTATAGTGAAGGAACATCACCATAACATGAAGTAAACTCTTTTTATAATTTGGAAGCAGTCAGTGAGACAGCATGGACTTGCTGATATCTTGGTGTGACACATACTTTCTCTTACCTATCCTCAATAAGGTTGATTCTCTAAATTTCCCTAGCTTACAAAGCACCAGACCTCTACCTTAAATGCACCAGGTAATACATAAATAACTCCTGTCTGTCCTTTACATTTCCTAACCTGCCAAATACCAGGGATCACTGGTCACACTGGAAGTCCGCCATGAAATGGAACAAGGTGTTTAAAACAAGTCATTTCTTTTCATTACACTGACCTCTACAAATGGCCTCATACCTTCATTAGCAGTTCAGACAAGGTAGAAAAATGGGTTTGCGTTGGAGAAGATAAACAATCATCTTATACCCTCTTAGCAACAGTAGAATATTCAGTCTGATGGCTTATGGTTAGATCTGCAAAACGGACATAGACCCCAAAATATCACACACTGTAGCATATTTACTTACCAATGTAAGTAGTAGTCCCATAATAGATAAAGTCTCAGCTGTCCCTGTGATAATGTGTGAAAGCCAGGACTCCATAGGAAAGTGTACTACAGAAAGTGTACTGCTTTCTTCTTCTGGCCTCATTAACTGTGGAATGGATTCAAAGTAGCATCATAGATTTCCATCCTCTTTGTCCATGTGTTTTGGAATACAGAAGATATGGAATTTGAGCACTTTTGTGGAAGAGTCAATGGGATTTGGGTCTTCCTAGGTGAATTCTGCAACCACTATTCTGTTGTATAAAAATAGCAATCTGTTTTGGTTTGTTTGTTTGTTTGTTTGCTTGTTTGTTTTAAACACAGAACATCAGGGCTTGGGGCAAACTGCGAGAAAATATCAGTCTGGACTCCCTGAATACTATGATTTGGATGAGTTATAATACATATATTTATATATATTTAAAAGCATAACATGAAAATCTTTATAATATTATTTTTCTTCTTTCTTTTTCACCAACCATCTCATGAAAAGATTGATCTACTAGCCAACATTCTGACAGAGGATCATACTGCATAACTACTCATAACTCATACACACCTTTGATGACAAGAAGGTATCCATATTCCTTCCAAAACTAGATAATGCCTAAATGCATATTTTCTTAAAAGTAAACAATGTATTCAGAAAAAAGCCTTGGTTCTCTCAGCATGTGTCGTGATAAAAGAGTATTTTATAAGAACGTATTAGTCAAATTTTTATTTTAAAAAAGTGAATGTTTTAAAAATTCTTTAATCTTCTCACTTTGTTTTACCAAAATAGAGAGAGAACTCCAGAAAAGAAAAAAAGAAACAAATAAACACTCCCTCCCTTCTTACAAAATAGACCAAGAAATCTATTCTCAGTGAAATGTATGTTCCAGCATGACATAATCATGATTCTCACTATCACCTTGTAACCACTGTAAAAGAACCACAGGAAAATGATGGCTCCAGTGTAGAAGTGTTTTTCTCCATAATAAAAAAAATATTATTTGATGAATTCTTTGCAAATATGAAAAAAAGGTTATAAAATAAATTGGGTGATAAAAAGGAGAACCACATTTTCAGCTGGTTGAAATTAGCATAGTTTCGCTGGAGACAAAGGAACCTATTTATGTTAGCTGAAGATTTAGCTATTATTTGATATTCAGGGAGCGCAGTGATAAAAGAGCTATAAGGCAAACAGTTGAAGAGATGAGGGAAAGGGAGAAGTAAGAAATGAGAAGACAAGCAGGTTAAATATTCATTTTGATTGTGCAGATCATCTGTCCCTTCAGAAACCCCAGTATGCACAGTGAGGCCACACATCCACCAGAAACACCTACCATACTTACTGAGAACTCAATCCATCTCATTAAAGTACTTCCCGAGGTTTATCGACCTCTCTCATTCCAAGTCATATCGTGGAACAATTATCTAAGCACATAACTACACCAGGATCTGAGATTTGCTTTGAGCCCTATTGGCTGCTACATTTCAAACCACAGTAATTAAGGAAATCACATTAAAAAAAAAAAAAAAAAAAAAAAAAAAAAGCCTGAATTGCCTGAATTCCTGCTTTACCGTGCCTGGATTTTTTATGTAAACTAGACTTCTGAAAGAACAATATTTGCTACCCCACAGAAAAATATGTGCAGCTCTATTCTTGTTAAAAAAAAAAACAACCAACCAACCAACCAATCAATATCCCTATACTTATAAGAGAATACTCAAAATGTTGCAAACACTGATATGAAAGGACCCCATTCAAAAGTCATTAGTATGCTTTGCAGTGTGCTTCTTTCCATAAACCACTAGAATACAACTTAATACACTAAGGGAATTTTGGGCATGTCTACTTATGTCAAATGCAGGTAGTCATGTCACCTCTGCCCACAGCTGGAGCTGTCAGATGAGGCTCATTAGTACATGCCAGCTGCACATTAATGTTCCTGAATGCAGCTCAGGGTGGATGTAGTTTATTTCCATTTTACGATCAGTACTGATATGAGGCAAGTGTGCAACTCTCTATGCCTGTGTATACCATGTTTTCCAGTGAAAACTCTATGCATGTTTGAGTTCCACATAACCCAATCTTACTTCTGTGAGATAATGTCACTATCAACTTCAAATTTTTCTGTATATCTATCACTACTTCAGATACAATAGGCCTTAGCTAATACAAAACAGGATGATACTTGTTCGTGTGTTCTGGGGAAGACATAGCTAAACTGCCAGAATCTATTGTGTAGCAAAACAAAACCATTTGCTCTCAATAGTTTCCTTATGAACAAAGAACAGATTTGGCTGAAAAAGTCCTACAGTCCATGGTGGTTCTTCTCTTAATGGAAATTATAACAGGATGGTACAGAATAAGTATGCATATATACTTCAGAATAATCTATTATTCTTGCTATTTCCATCATGGAAACAATCTACTCATATGTAGATAAAATTAAGAATGGCATGTAAGCATTTAGGACAAGAATAGAGACTGCAACACACTTAAAGATCCAATATGTATTTGTGTTTAATGTCCTCTTCTCAGCCTCTTGCTAATACAATAAAGAACTTTCTTCAGCAATATTACTTCTTGTTTCAGATCTCCTCCCCGTAGTTCCTCCCCTAGCAGCCTCACCCATTCAAACTTGCTGCCCAGAGACATTATCAAAGTCAAAATGACAAGTCAGAACTAAATAAAACTGAAAATAAAATTTTAAAGAAATTGTTGAGGAGTTTTGTTTTTGTTCATTTACTTTTTCTTTAGCTTAAACTTTTCTGTTTCCATAGGCTATGTGGGTGGACCTAGGTTTTTAAATCAAATCCTATCTAGATTTTAGGCCACTGTGTCAATAATTTAAAATCAAAATTACCTGATTTTTTTAAGCTGCTGCCAAGGCCCTGAGTGCACCAAAAGGCTCTTCAACCCCTCTTACTTCCCTCACTCTGCACTCTAGGTGTTTAACTATCTCTCAGAGGTGTTGAAATTCAAGTTCCACATAGTGCTTGGATGAGACTGCTGTGAACTTCGCTACTTTGAAGCTCTAGCTCTCACCCTTGATCCTTGCTTGACCTACATTTGCCTGTGCCAACACAGGGCATGTGTATGCCCAGCCAGGTACCTTGTTGATCCTTATCTGCTGACTTGGTTTCCTGGCTTGACCTTGGATCTGCCTCATTACTGTAGACTTTTCTGGCCACCTCTGGACTGTGGCTGACCCTGGTCACCATCACTGGACCTGCTCTTCTTCCCTTGTTACTGTACCATCAAATGGCAACCTTGTCTTGCCCTGTCAGCTCTGCTCCTGCCTCCCCTGTCTTCTCTTGCTCTTGCTGCTCCTTGACAGCCAATATATGGAGAAAACATTTGCAATCTGAGGTGTTTTCAGCTACTTATTTAGAAAAAGTCGAGCATTACTTTAGGTTCCTTTTGAAAATAAAACCCAATAAATTTTAAAACTCAACCGATAAGATCATGGATTTAGAACCTCTGATGTGCAAAAGTTAAATCATGAGTTATTTTTGTTCCAGTCAAAAGTGACAGGTCTCAATTCATCTTTTGACTAACTGACCACTATCATTGGGATAATCAATAGTGCACATGAATAATGGTGATTTTAGCTCTTTAAACTGGCACACACAGAAAGATAACAAAGTACCTTAGTATTTCTTAGGAATGTAGCTCAATAATGATTTGTAAATTCAAAAAACACTAGGTTATCCAACAGGTAATGCAGATATAATTTGATCCACCAAAATTAATAGCTATTGTTCATGCTCACTATTTCAGTCTTCTTTTTACATGGAGAGATAACAAAACAGCTGTTAATAAACATAATTGTTAACTGAAACAAAAAGGATGCTTATCACCAAAAATATTATGTTATGAAACAATGTTAATTTTGATGTCCAGTGTACTAGTGTCTATGACAGTGATACTCACCCATTACTCATACAAATACAAGAAGAAATAAAAATGTTTCATGTGTCTCATCATCTCAACATAAATTTAATATGGATTTTTTCATTGCAAAGTTCTGTACTGGAGACATTGTTAGTAAGAATGTGGACTCTATGAAGAACAACAGGGCAAGGTAATATAATAACAAACAATAAAAGGTATGAAATAAAGCTTTTCATTCTATAGGCATTTTTAATCAAAGAGTCTCAAAGATCTACAAATAATAAAACCTCATGCCTCTCAATACCTCTGTGTGAGACGAAAAAGCTATATGATCCTCTGTCAGTAAGGACTGAAATATTCACTGTCTTAACTGAAAAATTTGCTTTATTCAGTGTATGATTTTTTACCCTTGACAGTGGAACAATGGCCTATTGTTCATATAGCAAATGAATAACCTAATTTAGAAAAAAAAAAAAGAAAATATAAACACTTTAAAAATAAATCTGATGAAACTGTTCACATGAACTTCAGATCTAGTATTACAGACTTAAAGGCTTTTAGGATATTTATATTTGTATTTAAACTTCTGAGTGTTTTGACTCTTGAAGTTGATTTATCTCTAGCAGAGGCAGAAGGCTTCTTATATATATTTTAATTAAGTGTGAAATATTTTACAACAGCAGTGAAGAAGGAATGACATATTTATACTCACACTGAATTTAAGAAAGGGAACAGGTGGAAAAAATGTTTTTTAAAATATTCTACAATTTCAAAACTATAGACATAAAATCTATAAAAATAGTAAAAATATTTTTTTTACTAAAGTAAAAATAGTAAAAATAGTAAAAAAAGGGTAAAAATAGTATGAATATTTCATGATTACATTATTCTGATTTTGTGAAACCACAGAAAATAAATTAATTATTTCCTTAAGAAGTCTTTCAAATGTATATCCAAGGCAATTTGTTTTCTGGAACTCGGATAAGTTTTGAAACTTAATATTCATCCTATTTTCACATTTTAGCCACTATCGTTTTGTTTGCCTTTTATTTCATAATTCTTTTATCATCAGCAACTCAATACATATTTAAAACTGGACTCTTATTGTTCCAGGTAGTATTTTTAAAGAAGTAATTTAAGAAAACAAAACCAAAACTGAAATTTAAAAAAAAAAAAAAAGAAAACCAAAACCAAAAAAAAAAAAAAAAAAAAAAAGCCAACCCAGACAATTTCTGTTATAGAAACAGGAAAAAGACCTAATAATTAAATGAGAAGCCTCGTTTTTATTCCCTGTCTTCATATCCACCATGAATGATAATCTTCACATGGAATCATATTTGAACTGCTAAAATACGGATCACTACATTTCAGTCAAACAAAAAGAATTTTTAATTCCCTTCTTCCCTCCTAAAATTAGTGGGGGGAAATGAAAGAAATTGTCTGACATTTTGAAAGAAAATTATGTTGCAATTTGTTTAAACTGCCTAGTCTTACAGCTTTCCCTTTTTTCTGAGTATTCAAATCACGTGTAAATGTGTGTTGGGATTACTGTCCTATAACATTTATTTATTTTAAATATTTTTTTTTATATAGTTTTTGTTGTGGCATTATTATTTAAGGAGCATTTTAAAGTAAATGCAATAGAGGAAATTATGAGAGACCAAGGCATAGATTAAATCTGCTCTTAAAAAAGAACAAGATACACACTGGAATTATGGATTTTTTCCATATGCATTTTTGATAAATTTTACTTTTAACACTTTGCACACTAAAACATTTAACTAGAAAGGCTTTTTAAGTTGCTTTATTGTCTCTGATTTAGAGCACATATCTCAGTACATGAACTCAATTGCTCACATTATCATAGAATGAATCAAAGTCTATGTTAATAACATGGGAAGAGTTCTTTTGTAATATAACATATGTAACTATGTACTTAAATGTAATGAAATTTTCCAGCAACGCTGTTTTTAACTGTGAATGGAAACCTGAAGTCATTAACATCTTTAAGAACAGAACCTCTGGATATGTTATTCTGCTACCTTGAACATGCTAGTAAGTACATCATATATTATAAAATCAGTGACTGACATAACATATCTCTTTAAATTAAAGACTTTTACTCAGTACAGCAAATAAAAAATAATATGTCTGCCAATTTCTCCATTAAAATCTTGCTGACAGGTTTTATTTAAATTACATCAAACTTCAAATTTTCCATAATGATTACAAAAGCATGACTATGCATGGAAATAGATATGATTAATTATAGATGAATTTGAGCTGACACCACGGTTGAATTGTAAAGATCACTGTAATATTCCAAACAATTCAGCATTCTTTTTAACTCTTCAAAACTCAATTTCCAAATTAGTTGCAACATTTGCTATAACCCTGATCAGAATTCTAAGTGGTGCTGCTTCCAGAGAGCCCAGAAAAATAAATTAATTGTTCAGTATTTAAAACATTTTAACCTAAGCATACAGGAACAGATGCTGTGTTCATTTTGTTATGTCCTATTGTGCCTGTAAGAAACCATAGTTATGGAGATGCATAAAATAGCTTTAATTTTCCAGATGATTAAGCCTGCCAGGGGCCACCAGACAAAACTTTGTTATAGTTTCCTTTATTTCTGCATCTATATGAGTTTATTTTGGGAGGGAGAAGGCAGGAGTGTTACATTTTGTCTACAAAAAACATCCCACTGGAATTTTCAGCAAAAGTCATCTTTATGTCAAGGACATGGCATTTTAAGAACAGCTTTTTATTCTGAAGCTCAGGAAAGTTCAGATTAACTTGATACTAAAAACTAATCACCATTGCAAAATGGGATTGGTATCACTAAAATGAGAAGTCTATTCCCTTCACAATATCCTTTAATCAGAAGTATTCCCTAGAATTTTGAAGATCATGACACTTGCCATCTTTAGCAGCATGAGTAATGTGAATTACTTGAAATATAAAAGCAAACTGACCTGTTCAGCAGGTCAGGAGAGCTTGTAATTTATAGTTAAGATGTCAGTGAGATAGGCTAGGGAACTAATAACATAACAGACAGACATCGATGGATCCAATTAACAATAGATAAAACTATCCAGATTTTCACTTCTGAAAATTATTAGGAAATAGTATTATATGATCATGCATTTTTTTAACTAAAAAAGTTAGAGAATATTTTAATAGGAGCAACTTTAAAAATAAATAAATAAATAAATAAAGTGTGTTTTCCTGGGGAGATGGGGAAGGTTCCATTTTATAAATGCTTTTAAAACATAACCTAGGAAACTTCCCTTAAAGTAAGGGCCTGCAGGCATAATCATTTTAGCTGAGTTGACTTAGCATCAGTGCAGATATATCCCAGCTTTTGAGAAAGACATTTGCTAGACTACCAATCACTCAAGATTAACAGGCAATTAGAAGTATGATAGGATGTGCTCTTATGGCTTAAATCAAGAAAAAAGCCTTACAAAATGTAAATGTGGGTAAGAGAAAGGATGAAGTCAAGGATCAACAAATAGTCTAGGATAGACTGGATAGTAATAGTTAAAGAGATTTCTACTTGAAATCATTCAGAAAAACTATGACATATATTCAAAATAAGTAAAGGAGAAGAAAAAAGGTTTTATCTTGTATACAAAACTACAGAAATATCAAGCATGTGGAATTTGGTCTGAAAATAGAAATATGTCTGAGAATCTGAGAAAAAACATCTCACAGCTATTAATATTAGAAAATTGTAATCACTTCTAAATCAATAAGACATGTATGCAAGAGTGCACAGAGCTAGAAGATGAAGAGTTATAACAAGCAAGAAAAATTTATAACCTAAAAAATAAGAGAGGATATTAAAAGCATGTGACAGTCATTTTAATATATGTATTTGAAAACCAGCTAAATGCCAGAGTTAGTATCTTCTCTCTATCTCTGAATGAGGGAAGGTTTAGCCCACTGGTCAGTCGCATAGGATGAACTGGTAGCATGGACTAAATAAACAAAACAAAGATCAGGGATATTTTTTCTTTAGAGGAATAATATTGACAATAAAACACAGAAAAATACTACAGTTCACAATTTAACATTGACACATACAGTATACTTTTTTATGCTTTACTGCCAGTAAAGGATCATCTTGTTTCAAATTTATGGTAGACTGCAGTGTCAATAAATTTTCGCTAATATTCAGACTATGCTTTCTCTTAACATGCTTCTTACACATGGGTTTCCTTCTGTTATTATATTTGATGTTTTTATATTATTTGCTATCTTTAAGCTGAAATATTCAGAACAGTGAAACCCTTAGGATTTTGTAGTAAAGTTAATTACAATGATTCTGAAACGATTTCCCCAACAACAAAAAAAAAAAAAAAAAAAAAATTGATATTAATAGATATGGAAGGAAAGTTGTGAAGGAAATAAAAATACTGAAGATATGTAAAATCTAGAAAATTATTATTTGGAGTATGGTAAGTAAAGAAGCCTACATAAAAATAAAAATTTATTTTTCCTTAAAGATAATAATTCTATAGAACTATGGGAAAAGTTATTTACATTTTATGAAAAAATTAATACTTCTTCTAAATGGTTTAAGATTCAATTGTAGAGTTTACCCAATGACAAAAATAAATAAAACCATCAATCAATGTTAGGAGACTCTTGGAAGATGGGTTCTTGAATACCTTAAGAAGCGCCACAACTACTTATTGCATTAAAAAATTGAAAAAGGACAACAAATGTAATTTGTTTAAATTGTTTCCATAAACAACTCTTGACTATTGTTGACTATGGACAAACAGAGTTTTTAGGACTAGGATTATCTTTAAATTGTTATAGTAATTTGATTATTTGGTGTTTACATTGTTTAAAGTATACTAGCATGTTGTGTTTCAATAATCTTTATTCTAGGAGACAAAAGTTTTTGATGAGTTTTACTGGATACATGATTTGAAATTTGGAATTTTTTTTCCAATTTAACATATATTTATAGAGATAATCAGTAATGTTCAGTAGTTTTGCCTTTTTTAGTTTGCTTGTTTGTTTTTTAAATTGAATGAATTGATGTGGGTTTTTTTTCTACTAGATCCACATCTTAACTTTCCATTACTCCATAAAGACCGAAGGAAATTAACTGATCTTAGGCCTTGCCTCACTTCTTCATTTACGTATCCACTGCAGAGAAAAATAGCAAAATAAAATGCATCTGTCTTTCAACCTTTAAGAGAATTCAGAAATAAAGACAAATGCAAATTGGACAATTTAGTTTATTATCTAGGGAACTTAATTTCATAATGAGATCACTCATCCTGAATTTCCCATTCAGAAGATCAGTCCAGACTTCAGAAGGTATTCATCTTGATTAAGCTTTTTTATGCAATTTCAGCTTACATATTCAAATTTAGCAGTAAAATAATTACTTTTACGAGTTATGCTCTGTTGACATATAACAGAATATATGATCATGCAGCAAAGTAACTACAATTTATTCTGGTCTGGATTTAGCTTAAAACAGTGATAATTTCTGAAAGAGCAATGTGAAAGCATAAACTTTGCTAGAATTATGAGTGTTTCAAATGATGAAAGAGGTGACAGCATGATCTGTTCACACAAATATCCTACCGTGAGAAATTGAGACTGAGGATGAAGAAAAATGAAGTCTTAACATTGACTTTTCACTGAAGGTGATGATATTGCAGTTGAATGAAGTACACCATTAAAGAGCTGTTCTTCACATTTATACATCCCAGATGTAGTCAGCTCAAAAGTTTAATTCTTCAGATTGGGAAGGGATATTCTGGACACCACAGATGAACCTGAGTATCCAGCTTTCTTCAGCATTTCCCTAAATGTTACCTGTGTCATCCTACTCTATGCAGGTTCTCTGATTATTTTTAAAGAAATCAGAACACCTTCTCCAGGAGAGCTGGGTGATGTGACTAATGTGGTTCACGTATGTTTCTCTTTAATTCATCTCCCTAGAGAAGTGTGGCTGTCATAAGACATCTCCCAGTTGGATGAGTTGGGATTTTTTACTGTTGCATGCACACTGCTATTGTTATGTACCAAAACGTCAGGTTAGAAATCCATACATTTTATCCTAGCCCACTTAATTTGCCAAAGCAAGTACTAGCACCACTGACTGCAATCTTTCCTTAGAATGTAGACCTCCTGTTAGAAACAGAAAGCAACAGTGAAGGTAAATGAACAGGACTCTTGCCCCGTTTTATAACCTTAGAAAGCAGTACAAATAAAATAAATATATAAAGTAAATTAAATTTTAAACATGGATTGTAAAATAATAAATCTTTTATTATTATTTTATTCTTTGGTTAAGAAATACAAAGCTGTTAGTGGTTACTTAGAATGATGTATATTATCTGGTTGTCTATTCATCAATTCAAAGCTGCAAATTAATTGCATCAGAATAATCATATCCACTCTAAACCATGGAGAGGGACATAGAAAAATAAGTAAGTAAATAAAGGTGAGACCAAAAGGCAAACTGCTAAAAATAAACTTGTTGAATGCACAAAAATGAAGAATAGATTAGCGTTATTCATTATGGGACAAAATATGGAAAGGATGAAGGTACCAAAAGCATTAGATGAATTTTGATACTTGTAAGCTGTGTTTCAGGACTAAACAAAATGCAGACAACTAGCAGCAGGACTTAAAACTCCCAGTCACAGGAAATCTTTCATGGCTCTAGAGAGATGAATAGTTGAATCACGTTACATATTATTGCTGATTTACACAGATGACCAAGACAGAGAGATGAGCTACAAAAATGTTAAGTTTGTTCATGGTAGAATAAAGTAACCAGCTAGGTGAACTCTGAAAAAATTGCTAATACATAAGAGGTGAATCTTGGGAATTTACACTGTACAGTAAGGGTTTATGACTTCAGTTTAATAGCTTGCTTCTCTCTAAATATTCCAGAAAACTTGAAATAATGGAAAGACTGGAAAAAAAAAAATCAAGCATTGTTTTAAACTGGGTACCTAGCCATAGGGACAGAATGGAGGTTCAGATAGCTTAAGATAACAAAAAAAAAACCCAAACAAACAAACAAACAAACAAATGAAATTGAGCTTGATATATTAATTTTCTGTATTTCTTCTAGTAAGCTAAATCTCAAACAATTTCATTACTCCTTTCTTTATTTTAACTGAAATAGTTCAAGATATGTAAATAAGATATGATATCCAGAGTTTTCTCAGAACTATATTGTTTGGGGTCAGTCTTGTCTCCCAACTCTATAACATAGCCAGAGTACTAAAGCAAATTTTCCATATAATGACATTTTCTGGAAGCCACTTGGATATTATAACAAATGTTAACAGCTTTGATTCATACTTAGGAGCTCAAATAGGTATAACAATTATAGGGCACATACCACACTGAAATTTGTAAGTGGTTTAACTGTATGAAAGATGACAGTGAAAACTAATTTTGCTTTTAATGTATTAAAAAGTCAAAGAAAAATATTTTTCCATCACTGGAAAAAAAAATATGTAGGTGAAAAAACATCTGAAACCTGATAGAACTAAAAGCTAACTACAGAGAAAAGTCTTGTGCAGTAGTTACATAAACAACTTTAATTCTCCCTTCCCTGAATAATGTGATCAATAAAAATGGAAAATCAATAAAAATAATTGCCTCTTGAGACTGTGAGCTGCAAATGAAATTCCTTTCATTTTACTTAGGGAGAAGTCAAATTAATACCCTGAGTTGATCAGAAGCAAAAAGGCAGTGGAAAACTACATTTTTTTGTCTCTTATTCTGGTGAAAATACAGCTCAGTCAGCTCATCAAATCTGTAATTGGCAGGAGACATTAATAGATACTGATACAAACCCTCAGATACATTGGCAAACTTTGAAATCATCTTCTCTGTCTGGCATTTAGACACCATGATACTATTTGAAGCCTAAGAGAAATGAGATTAGATAGTAAATTGTACTTATTCACCTTACCGATTTTTTTTATACTTGAATCATGAAATTTAAATCTACAAAGAAAATATAACTAAGCACTGAGCTTGAACATACTACAGAACTCTTAATATCAGCCATTTACATACATAGTCTGCAGAGGTTTTGAGGAGAGAAGAGGAAGGAAAGGGGGGGGGGAGGGAATAAGTGTATTCTTGATGCTCTTCTACAATATTTTGATAATCTGGACTATTAGACTTCTAAAATTTATATTAAAAATATAGTTCTTAGTTTAATATAGATTATATTCTCTTTTGTCCAAAATTACACTTTAAGGTAATTTAGATATTAAAAAAAATAAGCTTCCAGTAGTCCTTTAACTTTGTTTTGATATAATTCTTTAGATCAAGATGAAAGTCTCAATGTATTACAAAAGATGATGGAAAATAAAAGAAAAAAGAAAAACCTGTCTGTAGTATGTATAAAGTTTGAATTCACTTACAGACTACCCATAAAGAAACAATCATATAGAAATTGGGTAGAAAGAGAACTAATCTTGAGTTTACTTAATTTAGATTCAGTTCTTGTTTTGCCAATTGACGGGGTTAACACAAAGGACACAGACATCAAGCTAAAGAAATAAGCTTATTTTACTTTATTTTAAAGCAGCAGAAAGAATAAGCAAAGTAATGTACCTAGTCATTACTACATAAAGCTAGCTATATTGATTAAGAAAGATCCATCACCAACTGCCCTCATACTTTACCATCACCCCGACCCGTGCATCAGCCGGGGAGCCCTGTCACAGCGAAGGGTCGGAGAGCCTTTCCCAGCAATTAGGAAGTCCCATGCAGTGCGTCTGCTCATAGGTGAGGTCTGCGTCTGTGCTGTGAGAGGGCCCGGCTTTTGTACAGTTTAGCGAACAAATCTATACAGAATGCACGGGAGATAGCTGTTAGATTGACATGCCTCACTCAGGCGTGTCCAGATCCGGCCAGGATCTGGGCACGTCTGAGGAGTTTTTCCTCACATTTGGGATTTATAGTTCCTGTTGTTTATTTATAATATTCAGGGATTGTTCCCATGGTGTCATTTCATGCTGATAAGATGCTGGTTGATGGTTGTGGGGTTCACTCAGAAGTCAACTTTGGTTTGAGGCCTATTATTTGGGCCTTTTTTGTTTCAGTTTCTCACCAACACAGCCTAGCATCTTCTTGGATTACCTGTATAAAGGCTTCTTCTTCCTCTCAACAGTTCTCTGAATAGCTGAATACCCCTATGAGGAAAAATACCTGCAGATGGGAGGCTTTGGAGATGGTTGGTAAAATGAATTTTTACTCCCTCTCAGTCAAGGGGGCAGGCTACTTGAGATCCCTACCCAACATCCCTCAGGTTACTCTTCCGTGTTATCCTGACCTTAAGACTCACAACCAGCACATCCTTGGTTATGAACTCCGTAGTAGCATACATATACATGATCCAAAATGTCACTGACCATAACCTCTATCTGATATTTGTTGCACTTACAAATTAAATTAAGTTTTCAATTAAATGGATAATTTTATGAAGGAAGAAAAACTGACACAGGAAAATTCATATACAGTAGAAGCATAAAATCCTTAGAAATGCAAGAAGAAAACTCCAGAATTTTCTGTATTTTTCTGTAAAGCAAAGACAAGCCTGATAGTTATATTGAATATTTCAAGGGGAGAAAACAAACAAACAAACAAACAAACAAACAAAAACAACAACAACAAAAAAAATCTTCTTAATTCCCTTTAAAAAATAACAAAAAAGTACCTCAGGTCTAATCCTACAAGCACATCAGGAAGGAAATATACCCTGTCTGGAATGACAAGAATTTTTTTTCAAGAGGTAAATCTCACAGTGTTAGCTGTTTCAGCAGCACGTAGAAAAAATGTACAAGCATTGGCATTGCTAAATTTGAAGTCTAATAAGGAAAGAAATTGTAGAATGTGTCTCTCTTCAGTAACTAATGAATATATAAATTGCTGAGCACACAAGTAAATACTTTGGGGAAAGCCCTTCTTTGCACATTGAATAGTCTTAAATTGGAAGTGCCTTGGTGTAGGATTATTTTTTAACAGATTAATGTATTTTGTTTAAACATCATTTGCATGTAGTTTATTTTAATAGTAATAAATCTTTTGACCTTTGCAAAACACTTTGAAATCTGTTAATAAAAAACACTACAGGAAAACCAGGTGTTATTATCATTACTAGTGTACATGTAATTTAAATGACAGGAGTTCAGAATGAATTATACATTGTAATACATTAACAGTAAGTGGAAAAATAAGGAACGCTTTGCAGGGACTTCTATTCCATCTCTATGGTGATTTATTCAGGGAGAGGAGAAGGGGAAGAGAAATAAGTGAGCAACTCCTGGTGGTTCTTTCCACACTGGTTGAGAAACTAACGACTCTCTTAAAGAATTATTCAGCTGTTTATATGATTAATCAATAAGATAAAGTATGCAAACTAATTAAGCAATATGGCTTACAAGTTACTTGTAGATAGCTCACGTGAACATATCTCTGTTGTAGCCATTCTGGTAAGTATCTAAAGAACAAGAGCATTACAAATACGAACCGATCAGGCAAGCTTTCGCTTAAGCAAAGTAGAATCAGCACAAGAGTCAAATTTATAATCATCAGACTTTTCAAAAAAAAAAAAAAAAAAAAAGAAAGTGAGAATTTGAGAATTAGTTGTTTGGGTTTTTTTTTTTTTTTTTTTTTTACTTCATTAATGTCCTTGGATTGAGTGAGTGGATGTGTTTTTAGGCAGCAGGGGATGGGGCTACAGCAGTGGTCCCCTCTGAGAAGCTTCTCAAAGCTCCCCTGGCTCCAAGTCATGCCCACCTCTGCACCAAGGCCGAGCCAATCAGCTGCACCTCTGCAATAACATATTTAAGAAGGGGACCTGGGAGGAGGAGTTCAAGTTGTGAGAAGGAGTTGTGGCAGCTGCATGAACACCAAGGTCAGTGGAAGAATGGAAGAGGAAAGGGGGTGGAGGTGTGTCAAAGAAGAGACCCCCCTGTATCCTGTGATGAAATGGCAGAACTGCCCCTCCCTGCCAGCCATAGAGATCTGCAATGTAGACATTGATATGTGGCCTGTGTGGGGCCCCACAAAGGTCAAATTAATATGGCTGTGCCCAAAGGCAGCTGGGACCCTACAGCAAAAAGCAGCCCCTGATGTAGTTCTGTGCTGGAAGGATTGCAACATGAAGGGGTGTTCCACACCAAAAGATCACCTGAGTGGGTATCCTGGTTTGGGCTGAAATAGAATTAATATTCCTTTTCAGGGACTAGATGAGTGCTGTGTTTTGGATTTAGCTTTGGGTTTGGTATGAGAAGAATGCTGACAGCACACTGATGTTTTCAACTGCTACTGAGACTTCAAGGACTCTCCAACTCCCCATGTCCTGCCCGTGTGAAGGTGCACAAGAAGCAGGGAGGGAGCACGGCCAGAGTACCAGACCCAAACTGGCCAATGAAATATTCCATATCATGGAATGTCACGCTTGCTATATAGAGGAGGGGTGGTCAGGAAGCGGCTGTCTCGCTTCTGGGATTGAGATCTTGTTATTTTGGGATTGCTAGCCAGGAACAGGCTGGGTATTGGTCAGCAAGTGGTGAGCAATTACATTGTGCATTGCCCGTTTATATTTTCTATTACTGTAATTTTTCTCGTTTTATTACCATTATTAAACTGTTCCTATCTCAACCTGCAAGTCTCCCTCAACCCCTCCAATTCCCTTCCCCATTCCCAAGTGTGGGTGGGAAGGGTGGGTGATCGGCTGCAGGGTGGTTGGCTGATGACCAGGCTCAAACCACAACAGTGGGAGGGATTGAAATTGGAGAAAGTTGGTATCCCACACCAGATCAACTAATGAAATTCTGTGGCCCATGGGACAGAATCAAGTTGGAGAAAAGTTGTAGAGGACTGTGTCCTGTGAGAGAGGGACCATTCTGGAGCAAGGGGAAGAAGTTCCTGAAGTTTCCCACATTGAAGATGGAAGAAGCAACAGCACTGACTGCACCCCCCCATTCTCCGCTCCTCCATCACTTTGGGAGGAGGTAGAGATATTGGGAGTAAAGCTGAGCCCGGGAAGAAGGGAGGGGTGAGTGGAGGTGTTTTCAAGATGTGATAATGCTTCTTGCTGTCCTACTCTGTTAAGTATTGCTGTTGTTAGTGTCTGTAATAAATTTATGTTCTTTATTTCTTCCCCTAATGAGTCTGTCTTTTGCCCATGACTGTAATGGGTGAAATGAGATTCTTATTGCATTTGTCTGAGAAGCATTAATAATATTTGGTTCAATTAGTGGCAATAAGCCTCTACTGTTATAAGATTTAGATTGTAAAACTAGTATAAATAATGATGGAATGATCTGCAATCAACCACAGTGAAAGACAATGGGAAGTATAGCAATTTTCTCTATTCAGAAATTTAATAGTGGGGAAAAGTGTATGGCAAGGTATTAGAGAGGTCCCTAAGACAAGAAATAGCTGGATGAATAATCTGAAGTTAGTAAATCCTGTGGCCAAGGCAATTTAATGTTGTCAAGCATCAGTAACAAGCCCCAGGCTTTAAAAACAATGATTAACTATACAATGTCTCAGGATTTGACAAGCTTTGTCTGGGCTTGTTAGATCTCAAACATGTTTTATCTTGATTTTACATGTATTCCCATCTTATTTAAGAAAATTCTGCTGTAGTGTCAACTTGTTTTATGATGAGATGGGTATTGCCTAGGTTACGTTAGCTGTTATGGCAGAATGGCCAGGCCTATTGCTTATGCTGCAATTTTGAGCTTTTTAAAGGCATATTATTTTCTAACTTGATGCTACCTTAAGTTATATTTATGTCTTTTGCAATTACATAGCTCTTATCCTAAAATAAAGCATACTATATAAAAAATGACTAACAAACCTATGTAATTTATTGTAAGTAAGCCACATGGACAAAAGGTGAATAAAATGTGTAAGTCATTAGTGCATACAGAGTTGGAAAGTATAACAATTACCCTGAGCAATAACCCTCAAGACTGAGGAGGAAGAAACTTTCACTGTCAACATAGTGCTTCACAGTGCTTGTTCCACCAAAGAAGTAGGGATGCTGACAATTTGTCATAATGAGATGTGAGTAGGGTGGGCATTATACCAGGTAAAGAAATATAGGCTAGAAAGTCAGTGTATACTAATTTTATTTGTATTATTAAGAGGAATTAGCAATAATTAGCTGAACTGGATACTAAGTGTTAAATTACCAGTTTAAACTAGAGTTAAAAAAATAAATATTTTAATTAATCTGCTGGAACACTCACAACACTAATAGTAAATTCTCTACCATCATTTGTTGTACGTAATAAAAATGTGCAAGTAACAAAAGCTTTGAAAATGCCTCATGGTTCAAGTGAGTAAGGATCTTAGTCTTGTATTCAGTAAGAAAATATAATGATAAAAAACAGAGAAAATACAGTGGGGCAATAGTCTATCTAACTCACTTTTCTGTCTTTAATAATGGCAGTAAAAGGTGCTGGATAGGGATAATAGATGTCTGGCCATTATATGTGGTCTATTGTCCTTCATTGTCTCCAAACACCCACAGTCACTGGATAGAGGTTTTTAGAAGATATATCCTTGCCTGCTCCCTAAACTATTTGGTTATGGACGTACTGTCTACAAATTTGTGTATTCTCTCTTAAAACCTTCTGACATTACTTATCTTCAAAACACTCTGTGTCAACAGACTCCAAAAGATCAGTTTGCTGTATAAAAAAAAAAATAATTTAAAAAGCAGTGTTCTACTATTCCCACTGAGTGATCTGTAGTTTTATTATTATGGAATTTGAAGAACAGAAGACCTGTGGAATACAGTGCAAAAGAAAGAACCTAAGCAATATGAAGAATCTGCCTGTGGTGGGTTGAAATCAGCTAGCTACTAGGTGCCTACCTATCCACTCTCACTCTCCCTCCTCAAAAGGGAGAAAAATTACAATGGAAAATCTCATGGGTCAAGATAAGAACAGGGAGGTGACTCACCAGTTACCATCATGGGTAAAACAGACTTGACTAGATAAAAGTTGTATAATTTATTGTCAATTAATAATAAAGTATGATAGCAAGAAATAAAAGCAAATTAGAAACACCCTCATCCTCATCCCAAGGTCCATTTAACTTG
This sequence comes from Tyto alba, assembly GCF_018691265.1. Classification (NCBI taxonomy): domain Eukaryota; kingdom Metazoa; phylum Chordata; class Aves; order Strigiformes; family Tytonidae; genus Tyto; species Tyto alba. Next base: position 4,251,620 of record NW_024881316.1, read on the forward strand.
TGACTTTTCTATGTCCTCCCCCCTGCCTGATCAGTGGAGGGGGATGGAGAATAGGGGTTGCATTCATTCATAACATTTCATGTCTGTCACTCCTACCTCCTCATGCTGTTCCCCTGCTTCATCTAGGGTCCCTTCTATGAAAGACAGTGTTTTACAAACCTCTCCAGTGTAGGTCCTTCCCACAGGCTGCAGTTCTCCAAGAACTGTTCCACTGCAGATCCCTCCCACAGAATACAGTCCTTCAGGAATGGTCAGCTACAGTGTGGGTCCTCCACAGGCAAAAGTTCCTGCCAGAAAAACCTGTTCCTGCATGGGCTCATCTCCAGGGAATCACAGGTTCTGCCAGGAGCCTGTTCTGGTGCAGGCTCTCCACAGGTTGCAGCTTCCTTCAGGGCACATCCACTTGCTCTGGTGTGGCATCCTCCATGGGTTGTGGTGTGGATATCTGCTACACCATGGTCCTCCATGGGCTGCAGCAGGAAAACCTGCTTTGCTATAGTGTTCTCCATGGACTTCAGGGGAGTCTCTGCTCTGGCACCTGGAGCACCTCCTCCACCTCCTTCCTCACTAACCTAGGTGTCTGCAGGGTTGTCTTACATTTTCTCACTCCTCTCAGTTGCTCTTCTGCAGCATTTTTTACCCTTTCTTAAATACTTTATCACAGAGGTGCCACCAGCATTGTTGATAGCTTTCCATAGGTCCGTTTTTAAACCAGATAAATCTGGCTCTGTCTGACATGCAGGCAGCTCCTGGTGTCTTCTCACAGCATCCACCCCTGCAGACCCCACACTATGAAAACCTTGACTTGAAAACCCAATATGCTTTTAAATCAAATTTATGAAAGACCTGACAGGAGAAATGAGCAGCTTGAAAATAGAAATTAGACTTCTGAAGACAGTTGTGAATGACAAACTCATAGAGATGTGAAAGCTGGACTTCAAGGTAGTGAATCAGAAAAGCAGCTTTTCCTAAAAATAGTGAGAATGTAGAAGGTAATTATCACTTAATCTGCAGCTATCTGTACAGAAGCATGATCTGATTATTTTAATTATTTTACCTTAATTTTATCAGAAAAAAAAATCACAGTCAATTTTGTTTTCAATTATATGAAATATGTTTTTCCCATTAGTTGTTCCAGTGCCTTTGTGAAACTGTTCTTTTTAGTATTCTCCATGAAATTACATTAATTCCAAATGGTGTCCATTTAGGATTAAATTTGTTTGCCCTAAATCCACTTCACTGTTTTTCCATGAGAACTATGTCATCTTAGTTACCATTAAATTAGAGAATAGTTGTATTCACCTCTCAGAAAGTAAGATGAACTGAAAAATACATTATGAAAAATCCCCTGCAAGTAAAATGGAAACTTTTGCAATGAAAATTAAAAAAAAAAAAAAAAAAAAAAAAAAAAAAAAAAAAAAAAAGGAATTTCTGGCCTAGACCTGGATAGTGCAAAGAAAATTAAAGGGGAAAAAGGGATGTTGTGGTTTATTTTAATAGGGTGGGGGAAAGAAACCATATAAATTATTTCAGCTAAGACTGTCTCTAAGGAACTGATCTAGATAGAATCTGATTTACAAAGGAGGAACATCTTAGATTTTCCACACATGGTAAATTTTCTATATAAAAAAGTGTAATGTCAAGATAATTAAAACTGATATCAGATTAGATTCTAATTTTGCACTGTCATCACAAGAATCATGTTCACAAGAAAAGAAGTAGAAATTAAGATCTGAGATAAACACAAATAGAAAAGGTCAGATGTTTAAAGATAATGTGAAGATGACTTTTATAAAATCATTAAATCTCTGATGTAATTGCAGAGAAACATAGCGTCGTTTATCTCTTTTAGCTTTACTTTAGGGGTTTTTTAATGGAAGATTTGACGTACAAGGCAATTAAGTAGTAGCAATATAAAGATATGAGTACAATAGGTTGACCCAAGATAAAATAGAAGATTTGGGTATGAAACTAAACAGTAAGTAAGCAAAGAAAGTAAAGAAGAAGAAGAATATACAAAGATATATGTCATTCAAAATAAGATGAACCAAATAGGATGTTTGACTTGAAAGACAGATGTGTACAAATAACTTTAAGAATAATGGAGAAATATCTCAAAGTTACACAACATTCAGAAAATAAAAATTAGATGGGTCCTGGAGAAGTATTATGGAGCAAAATGAAGGAAAACAAATTACACAGGGAAAAATTTAGATTTTTTTTCCTTTTAGGAAAAAAACATTGCTATGAATAGTAATGTAGGTGAGAAACCCACAACAAAGAGAACGCAAAGCTATTGAAAGGAATTTCCAAGGAACACGTATTCAGTAAATATGTGAAAGCAGCAGTGATAGCAAGCAACAACCTGTAACAAAGATGACAAGAATGAGTCTAAGAGCTATGGACGAATTTATCTGTTTCATATACTATGGAAGTTCTTTATGGTTTTTTTAACAGACTGGAAGGAATAAAGTGGAGCTTGCAGAGCAACAGGCCAGATACATATCTGCAGTGCTAAACCAGGAAAGCAACATATTTAGAATGAAAATCACTTTGAAAAAGACAAATATGGGGAGAATGTGGGAGTCAAGGAAGGAAGAAAATACTGGTAAGAAAAATAAAAATAAATCAAAACAAAACTAAACAAAAACCTAGAAGGAAGAGGAATATTTTGGAAGATTAATTTAAAAAGATAAAATATTATGAAGCTGACAGAAAAGGATTCACCTGCTACTGTTTCAACTACTCAGTATGTGGATATTTGATAATCATCAGAATCAGAAGTTATTTGCCAAAAATTAAAGCAAATTTAACAAAGACAACAGTCATGATGAACATGATGAATGACTTATCACAATAGCATGGGGAACTGAAATTCACTGAAGGGACAATGAACAAACAAAACTGAAATAAAGTAAAAGGACACAAAATAAGACCTTATTAGAAGATTTTTAAGAATGTAGCTGTCATAGCTTAAATATGTATCAGTATAATGCTAGAACAGATACCTGATAATGGGTATCAAAGTGCTCAGATGAGGACTGATAAGTGCTACATAGGCATGATGAACTAAAAGGTGCAACAAAAAGATTCATAGAAGAAAGAAATTATGGAAATCACACACAACTAAAAGCATGGGAACTCAACACTTCAGTGCAATGAAATGACTTTGTCACACTCTGATGTTGACCTGATTTTTTCAGATTTATATACATCTTTAACTAAAATATATGTATGCAGTGACTGGGGTTTTTGTTTGTTTGTTTGTTTGTTTTTTGTTGTTGTTTTTTTTTTTTTGTTTGTTTTTTAAAAAAAAAAAAAAAACAAAAAAAACCCAAAGAAATCAGTGACACAATTTGTGCTATTGAGTCTAAGTTTTCTCTGTAGAAAATTTGTATCTCCTGTATGTGTGGTTTATTTGCTATGTCTATCAAGCCAAAAGCGTGAATCGTGGACCAAAGTGCCATTTTATTCTAGGCATTGTACACACACATAGTTAAAAGATCAAAACTAGTAAGGCCATAAAATCTCTTTTGATTGTTTCCTGCACTTTGGTCCCTCTTGTCTTGCCTGTCCTTTGCGAAATGTGAATTTTCCTGTTATTTGTCTAGTGTGACTTTGGAAACCTAGTAGTGTTTGTGTATTATTAGCCTGATACCCTGTGCATATATATAAAAACAAACATATTCATGGTTCACAGTTGAAGTTGCCTACTCCAAACATTATGTCTTTCTGTAAATTTTTTAAATTATGCGATTAAAGTGGCTTCTCTATCACAGGAACATAGAAGATCCTGTTTAACTAGCCTGGCAATATACACCTTCATGATCAAGTAAAGTCAGTCCCAAACCACAATGTAATCCAGACTGACAGCTAGTTTAGCATTTACCTCAGTCAGGAAAGTTAGCAACATAAACCACTGAGTTCTATCTCAGGGAAATCAATAGAGAATTTACCTCTAAAATAACACAGTTACAAAGAGAATATGAATTAACTACATCAAATAACAGTCCTCAGACATTTAGATGCAATTTTTATTATAAAAACTCTATGTTCCATTTCAAGGCAAAGACGTTTCCCGCTCTTCTATCTAAGCACAGTATCTTCCTTAGCCCAATACTCCAAGATGTAAATCAGATTAATTTTGGAAAAATAACTGGAAATTCTATGTTAACTATTACTTGGTTTTCACACAAATTACAAGTCTTTAAGTTTACTTTGTTCTTGATTTTCTTTTCATCAAATGTATTTATAGTGTCTTTTAGCTATGAAAACCTGTGGTAAGTCTGGAGCCAAAGTCAGATGTATAGTAGAAATACAGTCTGAAATATGTCCATCTGTATGATTTCTTCGATGTGTGATTCCACTGCACTACATTTCTTGGCATGCTCGCCAGTCTGTCCCTGACTGAAGTTAACATTCCTTTGGGAAAAGGAAAATATCTTGGAAATTGTCTGAGTGAGCTGTTCTGTCTCAGCGTTTTCAGAAACACTCAATCTGGGAGTACTAACATTAGACACCAGAACAGAATTCTTTTTTAAGAGTCAAAAAATAGAGTTTGAGATGAAATGAGATGATTAGGTCAAGTAAGCAGAAATGTAGTGCGCATTTTAAAATAAAGTATCATATTTTTCTGGCACATTACATTACTTATTTAGTCTTAGTTTTCTCACTGTTTCAAGTGATCACAATCACAAAGTTAATTTAGTGAAATAGCTGCTTTAAATGATTCATATATTCCATTCAACTATTTATAATTGTTATGCCCATGTAAAAGAACATTCTAAAATTTAAAAAGCTAAACAAAGGAAAATTAATCTGAAAATAAAAATTACCTTTATTATCTTATTTCGAAGCTCTTCCATACATGTTTTCTGATAATGCCATATTTTTCTCTACTCTCTTGCTTCATTTGGTAGAAAAATAAACATTGTTTACTTCCATCAGACAGTTAATATTATATATTTAGTGGGGATTTTTTGTTTTAACCTTAATGTTCAAAGTATAGCCATAGAGTCTATTTACTGGTCATTATTTAAATACTGTTCTGATTACAGATTATTGTCTCCCTGGATGTTCTGGACTATTCTAAGCAGTACAGTATCTGAATTTTTAAAAATATATTTCTGAGGTGAGAGAGCAGTACAATTTAATTTCATAGCTGGAGAGCCAAAACAGAAGAAGATTAAGTTTGAACAACTCCTACATTTTGAACATAATACAGCTGGAACCTCTTATGCCTAAGTAATTTTCATTATGTAGCACTTGATATATGCAAGGAATATGTCCCTTTTTTTTTTAAATGCCATTGTGAATATATGGCATCTTCAGCAAACTGTTTTGAAAGATCTCACATTTGACAATTGTTAAAAATGAATGAGCATTTTCAAAGAGTTTTGTTAGGTTACTTGTTTCATATCTCAAACAAATCAAATGAGAATTTGGCCTGATTAACATTTAGAATACTAAATCAGTAGAATATCCTTCTATCTGATGAGGATTCTACATTAGTCAATGCATACTTCCCAGATTCTGAAGCAAGTAATGTAGCAATAATGACCTTCATCACTGCACAATTTTTCTTGCTGTATCTACATCCTTTCTATGCAGTGAAGTAAATGCAAAAAATATTATTACACTTGCAAATAACAATTTCTTCGTTGTATTAACATTCAAGGTAACATATAATCTGACATTTCTCGAAGTTTGACTTTGCAGTGTGTAATTATGTTATTTTAATGTGGTTTCTACTTTTAGATTTATTTATTTTTTAATAAGATACTTTTATAAAGACACCTGTCTCTTACAACTGTTTCCAAGTGAACAGGTTAACAACAGTAATATATAGTTATCTACTACATGAATAGCATTTAAGCATTTTGCTGTTATATATCTCACATATTATTGATAGAAGTCATGAAACTCCCAAGTCTTTTAGTGGGTGAGAGATGAATAGAATCTTCTGCTTATTCCCCTACTATAAATCAGGATCACTTCTCAAATGTTCCTAATCCAATTCCAAGTCTTGTTTTATTTTGCTTATTCTATCACTTTCAAGTCCTATTCCCAATTTCCTTGAGCAGAGTATATTCACCTTTTTTTCCATCTTTAAATTCAAAATCTTTCGCAGTCACTACCTTGACTCACCCTACTTCTACTAAATTTCTTCAACTCTTGCCAAATAAATATATAATTAAATAAATTTTCCTCTTTTGGATCATTTTCTAGACTGCCTTACCTCTGTCTTAATTTATTATTTTTCTGAAGAATAATTTTGCATTTTTTCCAATTCTGTGTCATCTTCTAATTAGTCATTATTCTCCACAACAATTCTTCCATAATGTCAAAAGTACCTTTTTACAGTGTTACATTTTTAGCCCCAGTCCCAGTATCTAAATCCATCCTCTGCCTAAATTAATACAACTATATCATTTTTTTTACTCCAAGTTCCTCTAACCACACTTCAGTTTGCATATTTTCCTAACAAGCTTTACCCACATTGCCAAAGGGCATCAAGTCCCAAATTTTGCAATCTCTGCAGCTACTACTTGACAATCACAATACCAGTACTCCCTATCCTTCTAGGCCTCATTCCCTGTCTTATCCATCTAGAAAATCCTAGAAAAATGTGTAGAGTTATATAATTTGCTAAGTTAAAAATGTCATGTGGAATAAGACATGTGTCATGAACGGGAATCTGAATTTGTTTTACTAAAGATAAAACCTATGTGATCTTATGTTTATTTGTTTCCAAATAATAGTAAGCAAATTTTTAAAATATTAGAGATAAAAACTGTTCATCAATTCATGTAAAGTTCAGGTAATAAAAATTAATTGGATTTTTATTCTCCTACATTCTGTTTATTTATTTCAAAAAATCCCTTTTTAAGAATTTTTTAAAATCCTTCTAATTTTTAAGTACCTCATTTAAAAAACGGTGAATGTAGGTAAAATAATTTAAAAATATATGGCACATTTCAAGCCACCTAGTTCAATCCCAATAATTTGTGGTTTTATACTTATCTTAGAAAAAAGGCCTGAAAAATAATAAGTGTTCAAATGAAACCCGATTTTTACATCATTATTTCACTGGTGGGTAGAAAGATAGAAGTATTACTGTTTTCTTGTCCCTGGTAAGAGTTTTTTGAATATGCAAGACAGAATTTCAAAGAGGAAAGACAATATAATGGTATGTTAAATGACTTAACTGAAAGACTTGGGTGATTAGCACAGACTAAGCTAACATTGCTACACTGCTGTCTAGCTCAATCAGGACAAAGAACAGCCTTGAAACATAATAAGGTGATTGCAAAAAAAAAAAAAAAAAAAAAAAAGAAAATTAAGTTGAATTGAATGGTCATCTTCAGAAATAAATTCTGCCAAAATTTCTCATTTTAATCCATAGTTTGGGTAGTGTGTTGTTAACTGTGTCTATTTGTAAAAAGACCATTTCTGTGTCAGAAAAAAAAAAAATATATACACAGAAGATGCAGAAACTTAGATAAATGTATATGAACATACATAAATATTTAAAATGCAGTGACTTGATGGAGAGAATTAAAAAGATCAAATTATATAACAATTTATATAGTCATCTGTAAGATTTGAGTTCTATGTGGTATCAGTAACAGTGTTTCATTTACTAAATTGATATTCTTGGAAGTGTATCAATCAAAACATCTGATCAAGTAAAATACACTTTTTAAATTCTATGTATATTCATTAGCTTAAATATTTGTGTTGTTCACTAAATCACTGCCGAACATATTTTTTCACTCTATCTGTATTCTGTTCAATAGAAATATAATACTAAAAATACATAATATTCAATTTATAAATACAAAACCAAGAAAAATTTAATTTCCCAACACCTTGGAGTGGCAGACAGTTATTTAAGAAGAATGTGACTGTGTTGCTACATTCAAAAGAGTTTATATACATGTCATACAAGCAAACTGGAATGAAGGTCCAGCTGCCCAGTGTTTTGTAGAAGCAATGAATTCAACATTTTTTTTTTTACATTAAAGCATAAAAAGCTAAATATCAAAAATATCTTTAAAATACATTATAGGAACAAATTTTGTGATAATGACAAATTCCACACTTAGTCACTACTTCGGAAAGAAACTAGGTAGTCCATGCCTGGGAGCACTGAAACAACAGTGACAGATGATTCAGTTTTATTAAGTCTAGAAAATATGCTTTTATCTACCACTGTGAGAATTTCTATTTTTACTGCTTCTTTTTTCTTTCGCCCTAACATAGTTTATGCTAGTACCAGCTATCATAGTTTGCAAGCACTTTAAAATGTACAATACAGCATACCTTAAGCTAGAATTTTTCTTAAAGTTTAATTCATAATAAAACAGAAAAAAAGATGCAGAAAGAAAGGGAGGTCCATTATTTAACAGATAGTTTATGGCACAATTTATGTTTTGAAAGTCCAAGATGGAAATAATACACAATATGGAAATTACATAGCATCTTTAATACAGCTTTATGCAATAACTAGCTATTTGTTTTACTTTATTCTACTCAGCTGGCATAGAATATGTTCCACTAGTAATATAAATACAAAGCATATACTGCAGGAGATATTGCAACCGAAAGGTTTGCTGTAAATTCTAATATGGTTATGTTAACACAATTGTATGAAAATGTATATTGATATTTTAATGTGTAAATGAAAAAGATACTTACTAATATGACCAGACTTTTATATCTGATAGTTTGCTTTTCCCTATTGACAATTCTTTTACTGTTATTATAGTCCTGTCTCAACTCTTGATTATTTGATAACTCCCTATTACTACGTGTTTCAAACTGTGAAGACATCATTAAGTTTAAAACACCAATTTGTCCCATATTTCCACTTTCAGTTTATCTGGGATCATGGTTCTTTATTGAATCAGCAGAAATAATTATTGTATTTGGCAGAAAGCCTGCAGTAAAATTTCAGGTTTCAATAAAAAACAATTTGGAGTGGGCTTCCACCTACACCCAAGAAGTTTGTTGACATTTCACTCATCACTTCAACATCTCTAGGTTCAGAATTGCTCCTCATTGATTCCCACAACAGTTTATTTCTCTCCTTTTTTTCAGAGTATTTAATTCTCTACATCCTATATTATATCTCAAAATAACCTCTGCCACAGTTTTATTCATAAGGTTTCATCTTTCTATCAATTTATTACTTCTTATAATTGATCTGCACTTAGAAAAATACTGATGACTATGTTGTTTGTTATTACTAAAGGAAATATGACATAATTTTAGCTACTGTAACTACTTCTAGCTGTGGTGACCACTGGAAAATATTAACTTTCCAGTTGCAGCAGGTATGGTACTTACTCCAAGGAGTAAAAGATAGTGAACATGAAAAAACAAGAATTCTTGTTTATTGTGGTTACACATCAATAAAAAATGACAGATAATTTATCCCCCAGACAATATTAATTTCTTCCATATAAATCTAACTGTGATTTCTGGAACCAGAAATGTTGGGATGCTTTTTAATATCACATCTAGCTGTTAAATACATGGTTATGAAAAGAGCATTGCTTTCTTTTGAAAGGTGAGATTAAAGGTTTAACAGCAGTACTGTATGCACCATGTCATGTGAGTCTTTTTGGTTTATCTGTGTGGTTTTTGTTCTAAACACAAAGAAATATTTATTCGAATACACAAGAGGGCTCTATGGAAACAATCAAGGAAGGCTTTTAATGAGCTCTGAACAAAATTTCATTTTGCAATATACATCAGAGTGTATCTGCAAATGTAGTAATCAAGAAACGTATATACATAAAGAAGACTGGAAGTCTTTTGACCTTTGGGAGGGATTTCCTTTAACAGATTTCCTTTTTTTTTTTTTTTTTTTGCCTTGTCTGAATAATTATGAATAAGTGAATGGTCAAGAAATAGCCATTGTAACAATTTTTAAAAATTGATTAATTAAGGTAATTATAAATTACCATAATCCTGTGCATATACTTTGTTTTTTTTTTCCAGGACAATGGTTTGACTTTGACTGAAGAATTAATTTTTCAGTACTTACTGAATGCTGGTATTATTTTTGCTGTTTAGTAACAAATTTGGGATCTTACAAAGAGGGAAATATAAGCATATGTATGAATCCTCAAGCACACAGAATATAATTTTAAATCAGCACTTTTAAAAACAGACCTAACAGTACTTTCAGAAAAAAAAAAAAAAAAAAACAAAAAAAAACATATAGAAGAAAGCAAGCCACAGTCACCACCCATGTTTTAATTCATAGGGTCTCTCAGAAATTGAATCTCTTTAGACAGAGGGATTACTTACTAATGTAACATTTCATTTAAATGGGAGAACATGAGGACACATGAATTAATTCACTTATAATAAGCAGTAAAGCTATCCTAGCAGAGCACCTGTGTAGTTTACTATGTATGTGGATGGGAAAGGAATGGATGGTTCTATACTGATACATTCGTAATAATATTAGTCTCAAAATTCATGCAAAATTAAAAACAAAACAAAACAAAACAAAACCAACACAGTCAACATCTGCTGTAAATGTCACCAGAGCTTCTGTTTGTGAAAATAATTGTGAGAAAATACAGGTAATTGCTTCTAACATTCACAGAAAGATTACATTATAAGGATGAATTTCTAGATGAGTCACAGCCAGCCAAGAAATGTCTATGACATATCCTCATGGAAACAGATATGCCAGCAAGAAAGGATTTTAGCAAAATAAGCTATTTTCAACATCTTTGAAGTCTTTGACAGAGTGAAACCAAAAAAGGAAACAGTAAAACTTAGCTAAGAAGGCAGCACAGTTAGAGTAACCACGACAAGTAATGGTGAAATAGTTTAGTATTTTAAAGTATTTTATCAATTAAGGTTTTTAAATATTTTTTGAACCATCAATGAACTGACTCAAAATATCATATTTTTATGTTGTTTTTTTTAATGAACTTGTTTTTTTCAAATCCCCTTTAATAGACATCTTGACTGTGTTGCTTTTTATATAGCATAAATGTTATTAGAGTAGTTTAATCAATTTTATTCCAAAACCTATCTAGGCTTTACTAATGCCTTCAACTAGAGTACTGAATGTTATTTGTTCTCTCAGAGCCTGGGTACAAAGGGTTAGGAAGACAGCATATAATTTTATACTTACAGCTCAGTCTTTTAATCAGCTGTATTTCAGAGATGTACAGGTAAAACAGAATTTTCTGCTGTTTTAAAACATCACAAATGCATATGAAGATAATTACTTGCATGGTTAATAGGCTGTTTTAGTATCTTCTCTTTGGAGTGCTTTCTTGTTAACTTACTCAGCATAGTCCTGTCAAAGTTTCATGCTTTAGATATAGCATATAATTTTAGTCTAATGCACAAAACTGTTAATATTTCAAACATTATATGTGCACTGAGATAGAAATGTGTAGTTTGTTTAATAAGCTATCTAAAGTGACTTCAATCTCTGAAATTATTTGGAGATTTAAGGCAAAAGTGGGGATTTTATGTGTGTTTGTTTTTTTGTTTTGAGTGGGTTTGGTGGTCTGTTTCTTTTTTTTTTTTTTTTTTTTTTTTTTTTTTTTTTTTTTTTTTTCCGAATTAAGCAGAGGTGAGCCAATTCACTAATACCCATCTTGGGTGAGGAAGATGTATGGTTACCTGTGCTGAGCTTCTGAGGTGTGGGGTTTTTTTGTTGTCACAGGAGGGGGCTACAGCAGTGGCCCCCTGTGAGAAGTTTATGGAAAGCTCTCCTGGCTCCAAGTTGGACCTGCTTCTGGCCAGAGCTGAACCAATCAGCTGCCCCCCTGTGATAATGTATTTAAGAAGGGGAACCTGAGAGCAGGTTTGGACTTGTGAGGAGGAGTTGGGAGAAGGACAAACACCAAGGTCAGAGGAAGGAAGGAGAAGGATGTGGAGGGAGGTTTGTTGGAGCAGACTCCTGTATCCTGAAAGGAGATGGCAGATCCACCCACTCTGCCACACATGGAAGTCTGTGGTGGAGTAGAGGTCAACCTGAAGCCTGAGGAGAAATCTGCTCCAGGTCAGGTGGCTGTGCTTAAAATAGTCAAGGACTCTGAGGGAAGAAGTGGAACCTGCTGTTGTGGTTTGGCACTGGGAGGACTGCAACATGTGGGGGTGACCCACACTGAAGCATCTCAGGAACAGCTGCAACCTGTGGGGAGGACTCATGCTCAAGAAGGTTTGAGGAGGATTGTCTGCAGTGAGAAGGGAGCCATGTGGAGGAGGGGAGGAATGTGTGGTGTTCACCCCACTTCTCGAGCAGGAAGGAGCAGCAAGCTGGCTGTAACCCCCATCGCCTGCCCCCAGCTCCATTGAGGGAGGGGATAGAGAGATTGGGAGCAGAGCTGAGCCCAGGAAGAAGGGAGGCATGGGGTCGCATTTTTAGATATGGCTGGTGCTTCTCACCATCCTCACCTTGTCTGTTAAGTGTTGTTCTCATTAGCATTTGAAGTTAAGTGATGTTTTATTTTTCTTCCCCTAAGGAGTCTGTCCTCTGCCTGTGACCATAAAGGGTTAGTTACACCTCCCAGTTCTTAGATGAAGTCTTGGAGCCATTCTGAGTGAATGACTGACTGCTTGGTGCTCAGTTGCTATCTGGGCTTAAACTGTGACGATACCCAACCAGTAACCAGGTGAAAATAAAAGGTTTTGAGATATGGCTTTCTCTCCTCTATACTTCATTAAGTAGTCATTTTGTTAGGTGTTAATCTTAACCTCTAACATGATGATCTCTGATCATGACTTTGACCAGACATAAAAGTGTAGAATCTGATCATGGAAAGCAATCAGTTTTATGACTCTGATTTTGAATATCCAGTTCCAAAACTTACTCTTTTACAGGAATTCTCTGCCTTTACAGACAAGCTGTAATCTGCCTTGTCTTTACCCCTAAGGTACTGTACCTACAGAAAAAAGCTGGGCTAACCAACACACTATATATAAAGAATATTTAACAACCTAAGTACTTATACCTCACTAGAGCATTAATTTGTTTTCCCAGACTCATGTATCTTATATCTTATAGATGGATAGACAAACTGTAATGGACTTTTTTTGCATACCAAATAGAAAATAAGAATTTCAATAGAACTAAAAATTTCACCCCTGTTAGATGTCACCTTTCCCCTTTTGTCTTGCAGTTGATTATGCAGATACACGAAAGAATGCAGCATGACATCTACAGTGTCTTAGAGTAGCATCCTTGACAGCTGTTAGTTTTCTCTTCCACTGAGGTGCAGTCTCTCATATTGATTGATGTACAGACAAGCACGTTAAAATCTAACAAATACATGGGCTAGATTCATTATGTTTTCCACCTTTTGCTTCTTGTCAGTTTGATCTGTACTGGAGGGACCATGAAAACCACTTATCATTCTTGTTGCCAAAGGGCATCTGTGCTATTCATTTGCTCAGTCTTGCAGAGATAAATGCAGCTTGCTGCAATTAATAAAATAGCTGTTCTCTGGACATAATTTGTAGAAATAAATTTAAGTTACATCACTGTGTGTTCATGGATATGTATGGGTAGTAATACAGATCTAACACACAAGACATTTCTTCTCAGACAGCTGAAATAATCTGTATGTTAAAGATTATCTTTTCACCCAGATTCTTCTGAATACACTTTAAAATCACTTACAGACAGACTCAATAAGAAAAATGTATTTCACACAGGTTTTCAACATTTGTTTTTGTTTTCCAACTGAGAATGAAACAAAATATTTCAAAATGCACTACGATAATGTTTCTCAGCCTGTGTTCCATAGAAACAACATATGAAACCATTGCAATATATTTATTTTTTTAAAAAACATATATTTGACCATATGTTCCCTGTCATGTGTGAGGAAACAAATGGAATGGAAAAGGGTGATAACAGCTTACTGCTGTTAACTCACAAAACTCAGGCTTTTGAGAAAAGTGAAAAAGAACACCTTTGAGGATATACTGGACATGATGGCAAAGATCCAGCACTAGATTCTGGAGGGTGGGGTGAGGTTTTTTCCCCAGACAGATAGATGATTCTTGTGAATTTTGGTTTAAGTAGTCCATGGGCTATAAAAAGCCTGAGAAACACTACTTCAGTATGCTAAGTATTGCTTCAACTTAAATATTTCTTCTTCAACCTTCATATTTCATGTTTTATACTGTACAGTGATAAGTTGTTTTGAAGGGAAGCATGACATATTAAATTCAGGAAACACTGAAACAGAACATTACAGAAATGTTTAACCACTTACCCTTTGTTCTCTGAAACAAGTTTTGTATAAAATCTCCATGGTATCAGAAGTATTTTATTTTCTTTGCACTGATCTCTAATATCATCTGTACAATAAGGGCTGTACACAGAGGAAGCTACTACACATTTGCAAGGAATCAGTTGTGCCTCAAAAGAGAAATGTTAGTAAAATATAACACTAATTTTAGTACATCTTCATTTTGCTATTACCTTAAAAACACACACTTCAGAGAATTTGATCTTGCAGTCTTCATACAGATAACTCACAAGGAAGTTTTCCATAAGGACTGGTATTTAGAACTGAAACTCTCCAGTGAATCAACAACATGAGCCAAATCTGTTGAGAGTGACAAAATGTAATTGCTATATTTCCATGGATATGTGTTAGGAACCAACAACCATAAAACTTCCAATTTCAATGGAGTCTTGGTTTCCCTTATAAGAACAGATGAGTCCCAGCTGCACCGAATTTCAGGATACCAGTGTATCAAAGTACACATAGCCAACTAATCAACTTAACCAGTTGACAGACTTTCAAAGATTAAAAAATAAAAGTAATTCCTGTTTATTCACCTTTCTGAGCAAGGGACAGCTGGGAGGAAGAAAGGAGAGTCCTCAGTAGCAAATACGTCCCTGGCTAAGCAAGCTTCCTGGAAAGAGGAACAAGAGGATTCCTGAAAGGGAAAAGGAGTGTGCCTGGGATGAACAGGTGTTCTGACTGAGGTCTTATGGAGTGCTGTTCCACAAAAACAGTTGATAAGAGTAAATGTTTTTATGATTGACTGGTACAATCTTGAGAATTGAAAAAAATCTTCTTTCTTGAAGAAAAGACAGTCCCTTTCGCAGAAGTTCAGACTTATTCAAGGACATTCATTGACAAATACTGATGGATAACATTTTATCTGTTTAAATCTCAAGTTGTGAAATCATTTGAAACAAGAACGTGCTATAACCATAAATTCCAGCCCACACCAGAACTGGAATTTGCAAATGCATGGGGTAATCTAGTGAAGAGGTGAATTCAACATTTTTCTTAAAAAAATTCTATACTTACAAGTTCAACTCTTTTACCTCAACAAGCATATTAAACCACTATTTTAAAAGCATAACTTACTTCTTTTTGATCAAGAAGTATTCTTAAAATTCTTTTTTATGACTTTGACACTTAAGTCATTAATGTTATTTAAATGCAAATTTATATATGTGCAGTATGATTATTGAAGCTTGGTTTTCTTCCAAGTTATCCCACTGGGCCATAACGTATGCTTTAAGACCAGTCTACATTTAGACGGGTTTGGGATATGTATAATCACACTGAATAAATCCAATTCTATTTGTTCCCTTGGAGGGTTCTCAAATACTTTGATGCATTCTAGTCTCTGTCTTTCCCTTCCTCATCAAAGTCACAGTGAATTCCCGTTAGAAGCATTATAAGAATATATCCTCAGGGTTATGATTTATTTTTAGGCAGACTGACTAAAACTCAATTTTCACATTCTCCTATCCCACTATTATTCAGTGGGGATTTAGAAACACTAAGTCTCATTGGCTTAGGTTCAAACGGTATTTAGGAACTAAAGCATACCTAATTTTTAAGCACTGGTCCCAAGGATGGAATCATAACATTAAGCTCCCTATATGATTCCTTAAAGAAGTTAAGCATCTTAAAATAGGATTCACAAAAATGTGCATGATATAGAGGGATCTATGTACACTGGATTTAATTCTTTCTTCTCCATGTTGAGAAGATGCAGTCTATGATGCTCACTTGTCATGTCCCAGAAGGACTGTTCTATCTCCCTTGTTCTGAATGCCAGGATGAACATACACGGTATGTATTGAAAATGTTTCCACTTTACATAGAGTAACAAATAACACTCAACCAGAAGGAATAGTCATCTAGATTTTAATCTTGTGGCAAGAGCCTTCAGGGAAGATGTGAGAAAGCCTGAAAGCTATATTTTCCAAGGTTTACCTTAGCACTTCATTCACCAACTTTCATCTGGCACATAGATACTTTGGTTATGTTTATGCTGGTAAACAGAATGGACTAGGACTACCTATGATTAAACTGTCATTCATCCCTCAGACAGGAGATCTAATCCATACTGCTTGTCAGGAATACCCTTAGGTCACCTCAAAAACTTTGCTCTTTGATCTTCTTCAGACTAATTTGAACAGCCTATGAATGTATTAGCTTCATGAACCAAAACTTTCAAGGTCCATGTTAATGGTTAAACAGTTATCATGTATTCAACTCCATGCCCTGGCCACTTAGACCTACTAGTATAAGTATGACCTTTATGGGCTAGGATAAAAATGCAAGACCTCCTGATTCTTAGGGGAAAGAATTCTTAATACACAGCTAGGAAGAAGAGTTGCCTCTTATTTTCATCCTAGCCTAGAATCAGGGGAAAGTGGTGGGTGGGGACCACACCATGCACTTCTATCTAGGAAATAGATGTGAGGTTGATTTCATCCAGAGAAGAAAAAAAAAACAACCAACCAAAATCAACCCAGCTTTCTCACATTTTAAATTAAAAGTCTAATACAAAAGGGAAATTTCAAAGAAGGTTTGACTAAGTCTTTATTAGAAATAAAATGGAAAAGGTGAATCCTAATGAAGCATGGGGAGGAGAAGTGATCAAGATGTCCAGTTAAACTGATGAATTTTTGACCATATTCAAGGGAGGAAGGTCAGTGTAGCAGATCAGGTTTTCAAGATCACAGTTTTGAGCTAATATCTCTTTTCTAGTAATCATAATTTTATATTTATTAATAAGCTACATAACTTCAGATTAGTATAGCAAGGTCCATTTTCCCTATTTCAGTTTGATCTGTACTTTAATCAGATCTAATGATTCCTTCTTATCTATGAACACATCCAAGCAGGAGAAGGAGGAATGTGCATACATCTTGTGCTCTGATGCCATGATGAACCTGAGGTCTCCAGGAATCATCAGAAAGAATCATACAAATAAATAATAAGAGTCACAAACTGAACTGTCTCTATTTTGTAACCTGAAGTATTCTGGTTTGCAAGGTAGCTACTCACTTCAAGCACAACCAGAGAAAGGAAAGTATTGAATACTGTGGTAAAAAAAAATAAAAATATATTGACAGTATTCTAAACAGCTGTTTAGAATGGAGTACATGCTCCATTTAGGGAACATGCACACAGAACATATATGAAAAAAGGAAATGTAACACAAAGACTGCTGAAAACTGCTAGTCAAAAACTGAAATACTATGTGCATTGTGAAAAACCTGACATTTACAAAAAACACACTGTGACTGGAATATAATGCTAATGGAAACATGTATGTAATTCATATTTATGACCTTAGTGAGAACTGGCTCTATTAACTTGAGTACAGATGGTCAGATATTTCCCAGGGAAATATTTTCATTAAAAAGCATTTCACTGTTCCTAAATGCTTTGTTTGACTCATCTCAGGTTTGACTATATTTTGCCAAATCAAAGACGAATCCTCCAGTCCTGCCAGGCTGCTTCAGAGCAATCAATTTACTGCTGCCAAGTTTGGCAGCTTTGGGACAGATTAACCAGACTACTTCCAGAACATGAAACCTGAAAGCTTTGCTTGTCAAAAGCTGGGGCAGGTTCACATGACTGATTTGTTCTGGGTCAGTCTACGTGATGGATCTGCACTAGAGCCACTGACCCTGGAAGCCATTGAGCCATTGGCTATGGTGTTCCCAGTTCTAGAATGAATTGTCTGGTAACTGACAAATTACTAAGATACCACAGCTTGAGAGTCTACACAGTGGGACTGATGGTATTACTAAAGCCTACATTCTGAGACCCTGGAGCATGGCTCTGAGGGGCTCGTGATCTCTCAGAAATTGTAAGCTCTATGAAACAAAGCCAGGACCTCAAAGCTCTTATGGGCTTCTCTATTACACCTTTTAAACTGATCTGCATGATGGGGCATCCTGAAGACACATAGCTCCAGAGCTGTTTGACAATGCTGCTTGTCAATTCCTCTAGTTGATACTATCTAGTCTCTTAGGCTCAGATGTAGTACTCACAAATTCTTCTTTTTATGGAAAGATATATGTATGTATACATTTATATATACATACATATATATACGTGTACATAAATCATCCAAACAAACATATATACATACTCACATATGTGTACATATTAAAAAATATTTGTATGTATGTGTGTTTGAATTTAATTCCAGGAATCAAGTCAGTTTTAGGGAACAAATAGCAAGAAACCTTTAAAAGGAAAATGTCCACAAAATGTCATATTTAGGGAAGCACCTAATGAATATATTAAAAGTTGCCAAGTGGTCTGTTCTTTATAGCACTAGACACACAGCAATATGAAGGACTCTTTTATTTGTAAGAAAAGTAATGGTACAGAAGCAAAGAAAGCAGTCTAGCATAATAAGCATTTATTTTCATTGTTCTTCTCAGCTACATGAGTTTGAGAGGCTCATTCTCTACTTTTAAAATAATTTTGATTACTCTTTTTTTTTTTTTTTTTTTTATTATCCTCAGATTATTTAATTCTTGCAGTCAAATCTCAAATCAAATCTTAAAGGATTAATTCTCGGCTCTTTGGTCACTTATCTCTCTTTCCCCTCTTGCCAGGGTACTCCATTTTCTAATTTGTCTTAAACAGAATGAATCCAGATATCAGTTGTAAAATATTAAGGAAAACAGTCCAATATTTCATTTCCATGTCTTAGAATATTAAGCCAGAGAGTGACATTATTCTGCTATTTTTTCAGCTTCAATGTTAATGAGCAATATTACCCAATAACAACATAAAAGTATTATAGCTCGACAAACTGAATTCTTAAGGTTTGCTTCCACATTTGGCATGTGATTTTTATCTGATTGATTCAATCAGCTCCAGCTCAAAATGAGGAAAACAGTGTTGTTAAGATTTTAATTGTGTTCACCATGCTTTATGCCTCTTTTATTATTTTTTTTGGTTTTCCAAAGACCTATTTTTTATTTTATTTTTTTTTATCTTCAAAAAAACCTATAAGAAGTATGAGACAACAGTCCTAAGAATTGAGTGGTTCTATTATGAGTGTCCAATATGAGGTATCTGAAATAAGACAAAATAAAAATTATAAATAAAGTAAAACCAAAATAAAAAAACAAAACAAAACCACCCCCTCAAAAAAAAACCTGCTGTCTGCTTGTGTTCTGTTAATTGATGTCCTCTAAGGAAGCTTGAATGGGGAAATCTGAAATAATTCTTTAAAATATGAATTTCTGAGGTGTTTTCAGGCTCTTTAATTCAAGACCTCTATTGTATTTATGAAAAATATACAGATCTAGTTATTTACAAGTTTTACTGATGGATAATACAAGACCATACAAGACTAATTAATATCAGGCAACTCAGCAAGTCAGTGGCAAGCCAAATATACTGAAACCCCTTTATTTGGTCTAGGTATAAGATCACTATTTGGGAAATGGCAAAAAGACAGAATCATCAGTGATATCTTTAGAAGGATTAGTATCAAGAAATATTGGCTAATGTTAATACAAAGGGTAAAGTGCTGCAAGGAAAGTGGCACTAAAAAATAGAGAAGGTATTCTTCTGTGTTTGCAGACTAGGGAAGAAAGTCTACCAAAGAAGTTTACTTATAAGTTATAAAAATTCATTGGTTGGTCTCATGTGAGGTGATGGGATACTTTCTTGAAAAAATAGCTAGGGATAAAAAAACAAAAAAACAAAACAAAAAAAAAAAAAAAAAACAACAAAAAAAAACTAAACAAAACATCTTAACTGCTATGGAATTTCTTGCTTTATATAGAGAGGACATCATGAAAATGATTTATTGCCCATTTAAAAATAATAATAGGGCAAAGAGTGGTGAGAAGAGGAGAATCTTCAGAAAAGTTTAGCAAAGTTAGTTTAGCTCTGCATCATAATATTTTGCCTTCTCTTAGATGAGTTTGATAAATGAGCTATTAACAAGCTCATATGAAAAGAAGTGAATTAGTGACCCTAACCTGTACTATCTGGGTGAAAAATATCCACACTACTGAAAGTCTGTCAGACATAAGGGTGAAAGTAATCTATAGACTAATATATGTGTTCATACATGCTTTTGCTATCCTATCTATATGTCACAATGTCATGTGAACCAAGATGGGATCATGAAAATGTGCTGATGGTTTAGCTGATCTCATCTGGACTTGTGAAAGAAGTTCAGATAGATCTGACCTGCAGTATCAGATTGAAAAATCCAAAAGAGTCTGAGCCTACATATCAACAGCTACATACAACTTCAGCTTCAGATCTGAAGTTGGAACCAATAAATATAAAATAAAAAAGTATCAGAAAGTTAATAGCTTTCTTTGCTCACTAAACTTTCTTTCCATTAATTCTTGCCTCAGTGGTGAAAATAATAGTTGTTTTTGATCTCATGTCAGTTCAGAAGGCAGGTGCCAGCCAAACAACACAGACGATTTCACTGTTTTCATTTTAGAAAGACTGAAGGAAGATCACATGCTGGGCAGAAGAGCATGAAGATTGTTTGATAAGATTCCATTAAAGCAAGCTGACAGCAAGGTTAGAAGTGAACTGGGAAAACCTCACCTGGGTAATATCTGGGAAAGAAACAATCAGTTTGACATTTCCCAGGTTAAAGATTTCACATTATCAAAATGGAAGTCAAGTGTTCCTTTTTTAAGGCAGCACAGACAATACTGGGATCACTCTATCTCCTTCTGGACTGAAGAAATAATTTTCTTCCTATGGTGAACATGACAGATGAAGAGTTCTAAAATTACACTAAATATTGTAAGAAGTATTGCTGTAAGTGCACTGTATCTTGCTTTGCTGTATTATGATATTGAAAGACTGATTTACGTGTTGTTAACTCCATTTCTGATTTTTTTAATCTTAGATATTCTGTCATATCCTCATTAACATCTCATTACTAAGCAGTTAGCTAAGGAAAAGGACAAAGAAGGAAAAAGAAAATTAGATGCAACACTATAGGGCATATTTTCACCTTGATGAGCAAACGTAACTCATTAGAGGTTACTGAAAGTCATATTCATGCTTCAGAGGAATAATGCCCTCAAGATATTTTGAAATTATTAAATTTTTTAAGCAAAATATTGATTTTTTTATATGAAGGAGTAATTTATTAATACCAGGTACAAATACATATAGGGAAAAATCTACACAAACAAGAGAAAAACAATTAAGCAGTTCCAGACATGCTTCTTTTTTTCAGTGATGGTGGGAAAGAGGAAATGTGAGAAAAATGTAACACTATAATTTGAAAGTTAAAATAGTTAAATGCAGACATAAATTATTAATAGTTTCTTCACTACCATACAGGGACTTCTGGATATTGTCTCATACTCCTTTTTTTGAGAGAATATCTGAGAGCTGACTGAATCACAAACAAAACGCGTAAGCGATCTGACCAGGTACAAACTGAATCCTCTGGAAATGAAACAGTACTGCGTTAAGGGTTCAGTTACGAAAGGCACAGCCTCCATTAACCATGTATGTGCATCAGTGTTCTGCTGGAATAGAGGCAGAATGTGCAGTGCTTGTCAGGATCAGTCCCAAACTCCCACCACATGCACATACACATGCACACACATACATGGACAAGTTAATTCCTCTACATTTGTATTTTCATTGACTTAGTTTTGTACTATGAAACTGTTTCTAGTTTGATGGTCACACACTGATTCAAGCACTAAATCCCATCAAACCAGAAAAGTACTATCATCAAAATGGCTTCTGTATCAGAAAAGATAAAGCTCTATTTCCCACTCACTACCACTAGTTTAGCCTTATAAAGAAATGAAAATCACCCTTGTTAGATTAAATTAATGGAAAAGGTAAGTCCCTGAATAGCAATCAGAAACATATGTTTGGAATCTTGTGAACTACATTTTTATTCACACATACTGCCCTCTGAAATCTGGACTGTTTCTACAGGGCCATTCTCAGCTCCAATTTACCAGTGCAAGAACTTTCAAAACTGGCATGCATAGAGAAAATAGTCGGACCTGTTCTGACCTATGAAACATACCTGAAAGAACCAGTACTTACGGGTGAATGACCATCAGGTACACTGTTGAGTTTCAGTATCTTGATAATGCACATCTATTTCCTTTCTGAACTATGTGTTTCCTGAACAGACACAGGAATGTCCTACAGTCTACTTAAGATTTTTTTCCTGTCTGTTTTGCTAGTACAACATGGCCACAATACATTTGTAGCAAATGCTGCCTGTTTCATAGAATTCTTCCTGAAGACTTTATCTGAGACTAAATAGAAGCAGTGTGTGATTTAAGGATTGAATTATGTTTTATTCTTTTTAATCTGTGAAAATATTAATGGTAATCACACAGAAGTGTGTAATGACACCAAATGCAAAGGCTGCTGAGACAACTTTTTGGATATCAAAAGTGACAACCTAGCAGCACTGGATCCCACTGTAATCAGAAAGGAGAATAATCTCTAGCTGCATTGAAGTAGTAACATTTTGATGCCCAGTCTCATAGTTGTTTATTACTTTTTTCAAAGCTGTGCAGTTAGTGCAGCTGTCCTTCCACAGTGAGATCTATAGGGACATTAAAGTGTCGGAGTACAAAACCCACAAAGATAAAACTGAGTATTTTTTTATTAATTAAATTTTTAATTATGTAAAAGGACCTACAATAGCTATACTAATTACAGTGAACTGAGGAAAATAGAAAAGCCAAAATTAAATCATCATCAAAATGTATAATATTTTATAATGTTTATGTTCTGTGATTTTAGACAAATCAAATAAAAATAATACAAAGTGGGCAATGGGAATAGAAATAAGCCACTGGGAATACAAAGTAAATGTGTGGGTCTGTGCTGATTTTGGCTGGAATAGAGTTATTTTTCTTTAGAATAGTTAATATGGTGTTATGTTTTGACTTGTTCTGAAAACAATGTTGATAACATAGAGATGTTTTCATTCTTGCTAAGCAGTGGTTACACAGAGACAAGGCCTTCTCTGCTTCTCACACCACCCCACCAGCAAGTAGACTGGGGGTGCACAAAAAGTTAGGAAGGGACAGAGCTGGGACAGATAACTCCAGCTGACCAAAGTGACCAAATCCATACTATATGATATCATACTCAGCATATAAAGCTGGGAAGAAGAGGAAGGAAGGGAGGGACGTTTGGAGCTGTGGCGTTTTGTCTTCCCAAACAACCATTGCATATGATGGAACCCTGCTTTCCTGGAGATGGCTGAACACCTGCCTGCCAATGGGAAGCAGTGAATGAATTCCTTCTTTTGCTTTGTTTCCGTGTGTGGCTTTTGCTTTCCTTATTAATCTGTCCTTCTCTCAACCCATGAGTTTTCTCACTTTTACTCTTCTGATTCTACCCCTTATCCTATGGGGTGGGAGTGAGCAAAGAGCTGTGTGGTGCTTTGTTGCCATCTGGGGTTAAACCACGACAAGGTCAACAGAGAAATGCTGCTCTCAGCCAGGAAAGCATCACTGTTGAACAATGACATTACTATTTCAGACACCGTTTCGATAGGCCCAGCAACAAAACTCATCCTACAGATTGCAATTCCACATTCACCTCATTAGTCAAACAAATAAATACCATGTCATTTGATGGCAGAATACTTGCATACCTTCAAGGATAATAGTTTACGGACTGACATGTAAAATATTATAAATTAGTGCTGGGTGCTGCTGGAAGAGGTCCTTAGTTCTATCTCCCTACTGAAAGGCAGAACCAATCATACTTAAGTCAAATTAACTCACTTTTTAAATCAAGTTTCATAAGTGGGAAATACATATTTGATCAGTCATTTGGATTTACTAATCATTTTGACACCAGCAAAACCCCATCATTTTCATGAATCAACAAAGAAGCTCCTGGGAAAGGCAAATAATTTTCTTCATTAACATGACTAAAGATGCCACTAATGCTGTTCACAGGAATAATGCAATTGACTGTGTGTAAAATCACAATGGCATGAGTAGTGAAGTCTAGAAATAACGGGCTTGAAATAAGCTAATTTGAGTTCCAGCTGCAGTTTAACAGAGTTTAATGTGTAGTTTTTAATATGATGAGCTCTGTGTTGTCAAGCCTGTATGGTTACAAATAAATTTCAGCTATGTAGTCTAGTTTCCTCAGATTCTTCTACAGCTGCTTTGCATTGAAATCAGATTGCACAGTGGACCAGGCTGAGGGCAGTAAAAGGGCTGATTAGGAACCAGTACTTAAGTATGCTTTTCCTCACTGTCCTGTAACGTGTAGGAGTCTGAATCCATGCTGGGTAACATGTCATTAAATAATTTATTTGCACCTATCAATAGCTACCTCGGTATGCAAATTCTTATGAACAGAAAAAATGTGAAAAAAAATTCTGCAAGTAGCCTGTTTCCAAGAAAGCACACGACCTTAGGCTCCTGCCTGTCCTTCTCCCATTTCAATAAGGTTGAAATATACTCTTCAGGTAAAGATCCATTCACGGATCCTTTCCTATTTCTTTTCCTGGCTGAGTGGACTGGAATCCAATGCAAAAATATACTTTGTTTTTCATGAAGTTTCTGTTTTACTTTTGTTTGTATTTATTATTAATGGTGGCTTAGAGAATATTTACACATTGTCTACTTTTGGAAAGACTATATTTAGTATCCATTATTTTTTTCATGTTGGATACAATGTGTAACAATAAAAGTCAAAATCATGAAGGGGATATTTTTTTATTTTATTAGGATACCTAAAATAGAGGTCCATTATATTTAGGTAATGTAGTTAATATTTTTATGACAAGGATAAAGTCATAAAAAACAGGTCACCAATTTGAAAAGTTTAACTTCACCTCAATGTTAGTTCTTGGCCTCCGTATCTTTTATTCCTATTTTTCATTCTGAAGCATACTGAAAATTTGTGGCATGCACACAGTAAGCAAATGAAAACATAAAAAGGGCTGTCATTTGCAAAGCATCTTGTTTTGAGAAGAGGGAATTCAATTATCTTTTTTTGGAAAATAAAAGGTGAACAGAATTTAAAGCCTTCGAAAAGGCACAGTCTAAAATTGTAATGGTTAGCACTAGGGAGTATGTTAGAATATTACTCCTGCTATGCCAGTTGGCATGCAAGACTTCCACTTAGCAATAAAGAATGTTGCTAATGTGCCTCAAGTGTTTCTAAATTCAAATTAAATACTTTCTCATCTGTATGTACACTGGGACCATTCTTTCATGGCTTGAATAGATCAAACTATGTTGCTTAGGCTGCTGTGCCCATCTTGATACAAGGACAAGAATAACTAGGTTAATTTTAGGGTTTTTTTTGAATCAGGGTTTTTTGGCTTGGTAGTTTTACTTCATGAAAGAACTTACCAGTTGAAAGCATGTAAATATTAACGGCAATAAGAATTACATTGTCAGGACAGTTTAACAACCATTCACGTCTAGAATGCTCCATACACTAGAAGCAGAAGTAAAGCCATCAGATGCATGCCATCCATGGCATATAATTGTTTCTAAAAGCTATTTAGTAATCATTTGAAATCCTTGTTTTGCCATTATAAATTAAATTTTTCTGCATATTCATATATCGGTTTTCTTAAAAATGAAAATATTCACTTTCTCTATTTCGAGCTGGTTTAAAACCTATGATTTCCAGAACATATTGAGAACTTCCCACTCAGTACTATTCCATTTAAGTACGGAAAAAGAGAGGCATCCAAAATGACTACTTATCTCTGAAAATCTAGGAAATAAATCTCTAATATTTCCCTGAGTGTTCTTTAGCCATTCGCTTTTGAAATAGTTCATAGATATTAAAACCAATTTAAATTACATCACTTAATTCAATAGACAAACACTGATCCTTCATCCAGCACTTCAATTGGACTTCTGCAGCTTGTCTGTGAGAAGGTGGCAGCTCAGAAAAGGCTGGAAACCCTTACTGTGCCATTTTGTGGTTGAGTCATGAGGAGGAAGAGCTTTCTTTAGTCCTCTGTTCTGCCTTCTGAGTGCATATAAAATGGCAAGGAAGACTCTGGCAGTAAAGAAGTAATTTCCCTTTCTGTTTATGCAGTATGTAACATTTTATCTTGACATAAATTATCACAAAGCCTAATCTTTAAAAGCAGCATCTTCATTCACCTCTATCAGTGCTGTCTGGGACCTTTCAGCAGGGTGAGACACTGTGAAAAACTGATCTTGATTTATTTCTTTCCATTTTGGCTTGAAGGTTAAGGAAGATATTTTGTCTCATTTGAGTAATTTGTAATTCCTTTGAACAGCCCAAGTGAACAAATTTAAGTCATAAACAAATGCTGAGATCACATTTTCTGTGTAAGATATGGTGGGTGGGGAGAAGTATGAGCGAAGACCAAAAAAAAAAACCAAAACAAAACAAAAAAAAAAAAAAGCCAAAAAAGGAATTGTGCATAAGTAAGGAAGAAATATTGGAGTGTGAAACAAATGCTACTGGACTACACAGAAAATAACTCTAAAGGAAATAAAAATATTGAGAAAATAAATAATTTATTTTATGACCATCAATACTTAAGATTAGGCAACTTTCTTCTTCCACTGGCTAATATAATTGTATGTGACTTTAATAGGTCAGTCTGAAATTTTGCAAGATGATTGTCTGATCCAAAAACTTTTGGAAATTTTCAGCAGAAGACGTCCAATAGAGGGGCATGAAAAACTGGTGGTTATATTCTCAAAATTTGTTTTCATTGTTTGCTTCTTTGTTTGTTTAATCTTTATTGTGTAGGTACTCATTCAGAGGTGAAACAGTTCATGGATAGCTGTGGTGCAAAACACTGCATTAAGATCTGGTACCATCATTGCTCTGCATTCAAGTTCCCAGAGGGCACAGAGACACAAAGGAAATCAGTGCAGTGGCATCATAAAATCTATTGAAAATCTCTTCAAACTAGGAATAAAACATAATAAAAGTGCAGGAATCATCACATGATGATAAGGAGAGAGATGACATAAAAGAGACAGACTAATAAACAAGGACAGAAAATGTGATCCACTTGTATCTCCATAATACACATATATTACATATATATATATACATATATATGTATGCTGTGCATGTAATGTGGCAGGGGACAGGCAACGCATATGACAATGTGACTTTTTAAGTACATCCCAACCACAGGATGAAATGAAATGCTTGAGTCCCCAATGTGTTGTTAGAAAAATCTGTGAAACCAATGAAGAAAGTGGCTCTTGGCAAGCCTCTACAAGAAAATAATCTTCCAGTGCCATTCTCTACTTAATCTTGTTCCACTGTTTGAAAATCTATTAATATCATAATTTGCCCACTCATGCTCAAGAGGCAAAGGTATCTACTGTCTCTAAATGTCAACATCATGTATCTGCATTTTCTACTGACTTCTGCGGAATTAACAATTTCTGTTTACTTTGTTAAAACCCAAGGAAGTTACACTTTCAGCACATCATCATTATTAAAGTTAAAAAGTCAAAATTCAAAAGAGAAATTGCAAGATTTACCTTGCATATGTAACCATTATTTTCTACACTGTTAGATATGGAATTGTAATTTTGTTCTTAAATGTGTAATCACATGATTACATGATTGCATATGATTGCATGAATATAACCTTTTTCCCAGTGATTTCTGTCTCATTCTTTTCACTAAACTGATATTGTCTAATTAATAAGCATTTGCTTATGTTGTGCTCCTTCTAATTTTTAGTGGGTTTTTTTTCTGATTTTGCAGAACACTGTACATGTAATTGTTTAGTTTATTTGACTTTTTCTTGTCAGCAGACCTTCTTGGAACCAAATCTTCCTCATTACCATATAACCATTTGTTCTAAAATTATCATTTCACTCCATTCTAGTTATCTTCTGTATAATTAGACAGTGGCTTCTATTTGGAGTGAAGCACAATTCTCCATCACTAAAAGAAAAAAAGCACACTCCAAAACTTACAAGGTAGAATACAGTGTCATATCTGGCTCAAAACATCCTGCAAGGAAATTAAGTTTCCTTACATATGCACTAAAAACAACACTATATAGCATAAGACTATAGGAACTGTCAGTATTTTTTTACTTTTTTTGTCTTAATATGGAAATCCATGCATTTTTGTTATTTATTAGACATATCAACTATTACTACAATAAAAAAGAAGTTTCTGTACTAATGCTGCCCAACTATCAGAAGCACCCTCCATAAAGACTAGAATTATCTGTACAGTGTTGATTTTGTCTATTTTAATGGTTTTTTCTTTTCCCTGCAGTAATTAGTTAGCCATTTGAACATGAAATGAGTAGGAAAGAGGATTTTTTTTTCATTGTTACATTAAAAATAAATCTCACAGCCATTTATTTTCTAGGGGGGGTCTGTAGCCAAAAGAACTGAAGTTCATTTGGAAGATAACGCTTTACAAAATAACCTTCTGTGAGGAGCAGTGCCTTTTATTTTCCTATAGGAAATCCATTTTGATTTGACAGAATGATAAGCCTTTGAAAACTGTGGACTGAAAATACACAGTAGACTTTTTGCTAAGCTCATAAAGTGTCTAACTGAGAAAGGATTCGCTGTACATGAATAAGAGCTAAATTAGCTGTGTATTGGAAAGTCTCATCAAATGCAAGTCTGTAGGTCCTTGGTAGAACTTGGGTCCCAGTGAACGGTTTCTGCATGCTTTGTCAGGTATTTCAGAGAGATCACCATTCTGATGTGCTGTAAGATCTTTCCATCATTCTTTGGCTGATCTGAACTTTAAACCGTATCTTACAACAAAACTGAAAAATAGCTATGTTTTTTGTTGGGGGAGGTTTATTTATTTGTTTTTCCTTTCAGGCATCTTAAAGAGGGAATGTGTTTCACAAGAGGAAAGGACTTAAAAGCAGCTGTACCCAGTTCTTTAGCTCAGGATTGTGTTATGACTTTTGGATATAAGATGGTGTGTTGGGTTTGTGTGTGGCAGGGTGTGGATAGTTACAGAGGTGGCTCTTGTGAGATGTTTTGAAGCTCCCCTAGCTCCAAGTTAGACTCACCTCTGGCCACGTTCGAGCCAATTAGCAGCAGTGTCTGTAGATCTGTGATAATATATTTAAGAAGGGGAACCTGAGAGGAACAGGAGTGGGGGAAATACCTATGCAAACACTAAGGTGAGTTGAAGAAAGGAGGAAGAGGGAAGAAAGTGTGTTGGAGAAAAGACTCCCTGCAGCCTGTGGTGAGGGCAGGCTGTCCCTCCCCCTGCAGCCCATAGAGGTCAGCAGTGGAGCAGATGGGTGGAGTGGATGCCCACCTGCAGCCCATGGAGGACCCCATGCTGGAGCAGGTGGCTGGACCTGAAGAAGGCTGGGAATCTGAGGGAAGCCCACACTACTGCAGTCTGTTGATGGGAGGATTGCAGCTCATGGAAGGGACATATGGTGGAGTAGTTCATGAAGAGCTGCAGCTGGTGGAAAGGACTCATGTCGAAGAATTTAATGGAGGACTGTCTCCTCTGAGAGGGACCCCACACTGGAGCAGGGGAAGAGTGTGAAGAGTCATCCCCTTGAGGAGGGAGGAGTGGCAGAAACAACAGGTGATGAACTGACCACAGCTCACATCCCCTGCCACTCTACACTGCCCCACCAAGGGAGGAGGTAGAGAAAATCAGGAGCAAAGCTGAACCTGGCAAGAAAGGGGAGGTGGGGTTAAGTGTTTTTGTAAGATGCGGTTGTATTTCTCACTGTCTTACTTTGATTGGTAAATCAGTGTTGAAGGTGGTGATGTTCAGATTAAATTGATGTTCTTCCTTCCTAAATTGTGTCTGTCTTTTGTCCATGACCATAATTGGTCGGTCATCCCTCTCTGTCCTTGTCTCAATCCCAAGCCTTTTGTTTTAATTTCTCCTACCCATCCCTGAGGGGGAAGGAGTGAGGGGGTGACTGTGTGGTGCTCCGTTGCCCTCTGGGTTTAAACCATGACAGACAGTCATCCAAAATTTCAAAGAAGAGACATTTATGCTTTAATTCTAATTTATGTATAGGAAAAGAGAGGTGCTGTTCTTGTATTAAAAGGTAAGATACAAGTGGTGAAAGAAATAATTAAACAGGCAGGTAATAGTGGACTACAAAATAATCTCACAAAAATAGCACTCTGTATGTAGTTTTGTTCATGCATGTCACTTTACCTTCTGTAATGGTATAATGAACACCACTGCAAGTCTTTTAAATGTTGACAGCATTTTATAGGAAGTCTCTGAAAGAAATATGCACAGACTTCTGAAATGTTTTATGCATTATATGTTCCCTGTCACTGTTTTCATAAGAATCACATTTAATTTATAATTATTATTGTCAAAATATTGAAACACAAGAATAAATCTCACACTGAAATGATGAATATGACATAATAAATATCCACTAATATAATAAAATACTGTAATGGTATTGTTATTATGGAGTAATAAGAATACGAAAATTAAGAGAATCTCCTTACCCTGAGTGACATGCAATCTGCTCATGGACTGTTTTGACTCTGTCTTGCAGACCCACATGCAACTGGGTTTTCATAACTGCTGCTAGCACTGAAGAGGTTCCTGACCTTTGATATTCTGGAAATAGATTTTTCTAATTTACAGAGTAAGTTCTCAGTGAGTTGATAAACATTTCTTCTTATGTCAACCTTACCTTTCAGATGTAATAGTACTTTTTATCCCCATGTTTTCAACACATAGATAAATTTATTTAAAAATTATATTATCTTTTGGTTTTTATTGTGTCTAGCTAACCTGTATAAACTTTTCTATGGTATAGAGATTGAACCTAGCTTCATAATAGTTCAGGTGACGTTAGCAACCTACCAATAGCTGCACTGAGATGACAATTGCCTCGTTTGCTCTGTTTCTAAAAATAAAATCTATATTTGTACTGATTTTCTCTTTAGATGTCAGAGATGACAAATCTGTGAGGAATATGAGAGAGATGTTTTGTCTCTCTCCAGGTCAAACTTTGCTGTTTGTTTTAGGCTAATAAAGAAGATCTATGGAGAAACTCCTTCTTTACACATTCTTTGGGATCACTTTTAAACATTAACATAACATTTCATAATAAAATGAGTATGCACAAAGATGACTGCGTACCTGTATATGTGTCTATAAAACTAGGGAATTATTTCCTAAAGTTTAGGAAATGACCTATTACACAAGGTTTTCTCTCTAAGATTTATGGACACTTAAGTTGGAGGAACTGTGCTGAAGTATATCTCTTTTCATTTAAACTCATAAAATTATTCTTAGGAGATTTAAAAAAGCAGTCATTGCTCGTCTAGGTTGACCTACTTAATTTTTGCCCATGTGCATCCCTTTGCACATATGCATTGCGTGTGAATTTCCAGAAAGTATTGTACCTTGATAAGGAGAGTTGCCTAGTTTCCAGTATAGTTGGGTGACATAAACAAGTAAATATATATATAACAATGCTCAGAGTAAAATCCACACTGAACTAATGAAGTTAGTCAGGCTTTGCAAAATTTGTATGGGTAAGATTTTTTCTTTCCTCTGGGCAGTAGACAATTTGCACAATTTTAGGCTCTTACTAATAAGATTATTTTACTATTGCATTATCAGTTTAATTTTCTGTTGTTCACAAAGAACACCAACTTATACCAAATTATGTTTTAAATAGTACCATACCAGTCTTTACTTTGAACTAGATGGCATTGGCTGCAGAGGAGCTTTTAATTCTGCTAGAGCCATGTGCTTGAGAAAAAAAAAGTAATGTGACAGATCTACTGAAACTTATGAATGAATTGTTGCTGGAACATACAATATTTGATTTTTGCACTTTAATATCAATCTTTTGGCAACATAGCTGCTGCAGATGAAAAAAGTGCCTCTCAGCTTTTATTCTTATTCATGTGTTGACCTTAAATTACCCCTTTTCCCAGATGGCCAGTCATGTCTCAGTTCTGAAATGCTAACTGGCACCATTATGCTTGTCATACTACTGCAAACCTGTTTTCCTTAAATTCTGTACCATATGAAGTGTTTTGTGAATATGTGCCAAAAAAAAAAAAAAAAAAAAAAAAAAGTTAAAGAACAGAGACATTGTCTGCTTGACAAAGAGAGGAAAAAGGACATAAAAGATTATTACCCTTGAGCTTTTCAGATATTGTTCTCTCACTATTTGTTTTATTTAGATTTACTCAAATGAAATCAACTCTCCTGCCATAGTGAAACAAGGCTATCACTTACATTCTTCTGAGTACAATTTGTCAGTCATTGTGGCAAAATTGAAGATGACAGAAAAACTGCTTTCCTCCTAAACATATGCTTGGGTGATCTTGGCCTCATAATTGAACATAAACTCTCTAAAATGCTTTAGAGAGGAAAAAGAGTCCTAACACAGTGCAGAAAAATATATGGTGAACACATTATGCCGAAGGGATTGACAACAGGAGAAAGTGTTCGCCTTCAGTGATATTCCTACATTCTCCTCTGAAAAACACCCTAGCCCGCAGTTTAACTAAGGAGACTTTTCCACTCACACAGAGGTAGCAAAACAGATTGAAGCGGAAAGGACGTCCTTTGCAGTATACAGTGTATATTACAACTTGGTGTTGAACTCCATTTCTGAAAAGCATATGCTCACCTGATTATGGTCTAATACATACAGTGTCACCTTCTGTTTATTGTAAGCAACTTTTTATTTGTGGTTTTTGGTGGTTTTTTTTTCTTTTTTTTTTTTTCATTTTCTGCATTTGTGAAAATTCCTGCACTCACAGATCTTTTAAATTATATTTGTCCAATTGTTAATCCATTTAGACTTTTTAAAAGGGAAGGATAAAGCTATTGACATTAATTTTACTTTTATACATACAACATATAAGTACTCATGCCCCCCCACAAACATATGAACACAGTTTTCTCTTTCTTTACACATTACTCTTAATTGTCTCTTTAAAATTTCACTTCACATTGTTTTCTTGGTTTCAAGATTCACCACCTCTTTTAACCTGTACTAGGAAGGCCTATTCATCACCTTCCAGAATTCTACTGTTCTTTCCCTCCGTTCTTTCTTCAGCCTACTTTTTCATCTGTTATTTGCTAACAGAGGAGGACTTGTGGATGATGTGGTGGTTGGAGGCCATTTTGTGCTGAGTGATCAAGAAATTATAGAGTTTTTGATTCTTGAAGAAGTAAGGAGGTGCATCAACAGAATTGCCATCTTGGATTTCCAGAGGGCAACCTTTGACCTCTTTAGGAACCTGGTTGGCAGAGTCCCTTGGGAGGCAATCCTGAAGGACAAAGGAGTCCAAAAAGGCAGGACATACTTCAAGAAGGAAATCTTAAAGAAGCAGGAGCAGGCTGTCCCCATGTGCCAAAATATGATCCAGCAGGGAAGACTGGCCTAATTGAACAGAGAGCTTTGGCTGGAACTCAGGAAAAAAAAAGAGATTTTATGACCTTTGGAAAAGGGGGCAGGCAACTTAGGAGGACTACAGGTTTGTTGTGAGGTTATGCAGGGAGAAAATTAAAAGGGACAAAGCCCAGCTAGAACTCTGACTACTACCATAAAAGACAAAAAAATGTTTCTATAAATACATTAACAACAAAACAAGATCAAAGGAGAATCTCCATCCCTTATTGGATAAGGGAACAAACATAGTGACAAAGGCTGAGGAAAAGGCTGAGGTACTTAATGACTTCTTTGCCTCAGTCTTTAATAGTATGACCAGTTGTTCTTGAGGTTCCCAGCCCCCTGAGCTGGAAAACAGGGACAGGAAGCAGAATGAAGCCCCCATAATCCAAGGGGAGTTGGTTGATGACCTGCTATACCACTCAGACACACACAAGTCTATGGGGCTAGATGAGATCCATCCAAGGG
Source organism: Tyto alba (assembly GCF_018691265.1). Classification (NCBI taxonomy): domain Eukaryota; kingdom Metazoa; phylum Chordata; class Aves; order Strigiformes; family Tytonidae; genus Tyto; species Tyto alba. The sequence goes on from NW_024881316.1 coordinate 4,285,751, forward strand.
TACTGAAGGAGCTGTCAGAAGCACTCACCAAGACACTTTCCATCATTTATCAGCAGTCCTGGCCAACCGGGGAAGTCCCAGTTGGATGGAGGTCAGCAAATGTGATGCCCATTTACAAGAAGGATCAGAAGAAGGATCCAGGGATTTACAGACCTATCAATCTGGTCTTGATGCTGGAGAGGTTTATGGAGCAGATCATGTTGAGCGCCATCACGTGACACATACAGAACAACAAAGTAATCAGGCCCAATCAGCATGGGTTTGTGAAAGTGTCATGTTTTCAGCCTGGTCGTCAGCCAAACACCACGCAGCCACTCAGCCACCCTTCCCCCCTACCTGGGAATGAGGGAGGAATTGGAGAGGTAAAGGGAGACTCATGATTGAGATAGAAACAGTTTAATAATGCTAATAAAATTGAAACAATCAGAGTAATAGAAAATATAAATGGGCAATGCACAATGCAAGTGGTCACCACCCACTGACTGATACCCAGCCGGTTCCCAACTAGTGATCCTGAAATACCAAGATCTCGCAATTGCAATCCCAGAAGCAAGAGAGAAATCTCCTTCCCAGCCACCCCTCCTCTATATAGTGAGCATGACATTACATGATATGGAATATTTCATTGGCTAATTTGGGTCTGGTGCTGTGGCCGTGCTCCCTCCCTGCTTCCTGTGCACTTGCGCACAGGTAGTACATGGGGAATTGGAGTGTCCTTGAAATCTCAGTAGCAGCTGAAAACATTAGTGTGCTATCAGCATTCTTCTCATACCAAACCCAATGCTGAATCCAAAACATAGCACTATTCTAGTTACCAAAATGAAACATTAACACTGTTCCAGCCTAAACCAGGACAGAAAGGCAGGTTGGGCTTGACTAACCTGATCTATGATGAGTTGTCCCACGTAGTGGATGAGGGAAAGGCTGTGGATTTTATCTACCTAGACTTTCATAAAGCTTCTGACACCATTTCCAACAGCATCCTCTTGGAGAAACTGGCTGCTCATGGCTTGTATTGGTGTACGTTTCTCTGGGTGAAAAACTGGCTGGATGCCTGAGCCCAAAGAGTAGTAGTGAATGGAGATAAATCTAGTTGGCAGCTGGTCACAAGTGGTGTTGCCCACAGCTCTGTATTGGGGCCAGTTCTGTTTCATATCTTTATCAATGATCTGGATGGGGGGATCAAGTACACCCTCAGTAAGTTTACAGATGACACCAAGTTGGGAACGAATGTTGATCTGCTTGAGGGTAGGAAGGCTCTACAAAAGGATATGGACAGGCTGGATGGATGGGCCAAGGCCAACTGTATGAGGTTCAACAAGGCTCAGTGCTGGGTCCTGAACTTAGGTCACAACACCACCATACAACACTACAGGCTTGGGGAAGAGTGGCTGTAAAGCTGACTGGCCAAAAAGAGCCTGGGGGTGTTGGTCAACATCTGGCTGAGTATGAGCCAGCAGTGTGCCCAGGTGGCCAAGAAGGCCAATAGCATCCTGGCTTGTATGAGAAATAGTGAGGCCATCAGGACTAGGGAAGTGATTGTCCCCCTGTACTCAACACTGGTGAGGCTGCACCTTGAATACTCTGTTCAGTTTTGGGCCCATGATTGCAAGGAAGATGTTGAGGTGCTGGAATGTGCCCACCAAAGCTGGGGAAAGGTCTAGAGCACATGTCCTATGAGGAATGGCTGAGAGAACTGGTGTTGTTTAGTCTGGAGAAAAGAAGGCTCAGGGGAGGCCTTACAGTTCTCTACAACTACCTTGAAGGAGGTTATAGTGAGGTGGATGTTGGTCTCTTCTTCCAAGTAACAAGCAATAGAACAAGAGGAAATGGCCTCCAGTTGCACCAGTGGAGGCTTAGATTGGATATTAAGAAAAATTTGTTCACCAAAAGGGCTGTCAAACATTGGAACAGGCTCCCCAGGGAGTGGTTGAGTCACCATCCCTGGATATATTTAAAAGATGTGTAGATGTGATGCTTAAGGACGTGGTTTAGTAGTGGACTTGACAAAGTTAGGTTTATGGTCGGACTCGAGGGTCCAACCCAAGGGTCTTTTCCAACCTAAATGATTCTAAGATTTTATGATTTATACCCAAATTAATTCAGTTTACTCCTTTAAAAGAAAAGTTTTGTTGCCTGAACATTTCTCCTCTGCCAGTACATATTTTCCCCCGTTTCTCACTGGTTTATCAGATTCATTCTGTTTGGTCTCATTCTATTCACCAGAGAGTTTCTTTCTCTTGCCTTATTTATCAGATCAGTATTCTCACCCTAAATATTTTCATTACACCAAAGTGATTTTCAGTTCATCAGTTCTACATTGAGTCTTTCCTGTGTTCTGTTTTCAATTATCTTTCCTAGTCTACTTTTTACATTTCTTATTCTTTATCAGCAAACTTGCTTTATTCCAAATCTCTCTAACCCAATCAAAATAATTATTCTCATTCCTAATCTACTCATGTATTCATGACTCTCCTTCACTGATTTTTGTATTTTCTTGGTTTCCATTCCATCAAATGAAATATTAGACCTTCTTTCATCTTGAAACATGTATGACAAACAGCTGTGTTCATAACTGTTCTTAACTGCATGTACATTATTTTTTACCTCAAGATGTATTTTTAACTTTTAAATGTTTCTGACTTCTCAGGAAAAGACGACAAGATTGCTGTCCATGCAAGTTCTCACCTTTCCAGGCAGTCTGATTCTGGTGAGACTTCAGAGTTTAAATTCCTATCAGCAAATTTTCCCATTAGAATCTGCCATATTGCATTTTTTTTTTCCCTTACTCGAGTTGATCACAACATTTTCTTCGTATTTGTTACACTACATTCTTTTCTGATGTGATTCTCAAAGGAAATTAAAGAAGGAATAATGGCTAAAGTAAACAACCAAGAGCTGCATTGTCAGAGTTGCCTACTAAATAATGCAACTGAATCTCTGTTTAAAAAGCATTGAGTATGAGCGTCTCAATGACCTAATTCATGACAGAGGATAAAGATGACACTTTCCACAAGTCTCATATCTATTCTTCTGTATTTCCTTCACAATAGGATATGATTCTAATTGTCTGTACCTGTAAAGATTTAGCAGGAAGCTCCTATCAATTTATGTGATACTAGAGAGTGTCATTAAGCTGGAAAGTTTAAACAGGATCCTTAGGTTTAGTTCAGGCCACTATCCCTGTTTCATTGCCTATATGTCCCAACATCTTCCACTTTTGTCCACAATCAGAGGTCTACAAAGGAATGGAATTATTCTGATCATTAGTCCGGATAGGAACTATAGGGAAGACAATGATTAAAGAATTAGTAATGATTGATGCATAGAGAAATGGAATAATCTCTTTCCAAAGAGAGGTTAAGAAGCAATACATATAAAGTGAAATAAGAAAGATTTTGATTACAGAAATTGAAAACTAACATTTTATTTTACCCAGAAAGAATAAGGGAATTCTCAGATTAGCAAAGGGGTTTTTGCAATTTCTATCACCAGAGATTTTAAGGACATGTTAGACAAATATCTGTTAGGAATAGTTTAAGACTATTTTCCCTGGACCTCATTTTTAGTAGGCAGCTAAGGTCCATAAACTGCAAGAGAATTATTAAGACTCATATAGAAATATTGAATATAGTTCTGTTTCCTAATACTTCCATAGTAAGGATAAAACATTTGATTGCTACCAAAACAAGGTAATAGCCTGTCATGGTTTAACCCCAGCCAGCAACTAAACACTATGCATCTGCTTGCTCACTCCTCCCCCCTCACCCCAGTGAGATGGGCAGGAGAACTGGAAACAAGTAAAACTCTTATGTTGAGATAAAAACAGTTTAATAATTCTAATAATAATAATAATAGTTATTACTTTAATAATATTTTAATTATTACTATTAGTAAAATCAATATTCTAATAAAGATTATAACATTGGTATTAATATTATTAATATTTATAGTAATCATAAAAATAGTAATGAAAAGGAAGATAACCAAAAGAGAGTGAAATAAAACCCCAAGAAAAAGGCAAGTGATGTACAATGTAATTGCTTACCACCTGTTTGCTGACTGATGCTCAGTCAGTCCCCAAGCAGCAATATGCCCTTCCCAGCCAACTCCCCTCAGTTTATATACTGGACATGACATCATATGTTATGGAATATTCCTGTAGACAATTTGGATCAGCTGTCCTGGCTGTGTACCCTCCCAAATTCTTGTACCCCTCCAATCTTCTTGCTGGTAGGTTATGAGAAGCTGAAAAATCCTTGACTTAGTTTAATCATTACCTAACATCTAAAACATCAGTGTGTTATCGACATTATTCTCATACTGATTCCAAAACACAACACTACACTGGCTACTGGGAAGAAAATTAACTCAATCCCAGATGAAACCAGGACATAACCCTTTCTTCTTAGTAGCTATTTTGGGCCTTGAAAAGCAAGTGCTCTGGCAGCATGGCACCCCAGAAAGAATTGAGTCAGATAATGGCACTCATTTCCAAAATAATCTCATAGACACCTGGGCCAAAGAACACAGCATTGAGTGGGTATATCACATCCCCTGTCATGCACCAGCCTCTGGGAAAACTGAACGGTACAATGGGTTGCTAAAGACTATACTGAGAGCAATGAGTGGTGGAACTTTCAAATACTGGGACATACATTTATTAAAAGCTATCTGGTTAGTCAATACTAGAGGATCTGCAAACCAGGTTGGCCCTGCCCAGTCAAGCCTTCTACGTACTGTAGATGGAGATAAAGTCCCGGTAGTGCACATTAAAAACATGCTGGGGAAGACTGAGTTATTCCTGCTTCCGTTAAAGGTAAGCCTATGCATAAAATTACTTTTGCCCAAGGACCTGAGTGTACTTGGTGGGTAATGCAGAACAACAGGGAAGTCCAATGTGTGCCTCAAGGGGACTTAATTTTAGATGAAAGTAGCTGATAAATTGAACTGTATGATGTTAATCATCAAATAACCCTGTCGTTACTTATCATCATTGCTATGGTTGATACATATTATACTAATAGCATCACACTAATGAAGGAAACCACGAACTTTGATAGAGTCAGGACTGGCTTCAGTAATTGATGCCCAGTGACTTCCTCAAGCTTGGTACCCTCAACCTGAAGACTCTGAGCATAGTCAGCGCCAGCTACATCAGCCACCAGCTCCAACTGTAGCAGGGACTGCATACCATCCTCCTGCTGTGTCCAAGGTCACATGCGCTCTACTGACTGAGCCAACTCCACATCATCCCTCCTGCCTTAAAAACTTACAGCAGATGGAACCTGAAGTTATAGAACAAAGGAACTCACTATACATTCTGGAGGGATGGCCCATGGACTAAGGGAATGATATCTGTGTGTATAAGTCTAGGACCAGGAAAAAGGATATGGATTAATTAGAATGCATGGAACCTGAGCATGACATAAATGGTATGAAATAAAGGGTAGGTACTATCCTGGTTTGGGCTAGAATACAGTTAATTTTTCTTCTTAGTAGCCAGAATAGTGCTATGTTTCAGATTCAGTATGGGATTTGGTATGAAAAGAATGTTGATAATACACTGATGTTTTCAGTTGTTGCTGAGATTTCAAAAGCTATCCAACTCCCCATGTCCTGCCTATGAGCAGATGCACAATAAGCTGGGAGGGAGCATGGCCAGAGCACTGGACCCAAACTGGCCAATAAAATATTCCATATTAGGTAATGTCATGCTCATTATATGGAAATGGGGTGGTTGGGAAGGGGATTTCTCTCTTGCTTCTGGGATTGCAATTGCGGGATCTTGGTATTTCGGGATCACTAGTTGGGAACCGGCTGGGTATCGATCAGTGGATGGTGAGTAATCACACTGTGCATTGCTCATTTATACTTTCTATTATTGTTATTGTTTTATTTTATTACTATTAATAATCTGTTTTTATCTCAACCTATGAGTCTCCTTTTGCCCTTCCAATTCCCTCTCCCATTGGCAGACAGGGGAGGGTGGATGAGTGTCTGTGTGGTGTTTGGCTGCTGACCAGGTTCAAACCACAATAAACCTATATGAAATCTGTTGTTTTCAAATTTTCCTCTACCTTGTTAACCTCAGATTATATGACTCCATATTAATGGAAATAGTTACTGAAAAGTAATTTCTTAACTTTTTTCACAGACTGTACTTTCAGTAAAAAAACATCACAATTATTTTTTTTCCCAATTCAAAGCTTAGAAAGGAGAAAAAAGTTCAAATGCTAGAGCATTCTAGAATTCATATTAATTCACAGTAAATCACACAGCTTCTCTCATATTTTTTTTATTTTCTTCTATTTCTTCCCTTCCTGTAGAAGTAGAGTATAAGTGATAAAACAACTAAAATGTGATATAAGGAGAAGGAAAGCAGTATTTTTGTTTAAATTGTTGCCTTCATTGTTAGCATTCTCAGGGAAATCATCTTCATTTTACTGTGATCTCTGTTATTAATATTCTATGCTTTAACACTGGATATTGTGCAGGTAAGCTGTTACATTAGTGTTCACAGTGAGAATGAACTGAACTTGGCTGAATGATATACATTTATCCTTTGGAGACCTTTTTACTATCAATTCCATTCACTACTTCTTGAAAGAGTGTGCATGAAACAGTATATAAAAGAAAAAACAAATATAGTTTTCCTGATATATGTAACTGATAAATATGTACAATATGATTTTACTACCAAAGTCAAAGGCAACTCTCTACAGAATTTGGTCTCATGTTCAGTTTTATTACAAAATCATTATGACAAACATGAAAATCAACCAAGTGGTAGCAATGTTTTAAACTACATCAGTCTATGAAAGTTTCTTCACAGTCAGAAATACCTTACAAAAATTTTACAGAAATATCATATGTCTAGACATTAAAACAAGGTCATTTAATTCCTGTTTGAGATTTCAGGCTTACACGTTGCAATCCATCTCCTGAAATTTGCCTGAAACACAGCCTCAAACAAGAGTAAAGCAAGCAGTCCTGAATAAACTAAATCATGTAGAAACATTTCATCACTGTGCTGAGTAAAGATAGGTATCTAACTCAGGTATTAAAATTGCAGCTGTAGCCAAAAAGGAAAGTAAACTTAAACATGCTTTAGGTGGTGTTTAATCTCAGGATGGCCCTGTTGTATCAATATGTTCTAGTGATATCTCTGGAGTATGCTTACTTTCTATCCAACTATGTCTAGTTTGCAAGAAAAATATCACTAATAATAAAGCAGCATATGTAAGTATATTAATTATTAAAAAAAGCCTTGTAGTGTCTTAGCCTGTTTCACCTAGAGTCATACCTACATAAAATTGTGGATAATACTACAAACTTCAGGCAAGAATAACCACTCTATTCTTGCATTGTGTACACTGTTGTGTATACTACATAAAATCAAGTGTAGCCACCAAAGATGGGTCACCAGCTTAAAACACATGCCTATCTAATTATTAGCCTAGTTAATAATATACCTGACAAGCTAGACATTCCCAAAGCTTTATGGAATAGCCATGGTTACAATATCATGCCCATATTTCTGAGGTAAATAAGGGAGAAAAAGTCCTTTCTTTACTTCATAGAAGAAAATCCTGTACAACTGTGCTGTTGTTGTCAGTGAAGATGTAGAAGACATAAAGACTATCATCTGACATGTATTAATATGATTCATTCCACCAAATATACAAAATCCCCAGTTTATATCACTTCTAACAGTCTTTTTAATAAGAGTGATCACAAGGGTAGATACGCTTAAAAAAAAAAAAAAAAACTGGATCCAAGAAGTATATCTCAGTATTGTGGTTTGAGCCCAGAGGACAGCTGAGCACCACACAGCCACTCACTTCCCCCTGGCCCCAAAGCACTGAGAAGGGGAAAATAAGCAAAAGCTTGGGATTCAAGATAGGACAGGGAGGGGTAAATCACCCATTATAGTCACGGGCAAAAGACAGACTCGTTAGAGGAAGCAAAAAAGAACATAAATTTATTACAGACACTAACAACAACACAACAGACAGTAGGACAGTGAGAAGCATTAATACACCTTGAAAACACCTTCCCCCCACCCTTCCCTTCTACACAGGATCAGATTTGTTCCCTATACCTCTACTTCCTCCCGCCAACGGTGCAGGAGCAGGGAATGGGGGATGCAGTCAGTGCTGCAGCTTCTGCCATCTTTGGGCAGGGAGGGAACTTCTGGAACTTCTTTCCCCCTGATCCATTGTGGTCCCCCTCCAACGAGAGACAGTCCTCCACAAACTTCTCCAACTTGAGTCCCTGCCTTGGGATGCAGCATTTCCCTAGCTGCTCCGATGTGGGACACCAACTTTCTCCAACTTTAGCCCCTCCCACGGGCTGCAGTCCTTCCTGAGCTGTTCCCGCATGGGACACCCCCACATCTTGCAGTCCTCCCAGTGCAAAACTACAACAGTGGGGGCTGCTTCTTCCCACACAGATGTGGCCTCCTGCCTCTGTCACCTTATTTTGTCAAGTGGGATCCACCCACAGACCATATATCAATGTCTGCTCCACTGTAGACCTCCTTGGCTGGTAGGGAGGGGCTGCGCTGCCATCTCATCGCAGGATACAGGGGGGTCTCTGCTCTGACACACTTCCACCCCCTTTCCTCTTCCATTCTTCCACTGACCTTGGTGTTCACGCAGCTGCCACAACTCCTTCTCACAACTCGTACTCCTCCTCCCAGGTCCCCTTAAATATGTCATTGCAGAGGTGCAGCTGATTGGCTCAGCCTTGGTGCAGAGGTGGGGCTGACTTGGAGATGGGGAAGCTTCAAGAAGCTTCTCAGAGGGGACCACTGCTGTAGCCCTTTCCTCCGCTACTAACAACCCCACTATTTAGTCAAATCCAGGACACTCAGTCAGTCAGACTGGGACTCATAATGTCTATCTTGTAGGCATTTACATCTCAACTATGTATCATTTATATAGATGTAAGAAGGAACTAGGCAACTCTAGGACAAGTTTTATGTTTCTGGTTTAGGAAGACATATATATTGCTTCATTGTTTTTATCACTGGCATCATAACTAAGAGGAAATATAAAACCTTGATTAAAATCACTTCTGGTTAATATTGAAATAATTTAAAATACTCTAAAATTAATTATTAAACTATAGTTCTATTTTAATTTCTCTGAAGACTTGCTTGCAAGAAAACCCCAGAACAATAAATGCTGACAAAGTCTAACCAAGAAAGCAATCTGCTTTGAAAACCACAGAAGTACACTCTATAACTAAGAAGAGGTAAAAGTACAAATATCAAAAAATAAAGCAACACCATATTTTAAATCATGTCCACTCCCTCTCAATCAGATATCCAGTTTAATGGACTCACGCAGTTTCCCAGCAAAAAAAAAAAAAAAAAAATGCAACCAAACTCATTATTCTGCAAAACTTTTCATATTCACTTAACTTTATGCCCTCTGAACAGTTCAACTAAATTCACCAGGACTGCTTACAAAGCATAAGTTAAGCTCTTGTGCAAGTCCTTACAGTATCAAGGCCAACATCTGCAACTCTGGGCATTCACACTCTCTTAAACTGATTCTGTTTCTTCTGCTCTCCTCCATTCTGCCAGTGGATGTATAGAATAATAATCATGCTGGGTTTTGTTGTAAACTGGAAAAGACACTTGAGAACAAAATGCTCTTCCTTGGGATTTCCCAGGGGGCAAAGACAGTAAATTACACATACATTCCGTTTCTGTTTACACAATCAATGAAAATATCCACCACAAATCATGTGACTAACATTGGATGCAATTGACTTTAAAATTAATTGCTTTTCAGTTTCACTGGAGTCAGAAGGGAAATAACACGATTCAAAACATATTAAGTGTATTCTTCCATCTAATGTAATTCTGATCCCTAAGATGTATTTTTTTTCAGATACAGTCTAGTACCTTTTTTTTTTTTTCCTTTAAAGTGGTTGTCAGCAGTTTAAATCACAGTAATGTTTGTGAAAAAGAAATTAACTTTCCCTTCTTTTGTTACACCCAGTGTGGCTAAAAAAAATCTCAATGTGGTACATATAAGGCTTTTGTTTCAGTATAATTACCTAACATATTGGCCAACGTGTAGTTAGATTAAAATTTACTATTTTGAAAATCACTAAGCAAATAGAAAGAGGTAGTATTAACAAGGGAATAATTATTAGTATGTTTTCAAATTTAAAGCACATTTAGTATAAATCATATATATTCAGGAAACTTTGAAGGTTCAGAATTACTTGAGTATTTACACAGTTGATAACACCCACTTTATTCTTAAACTTTTGTTAAATGGCTTACAAATTACTCCAGTGATGCTAACAGGTCTACTCTGTTCTTCTAGTGTTTTAAAAATGGACCTTTAACTATTGTCGTGCTTCTTTTTATCTTTCTACACTTTCACTTTTTAAAACCTATTATTTTGTCTTTGCATTATCTAATCCATAATCTATCTACAGATAAGAAAATAGGACCAAGGTTAACTTCTTAAATTACAATCATTCTTTCTTTTTATTGTCTTCGCATACAACATATTCTCATGCTGTCTTTGAAAATCCCTTAAGTGCTTCTGTGGAAGAATAGATTCATAGAATGATAGAAAGATTTGGGTTTGAAGGGACCTTTAAAGGTCATCTAGTTTAACCCCCCTGCAATGAGCAGGGACATCTTCAACTAGATCAGATTGCTCAGAGCCCCATCCAACCTGACCTTCCACGTTTCCAGGGATGTGGCATCTGCCACATCTTTGGGCAAACTGTTCTAGAGTTTCACCACCCCCATCAAAAATAATTTCTTCTTTCTATCTAATCTGAATTTGCCCTCTTTTAGTTTAAAACCATTACCCCTTGTTCTATTGATACAAAAATGTCTATTAAAAAGTCTGTCCCCAACTTTTAATGAAAATTTGTACCTGTATCAGCTAAATAAAATATCATGCAGACCTTTTAAATAATGAAATCAAAGTACTTGGGCAGTAATAATCTCCATGCTACTCAACAGATCTGCACACAACAATAAACATTAAAAAACCCTCCAAAAATATTATTTATTCTGTAAGATAAATGGAACTGTGATGTCTTTAATTTGTTTACTTCTTCAGGCCTTCTCTTGAGATATCACTGACACTCACTACCATATTGCTCCAGGAATGTGGCAGAAGAAGATTTTCATATAAGTTTTTTTCCCCATTTGTCTTGTGTAAATGGGATCTGGGACTGACATTTGTGGAGCTTTTCCACGTTGATTCACCATGTTCAATATACTGAGAGGCTACATGCTGCCATTTTTATGTTAAAACAATTAATTAAAGTACCATCTCCACTTAACACTCACCGTCTCCTCTAAATTCCACTTTCCTCTGCTTTTCCCCTTGTGCAATGAATGATAATCAGGATCAAGGATTAAATGCGAAATGGTAAAGTGCTGTCATTTTACACACATGCTTTTTCTGAAGCAGAGCTCTTTTTCTCTCTCCAAACTCGTATCACCAATATATCACAGGAGAACAGTCTCCCTTCAGGAACAGACTTTATCAATCCTGCCTCATTCCAGTTCTGAGCAACCTCTTTTTCTTTTCCCCCTCCACCTCCAACTGAAACTGTTCTTTTATCTGAACTTGCAAAGTCCTGTGCATATCTATTTTTATTCACTCAGATCAGGACACACAATGCAAATCCATGTAATTGGCCAGTAAAATTCTCTACTTTCCTCTGTCCTCCTCTCTACATTCAAGAATATTGTGAACGGCAGCCATCTTAGTTGTTGCTCCTTTGAACAGTCCCCTTAAGAGGCAGGTAAAATCTTGAGGAATTGGGAACCAAATAGTGTGCTCCTGTGATATAAAGAACTAATTTTCTAAAGTTAGTTTTTTCTGGAAATAAGTGTGCGAAGTCACAATATATCAAAGTCTGTTTAGCTTGTCACTTTGATCATCTTCAATCAAATTTCATCTTCTATAAATGAATGAACCAACACCACTGAACAAATCACTTTATTATACAGTCATTATTGAGAAAAATTGTCTGCAAAAACATTACAGAAGAGTATCACAAGGGTTCTTTGGACAACACTCAGTAACAGTAATGGAAAGGAAAGCTCTATTCTAATACAGCTGTTTGTTTCCTGGGATTTAAATAGTCTGTGAAATAAGATAATGCTTTAATTTCAAAAACTTCATTAGCCTATTTAAAAACAGTCTATCATAGCTTTCTACAGTGCTAAGGAACAGTACAGTGACTGTTATTTTGTAGAATGTTTTTACAGATGCATTTGATGAATTGACGAATTGAGCCTGAGCTCAGAAAATAGCTTAAATTTTATTTAATTTGTGGAGTGTATATGCATCAATAAATTGTGTCTTAATGTAGAACATTGGCACCTAAGTTTTTTGCTGACATCCTGAGAAACAAACCTTTGAAGTGGACCTGACAGCACCTTTCCATACATTAAATACCCTGAAATCCCCAAAATTTTTAAATGTCAAAAATTAGGTATTTTTAAAACACAACCAAAAATTAGTTTTTTACATGGCAAAAAAACGGTGAAACAAACAAATACAAAAAAACCTGTCAGTCTCAAAGAGAGATACAATAGGATTAGAAACCAATGACTAGGTTTAGAGTACAAGAGTAGCACCTCCCTGCTTTATGTGTTTTTGCTGTGTAGATCTGTTTTTTTCCAAGCTTCCTCCCAGATAACACTTTTCAGACTGTCTGGCTTGCAACAAACTCTATAAAGTCCTTCTTGATCCTTAGAAAATGTTTTTTTTTTTATTTCTTTCTATAATTTCCAAGGTTTGTTGTGTCTGCCAGGAGCTCATTTCAGCAAAGCACCCCAACTCCACCCCAAGTCTTCACTATTCTGACAACTCATTTTCCTAGACTGAAGAAATTCCTGCCTCACCACACTCTGCAAAAATCCCCTCAGCTGAGGATATTCATTCCTCAAATGCAGTCTCTTGTCTCCTGTCATGATTTTAGCCCAAAGGGCAACTGAGCACCACACAGCTGTTCACTCACCCCTTCATCCTATAAGGAATGGAAGAATATGAAGCAGAAATGGCTCAAAGAATCCATCTAAGGAGATGGAGAGGCAGCTCAACTATTATGGTCACAGGCAAAAGACAGACTCATTGGGGAAGAAAAGAAAACATCACTTTACTTCAAATGCTAATAAAAACAATGTTTAACAGACAAGGTGGGACAGTAACAAGTGCCACCACATCCAAAAACACCTTCCCCCCACCCCTCCCTCCCTCCCGGGCTCAGCTCTGCTCCCAATCTCTCCACCTCCTCCCCCAGTGGCACAGGGGGCAGGGGATGGGGGTTACAGCCAGCTCGCCTCTCTTTCCTTCTCAGCAGGTGGGGTGAACACCACATATTCCTCCCCTGCTCCACATGGATCCTCTCTCACTGCAGACAGTCCTCTATTAACCTTCTCCAGCATGAGGCCTCCCCCCAGGCCGCAGCCGCTCCCGAGCTGCTCTGGTGCGGGTCACCCCCACGTGTTGCAGCCTTCCCAGTGCCGAACTGTTTCTCCCCTCAGGAACCCGGCTTCCTTTAAGCACAGAGGCCTGTCTTGATATGGGTTTCTCCACAGGCTTCAGGTCTGCCCTTACTCCACCAGTGACCTCCATGGGTGGCAGGGTGGGCGGCCCTACCGTCTCCCCACAGGATAGCGGGATCTCTGCTCTAGCACATCTCCCCCTCTTCTTCCTCCTCCTCCTTCCTTCCACTGACCTCTGTGTTCATCCTTCTCACCACTCCTCCTCACAACTCCTTCTCTTCCTCTCAGGTTCTCCTTCTTAAATACGTTATTGCAGAGGTGCTACCACTGTCACTAACTGGCTCGGCCCCGGCCAGAGGCATGTCTGACTTGGAGCTGGGTGAGCTTTCAAGAATCTTCTCACAGGGGCCACTGCTGTAGCCCCCACCCCTGCTACCAAAATAACCTGCGCCACAGAAACCCAGCACATCTCTCAAATGGCTCTGCCTGACCTGATATGCAAAATCAGCAAAGCAAATACAGATTCTTCATCACTGCAATTTATCCTCACCCTAAGAGGACCATAAATGAATAATGCACAAAAACTATCACACTCACCAAAACCAAAATTTTGTTATCTGTACATAATTGGGTAAAAGAAGTTTAGAATTAATGGTTTAAAGGTGCAAAACTTTGCCCTACTGCTACACTGTGATGCCGTGTATCAACAAAACAGCCTAAGTATGAGGACCAGGCTAGGTTAAAGAGCATCCAATTTTATTAGGGATTGATTAGGATTGTCTTTACAACACATTAATGCATGGAATATTGATGCATTCTAAATCATATCCAGTATTAGTCACTGCTCCCTCATATTTGCTAGTACTGCCAGAGCAGAAAGAAATGTGTGTTTTAAATGAAATTACAAGAAAAAAAAAAAAAAAGTAGGCATAGATCTTGCATGAAAATTAGACAAATTTGTTTCTCTTGCTCTACTTACTAGTTGTAATTATAATTTCACACTGTTTGTTTATGTGCCGAAGCAATGCCTGTTGGATCATATTAACTTGCATGTAGAAGTGTGGGCAATCAAATCCTATTAATTTCAAAGAGGATTCTCAAAGGGGAATCTTTATATGATGCAAATTAATGAAACATTTTTTGACAACACTAGAAAAAATAAATGGTATTAAGACCAAAATTTGTAAGCATAAGGAAACAGAAAGGAAAAGAGCTGGTAGAGTAGCTCTGTTACAGTTTAAAGGCCTTTGCCTTCATCAGCTGTTCTTAACTGCACCTTCAATTAAAATAGTATTATTCATTCGTCATAAATTGCAGGAACAACACAGTATTGTTCTACTGCAGAGCAGAAGCAAAGGGTCTGATAGTCAGAACAGCACCCACATCAATTCACCAGAGGCTCCTATTCATCCTTGAACCAAGCCTTCCTTCAATACCTGTTTTGTCATGCATTTATTTCTTTCTAGAGATTTAGTTCTGCAAACATAAGCGTAAAGAAATAAAAACCAACCACTATATTGACAGAGCTGAAGCAAAGTATATTCTGCTGATTCTGACTTGCTAAATGTATTCCATTTGGCTGAGATAGAGCTAATTTTCTTCATACTACCTTGTATGGTGCTACATTGTGACTTCATGACCAAAACAGTGTTGTTAACACATTAATGTTTTAGTTATTGAACAGTGCTAGCACACTATAGGTATCTACAGTATACCTAAACATTCTTTCTCCTACTGAAATTTGGTACAAGAAGCATAAAATAAAGACCACACTCCTATTGCAATGGTAGACTGATTATTTATGAAAGGAAACAATAATGAGCAACACAGATACTTATAAATAACTAGTACTTCAGATGCTCAAAATTATTTTCTAAATTTTGTTCTGACAGTAGTATTTCTTGACAAGACACATGAGACTCATTTTCACCATAAAGTTCAAATGTCAATTACCTAGGGTTCCTATCAGCATTTTCACAAATTAGACCAGGCAGCTTGAGTGATTTGGCTCCTAATGGACTGCTGCAGAATAAGAAGAGCAGAATAAGATTCATGTTTTCTATTTAAAACCAGAAGTGATCTTTGTGAATATGCGATCTGGCTTACTACACAAAAAAAAGGCCATAAGATTCCTTGCAGTTTGCTTCACTCCAATGGCTAGAGTTTTAAAAAGCTTTATTTTCTAAGAAACACAACTCCCTGGGTAAAATTTAGTCATCAAGAATATTCTCTAACTATTGAGAATTTTTTCAATGATTACTTATCACCCTTGCTAGCACATATTATCAGTAGTCTTATATGGTGAGCTTCAATTTCCAGCCTTTGAAAACTGTTATATTTTTTATTTTATGGACAAGCCTGATTTCTGTTTTCTGCGCAAAGAGGGATAAAATAATTCCCTAATCTTTGTACTACCTGCCTGGTTGAGCATTACTTTTCAAACACAAGGTGCTGTGATTGAATTTTCACACTTGCTTCCTAAGCTGTGTTGGTGACAGATTTGTGTCCAACAACCGTCTCTAGCTCCACTGGCACAGCATCTTATGTGGCGCACTCCCTGGGAACAATCTCTGTGACCACAGAGTCATTGCTGATCTCCTTAATTGTGTGGGCAACCATGGTCACTTCTTTGGGACCTTTTGTTCAAAATTTCTATGTAAGAAGCTAAAAAAAATGTACTGCCAAAGCAAAACTGAAGCTCAAACTTGGATGAATTTCTACAAATTGAATGATATCTCTATACTTCAGCAACATAAATAGCACTTTCAGATAAATCTCTTCTTCATATTTCTTATTACATCTAACTCATTTTTATAGAACTACCTCAAAATTTTTTCAGGATTTCTTTCCTGTGTTCTGGGTTTTCTTGTGGTTTTTGTTTTCGTTGATTTTTCCCAGATGAAAAATTATGATCTCTAATTTTGAGATTCAGCTTATGAAGTGATAAATAACTTCTCTTTTATGTTGTTTTCAGTTTTTAAATGGTTGAATAAATACCTCAGCTGCAGATCAAGCTCTCAGGAAACTTTTTGGGGAAAATCATTTACCACTGTCAAAGTGATTCTCTTGTTGTCAAAGTGATTTTCTTGTTCTCTTTGAAAATATCCATTCAGTAATATATGATTTTTTTAAATTACTGCCTCTTCCAGAGAAAGACAGTTTGGTATTCTTTTGTTTAGTCCATGATATTTAAGACAAAGTTACAGTAGAAACAATGTAATTTCAAATTTATGGTCAACTGCACTTTACTCAGATTTCCACATCCATACAGATGCTTGAGTAATGTGATAAAATTGTTCTGGTGATGATTTATTCAGAAATCAAACTAGTTTTTGACACAGTTTCTCCTAAGGTACAGTTCCTGATATTTTAATTACTTTCACTGTTCTTCTCTAAAATCTCTTTAACTGTTTCAATATCCTACCTGCAGTGTCAGCGTGTGAATTATATACAGTGTCCTGGGTTTGACTGAGTGGTGGGTTTTTTTGGTAGAAGGGGAGGGGGCTATAGGGGTGGCCCCCTGTGAGAAGCTTCTTGAAGCTCTCCCAGCTCCAAGTCAGCTCCACCTCTGCACCAAAACGGAGCCAATCAACTGTGCCCCTGTGATAACGTATTTAAAAAGGGACGTGGTGATGAGCAGTGGGACTTGTGAGGAGGAGTTGCTGCAGCTGCATGAACACCAAGGTCAGTGGAGAAACGGAGGAAGAAAGGAGGGGGGAGGTGTGCCGGAGCAGAGACCCCCCTGTATCCTGTGGTGAGACGGCAGAGCGGCTCCCCCCTGCCACCCATGGAGATCTACGGTGGAGCAGACACTGATTTATGGCCTGTGTTTTTCGCCTGGAAGATCAAGGTGCTGTGCCTGAAGAAGGCCAGGGTCTTGTGGGAAAAGATAGCCCCGCTGCTGTAATTCAGCGCTGGGAGGATTGAAGCATGCGGGGGTGTCCCATGCCGGAGCAGCTCAGGAAGGGCTGCAGCTGTGGGAGGGAATCCAGTTGGAGAAAGTTGGTGACCCCTGCTGGAGCAGTGTAAGGAAATTCTGTGGCCCAGGGGAGGAACTCATGTCGGAGAAAGTTTGTGGAGGACTGTCTGCTGTGAGAGGGGGACTACAATGGAGCAGAGGCAATAAGTTCCAGAAGCTCCCCCCACTGAAGATGGAAGAAGCGGCATCACTGACTGCACCCCCCATTCCCTGCCCCTGTGCCACTGGGGAGAGGAGGTAGAGATATTGGGAGCAGAGCTGAGCCCGAGAAGAAAGGAGGGGTGGGGGGAAGGTGTTCGCAAGATGTGGCAATGCTTCTCACTGTCCTACTCTGTTAAGTGTTGTTAGTGTCTGTAATAAATGTTCTTTTTTTCTTCCCCTAACAAGTCTGCTTTTTGCTCATTACCATAAAGGGTGATCTGCCCCTCCTGGACCTATCTTGAACCCCAAGCCTGGCTCATTTGTCCCTTTTCATTGACGGAAGAGAAGGGGGAGAGAGTGGCTGCGTGGTGTTTGGCTGCTGACCAGGCTCAAACCGGGACATACAGAAATTCAATAAATCAGACAATGACACTGGTATACTGGTTTTGCTCCTATTAAATATTCCACTTTATATGTAAAAGGACAAAATAGCTAGAGGGAATAAATTATCTTTGCCTGCTATAACAGCTCACTGGACATTCATGCCAACCAGATTGTTAAAACAACTTTTTCAAAATTGTTTCTGAAGAGAGAATGCCCTATTGTGTATACACGGCCTATATCCTCTGTCCATAACTGTGTGAAATTTCTTCCTATTTTACATTTGAATGCATATTGTTTGTTCACAGATTACCAGATCATGGCTGATTTAGTAGTTTTTAAGCTAAGATATTCAACAAAAAAAATGACTAAGGGGACAGGAGGCAGTACCATATGTGGTGATTGCAATTCCTACTCTTCTCATTTCTTAGCAAGTCCTCTAGCACTGAGATATAAGAAATTTACAAACGAAACACCAGTCACAAACAGCCTTTTATTTTGCGCATCTCATGGTTATTTGATTAATTCAGTTCTTGGCAATTCTGTGTTAAATGAATATTTACTTTTTCTGTCTTTCCTCCCACTCTTGATAAGTTTACTTGTTCAGCTCTTAGAAGTTGAGTTCTTGTTTCTACAAAAATTGAAGGTATCTAAACTGATATGCCTTTTTTTTCTAGAAAAAATGTCTAATGGCTTAATGTTCTATAAAATAAACAAAATTTAAAAGCCATGTTCATCTCCCTTAACCTGTATTTTTTCTGATTCTTGGCAGCCAGTTCCAAACTTCCTTGTATCTGGGATTATGATGTTTTCTGAATCTACTCAAGTGTCTCTCTCTAGTCCTAGCTCCCCTTTCAGTAGTTTATGTAAATAAAACTGCCAAAATCCTCTGTCCTTATCAGAGCAGATGATGTCAAAGATTCCCTGGTTCACCAAGGATTTTCAGTCTTTGCTGAGTGTATCAAATCAATATCCAGTCCTGTTAAATGAACATCACTCATAACTAGCTTCACATTTAAATAAATTAAAGATTATATTTCATGGTTGGAACATTGGTGCAGTGACAGATTTGTTTTAGGATGATTTCACAGCCATAGAAGGCTTTTTAAATTATTTTAAAATAATTATTTAGCAATGAGATTTGTTTGTATATCTATCATATATTTAAAATAAAATTGCCTTCAGTCCATAAACACCAGTACTGAAACTGAGGTTCCAAAGAAGATATTCAGCAATCATACAGTGTACTAGGAATTTCTCCAGAGATTCCTAAAATAGAAAATAATGATTTTATGATTTAGAGACTCTTCCTGTCCATCTACATATTCAACTATTACATACTAGACAAGTGAATTAAAAATAAAACAATAATCAGGAGGCTTTATGACAGTTTCCTAAAATGAGCAAGCTCTTTTCACTGTATTAGATTTTTGTAATGAAAGATAGTCTCGGTTTAAAAACTGTCAATCAAATTCATCTAACCAAATATGAATTTTCACACATCCACCATTAAGCAAGAAAACCTAATCTGCTTTTATGGCCACAGGAGAGAAAGTGCCAGTTTCAAGCTGTGATTAATGCTATCCTAGAGTAAATATTTAAAATCTTGCAGATGAATACCATAGAAATGCCTTCTTTTCCTCCACTGGTATTAGAGACAACTGTATTTTAAATATTTAAAGTCATATGAAGAGAAACCCCCTATACAGTCCTGGGAGATTTTTATTCTTTTTTATTATTATTATTTTTTTATTGTTTAATAATTCCAGGAGTTAGTTAGACTTGTTTTTGGAAAAAAGAGATCATGTGCAGGACTTGGTCTTTGACGATTCACCTTACACAGGTAATTCAGAAACTCAGTGACTGAAGATGTCTTTCAGAAGGGAAGATAAATGAAACTGTACTGTTTGACTAAGTCAAATATACATTTCAGGAAGACGGTACAATTTAGAAGGTGACACTTCTTTAAAAAAATAATTTTCAGCTGAGACCTCTGAGCATCACATATCTAAATCACCAAAGCACCATGTGAAACTGAATAATTAAAGGAGATCAGTTGGACCTTTATTTTTTTCATAAATAAGGAATGGAATCAAGATTCTGCTGCTCTTGGAACCCTATATGGAAGACATTCTATAGATTAGGATTATTTATGATCATTCTTATTTTGTCGTAAATCCAATGATCATGAAACTATTTTACAAAAAGAGAAACATCTTTATCAGGAAGGGTAAGAAAAACTTACCACAAAAGCTCTTTCAAAAGTTTTTGAAGTGCCACATGAAAGCTTGGGAAGACAAATAAAAGTCTTTACCCCATGTTAGACTTCTGCTTTTGGCTGTGCCCACATCTTAGATGACCATGTACCTCTAGGGTGTAAGATATGGAAACTAGAAAAAGAACATCAATACCACATCCTTTGTTTTGCAAATGGACACCAAATTCTGCAGTTTAATATTTCTTATTCCATTTTACAAAAAAACAAAATATTGCACACAGTTACAGAATCACAATATCACTGATTTTGCATAGGACCTCTGGAAATTTCCTCGCTCAAGCGAGGTTAACTACAGAAGGTTGCCTAGGACGCTGTCTAGTTGGACTTTGAATACCTCCAGGGACGAAGACTCCACAACCTCTCTGGGCAAAGGTTTTCAATGTTTGGTTATCCTAACAGTGCAAAAAAATTCTCTATGTTTAAGTAGAATTTCTTGTATTTCAGCTTGTGGCCAATGACTCTTGTTCATTCACTGAATATCACTTAGAAAATCCTGGCGCTCTCTTCTTTCTCTTTCCCATCAGCCTATATACATTGCTCACATGTTCTTGAGCCTGTTTTTCTCCAGGAGGAGCAACCCCAGCTGTCTCATCCTTTTGTTGTATGACAGATCTTCTAAGACCTTATTTGGCATTTTGGTGGGTTTACTCCAGTATGTTCATGCCTCACTTGCACTCAGGAGCCCAGAAACAGACATAGTGATCCAGATGTGGTCTTGGATGAAACATTTCAGACTAAATGAAATGCTTACTTAAATCAGGAATTAGTATTTATATATAAATTTTCAGTACTGTCAGTGAGCCAAGAAACAATAAGACCTCGTGCTTTTAAGGAAATACTAAAATGACTGGAGTCATTAGGAGAAGTTAATATCCTATGACAAATATCTGGGACTCAAAAGTAATGATGAGTCATACCCCAGGACTTGTGCCTTGCACCTTGCACAGTCTTATTAGGTCAAATAAATTCAACTCTCAAGCTTCACCTTCGGTCCTTCCTTCATATCAATATGCGAGCAACCCTACGGATTTTGAGCTTGACAACTGACAAAATGCACCCAGTCCTAAGAACTCTCTTCACAATGGTGCAGAAATGGTTCTTCCTCCAAGGAAAGACATTAGCACATCACATGGCAGACTTTCATGGTCTTAGGTAGCATATATTTCTGAGATGTAAAGATATCATTTTTTCCAAGAAGTCCAGTGACACTTTTTATATAGTCTGAAAAACTGATACATTTGAAGATGTATCTGGGAGTTAGCTTTAGATGAAAAATTAAGGGAAGGAAAATGTGTGGTTTACCAAAGAAAGTAGTGTTAATGTTTGGTTTCTATGCTTTCAATCTACAATTATTGAAAAAACAAATGGAAGTTTATCACTGCAGCTCCAAGATACAGATCTTATACAAAGGACAATTTTTAAGACGATCTTTATTAATTTTGTTTTAAGCTCTGCAGCTTTCTTCACTTCAAATTTAACACATCAGTGTTCATTTATCACTGTGGGGCATCACAGACAGCTGCAAAGTGAAGATTCAACTGGATATTGGCAGACTTGTACAGAAATGTGGTGTTTCCCTGGGTTACAGCTACAGTCTAATTTTGGCTGGTGAGTAAACACACTTGAGTTTAGTTGTTCTTTGACCATTAATAGTTGATCTTCTAAATAATACTGATATCAATCCTTTCTTTGTCATATGCCTTCTTTTACATTTGTATATTGCATTTCATCCTCCATTGGTTATTTTTGTCTATTTATGAAACTATAATTTATACTTTGCCTTTTGCTTTTATTGAGGGCCATCTTCAATTTTTGTTCCCCAGAAAGACAGTTGCCAGGTCTTATAGTGTCTATCATGTTGCCCTGATCTTTTGTGCGAGGCACAAGCAAGAGAATTTTAAAGATCTTTCTGCTTTGCTACACTAGTAGTTCATGAACTATTCCTCTGGTCATTTACTTGTGTGTGAGATCTACAGATCATGAGCAACAACAGGACTAGAAAAGAGATCCAGTGCAGAACAGACAGAGTAGTAAAAACCCTAAAAAGATTAATGATTTTGCAACTTCAAGTTTTATAACTTACTGACCCAAGACAAAAATGATTTCTAGATCAAAAATGAAGCAGGGACAATAGCTGTACATCTCTATGGAAAATAGTAAATATAGTGATTCCGTTTAATACAGCTGAATTTTATCATCTTGCTCATGATAAGAACTTCATTACATGAACAAACATTGTGATACATATCGTGTACTGTACAATTTACAAAACTGATTCAAAATCTGATTAAAGCTTTAGTAGATTCAGTTAATCAGCTAAGACAGTAGTTCTGTAGCTGTTAAGAGGCCAAATTTCTAATTTGTACATATTGTTTTCATAAAGAAAGTTGAAATAGTTCCATTTATTTTAGAGAAAAAAAAATATAAAAGAATACATCTTACAATCATAACAGATCCAATCAAAATAGGAGTTTGGGGCCTCACAAATAATAGCATTGTGTAATTTTATTTTATTTAAAATACATCTGTTTAAAGGATAGTACAATAGCTTTATTTGTGAAAAAAATTAAATCAGACTTTTTTTAGGTAAACAAAAAGGACCTGATTTCCCTACTCATCTCCACACTTCTTTTGTCTGGAGATCATCTGATGAATTTAAAAATTATTTCATTGGCAGCTATGCTTTTTTCCACTATTGATCCATACTTTATTAGTTGAAACACATCATCTTATTGTCCCTCTTAAAACCATTATTTAATCCTTGCAAAAAAGAGTATTTTCTTTCAGCTTTTTTTACATTTAAGATAAAAAGAATGTTCTAAAGAATTTAAACTGATGCGTGTCATTCTTTAAAAGACAGAAAGCATATACCTACTTCCCTGAGTACTGGAGAGGTTGAAGAAAAACTGAAATGTATACTTACCCAGATGCATTTTTCTTTGAGTTCTTGCAGTGATGTTCTGCTCAGTGATAAAATGTATGGTAGCCTCTGTTGTAAACTGCAGCATAAACATTTTCCAGAGTAATTTCAATTTATTCATAGAAGTGTATGACATTTATTTGGTGTCTTAGAACAAATTATAACCTGTGAAACACCAGAACAGTGACAAATGTTTAGTCCATCATATCTACTATAATATTTTAGGTAAATGGCCATCCTAGACTTCTCTAATTTTTATAGGCATGAGCAGAGAAATGTCTGAAATTTTATGTTTTCCGTCTAAATTAAATTTCTGCCCCCTTTCCCTTTCCCTTTCCCTTTCCCTTTCCCTTTCCCTTTCCCTTTCCCTTTCCCTTTCCCTTTCCCTTTCCCTTTCCCTTTCCCTTTCCCTTTCCCTTTCCCTTTCCCTTTCCCTTTCCCTTTCCCACTCTGAAAGTTTTTCAATAAAGGCAATTTGGCAACACAGACAACTAGATATAGAAGTCTGGGAATTTCCTGACCTTGTTTATTTTAGTAGGAGTAGCTTACTATGTAACTTACATATGTATTCTGACTATGTAAGAATAATTTAGAGAAACATTAAGCTTCACCAATTCATACAGAAAATAGATTAAGCCTAAAGATCAGGAAAGATTATTTTTTAATTTAGTGATCTTCAAATTAGGGTACTTAGTACTTCCTCAGATAAGCTCCCATTTCAACAACTTTCTCCTAAATATAACCTAAAATGTTGCAGTGAGCTAGTACTGTTGGGATGTCATCACTTCAGCCATGGTGGATCTGGTTCCCCTATAGGAAACCTTTACAAGCAGAGCTCACTTTCTGGTGTCTTCTTTCAGTTCAATATACTTAGCTTCTCTAATCAATAAGCCTTAGAGTTTGTTTGCCGTCCTCACAGAAATGTGTAATATTCACATGGTGAGTATAGGGGTGTGTGTGTGTGTGTGTCCCCTTTTTTTTTTTTTTCTGATAAGCTTGAAAAATAGGAGAAGAAAGAGTTATTTGCAGTGAATCACACTGGATGCATGTCTGATACATGTCTCTAATTCAACACTGTGAAACACAGCTTTTTCCTCTGCTACATGTTCCATTTACCACCACAGGAACCAACTATCTAATTACACTAAATATGCACCCCTTCTGGAGAAGTTTTATTAGCAGAATTTAAGCAAACAAAGGCAATTTATGCTCTGTTGAGATGTGCCTTTGTACTTAACCCGAATGGGAGGGGAAATATTATTTGTAAATTTGTCCTTTGAACCATTCTATGTAAAATCCAAGTTATGAAGTTGTTCATCCCTATGGACACCGTATGAACAAATTCCCCACATGGCACTTTACAAATAACTTTCAGTTCCTTGAACTAAACATAAAAAATCTGACAACTGGTTTATGCAAATGTGTTCTGAACTCCTTTGAAGTAGCTATTTTTAAAGGCAGATATCATCTCTGCTTGGGGCTGAGCACTGGAATTATTTATATTTGTTTCAATAATGAAAAAAAGGCTAGAAATTATTTTCTACATGGCTTGCTCCATTAGATACATTTATTCTGACAGGAATTGCTGAAATGCTAGGAATAAAGTGCTGGAATTACACATTTGAGTTTAGGATCAAAATTCAGCAGAAAATTCCGAGTGAGATAAAGCTTGTATCTTTGAACTAAACTGAGAGACATGCATTATTTAAACAGCCATACCTTCAAATGCAGCTTGTCCAAGTCAAAAGCTGTTCTCTGAAGGGTCATATGGAGAAGGAGGTAGCATGGAAAGAGTAGCTAAAACCACATGAAGAAACCCCATAACCTTGGTTTAGGGGAGAAAAATAACTGAAAATAGAAAATGCTGAAACAAGGTGCCAGCAGGGAGGCATTAGAATGGTTTTAGCATGAAAGTAGTTTCTAAGGCATTTGGAAAGCCACCCAGTTTAGATACTATTAGTTTATTTATAGAATAGTTGGAAAAAAAAAATTACAAGCTTCTGAATATGCAAGGCCCTTTTCTGATTTCATAGCTTGTCTTAATCTGTGTAATTGATCTAATGCTATCAGCCCAATGGGATGGCAGAAACCTCCTGAAATTCAACAAAGGGAAGTGCAAAGTCCTACTCCTGGGGAGGAACAATCCCATACAACAAAATATTGTGAGCTGACGGACTGGAAAGCAGCTTTACAGAAAAGGATCTGGGGATCCTGGTGGATACTAAATTACATAGCCAGCAACGTGCCTTTGCAGCAAAGAAGGCTAGTGGTATCCTGGGCTGCAACAGTTGGAGTGTTGACAACAGATTGAGGTAGATGAACCTTCCCTTCTACTCAGCATAGGTGGGCCCATATGTGGAGCTCTGTGTCTGGTTCTCGGTTCTCAAGTACAAGAGAAATATGGGCATAGTGTAGAGACTCCAGCAAAGGTCCATGAAGATGATGAAAGGACTGGAGAACCTTTCCTTTGAGGAAAAGTTGAGAGCTGGGACTCTTCAGCATAGAGAAGAGATGGCTCAGGGAGGATGAAAATAAGATGGAACCAGGCTCTTTCTAGGGGTGCTCAGTGACAGAATCAGAGGCAATGGGCAAAATTCAAGCACAGAAGGTTCTGTCTGAACATCAGGAAACACTTTTTTACAGTGAGGGTGACTGAGCATTAGCACAGGTTGCCCAGAGATTATTTGGAGTCTTTAACCTTGGATTCACTCAGAAGGTGTCTGGACATGGTCTTGAGAAACTGACTCCAGGTGACCCTGCTTGATCAGGTGTGTTGGATATGATGACATCCAGAGGTGCCTTCCAACCTCAGTCATTCTGTGATCTAAAAATGGTTTTGTTTATCTACTTATGTTCTTAGATCATGGTTAACACACCAAACAAAAAGTTATTTCATTACCTGTACCTTTGATATCTGCTGTCTTAAAAAATTCTGGATTTATTTATTCATTCCTCCACAACAAAAAAACTGCTATGAAAAATATATATTATCTGACTTTCAAACACAACAAAGCTGTATTTTCTACATCTTGGAGTAGACAAAGATAATTTCAAAGAAACCAGCTACAACTCAGAAGCTGGTAAGGAACTAGATAGAAGTGCACAAAGATGGGTTTAATCCATATATTTACTAAAGCTTACCCGAAGGATTTTGTAAAATTTGGGTGAATTGCCTGTGTTTTATCAATCAGAAGTTATATATATTTGGCTTCTTTTTCAGATACTTACATTTCAGTTATGATTTCTTTGGGAACAAGAATTAACTCTCACTGCATATTTGATAATATTTGGCAAAATACTTTTCACTGTCATACTGGAAATAGAACATTATGGAGACTTGAAGGAATTTGGGGTTTTTTGCTAATTTTTAAGACAAATTAGTTAAAGGTCATTACTGTAGAAATATAACTAAATGAAGTTATTACAGATTTTCTCTGATCAAATTATCATTGGCTAATATGTGATTTTGATTTCAAAACTACCACAGACTTTTTTTTGGTCTTGTAACTGGCTTTTTACTATTTAACTCTCAGTATCTCAACTGCTGAAAGTGTAGTCACCAGTAAGATGAAATAAAAGTCATCAGCATTGTCAAGGGATGACATATTTGTTTATCTATTAACATTCAGTGATAATTGGAGTACTATTTGAACAATTGAGAAACTACTCAACCATCAAAGTGAAAAGCTATGCTGAATAAAAAAGGAAAGTACTTTTTTTCTTTCTTGTTTTGTAGTAGAACCACTGCATAGTTCTTCAGCTTGTACATTGAATTCATTGATGAAGAGGATTTTCTTTGGTTGGTTGTTTTGGAGTCATTTGGGTTTGGTTTTTTTTTTCAGTTAAGAAGAACACTCTCAACTATTAAAAAATATATCAACCTGAAAAAATAAAGCTTTAAAAATCTAGAGAGATAAGATGGAGAAGAAAGGCAATCTTCTTTCCAGGTGAAGTGAGCCATGCAAAATTAATCATCAATCAGTACTTCCTGAGAACAATGACTGGGAAAATACCTGTGAGTAGAATTAGTCAGAAGTTTTGTCACTGTATAGATCTTCACCACAATTTGCTTACTTTCTAAATTGTAAATAACTTTCCAAATGCAAATGAACTTGATTAGTTTCCTGCCATATTTCCAACACAGTTCCCCAGCAGCCAGACTGATCAGAGCACTAAGAATATTTGGAAACTGTATTCCCCTCATTCCATTAAAATTACTTTGGAAAATCTTTCTATATAGAACTTTGACAATCTATTTAACTAAAGCATTTTCCAGCTTTCTGAGTTATAATATTTCTGACATATTCCACCTGCCTACTGCTTTCTTCTTCAGTCTGCTCAAGGAAGTAAGATAGTTGTTTTGCCTCATTTTCCCCTTATGTATTTTGGCTGCACTGCCAGATTTTTCT
Organism: Tyto alba; assembly: GCF_018691265.1. Taxonomy (NCBI): domain Eukaryota; kingdom Metazoa; phylum Chordata; class Aves; order Strigiformes; family Tytonidae; genus Tyto; species Tyto alba. The sequence continues at coordinate 4,313,369 of NW_024881316.1, forward strand.
GCTTTCAGTGGTGCCTGCTGAGCAATTCAAATACTCAGCACAGTGTCTTTAAAATCACAAGAGTTAAAGAACGCAGGAAATCTCACTTGGAGGACATTTTTTTGCCTCATGCTAGTCTAAACCACACATGTATGTACCTCAAACTTAAGCTACTAGATTTTCACAGGCTTTAAATGAATAAATAAAATAAAATGGTAAGTTTCCCAAACAGAAAGGGCATGTATATCTATGTAAATCTACCTGATTTACTTCGTATAACAAAGAAACAGTAAATTCTAATTATCTGTGAGAAAGGCAGAGAAAATAAGGGAGTTAATTTTAGCATTGTATAATGTCTACAATTACAAATTATTTTTTTTTTTTTAGAGCTAAACAAGCCAGCAAACAAATTAAAAACAGAGAACATACCTTAAAAGTACAAAACCAGAGTCATAAAAATGTATTAGTCATGGGCTAAAATTCAAAAATATCAAAGAAAACTTTGATACTCTTTTGTGACTTCTCACTTTCTGCAGTTTCTCTTATTTCTGTGGGGTGTTCTTTGTCCCGAACTGTAATACCATGACATAATCGGTTCTAGAAGGAGTAGCCAAACTCATACACAACTAATTAATCATGATGATCACTCTGGCTGTTCTAGTTCTGAAATTTGCTCCTTTGGAGCCACCTCAACATGTCTGTATGGTTCTCCAATTCAGCTCTTCCGCTGTACTGTAAGAAATTTTGTTCAACTTACTGTGCACCATCTGGAAAATTATCTGAAACCATAAATCTAATGACAGCTCTCATCCTTCCCGTATGCTGAGAGGTGGTGGAGTCAGTTGCAGGGATGGATTGAAGATGGAACAAGAGACCAGATTGAAGAACATGAAGAGTTCCACTATACTGTTAGTCTCCCTGCTTGTATTTGACATACATATTGTCTATCTCTGTGCAGTCACAACATATGTTTGAGTAAGCTGTAGTCATGATGATACCATATTCCCTAATTCTGAACATAGCCACTTCATAGTGCAACCAGCAAGCCTGAATGAAGGTCAGTGTCTTTTTCCACAGGTATATTTATATTTATCAACTAGTTATGGGGCAAGAACTGATAGCATTCTGTGGCTATATTACACAGATCAGAAGAGTAATCATAATGGTCCTTTCTTCCTTTTACATCCAGGAAGATAATCTGTGGAGTAAATTCAAGTTGTCATTTTAATTTATTTTAAAGTAAATATAATTCTTAATGTTTCATATTACATATAGAAAATTCCAAAAAGCTGGTGAAACTGTAAGATACTTATCTTACTTAGCAAATTCATAACCTTCTTATATATGCTATAAATTTGAAATGACTGGTTTTTCAATACTTGCAAGAATCAGTTAAACATATTTTATATTCAGAAACAAAAGCAGATCTCTATACTAATACACAGTGACCATTATATTCAAATCTATTTTATACAGATGCACATGCCCAGAAACACGGAGTTACATTAAAGAGTGACAAATGAATATTAATTTCCCATCCTCACCTTACAAGTCTGTATTTTTATCAGGTCTTAGAGATGACAGGATGCAACACTGCAACTGGGTTATTTCTTTTTCTTAGGCTATATTTCAGATTTATAGCCACTCTTAAAAAGATTTGTCCAAAATCTTATGAGTCAGTAGAAAAAGGAATAGATCTAAATAATCTTTGTTTCCTTTTTTTAATTTCTAATTATTAAGACATCATTTGTGCTCCTGCTAGGAGTCCTAGAGTCTACCTCAGTATTATCTATTATTATTAATGACGATATTGGTCACAATAACATGGTTTCGTCGATTTTATTTATTTATTTTTTCCTATAGGCAATCATGATTTGTAACAGCTAGGGATATATGCCTACACTATAAGACTATAAAAAGATGGGAAAACAAATTGCACAAGATGGAGATGTCACAGTGCAGATGTAAAACTTTCCTCTGTGTTGCACAATGTCTGATATATGGCATACACTGTAACAGTATGAGAATTACTTACAGTATGAATATGCCTGAACTGTGAATAGGTCTCACCTCTTTTAATGTGAAAGCTTCCTGGAAAAATAAAAAGGTTTATCTGTCAGTTATGGATGAGCAATTCAAAGAAGCAGGTAAGGAATATATCAGATGTTTTCACAAATTTTAATTAAGTGAAGAAACATGTCATAAAGCAGGCAGAATTATTGTTCTACACATTCCCTTCTAAACTTCTGAACCCTTTCACATCGTTCTGGTGATGCAAAGATGTGCATGACTGTCATTTAAATTCACATGATGATGTCATCTTGTCACTGAGGCAATACTATGACACAGTAAATGGTCAACCTCCTTATTAGTTAATTTCATGTTAGGGCTACTAGTCATCTTTGGCATGTGGTGTCATGGAGCGCAACATATGTCAAGACATATACTGAAGACACAAGAAATAACGAACAAGCTTTGGAGCAGAATGACACTTGTCTTCTCCAACCAATAGATTTAATGAAGTTAGTAAGAAACCAGAGACAAAAAAAAACATGTTATGCTTTACAGCCCATTCTCAGTACAAGAGCACAAAAAAATAATTTCTTAGACACAGTATTTCTCAGTCGAAACAAATAATTTAAAAATGTGAGTGGTGGGGGCTTTTGGTGGTGGGGGTGGGTGCTACAGCAGTCGCCTCGTGAGAAACTTCTCACAGCAACTCATGCTCCAAGTCAGACCTACCTCTGTTCCAAGGCCAAAACAATTAGTGATGGTGGCTGCACCTCTGCCATAATGTATTTAAGAAGGGGAACCTGGGAGGATGAGTTGGAGTTGTGAGGAGGAGTTGCAAAGAGGACACTTATGCAAACACTGAAGTCAGTGGAAGAAAGGAGGGGACTGGAGGGGGAGAGGTGCATCAGTGCAGACTCCCCATTCAGCCTGTGGTGAGACGGCAGGGCCACCCCCTCCCACCACTCCTGGATGTCACCAGTGGAGCAGCAGTCAGCCTGCAGACTGTGGAAGAGCCCACATCAGAGCAGGCGGCTATGCCTGAAGAAGGCTGGGAGTATGTAGGAAGAAGCCCCCACTGTTGTGGTTCAGCACTGGGAGGACTGTAACATGCAGGGGTGTCCCATGCCAGAGTAGCTCGGGAAATGCTGTAGTCTGTGAGAGGGACTCATGTCAGAGAAAGACTGTGGAAAACTGTCTCTTGTAAGAAGGGAACCATGTTGGATCAGGGGAAGAATGTGAGGAGTTCCCCTCACCCTGAGGAGGAAGGAGTGCTGGGAATGGGACCACACCCCTGTCCTATTCCCTGACCCTGAGCCGCTGGTGGGGAGGAGGTAGAGATATAGGGAGCAAAGCTGAGCTGGGGAAGAGTGGAAGGGTAGGGAGAAGGTGTTTTTAAAATTTGGTAATGCTTCTCACTGTCTTGCTCTGTCTGTTAAGTGGTGTTGTTTTTAGTGTCCGAATTAAATTGATGTTATTTTTTCTGCCCTTAATCAGTCTGTCTTTTGCCCATGACTGTAATCAGTGAGTCACACTTCCCTGTCCTTATCTCGATTCCTGAGCCTTTTGCTTTATTTTCTCTTTCCCAGTGCTCGGAGGCAAGGCGGGAATGAGCATCTGTGTGGTGCTCCATTGCCCCCTGAGCTCAAACCTTAACACACAGTATTTCTCAGCCAACACAAATAATTTTTAAATGCCTGGCCAGGCTTAAAATGATAGGAATTTGCTCTGCCAGTAAGTATTGTATATTGGTGTGTCCTTCTTATTTTTTTTTTTTTTTTTTTTTTGTAGGGTTTCCAGCTGTGCTGCTGGGGGGGGGGGGGGGGGGGGGAGCTGCAAAGGACTGTCATAATTTGAGCCCAGAGGACAGCAGAGGACAGTGAAACTGCTCACTAACTCCTTCCCCCTGAGGAAGGGGAAGAACAAAATAAAACAAAAGGCTCGAGAATCCACATAAGGACAGGGAGGGATAACTCACCCATTATGGTCATAAGCAACAGACAGACTCCTTAGAGGAAGAAAAAGAACATCCATTTAATTTAAACATCACCAACAGCAACACTTAATTTAACAATCACGATAGAGCAGGACAGTGAGAAGTATAACCACATCTTAAAAACACCATCCCCCTACCCCTTCCTCCTTCCTGGGTTCAGCTTTCCTCCAAATTTCTCTACCTCCTCCCGCCAAGTGACACAGGAGGATGAAGAATGGGGGTTACAGTCAGTTCATCACACATAATCTCTGCTGTTCCTTCCTCCTCAGGGGGAGGATTCTTTGCATATTTCCCTTGTTCCATCATAGGTCCCTTTCATGGGAAACAGTCCTCCATGAATTTTTTATAACATGAGTCCCTCTAATGGGCTGCAGATCTTCATGAACTTCTCTGGCACACCTCCTCCTTATCCTCCTCCTTTCTTCCACTGACTTTGGTGTTTGCATAGGTGTCTCCCTCACAACTCCTCCTCACAAGTCCTTCTCCTCACCGGTTCCTCTTTTAAATATTTTATCACAGAGGCACAGCCATGGTCACTAATTGGTTCAGCCTTGGCCAGAGGTGGGTCTGACTCGGAGATGGGGGAGCTTCAAGCAGCTTCTCACAGGAACCACTTCTGTAGCCTTCCCCTGCTACCAAAACCCCCTGCCATACACGCACACAATCCCAACACAAGAATGGACAGTTACAGTATATCATGTTAGTAATATACACCCTCTTCATATTTCTTTAAGCAAAGCATGAACTACCTCTCTAAAAACTGCATTCCAGCAGAGGTCCCAAACACCTACCTTCTAGGAAAAAAAAAAAAAAAAAAAAAAAAATTAAAAAGGCAGCTCTGGTGTGAGCATGACTGCAGCCTGAGGAGCTTAATATGGGAACTGGCAAAACTACTTTTTCCTGTGGAGGAACATGAGACTTGTATACTTCCTTACAAAATCTATCAATCTACAAATCTACCAATCTACCAGCACCTCATTCTAGGCACATATTTACAACTGTAAGCCATGCTGGTATGCTGTCACAAAGAGTACCTACCTCTCTATTTTATTTATTTTTGCTATGGAGTTAATGATTTTTGAATTAAAAAAAAATTGTTTCTCATAGCAGTCATAGAAATAATAGTTTCATCATAGTGAATTGTTCTGTTCTTTTTACCACTAGTGAGTTTCCAAAATGTAGGCCAGTCATTTATTGACGGAACATTTATTCCTATATATCAGTTGAACAAACAAACAGAAAATGTCCCAGGAAATTACAAAAGCAGTTTCAATCCTAAATTCTTCTAAGTCTACAGTACATTTATTCATCATACATCATAAACTATTTAAGTGGTTTAATGGCTACTAAGTATTCTGAAAGGATCTTTCTTGATGGACTATTGGCAGCACCTGCAAGAGGAAGCAGCTGTCTCAGAACATCACGTCTTTAAACCTAATATATATTTTTAAAATTAAATTAGGGAATGAACATACACTTCAGGCGGGATTCTATAATATTTTGATAATTTTGATAGAAAAAACAAATGGATGAGATGTTCTCATGAAACTTGTTTTCTAGCTGTCTGAAAAACATTCTGCTGCAAGTGAAGAATAACACATGCTTCTTTAGATATTAGATATACTTTTATACCCATGTTATTCAGGAATAACAGTCAATAAACCAATTCTTTGAACAGTCAGCCTGGTAACCTATAAAGCCATTGCATCTCCTCAGTGATTTATTCTGGCCATTATTACATTTTGATTGGATGACACTTAGAAAATCTCTTTCTATAAAAATATAGAGAGACATGTCACAGAACTGAGGTAAAACAAAAAAAAATATTAACAACTGTTATGAAAGAGTCTTTATAGAAATAAATAGCCTCTCAAGTCCTCTTTGTGTCAGTTGTGGTAATTTGTCAGCAGCATGGGAAGCATTTATTACTTCACAGTTCTCTTTTAAAATATAATTAATGATTTAATAATAGTTCTGTTAGTTGTTTTCTGTAAGGAACCAAGAAACACAAAGTACAGTATAGCAATGACTAAGCTCTGTAGATGTATAAACTGTCATTCTTAGAAAAAAATATTTCCCTTTTCCACATTTTTCATAAAATCATTTGTCTTTCTAAACAATGACAGCTGAGGCAAGCAAAATTTTAAACTGCACATTCATAAGTGAAAATCCTAAAGACAAGCAGAATAACTATCTTTGATAAACTTTAGTTAGGCAGATTGGAACACTATCTTCTAAAGATTTAACCAATTTGAATTATTCAGAGCTTGAAATAGCAGTGTCTGATTTTCCTACCAAAGTCTGTAAAATCCAAAAGTCATTTCCTGTTCAAAACTAAAATCTGGACAATTTTTATTACTCTGGGTTTGCACTCAAAAGGGCCCTAGGAGTCATCCAGGCTGTATTTGAAGTTGCGTGTGCTATTTGTTTATTACTGGATGGGAAGACAGGGGTAAATCTGAATTAGCTGTCTCCAGAGAGTAGACAAAGTCATAAATTATCTTTAATGTATTTAAAAGCAAGTTTCACAAGCAGTCAGCCTCTAGATGTTGAACAAAATGGCTCTGGAACAAGACAACTGAAAATGAGAAGCAGAATGTGGTGGAATCATCCGTGTTGGAAGTTCTAGAAGTCTGTTTAATAGGGAAAAAAGTAAGTGCAATGTTTTATCATTTTCCTATTATCAATTTCATGACCTTTCAGAGAACTAATAAAAGACAGAAAGGCAAACAATTATTTAAAATCTTTGTAAAGAAATTAACAAAAAATAAAATAGTTCACTGTAAAACCGCAGTTTTGTGCCTTCTTTTAGTATTCTAAATGCCGAGCTTAAGTCACAATAACTGTTTTGTCCTGAAGTTTTTAAAAGAATAAATCTCTCAAACAGATAATTTATAAGGGTGAAAACTGTGGATTGCTCAATGGGACACATTATTGGATGCTAACTTTATGTGAATTAATGAAATGTTTTATCTCAGTATTATTAAATTAATAACTCTTCAGTACTATAATTAACAATAATGACAAAAGCACATAATTTAACTGCTCATTTAAAAAAAGAATCCTGTTAATATGAGAAAATTATTTAATGGATGAAATGGCCTTAATCAACTTCAGTTTTAGAAGTTTATATATCATTTATTAATATGTTTCAACTCAGTAAGTTGATAAGGTTCTTCATATCTTATCTATAATAGTTTACTTGGCCAGAATACTTTAAAAGGATTTATTCTGCTCTAATAATATTGATTTTATTTTCTTTTTTACACAGTTCTGTTTTTCTTCACTGTGCTGTGTAGAATGTTAAGATTACTGAGAGAAGGGGGTTACTGCTATCTCTCTGGCTTATATTTCTTGCTATATCAGTGTAGAAAAGTACGTCGGTCTGTTTACTTGAGTATATATCAGCTGTCCTGGGCAAACAAACCACCAAAGAGAAAATCTTGTATACAGAATGAGGTGAATTCAGATAACTGTGAAAAGGAAAACTAGATTAACCTCTTTCTTTGAAAACATAAACACATTCTGCTGCTCCATAAAAGTACTGAAGATTGAACTCTGATATTCATATAGTTTTCTGTCTAATCACTGTTTAACTTCAGGGCAATAATCTCTATCACCTTCTGGGGAAAAGATTTTTATTCATATATAGATTTTAAATGATTGGCATATTGTAGGGAGGAGACAAAACTTCCTTCTCCCTACATACTCTTCCCTGTGCATTTTCACAAGAGTAAGACCTTTTGTCCTCCCTATTGTGCAGTTTACTAATTTAGGGAAATACAGAGGAGCTTCAGCCCTCCATTGAGCTACACTATGCTCCATGGAAAGGGAAAGCTACAGTCATGTTTCTTAATGTGCATAAAGAAACCTACACTGGTTAGAGATACTAGAATACACATTAGTTCTATTTGTCAAGATCACTGTTCACTGAACAAAAAGCTGAATAAAACTTTATGGAATATAATTTATAGAGTAAGTTTTTTTCATAGTTCAACATTTTCCTTCCTACTTCTGTATTCAGAACTGTATAATGTTCTTACAGAAAAGAATAATGTCCCTCTGATAACAGGTAACCCATTGGCAAAGTAACAACAAATACAAGTTCATTATTAATTTAAGTTTTAAGTATCTATCTCATCTATTAAAAAATAGGTATGAAACAAATCATTGGAGATATCTATTTACTGTATAAAGAAGAGATCTGGATGGAGAGTCAAAGTAATGAGTGCAGCAGAAGTATTGAAGGCTGTTCCTTGATGTTTAAATCATTATGAAGTGAGGGATATGTCACTTGTAAAAGAAATAGTGTGTGTTCATTGTGAAACTTTACAGTAGTATTGGGAGCCTGTATTTAGTCAACCCAGTTAAAGTATAAAGAAGTTTTCATTCTCATTGTGACAGAGATATCATAATGCTGCTCCAAGGGGAAAAAAAGAAAACAAAACAAAAAAAAGAACAAAAACCCCCACACGCCCAACAACAACACTTTGAAGCCTAGTAAAAGAACACTTGTCTTGACAAATAGATAATGTCATTATGATTCAAGACATTAGGAATAATGGCGTAAATGGGAGAATACAGAGCAGTGCACAGGCAACACTGGGTGGGAAATAATAGAAACCCCTCCACACTCACTATTTCTATATCTAGCTTTGCTACTGGGTAGCTTGGTACCTTCCCAGGCAGCTCTTTACAAGCCATTTCACCTCCCTGTTACTTTCTCGTCTGTAAAGTGTGGAAGTTGATCTAATGAGATCTGGGATTAGAACAGTGGCTTCGTGTCTGAACAATAAAGTTAAGTTCTTAAAAACATTAAGCAATTAATAAAAAAATTACTTAGATAAGACTTGTGTATGAGGAGTGACTGAGTTAAGGAAGAGCTGGAGGTCCTTCCTAAGCTGGAAACATTCCTGAAACTGGAACAAAGATGATCACATTGATTGAATATAGTGAAATATATCCTGTATTTTGGGAAGCAGTTAACATGAGTTCTTCCAGTAATAAAAGTCAGTTTTGGATAAAGGTCCAGGAGCCAAGGTCCTAATTTTCAAATATGCTTTAGTTGAAATTCCTTTGAAGGTTCAACATAATGAATTAAAGAGTGTCTTTCAAAAGCAAAAAAGTGAAATTGAAAAGTGTTAGTACAGATATTGCTTTATTCCTAATTTTCTTTTTAATAAAGTCAGTTGTGCCAGGAGCTCTTCTTATTAAAGAAGTGCAGAGGTTTGGGCTACCTGCTGTTGTCAAAAAGAGTTCAGCAGCAAAGGCAGATAACGATTTCCTTTATCATAAAAGTTACAACAACAAAAAAATAGCTTAACTTCTTTTCAGAGTAGATTTTTTCAATATTTTCAACAGTTGTCAACATTTTCCAAGTCTTTCACTAATATTTTTTTTTTTTTTCTCTGTAATCACCATTATGCAACTTCCAATAGTTTGGTCTGTATAAATTATGAAAAGCAGCATGATGAAATACATACTCTTATTCTCAAGTCACTTGAGAAGTAGTACACCATCATTCAACCTGGTTACAGAAATATAACCTGGCTAGACAAGTTTCTAATGCACCGAATAAAACTAAAAATTTCATACTTATTTTATACTTTCCATTTACTGAAGTCATTTATGTGTATAAATGGAATAAAAATAAGGCGTTTCTCTTTCAAAATGCCCAGAAAACGTTACCTGCATAAGTAGAGACAGTCAATGGAGAAAAACATAATTTCCACCCTCTTCTGAAAGTGAGTATAGCTTTCTTCACTAAATTATATTAGTTATTCTGCATCAGATGTACATTAAATGATTGGGACATTTTAGGCAAAGGAAAAAATGCACATATCCAAAAGATATAAAACTTACTTTAAACACAAATCAAATACTGACACTGTCATGGTTTGAGACTGGTTGGCAGCCAAACATCACAAAGCCGCTCACACATCCCTTCTCTTCCAGTGATGAGGAGGGACAAATGAGCCAAGCTTGTGATTCGAGATAGGACTGGAAGGGGCAAATCACACTTTATAGTCACGGGCAAAAGGCAGACATGTTAGGGGAAGAAAAAAAAGAACATAGATTTATTACAGACATTAACAATAACACTTAACAGAGTAGGACAGTGAGAAGCATTGCCACATCTTGAGAACACCTTCTCCCCACCTGTCCCTTCTTCTCAGGCTCAGCTCTGCTCCTGATATCTCTGCCTCCTCCCTCCAGCAGCACAAGGGCAGGGAATGGGAGGTGCTTCTTCAATCTTCGGTGGGGGGAGCTTCTGGAACTTCTTCCCTGTGCTTCATCGTGGTCCCCTTCTCACAGGGGAAAGTCCTCCACAAACTTTCTCCGACATGAGTTCCTCCCCGGGGCCACAGCATTTCCTTACACTGCTCCAGCGTGGATCACCAACTTTCTCCAGCTGGATTCCCTCCCATGGGCTGCAGCCCTTCCTGAGCTGCTCTGGCGTGGGACACCCCCCGCATGCTGCAGTCCTCCCAGAGCTGAACTGCAATAGTGGGGCCACCTTTTCCCACAACACCCCGGCCTTCTTCGGGCACAGACACCGTGATCTTCCAGGTGAAAAACACAGGCCATAAATCAGTGTCTGCTCCACCATAGATCTCCATGGGTGATGGGGGGGGCCGCCCTGCCGTCTCACCACAGAATACAGGGGGTCTCTGCTCCGGCACACCTCCCCCCTCCTTTCTTCCTCTGTTCCTCCACTGACCTTGGTGTTCACGCAGCTGCAGCAACTCCTCCTCACAAGTCTGACTCCTCTTCACCACGCCCCTTCTTAAATACGCTATCGCAGAGGTGCAGCTGATTGGCTCAGTTTTGGTGCAGAGGTGGAGCTGACTTGGAGCTGGGGGAGCTTTGAGAAGTTTCTCACAGGGAGCCACCCCTATATCCCCCTCCCCTGCCACCAAAAAAACCCCACCACTCAAACCCAGGACAGACAGAAAAATATTAAATTTCTAGATGAATGATAAATTGCTGGTAAGGACTCAGCTTTACAGACACTTGAAATTCTAAAATAGTTCAGTGTAATAACCCTTTACATTACTGATGTGGATGGGACATTTAAATTGAGAGTAAGTGCATTATTTTGAGGAAGTTTTTGGTATAAGGTACATTTCAAGCTGAATACATATTTCTCTGAATTTTTTTTTTTTTTTTTTTTTTTTTTTGCTTTTTAAGCAAGTTTCTTAGTGGCAATTACATATCTTAGACAATTTATGTCTTACATACAGCTTTTCAACAGTCAATGAAGGCTGAGCCAATGTTGGGTTTTTTTCATTACTTTGACTGGTTCTGACTCAATCTTTTAATGACTGGAAAGGCTTTTTTAGTAACTTGATCTAGAACTTAAAGGCGTTTAAATGTTGGAAAGAAAGCTTTAACACCCTTTCCTCAGATGAAAAAAGTTTACCATTGATTTTGCTGCATGTTTCCAGTCTGCCCACCTACACAATGTTATTGATGCGCTGAATCACAACCTATGAGCTAATAAGAGTAGAAAGCGTCCTTGTCCTTCCCACGACTTCTTTTAAAGTGTATAAAAAGATTAACAACACAAATGTGTTACAAGAAAATGTATAGTGTACCTAAATAACCTAAAAATTAATATCTAGTGAAAAAATGAGCTTCTGAATAACTCAGGACTATTGGGTTGTTAATCTAGAATCCACAGGTTTCACAGGGTTGTCTAATATGTGCAAGATTTACATGAAATACAGAGCACAGACAAAATGTTTTCGAGATTGCAAAAAGGAAATTTATGCTCAATTTATTACCAATTTTATCATTTTATCAACTTTATTTTATTTAAAGAAATAAAAACTTCACAAAACTTGCAAAACTTTGTATTTATATAAATATACTTTGAAATTAAAATTAGTTTGAAAAGTTTTACTTTAAAAGTATCAAACATTTCTGTTCAAAATAATTAAAAATAAAAATTTTCAAGAAGACAGTGTTCAAATACAGAGATCTTTTTAATGTAACTAGGGCAACATACAATAACAGCCATTTAAATCATCATTTACTAAGTACTGTTACACCACCAGAGGTAATTTGTATTCCAAGACTTTAACATCATTGACGTAATACAAGATTTAGGGAAAATGACTTTTTCATAACTATACCTATAGAATCCTAGAGCCTTGAGGACTTCTAGATTATCTATCTCTATTAACCTTAGTAATGTAAATACTCAAGGAAATTTATAAATCTCTAACCTCTGCAAGTTTGATCTCACTTTTTGTATACGTTTGTAATATATTAGGTCTCAGCATGGCTGTTGGTGATATTTTGTTAGTTAATATACAGGTTTTCCATCTTGACAAAATTTTCATTACTCTCAGCTCCTGAAGGGCCATGTCATGAGATTATTGAGGACCTGTTGCAGAAAATTGCCCTAAAGATCTTTAATAAAAGCTGGGGAACTGGAATTTGCTGTTATTCTGGTATATAAAGAAAGTGTTACCTGTCTGTATAAAGTGAAACTGTCATGGTTCTCACAGTTGGAGCTCTAGTTCTTGAATGTAAGTTTAGGATAACAACTTTGGTATTAAAGTTAGTGTATCAGTCATTTGTGTGAGTTTTAGTAATATTTTTGTTAGAATGCCCAAAGGTCTCTTTTGGTAGAATTAAGGTTATTCAGCTACAAAACCTATTGTGCCTATCAGCTCTTTCCTTTAAGGGTCGGGGGGGGGGGGGGGGGGGGGAAATGGAACTGAAACTATTATATTTTGCAATAACCAAAAATTTCTTGGTGCTCTATCATCATGATATAGACTAAGCCTAAGGCAACGAATAAGGAATCTTATTTTTCAGCACCAAGTTTACTTTCAATGATACTAGAACATGTCAGGTATATTCCCTGGAGTTGTAACTTGTATTATATTTTAGCTTTCCAACATAATTTAAGACAGACGTAATCAGTAAAGTGGCTATGCAGTAACTCAAATGTCTAATGCATGAAGAATCTGAAAAGCCTACCTTAGAATTATATCTGGCATTAAAAAAGCTAAACCTGTGACTATGTTTACTCATCCTTGTGTAAAATGCTCCCATCAAACCAATGTGAGTAAGATTTCTTTTTGTTTGATTAATTTCCCATTTGTACGTCAAGGATAATTTTAAGAAGAAAAACATTGTTATGAATCAAACTTATTTATTTTTAATTTTTACTACAAAATATTTCTCAAATCTCTTGAATCCTGAAGATTCTTGTACTGTACAAGAACAAGCCTGTTTATTCTCTAGTCTTGACCCAGCAGGAAAAAGTACTTCCCACACTGAGCATGCATGCAAAAACAACAGTGACATGAAAGTAGAATCCATCAGAGATTCCTGCACTCATGATATCAAAACCAAAATCATTGTGTCTTCACATATTATTTCATATTAAATATTTAAACACAATTTAAATAATCCAAGAAAGCCAACAGAACCATTGTACCTTTATATTGTCTTTAGTTGCCTGTATTATCGTTTCACACATTTATTTAATTGTAAATTTTTTTGAAAGGCACAATATTTACATTTACCTGTAAAGGTGACAGTACTCAATGAGACCTGAGACACTGAGACCTGAGGCCTTGTTACAGAATAATTTTGCCTACTGCATAATCACTGTCCAACCTTCATGGATATCTTATTGTAATATAACAATAACAATAAGAGTTTAAACTGAGGTTTTTGTGTTTGTTTTTTTTTTTTTTTTTTAAAGGTCAGACCAGATGATCTTTTGAGGACCCTTACAACATGGGTTGTCCTATAATTGTGTGATTCTATGATTTTTCATAAAAATGTAAACATCATTATAGCAGAAAACAAGCAGCAAAACTAGCATGTAGATATAACCCAAACACCATTCATCACAAAACAAAAATAATAATGGCTTGGGGGGGAGGATTTATTTGGGAACACTCAAATGATGAAGCATGTGAGCTGGCAGAAAGTCTGGGTGTTATGGAAAAGATGCACTCAACTGAAGAGACAACTGAGCCAAACATCTTGGATAAAGGCCTCTCCAGAGTAGAAGCAGCAATAATATTAGCTGCAGAGACAAGTGTTTTCCCACCTTCCTAACTGGATGTCCTGGGTTGAGTGAGTGGTGGAGTTTTTTGTTGGTAGGGGAGGGGGCTATCGGGGCGGCCCCCTGTGAGAAGCTTCTCGAAGCTCCCCCAGCTCCGAGCCAATCAGCTGTGCCTCTGCGATAACGTATTTAAGAAGGGACATGGTGACGGGCAGTCGGACTTGTGAGGAGGAATCGCTGCAGCTGCATGAACACCAAGGTCAGTGGAGGAACGGAGGAAGAAAAGAGGGGGGAGGTGTGCCAGAGCAGAGACCCCCCCTGTATCCTGTCGTGAGATGGCAGGGCGGCCCCCCCCCTGCCACCCATGAAGATCTACGGTGGAGCAGACATTGATTTACAGCCTGTTGTTCCTGCTCGGCTGATCAAGGTTCTGTGCCCGAAGAAGGCCGGGGTCTCATGGGAAAAGGTAGCCCCGCTGCTGTAATTAGGCACTGGGAGGATTGCAGCATGCGGGGGAGTCCCACGCCGGAGCAGCTCGGGAAGGGCTGCAGCCGTGGGAGAGAATCCAGTCGGAGGAAGTTAGTGACCCATGACGGAGCAGTGTGGGGAACGCTGCGGCCCATGGGAGGAATTCAAGTCGGAGAAAGTTTGTGAAGGACTGTCTCCTGTGAGAGGGGGACCACAATGGAGCAGGGGGAACAAGTTTTGGACACTCCCCTCACCGAAGATGAAGGAAGTGGCAGCACTGACTGCACCCCCCATTCCCTGCCCCTGCGCCACTGGGGGAGGAGGTAGAGATATCGGGAGCAGAGCTGAGCCCAGGAAGAAGGGAGGGGTGGGGGGAAGGTGTTCTCAAGATGTGGCAATGCTTCTCACTGTCTTACTCTGTTATGTGTTGTTAGTGTCTGTAATAAATGTATGGGTTTTTTTTCTTCCCCTATTGAGTCTGCCTTTTGCTCGTGATCATAAAAGGGGGGATTTTTCCCCATCCCAGTCCTATCTTGAACCCCAAGCCTGGCTCTCTGTCCCTTCTCATTGCCGGAGGGAAAGGGAGAGAGAGGTGCTGCATTGTGGTTGGCTGCCAATCAGGCCTAAACCACGACACTGGAAAAAAAACTTGCTTATAACTGGTCTAATAAATTATTAGTGTGCCTGTTAGAGGCTTGAGACTGGAAGTGCAAACTCAGCAATGTTACTTCTACAATCTAGATTTTATTCTGTTTTACCTGAATCAAAATCAAAATTTATTCATAGCTTTCAGCTATTTTTCATGAAAATGAGGAGGAAGAAACAAGGACAAGGCAGTTCTTTTTCAGCAGGATTTAGAAGCTCTGTTTCCTCTATATGATGTATTCCATGACTTCCAAAGTTGTTCTTTGGTTTATATATAAGGAGCATTTTCCACAAAAGTACAAAATGTTAATACCAGAAAGTGAGTGAAAAAGAATAAATTTATCTTCTGTACAACTTCAGTTTTGAAACAAAATCTCTTTCACTATACTTCTAGACTACTTTATAGAAGTAACAGAAACCCCTTAAAAACAATGCCTGTACCTCCAATGTAACACAATTAATTCCTCACTCCAGTCTGAGGCATTCCAATGTTAAATAACAACAATATGAGCTGTTACTAAGTCCAACTAGAAATCTTTGGGTATTTGAGCAATTAAATTTCACCTTTGCTGACAAACTACATGGTGGTCATAGCAGCAGTCACAAAAAAATGTGATTCTATTTTTGCCTTATCACACATTCTTCTCAAAGAAAATATTCTTAAAGCTAATTTCAGAGAGGCTTAGTCATAAAAATGGACTAATTAGTTTGCTGAAGCTCTATCAAGTTATAAAATATACAATTGGTAATACGAAACTGATTGTTATGAATAATTTGTTAATGCACATAGTGGTTCTCCAGGTATTGCACAGGAATGCATGGTATTTCATGTACTACTGTCTTACCTTTGGGCTGCTGCTACAGATGTTTGTCTTCTGTGTAAAATATATCTATAAAATTAGTTGGAAACAAACAGGATGGTTCATACTACAATATCCACTCCTAACTGCTATCATCTAAGAGGGGTGAGAGCGATTAAGAATTCCTTTAGAGATAAATCCAATACAAGTCTAGTTTTTTAAAAAAAAAATCCATCACAAAACTTCTCCTTACTCAGCTCCCAAAATGCATCTTCACTGTTAGTTATCTACATCAACCTATGCATATACAAGAAATTGTCATTAAGAGATCCCTTACGAATGAGCCATGGAGAAGGATTTATAAAAGCATTTCCTGTAGAGGAAAGTGACTTAACAGCAGAAGGGAAATTATGATGAAAATTTATGAAGCTTTCCTAGTTAGAAAAATATCAGTTCAGTAGGCACTCAAGATACTTCTGAAAAACAAATAAATACTAAAGATATCACAGAGGTAATTTTTTGATCCAGTGTGCCATTATTTGAATAAGGAATTGAAAACCTTCTGAGAGGAGCTTAGATAGAAATTAAAACTGTATTTTGATTTAAAAGCAACCAAATTCATTGTTGACTGAAACCAGACAAGAAGGATGTCTAACGAGTTAAACAGGAATAATTACTAAGCAGAAGAGTTGGAGGTTATTATATAATAATTTGCAGAATCTTAATGTTGGGTTTTCAAACAGGGAAGGTATCACAAGAGTGAAACTGTAGCTTACTACATAGAACCTTAAACTATGATTTCTGACTAAAATGAATTTCAAAGCCCCCCACAGAAATATTGCCAGGTATTGAGTCAAGTTCATCAGGATAAAAATAAAAAGAACAGAGAGTAAAATTTCCAGAAATACTTATAATGTCTTGGTTTTCTTCCCAAAGACAAATGTATCTCTGAAAACTTCTGTGAAAACAGTAAGATTGGTAAGCACTGTCCTGATATTCCATCTCTTCTACTTATTTATTTGTCTGTTTAAGTAGGTGAACAGATGTTGATGATATTATAAGAAGGTAAGATAATTTTATATATATATTATATATATATTTTGAAAACACAAATTTTATGTATGTGTCATTGATAGCAATACGACTTGCAGTGTTCTTACTGTTACAATGAGAATTTATGTAACAGAGAAACAAACATTCCAACAAGTCTTAATCCTCATATTTATTCTATTCAGGTGGATGTTCCCTCTCCTTCTCCCATCTGCAAAGAAATTGATTTTAAGTTTTACTTTTCAATCTCTCAAAAGACAACAGTCCACTGGAATCAAGAGGAGCTCTACCATGTTTTATTTTCATCCTCACTGTCTTATGTATCCTGCAAGTGGACAGAAAATGTTGCTCAGAAATATAGTGACACAGTCTATATTTATCTTCCATTGGTTGTTAAATAGTAGTGTCCTGCCTTTCCACCATTTGCTGAAGAAAGCTTTTATTTGCCAAAACAATATTTTATTATTTTTAAAAGTGGGCCAGTTCTAGAAATAAATTACAAGTAATTCTCTACAGCTTACCTGGGACTCTATTCTGCTCAGCATTGCTACCCTTGGAAGCACATTATATGTGCTCAAGGATATTTCTCAGTAAAGATGAAGATATGTTTTTAGATGTGTTTCTGTACTAGAAGATGTAGTCAGTGTCAGGCCATAACAGACAAATTTTGGCCATGAAAGTTAAAAAAATATTTTGGCCAATGAATCATTATAATTCACAGAAGAAATTTAAAACATAAGCTTATATTCAAAACTCACTTTGTAACACATTCTGTAGTTTTTATTGTCCTTTATTCTTTGTATGTCTCTTCTCTAGCTAGACAACCAGCTCCAAACCCCTGGGTTTAGTTCTACTATTGCAGAGCATGTAGCACAACTGGATCATCCTCTTGCCCTGAATGCCAGCATTATGTGGTATAAATAACATTCCAATAAGCCTAGAGACAAGCAAGACTTTTTGTAGAACTGACTAAAGGCAACTGGTTATATTGTGATTGGTGAAATTAAGTGCTGTTTTACTGGTGTACCACAGAAAGCTCTGAAAATATACTCTAATAAAAAGGAATAATATATACCGTTTGAGAAACAGAGTTTAGGAGCATATTTTGTTTAAGTGATATTCTTCCAGATGGCATCTTGCTCCTCTTGTTTGTTGTTAGAGCTTTAGCTTCTATTTGATTATTAATTAAAGTATTTAAGAGCCTGGATACTAAGTAATATTTTATCTTTTGGATGATACAGTTGAGAATCTACCTGAAAAGCAAAGTTTTCATGAAGGTTTTAGAATCTGGTCTTTAAAATTCAGTGTGATCAGTTAGTACTGAAACAGTCTTTGTTCTCTTTTGATAAGTCAATAACTTTTGTGCTGATTTATAAGAAGTTTTACTCATATTTGGACAGATAGCTTTAAGAACTCAAAACCACTCAAAATTAAAAAGATTATATGTAAAAATATAGATTACTGCTACAACTACAGCTGATTTTTTTCTTCAAAAATGACAAGCAGTGGTTGCTGTGACTATATAGAATTCTATAGTACCTATGATGTAGGTTCAATTCTAATATGGCTAAATGTTTATCAAGGGGGAACTATTTTTAAAACATTTGGTCTAAACCTTGAGTCATGATCATGTGGCTATTAGCTACAGAAATCAAAATTTCCAATTTCAAAGTCTCACTGCTTGCTTCTGATTTACCACCAGTGTATATTTAGCAGGTTCATTAATCTTAGTCGGAATTATACTGCATGATTTTGGCAATTATCTCTGGTCATTCATTTATATGGATAACTGGAGCAAAACCAAAATATTGCCTTTAAAGTCACTGCAGTGATCTCTTCATTAGTTGTCTGTCCTTATAGGTACATAGTATGTGTACTACAGTGCATTTTCAGAGTGATCCAGTATCTGATCATTTATTCTTTTAAAAATATTTAATTCAGTGTGAATTCAGAGTCTACACATACATTTATTAAAGAAAAAATAGCTATTATTGAACTTCCCATGTTGAGGGAAATTTTAATTCAGGGATTGGCCTTTAACAATATAATGCCAGATAGTCACCTGTTTTATAAATCCTTTTTCTTGAAGTTTTTTGAGTCTTTTCAGTAAATTTAATGAAATGGTAAAAAACCCCACTAGTGTTTAAGTACTTATATCATTCCCCAAAAGATGGTAAAGATTTCACATTTTATTTTGTCAGGGTACATGTAATTTTGGAATTACTGTATCATAATTTAATAGATATATTGACACAATTAATGTAATAATTCCATCCAGTTGTCTCTCAAACTGACAAGTTCCACATTAAGCTTAATGACATATAAAGAGAATCTTGAATCTAGCAGAATCTCACCCATTCTTTTTACATGAGTAATTTATGTCTTTAATTTTGTATGTCATGTCCTAACTCAAATGAATAACACTGATCTCTATTATTTAAATTTTCCACAAAAATACTTCTCAAATTATTTTTTTCTTAATGTGTCATGTTGCTAAAAATCAACTACTAAGAAACAAATGGTACCTTCTGTTGAATAATGCAGTTTCTTATACAGAAGAGCAACAATGGGAATAAATCTGATGTGTTTGTTTCCTCTAAGACAAATAGAAACAAGTCAGCTGACACTAAGCATTTTGCCATCTATGTGCTTTCACCACCAAATACTTATGGAACTCCATAAAGTGTGAAAATCCTAAACTGTACACATATACTGAGCTATTTCTACTTTTTCATCAGGTACTCTGAATAGTCCAAGTTCTTAAGGCTACAGTAACAACAATAAGAGAAAGTGCTTTTATTATTTAGGCAATATATCACTCAGTTGTTTGTATAGAGATGTGTGTATATGTGTGTAAGTATGGGTGGCTAAACCTAAAAACCCCAACAAAACAACAAAAGATTATTTGGGGCAAAAGGGTAGCTAAAAACCTATGTGCTTCTGAGAATCTCTCTTTAAAGGCAATATCTGCTATTTTTGAAATCCAAAATCCTCTTATCATTTCAGTGACAACCAGTCTCACAAATACCCGTAAGAATGTGACTACATTTTTAAATGCTTTATAACATGAGATCTCCTGTTAATATGGCATAAATGTTAAATACTTCATCACTATTGTAAATTCATCCTTTCATGCAGTGTCAAGGATGTATAAAATTTTGTCCCACAGTGTGCTTCTTGCTGCCCTCGATACAACTTCGATTAAACTGAGAAAGTGATGAAGAATAGCTATTTCAGAAGATATTTATTGTATTTGTTCTACAGAATTTTTCTGAAGTCATGTAGTCAATCTAAGTGACATAGGCACTTACTTACAGTTCATTCTGAAATTTTTTAATGATTTATTAGAAACTTACTGGAAGATTTCAGGTGGAGTCTGTTTTCTATTAGATGTTATTTAATTTCTTTGTATAAGAAAAGATGCTACCTTGTTTTTTCTTTGTTTTCTCAAAATTTTTTCAATTTTCAATGTCACAAGATATTCAGAAAAAGTGTATGTTTGAACTTCTGGAGTTATATGAATGAGCAACCTTCTCAAGTAGACTGCAGTCAGTCTTCCCAATCCATAGTCTTCTAACTCATGATCTAACTTTTTCCAGTCTTCAGTAGATTCTGAACATTTTCAGCATGTTTTCCTGATATATCCTTTATTTGAATTTGTTATGGTTGTATTGTGAGTTTTCATCCTTAGTACACTGTTTTGTGTTAGATTGTTTTATTTTTTTTTTTTTTCCTTTTCTGTTTCAATGGAAACTAATAATTTTTGGATTGAAAAACAGCAAAGTTTAGTCTCCAATGTCTTACTCCCTTTATTTATCTTGAGAAATTATGTTTAGTAGTGGTAAAAAATATTTGCAGAATATTTGGTCTTAAAAAGAGCAGAAAATTTTACTGAGAGTTCTACTTCTGTGGCTTTTTATATTCTGCAACGTTTGAGCTTGACATTCTTTACATTTGTCACAGTTCTTTAGTTTATACTTAGATAAACGTACAGAAATAGTACCTAAATATTTTTGGTGGTTTTACTGTTCTTTTAGAACTTTTTTTATTTCTGCAATGTTAACAGTCAGAAATGAACTTAAATTACTTTGTCGTAGGTGGAACTAAAAGGCATTAAGTGCCAGAAAGATCAGTCACAAAAATAAGTGAATACTAGGTTTGATTGACATTAAGTGGGAGCTTTTGATGCAAATGGTGTATTCAAACTAGGAGGGATGTTTTTCTTTGACCTCAAACAAGTTTAGGCATGTTGACTATTCAGAACACCAAGTATTTGTAAATAAACAAATCTGATAATTTTCTGCATCAAAATACAATAAAATTCTTCATTCTTTGTGGGGTGAAGAGTAACAATATTAAATCAGAACACAAAATATGTTTTAGATACAGATGTAGCTATAGAAATTTTCTAGTAGGAAACAGTATTTAATATTGGAATAGGTCACATAGAATTGCTGTGAACTATCTAGCATGGATTTGTGTGTGTGTGAATATGTCACATAACTTCTGGAATAAACATATCTTGGACTTCTTGATTCACATCTGGATCAGACAATGAACCAAGAAGTGAACTAGGAGGACCTTATGCAGTTTTACTCCTAGTGATTTTATGCAAACACCCCATTAGTCACTGAATTTCAGAGATTCAAAATATTTAATTTACCAAAGCTTTGAATGTATATTTTTAGTGATTGGTTCCTATGTTTCTTTTTCTATTTTTTGTTTTGTTTTGTTTTATCTCCTTACTCAAGAGACAGTTAATCAATTCTTTTTGCCAGGCTATGCATATTTAAAGCAAACAGAAACAACACTCAGGAAGATCTAAAGACCTCACAAGGTAAAGATGATATGGTTATAAAAAGAAAAAGAAAACTTTGAAAAACAGGACTTTTATGTTCAGCAAACACCATCCACCAAAAAAGCTGTGACATTTTCATATAAGTGTCAAAGAAAATTGTTTATGTTACATGCCAGATACCTAGAAGATACTATACAGCTGTTGCACGTGTCTTGTGCAAGTTGGAATCTAGATGAAGAAAACAGATGCATTTTCAAAAATGCAAATATTTCTTCAGGGCCTAAAGAAGTTTGGTCTAAGAAAAAGTAACTTCCCTGCCTTTTTTATAGCCTTATGATGTCACATTGTTACACTACTCTTGCAGTAATAATTATTTGTCCTCTAAAAAGGTTATTGCATGTATATCCAGCCACAGGTAACAAAAAACCTGTTAGATTCATAGACATTCAAAATCAGGTGATTCTGAAATAATACTTGCTTAAAATTTTTCCATCTATTCCATAATCAAAATTTATAAGAAAACCCAGTGAATAGGTCTTGTACACAGATTTTTGTCATAATTATGAAGACATTCTTACCCATGGAAATTACACGGTAGTCTTACACAGGAATTGTAAAATTTTACAAGAAACTAAAGTTTGCTCAAGAAAGGCAAATTTTACAAGAACTGCAAAAAATATCATTTTGACTACATTGAAATATACTCATTGTAAGGATGCTTAGTTTAGTATGAGTTTCAACATATTATCTAGACAAGTAATGTAGGATATAATATTAGTCAAATAAAAATTCATAGGAATACTTAAAAGTAAAATGACGCTAATAACAGTATCAGTATCAACATCAATACCAATATCAATACTAACACTAATACTAACACTATAATACTAATACTACTAAATTGAAATTTAATTGTCTAACTTAATGGCTGTATTACACAAATCAAAGTAATTATATTTGTAATAACAATGGAAATGATAAACAACTGAAGTGTCATTTCTCTTCTAGCAATATGTCTTCTTTAAAATAATAATAGAAAAATAAAGCTAATCACAATCTGAATTATTACTGTTTTTCTTTTAGCCTTTAGAACAGTATTATAGCATCTAGCTATAGTAAAGAATAATAAAAGAATACCACACCATCTCTTGAAAGCATTGTCTGTTACAACACACCATAATAAAATATATCTCCAAAATAATTACAAAACCAGATAAACTGTTTAAATAACAGCTTGAGCTTGGCTATAGTATTTCTTTTTGTTCTGATGTCTGACTTTCTGTGTTATAATTTTTGTGACCCTTAATCCAGTAAAAGATTTGCCTGGCATTCTGCATTCCATTGTCTTAGTGAAGATTCAGCTACTGAGTTACATTAATAAAAGTACACAGATGCCTAGACAGACAAATCCAACAGCTACACAACTTTTATTGTTCAGATTTGCCTTAACTCTTTGTAAATATACACCACATGCATTCATTCTCTTACTATATTATATCTTCAACCAAAGCAGCACTATAAAACTTGGAATTAATGCTCTTTTGTTTATAGAGCTAGATTTTTGACAGGTATTTTCAAAAATATTTGTCCAAACCTGCATCATCTTTTTCTGAGCCACACTATCCACTGAAAGTACCACTTCATTAGGACCTTAACATGGAATGTGAGGGACTTGTTTTTGAAGCAGTTCCCTATAGGACTAAAGCAGAAATTTTCCCTTTATCTCTCCCATTTATGTCATTCACCCTATCTCATCAGACAACTAGCATTGTGTAGTGGGATTTGGTAAGCAGTGTATTCAATATGGTTGTAGTCATTATTCTTATGGTGGCTTGAACTGAAAAATTTCAACAGAATAGAAACCTGCCTTCAAGCTACCTATGGCCTCATGGATATACTTTTCTAGGACAGCTCAAATTCTCAGTGAGAGGGGGCATATGAACTTAAGCCTTCTCCATCCTGCATTGCATCCTAAAATAAGGGAAAAGCATGGAAGGGAGCTGTCGTGGTTTAGGCCTGATTGGCAGCCAACCACAATGCAGCAGCTCTCTCTCCCTTCCCCTCCGGCAATGAGAAGGGACAGAGAGCCAGGCTTGGGGTTCAAGATAGGACTGGGATGGGGAAAAATCCCCCCTTTTATGATCACGAGCAAAAGGCAGACTCAATAGGGGAAGAAAAAAAACCCATACATTTATTACAGACACTAACAACACATAACAGAGTAAGACAGTGAGAAGCATTGCCACATCTTGAGAACACCTTCCCCCCACCCCTCCCTTCTTCCTGGGCTCAGCTCTGCTCCCGATATCTCTACCTCCTCCCCCAGTGGCGCAGGGGCAGGGAATGGGGGGTGCAGTCAGTGCTGCCACTTCCTTCATCTTCGGTGAGGGGAGTGTCCAAAACTTGTTCCCCCTGCTCCATTGTGGTCCCCCTCTCACAGGAGACAGTCCTCCACAAACTTTCTCCGACTTGAATTCCTCCCATGGGCCGCAGCGTTCCCCACACTGCTCCGTCATGGGTCACTAACTTCCTCCGACTGGATTCCCTCCCACGGCTGCAGCCCTTCCCGGGCTGCTCCGGCGTGGGACTCCCCCATATGCTGCAATCCTCCCAGCACTGAATTACAGCAGCGGGGCTACCTTTTCCCATGAGAACCCGGCCTTCTTCGGGCACAGAACCTTGATCAGCCGAGCAGGAACAACAGGCTGTAAATCAATGTCTGCTCCACTGTAGATCTTCATGGGTGGCAGGGGGGGGCCGCCCTGCCGTCTCACCACAGGATACAGGGGGATCTCTGCTCCGGCACACCTCACCCCCCCCCTTTCTTCCTCCATTCCTCCACTGACCTTGGTGTTCATGCAGCTGCAACAACTCCTCCTCACAAGTCCCACTGCCCGTCACCACGTTCCTTCTTAAATACGTTATCTCAGAGGCGCAGCCGATTGGCTCAATTTCCCAAACAGAAGTGGAGCTGATGTGGAGCTGGGGGAGCTTCGAGAAGCTCCTCACAGGGGGCCACCCCGATAGCCCCCTCCCCTGCCACCAAAAAACTCCACCACTCACTCAACCCAGGACAGGAGCTGACTACACAGTCTGTGACTTTTCTTTCTGTGTAAGAATATTCACGTTAAGACCATGACTAAAAGAACAGACTGCAATGGATGCGAGTTAGGAGTATCCACAGTTTTGCAGATTTTATTCTAGGCCTCTCAGTGTTTCAAGATTTAGATGGCTGTATTACAACACTAACTTGCATGCCCATACCACAGTGAATAGTATTGTGTAATACAAAACTGCATATCACTTTAATTAATTCAATTAGTCTCCAAGGCTCTTTGTATACAGGTGAATTAAATATGTGATGAAACATGTCTCTGGGACTAAGGCCAACCATCACAGAAAGCTCTTCCTTGTTAAGCAAACCCACCTAAACCACCTTGTGCCAAGACCTCTCCTCAGTCCTGAATCAAGACCAGTATTTGTGCGGGAAGAGTGTTAATAGCCCACCCAAAACATACAAGTAGCCAGGGATATTTATATTCTAGTGTGCCCAGAAATTACCTGCTTAACTTGTTAGTATGAACATAGTCAAATGGTTTGATTTTAACGCAACTAGCTTGGAAACCTGGAAACAAAATATCTATCTATAAAGCCTACATTAACCTTTACTGGAAAAGGAAAAAAATTCTTCAAGGACCGTAAGCATTAATTGTTTAGTCAAGATGCCTATACATAAATTCACAACATTGTGCAATAGTGCAATATTTAGTCTGAACTTGTTCTGTTTTTGTTTGTTTGTTTGTTTTTCTTTTTTTTTTTTTTTTTTTTTTTTTTAATATACTGAGCAGCAGAGTAATTCTTAGTTCTGAAGGTCATTCAACCAAGCAATTACCATGTTTCTTCAAAAAAAGCATTGGTCACCTATTTGGTATAAAAACTATCGAATACACCTGAAGATAGGTGTTGAAATGTTGTGTTAAGCTTTTCTCCAAGATCAGAATTTCCAGTGTTCTTGAACAGCCACTCTATCTGATGATATCATAATTGTCCACAAGAAAGAGAACAATATGGAACTCCTTAAAATCTAGAGTAGTATTTAATGTAAAATTCTCAAATATTTAAGTGAAATATGAAGATATAACAAATTCAGTGGTGTAAAAAAATTGGGAAATATATTTAGGTCCAGAATTTTGTTAATTTAGTTCACTTAGATGAACAAGAACTCATGGCAGAGCCATTTTTCATGTAAACTGAAATATATTGCCTTGAAATAAGATGAGTTGTTAGACCTCAGAATGTTACATTGTTAATATCTTAAAGTGCTGTTTTTCACAAGAGAAAAACATATATTCATTGACATGCATATAGGTCCGATGAATGTCTCAATGCACTATTTATTTAATTTCTTTGGTTTTGTTTTGTTCTGGTTTGGTTTGGTTTGGTTTGGTTTGATTTGGTTTGGTTTGGTTTGGTTTGGTTTGGTTTTAATAATCTTGTTATTTTTCAGAGCTTCATGAAAAAGAAGCTTAGAAAACTTCCAAAATAATACAATTTATCATCTCAGTAAAATGATTCAGCAATATTGAACTTTGTTTTTTTTTGGTTTTTTTTAAATCTTGCACACAAAGCTGGAGAAATTAACTTTTTAATTGAACTGTACTGCTCTTTTCTTTTTATTGCAAAGTATTATCTTGCCCTTCCACTTTCTACATGTATTGCATTTGCCTCCTTTGTCATTTATCATATCTGTTCAATTAACCTGCGAATAGATTTGGGTTTTTTTTTTTGCTTTTTATTTCTTGGTCTCTATACAACAGCATGGTACATGGGTGCTATTAGGTATCACATGCTGCCATCATGCCTTATCAAGAAAAGTGAAGGATCACCAAATATGAGAACATCTACTGATCAGCTGTTGTAATTTGTAGTGTAGATAGCTTTGTGTGAACTAGTAAGCCTAGTCTCCCTTGAAAGCCCTAATCCTTCTATGGAAAAATTGGTTTCAGAAGAGTACAGGGTGACTAGTTCAGGAGTGAATATCAATACTGTTGTCATGTAATGTTAGTTGAAGATTAATTCTTCCTAACAAAATATATTGCATCAGTAGCACTGATGATCTTGTGAGACAATACTTCATCAGCAAAATTCCTCTGTTGAACCAGAATAAAGTCCTTACCAAGTAAATTAAATAATTTTCTAATGAACAAACAAAACCCATCCATGTATCAGCATAAAATGAATAGGAAAAAAAAAAAAAAAAAAAGAAAATAGAAATAAATCTAAAAGAAATAGAAAATAGAAATAAATCTAAATGCACAAGGAAGGATCTAGAAATACTTTTGCCCCAGAGGAAGAACCAAAGAGATCATGAGCCCATTATACACTAGGGGATACATATAAAACAGTTTATAGGCACTTAATGTGAATGTCCCATAGGAAAATTCTGAATATAACACACTCTTTAACTTATTGAATTCTGTTTCTAAAACTCTGATTTAGACATCTAAGAAAGATAAGAAACTCTTAACCCACAAATATGGGACAGTCTAGAGAGCAAAAATAGTGCAAATTGAAGACAACACCCTTCAGCCTCTTCTGTCTCATCCCCTTCTCACTCAGCTGAAGCTCCACAGAGGGGGAAAAAACAAAATCGAGATTCTTCAACCAAATGAAAGAGGAAGAACAAGACAAAGGATAGTTATGTAGTCTAGTGTCTGGATGCCGAGTAATTCAGGACTTGTATTATCTCTTGGAAAGGTTCCTGACAGATTTACAAACAGTTTTTAAAACATTGAAATCAGCTCTTTACCAGCTGAGTGAAATCCTTCTGATTTAAATGCCTAGAAATCCTCAGAATTGTAACATAGGCTACTGCAATGATTTTTGGAACATAATATCAACTATTCAGTAGGGTGTTCCTATTCAGATAAAATCATGGGAATTCTATATATTTAAGGCAAATAAACTATTCAAAACTCTCAAGTTTTGTTCAAAGTCTGCTGTATCTAGTATTCTTTTCTGAATCAGTTTGCCAGTGTTGGAACAGTTTCTTGTACTTTCTTTAACATACTGTGTACATCGGTCATGGTTTGAGTCCAGAGGGCAACTGAGCATCAAACAGCCACTCCCTCACTCCTTCCGTCTCAGGGATGGGGAGGATAAAATAAAACAAAAGTCTTGAGGATTGAGACAAGGACAGGGAGGGATCACTCGCCAATTAAGGTCATGGGCAAAAGACAGACTTGATTGGGGAAGACAAGAACATCCATTTCATTTGATCACCACCACCATTAATTTACTGATCAAAGAGATTAGGAGACTGAGAAATACAACCACATCTTAAAAACACCTTCCCCCACCCCTCCCTTCTTCCCAGGCTCAGTTTTGTGCTCTCTACCTCCTCCTTCCAGCAGTTCAGGGGGGAAGGGGATGGGGGTTGTGGTCAGTTCATCA
Source organism: Tyto alba (assembly GCF_018691265.1). Classification (NCBI taxonomy): domain Eukaryota; kingdom Metazoa; phylum Chordata; class Aves; order Strigiformes; family Tytonidae; genus Tyto; species Tyto alba. Next base: position 4,341,604 of record NW_024881316.1, read on the forward strand.
CCTGTTGTTTCTGCTGCTCCTTTCTCCTTAGGGGAAGGACACCTTACATTCCTCTTCTGCTCCAGTGTGGGGTCCCTCTCACAGGAGACAGTCCTCTACGAACTTTCTGCAATGTGACTCCTTCTCATAGGCTACAGTTCTTCATTAATTGCTCCAGTGTGGGTCCCTTCCATGGGCTGCAGTCCTTCCACAATCAGACTGCTCCAGTATGGGCTTCCCACAGTCACAGCCTTCTTTGGGTGCAGCCACCTGCTCCATTGTGGAGTCCTCTACGGACTGCAGCTGTTCATCTGTTTGTCCTGTGTTCAGCTAAGATAGGGTTTATTTTCACAAGAAGCTGGGAGGGGGCACAGGCAGGACAGATGTCCTGAACTAGCCAAGGAGGCATTGGACACTGTTCTGATATCATGCTCAGTATATAACTGGAGGAGCTGGCCAGGGGTGTGGAGGGGTGATTGTGGCTTAGAAAGGGACTGAGCATGGGGTACACCAGGTAGTGAGCAATTGCACTGTGCATCATTCACTTCGTATATCCTTTTATTAGTGGTGGTGTTATAATTTTCTTCTCACCTTTTGCTGTTCTGTTAAACTGTCCTTAACAAAACGCACAAAGTTTTACCTTCGTTTTCATTTCTTCCAATTGTCGTCCCCATCCCATCGTGACGGGGAGGAGTGAGGGAGCAGCCATGTAGTACTTTTATTTCCAGCTGGGCCTAAAACCACAACACTGCTCCACGGGTGACCTCCATGGGCTGCAGGAGGACAGTCTATCACCTCACCACAGGCTGCAGGGGAGTCTCTGCTCCACTGCACCTCTCCCTGTCTTCCTCCTTTCTTCCACTGACCTCAGTGTTTACATAGCTATTTTCCTCACAACTACTCCTCCTCCTCCCAGGTTCCCCTTCTTAAATACATCATCGCAGAGATGCAGCCACCATTGGTAATTGTCTTGGCCTTGGCCAGAGGCAGGTCTAACTTGGAGCCAGGGGAGCTTTGAGAAGGTTCTCATTGGGCCTGCCTCTGTAGCCCCCTCCCCTGCTACCAAAACCCTGCCACACACAAACTCAACACAGCATCTTTCTTACTGCTGGTCATTTTTTCATTTCCCTGTTCACTTACATCTGATATATATATATATATATATATATATATATAAACAAAACAAAACAAAACAAAACAAAACAGAATACTGTTATACACCACTCTGTATATTTATTGCTAGGCAGCATGCATAATCTCTGTGCCCAGGAAATTTATCTCTAAAGACTTTAAATTTCTCTCCATTACTCAAGATCATTCAATTTCACCCATCATTTCCTGCATACTTCCAAAATTTGTTCTGCTGAAATTCAGCGTCCTTAGGTATCACTTCAGTCCCACCTATAAACTAAAAGAGATTTCATAGTTACCTTTTCTGCTTATACTGTGTGGCAGTAGTCAACTCATATTTACAGAAATCTTGATTAATTTGTTTCCTTATCTTATTATGTCAGGGCTTATATTTAGGAATAGTTCAATATTTTGTCTCATTATATCTTATTGTTTATCTTGTTTTGGTTGATTTTCTCTTTCCTCATGGGTAATAGAAAAGTACTTGCATTTTATTTAATGTAAAATTTGAAAGACTGTATTCAGTGTTTTTGGTGTCTGTAGACCTTCGATCCTATTGCTTATGTAGAGAAAAAACTCTCACATTGGTGATAGATAATTTTGATTGTGTCAAAATTATACATTAGGTTTCTAAACATGACCAGATCTTTGTTCCAGCATTAACACAAAGTAACATGTTACAGTGCTTGGAATGTAAGTTTTTCTTACTGGAACCTCCTCAAATATATCACAGGATATATTTCAATACTAAGATTTAGACTTTTGGTTTGTGCTTCAGAGATTTTTCAGAACATCTCAAATCATGGGTGCAAATAAATGAAATAGAAACAGTAATTTCTTTTCATCTGCAAGGCAGTGCTGGCTGTTATTTTAAGGAGTCTTGTAAGACTTCTATAAAAAAAAAAAATGTAGCTCTGTCTATTTCTGTGCCTTGTTCCTGCTACATCAAGAGTTAAAATACATCTCTTACGTTTACCTTTCTCTGATGCCTCATTGAGAGTTACAGGAACTGAAGCAAAACACAATGCTCCCAACTGAGTCATTGGACCCAATGCTTGATGCTGAGACAGAAAATGTACAGCTCCCATGAATCAAATTTTTTCATTAACTCTTTGCTACAGATAACAACAGTCTTCACTGTTTCTTACAAAACATGAAATTCTCAAAGATTAATATTTTTTAATTACCTACTAGCATTTATATTATGTAAAAGTACATGGAAAGTCAGAGTTGATAGGTTGACACTTCAAGCCTGCATAGAGAAGCTGCAGAAGCACAAGCAGAAAAAGGTGAGGGTTTATGGTATAGTCACTGCTGTCAGTCTGTAAACATCAGCACTTGCTATTCATCTTCACAGAGAATGTATCTGAGAACAACCTAGACTACTGCACTCGTTCTGTTATACGATATTCAGACACTCTGTCTGCTTTTATTTTGAGACCTTTTCTTTATTTCAAAGTGAAGGGAAATTGGAACAAAGAGGATTTCACATTGTGTGTCACGTCCTTGTTATTTCTTGTTTAACACATTGCAGCTTTAAACCCATAATTAACCAGGCTGAAATTTTACAGTTTCTTTGGTTCAGTGGGGTGTGTACATCATGTAAAGTCACTGACTGGTTCATGATATCAAGACCTCAGGCTGCCTTGTGACATTGTCCAGCTTATTTTGTGTGTGTGTATGTCTGTCTGATTTTTCAGAATATTTAAGTTCAGACATTATCTGTATCATTTATTCCATTTCTTTCCTGATGATCTGGAACTTTGTCAGCAAATAACCTTCATACAATGAAGACTTTAAACAGTACCTTCACAAATTCACAAGAGCAGGTTGTTGCTATTTTTGTTGCAGTTTTCTCAGCTTGTCTCTGTTAACAGTGGATGGAAATAACATGCTTTTTGTATAGCTAGCTAAAAGCCTGTTCTCTTGGTTATGGTAATTGTTTCAGTGAGGTCCACAAAAGGCATAATCGAATGTAAATGGAATAATTAGAAAATGGCTTCTGCAAATACCTAGGGTCTAGCCACACTTGAGTTTATATGCTGCACACAAAGGTAAATAAAACCTTTTAGCGAACTGATGTCTTGCTCTGACTGTTTAATTATTCTTTCAATGATACTTTTACATATGCTGGAATACACACTGGAATATAGTGATAGACATAAAGAATTCATCTAGTTCTGTCACGTATTCCTTGTCCAAGGCTCCAGTGACAATGATAGGCAAGGAAAATGGAAGGGAGGATGCAGTAAGGAAGAATGTCATGTCTGTTATATATTCTCTAAAG